>NW_026622852.1:46393185-47593185 GCF_023065955.2 Ursus arctos | reverse complement strand
GGTTGAAATTTTGTTCTTTAACAGGGGTTTGAATTCTGGCTTCCCCACTTCCTAGCTGTGTGACATTGTCCAAATTACTTAACCTCTCTGTTTCTGAGTTTTCTCATTAGTAAAAATGGAGTGACAATAGAGTCTACCTCAGTCTTGTTGTGAGGGTTAAATGAGATAATACTATACAGTACTTACAACAGTGTCTGGCACATAGTGAGCCCCCCCCCGCCAAAATATGAGCTATTATAACCATAATATATGTTTGAGTGAAAATTTTGAAAGTTTATTGAGTGTTGTTTCAGTGATATGCTGGGTGCTATCTTTAGGGGTTATCTGACTGCAGGGGTCTGAGTCTTTCACTGTCTTTGACCAGACTATTTCACAACCCTGTAAGTTACAGAAAAGTGATGGTAATACAAGTTATTCTTGGTAATACAAATTATTCTGCCCACAGAAACACAAATTGATCTTGTCCTGTAAATGTACAATTTAAGAGATAATTCCAAACACCACTTTATTGCCCTAAAAATAACAACCAACTTTGCATCTATTAGCAAATTTATATATAGATCTAGATCTAGATATATCTGATTCTCCTTTGAACTGGTCTTAATTTATTACTGGTTCTTTCATTAATTATTGAGTTAAATGCAATCTTTGACAAGTGCTCATTTTGTATTTGTATGAGAAAGGTAACGTTGCCTTTTAAAAAACTGTAACAGTATTTCTAGTTTGATCCTCTCCTCATTATAAAGATACATGTCTTTATATTTTTAGAGAAAGCTTAGAAGGATGAACACAAAAATGTTTATGAAGAATATCTCAGGGAGGGGGGCACCGGGCTGCCTCAGTAGATGGAGCATACAACTCTTGATCTTGGGGTTGTGAGTTTGAGCCCCATGTTGGATGTAGAGGTTACTTAAAAATAAAATCTTAAAAAAAAAAAAAAAGAATGTCTCGGGCAGGGGTAGGTAAATAATATTTCAGTTGACTCTGAGTCTCTTCTTTATACATTTCTATACTCTCCAAACATTTTCATGCAGAACATGTTTTACGGCATGTTAAAAAAAAATTTTCTCCTTTTTAAAAGACAAACCAGAAAATTCTCCTGCTGGAACCAGTCATTTAAGATGGGAGCAGAGTTATAAGGGGTCAAGTGTGAACAGCTTCCTCACCCTGTAGGGCTTTGTGGTTGGTTATTTAGGTAAGGAAACCCCTTGGCAAGCGGGGAGGCCAGCTTAGTTCCCAGCAGACCTATTTTTCCTGAGATGGGGCACTCAGGCCCAAAACAATCTGAAGTGGCAAAGTCTCCAAGTCTTCTTGGTGGCTGGCCTGGGGGTGGACAAGTCTGAGGCTTGGACCTCAGTGCTGGCTCTTTCAGCCTCTCTGATCTTGAGCTGGTCAATTAACTCAGCCTCAAGCCACAGCCAACTGAAAATCAGCCCTGGAAGAGACTCTGATCCTTTCTTATTACTGATGAGAAAACAAGCCTGGGGAGGGGAGGGGAAGAGCAGAGGTCACAGAGCAAATTAGGGATCATTCTAGCACTAGAACCCCAGAATCCCAAGTCCTGGCCCAAGGAGCTTCTATCTCACCAGACTGGACTGATGGTGAAGGGCCTCCAATGCCAAGCCAAGAAGACTTGCCCATGAGAAGTAGGCCTGTTGAACAGAACAAACCAGCGCCAAGGTCAGGCAAGGGCTGGGCTTTAGGAAGAGTCTTCATTCAGAACCGGGGCGGGGGGGGGGGGGGGGGGGGGGAGGGGAGTGTTAGTATACTTCTCCTGATCTGGGGGCTGGGCCAGGCAAGGGAGCCTACTCTTGTGACCTAAGGCTTTACAGACCTTTAATAAATTGCCATTCCAAAGCTGCCTGCCATTTTAATTGCAGTTGAGGGAAACACTGGCTGCATTTTTTGTTTGACGGAAAAATAGTGTTAGGAGACTTTTGTTATGTGAAGAGAGATGGAGATCCCCCTTGAAATGGAGCCCTTTAGGATAATAAGGCAAGCATAAAGGAAAGGCTGAGTTCCTGGTGGGTCTGGAGTATTGTGATGTCAACTGGCTTTTCTTAGGGCTGAAACTGGACTGGCTTGAGGGGCCTCTCTTCATGCTCCCTGCCAGGAACTGGGGAGAGAGGCGCCACCCCCTCCCCCAGGACCCAGAAGACCAGGCCAGGCAGTGGATTCTGGCATCCAGTCTTAAGTCCCTCATTATTATGCACAGTGTTCCCCAGCCTTGAGCCCCAAAATGCACAATTTCCCCATTTCAATGAACTACCTACTACCTACTACTATTTACTTAATACTTTTCTGTAAGTCTATTCATTTTTAATAACAAGGACATTAATATGGCAACATCAATGGGAAATCATCATTTCCATAAAAATAAATACAAGGAAAACAAAACAGTGTGATTAAATTCTAGCTAGATACTGTTGCCTGCTTTCTCTTGGTTAGAAAGGGATTGGCACATGTTGGAGAAGTTTTACAAGGAAATCAGTTACTATGAGAGGCCTTCCTGAATTTAACCAGAAGGAACAGAAGATAACGGAAAATAGAGTAACTACCTTACAATATGGTTGTTACTTTTTTTCAAAGATTTACTTACTTGAGAGAGAGAGAAAGAGAAAGAGAATGAGCACGCAGGGGGCAGGGGCAGAGAGAGAGGGAGAGAGACTCTCCAGCAGAGTCCCCGCTGAGCACGGAGCCTGATGTGGGGCTGGATCCCACCACCCTGAGATCATGTGTGGTTCAGTTACTTAATGCCTTTGTGTAAAACAGCCTCAGGGACGTGTGGCTCCTCCACTATACTAGCCACACTTTAGAAAATGCTGTGGACAGGACCCTGCTCTCCCACCAACTAGCTGAGTGACCTTGGGAAAGTGCCTCCACCTCTCTGAACCCCCAATTCCTCACCTGCAAAAGGGATGTGTTGGCAGAAATGAATCCAGAGGCTTCTCTGAGAGGTGATAATGGTGATGATGATGAGGATGATAATGGTGCTATCAGGAAGGCATTGGTAAAATTCCTTAAGCTAGGGTTAGGAGTGCTTTGGGGCACTGAGTTAGTAGTCTGGGTTTTTGCTTGAGCAAAGAAGAGCAGAGAGAAGAGCAGCAGAAGAGCCACTGGGTCTGCAGACATGAGCTACCCCCCAGGATGGATTAGTGGGAGATGGAAGTGCTCCCTGGATTCTTGGAAATGTCAGGGAAGTGACATTTATTTGAATAAGGATATTGGACTTCCAGGGGTCATGTGGGATGGACATTCGGACAGTACTGGTTGAGTATTAGAGTGAAGGATAACTGCGAAATGCCAGACAATGAAGAGATGAGTATTATGATTACTGTCCTCCACTTTACATACAAGGGAAATGAGACTCTATAATATCAGGCGACTGCCAGAAAATTCATAGCAGACCCACGCTCCATGCCTTCGTTCTTTTCGCTGTTTCAACAAATGTTCTGAACACGCTTAAGCCCTGGGTCAGGGCAGTGATGGGATAGATACACACATAGAAGAAGGAGAAGGAGAAGGGGAGAAGGAGAAGAAGAAGAGGATTTGCAAAACAAAGTGGACAATATGATCTTATTTATGTAAAAAAAAAAAAAAAACGGTGAAGCTGGATCTTCGTGTATGTGCACCCACATATACAAAGGCTCAGAAACGGATCTGGTAGCAGTGTTAACCATTGGGGGAGTCAGGTAGGGAAAAGGGGACTTTAGCTTTACCTGTATTGTTTGAGGTAGTAGTAGTAATGATGATAATAATAATAATAATAATAATAATACATTTCTATATTATTTGGGTTATTAAAAAAATTTTTTAAATGGTAGTCATGGGCTGAATTGTGTTCCAGTCCCAATTCATATGTTGAAAGTCCTAACCTCAGTACCTTAGAATGTGGCTGCATTTGGAGATAAGGTGTTTAAGAGGTAATTAAGCTAAAATGAGGCCATTGGGAAGGGCTCTAATCCAACATGACTAGTGTTCTTACAGGCAGAGGATATCTGGGACACAGAGACACACACAGGGAAGAACATGTGAACACACAGGGAGAAGACAGCCATCTACAAGCCAAGGAGAGAGGCCTCAGAAGAAACCAACCCCCTGACACCTTGATCTCAGACTTCCAGCCTCCAGAATTGTGAGAAAATAAATTTCTGTTGTTTAATCCACTCAGTTTGTGATATGTGTTATGGCAGCTGCTAATGAAAAAAAATATTCAATAACACTTGCTCATGATGGTAAGGCAGGCTTTATTCTGGATGATAGCATTAGGTATAGGGGCTGTGATGGGATTTTACGGTGGGGCAGAGAGATGGGCTCAACTCCAAGCATTGCATGGGTCACTAGGAATTTGTAGCCAGGGAGTAGTGTGGGGTCAGGAGATGGAAAATTACTAAGAGTAAACATCGGGGGGGGGGCGGGGGGGAGGTAGGTACTGGCTAAATTGATCTAATAGGATTTTTACTGAAGACAAGCCTGGTATTTGGAAATCACTTGATGGATGGTGGAGGATGAGGAACCTGAACAGATAATGAGGGTGATCAGGTTTCTAGAGTTGGGGGTTCTTGCTAAAATGACTTAGCAGGGTTCTTGCTAAAACTGGATTTTATAAAGAAATGCACAGATGGGTCTAGAAGAAGGTTCAGGAGGATGACTAAAGTTTGCTCAAGCAAAAAATCTTTATCATAGCCCCAGCAAACGAATAAAATGACCAGGGTAAGTTCCTGACTTCCAGGAGCTCCTAGCCTCATGGGAGAAGCAGTTAATAGTACAACCTCACTACGATACCAGGAAAACTGGGGAAGGTGCTACAAATGCAGAAGTAAGGTACCACAGAACCCCAGGGTGGGAGGACACTACTGGGCCTGCAGGTTTCATAGAGGAAGTGGCTTTTAAGCTGGGCCTTGAATGATGAGTAGCAGAGAGAACTCGGGGGTGGGTTGTTGCGGGTGGGGAGTGGGAAAGATGGGGACTGTTTCTGGAGGAAAAGACACAAGCAAAGGCCTGGCAGTGAAGGTCTGTTCTGGGTCAGGTTAAGACAGGGGAGCTACACCTGAGCACACGCTTCCCAAGAAGACTGGGGAGAGGTAGCTGGAAGCGTTGTTTGGAAGGGGCCATTTCCCCATGGCCATCACAGAGGGAGTAACATCAACATATTTGTTTTGTAGGAAGACCACCCTGACAGTCCATGAGCCAGGGGTTGAAAAGTGATAGTCCGAGCACCTTTCAGGTCCACAGAAATGTTTTGTTTGACTCATCTAGGTTTTTTTTTTTTAAATGAACTGTTCTAACAGTCAACGAATTATAAATAATTAATTTGAATAATTCAATTAGTAATTTATTAATAGAATTTGAATGTATATATTTATAACAATAAATAGTACATTGATTGTATGAACGAATGAAATAAAGTCACTTATGTTAATATATTTATATGTAAATTATAGATATTAATAAGTTGGAAGAGCTCATAACATTTCACATTTTTTGAAAATCTTATAATAAGTGTTGTGGGTTGAACTGTGTTCACACACAGGGCATGTTGAAGTCCTAACCTTTGGTTACCTGTGAATTTGACCTAATTTGGAAATAGAGCTTTTGCAGATGCAATTAAGATGAGGTCATGCTAGAGAAGGAGAGGCTCTTAATCCAATATGAACTGTGTCCTTATAAGAAGAGAAAAAGGGACATGCATACACTAGAGGGAGAATGCCATGTGGCTGATGACAGAGGCAGAGATTGGAACGGTGCAGCTTCAAGCCAAGGAACTGCAAGGATTGATGGCCACCACCAGAAGCTAGAAGAGGCACGGAAGGACTCAGCGTACTCTCAGAGGGTGCAGTGCCCTGCCAGCATCTTGATTTCATATTCCTAACTCCCAGAACTGTGGGAGAACACATTTCTGTTGGTTTAAACTCCTCAGTGTGTGGTAGTTCGTGAGAGTAGCTGTAGGAAACACACAATGAGGAACGTGTATGCCCTCCCAGCAACAATTGGCTGGAGTCCCCTCCGAGGTGGCGTCACCCATTCTTCCTAAGGTGTAGACTCTGTAGCAATAGTTCAGGAGAGAGAAGATGAGGTCTCAACTAATGCACTAGCAATGGGGGGGAGGGTGAAAAGCTCTGTTCTTAGAAATGGCCATTCTCTACTTTGTGGAAGGGGACAGAGTAATTTACTACATATTATAGATTATATTTTATGTCATTACCATGAGTCAGGTCCTATGCTGAAGGCTTGCTTTTTTTTTTTAAGATTTTTTTTATTTGAGTGAGAGTGCGCACGAGAGCGAGCATGAGAGAGTGGGGAGGGGCAGTGGGAGAGGGAGAAGCAGGCTCCCCACCTATCAGGGAGCCCAATGCGGGGCTCGATGCTAGGACCCTGGGATCATGACCTAAGCCTAAGGCAGATGCTTAACCGACTGAGCCACCCAGGCACCCTGCTGAGGTCTTTTATATGTTGTGCCATTTAATCCTCCCCACAACATTATATAAAATACCCACTCTACAGATGACAACACCGAGGCTTGGAAAGGTTACACGGCTTAGGTGATAAGAACTAACATCACGTCATTGCCTACTAGGTGCCAGGCACTGAGCTGAGCCCTTTATGTGTGAGTTCACTGAATCCTCACGATACCCTTCGAGATAGGTACCATTAATAACTCCAATTATTTCCCCTCTCCCCTGCTGAGATGAGGAAAGTGAGGCACCACAGATCAAGTAACTTGCTCAAGTTAGTCACTGTTGGAGCTGGATGATGATACGGCACTCCGTGTTTCTGTCTGGATCCACAGCCCTTGCTCTATAAAGGCACGGACTTGCTGGTTATCTTTCATTCATCTGTTTGCTGATGAATGCTTTTATGTTTTGCGTGTATCTGAAGGGGACAGTTGGGTGTAGCAGAGAGAGCACAGGCTCAAGGGCTCAGAGACTTGGGTTCTGGTCTAGCCTGGGCTTCTGTTTCCCATCTGTGAAATGTGGGGATTCTACTGGCCAATCTTGAAGATCCCTTCTTGCACCAAGAGTCTATACTTCTGTGATTCCCCAGCCTTGGGAAGAAGTTACCAATCATTAATACAACAGCTCAGGATGCTAACTCATTTGCCAATGCCTCAGCAAATGACAGAGCCAGGATTTTAATCCAAGTACGCCTGACTCCAAAAACTTCTCCACTTCTTCCTAAGTTCGGAAAAGAGAGGACCTAAAACAGAGACAGAGGACATACCACTGCCAGACCAGATCCGTGTGAGCAACACAACTGGGACCCATGTCCAAAGCCCTGCGTTCTGACTGGGGAGCTGGCCTGGTGTGGGCCTGTTACACCCTCTTGTGGAGCTCGTCCGAAATGCTCTGGTCTGCCAGCTTTTTCATTTTGATACCAGAATAGACGCAGGAATCGTAGTAGTTGTCCCAAGAGATTTGAAAACCAGTGACCCCAGCTATTGTCCTAAAACAGAGACTGTTTGAAGGCATCCATCACTTACTGAAGCCCAGCGGCCCTGTGTTCATTTATTGATGAAGCAGATTATTTGTTGTTTCTGTTTTTACCTCTTGTACATACTTGTATCAGGTATAAACAGTAATCCAACAGAAATGGTACCTTTCTTCCTTAGCTCAGGGTGATGGAGGTCGGACATTAAACCTGTAAAACGCAGAATACATATGAAGGCAAGAAAGAGCTCTTCCCTCACACGCCCTTTTCTCTGCCTTCTTTCCAATATCTGGATGGAAAAAGAATCTTGGACAAGACCGAAGAATGAGAGATAAAGACTTTTAAGCATAGTAATTCATTAAAATGATGTCTATCTGCTCTCAGAAGTTTCACTTGTGTCAAAGATACTCTGTTCTGGGCATTCTAAAATAACTAAATCCTCACCTATACTGAGGCGTGACAAGGAAGGGGATAGCCCCTCTCCCCCCAGTGAAATCAGAGGCAGTGCCCAGAATTCGGCTTGAAGTCTGCAGGGACATCCTCCAGGAGCCACCTGACACTCTGGCCACCCAAGAGGGGTGGGAAGGGGGGGGGGGGTTATGGTGGAGAGGGATTTAAGATAGATTTCTAACCTTCACAACAATCCAATCAACTAGGGGCTACCATTCCTACTTTACTGAGGAAACCAAGGCCCAGACAGATGAAGAAGCTTGCCTAAGTCTGAGAGCTAATAGGCTGTGGAGTTAGGATCTAAGTCTTGGCAAAGCAATAGATTAGGAATCCAAAGTCTGGTTTCTAGTCCCAGGTCTGAACCCGCTTGCTGAGTGACTGTTAACATCTCAGATCTCTGTTTTCTCTTCTGCATAATGGAGGCTTGACTAAAAAGGTGTCCACAGACACTTCCTGGTCTGCCAATGTAAGAGTCTGAGCAGAAAAAAACAGGAAGAAGGCCCTGAGGGGCTCCAATGGATGGGAGAAGAGAGGAGCTCAAGTCCAAGTTCAATCATTAGTCACTGATGAGTGAATGCCTTGTTAACTGTGATGTGTCATCACTCCTGAATGGATCTCACAGCTTTCTCAGTAACAAAACACAGAACTTCCAAGACCTCAGATTCCCGTATCCAGCAGATTTTAAAGTTTTAAACACAAGTACCATTCATAAAAACCTTCAAAAAATTAACTGCTATGTGAGTTTTTTTGGGGGGAAGGGGTACTTAAGGAGGGGATTGACAGGGGATAGAGCCCACCTACTTGGACCTCAGAGTATGCCAGGGAGGTTCAAATAGGTGGGCTCTATCCCCCCTCCACCCCTTCCTAAAATGTGTGTGTTTGGGGTGGCACAGCAGGTGTGGGAAAGGGAAGGCCCAACCCAGTTTGCCCTGGGCCCTACTCCAGTCAGTCTTTCTGACCAGTTGAGCCTGCAGGTGCTGGGTTCCCATTCTTCCCCTCTTCTTTCTCCCAATTATTTTTATTATTTGGCAGAAACCCTTCTGATCTCAGTTGAATGCCATGAGAGCTGATAAAGGTGTTTTATTTTGTTTTTTTGTTGTTGTTGTTGTTGTTTTCTTATCTTTCCCAGTGTACGTGGAAAAACTGCTCCAGGAGCTATTCATTGGCCCTCAGAAATAATAATGGCAGCTACTGTTTCCCGTGGGCTTATACGCTACCAGGCACTTGGCAAAGAGCTTTGCATGTTTTCCCTCATTTTCTCTTCACAACTACCAGAGGAATTAGACACTCCTATTTCCTCCTTTTGGAGGCAAGGAAATGAAGAATTAGAGACTTTACGGAACCTACCCAAAGACACACAGCTCCTAGGAGGCCTTGCTGGGGCTCAAATCCAATTACAGTGTTGGATAATTTCCGACCTGTCAGTGTGGGTCCTTCTTGTATTTGTCAGCTGTGTTACCGTTGCTTCCTCCACTATTTCTAAGCCTTGCTCTGTGTTCACCGTGGATGGTAGAGAGGAACCCCTTTTTCTCCAGTCTGAGTTTCAATGGGGAAGGGTTTTTTCTAAGCACATTTCCTGCTTTCTCTCCCTGCTTTATCTGTTCCTGGGTAGATGAGGAACTGCTCTGTTTGGTAAATTTGAGAACACCTGGTTGTGCTCAACTCAGCACTGTCCTTTTCCCTGGGAGGGAGCTGCTCCTGGGGCTCTGCCCCCTGTTAGCAGTGGGGGCTGTCCTGGTCCTTGCAGCCTGGTTCTGGGATTCACTATTAGTGATGCCCTTCAGCTACCAGTCCTGAACGCTTCTTCTCCAACCTGGTTTATTATCACTAGTAAAGGTGATCTGTACTGGCTCCTCTCTGTTCCTTTTCGTTTTATGTCCCAACTTGTTCAGAATGCAGGCAAAGCAAATGGGATGCCATTTACTCAGAGTCCCTTGGAGAGCCCAAAAGGGGCATCCTGAGGGAATTACACTGGTGGGAAAATTTGATGGTCTGCTACCGACTCCAATCTTTACCTTGGTGACTTCTGAGTGTAACTCCAACTTCCCTAGGCCTTCGAGCTCTAATGCCTGCCCCATCTTAAGCAAAGGGTGGTGTGGCAGAAATGGCTAGTTGTTTCTCAGCATCTGTTCCTTTCTCCCTCTATTAATAATAATCCCGCCCAGAATAAAGACTAAATTCCCCAGCATCCCTTGCAGCTAGGTGCGGCCACCTGACTCACCAATGGGAGGTGAGGAGGAGGGATGAGTACAACTTCTGGGTCATACATTAAAGGGAAGGCCCTTACTATCCACTTCTTTTCCTCCCTTCTGCTGGCTGGAATGGGACATGATGGTGGCAGCTGAAGTAAATATTTTGAACCATGACATGGAAGTTGTGTTTTTTTGGGTAGCAGTGCAACAACCAAGGGAGATCTTAAAATTCGCCACCTTCAAGCTGCCGGATCAGCCCTTGACTACCTACCCAGACTTCTCTGTGAGCAGTAAACCTCTAACTTGTGAAAGCCTCTATCATTTTTGGGTCTCTTAGTTACAGCATCTGAACCCATGTATCCTAACTAACACAGGTAGGAACCCAAGAAGTTGCTCCCAATTTCGGGGAGGGGGTGTAAGGATCTGGCACCTGAGTCACATGTATGAAGGCATCAGTGAATGAGGGAAGGATAGAAGGAGTGAGCATTTGTTGAATGCTTACGATATTCCAGATACTGTGCCTGACACTTTCAGCTATACTTTCTCAGCTGATCTGAACAACAATTCCATTGGGATACATTTATTATTCCATTATGTAGTTGAGGCTCAGAGAACTTAAGTAATTTGACTAAGATCACATAGCTAATAAAATGTTTGCTAGAAATGGAGCTAAAGTCATTGTGCTTCTCAAAACCATATTCGTTCATCTCTAGCATGCCACTCACTCACTTACCAAATGTAATACAACACAATGAAATCTTGCCCCTGTGGGAAGACAACCCTCCATGGGTCTCTTCTGTGTCTTGTGAGCAGAGGCACTGAATGTCGTTTGCCCAGACTATTTTTTCAAGGATGTTTGTTTAGCAAACAGCCTTTGAAGATAGAGAGAGTTTTCCTCCAGAGCAAAGGACAGAAATGCTTACTCTCCACTATGAAAGATTTGGTTTCCCTAAGCTCAGAGTTCCTTTACTGTAACAACACGTGTGTTCAGACAACCCAGAACAGATGCAAAAGTGTTGATGTTCATGCTGCATGCAATGTGGTGGAGGATACAGTCCTTTGCCTCTGACCCGGAAGTTTCATGTCTTCCGCTTCTATCCATGAAACTGCATAAGGCTAAACTTTTAGCTTGCAACTAGGGTAAAATCCCAGTTCTTGACAGCACCTGCCAAATTTGTGTCATGGTGACAGTCACCATCAGTTTGATACACTTGTGTCACATCAGACGTGCTTTTAACTTACATTATTTCAACTAAATGTAAAGGCCAACAAACCAATAAAGAAAATATAAATACTACTCTATATGTGATAAAAGAGTTGAATCTGTTATTTTCTTAGTAGATCTGTTTTTGTGTGGATCTCACGGCATGCTCATTTGGCCACAGTGAGTGTGATTCTAAAGTTCAAAGATACACATTTTTTTCATGTAACGTGGCCTCTAAATCCAAACCACCCACTTCTTCTGGCAGTCAGCCAAAGAGATGGCTATCAGATCTGCCACTAGAGGAAAACAAGTAGATGATAAATCAGTCTCTAGTGAGGAGCCTTCCTGAGAAATTTTAAGTACACTTTTCACCTTATATAATTTTGGTTTCGTTGCTGTTGTTAACTTTAGAAGTCATGCCCTAATAAGCTGTGATGCCAGAGGATTACATTTTGGGGGAATTGGTATAAGGTGGATGGGTATGTCGGAGGGGGGCTATTTAAATGGTGACAACATTTCTTTTACAATTGAGTAGAACACATACGTATCCTTACATTTATGCATCATTCTTCTTTTGTATCATGAATTTGCATCTAATCCTTTTTCCTCTCCAGAGACCGAAGAGTCTTCTGCACTTGATTTTTACTTCTCTGTCAATCTGCTAAATTTTGAAGTTCATCAATTGCTATTTTTTTGGGTTGATGTAGTGTTTTTTTTATTATTTGTTTGTTTTTACTTAATTGAATTATGTATCACTGGAGAGTGACCAAACTTAAAAATATATTAGGTTTTTAAATTAGGTAGCACATGTACACGGTAATAAAATTCAGAGTATAAATTGTATTGGTTTTGCTGTATCTTCAATATCACCCAGGAATTGGAATACCAATATTTTAATATCTGGTTCTGGAATGGTGGCAACTCCAAAACCACTAGACAAAAAGGGGTAAGTGTGCGGAGGGGAGATCTATAATCCAAGATATGATTATGAATGAAAAATCTAAAATAAATGAGCAAAATTAACCAATGAAATTAAGCCTTTAAAACCAATAAGGAGATAAACTAATTTGGTTTAAATAAACACAAAAGATAGATCTGAAAATAACTTCAAATTTTTAGCCTTTGGAAAAAGATAAAGAATAGGAAAACATCTATTTTTACAAAAGAAATTATAAAAGTATAAACAGAAATGTAACAAGAATGAGCAGATATGATAAAGTATCAGTACCTGGAGTGATCCCATTCATCTCCCTAAGAATGGGTGACCCTTCATACATTTGCTTTATCTTCCAGCTGACTGCCAGCTTGTGTCGTTTATGCCACATCCCGACGATGAACATTTCTTTGCTGCACTCCAATCTAGGACTGAGAAATCAAGGTATGTGTGCGTTGATGGGGCAGTTTCTGTCCCTCCCCATCTAGAGCCTGCCACCATGCCATCCAAAGTCCCCTGCCATGTGGTCTCTCTTTTGTGTTTTCCTTTGGCAAAGATACAATGGGGCAGAGCATATCAGTGAGTCCAATGCTCAAACAGATATCTAGGGGGTTGCCAGTGCCCTCTTCCTATAAGCACACCTAATATTCACTAGTGATTCCCTTGGAGCCCTCCTCCCTTACCTCTAGGAAGTGATACAATCCCCCTTGGAGGGAGAGGAAGGGATGAGTCTCTTTCTAGGACATTACTCTTTCCTAAAGCCTGACTTCCCTCTCAACTCTTCATTCTTTCCACTGATTAGTGGTGATGGTTTATCTGTGGGGAGAGGGGGTGGGAATGGAGAATGGGTAGGGAGTAGTGGAGTGGAGGTAGGCGTTGGTGGAAGGGCTGGTTTCTCAAACAATGTTTCTTCAAATGTTCTCCTGGAAGATAGCTAGCTGGTTCCAATCACTGGCAGTGGGTTCCTTATGGACTTTCTGGTTTTCAGAGTTGGGCCTCAGCAGCAGTTTCAGGACAGTAGGAAAAATCCCTCCCAATGTCCATTTACACAAATATATATATCCCCCCCCCGACCTCCTTTCATAGTTTAACAGATGTTGGCATACTATTTGCTTTTATCCTTCTTGTTTTCACTTGAAGTATTTCTTGGAGATTGTTTCATATCAGGACACACTCATGGGCCTCAGTCTTTAATTGCTGCACATATTCCACAGTATGGATGTATTAAAATGTATTACAACAGCTCTCCAGTGATAGTTTGTCTCTAGTCTTTTACAAACAGTGCTGCACTCAATATTTTGTGTATACATCTCTTTTCATATAAGCAGCCTTTAAAAAAAGTTAACTAGAAACCTTGACAGGCATTCAATGGACAGTTCTAATTATGCTGCAACTGGTCACACACAATTTCTCTTTTGAAAATTCTGTGACTTATTACAAGAAGTGACAATTTCCACAGTCTTCAACTGTATTGCTTAGCATGTAATAGGCACACTGCATGCACAACAATGTTTCTCTTCAATGCTGCCTCCAGGGTAATATCTTCCACATAGACTTAAGTAACAATCAGGGACCCACACCTAAGCTGTTACAACTGGAAATAAGGGATGAAGTATAGAATGGTGCTTAGGAATGAGTGCTCTGAAGTCATATGTGTCTGAATTCAAGTCCCAGCACTGACAATTTTTATGTCTTTTATAAAGTCTTTCACCTATATGACACTCATTTTTCTCATTCACAAAACGGGGCAAATATAGCACTGACTTTGTGGGGATGTTTTAAGGATTAAATAGGAAAGTATACATGATTCTTGGGTCAGTTCCTGTGAAACATCATTCTTCATCATATGAATGTTCATCATGAAACATCAATTTCATCACAACTGAAATCATTAGCTAGGTTTCAATTCAGGTGACAATTGGATATACAGAAACTTTCCAGCCAGACCTAAGCTCACAGGTGGACAAATAATGGCAATACAGTTTTCTTCTTTACTTGGCATAGGCAAATTTCTTGATTTCAGAGATATTAAATTATGACCACAAACATACTCATATTCTTTATATCCTATAAAAAATATAGGAATAGAAGCATAGACCTATAGGGCTAGAAGGGATTTCAACATAACCTTACATTGGATTATCATGCAGTAGCCATTCCCATGTATTAAAAATTTATATTATCTCATTTAATTTTCACAAGGGCCCATGTGAGATAAGTATCAATATCCTTATTTTGCAGAAAAGACTGTGGATCTGAGAAATCAAGTGACATGCCCAATGGTGGATCATTAGTAAGCTGAAGATCGGGGATTCACACCCAGGTCTTTCTGAAAATAAGAGATTTGTAAACTGCCATACACTTTCCCAAGAAATCTCACTTACCTAAGGCAAAGCTAGCTTATGAAACCTCTTCAATGCCTGAACTTCATTTTGGTGGACTGAGGGAAGGCAGTCTTCTGCATTAGGCACAACAAGCACTGTGCCTGCGGCCCACAATACTTTTAGGGACCCACAAAAATGTTTTACGTATAAAGTGAGAAAAGAAAGATGAACTTTTAGGTTAAAGAAAATGTTCTGTTGTATAACATTAATATATTCAACTCTATACTAACTTAGTTGTAAAATATGAACTATATAAATGTTTTTATATATGTGTATGTGTGTATATACATATATATGATTTGTGGAGATACATATATTTGTGGAGATAGATATAGATATATATATCTATCTCCACAAACACAAGGCCAAAGTGTGGAGTTTCCACGAAAGTCAAAGCGGCCTTGCGCTGAGGTGCGCTAAACTTTCTGGGAAGGTGATAATAGCAGACCAAGTTGGAAGAGTGAAGGGGTGAAGGGAGGTGGTTAAATTGTGGAAAATGTGGTCACAATTCTTCTCCTCTCAAAGGAACCCTCAGAGAGGTTATACAGGACAGAGGTGAAACACTGAAACTAGCTGCATGATCTTGGACCAGTGACTTGATCAACATGAGCCTCAGCTTCGACATCGATAAAATGGGGATAAGTACCTCCTGAGGTTGTTGGACATGGACCTAGCGCGCCTTGTTCACTGCTATGTACGAATCGCTCAGAACATGTTGAGTGAATGCAGTAGACGTGTGCTTAACATTGTGGCCAGTGTACCATAACCGTCCAGTAAGTAGTTGTCGCTGGCATTAAAAATAGTAAGAAGTCCACAAAGTGACAACCCCAGCCCTTGGGGACCCAGTCGTACCTCAGCAGGTTGCACGCGAACCTGCGCAGTAACCTCCCCGGGAGGCAAGAGCACGCGACTGCGCTTGCGCTTAGGCGCTCTCCTCCGCCCCTTCAGGCGCCACGGCCAGTGGGGCGGACCTCGGCGGCGGCGGCGCGACGAGTCCAGAGGGAAGGGCTGAGGAAGGGGCGTGGCTAGCAGGCCGGGGCCCCGGCCACCCTCTTCCGGGCTCCGCCAGCTGCGCGCGCATTCTCCTCCCCCCGCTTCTTTTGTGGTCCGGCCCATTGCGAGGGTGACAGGAAACCCTGTGCAGGGAGCGCCGCCATCTTGGACCTGCCCGAGGAAGATCCTGAGGGAGCCGCAGGAGCAGTCGCCGCTGCCACCGCTACTACCGCCAGCGCGTCTGCACCTTCTCGGCCAGCCCGCTACCTGCCGGGGCCTCGGCCGACCGCCCCCGCCCTTCTCCCGCTGCGCCCGCACTCCTCTTCCTCGTCCTGACGCCCCCCTCCCGCCCGGAAAGCTGCCCAGCCACCAGCAACCCCCCAGGTAAGCCGGGCCCTCCGCAGTGTCCGTCCCACCGAGGCCTCCTCGCCCGGCTCTCCGGGCGCGGGGGTGTGGAAGACGGCGAGCAGGGCGGCGGGCGGGTGGCGCCGCAGGGCAGGCCCTGCGAGGCCGCGGCGAGCCCCGGCTCGGCGGTGGGCGCCGGGGCTCCCGGCCCGACGGGACTCCCGTGCGGGGGCGGGGGTGTCCCCGCGCTGCGTCCGCCCAGCGGAGAGCTGCGGGGCGTGCGGGGAAGGGTGTGTTCGGCCTCGCCTTCCCCACCTCCTCGGCGGGGCTGGGCAGACAGCACCTCCCGCAGGCCCCTCTCCTCGCTGCCGTTCTGGCGGCTGCAGACCACCCCCGCGGTATTTATCCACGCGAGGCGCGCCGCGCCGCCTCGCAGCCCACGAGCCCAGACGTGGCACACCCCGTCCCGTAGGCCGCGTCTGCCCGGAGTACAAAAGGCAGCACCTCGCAGCCTCGCCGGCATCTTGGAGGAGCTCCGGTGTCCTTGTCGATGTGGGTAGACTGTGGACGGGTTGGGGAAAGGGTCTGTGCTGGCGAAGTTCTGGTTTGGGTGAGGCCCTACAAGGCCTGTGACATTCTATAAGGCGTCGAGCTTAGATAGCATGTAGAAGCGGTGAAGAAGACAAAAAGTTTTTTGGCATTTCTAGAATTTAAGGAAAGAAGGCAAAATAAGCGTTTATTTTGATGGTTTGCACCTTCGTGTGAGCCAGACGCAGATTTAGCTGTTCTCACACCGGTTTTTCTTGCTTGGCGTAGCCCTTGGTGATAAGTAAAGTTATCTCCATTTTACAAGTGAGGAAACTGAGGCTTGAAGTTGTGATGTGACTGGTTAATGATGGTACGGACACTGGCCTCTCCCCACACTTGCCTGGTGTTTCCCTACTACACTCAAGTTAGGCTCGTGTTACAGACGTGACCACTTAAAATGTACCTAGAGCTTAATTCCTCTTTTCCTATGTTTGCGTTGGATGACAACTAACGACTCCTTTATAACTGAAAGTCTGTAGTGTCAGCTGCTCCACTGCCAGTCCTCATGCTCACAACCCCAGAGGAGAGATGGCGAGATTTTCATTTTATATAGGAAGAAGAAACTGGGATGCTCAGAAGGCAAGTGCTTTTCTGGTGGTTCCGCACAAGTGTCAGAGCCCGCTTGAACCCTTGCAAAGTTTACTGTCACAATTGTCTTTTATTTATATGTGGTTATTGAAGACGGACTTAACCTTGCAGTAATCCAGCTCCCACTCTCTCTTCCCTCAGCACTTTCCTTAATTTTTCATCAGAGTTTTGCTTGGGTCCTTTTATTTGTTCACACCTTGAGGCATGTAGTAGTTAAGAGTTTTGGAGGGTTCCTACTCCATTACTGCCACTTTCTAGTTGAGTGACCTTAAGCAAGTTACTTAGCCTCTCAGAGTCAGTGTCCTAGGGAATAATTGTACCTACATTTTAGAGTTGTTTTGAGGATTAAATGGGATTAAAAAACCCTTAGCACGTTACTTGGCATATAGTTAGGTGCCCCATAGTCTGTAACAGTGCCAGGCATGTAGTGGATGTTTACTATTTGTTGAATGAAGAGAGGAGCACGGCTTCAGAGAGTTGTACAGTTAGACCTGGGCCTTAATCTTTTTCCCTTTGTAGTGTATGACTGCGGATATATCAACTCTCTGAGTTGGTTTCCTTACCTGTAAAATGAGTTTTTATGATCAGAGACTGTTATAAAGTAGCTGGCATATATCAGGCACTCAAAGATGTAAGACTCCTTTAGATTCTAATAACCTAAAAAATTATTTGAAATTAAAGCTACATTTTAAAAAGTTTCTGCTTTTTATATTTCATGTTAAACTTTATTGTGGCATACTGTGCAGCAGAATTTGGAGTGTTCTTAAAACTAATCTTTATTAGTATTAAATATCTCTGCATAATCTTAGTAAGATTTTGTACTATTAGAGTAAACTTTTGGTTAAGGCAAATATGTTAAAATAGGACTACTGAGAGATACTTGTTTGCCTGCCTTTTTTTCCCTTTTTCTTCTTTCTTTCTTTCTTTCTTTCTCTTTCTTCTAAAGCTTAAAACATTTTTGTGTGGTTAAAAATGCCAGGCGTGGTTGGAGATAGCCTTGTACAAAGGAGGTATCAAAGATACTGTACTTTTAAAAAAATTTTATGTTCTAGATAATTTTAAACATATACAAAATAGAGTGGTATAATGAGCCTTCACATACTCATCAGCCAGTGTCAATAATGATTGGCCTGTTCATCTATATATATGCACCTATACGCTCTCCACCAAATTATTTTAAAGCAAATTTCAGACATGGTATTTCATTAGTAAAATTTTTGCTATTACTAATCCTTTTAACTCTAGGAGTAAGTACAGGGTTTTGGTGTTTCGTTTTTTTTCCTTTAAGTACTTTCATTGTATGAACAGAGGTGAAGTATTGGAGTACTTCTTTTTCATAGCATACCATCATAATTGGGAAATTTTGTGTTTTTCTTGACACAGTAAGGAATCCAGTTCTTTTTCTTATATTAATTTATGTGGAAGTGTGACATTAAATGTCTTGTCAAAAGTGAATTTTTTAAAGTTGGTGTCAGAAATGGGTGGGTTATTTTCAGAGGTTGCATTACCACTGAAGAAAGGAAATTGACCACTCATTTTGACTCGATTATATTATTAGAATAACTACCCAAGTTTTACGTCCACTTGACAAATCAAGTAGCAGTCCACATTAGAGAGCTTGTAAGCATATCAGACTGTTTTTGTTCTTAAGTTTCATAAAATCAGGAACAATGTGGTTTTTTTGATCATTACTATATTGTCAAAGCCTAGCGTAAGGCTTTGTGCTTAGTAAATGCTCAACAAATATTTTTGTATTGTAATCACAAAAGCAGTCTATCTTGATTTTGGTGTTTATAACAAAATGTCTTGCATATAACAAAAACAAAAACCAAACTTACTAATTTTAACAAGATTAGATTTTAAATCACCTGAAATATTTTGTGGGTTGTCTTGCGTTGTCTTGAATAAGTTATGTAAAAATTACATGGTAATGTCATATGTCCTAAGGAGTAGAATAAAATAGCTGTAAAACAGTTGTGAAAGGATTAGTCAGACATAGTGCATAAGTTAACACAGTAAAAAGCCAAGCTCTAAAAAAAAAAAGGAGAAAATAGTGTCAATTAGTGGAGTTTTTTGTTTTTTTGAGGCTGATCATATGATTGACTTCATATGATGTCCCCTATATTATTGTAAATGTGGAAGTAATGTTAGAAGTATTATGAATGGGAGTTTTTTGGGGTTTTTTTCTGTTCTTTTTTTTTTTTTTTTTTAAGATTTATTTATTGCTGAGAGAATTGGTGTACACATGCGAGCTGGGGGAGGGCCAGAGGGAGAGGGAGAGAGAATCCTCAAGCAGATTCCGTGTTGAGCGAGGAGCCCCATGTGGGCCTCAATCCCAGGACCCTGAGATCATGATCTGAGCTGAGATCCAGAGTCAACTGCTTAACCGACTGAGCCATCCAGGTGCTGCTTGTTTTTGTTTTTCCTAAATTTGTTTTGTATTAGAATTATATGTAAACATGCTTTAAAAATATTTCAGAGTTCTTTATTTTCTCTACTTTGAATACTTCAGAAAATTAGCAGTGAATATAGTATATGCTTGTACTGTTAGCGCAGGGTTATATAAAGAAAGTTAATAATTTCTTCCTATCCTTTTTCTGCTCTCAGTCCATGTATTCATTTTTCACAGTTTGGTGTGTTTCCTTCCACATTATCTGTATACAGGATTGAGAGAGAGAGAGTGTGCGAGTGTGTGTGTGTGTATTTAAAAATGGGAGAAGCTGTTGCATGGATATATTTTCAGGTTAATACATCTATATCTGAATGGTTTTAAACTAGATGCAGATTATTTCATAATACAGATGTACTTTATTCAGTCATTTCCCTGTTGATAGGAGTGTAGAGTGATTGTTCTCCAGTTTTGGTTTTTTGTTTTTTGTGGGCTTTTTGCAGTAAAAATGCTATATTAGATGCACTTGGACCTATAACGTTATGGATTAAAGATTTTGTTTCTGTGGGCTACTTCTCGGTCAAAGGGTGATTTGGATTATCTTTAAGATTTTAAAATATAGGGGCGCCTGGGTGGTTCAGTCGGTCGAGTGCCTGCCTTTGGCTTAGGTCATGATCCCAGGGTCCTGGGATCGAGGCCCCGCATCAGGCTCCTTACTCAGTGGGGAGCCAGCTTCTCCCTCTCCCTCTGCCTGCTGCTCCCCCTGCTTGTGCTGTCAAATAAATAAATAAAATCTTTAAAAAAAAAAGAAGAAAAGATTTTAAAATACATTGTTTACTTCCCAAAGATGTGGCTATTCAGACTCCCATAAGCAGAGTATATGAAAGTTCCTTAACCTCTATCTGCACATTTCAAATGCAGTCATTTATATATCTGTATAATTTAATTTGGAGACGCATCTGATTAACTATATGGAGACCATGCGATTTTATTTTTGGGGCAACAATGATTAGTGTTTAATGTGCATTTAGTAACCATGTACAGCTCTGGGTATGGGCCTGGAAATAGGTCCATCATTTTGTTAAGTGTAAAACACACTGCAGAGTTTTATGTAGTAGCACACCCCATTTTTAAATATATTCCTTACCGTAATGATGATGTGTTTCTTGTGCTCAAGAGTTACTGTTAATCTCAAAAAAAATCCTTTGTTAAAGCGATATTAGGCATAGTTAATATTTAAAGGAGCCAAGCAACAATCATCAATGTTCAGTGTGTATTTACTAATCATTTCTCTTGACAGCCAGGATGTTTAGAGCTACATTTTACATGCACTGATAGTAAAACTCAGTGACCCTAAATATTTAGTGTAATTATTCTCCATTTTTCTTTGATTTTGATTTTTTGGTTTTATTTTATTAGTCCACGTGTGTGTGTGTGTGTGTGTGTGTGTGTGTGTATCACTCTACATATATATACCTTTAATAAGCTACCATAGGTAAAGAAAATCATGTTTTTTGGATTCAGGTTTGGGTTCAAGTTCCAGCTCTGCCATTTACTATTTTGTAACACAGGCCAAATTAGTAAATTTCTCCAAACCTCAATTTCTTCAGTTTTTTGGGGCTTTTAAAAAGATTTTATTTATTTACTTATTTATTTATTTGAGAGGGCACAAGAGAAAGAGAGCACAAGCAGAGGGAGAGGGAGAAGCAGGCTCCCCACTGAGCAGGGAACCTGATATGGGGCTCAATCCCAGGACCCTGGGATCATGACCTGACCAAAGGCAAACGCTTAACTGACTGAGCCACCCAGGCACCCCTGTTTCTTCGGTTTTTACATGGACGTAATGATAATGGCTCTGCAGAGTTGTGACAGTTAAGCATGAATTGTATGTAGGGAAAAGTAGTGCTGATCATCACACGGTTTACTGTCAATAAATGTTACCTTCAAAAACGTTTTTGTAAGTAGATATAATTTGAATTAGTGTTGTCATTTATCCGTATCTGTAAATCCTGATTACAGTACATCCTCTGGATATAATTTTTTAATACTACTTTGAGTATTAAATTAGAACCAAGTTGAGTGAACTGAAAAAGATTTGTGTCCCCACTAAAGGGTTTCATGGTGCATCTCATCACTATGGAGGAGGCTGGATGGTGTAGTGGGTAAGAGGGGATTCTCTGCAGTTAAAACAGTCTTAGGTTCAGTATGGACTTGACCACTTAGCTGTGTGACCTGGGCATGTTACTTACCTGTGAGTCTTCATCTGTAAAATGAGGATTATAGTTGCTGTTTTATAAGGCTGTAGTAGTAAGAATTAATTGAGATAGCATGTAGAATGTTTAGCACATTGCCTGGAGTATATTAAGTGCCCAATAAATGGTAACTGTAACAGTTGTTTGTTAGTAGTTTACAGGTTGTTCATTTGTATTTAATGATGCTTATTGTCTGAAAGTAGTACTCTTAAGGAAATCAGAGGCATTGAAGGAGGTCTTATCTGCTTATGAACCTTATTCTCATGCTTTTGTAACACATGGAGAACACATTTTAATCACACCAGTAGTTGTGCACAAGTTACAGAATATTATCAAGGTTTTTTAATTAGTGGAGATGGTAGTGTTAGCAATGGACTCATGTTTTCAGAGTGTTTGAACTAGACCAACAGTTTTTGCCCCTGTACCCCCTTTTTTGACTTTTGAGTATAGCAAAAGCATCCTTAAAAGGGGAAAAACATTTTTTCCCCTTCTAAAGCTAATTAAAAAGTACATTCCTCACCTTTAACAGTGGTATGTTTCATTCATGTTCAAGAAATGATGTTGAGAAATCCTTTTTTAGAACAATATTAAGCATGGCTAATATTTAAAAGGGGCCACTTGAATATAATTTTACTGCAAATACATAATTTTGAGTGAGTGTTACCGGTGAACTCTGGGAGTATATTTAAACCTAGCTAGTATCTAAGTTATTATATAATGAGAGAGGGTTAGTTTTGTTAGTGGCTACAGTGCTAGATACTTTCTGCTTTCATTGTCTGCTGAAATTAAGTTTGAGTAACTTTCCTTTTTTTTTTTTTTTTCATTTAAAGATTTTATTTATTTATTAGAGAGAGAGCACGAGCAGGCGGTAGGGGCGGGGCGAGGGAAAAGCAGATTCCCTGCTCAGCAGGGAGCCCAATGCAGGACTCCATCCCAGGACCCTGAGATCATGACCCAAGCCAAAAGCAGCCGCTCAACTGACTGAGCCACCCAGGCGCCCTAGTAGCTTCCCTTTTTTTTTTTTTTTAAAGATTTTATTTATTTATTCGACAGAGATAGAGACAGCCAGCGAGAGAGGGAACACAAGCAGGGGGAGTGGGAGAGGAAGAAGCAGGCTCATAGCGGAGGAGCCTGATGTGGGGCTCGATCCCATAATGCCAGGATCACACCCTGAGCCGAAGGCAGACGCTTAACCGCTGTGCCACCCAGGCGCCCCCCCTTTTTAACTTTGCTTTTAGGGTTGATTTTTAAGAAACTTGAACCAGTAAGTTGTGTGGTGAGGTGAAGATAAGGCACTGGTATTTATTCTGAATAAGTGATCATTCTCTTTTATTTGGGAATAGTTTATGCTAATTAATGCTTGGTAATTTAAAAAATGTTTTAAAATTAGTCATCTTATAGATATTTAATGAATGCTGTGTGATAATTAGCAAGTACACAAATTAATGCAACTGGAATTGGCTTTTAATTTCATGATCAGCCTTTAGAGCATTTCAAGGAGAAATTAGGATTTGTAGAGGTCTTGGTTTCATTTTATTATTATTTTTTAAAGATTTTATTTGAGAGAGCAAGATTAAAGGGAGCATGAGTAGGGAGGAAACGCAAAGGGAGAGGGAGAAGCAGGCTCCCCACTGAGCAGGGAGCCTGATGTGGGGCTCCATCCTAGGACCCCAGGATCAGGACCTGAGCCCAAGCAGACGCTTAACTGACTGAGCCACCCAGGCGCCCTGAGGCCTTGGTTTTAACATAATAAAATGGAAGGAAGCAAAGTGTACAGGGCTACAACTTTGAGTAAGGAGAAAGGAATGGGAAAGTCAGAAGGGGAAGAACGTGAAAGAAACAGTAATTTCAAGGTGACTGATTACTTTTCCCCAAGTTTGAATGGTAAAAGAGGAGTTTAAAAAAGGAGTTAAAAATTAATTACAGGGTCTGGGAAGAATGCATGTGAAGAATTTAATAACTTTTAAGTATTTTTATTGTGAAAGATTATTCTTTTCCTTGTGTTTGGGATCTGGTTCAGAGATTTGGTGAATAATCCACACCAGTTTTAGCCTCAGGACTCTTAAAAGTTTTGAGTCCCCAGTATCTGGAAAAAGGAAAACAAATTATTATGATGTTCAGAATCAGTTAACTAGAAAAACTCCCTTCCTGAACGAACTGGTTAAGGGAGTTTTCAGTGATGTTGCAGACTGATGATGAAAGTGCTACAACACATCAAGCTGGAATGGTAGCAGGGCATCCACTTTTGTTAAATGTAATCCTCACAGCCGAGTGAGAGAGGTTGTAATTAACCTTCTCTTCCCTGATAACAATAATGCACTTATTTTAAACACATTTTCTACAGGTTAAATTTTATTATATAGTAATTTTGTTAGTTTTAGTAAACGAATTTCTGCAATCATATCACATCTGGCTTGTATAATATGACAACTGGCCATAACAGTAAAAATCCTATTTTAAAAATTGGAAACCAAATTTTAAAAAATGGGGTCAAATCTTTGTGTGCGTCTGAGTGCATGTGCATAATTTTTATCTTTGCTTAAGCTGAAAACTGGTTTGAGATTAAATGTTGCTGGAAGTTTTTACCATTATTAGAATTTACCTCTTAAGTTTCTCTAGCACCTAGCACAGTGTCTGACACATTCAAGGCATTCATTTGAATAAATTGGAGAGGGTTTTTTTAAAGTTATTTAAAGTGGAAAGAAATTAGAATTATTTAGGTGAAGTATACCTGAGTGCAAAGAATAGACTGTGATCTTTCTAAATATCTTCTAATGTATAAACTTGCAGATTTTACAACCCTAAGTAGTATTTTATGCCATTATTTCAGCTTTTAGAGTAGTATATAGTAGGCTTTTTTTTTTTTAAGATTTTATTTATTTATTGGACAGAGAGAGACACGGTGAGAGAGGGAACACCAGCAGGGGGAGTGGGAGTGGGAGAGGGAGAAGCAGGCTTCCCGCCGAGCAGGGAGTCTGATGCGGCAGGACCCTGGGATCATGAAGTGAGCCAAAGGCAGACGCCTGACGACTGAGCCACCCAGGCGCCCGTATAGTAGGCATTTGATATGTTGTTAATCTTCAAATCCTGTATTAGTTTGAACCATATGAAATTGCAAATAACTTTTTAAAAAGTCTGTCAGAACAACAGTTTCATGTGGTTTTATCTAATTCTGGCAGTAATTTGGTTTGGAAACAGTTGGATTGGTCTTTTTTTGGATGCTATGCTAGCCATGATTTCAAGTAGAGTAAAAAAAGTTACTTTTTATAACTTTTATAAGTTAGTGGTTACTTTTTATAACATTCTGTTGTAAAACCAAAGAGTTCTGAACAAGTTGGCCATCAGTAATTCACTTGATAGTTGACATGGCTGGGGACTTCAAAGTTGGAAGACAGTTTATAACAATAACTCAAATTTATAAAGATTTCCTTGTTTGATATTTTCCACAGTAGCTTTTCTTACTGGATATTCCCTAAAGTGAAATAATGGAATTGTTCTGATATAATGGTTGATATTTCTGTGGATAACACATGAGAATGTTAATGTTCATCCAAGAGAATTTGTGCATTTGATCAGTTTGGAAAATGCACTTTTACTCTTGGCTTACTGTAACCAACATTTTGTTTATAATCAGTATGCTGTATTTTATATATCTTTAAAGGCTAGCAATGATCAACTGGATAACTTGTGTATATCCTTTTGAAGTAACACAGTTTTCTTTGTTTTTAGTGCCACCATGGCAACTGCACCATACAACTACTCTTACATCTTTAAATATATTATTATTGGTAAGTTTATTTAACTTATGCTCTTGTTCTACAAAGAAAGTTAATATACGAAATATTTATATGCTAATACTTAACATACCATTCCAGAAGAACTGAGTGGTTTTTTGTGGGTTTTTTTTCTTTTCTTTTTTTTTTTTTTTACTGCAAAATTAAAGCTCCTTTAATTTATTTTTGTGGTTAATGATGTACTTTTTGCATTGTGGCCCTGGATACTTCTGTAGTACAATGGTGAGTACTTTTTGAAATAATACTGATTGTTCTTGAGGGCTACCTGAAAGCTTGTTAATCCTCGAAATGGTACTAATTTCCTAGGAGCACTGATAACATTCCAAAAATATGAAAACCCTTGGAGCCCCCTGGATTCCAAAAATTGATAAGAGAACATTGAGAGTAATCGTGTAATATACATAAAATATAATATTAGTGTTTTTCTGTTAAGTTTCAGGATGTTGCTCAAAGTAAAAGGATTGTTTACCCAGGTATAGTTGTAAGAGCTTGGTTGAAAGTACACATACTTTTCGGTTAATTCTTCATATTAGAACAGTTTGGTGTAATGATGGGCTCAATACTTCCTTCACCAAGGGTTAAATTGCTGTAGTATAGTTAGGACATCTGTTGTGGTTTTCATATAATGCACATGCCTTTCTTTTGTGGAATTCTATAAGAAATACAAGGAATATAAGAAGAAATGGGATCTAGTCAAGCAAAACTTTCGGAACTTAACTATTTTTGCTTGTTATATGCTGCTCTGTTTGTTACTCGCAGAAGTCTTTTGCTTTTATGCATGGATTATGGGAAAAAATACAACATTTTGAAACAGTTCAAAGTAAAAAATTCTCCTCTTGCAACAGTTTCTCTGTTAAAAAGCACTTCCCAGCTGATAGTTATTTACTAACATAACTTATAACTTAATTCTATCACTGCTGAAGGTTGGGAATAGTCAGTTTGTATGTCAGAGTGAAAAGTGACCTGTAGGATTTTTCAAACTCATCTTTTCATGTGTCCCAGAAATTTGTGATGTGATATGGTAGGGCATATAGCAATCTTTGCATATAATTATGAGTACAAAATTGAGAAATGTAATTGCCACTTGAAACTTTTTTTTTTTTTTAAACAGGGGACATGGGAGTAGGAAAATCTTGCTTACTTCATCAATTTACAGAAAAAAAATGTAAGTTCAATATATAAGGTAAAACATGAATAAATCTATATTCACTTTCCTACCTTTTAAAAAGTGTTATTTTTAGTATACTCTGTGCATTTAAATATAACTTTTCTGTATATCTACACTTTTGTCTTTAGGTAGGGAATTTTTTTTAAATAGGTGCATATAAAATGAAGTACACCTGCATGTATAGAGCGTTAATTTATATGACATACATAATTTGAGTTACTTGTTTAGGTTTTTTTGATTGTAGAAAATTTTTAAAAATGTGTATTATAATGTCAAATTTAAATAATCTTTTCTCTGACTCTCCATTTTAGAAATTATTAGAAATTTGCTGCATGTATCATTTCTTAACTAAATTGTAATAGATTGGAAATACTTAAGTGAAATTCTTTCTGTATCCAGGACTGGTTGATTAATATTTGAAGTATAACTGTCTCGGGTGGTGGGGAGGAGACCATGTTATTTTATGTAACTGATATGCTAAATATAGTTGAAATTGTTTCCACGTAGTTGAAATTATTTTTGTGGCTTTTTTTTTTTCCTTAATGTAAATTTTATGAAGTCTCCAGCACTCTGTGTGTACTTGTACCAGAGAATAGAGGGTTTAGGTTTTCAATGGCCTAATTATAAGGAAAGGACTAATAAACTTGTCCTATTGGATTGGAAATATATAACTTGCCAATATGTAATTGTAAGTATATATTAAATGTGTTTTTCTTTGAGATATTGATAATATTTTTCAGGATAAAAATTTGACCACTCCTAGAGTCTTAAAACCATTGATTGTTTTGTTATATGTAATAATTGTCAGAAGTCTAAGTAGCATAATGTTGGTGTTATGAAGAACTTACTAAAAATCTATATTTTTAATTAGCAGATTCTGTTAGTCCAAGGGTCAGCAAACAATAGTTTATGGGTCAGATCCAGTTACTGCCTGTTTTTGTAAATAAAGTTTTATTGGAACACAACCATGTTCATTTTACTTATTGTCTTTGGCTGCTTTTGTACTTCAACAGCAGAGTTAAGTAGTTGTGGCAGACCTTTTGGCCTACAAAACCTACATATTTATTATTTGGTCCTTTACAGAAGTATGCTGACCCCTGTTGTAGTGCAGTCAAATTTCTTTGACTTCTGTGTTTTTGCTAATTTTTTTTCAATGCTAGCTTAGTCCACTTATAGCCTACAAGCATTAGTATATTATTTAATTATCCAGTGGATCTTTTCCCTGCTGATCTTAATCCAAAGCTTTCTGGAAGTTAGAATATTATATTTCTTTTTTCTCTGACAGTTATGGCTGATTGTCCTCACACAATTGGTGTTGAATTTGGTACAAGAATAATTGAAGTTAGTGGCCAAAAAATCAAACTGCAGATCTGGGATACAGCAGGACAGGAGAGGTTTAGGGCTGTTACACGAAGCTACTACAGAGGAGCTGCAGGAGCGCTTATGGTGTATGATATCACTAGGTAAGAGATTAATACTTTTTCAGACTTCATACTTGAAAAAAGAAATCTACGTTAGGCAATGTGGTTTGTTGGGTTTTTTTTTAAATTAATTTATACATTCTTTAGTTTGTGATCGTGTGACTATAAATGAGCTTATTTGGATCTTATGGTTATTTCTCTACACTGTTGTGTAAGACTTGATGTAACATGTTGATTTCCTTTTCTGAAAGTGGATATGACTGAAGAAAAACTTTAGGAGATGCTGGTGGAGCTAATAGAAGAATACTATTCTGAAAAGCAGCATCAGTTCATTTATTTGAGGTGAAATAATATTTTATACCAAACTTTGTTGTTTTCACTTCAGTAGAAAGCAAGCAAGTCTTGAGGAGTTAGTCTATTCAGTCTCTGGTGTTAAAGTTGACACCTTTTCAAAACAAGGTCAGGGAAGGAATTAAGTAGTTTTGCTAATCCAACATGGTAGATTGTAAAAAGTTTTTATGCTTGGATCTGAAGGTGTTTGAGGTATTTAATTGTTCATTAACTTAAATTCTTTTTTGTTCTAAAATGGATTGAAATGGTTTACAGTACTTTATGCAGCAAGATTAAATTTATTTCAACTTGGCTATTTCTGGAAACTGAAAGCACTTGATAAAAAGTAACAAAACTGGACCGTAAATATTTGGCTTCAGAAAACATGGAAAATTGTGCCACTTCATTAAACTGTGCTGAGTAGAAAATGAACTAGATTACCTTTCATATTAATGCAGAGTACCAGTTTAAAGCAGTGTGACTCTTGTCTTACTTTTTTGGGGGGAGGAGGGATGGGTGAGTGGGACCAAATGGACTTTCTTTCAATGGATATTTCCTTTTGAGAAATGCTTTATACTGTTTGTCTTGAAGAGTCACAATACAGTGCATGTTAACATATTTGCACCTTGAGAAGTTCTGCATTAAAGAAATTCTTTAACTTAGTTTAGTTTGGTGTTTCCTAAGCTTATTTTGTTGAGGAACACACTTTGGGGTATGTGGACTTAGAATAAGACAGTGGCTGATTATAATTACAGTGCTTGAAGTTCCTTGAGTTCTAGAATTGGGTAATCGCATGGCAACACAGAGCAAAATAGTCTTAATGCTCTTCTGTATATCTGGGCATCTGGTAACATGATAAGGAAATAGCTTTGTGGGAAGAATATTAAAGACCTGGCCTTCTCTGCAGGACATCCTAATGAGGGATGCATTCCTGAAGGCTTTGCTTAATTAAAAACGCCATTATTAATAAATTTAAATGTGGTGATGTGTATTTAGAGTGTAAAAGTCTAAAGTGTTGTAGTTTGTTTTGCTTTGTGCAGTGTGCTTGTGTTCTCCTCCACCCCATGTTTACTGATAATCGACATATAACATTGTGTAAGTTTAAGGTCTTGGTGATGATTTGATACATGTATATGGTTTGCTTTTAAGCATAACCTTTTAAGCATAGTAAATACTTTTGGTAAAAGTTGTGTCTATTTGAATCATCAGAAGTAATTCTGGCGCAAACACCCCCAATGTCCATTAACTAAGGGATAGATAAACAAATGGGTGTATTCATGCGGTGAAATATAATTACCATTAAAAGGAAAGAAACTGATCCATGCTATATAGTGGATGAATCTTAAAAACATTTTGCTAAGTGAAAGAAGCCAGACATAAATCCACATGTTGTATGATTCCATTTATATGAAATATCCAGAATAGGCCAATTCAGAGAGACAGAAAGTGGATTGCCAGGGTGTGCAGTTTGAGTGCTAATGGGTACAGGAGTTTCTTTTGGGGTTGATAAAAATGTTCTAGAAGTAGATACTGGTGATCACTGCACAACTTTGAAATATACATTAAAAACCACTCCACTGTATGCTTTAAAAGCATGAGCTTTATGGTAAGTTCATTATATCCCAATAAAATTATGACTGAAAAAAAGTACTTCAGGCTTTTTAGACAGTTTATTGATATTTCGTAAGTGACATTGATGTTGCATCCATGACACTGATTTTTTCCCTTTTTTCCTGTTATTCCTTGACATTTTGCAAACTTGGAAGTTCTGCTTTAATAATACCTTTGTTTTTGGCATTAACTGTAATTGTTACAGGATACTTCCTAAATTGACAGCATAGCTTATCATGGCAGTTTGTTTGGCTGTATCGTTTGTTTGATATGTCATTTAACATCCTTGGAAAAGTTAGGGATATTTTTTACTTTTTTTTTTTTTTTTTTAGCACTGTTACCACTAATTAATTAATATTGGGATGCTGCTATAGTTACAGATTTGAAATTATGGTGAATTTTAAATTAATAACAATTATCGGAATTATTAGGAGAGGTTATGGACACATCTAAATAACAGTTTATGTGATCTTGATACTTAAAAAGAATGTGTAGATTTTTCTGTTTACCAAAGTGGTGGCAGTTTCTTGGTGCTAGCTTTGATATTTTAAAAATTTATCAAAATCAGTATTAATATTTTTGGATTTGTGCTATTTAAGTTTTGTGAACAAAGTAGGATAAATCTGTTGTGTAAAAGCAAGGTATGCCAGTACTACAAATACTGAACAGTAAAGTGATATGGTTCATGCTTTTTAAAAATATTTGACCATTAGAAGATTTTATTTAGAAAATTTTAAAACACTGGGAAAATGTTTCTTTTATTTATTTGACCTTTTTTTTTTTCAGTTAGGTGATGATTTGTGTTTAACATAATTTAGCACAATAAAAAGAGAATCTTACAACCTCTTTTCAGTTTCCACTGAGAAAGGATTAAGTCTTTGGAATATCCAACTCTATATGGGCACTGGCAGCTGGAGTTCACGGATATATTCACAAGGCTAAATTTGAAACACTTTGAGACACTCTGTGCATAAAAGGCTCAAGGCCTGGCTCTGAAATTCGTTTAAATCTTTGTGAGCTTCTGTTTTCTCACCTGTTAAATGAGTAAGATGGATTAATATTCTGTGAATGTATATAAATCAAACATTTTTAACTTTCAAATTTTATTTGACCCCTTTGGTGAAGTCTGATAATATTACTCTTCTGTCTACTGTCTCTAATATTGTAAATTATTTGGATTTGCTTGCTGTGTTCATTTGCTAGTGCAGATGAGCCTATGAGTTTCTAAACTCTTGCTTGGAGAAAGTAGAGAAATGGGGCAGTCTGAATCCCAAAATGATGTAGTTACTGGTAAATAAGAATACAAAGTTACAATAAACTCACTCTGATATATGGGGGCTTGAATTTCCAGTCAAATATATTGCCATTTTAAAGCTGGTTTTTATGTTGTGAGAGTTAATTTTCTCTTGAAAGAAAGGTGAATTTTATATCCGTTTACAGTGGTGTGACCATCTTGATTTCTAATTTGAAACGGACAGATGCAAACATGTTTTCCATTGAACGTACCATTTTGGTATTATTTCTCCCATTTTGTGATTGAAAATCTGGATGATTTAAAAATAATCTTAGTTTTTACTTCAGATTAGAAATTCCGAGTTCAGAATCGTTTGTTAATTTTCTGTGTTGTTCCTTGCTTGCTTATTGGTCTGTTTATGAATGTGCCTTTAAATGTAAACAGTATACTTCTATATGTAATTAGCAAAGTTGTCGGATATTGATTTATTTATTTAATAGTAATAATGGCTAGATTTCTGGAAAGTATGTGTTTACATTCCACAATCAGTTTTTGATGAAAGGGAATATTATAAATCTTTATTTGAAATTTCTTTTTTAAAAAATTGAAAGGGCAATTGTATGTGGTAGTCACAAATGTCAACTTTAATTTTGCAGAAGAAGTACATATAATCACTTAAGCAGCTGGTTGACAGATGCAAGGAATCTCACCAATCCAAATACTGTAAGTTGTATAACATCTGTTACGTAGAAAATTTAAGATCTATGCTAACCGCAAAAGGAGAGTCATTTGCTAGTAGGATTTTTGTATATGAGTACGAAGAATGAAAAAATCTTTATTTTGTTTTTAAAGTAATTGTAGAGAAGTTAACATTTTTTTTCAGTACTAATTACCCCAGATTTTACATCTTATACTTGGTTTTTGTTCACGTTTGTGGTTTAAAAAAAAAATGAAAGTTATGAATGGGGTGGTGATCTCATGTCAGGTGGAAACCATGAAATCTGAAACAATCACTTTAAAAAGGATCTGCATTTGTTTCGTAAAATGTTACCATGGAAGAAACTGGGCAAAGTATAAGGGATCTCTGTTATTTCTTAACAATTGCTTGTGTATCTACAATTATCTCAGTAAAATTTTAGTTAAAAATAAAGAGTTCTTCATGCTTTTAAAAAATTAAATTTTTTTTTCTTTTTACAAAAACATCTCAACTATATTTTAATAAATTTTAAAAAATTTAAAAAGTAACCATTGTGCTGTATTTTCAAATTGCAAATTTAAAAAATTTTTCTTTTTAAAATGAAAATTAAAATTAGCTTTTTTACCAGACTGAGAAGATACTTATTGAGATTTTAAAGGCCGGCTACCATGCTAGACTCTGCAGTATCCAAAGATAAATGTGGTCCTTGGCCCACAAAATATTATGGTCTAGTAAGGAGATAACTGTGTGTATACAAACAACTGTGCTGAAAAGCAGAGTGAAATATGAGTTAGAAATAGAGCAACTGGTATTTGCTGGAAGTACCCAGGATAAGCAGTGCCATCTGGAGAAACCAGCTTTACAGAGAAAGGTATGTTTGAGCTGGGACTGTAGGGGTGAGTAAGGTTTTAGTAAATGCTAAAGGGGGCATTCCAGGAACAAGCGAGGAAAGGTATTGAGCTGCGACTGACTCTGAGCTTCCAAGGCCTTGTCTCACTTGGCTTTGTGCTCCACCGTATAGCAGAGGTCTGATTCAATAAATACGTAATCAGCGGCAAGATTGGGTTTTATCAGGGAACAGCAATAAATTGTACTGAAAGTTAACATGATTTGCCTTTTTTTTTTTTTTTAAGATTTATTTATTAGCATGAGCAGGGGTTGGGGGAGAGGGAGAGAGAATCCTCAAGCAGGCTCCCCGCTGAATGCAGAGCCTGACTCAGGGCTCAGTCCTGTGACCCTGAGATCATGACCTGAGCCGAAATCCAGATCCATCCACTTAACCGGCTGAGCCACCCGTGTTTCCCAACATGATTTGCCATTTATGATAGGGACTGTGCCTGGAATTTTCATATCCATTATCACCTTAAACCCACTGTACATATACACACAGACCTGTAGATGAATGTTCATAGTAGCTTTATTTACAATAGCCAAAAATTGGAAACAGCCTAGATGGTCATCAGGAGGTGACTGGTTTAACAGTCTGGTACATTCATACTGTAAAATACTCCTCAGCTACACAAAGAAATGAACTATTGATACATAACAACAATTTAGATGGATCTCAGGGGCATTACGCTGAGTGAAGAAAGTTAATCTCAATTACATACTGTATGATTCCATTTATAAAACATTCTCAGACAAAATTGTGGAGAACAGATGCATTGTTGACAGGGGTTAGCAAGTGGGGGTGAAGGGTATGAGTGGTGCGCATAGATTATAAAGACGGCAGCACAAAGCACTTCCTTTCTAGTGATGGAACAGTTCTATGTCCTGGTTGTGGTGACACAAATCTATATCTGCAGTAAAATTGCATAGAACTGTACACACACACACACACACACACACACGGGTATACAACTGGTGAAATCTGAGTAAGGACATAAATAGCACCGATGTCAGTTCCCTGGTTTTGAGTCTGTAAGATGCTACTATTAAGGAAGCTTGGTGAAGGGTATATAGAAGCTCTACTCTTGTAAGCTTCTGTGATTCTGTAGTTATTTCAAGAAAATATTAAGAAGCAAACAAAACTCATTGTAGAAGGCGCTTAGAGGTACATAATGACAAATTAGCCATGTCTTTCCTGCCTCGTTTATGCCTCTTCAAAATTTTACCAGATCTTCAGAAGAGTGTGTTAGGGAGGAAGAACTTTACCCTTCAAGATTCTTCTGGCTTGTCTAAGAAATAAATTGACAGAGTTGTTACAAGTTTCTGGAGATTGAGTCGGTCCTCTCTTCTGGTAGAGAGGGAAACACCCTTACAAATGGAGATTTTTCTTACAAATGTAAATGTCTCTTAAAGGGAAACTTCTGGGTTTTCAGAGCTTCACCTGTGTTTGCTGTTTCTTAAAAATAAACCAGCTTAAAATAAATATTCCAAAGAGGAATATCTTGGGATGGCAAAATTTGCTTCCCTACGTAAGAAAATCTCTTAAGCTCCAGCTCAAATGTTACGTTTTCTGTAACATTGCCTTCAATTTCTATATATATACAATGGAATATTACTCAGCCATCAGAAAGAACGATTACATAACATTTGCAGCAACATGGACAGGACTGGAGGAGATTATGCTAAGTGAAATAAGTCAAGCAGAGAAAGACAATTATCATATGGTTTCACTCATTTATGGGACATAAGAAATAGGAAGATTGGTAGGAGAATGAAGGGGGGGGTAAACAGAAGGGGGAATGAACCATGAGAGACTGTGGACTCTGGGAGACAAACTGAGGGCTTCAGAGGGGAGGGGGGTGGGGGAATGGGATAGGCTGGTGATGGGTATTAAGGAGGGCACATACTGCATGGTGCACTGGGTGTTACACGCAAATAATCATGCAACATTGCATCAAAAACTGGGGATGTACTATATGGTGACTAATATAACAAAATAAAAATTACTAAAAAAATACAGAACAAAAAAGACCCTTAAAAAAATTACATACATTCCCATTTTGTTGGTGGTATATTTTGTACCTCTCTCTGGTTAGCATGCCAGCTTATGTCTCCTTTCAGGATGATGGGAAGCACAGCTTGGAAATTGTTAAGGAATTGGGAGAGGAGGCAGTGTTTCCATTCAGCAAATGTTTAAAAATTTTTTAAATTATCTTTTAAAAACCGCTTTATTGAGATATCATTAACATAATTTACCCATTTAAAGTTGCAGTTCAGTGTTATTTTTTTTTTAAGTTTATTATTGAAGTATAGTTGACATACAAAACATTTGAGTAGCTGTCATATGATGGCCTTGTACTAGGCCATTGTGACTTTAGCAGCCTTGATTTAAAAAAAACAACTGATTTCCTTTTTTTTCTTACCTTACTCGTTAAAAGACTAGAAGACTTCATGTGAAAATGTCTTTCCCTCCTCGTTGGACCCTCGTCCACACTAAAGAACGCTCATGTTTGTTACACTGCTTAAGTGTTCTTGTTTAAGATTTACATTCAGATTATAATGGTTCTTCAGTTCATTGGACATCATTTTCAAGAAACAGGAGAGTCAGGGGCTGCAGTTTCACATGAGAAAAAGTTAATGGTGGAAATCACTTTAGGTTGAAACCATCCATTCCTAAAGTATCTGCATCTGGATTACCACATCTATTTGGAAGGGAAAAGGAGGGGGGATCACCAGTTGGTATCAAATAAGCTTATATATAGACACCCCCATCCCCCCAGAAACCACCATAAAGATCAAAAAACTCTTATTTTCTATTTTCCTAAGGCTGCAGACTTTTTTCTTAGAACTTTAACTTTGGCCTGAACTTCACTTATATAAAAAATTCCAAAGTGGATGTCGGTGTGTGTGATATTTATCTTGCCATGGATTTGAACTTGCTTGCATATGTGTCCCCCCAGCCCTTCCTCCCACCACCACTGTTCCCCATAGAACACAGACACTTGTTTTCAGTTGCTACAAACCTTTGGTCCTGTCTAGGGCTAGCATAGTGTAAGATGTATTTGAAGGTCACAGTTTGGGTTTTCTCCCTCGGTTCTAATGTCCTACCACTGACTCACTGAGTGACCTTTGACAAAGGCAAAGTCCCTTTGCCTTATTTGAGCACTCATTTCCTTACCAATAGCCTGAAGGAGTTGAACTAGTACTTTAACTTTTTGAGGGTCCCAGAGACTCTCAAAAATGTGACAAAAACCATGAGCCTTCTCTTCCAGCGAAATGTTCTTGTTTACAGCATTGTGTGCTTAATTTCAGTGTATTCACAGATCCCCTGGAGCTTGTGCATGGATCCTGTAGTAATCTTACTCAGATAAATCATAACCTTTGGCCTAGACCAGGTGCTCCTCATGGGCTGTATTGTTTTTGAATGACTTGCAAGCTAAGAATGGATTTTACATTTTTAAAAAGTTATTTAAAAAAGAGAAAAAGTAAAGAAGTATATGCAAAGAGACCATTTGGGCTCCACAGACCTGAAATATATACTCTTTGTCCTACACAGAAAGTTTGTCAGCCCGTGGCCTAGATAATTGTTGACCTCCCTCCCAGTAGTACTGACTTCATGGTTCTCATATCTGTCTGCTGGGTGATTGCTGGTGCTTGGGTTTCCTTTTTAGGCCCACATGTTTTTTCTGTCAAAATTTTTGGATTTCAGAATTTTCATGGTTGATTTTGAATGGTTGCTTTGTTTTAAGATGTCTTTCTTTTGGTCACAAATTAGGTAATAATTCTCATAGGAAATAAAGCAGATTTGGAAGCACAAAGAGATGTTACATATGAAGAAGCCAAACAGTTTGCAGAAGAAAATGGTGGGTTTAAGACTTTTAATGGCTTTTTTGGGGTCACACATAGGAAAGGTGGGATTTTGATACTGCAGATTATTTGATACTTTTCTTTTAATGCCAACTGCTTAAATCTTAAGAATGAGGAAATAAAATGTGTCTCTATTTGACATTCATGTTGGCAGTAGTGCGAGTATTTAATGACAAATATAAAGACTCCCCCATCTCAAACTAACGTACTGTTTCGTAAAATACTATGGTAGGAATACTGATAGCCGATGGGAAACTCTTATTCAAATGTTATTGAAGAAAATGCCCTTGTGAGTTAATTTGAAATGTCTTAATCATAGTCTGAATTTTAATTTTTAGGCTTATTGTTCCTTGAAGCAAGTGCGAAAACGTAAGTATGGCTAAAATTAATCCTTTTCAGTTACATTCAGTTACATTCGAACTTCTCAAAGTAGAACTGTACATGTGGAAAATGTATAATGTATTTGGATACATATAATAATATGTGTATGTGTAGTGTCTGTTGTGGGAAGAACGGTAAGCAGGCATCCCTTTGCTTCCTGTTTCACATTTTAGAGGTAATGTTTTTTGTTACTTCACCTAAAAGGTTGTACCTTGATTATGCCCCTGGTAATCCAGGTTAATAAACGAAATTGTGTTAGCATTTCAAAAGTGTTTGACTTTCACAACTGAGGTTGAGTTTGGCATCTTGGACTCAAGCTTAGGTAATCTGTTTATTTAATAGTTCTGATTGAAAAGCATGGCTTTAAGGAAACAATGTCTAAGAATAATCAGAAGCATAATTAACATTTTCTAATCGTTATTCCATGTCCATTATTGAACCCCAGGGCTCCCAGCAGAGTTCTTCATTTATTAAGCCAAAAATTCCTTGCCGTGGTGAGAAGCTAGCCCCTTTTTGTTTAGTTTCATCCATATTATTAGTACTAAGAGAACTGAAGTGAGAACATGGTCAAGCACGAATATGTCACCATCACATGATAAAAAAAAATGTATGTTGATGCTTGGCTAATCAGACCATACAAATCCTGGAATCTCATTTGTATTTGGAATACCTTATTATAAAAATGGCCTATCATCACTTTCATTATATATTAATATATAACATTTTAATGATTAGAACACATCCAGTTATCCAAATAGGGTTTGTAGAAACGGCTGTTAGTACCGTGTTTATAAGCTTTCCACAGAAAATATTTCCCCATATTACTCTCTTAGCTCAGTCTTTGGTAATCTCTTATTAGATGACAGTGGCTAAGTTGAAGACATCATGGCAGTTAACTAAAGGTTAGCAGAAAGTCAGTGTATAATGTCTTATCTTTGGTACAAAGCTGTGATTCTCCAATAAAGTTATCAATTGCCTCTTAGGGGAGAGAATGTAGAAGATGCTTTCCTTGAGGCTGCCAAGAAAATCTATCAGAACATTCAGGATGGAAGCCTGGATCTGAATGCTGCCGAGTCCGGTGTACAACACAAACCCTCAGCCCCACAGGGAGGCCGGCTAACGAGCGAACCCCAACCCCAGAGAGAAGGCTGTGGCTGCTAGTGACCTCTTTGCCGTAGCTCCCATTTGACCTTTCACCTCTGTCTGTTGGAAGCAGTACTTTTTACTGCCTCATTGTCTTCTGTACATCTTACTGGGTTTAATTAAAAAAAGAAAAAAACAACTCTGTTGTAAAAACAGTTTAACACAATACTAAACTGCTAAACAACTAGATGTAATCAGGTTATCAAAAGGCAAGTAGAGTAATAAATCTCTCCTGCATGGTAAATCTAGACTTTTTTTTTTTTCCCCCTTGATTGTCCTCGTGATAGGTATGTCACCAGTACATGATTTAAACTGAGCACTGATGCTGGACTTAAATGATTTTTATCCTTCCCTCTTTTTGGCAAGGCTTTGTCTTACTGTATGGTTTAATTTGAGGATATCTTAAGCCTTTCTTCCCATCTTTAACTGTTCAAGTATGTCTGTTGTAATCAATAAGTTTATTGCTGTGAAATGACTTCTGATAGAGAATGGGTTCTATAACTGCTTTTGTTTTGTTTTCGTTGGATAAATTTCCTGTTGTGTGGGTGGCATTTTTCTCGTGGAGGTTTGCTGCACAGGGAAAATATCCACTTACCTTTTCTCTTATGCTTAATTAATAGCTTTATCTTTTTTTTTTTTTTACACCATTTTATCCTTTTCTCTTTAGCAAAGTAAATATGTATAAAATTTGAAGGAACCGAACTAACAATACATTCTGTGTATATTATTTTAATGAAGAAAATAAATTGATTACTGGCATTGGAACAGTATAAAATACCAGTTTGTACAGTATGACCTATATGTGACCATGTTACTCCCTTCCATTTCACACAAGGAAATAGACACAACTGCAGTTCACAAGTAATACCGGCTCCACCCTCTGGTGCTGGCAGTGTTTGGGGACATTATGCTGGAAAGAGCTCCTAGCGTGAGAGGATTAACACTAGCAGATTCTGTTCCATCTTTGCACTGTGGCTTACCTGCTGATTTTCTTAACTGTTCTTGTGCAATCGACAATGTGCTAACCTGCTTTTCTCTTTGTAAACATTTTGCATTACAGGCTGCATTTTTTGCCTTACTGTATAGAAAAAGAAAAAAGGCTGGGTTTATTATTGCACATTTTAAGCTTTTATACCTTTATCTTCTTGGAATGGTGAGATTGTGTACCGGACAGTCAGAACCGCAGGTCTGCTGTTAAGGGATTTTAAATTGTGCATTTTTAACACTACAGTGAAGTAATTTAAGATATCCCTTGTGTTCTTAGTATGAGGGGCTATTTTATGTCGTGTTGGCATAAGTTGTTTTGTAAAAGGGAAAGTGTTTCTAACGGTGTTTCAGTGTTTGTGCTGATACAAAGTAAGTTATTACTTTGCACTAGGTGGTTTGGCCACTGAAAGAATACTGTATTGCAAGGGAAACAATCTCTTTAGACAACAGACTCAATGTTTTACCAAGTTCTTTACTACTTTTGATTGATTTCTGATTGAGTTTATGGTTCAGATGGAGAATTGAGGTTATTTGAAGTAGGATAAGTAAACTTTAGTATATTCTATAAAATCACTTAGCTCAACTGCTGTGTTTAAAATACACATTTTAAATCCCTCTTTACAGACACTAAAGTAAAAATAAAAAATACGGCTTTCTGGGTTGTAAACACGTGGTAGTACTGGAGTATTGTATAGTCAATGTTAAATAAAAGCCAAAACTGGAATGTGCAGAAAATAGGATTTGGTTAATTTGTGGACTCATCTTTATTTTTGTCTTTGTTTAACTTTTTTAAAAACAAGATTCCTGGAGTAGATTGGTATATTCTGTTAAAGACTTACAGTGACCCATTTTGCTTACCCTATTGCTTCACAAGGGACTCGCCCAGGGACCATGACCTGCTGGTGTGTGTATATATTTACAAAAAACAAACCAACCACCCATTGGGATATAAGGTAGCAATCACAAACTAAAGACTGCGGCTTGTTTAGGTGCAATACCCTGATTCCCAAAGTTAGTTACAGTGGGTCTTAATTGTTTTGTGACAGGATTTATTCAGACTGCTGTACTCTTCATTTGATGTAACAAAATGCTATTAATCTAAATATTTGTAAATAAAGTACCTGTATCTAGATTAAATTAAAATGGTTTGCATTATTTTCTGAACTACAACAGGATTTCATATTTTCTTCAGGCAAACAGTTATTTGGCAGAAGTTGTTTTCATTGGAGAATTGTCCTTATTGTATAAAGAGAAGTCTACCTACGTAGCGTATAACGCCACATCACTCAGTAATTGACTTCGTTTTGTCCTTGTGTTTGGATCACACTTGCAATGTTTTCAGTCGACCTTTTTCAGTGTGAGATCAGCACACTTGGTGCCTGATAGTGTTCTCCCTTGACTGTACTTGGGGCCAAATTCTGTTGTTTGCATGTGTAATCCCCTGTAATAAACTTGGGTGCTCAAAATTAGAAGAGCAGATTGTCATATTGTAACATACATGTGCCAGACACTGGGCAAGTTCTTTGGAGAGAATGTGAAGTTCTTTTAATCTTTAATCCAGGAGAGCTTACTACTTGTGGGGTCACCTGCTTCTCTGGGTTACTTGTTAACCTTGCACCTGTGAGGAGGCCCTCTTGATTAGTAAATTGGTGCTCAGTACTCTTTATGGGTTAGACATTCCAGTACAATGTTCAAGTGTTTTTCATGGATAATAAAAGTGTTTGATGCAGTAACCTTGATTAAAAAAATTTTTCTTTGGTGGTGATGTTCACATAATACCAGAGGTAGTAAAGTTTCTTCGGAAAGATGTCTTTTGAAACCAGGTGTTTGGCTTCACACATTGATTAACTCCCCTAATTCCAGACTGTAGTTTCGAGAACTTTTTTGCTCATGTATCTGTTGTTTCAGGTGTGATCTTTCTGTATAGATGTGTGGTTCAGGTCACTCACCCTTACACAGAAGATCAAATGATTACCTTCCATTCCTGTCCACAGGGGAATAGAGAGCGTTCATGTGGCAGTTTAGAAAGAAGACATTTTACCCCCATTCATCACAGGGACAGAATGGGAAAAAGTGTCCCTAAAGGATTTCATTAATTGTGCAGAGGCCTGACTTTTCAGCATTTTGCTAAGGCCTGTGAAAATGAAACAAAGGAGAATGTTAAGTACAAAAGATAAACGCCAAATTAATTTTTATTTTGGGAGTAGATGTCTTCTAGAACTTAACTGTGTGTTAAATTTTATGCCACTTCCATTGCCTTTATTGTAACTCTGTTTATCCCACATCTTAATGGTCCAGGTCTGGCCAAACAGCTTTTGGGAATATAGCCCTGCATGGGTGGAGAGGGATGACTGCACGGCACCATTCTGTATGGTTATGGTTCAGAAGCTGTCTACAGGCCTAGAAAACAGGCCTTGGGAGTATATTAAAACCTAATTGATAACATGGAGTTTCATACTTCCCCTTACCCATGAAAAGAAGTGCTACACAGTCTTTGTGACAATAGTTGCTATTTAGAGAAATAAATGTATTTGTAGATCATGGAGCAGAGCCAGTAATTACAGTAGTTCAAAGATTTAAAAGTTGAACACAATTTGAATTTACCACTGGGTCAGATTCTGCTAGTTTTCCGCCAAAGAATATTTTTGGTTGAGGAAAAGCACCTCAAGTGTAGTAGTTTTATAAAAGATATTTGCATGTGGTGTATGTTCATTGATAGGCACAACATACTTCAATTTCCAGGCCAAAGTTGGAGAGCCATTTGGAAGATTGCCATTTTCCTGGAACGAAGGTAAACGTTTGATGGCTTTACTGTTGATCTATGAAATGTAAAGTCAGATGAAAGACTATTTTATCTTTTATTTTCATATGAAAATAGATTTTAAACAACATCCAAAAATAAAATTTGACACTATAAATGAAGAAGGGCTTGAGTACATTTTTTTTTCTTTGCAGCTGTAGATTTTACCAGTTTATAGCCTCAAATTTGCTATTAAAATCACTGCTTTTACGGCAACACATTTCAAAGGTAAAAAAACAAACCCCCCAGCCATCCAGGTTTAAACTGTATACGAGTCTTCCATATGTACGTGGGGTTTGCAGAAACCCCGGTGTTCACAGCACAGTGAGCTAAGCTACAGCGGAGGTGCCGCGTCTGAGTTCCCCGCCTCGGGGGCGAAACCAAGCGGCATTCCAGTGCTGCAGTGAGGTAGTAGAGAAGGGATTTCTTCAGAGTTTCCTCATCCGGCTGAGCAGTTCTTTTCCTGCAGGAATACAAAGAGGATGCATTCTTGCAACAGTAAAAACAAGTCTTCGATGAACAGAACTAAGTGACAGCACAATGGCTAACAGGTAAAACACGTATTTGAGTACCTCTTAGGAAAAATATTTTGAGATGAACCCCTATACAAAATTATCCAAGAGTAAAGTTAAAAGGCTACTTGACTGTAGGATAAGCTAGGATTCAGGATGTTCCAACTGAAAGTGGTAGTTAAAAGAACTGTAACATGTACCCCGCGAGCAGGAAGCTGGGGATGGCGTCAGTGTCGGTAGCTGTCTAGTAATTGTGACGGACCTTGTGGAACTTGGAAGGAGCTCTGAAAAGAAGGGAGATGAAAAGACAGCTCAGAAGCCAGCCCTTAACTCCAACCTAGTTTAGGCTTTCATCCCACATACCTGGATTATGACCCCAGACTCCAAAAGAATTCTAGCAATCTCCCCTCTACCCACTGCACCTCTAACACCTCCATTACTCTCCTGCATCCAGAGCGCCTGAACTCTCCAGGCTGCCACCCTGAGCTGATGAGTGAACCTGGCACCCAACCCTCCATGTACTCATCTTCCATGACTCTGGGCCGTCTTACCCCTAAACCCACCTTCTTCCCAATGCTCAGTGCCTCCGACACTCTTAAGACCTGCCCTGAGGCCCATGACAGTTTGGGTTCGTGCCTGACTTGGTCCCACCATAAAGGTTTTAAGGTAATCCTACTCAAATCGTGGGTCTGCTGCTGCTGAGCTGTGTGCCTCCAAAAGAGGCAGCTGTTTCTGAATGTTCTTGTGGCTCAGCCATACACTCTACTGCTCTGTGGTAGTGACAGATGAGCCCCGAAGTCCTGGTTTCATCTTTTGCTGTGACATTTTTCATTTTACACAATTTCTTCATCTATTAAAGGGATACTTCCTACCTCCTAGGATACCAAGACTACATGAGATAATATAAAGTGCTTAGTACACGCACACAGTAGGCACTCAAAAATGGCAGCTATTACCTATCGCTGGGTCCCTACTGACCAATTCCATGAGCCTATTTCATGTTCCTCCTACTAAAGGACTGTTAACCTTGTTGAGGTCTCACGCAGAAAGCCTCTGGGAACTTCAGGGGTTGTAGAGACCCTGGGCTACGAGGTCTGAGTTCCAACCTCTGCTGAGGAGGAACAGTGGGCACAGCCAGTCATTGCTCCCCGAGCCACAGGGAGACGGACAGGCTAAACCAGGACTCAACGCTGGCCTCACAGCCTAAATGCTCTACAGATGGAGGAGAGAACAAGGAAACCCACCAGTGGAGGACATCATGAGAATTCGCTACGTCCCTGACAGGTCATCCAGTCTCCAATTTTAGGCCATTCCCTAAGCCATCACCTTATCCTCTTTCTAGGTCTACCAACCAACCCACTCCAGTTTTCCCAGGGACCATTTTTGAAAGAGCAAATCTGTATTAAGTCTTCCAGAGACCTGAAGATGGCATTTGTGGCCCTCTGAGTCTCCTCTATCTAGATTATGGACCCCAAAGCTTTCAGGGACTTTTCATGTCCAGAACAGAGCTTCCTCTTACCTGGCTTGGTCCAGGCTGAGAGTCCTCAGCAAGGGAAGACTCCGTCTGAGACAGACCGGGTGACGACGTGGAGTCTCCAGAAGTGCTAGTGACCAATTCCCCTAACGCGTCCACTTGTCTTCTCAAGCTGTGTAACGTGCCCTCCGTCTGCCGCTTCCCCTTAATCAACACTTCCGCTTGCTTGGACATACAGTGTCGGAGCTGGGCCTGAAAGTGTTGTGGTAAAATGGAGGGTTTTACACAGAAGAAAAGAACTCAGTAGCTTCCTCATGCTTAACACTTGATGGGCAAATCTGATTATCGTAAATTAGGAATAGCTGCTGAAAATGCTCTTATCCTAAAAAAAAAAAAAAAAAGGAAACGTAGGCGGTGCGGGTGGCTGCTCTCTGCGCGCAGACTTTACCCTGCTGTGCCGCCATCAACCGGCCCGCCGCTCGGCCTCTTCTCCCCACTGTCACAGTGCTTCGGACTTCCGCATCCCTGGCCTCCCCACTAAATTATGACCCCGTCTCTCCCTTTCCAGACTCAGCAGAAGACTGGTTTATACTCAGTATCTTCCGTGCCTCTCACAACGTATTCAATCCTCCCCCCCACGCGACTTTCCGGCTTGCCCCCGCGCTGTTTCTTTGAAAGGGTTCTCTCCAAGTCTACAGCAGCTCTGTCCAACAGAACTTTCTGTGATGATGGGAATGTTCTGTATCTGCGCTGTCCAATAAAGCAGCCACTAGTCACACGTGGCTACTGAGTCACTAAAACTTGTGGCAACTGAAGAACCGAATTCTTACCCTGATGTATAATTCCTTTACATTTAAGAGCCACATGTGGCTGGAGGTTACTGAACATCAAGGACCTCCACTCCCTCAACACGGCACAGGGCTCCCTCTCAGCTCATGCTGTGTAGGGAGCCATTCTCCAAACACATTCTGCCCTTTCGTTCTCCCTCCCTCTCACTTTCCAACTCCCACCCGTACTCTTAACCCGCACATCTTTGGGTCAACGCTGATCGCTAAATCCCAGACTCCCTGAAAGCTGCCTACGGAGGGGGCGGCCCTGGAGGTCTCAGAGGCCTCGAGGCTCCACGTGTTCTCAGCCAAACAACTTCCTGTCTGACAGCCAAGCCTACTTTGCCAGTATTCCCCCTCTTTCCCCAACCACTGGCCTATGACCCCCCTTTTATCACTGGATCTCCATTTTCTGTCCCAAGTCCTTCGGTTCTGTCAGTTTTAGCTGAGGCAAAGCAGCATTACCCAGAACACTGGGCTCAACTCCAGAATTCATGGTTTGAACGCTAACCCCTGCCACTTACTGTGTGATGCCAACTTCTCTGAGCTTCCACCACGTAATCTAGAAAGCTGCTCATGCGGTACCAGAGGGAATGACAGCAGTACGTGGAGGTAAGCAATCTCCCCCCCGTCCTCAACATGCCAAGTATCTCATACTGTACTGTTTAAAAGGGCAACCTTGAGTCGATCTTCACGGTGACGCAGTCTCTCGCGGAGTGCTTCTCCACGCCAGTGTTCGTCCTTTTTCAGAGGGAAAGGGAAACATCAGAGTCCCCAAACGTTGCTAGCCTTTCCCTCCTCCCGCCCTTCCCCAGTCCCATGTTTGTTTTTCAGCTTATCTGGGGGGAGGCGGAAACAAATTATCCTTCTAACAAAGTCCAGAGAGCCGCAGGATACACCCTTACCATTATGTGAGTCTGGGAAAAATTCAGTTTTTCTTCAAAAGGTGATGGTCTCTCACTCACAGTGAATGGGAAATTCTCTTTCAAGCTTTCCAGCCCTCCTTCTAGGTTTTCATTCCTTTCCAAAATAGCCTCCAGATCTGCTGGTAGTTCTGGAAGAAACTGGTTGAGATTCTTCAGGCTGGTTCTGATTTCATCTTTCACCTCAGATTTAAGTGTTCGCATCGCGTCACTGATTTCCATCTGTCTTCTCTCCAAATCTTTTTGGTTTGTCATCTGAAGAGTGACAGTCAAATACCATTGGGTAAAATTTGGGACCTACTTGGAATTGAACTGTTTAATGCGTCGTGTACTTATGGAACTTTCCATGTAGGATTAGACTCTCCCAGTCTAAGTGTGACCTGCTCTCAGCCTGGTTACACTACAGGGTATCAGAGGTTTCTCCTGGGGTCATTTCTTCCTTCGTAGGGATCTGGGTCTCATAGACATGTTTCTGGCACAAAATCTAACATTTCAACACAGTTCTTTGGGACACGATAAAATTTCAGGCTGAAGAACTGCCATTTTTCTTTCAAAAACATAAGATGCTCGCTGAACTTATGGGGATTTTAAAAGTATATTTTGAACAAATGCTTTTTTCTTGTAGAGGTGCATTTCTAAGTTTTAAGACTAGAAAAACAGATTTGACTTAAAGGTCATTCTTATAATCAGCTTTCACAATTTCCACAAAGAAATACTCTTATTAAAAGAGCTATTTAAGAAACAAAATCTATCTGAGCCCAGCGGGGAGGGAGCATGCCTATCGAGCCTTCTCTGTCCCGGGCGGCCAGCAGGGGCTCCCGGGCACGCACCTGTTTCTTGAGCTCCGTGTACTCATGCTGCATCTGGCTGAGCTCCTTCATCAGGCGCCTGGCCCGCTCGTGGTTGTCCTGGGCCACCTGTTCGATCGTCGCCATCTCCTTCTGCATGCAGCTGTTCTCCTGCTTTTGCTCCTAGCGCCGGAGGAGGGACATGACTGGGCTCTGGCACGTGGAGCCGTGCGCTGCTGGCTTACACACTCACTAGCTCCCTAACTCCATTTCCCATCGGGGCTCTAGCTGTAACGTGGGGTAACACTACCGGCCTTCTCTAGCGGCTGTGGTAGAGCTGGAGTACTACATGGTCAGAGTCTGTCAGCCCAGAGTCTGAATGCTAGCTCCGCAAACGTTACCTTTGATAATATGTTACCTTCCTTTCCTGAGCCTTCGTTACTCGTCCGCAACAGGAGCAGCAGCCACCATCACAGAGCTACCCGGAGGATGAAAACCTAGACACCTCCAGGCTATCTATACAGTCATGTTGCCAATCACTAGCGGTAAGCGTGTCCCCCTCTGGGAAACACACACCCATTCACACAACAGGGCTGCACCGGTTCCTCCAGAGGGTGTTAGAAAAACCCATTCCCGCGACAGTCTCTACCGCTGCCCATCTGCCTTCACCCACCACAGACTGTTGTGGACTTCAGAGTACCCCTCTCCAGATTTTTATCCCAAATGTATTTTAGGGATAAAAGCATGGTAGACTGAGATCCTTGGTTTTAGGATAATGATGAATTAAAGCTAATGTTGACTGAAAAGGGCAGGATGAGAAAAATCCGTGAGCAGTGACCGCAGCTGGGCAAACGTGTTCAGCCTTCTTCCCCCCAGACCGCTGCAGCCCCCGCCGGTGGAGGCGTGAGCAGAGGCTCCTTGCTGAGCGTGCGCGCGTGCGCTCTGCTTCGTGCTGACACTGCCTGTTCACGTGACCATCTCCCCAGCCAGCCGGGCTCCTCTAGGCCACAGCCCAGACTCCGGCAAAACCCACCATCAGCTTCAAGATCACACCGTGCATCCATACACCAAAAACAACAGCTGAGTTAGGGACTGGGCTGCCAGGTGAGCTGTTTTCTCCACACTGAAGCAGCGTTTTTGTTTAAAAATGTAAACGCGTTATTTCCTCGTAAGCCGCCGGGGCACTGTGTACTCACCAGAAGGTTTTTCTCCAGCTGGCTCCGCTGGCTCCTCAGTGCTTCCTTCAGGCTGGCAACCTGCTTCTCGGCCTTCTTTCTCTCTGTCAAGAACTGGTTCCGTAAGAGGCTGAAGTCTGCCCTCATACAGTCCGTCTCTTTCTGGAGAGCCTGCAGCTCACTTGACTTTTCCAGTAACTGCTGTTCCCGTTCTGAAAGCTGTCGCTCTGCAATGAGCATTTTCAGTCGTTCAGCCAGAGGCCCTGGGCCGGCCGTGGGCAGGTTGCGTAATGACACGCCACCCACTCGGGCATCACTGGGTCTTCCAAGTCCCCCGGCCCGCATCAGAGGCCCAGGAAAAGGCCCTAAGGAAGGTGCCTCCTGACCAAACTGGGTCCCAGAGGGCCAGACTCCAAAGTGACAGACAGCAATTGTCTTCCCTTTGAGTGTCAGAGACCAGTGAGAATAAGCAGCAATCATGAGGCGTAGGAGACACGGCACAGACGGCCGAAATGCTTTTTGTACACCTGGATTTTAATAAAGGGAAGTGCACCCGTACTTTTCCTTCACGGGAGGCAGTGCGGTGGAAAGAACATGGAAGCTGGAGTGGCATGAGCCCTGTTTTATGCTGGAGGCGCCTACTTCCTGTTCAAGGGGAATCTTGTATGCAAACGCATAGTACACAGGGAGTACTCAATAAATAATGCTTATGAAGAAGAGTGACGGTTAAAATAGATTGTTCTAACCACGCTCTCTGGAGTAACACCCTACCCAGATTTCACTTTCACATGTCTGCTGTGGTCAGACTCAGCACATCCGTAAGTTTCATTTTCACAATGAAATGGCTGGTCTGGATGTATCAAGAGTCGGGCCGGGGGGAGGAGTAATAACCCTTTCACCAAGTCCACCTGAGAGACAACAACATTTTCTGAGCATTATTAAACCCTGAAGCCTAAGAAAGAAAAAAATCATTTACTGATGTGGGAACAATCATTTATCCTGGGACTGACACATGGCTCAAGAGAGAGCAAACAGACCCAAAAGCAAACACCTGTCTTTTGGCAACATTCACTATGTCAAATTTGGACACAAGCAGAATTGTTAATATTGTTTTTTGATAGGGTGAGATGAAACGGATCATCGTTTCCAAAGCTCAAAATAGTGTACTTGGTAGAAAACCTTTAGAGTGCCTCCTGGAACTTCCTTGCCTTAACTGCTCTCTTCCTCGAGGCGGCATTCTCGAAGAAGGCAATATGGTCAAGTAAAAAGATCTCACAGTCTCAGGATCAAATCCCATCTCCACAAAGACAAATGCCCTGTGTCTCTGAGCCTATTGTCACCTCTCATGGGGCTAGCAGGATCCAATGGGGCATCTCCTCCACGCCACGCGCCTCCCGACCCCCTTCTAGGCCTCGGCCGGGCTCTGGGTCTCCTCTAAACACCTGGCAAGACCACCAGCGCCGCCCCCCCTCCCGCAGTGCCATGTTCGGCAACACATACTGGTCTGGGAGAGCGTTTTCTCCAGGGTCTCACTCCATCTTTCCTCTTCCTGCAAGGTCCTGACACGCTCCTCAGCCACCAGCAGCTTCGAGAGTACCTGGTCCAGCCTGCCTTTCTGCTCGCCTAATTCCCTCTCCAGCTGCTGCTGCTGCTCCTTCAGAGCCACGCTACTGGCTTCTAACTTCTTTTCTTCATATTCTCGCTCTTGCTGGAGTCTCTGAAACATCTTAATAGAGAACCACAGTCATAAAATAACAAATACAGTGTGTCCCAGATGAGGGAACCTTCATGGACACCAGCCAGTTTCCAGTTCCAGAGAAGGTAGGAACAGCCCACAGTGAGACAGTGAGTTCCCTTCACACAGGTGATCGTGCTGGGGCTGGAAAGCTATTTGGCCAGCACGTGAGGAGGGCATCATGCAGCCGGTGGCATGGGGCCAGCAAGAATCTTTACAGGACCCGTGTTCTGTGGTCTTAATGGTCCACAAATATTAATACCGAGAGAGTCAAAGCGTTGGTGTAAAATCCTCCCGGTTACACAGGGCGGATAAAGGCACTAGTCCTATGGGGGACCCTTCTGCACAGCCCCTGGCCGGGAAAAGCTCACCCCAGTGACAAAGTGTTTCTTTTTCGGTAAAATCAAAAATGTGTAGTACCATTTCTTGTTGGGCCAGCTTAGCCTTGTTTTCCTCAATCTCATTCCGAAGCTCTTGAAGCTGTTGCTGCTTTGTCTCCCCTTCTTTCCGGCAGTCTTCAAACTTCTTCATCCATTCACCGAGGTCCTTCTCGAGCCGGGTCTGTTCACTGAGCAGCACGTCCTTATGCTTGGTGGTGTGGAGCACGTCCTTTATGTGAAAGAACAAACGGAAACTACTAATAAAGCCATCTGCTCTAGGGCTGGCGAGTGCCCCTCCTGAGATCCAGCAAGTCTGGCCAATTAAACATGTAAGTCCCACTTCCTTTATTATCTCAGCAAACTTATTTAAGGCACCCAGAACGCAATTTAATCATCAGCTTTCCTCTTTTTAGTGTCTAAGAAGTAAGAGGACAGAAGACGTCACAACCTAAGAGATCCAGTTCTTCTGAACTTTAGTTGCTTCGTCACTGAGGTGGGAATAAACAACACCCACCTCACAAGATCGCTAAGAAGATTAAGGAGAGCTGCGAATAAGGCTTAATTCACATTGAAAATGAACCTGAAGTCATGGTTTGTTACTATCTGAAATATTTATGTGGGTTGAAAAACTCAGAAAATAATAAATTCTTCTTTCTGCAAGGAACCCAAATTAAAACTTTTTGAAAAAGTTACTATATTTCTAACACAGAAAATATTCATTAGAGGCCATGTAAGAATATTTTAAAGATGGAGTACTTTAAGTTCTATACATCTAGAAACACAGAATCATAAAGACGGATGGAAGAATTCAGCTGTCTAATCCAATCCCTCGTTTACATGGTGGAAACTGAGGCCCAGAACTTGCTTGAGGTTCTCTGAAACTGTTATAGCACTATTCTCATAGGACAGCACTCGATTATCTCTAAGTACAAGGGTCAAGAATCAGCTCTACCGAACATCTGACAAGATGCAGGCCCAGCTACTCTGAAGTCGGCAGTCACCCTGCCGCTCACTGAGTGACCAAGTCTGAGCCCAGCCTGTGGGGGCCCTGTCTGTGCCATGGATAAGAGACAGTCCGTCTGGTGCCTGAAGCCTCCCCGAGAGGCTGGCTGAGGGTTTAGGCTCTGGTCTAGCCACCACCTTATTATCTTTGAGTAAAACTTTGAATCAAGAGTTCTAGGGCTAAAATAAATGAGAAAATCACTGCTCTGCACCTTAACTTCTGTGTATACATGTTTGTGTGTTATAAACGGCCCTATGGGACCTGCTGGTATGAAAAGGAACCAACCTACTTGATTTGTGTTTTTAACCAATTGTCCGCACGCCCTCAGGATACTATTAAATTACATTTGTTGTGCTTACCTGTTTTGCTAGGTTCAAATGGTCTTGGACATCAGCTAGTTCCTTCTGTAATGAGTTTACTGCTTCTTGTTTTTCTACAGAAGTAACATTTACATAACATAAATACACTTCTTTTCCAAATTCCCATCAGCCCCCCCCCCCGAAAGTAGAGTGGAAGTGAATATAAACTTATTTCTGTTAAATGCCATACCATCTTACTAAAAGGTCAAAAGAGTGAGTTAACACACACAACCTATATCTGGGCCTGGAGCTCAGGTTTTGAGATTTACATGTTCAAAACCTCACAATAAAAAAAAATGTGTAGATAATACCTAGTGTTGATGACGTGCATGGTTTAAAAATGGCTACCTTCTACACTGCTGGGAGAAATGCAAATCTGGTTCAACCTTAAAGGGAGACAATCTGGGAAGAGATTCTGTATGCGTGCGGGCTGTGGCACTTACTAGCCCTATGACCTTGAGGAAGTTACTTCGCACTTGAGTAAGTCACAAGGAAACTAAGCTTAAGCTTCCTCATCTGTAAGTGGGTGAAAGAGTTTCTATCTCATAAAAATGTTGCAAGGATTAAACGAAGAAATGCATATAAAATACCTGCATCGTGTCTGAGACACAGCAGTGCCCAACGAGTACGTTGGTAGCTAGAATTATTTAGGAACTTCTAATCACGGATGTTTACAAAATTTTGGTAATAAAGGTATTATCTGCATCTTTTTTGTTTTAAAACTACACACACATGCACACACATACTAAAATCGGGAAGGATATTTACCACACTGTTAATAGGAATTACCTCTGAGGGGTGAGGTCAACAGTAATTTTTATTCCAACTTTTTGCTTGTTTTTAAATTGTTCTTTAAGGAACACGAACTAATTTTTTTTAAACAGCATTACTGAGATACAATTCACATATCAAGCATTTCACCGATTTTAAAGTATGCAATTCATTGGCTTAAGGATATTCACAGCATTGTGCAAACATCACCGCAATCTAATTTTAGAACACTCCCGTCACTTCTAAAATAAGTCCCATGCCCATTAGCATGAATTATTTCTATAATAAGAAAAGCAAACAATTAAAAGAAGAACCCGGGAGGCGGGACCAAGGGGCAAAGCCAGTTTACATCTGGAATGGCCAAGTGTTGGACACCAGGGTCAGTCCCCATGCAGATGATGTTTGCTAACAGCTCCTTCTGAGGAAAAGCTGAGTTCTGGTTTTGTTTTTTTCAAGACTCTGCGCTTCAGCAAGACATGAAAAAGAGAAGAGGCTATGGAAACGCCTCTGGTTCCAGATATGCGGGTAGAAGAGGGCCAGCAGGAAACCAAACCCTCCCGGAAGAACGGCCCTCGTCCTCCCCCAGTGGCTGGTGGATGAGGAAGGTAAATGTCTGCTCTAAGAAGCAGACAACTGGACAGGCACATTCACGGCAGAGGGCTGACCACGCCGGACTGAAGGTGAATGTCTCAACAAGGACGGCTGCGTCCTCGCAGACGAACGAGGGCGTGTGGCAATTCCCTCCGCAGGGATCCGGCAGGACCGACATGCGGTTCTATAAATGCACGTCTGTCTCCCTATCTTTGTCGTATAGTTTACGAAAGTACTAATACGGTTTTAACAAGGAAATATTTTTAGGTTATAAAACCTGACTTCTCATCTTTGTATAATTAAACTCCAAATTTGAAGGAAAATAAAAGGTTGTATATTCTGTAAAAAGAAGAACCTAACCGAAGGAGAGAGCCCCGCCCCCGCCGCCACGCCTCTTACCTTGTAGCCGCTGCTGCGCTGCTCCCAGGTCTTTCTGCAGTGAGATCTTCTCTCTGTTGAGTCGGTCTAGCTCCTGCTGCAGCTTTCTGACATCCAATTCCAATTTTTCTAAGTTTGCCTGCTCCATTTTGCTATTCTCTTCTGCAGCTGCTAAAACCCTACCGAGCAAGCAGAGTAAGTCAGACTATCGAACATAATACGTCCAAGCACGCAAAGACACAGCCGACGAACAGTGTTGCGCTTTCACCGGGTGGTTATGGACTGTGAATGATTATAAACCGTAACAAAACTTAAGGCTCTTCAACTCATTTTCAAAAGACATCTTATTTTCAGCTTTCCAAACAGGAGATTTTTTGGAAAGTGACTCACTAAACTGAAGTTTTATAAAAATCAGATATAAAAACATGGACAGCACTCAGAATTCCCCAAATCTGGTGATTAAAATAGATGGCTAGCTTCTGATAAGTGAGAAAGCAGGAAACACAAGTGTATAACAGGATTTGTCCAAAAAGCAGACAAGCACGAGCCTGCATTCTTTTAGCGATCGGAGTCCTCGAGTATGGGCTGCTTCCTTCTGGCCTCTCTCCCTGAGCGTAGTCGCTCTGAGACTCAGCCATGTTGTCGTGTGTACCAACACTGCATTCCCTTCTTACTGCCGAACAGTATTCCATGGTATGGATACACTCTATCCATTCACCAGCTGATGGACATTTAGGTTGTTTCCAGGTTTTGGCTGTTGCAAATAAAGCTGCTATGAACATTAAAGCACATCATTCTCTGTATGCACATACGCTTTCACGTCTCATGAATAAATATGGAGGAGCGGAATGGCTAGCTCTTCCGGTCAATGTATGTAAGAGTTTTTAAATAACTGCCAAGTTATTCTCCAAAGTGGTCCAACATTTTACATTCCCACCAATTGTGTATGAAAGTTCCATGCCAGCATTTGGTATGGTCAGTCTTTCACTTTAGCCCCCCCAATAGGTATGTAGTGTTAGGGCGACGTGGTTTTAATGTGCATTTTCCTAATGGTTAAGGATGATGAGCATCTTTTTATGCATTTATTTGCCATCCATTCATCTTCTTAAGTGAAATGTCTGCTCAAACCTTTTCCCCACTTGAAAACCTGGGTTGTTCGTTTTCTCATTATTGAGTTATGAGAGTTCTTTGTATATACATGCTCTGGGCACAAGCCCTTCATGGAAATACATGGTTGCAAAGATTCTTCTCCTAGTCTGTGACAGGTCTTTTCATTATCTTAACAGTGTCTCTTGAAGAGAAGTTTTGAATTTTGATGAAGTTCAATTTTACCAATTTATTCTTTTATGGACCATGCTTTGGGTGTCAGATCTAGGAAATTCTGCCTAACCCAAGGTCACAAAGGTTTTTTTTTCCCTATGTTTTCTCCTAGAAGTTTTATACTTAGGTTTCACATTTATGTTTATGGTCCATTTTGAGGTATTTTTATGAATAGTGTGGTTATTCATTTTTAAAGTTCATTTTTGGGGTTTTGGATATGCAATCCTTTCAGCAATATTTTTTGAAAAGACCGCCTTCTCTCTACTGAAAAAGATGCCTTTGCATCTTTGTCAAAATCAGTTGTCCACACATTTGTGCATTTACTTTTGGACTTTCTATTCTGTTCCATTGACTGATTTTTCCATCTTTATACCAATTTTGACATCAGGTAGTGTTAGCCCTAACTTTTGCTCTTTTTCAAGGTTGTTTTGGTGCCATAGCTAAAAGGTTTTAGATTCTATGTCCATCCTTTGCATTTCCACATGAATTTCAGAACCTGCTTGTCAATTTCTATTTTGAAAGCCTGTTGGGATTTTGATTGTGATTGTTCTGAACCTACAAATCCATTTGAGAACTGAATCTTAAGAATACTGCCTTTCTACCCACAAACAGGTTTCTTTCTCCACTTGGCTGTATCTTCTAGGTTTTGTTATTTTACCTAAGAAAATCCACAACTGTTTATTTTAAAAAGTGCTTTGGAAAAAGAAAAGCCTAAAAGGAAATGCACCCAGAAATGCTACTGGTGAGCTGTATTGTGATACTGAGTTTGTGGAGTATTTTTTTTTCCTTTTCTCTATTTTCCACTCTTTTTTTTAGTCTTCAGGAAGGGATCTTGCAAGCTTATTGGTTTTTGCTCTCACCGTTTGGTCTGCGCCAACTTCTTTTCCCAGCTGGCCTGTTTTTCTTCGAGATCTTCCTTTTCTTTGCACAAAGACTCAATACACGACTGTAATGCTCGGGTCTCAGCAGTCATCCGCTCTACTTCCCGTTTGTCCCTCTCGAGCAGCTGCTTCTGCCACTCTATCTCCCCTCTCTGTCGCAGGGCTGTCTGCTGCAGACTCTCTAACTGCAGCCTCTCCTAAATCAGATAAAAGGGGACTCACACATGCCCAAAGAGAAAGACTGCAGTAGGCTAAGGCGAAAACGGCTTTGTTTATTACCTCCAGCACTTCGACCTGAGTCTTCTCCAACTCAGACACCTTTTGGTCATGCTGTAGCTTCAAACCTTGCAGCTCATTATTTTCAAGTTGCAACATGTCCAGAATATTCTTTAATTCTAAGAGGAACAGAACACGGTCCATGATATTAAATGAAGTTGGAAACATTTACAAAATGAAACAGAAAATAATGCTGTTGATACAAGAAACAATAGGTCATCAAAACATATCTATAGTGCTGAATTAATGGAGTTAATTGTATTTTTTAAAAGATTTTATTTATTTATTTGAGAGAGAGAGAGAGAAAGAGGCGTGCACACGAACAGGGGGAGGAGCAGAGGAAGAAGCAGACTCCCCACTGAGCAGGGAGACTGATGTGGGGCTCGATCCCAGGAACCTGAGACTATGACCTGAGCCAAAGCCAGACGCTTAACCACCTGAGCCACCCTGGAGCTAACTGTATTTTATGATTATGGATTATGTATTTTAATGAAAAAAAAAATCCTTTAAAATATTGCTAAACATTAACTTTTTGTTAAAAACATTTTAATAAAAACATTAACAAAGATCTAGTTTTAAGAGCAATTACCCCAACTAAATGAATTTTAAAATAGGAAAAATGTTAAAATACATAAGCTGAGATTCAGATAATTTTTTATCTTCTAAAATACAGATTTTCAAGTATTAACTCTCTTTTCTGATTATACAAATATTTGCTCACTATAAAAATTTCAAGAAAAAGTAAAAAGAAAAAATGAAAACCCATTATCACCCCACATCCAAAGATGATCACTACAGCCACAGCATTTTGATGTATTTTCTTCTAGGAGTGTGTGTGCACGTGCATGCGTGCAGACGTGTGTGCACACACATGCACAGATTTTCAAAATAAACTGGGACTATGCTCTATATTCAGTTTTATATCTATTTTTTCAGGCTTCCCATCAGCATTTTTGCATGTCATTAAATATTTAAAATGTGGCTTTTAAATTGGCCAAGTTTCCAAATTCTGTTATTATAAATTTTGCTACAAGTAACCAACTCAGCCAGCTTGATTTGGAAAACAAGGAAATAAAGATTTACTTACTTACTAAATAAATACAATATTGCTGCCATATATATGAATGCTTGCCCTCTCTCAGTAACTAGACATGGGCTAAACGGTTCAATAGGTGTGAATTTTCAGACCTGAAATACTGGGGGGCTGGGCCAATTTATTTTTCTATCCAAAAGCCTGTTCAGTGTTCTTCCTTCTCCATACCCTGGTCAGCAATGATTATGACTATCTTGCTCTTAAATAAACTTTACCAATCTGAATGGCAGAAAATAGTGTATTCCTTTTATAATACTGCTTTTCTTTGCTCATTTGTGACAAAGTTGAACTTTAAAAGAAGTCTATTCCACCCTTTATATTTTTTCTGTGATCTGGAATAGAGATATTTCCAACCTCTGACTTTATATGATTGCTTTCCTCTAAACTTACCAGTTTTATGCTTAGACATCTGCCCTAAAACTACCTGAAGATTTTCTTCCTCTTTTTCAATTTCCTGCTTTATGAATGCGAGTTGAGTTTTTTTTTCACTAATCTGGACATTCAGTTCTCCTTTCTGAAAACTGAGTTCTTCCAGAAGAGATTTTACTTCCTGTGCCAAAAAAAAAAAAAAAGAAAGAAAGAAAAAAGGTCAGCTCCGCTTTACAAAATTATGAATAGAAATTACACTGAAATCAATTTTGTTATTAACTATTTCATTTCACAAAAATTCTAAACTGGAAACAAGTTCAACTTTGTCTTTTATGTCAAGAACAGCACTGTGTTTTATTTTACACTAACGTATTTCTGTACAATAGAAGAAAGTCACACATTACCTTCGCTTAAAATGCATAAACGGTATTTATTCTGTGCAAGGCACTATGTTATCGAAAGAAAAGGCTGGCTCTGATACATCTCCTGCCCTCAAGAGGCTGAGCACCTTGGGGAAAATTAGGCAAGGAGCATAAACAAGATCATGAAAGGCCAAGATGCCCTAGGCAATGTGCAGAGTGCCCCAAACTCAGGAGACAGAGAAACTCCTTCCAAGGTAAAGGAAAAGTCACGGAAGTCTTCTTAGTGGCATCAAAGTGAACCATGAAAAATGGGTAGGATCTGGACATTCCCAAAAAGGAACTTCCTAGAGAAGAAATGGTATGGGAAAAGGCACAGAGGCAGAGAACCTCCATGGGAGAGCTACCCATGCAGCCACAGCCTGCATATGCAACACCACATTAAACTGATGTTACAGAGGGGTCAAGGTTCAATTTATATTTAAAGAACACTTAACAGGCTGTCTGATAGAAAAATAAAGTCTCAAAATAAATCTACAACATCATCCTAGGACTCTTAAAAAAACCTAGTGAAAAACACACCCGAATGTGATTGCACTTCTCCGTCACTTCGGTTTCTCCCAGTCTCAGCGCTTCCTGGAGGTCAGCTTTGGCCTGGACCATGCTTTCCTGGAGTAGATGCAGCTCTTCCTTTTTATGCCCTAACTGCCTGTCCAAGTCCGCCATCTCCTGCTGCTGACCCGACACCTGCATTGAAGAAAAGGGAAGAATGCGGAGCTTGCCAAAGGCCATGCAACCTTCAGCACTTGCTGTGATGGAGAATACCCCATTCAGCTAATGGGACTGGGGGAAATGAGGACTAGCCTCATTGTTTATCCCAGCCGCAAGAGGCAGGAGGGCCAGGCCGGGGCTGCAGGCATAAAATGCCTAATAAAGATCCTGAGCTCACCTACGTAAAAGCACTCAAAGCATAGCAAAAACAATACGAAAAGAATGATTATCCCTCGGGTTATGGTTTTCAAAATACTCACATATTTATACCTTATTCCATTTAACAACTATCTTGGCATGGAAGTCAGGCAGGGATTTTAAAAATTTATTCATTTTGCAAATTTAAAAATGACTTACAATTTTAAGGACGGTACACATTTGTTTATATAAAGAGCAGAAAATGCAGACACGCAAAAGGAAGAAAACAGAAAATATTCATAATGTCCCCTTATCAGATGACAGCTTTGGTACTTTGATATAAACTAAAAATACAAGCACAAGTGTTCATAAACACATTTGGCACAAGTGATCTTAGGGTGCATCCTGTTTTGAGACTTACTTCTTTCACTCATTAATATATTCCACTGAGTCGGGATTCAAACTTGGGCTGGACTCTACTCTTTTTTTTTTTTTTTTTTAAAGATTTTATTTATTTATTTGACAGAGACAGCCAGAGAGAAAGGGAACACAAGCAGGGGGAGTGGGAGAGGAAGAAGCAGGCTCCCAGCAGAGGAGCCCGATGTGGGACTCGATCCCAGAACGCCGGGATCACGCCCTGAGCCGAAGGCAGACGCTTTAACGACTGCGCTACCCAGGCGCCCCTGGACTCTACTCTTAATCACTAGGAAATACAGCCTCGTTTATGCTTTATATCTTCTTTTGTATTTTCCAGTCTTTTCTACAATCGAACATGCATTACTTTTTATAATCAGACATTAGGATTAGAAATGATGTAGGTTCCAAAGCAGCACGAGCTGGTTTTTCAAGGCATCTGTTGCCCTACCTGCCTTTTCAGCTTCTCCAGCTCAGCTTTCTTGGCCTGCAGGAGGGTCTCTGACTCTTTAAGGACCTGCAGGTGGTGATCCTCGCTGTGCTGCGCCGTCTCGAGGTCCTTCTGCAGTTTCTGCAGCCTGCGAACACCAGCAGTACTAGAGCGGGGCCCAAGGGAGGCTGGACCCCAAGCGCTGTCTTCCAGCTCGAGCCCCGTACGCCCGACAGAGGCTGTACTTACTCTCCTGTCAGGACCTCCTTCTTCTTGTTTAGACACTGGAAGTCTGAGTCTTTTGCTGCCACAACTTCATTTATTTCTTTCAAGATTTCCTCTTGCTCCATTTTGTGCTGCTCCAAATCCTTTGTGTCAGCCTGGAGCAGCCTAAAACACATTGCTTTATTCTCCACGGCCCCTTAGACTTAACCTGCGTTATTTATCATAAGGCGACTGTTATCCCGTGAGGACCAAACTTCTCACTCGTCTCACTGAACAGCTGAGGGACCCCACCTACCTGAGCCGCTGGTCAGCTTTGACAAGGTTAACAGCAGTTTCCTGGGCTCTCTTTTCTAACTCCTCAGCATCTTTCTCGGTTTGCAATAAACTTCTCTTGGCATCAGCGAACTTCTCGACAGCATTTTTTGTCTAAAAAAGACATCGTCATTAAAAGCAATTCAGTTACCATACTGCCGCACAGCTATTCTGGTGTAAATTGGTACAACTCTCTCGGAAAACAACAAGGCAAGACAAAAGACTGGTAAAAATGTTCAGTCACTTTGACTCTCCAATTCTCGGAAAAGAATTCAGGAGAAAAAACTATCACAAATAACAGATTCAATAAGTGATAACACATTAACACAATGGGATACTGTGTAGCCTTTAAAATGACAACACAGCAACATGGAAGAATGTTGTTGATATTATGTTGGCTGAAAAAATAAATTTAAAATGGTATAAGTACTCTAAGAGCAACTATGTAAAACTGGATCTCTGCCCACAAAGACAGAAAGGCTACAAAAAAGAAACAGTCCCTTAAGGGTAGTGAGGCTATGAATCTTTTTACTGTACAGTCTGTACAGGGGCGCCTGGGTGGCTCAGTTGGTTGAGCGTCTGCCTTCAGCTCAGGTCATGATCCTGGGTCCTGGGATCGAGCCCCGCATCTGGCTCCCCACTCAGCGGGAAGTCTGCTTCTCCCTCTGCCTGCCACTCCCCCTGCTTGTGCTTGCGCTCTCTCTCTCTGACAAATAAATAAAATCTTTAAAAAAATAACCTGTATATTATTACACTATTTTGATTAAAAATATCTCCCCAATTAAGCGACAACAAACTGATTTTTACCAATATTCCCTCCTCATAGAGATTATTCTGTACTGTTTTATCATGGTAAATAAAACCTCAATGATTTAAAGATGATTATTTATGGCTGAGAAACACAAATACTAAATATTTTTGTTGAAGTATTTAAAAATCTTCCTATACAAGATCTGGCAAAAACAGATTTTTCTTTCTTTCTTTTCAAAAACAGTTATTTTTTTTTAATCAACTTGGTTTCCTTTTTCTGTCTAAAATAAGAGGCTTAAAACAATGTCATCAAAGGTCCAAAAATAGTGTTTGATTTGCACTTGGTTGAGCAGTGACTCACCTTCAGGCAAAAAGCTCCAGCTCTGCAGTTGCACTAAACTCACAGGCGTATGTTAAACTCGCCTACTAAATACCCCGTGTGGAGGCAGAAGGGCTGGCAAGCTCCCAAACAGCTAAATATTTCCTTATTTTTTAAATTTAAAATCAATTAACATAGAGTATATTATTAGTGTCAAGGGTAGAATTTAGTGATTCATCAGTTGCATACAGCACCCAGTGCTCAGTACATCCCGTGCCCTCCTTAATGCCCATCACCCAGCGACCCCATCCCCCCACACCCTCAGTTAGTTTCCTAGAGTTAAGAGTCTTGTGGTCTGTCTCCCTCTCTGATTTTGTCTTTTATTTTTCCCTCCCTCCCCCTATGTTCATCTGTTTTGTTTCTTAAATTCCACATATAAGTGAAAGCATATGATATCTGTCTCTGACTGGCTTATTTCGCTTAGCATAATATCCTCTAGTTCCATCCACATCATTGCAAATGGTTAAGATTTCATTTTTTGACGGCTGAGTAATATTCCATTGTACATATAAAGCACATCTTTATCCATTCATACAGCCACATATTTCACCACACTTCTTTCCATGTCAGAGAGCTGGTTCCAGTCAGTTTCATCGGCACAGCACTGGACATAATGCACTACATGCCCATGCTTCTAAGCAGTTTTTGGTCTCTTTCTTTGTTAGGTTTTAACACATCTGGCATCTTTACGTAACACCATCTTCTCCCCCACTACTCTACTCCCCCTTAGCAAGCTGCCTCCCTGAGTCATTTTGGGAGGCTGAAGGGGAAGAGCTTACTAGCCTCGGTTCACTTACTATCTCTGCCGACTACCAATATCTTTCATTTTCTTTATACACCAGTGATAAATTCTTCTCCAGTCCTGCTCACACCTATGTTCTCTCACAAGTATCTAACAGAAGGAGGAACTGATTGTCTGAAAAGACACCAGGATGTTTTTCCATTCTTATTAAAGCCATCACTCACAGAACTTCTTTAATAAATCCTTCATTTCGGTTCCTGGATAATAGATTTCTGTTCATTTAAATCCATCCATGTTGAAATAGCAACATGCAAACAGTAGTTCCTGAAATGCTCCATGTGAGTCTGGGACTTCCTCACTCTGGAATTCTCCTCAAACTAAGAAAGTTCTCTTGGTGAAGCAGAACTTCAGCTGTGCGACCCTGGGCTAGCTGCCAGCCTCTCTGTGCCGCACTGCTGAACTGGGCTAACCACCTCCTTACAGGTTGCCAGGAACGTTAAATGAGGCGGTATTTATAAAACAGCCAATGTGTGGCCAGAGTAAAGGCCCAGTAAAAGCTCCTTTTCCTCCTTGATTTCCTTTTATGCTGTAGTCTCAAGAACACGACCTCAGACCAAAAAATATTTGATTTTATAGGAGAACAAAGCAATACTAGGAAGACGTCTTCTGAGATCCTCAGCTGTTTTAGAAGAATATAAGACTGACCTATTTAATACACAGAGCTATCAGAGCCCAAGTAATTTAGAAAAGACACGCAGGATAAGGAAGTGGGGTGCGTTAGGAATTAAACGAGTTTGGTAGCTTTCAATAGGCTACTTCATTTAGGAGCGCCGGGGTGGCTCAGTCAGTTAAGCATCTGCCTTTGGCTCAGGTCATAAACCCAGGATCCTGGGATCGAGGCAGGCCCGCATCGGGCTCCCTGCTCAGCGGGGAGTCTGCTGCTCCCTCTCTCTCAAGTAAATAAAATCTTAAAAAAAATATATGTTACTTCATTTAACCCTTACTGAACAGCCTTGGTATTCCTGGCCTGAACTGACAGAGAAGGAAAGCAAAGCTGGGGATTTTAGAGGGCTCGCCCCAATTCTCACAGCTCTTTAACTAGTAGAGTGCAGCCTGAAACCCAACTGTCTGCCTCGGATGACTGTGTTCTTATCATGCTTTCTTCCTAGTCCTTCATGCCGCCAAAAGTAAGCACCATCAGCCCAAACCACAACAGAACATACTTTCTCTTTCGTGCATGAAAGTTCGCTCTCGGCCTCCGCCAGCAGCCGGTCGGCTTCCCTGAGCTCTGCGCGACGCTTCAGAAGGGTCCTCTCAAGGCACTCAATTTCATCGACAATATCTTCACGGTGTTTGAGTGACTTCTCTATCTCTAGTTCATTCACAAGACTTTCAACATTTCCATCTATGAAGTCTCTAAAAAATCATATATACACACATTAAGACACTTTAAATGCAGACGATATAGACACTTGTAGCCTGATTAAAAAATGTACGATGATTTTCTTTTTCTTTTTTTTTTTTTTAAAGATTTTATTTATTTATTTGACAGAGAGAGAGACAGCCAGCGAGAGAGGGAACACACGCAGGGGGAGTGGGAGAGGAAGAAGCAGGCTTCCAGGGGAAGAGCCTGACGTGGGGCTCGATCCCAGAACTCCGGGATCACGCCCTGAGCCGAAGGCAGACGCTTAATGACTGCGCCACCCAGGTGCCCTGATTTTCTAATTTCATATGAGAAGCAGTGGGAGAGACACCTACATTTGATTATGTTCAAGGCCTATGTTTACCCTCTTATTCAACATGGCATACTGCTGGGGGCGCCTGGGTGGTCCAGTCGATTAAGCGTCCAACTCTTGATTTCGGCTCAGGTCATGATCTCACGGTCATGAGATCGAGCCCTGCACCGGGCTCTGTGCTCAGCATGGAATCTGCTTGAGATTCTCTCTCTCCCTCATCCTCTGCCCCTCACATGCATGCACAATCTTTCTCTCTCTCTAAAATAAGTAAATAAATCTTCAAAAAAATATATGGTATACTGTTGACACGGAGTACACAATATGCATAAAGTATGATGTAGTTGTTATATCTTTTTTGATTCTTTTTTGTTTTTTTTTGGTCAGCACTTGTCAAGACAATGTTGATACTTCTATTCTTCTGTGGTATAAAAATAAAACAAACTACTACCATAGTAATAATCCATTCCCTTAAAATTCTCTCTCAAGTTGCAGCTCAGCAGCTGCCTCAAGGACTACCTAATTTTGCCATTTACTCTGTTCTGCTAGAGTAAAATTATGGTGACAGTATTTGACAGATCAGAAAGCAAGACACAGGATTCACTAACTCAAGGCTAACATGTCAAAATTATTTGAAAATGAAACTATGACAGAAAAAGATGAAAATAAATTCATCAACATATTAACAAATTCTTTCTCTTTAAATAAAGGCAGACAGATGATCTTTATTTTCTTGCTTGGACATTTCTGTGTTATCCAAATTCAAAATGATCATTTATTATACTTTTATAACTAGGAAAAGAAGTGGTTATCCCACTGCCTTCCTACCCTCCCTCAAACCACCGCACAATAAAAACCCTCTCCCCCATCACATACGTACAAAATAGCATAATCACCTTTGCAACCCTCCGACATCTAGTCCCCGTTTTCTCTTGGTGTGACCCCTGCTTTTCCCTGCCAGGTCTATTAGCCAGTCATGTGTGAGCTCCTAGAAGGTAGAGACCATAGCTCACTCACCTCTGTGACCTCCACAGATCTCCCCCCAACCGTGGTGCCTGGGCTAGTCTGGCTTCCACGACAAAAAACCGGGGAACCACGATAACTCACGGACTACCGCCGAGGATGGGCTTCTACCCGTCTGACGCGCTGAGCAGATACTGCGCTTGTTACCGGACCCTATGCCAGATGCCGGGCACAAAGACGGAGGCCCAGCGACTGCCCTCCTGGGCTCCTTACAACATGGCATGAACAGTACTATGCCCAAGGTTGTCAACCCCAAACTGCGGGAGCCTGAGATGAGAAAGGCTTTGTGTGAGAGATGGGATCCCTGACCTTCACCCGGAAAGACAGGGTGGAGTTAGGCAGGGAGTAGGGAAGCCACTTTAGGCAAGGACAGTATGTGCAAAGGTGGGGAGGCAGGAGAAGATGTGGTGTTTGGGGAAACCACAGAAGAGTAGACAGGGCGTGAACAAACACTGTGTGTGGGAGAGAAGGTAAGACAGGCAGGGTTCAGATCTGGAGGGCGGCATGTACTGTGATGGGACTGTGTCACATGGGGGAGTGGCATGCTCAGATCTTAGCTATGTTGAGGGTAGAATGGAGAGGCTGGACATGGAAGGCCAATGTGGAAACTATTACAATGACCGAGGATGACCTGATTAAAGGCCGGGGCAGCAGTGATGAAAGAAGGGGACCAGCTTAACAACTCTTTGTGTATATTTGTAGGACCTGGACACCAGCTGGAGGTGTGGCAAAGTGGGGAAAGAGACACGGAGGACACCTGGCGTGTTTTTAGTCAGGGTAACTGGGGAGGGCGGATGGCTCTGCCATTCTCCAACAGGGCCTACAAGAAGAGCTGATTTGGATTACTGGCCAAGAGAACTCAGACTTGCACTGCGCAGCCTGGGTGTCGCCCAGCGGCTACTACTTTAATTTAAATTCAACTCTATTCCTCACTTCCACTGGCCACATTTCAAGGGCTCAATAGGCACATGGGGCTAGTGACCACTGCTCCGGACAGCACAGATCTGCAGCATTTCCAAGATCACAGAAAGTTCTACTGGAAACACTAATTTAGGTTATAATTCATCAGAATTATAAAAATAAAATGGCTAACAATAATTACTTCCGCTGTTGATGTTTCTGGATGGTTCTATGTAATTCTTCTACTTCATATTCTAAGTCTTTCTTCTCTTGCAAAAGACCATCAATATTTCGATGCAGTTCTTCCAGTTCTTTCTCCGACTGCTGCTTAGATGCTCTCATGCACAATTCCTGTTTCTCAGATTTTAAATGCTGCATTATGTCTTCTAATCTAGAAACTTCATTCTCCTGAACAAAGGAAAAAAAGTAGTACTGAGAACATCACTTGATGTTTCCCTTCTTTCCTGCCAAAGGCTGCAATTAACTGGGCTTGGAGTGCTATCTACAATGTGAAAACAGTGGTAGCTTCTAAGACTTCAGTGCGAAAAGAAAAATTAAGCCAAGCCAATTTTTCACATCCCACAGATGAAACCGATGACCTAAGAGAGCTTTTAACTTTTCCATCAGCCCAACTATGGTGGACACCCACTCCCCAAGCACCTCTTATGCATGATCTCTACCTCCAGAGGGCAGAAAGTAGAAGAGACCGACACAGCGGTCTCTCCCTCCTCTGGGCACAGGGGAGGGGAGCTGCCTGGAAGGCTGCGCAGAGGAAGGGGTGTTTCGCCTGGGTTTTGAAGAATAAAGGACATGGGGAAGACCTAAGCTGAAAAAAGAACACGTGCAAATGCACGGAGGTCTAGGAGGGCATGTGAGAAACTACAGGACAGCCGGGTACTGCTGGCAGGTAACAGAACCAGTGTAAGAGGGGGTCACATGCCGAGCCGACAGCACTGCCATAAACACACGTGTGCTGAGACTCTGCAGGGCGACGTGAGTGACTACCATTTCAGCCGTGTGAGCACGCGCACGCCCTCAGCCACCAGCCTGACCGACTGTCCTAGTCCTTGTCTTCCTCTCAATCTCCTGAGAGGGAAAGGAAAATCTAAAGAGCTCTTTAGACTCTGTCTTGAGTTTGAAGGAGGAGTTTGTAGTGCATTCTAGTTCTTTAGAACCACAGAGTTACAAAGCAAGCTAGTGATCAGGAAGTAATCATTTTTGAAATCTAGCCTTAGATAAGAATTTGAAATACACTAAAATTTACGTAGTTAAGGTGCCTACAAATGAAGAAATGTTATACAGTCATTAAAGTACTGCTTAAAAACATTTGTAAAACCACGGGGGAAATGCTTGTAACGTTAAGTGGGAAAAACAGAATATGAAATCTGTGTAAGAATTATGAAAAGAAAAAAATAATTATGAATCTCCCCACCCAGAGATTATCCCCACTACAAACTTGCTGCTCATACACGCGAATACACAGCACATGCGTGTGTGTGTGCACACGGATACATGTGTGTACAAGTACAGGCGGTACTACGTGAAGACACCTCTCTGTACACATCAGTACTTCTCAAAATACACAATAAGCTTTCCAAAAATGGTTAATTTCTGGACTGAAAGCATTTTTGTTACAAGATGGTTAAAGTTTGCAGACTGGCCTGGTATCCTAACTCTTGTCCAGAAGAGTATTTTAATAAGAGAATGCTTCCTCCATTCTAAACGCCAACCTTAGAAAACAAACTTGGGACATAACTCGTTCATAAATAGGTCGAATCATTACATATATAAACTTACTCAGTCTACCATGGACGCACTGTGTCTTTCCACTTACCAAGTTATGATGTTCTGGGACGTTGCAATGCAGCACCCCCACGGGGATGAGGGGTACGGAGAAGCTGGGAGGCGGAGGCCCATACACGATGGGAGCCCCAACAGGAGGTGGGCCATAAACAACAGTGCCGGGGTTGAGAGGTTGGCTATTGTTGGGCAAGGGAGGAGGGGGTGCATACAGGGCCATGCCCTGGGGTACAGGAGAACCATCGGGAAACACAGTGTACATCATGTATCCGGGAGGAGGTACGAATGGATGGTCCTCTTGGTCGTCTAGCTCACTCTCTTCCTGGCTATCTCCTCCACTGTCTGCATCTTAAACAAATAAACAGAAGCGTGTTTTACCCCCATGGCTTATTAGGTAAACAAATTTTGTTGAGAATGGCAGCATTTAGGCCCAAATCCCTGAGACATGGGAATGAAACTTTGCAAAAAAGGTCAAAAGCAGTTTTGAAAAGCTGATCAAAACAGGGATTCATGTTCTTTTCAGTAGCTGATAATTGAGTTTTTCTTGTGCCTGTCTGCTGATCTGCTTTTTTCTGTCTTCATTCGTTCATTTATTCAGCAACCATTCGGGTGCCTGCTTCAGGTGACAGAAGAGACCAACAGAAATGCAGAGCTGAGCGGTGAGACCCACAATCACGGTGCCCGGCACTCCGAGCTGCTGGCTTCCCTGCTTATCTCCCTGACCGGCAGGATCCACATTTAGCACTGATGACAGACAGCCTAGCACACAGCAGGCACTCAATAAATAGCTCCCGAATAAACACATTCTCCAAAGGTGATATTCCCATTTTACACTCAACAGTGTAAAAGGAGCTCAATAATTTGCCTAGGCCCACGCAGCTGCCTACAGCAAGAGCTAGGATGGGCTCCCAAGTCCGACTCCTCCTCTCGGGGTTTTAGAACGTGGACCTGTACCACTTCACGTTAGTCGAGCTAAACAATGCCAGGACACAAGGATGGAAGCACCTGCCATGCTCCAGCAGCACAGGGGAAGAAGCTGCTCAGTCAGCCTGCGTGAGGCAGGGGGGACGAAGGTACATAACGGAGTGTTGCTGGAGGACCTGAGTCTTGTTGAAGGTTAAGCAGGAACAGATTAAGGACAGGAAGGAAGAAGGACGTTCTTAACAGAGGGTTTAAAACAGGGAGGTTAGAGGAACGTGCCATGCTGTGGGTATCTCAGGCAGCTGGGATGGCTGACTGTGGGACAGTAATGGGAGGTGAGACAAGAGGTCACTGGCCAAGGCCGCAGCACAGAGGGCCTTGCAGAGCAAGCTAAGGAGTCTGGACTGTGTCTTACAGATTTCAGGGAACCAATAAAAGAGAAATGCAACTTCCCTTCTTTGATTTAACTTACCTCTATTTGAAAATGATTTATGTAACCCACTCCTGATGGGAGAATACACCCAGTATCCCGAGACAGGTGGAGGCCCACTGTCCTCCTTTCCATCCTGCCGTCCACGACGTGGTTTTCTAACAGGAGTGGAGGCTGTGTACTTTAGGCCGACACCAGAGTCCTTGGTGGCCTGGGAACTGTGGCTGGAAACCTAAAATAAATGATAGAAGAGCCCACTATTTATTAGAAATGAAAAGGCTGAGTTGGAGAAATGCCAAAGTCTAGAACAAAGTTGAGATGTAGCAAAGTTGAGAAAGAACTGATTTCTTTTCATAGATTCTAATTATCAGTTTTCAGACAGAAGTGAGACATGATTACACAGTCGAGTCAGGTAAACGGACTGAGTGTCGGCCTCTCCTCGCCAGTACTCATCTTTCTTGGTGGCTCCTCCCCTTCTGCCTTATCCTTGACGGACCACCAAGGCAGGCCAAGGAAACCAGTGAATTTTCAAGGCCATCTGGGATATTAGTCTCCTGCTGTCCTGGAAGCCTGGTGTGGCTGTGAAGCTACACTCTGCTACCCTGCCTCCTTCCCAGTCATAAACAGGTCTCCTTCCCAAACCCTCGCCCAGCTTTACAATGTTACATCTAACCTGGCAGCTTCCACATCCAGCCCTGGCTGTCAAGGCGGTCTGGATTCTGGTTAAATCTACACAGCCCTGGGATCCTAGTGTGTCAGCCGCTTCACCCTGACTGTTGCCTGTCAGCTGATTTCTGGCAGGATGTCACCCAGCCCCTTGGCTCAGGAGGCGGGCCGCTTACCATCCTCTCCTTACTTCCCACCTTCAAGCCCCAAGCCTTGACCGTTCTGTCTCCTGAACATCTCTCGGTGCCGTCTCTTCTCCTCCAGCTCCACTGCTCTAGCTCTGGCTCCTGTCCCTCGCAGAATGAGCTCACACAGCGCCCCCCACCCCGCCCCAAGTTCACCCACCGCCAGTCAGGCCCCCACCCTCAGCCTGATTATTCCTCCTAGTCTATGGCTCTGATCATATTACACACAGCCTTGTCTCCAAGGCCTCCACAAGTCAGTGCAACAGATTTTGAGGTCCTTTTCAAAAGTGTGAGTCCGGGACGCCTGGGTGGCTCAGCTGTTAAGCCTCTGCCGTCGGCTCAGGGCATGATCCCGGCGTTCTGGGATTGAGCCCCACGTCAGGCTCTTCCCATGTGAGCCTGTTTCTTCCTCTCCCACTCCCCCTGCTTGTGTTCCCTCTCTCGCTGGCTATCTCTTTCTCTGTCAAATAAATAAGATCTTAAAAAAAACAAAACAAAACAAAAAAAAAAGTATGAGTCCAATCTACTTTTCCAGACTCACCTTTCACTGTTCCCATCCAACCGTCCAGCCCCACAAGGCTACTCACCACAGCTCAACCAATTCCCCCCTTCCACATATTTCCTCCCTTCTAAAAGCCCGCCCCTTGAGGGCTAAGTGCTGACTTCATGACTGTGCGTGAAGCTTTCTTTCCTGAACTTCCCCATGCGAGGAATCCCTAACACTTCTCTACACCAGAGCACGCAGGTCAAGTCTGTTGTCACACGCACGCCACTGTTGTAATTACACTGGTGTACCGGTCTGCACCAGCGCATGAGCTCTTTGAGAGCAAGGGCTAGACCATTCCTCATGGCACCCCACCCCACCTAGCACCTGACCTGGATTTCAGTGAACACGAATGAAATGTTGGCTAAAATCAACTGAAATCCAGGTGCCCAGGTTTCTGTCAGCCTCTGCACAGTTTTATACCCATTTCCAACAGGCACTCTGGGCTCGTCGCCTTATCCCCTTGCAGGATCTTCTATCAGGGACCCACAACATACCACCTGAGCATGAATGGGCAATGGCAATATTCCTGAGAAGGCCCTATTTTCATCTCAAATATTAAAAACACTCAAGAACTTCAATGCATGGCTTAGCCTAGACACATTGTTCTCGACACCTTCTTCACAAATTGAGAGAAGAGAACATTGTCGCATTTCCTTCAAGAAAATTCAGTATGCGCTCCCAGCATCACAGACTCCTACTTTCGATGATGATGGTGGTGGCATAAAGTACCAATAGCCTCGTCTTCTGAAAGGATCGGTCATGCTGCTGATGTAATCATTCTGATGAGAAACTTCACGTCGAAGTTCAGCAATTTCTTCCAAAACATTTTCAAAGCTTCCTTTGTTATCTGCAAAGGAAAGCCATTCTGTGAAATTGGGCATGAAATCATCTATCTCCCTCCCCTCTCAACAAGTGATGCCATGGCGGCCAGTGACCTTGATCAGCTCCTCAAAGCTGACTTTTCAGCCTGTTCCACGGTAATAAGTTTTTGCTAACCCTTAAAAAGGACAGACATACCCCTCTGTTGTTCATTTATAAAGTGGGCCAGAGAGAGAAAACAGATTCATAAACATTATTTCTTTTGAAAATTCAAAAATCTCTTGTCTCACTATAATCAAGTTCCTCAACAGTTCATTTACATAAAATGTTTTTTAAATTCTTTGTTTTTATTCATTAAGCTAATTATCACAGCTCTGTAAACCAAGCATGGAATTATCTATCTCAGTTCAAAAAATCTGCTAAGGCGAAAACAAACAGGATCATCTTTTTTTTCAACATGATTTGACTTTAGAACAACTGTTTTTAAAACTACTACCCAAATCAAAGCCCAATATTTTACCAGCCCCAGTGAGGTCGAGTAAATTCCGCAGCCTTGCAATCTCTGTCCTTTGTCTCCCCATTGTCTCATTCAGTTTCTCCATCTCCAGCACCTGTGAGTTCGCTCCTCCACTGCCAACATCTACTTTCTCCATCTCATTTCGAAACTATTAAAAAATGACATATACAAAGTTGCCCACAAGTACTTTTTCCCAGATGCACTTATCCTTGCAACTTGATTTAGGCTTCTAGAACTCTTACCCATGCTTTACTCATGAGGATGCCACATCACTCCTTGTATTGAAACCGCACTCCACCTGGCACGCAGTAGAGGACCAAGTGCTGACGAACCACTCATTACACTTCCAAATTCTCTGAGCGGTCACCTCCACTACTTTTGTCTTTTAGGAACTGATACAGGCCCAATAAGGAGGAGATCTCAGAGTCCCAGCACTGACCTGCTCCTCTTTATCTCTGAGAAGGTTCTGCAGGAGTTCGATCTCTGCTTCTGCTCGGGTCAGATCCCTGGCCGCTTGCGCCGCCTTTCTGCTGAACTTCTCCGTCTCCTGCAGCTCCTGCTAGGACAGAGGTAGGAGAAAGGCAGCACCGCCATCATTTGCTGTCTTCTTCATTTCTCTCTTCCTCTCAGACTGACCCCTCTGTTTTTGTCCTATCGCCAGCCTGGCTAGCCCATGGGTGTGTGGCACCGGGTCCCACCCTGTCCTGTGCTGTTCCCATCACTTGGCAGCCTGCTCGCCCCCTCCACGGGGCCAGGTGGGCAAGGGGCTGCATCAGAAAGAGCAAGAGCTAACTTTTTCTTCACTATTCTCCAGTCTTCCATGACTGGTGTCTCTCTGGACTCTCATCATTAGATTTTCTCTCCTATGATCTATTGTCTTAATCTCATGAGCATCTGCCCCTTTTAAGCTGTTACAGACAGCATTTCAGTCAGAAGGCAGAACAGCCCGAGAAGTCACATATTATCTGACTGCACAGAGGAGAAGTCTGGGGTTCAGAAGGATGAGATGGCCAGCCTTTCAGCTGTGTAAGCACAGCCATCTCCCGAGGCAGAGCTCTACACTTGGAGGTGGGGACAGTACGTCTCATTTGGTGGTTCCTGTCAGGGCTCAGGAGAGGGCAGGACCCGTGGCAGGGCTGTGACGGGAGAAATACAATCTTTAGGTCTGAAGGGAGACAGACAACTTTACAGTGGTTTCTAAGATAACCAAAGTCTATAACAAAAGAACAATGATCCAAGTGGCTATGTGTTTGGGCAGCAGTGCCGGTGGAAGCTTGCTCTAAGCACGTGGACCCACCTCTGCACGCTCCTGGTTAATTTTCATCACAGTTCCATGAAGGGACTTGAGCTGGTCTTTGGCGATGGTGAGCTCAGCTGTGGCTAGCTTGTCAGAGGCGGCCACGGCTTTCTTTAGTTTCTTCAATTCTCTATCTAAACCAAGAAACTGTTCCTGAGACTTGGCATCTTCAAGTTTCTTCTAAAATAAAAGAAACATTAATTGAATAGATGAACCACTCGGCAGCAATGAATTAAGACACAAGCTCCATGAGGGCAGGGACTCTGTTCACAGCTACCTGGCCCGTGCCTACAATGATAATACCCGGGACGAAGGAGGTGCTCCATACATATTCACTGAGGAAATGAATAAATAAAATCAACGCAAAGCTGTATGGTAAATTTAGAATGAAATCAGTCTTCTTAGTCAAGAACCTTAGTGATCACAGATTTACCCATTCACTGGAAAACCATTTCCTGGCACCATCACCAAGTGATGGACTGGCCCCTTGTGATTGCCGTGTCAGGCACTGGGATATGGTGGTAAATAAAGCAGACTGGGCTACTGCCCTCAAGGAGCTTATGAGCGACACTCAGATATACAACCAAAATGTAGTTAGTAGATATCAAGGGACAGAACAGGGTACTGTTTGAGAGAACAGCAGGAGAGACGGAGATTGGTGGGTAGGGGGCAGAGAGAAGGGTGGAGGAACATGGGCCAGGAGACAGAACGGCATGTGGGAAGGCCAGGAGAACTTGGCATTTTTGAGGAACTGAAAGGAGCCTGGTGAGAATAGGAGCGAGCTAAAAGAGGCAGATCATGCCAGGCCTCATAGACTTAAGAATTTGGGTCTTTTTCATAAAAACAACAGAAGTTCCTGGAGAGGGGAGAAATGGCTGGGGGGGCGGGGTAGGGACTAACAAAAGCCAATGCATGTTTTTGAAAGAGCCTGGTGGTGGCTCAGTGGAGCAGGGTCATCAGTGGGACTGGGAGATCTGTCAGGTGGCCATACCAGTTGTTCAGAAGAGAGATGATGGCTGGATGGGGGTGGTGGCATCAGAGAAGAGAAAAGGAACTATATTCCAGATATATCTGAGGGGCAGACACAACAGGACTTGGGAACTGAAAGGTTCTCCATCAAGTATGAAGCAAGTCATTCACTGAGGCTGGGAGAAGGGAGAATCACGTGTGGGGAGTGACAAGGTACGAAACAGTGGAGCGTGGGAGAGGGAACTGGTTAGAGAGAAGGATAATACTGCCTGTCTGAGGTTGATGACCAAGAGATTATAATGATGCCGCTAGGCCTGGGTGGGTGATATTTTTCTGCAGGAATACTCAGCATGGGTTTCAGCCCAAAGAAAGCATACAGCTGCAGTTCTGTCAGGCAAGCGAGACAGGAGAAAAGGACAAGGGGTTTGAGGGCATTTGCAAAAATGGCTAGAGTGGGGAACCATGGAATTTAGGTCAGGCGATGACGAGCAAGGTAGACAGGAAAGCCTAACAGACAGAAAAGGTGGGACTTGTGCCCTGGAATTGTCAATGAGGCTGAAAAATTGTCAGTGTGGGGTGCAGCGGAGAGAGTTATGACCAGCGTGGGCTGCTTCAGCTCGGGATCTCAGAGGTGGTGGGTGCAACTTCTGAACTGGACAAGGTTGAGGATGTGACAATGGGAGGAGATGGTTGAAGTGGGATGGAGGAGCAAAAAGAGAGGCCGGCGTGTTAGAAAGGAAGATGAGGAGTTAAAAAGTAATTTCCCATGGATGTGTCCAATTGGGCAAGGGGTTTCTGAGGAGGCAAACTCTTGCCATCAGCACTGAAGCCCTGAGGTCCCTCCTCACGTGCCAGCTCTCTCGTTTTCATCTACCGTGGCACCCTGGCTCAGGCCCTGGATTCGATCACGTGCATCCCGGTCTGCCCTGGGTCCAGTCCACCTCTGGGCCAGCAACGCTCCCAGAGGCCACTGTGGATCAGGCCCCAAGCAGAGTGCCTGCTCTCGGGGTGGCAGGACCCAAGTGTGGGGACACAGGTATCATGCTTTATGGTCTTTCCCACCTTTTTCTCTAACTCCCGGAGTTGGGCCAGAATTCTCTCCTTCTCTTCATCAGCTTCCTGAAGTTGGAGATCTGTAAGGCCTTGGATTTCCTCCATACTTTTTAGATTTTCTTGCAAATAGTGAATTTCATTCTCCAACTGCTGGATTCTCGCTTTGTGCTGCCTCTTATCAAAACTAATCTGTGAGGAAATCAAATTTCAAAGATGATTTTTAAGCAAAATAAAAACTTTTTAGAGAATCACATGTCATTTTACTAAAGAGTGTAACGAAATTTTGTAGTAATGAGTTACAGGGCATGGTTTTATCTTGAATGTTCTCTAGGATCCATTTTAATGTTCTCATCATCATTAAAAGAATTACATCCAAAAATTCAGATTCTAGCTCGACACTACACTCTAGCACTGTAGTACTGTTTACCTACATGCTCAGAAACATTTCTTTCTCACTTGCTTCCAACACAAGGAAAACACAGCCACAAAGACTCCTGACTGACATCAGTAACCATATTCAGGGTTGAATTTCAGTCACAGGCAGTTTGACTTGTTTAGAGTGAAAATAACAGTAAGTATCCTGTATTTACATGAGAAGGAAGCACTGCAATTTGGTGAAAACCTGAGTATTGGCCAAACACTTCCCCCCAGCTGCCTCTCTCGCCCTTTCCTTACCCGCGCTTCCAGGGCCCTCTCGCAGGCCTGCCTGAACTCTTCTTGTCCGCTCGCCAGTTTCTCCTGCTGCAGGGCCATTTCTTCCTGGAGTTTTCTCTCTCTCACCTGTGCTTCCTCTCTTTCCCACTGGGAGCGTGCAAGGATTTCACTGAACTGTTTCTGCAAATCAGCAAGACTTTTCCCCAAGACATCCGAAGAAGTATGGATTCTGGTAAGGGAGAAAAAAAGATGGTATAAATGGGACCTTTTAGGTCTCATGTGGGAGGCTGGGTGCAAACGTGCTGGTAGCAGAGCGGGAGCAGAGAGAGCTGCCTAGAACGGCGCTGGTGTCGGTCAGCGCCTCAGCACCTCCCAAGTGCAAATCACTGTTTATTCCAGTGACCGCTGTCACTCCGAAAATACAGGCTCCTAGCAAGCTAAGCATGTTTGCTCAAAGAATAAATGTCCTTTCATGTATTTAAATTAGCCTTGGTTTTCATATTTATTTTCTATTTAAAATTCATAATATGGCTCTACTTCCAGACCATATTCAATGAATTTTCAAGAAAGAGTTACTCTTAAAACTTCTGCTTTTTAAATTAAATAATACCAAACTGTATGAAAGATTTAAAATGTAAAAAAATCAGTGACAGGCAGTTTGAATGAAGCAATCCTGTGTCTCGATCACAGAAATATGACATAGGAACACTTACAAAAGAAATCAGCCATTAACAGAACTTGGGAAGGTGAGTCTATATGAACCTGATGTTCATAACTCAGTAATCTCAGTATCTGGAGGTCCTGAATTTTCATTACCTCATTTCCCCAGCTCCTGACTTCAGTTTTTTCCTTAGTTCATCCACACGAGCTGCCACCTCTTCTGGATGAATCAAACCATCAACCACATGGTTAAGGTGACTCTGGAAATCTTTAAGTTGCTGTTTTAATAGGTCATTGTCATCCTATGGATGATAGTGAAATGGGGAGGTAAAAGTTACCAAAACAAAATTTAAAATACACACATACCCATACACAGACCGTAGTACTTGTCATATGATAGTTCTATTCAACTTCCTTTATCGATTCTTTAAAAATGCTTTCTGTTTGGGCTGACAATATCTGAATCTACTGATAAATCTAAAGTCACAAAAGACAGAACCAGGCATTACAATGTTTCCTGATGTGATACAAAACTAAGTACCTATGAACACTACCTAGGAATGCCTTCTTGTTGAGAAGTAACTAACTTGAATCTAAATAAGCCTCCACCTGCAACTTAAGAACATATTAATCAAGACCAGAAAAGATGCAACCAGCAAAATCTAGAATATAGGAAACTATACAGGACAAAGACCTGGTTTTCTTTAAAATATAACAAAGGGGGAAAGAAGGAAGAAACCTATAGACCAGAACAGACTTAAGAATCAAGTCAACCAAATGCAATGTGTGCACTTTATTTGGATCCTGATTCCAACCAACACTTGTAAAAACTGAGCAATTAGGGTTGCGGGAGTGGGTCCCGCACTGGGCTCCACATTGAGTGTGGAACCTGCTTAAGATTCTCTCTCTCCCTCTCCCTGACCACCCCACTCACACTCTCTCTCTCTCTTTCTGAAACAAAACAAAATCAAACTGTGTGAGATAATTTGAAAAGTTGCATATGATAAGGCATTTGCTATTAGGGAATTACTATAATTTAAAAATATAAAGTGGTATTTTTAAAAAACCCTTTGTATAGGGGCGTGTGGGTGGCTCAGTCGTTAAGCGTCTGCCTTCAGCTCAGGGCGTGATTCCGGTGTTCTGGGATCGAGCCCCGCATCAGGCTCAGATTTTATTAGAGAGAGAGAAAGGGAGCATGAGTGGGAGGGGAAGGGCAGAGGTAGAGGGAGAAGCAGACTTTCCGATGGGCAGGGAGCTTGACGCATGCAATGCGGGGCTGGATCCCAGGATCCCAGGATCATGACCTGAGCCACCCAGGCACCACAAGATTTTCAGATGTATTTCATAATAATTCAGTGTGTGAGGGGTATGTTACGGCAGGCATTACAAATGACGTAAAGCTGGCCACGTGCTGATAACTGGTAAAGACGGGTAATACGTACATAAGGATTCATTTTCGTATTCTACTTTTGTATGTGTTTGAAATGTCCATAATTCAAAGTTAAAGAAACAAAACCAAAAAACACTTTGCCATGATACTCCGTCTGCCAAGCAACTTAAAATAAAACCTCTAATACTGAAACTTCTCTAATAGCTTATAATTCTCTGTGGGAGTATTTGTGACATGCCAGCATATTATTAACAAACACAAATATCCCAAGAATTAAATTCACACATCGCCTCTTTCAAGTAAAAAGAAATGCTAAAATCACCTTGAATTGTAAAGAAAAATAGTTCTGCATCCTAAGGTGTTGCCTGTATTCCCCTGAATGCCTATATTCCACTGGAGTGATTAATTTCCTTCAAACTCAGCGAAATACTCTTAACTAAAATGGAGAATTCAGAATTGCAATGAACATGTTAACTGCCTATCCCATCTGGAGCCTGTTATCTGCAAACTGTCCTGCTCACTGCCCTGAGGCGCCCAGATCTGTACCACTGTCTAATCTTGGCCATAAGTGATCCGACCCAGACAATCCGCTGACTAGCCAGAAAACAAGTTCTCACTCTCTTCAAAATTGGACCAAGACCCAGGACATCAAGTCCGTAAGAGGAGGCCTTGTAAAGATATGTCAGCTGGGGCTGGAGTCCATGGTGGGCAAATACAATGCCCACAGAGACAGAGAAGGAGAAATGAGAGAGCCATGTAGCTCCTGAAAGACTGACTGACAGAGCAGCTCTGTCTCCTTTCTGGAGCTCGTATTAGTAGGCTTTTGTTCACTGCAGCTAAATGATTTTCTGACAAAGACAATATGCAGAGTGAGATTAACCTGAACTCTGTATCAGGAGGTTAGTAGGCCAAGGACCTAGTTCCAAGTAAGGTAGTCTCACAGCATGGGCTAAGTACTCTGGAAAGCTGACTTCAGTTTCTAACTTGGAGGGGAAGGCCCCAGAAGAAGACATTTTAGTCCCTTTCTTTAAGAAATGTATACTACAGTATTTATGGGTGAAATAAAGGTGTATGGATTTTCTTTTGAAGTATTCCAGCAAACAAAACATGTGGAATGACAGAACCAAGACTGGCAGAATGCTGATTATTTAAGTAGGGTAAACAAAAGACTATTCTGCTTTTGTGATTATTTGAAAATTTCCGTAGTAAAAATAAAAAACAGTAAGCTATTGAACACCTGACACACAAGTCAAACAAGAATGGAAAATCTGTACATCTTTTATGATACTTGCTTCAGAAATTAAGCTGATAGCAATAAAAATTAAATTCTAGGTTATTACGTTTCCTTAAACTTCAAGGAAAAAATATTCAAGGCACTGGAAGAGGAGAGAGAATTTGGGTGAGCTTATTAGTCTTATTTATCACAACCTCCCCCCTCTCCCTACCCCCCCCCCCCCCGGCACGGAAGCCTTCCCTAAAACCACAGCATATAACCAAGCATATAACACATGCCACCTCAGCCAGCCAAGTGGCCGTTGGCCTCACAGACTGAAACCTGAGTGTGGATCCAGGTACTTGTTTGCTCAGACATCTGTGCTCTCTGAGAGCTTAATTATCTGGAAAGTCCTGTCCACCTGCTTCTCTGGCAGTCTGTTAGGCAGATTATGACAGCGGCAGTAAAAATACTCTGCCAAAGCAAACTGCCACAGATGTAAAATGACTGCATTTTTTTTAAAGACTTATTTTATTTGAGAGAGAGAGAGAATGCATGTGTGCGCACACACAAGCGGGGGAGAGGGGCAAAGGGAGAGGGGAAGCAGACTTCCCACTAAGTGGGGAGCCCGACATGATGTGGGGCTTGACCCCATAACCCCAGGGCTCAATCCCATGACCTCGAGATCATGACCTGAGCTGAAACCAAGAGCAGGACTCTCAACCGACTGAGCCCCTCAGGCGCCCCATGACTGCATTTGTAACAGCATCCTTTCTGAGGGGATTGTGAAAACTGTTTACGGTTAAGAAGTTCTGCAACCCACTCTAGTTAAATTCCTGGATAATTACAAAGATATTTCAGTGGAAGAAGAATGCATCAATCTGATCCTTCTGGCTCAGTATGGTGACAAATCTGCTTCTCAGGGAAACGTCAGGTATTGCTTTCCCCTGTTCATTTATACAGCACTTGCTGTGTACTCCCGACACTGGCTCCACGAGAACAACACAAAAGATGTGTGTGTTAATAATCTTACAGCGATGGGCTCACAAGGGAACAGAGGCTACGGTACTATCCCATCCAGAATCTTTCCTTTCTAATAATTCAAGTTGCTTACCACAGGCTGGAGCAGGTTAAGTGTCTGACTAAACACACTGAGGGTGTCCCAAGTAAGAATATATCCTGGACAGACATGTCTCTACCTGCAGCTGTTTGAGTTGTGTGCGGAGCTCACTATTTTCTTGGTCCTTCCCTTCTGAGAGCTGGGCTTTTCTGACGGCATTCCTGAGGGCTTGCTTTTCCTTCTCTAGTTCCGCTTGAAGGGCCGATTGTTCTAACTATTGCCATGGGAAGCAACGACAGGAAAACATAAACAGCAACACTTTTTTTCATCTAAAAGGCCTAAATACATTCATATACATACACATTCCCTTGATAGCTATGGTTTTATAATAACGCGGTTTTATGTTTATATGTTGAAATTTCAAAGCCCAAGTTAATCTTTTTCATATGCCTCCTTCAACCATTAATACTTAACAGTCAACATGAGAATCAGCTCAGCTCAGATATACCAAATTAGACTCTCAGGGGTGGGCCCAAGTACCTACCTTTAAAAGTTCTGTGAGTGATTCAGCAGTTACTGCTTTTCCTTCCCTTAGCCCAATATTTCTCAAACTGTGGTCCTCAAATACCTGTACCAAATCACTCGGTGTGCTTGTTAATAATGCAGATGCCCAGGTTACATCTCAGCCTCAATGGGCCAGAAGCTCTGGCGGGGGTGGGGGGATAGGAATCTGCATTTAATAAGCTTCACAAGTGATTTCATACAGCTAAAGTATACCAATTAGAGATCTGAAGATCAGAGAGAGATCTGTTAAGCTCCATATTCTCAATATATGGCTTGAAGACCAATGCTGGTAGTGTTCCTCCCAAGAAGGGGAATATCCCTCTTAATACCAAGTAAATCTGCGAAAAGGCCAGGATGTTATAATATTTTTGTCAAGACTTACGAGGAAAAAAAAGGACCATGGGAATACAAAGGACAATAGATTTCAAGCTAGTAAAGGCTGGCTTGAAAACTTAGGAGAATTTATTTGAAATGAGATGCCATGTAGAAATTTTATTTCTTATTATTTAGAAATCTGTATTTACTGTTATCTTAATGGTTTTCCCCCCAATTTCCTATTTTTTTATACTCTGATCTTACCAACTATAGTTTTGTAAAACTTGATACTCTTGAGAAATATAATCTTGACAACTGTCAGGTGGTCATTTGATATCTGATAAGGGATACAAATTAATTACTACAATAAGCATGACCTATTTTTATTTCCTTTTCTAGTCACATGAATGCTATTTTATATACATTCCTGGGATTCAAACTATCTTATTTTATTTCACTTTCATCCAATAAGTACATACTGGCCCCTTCTATGTGCCAGGCACTGAGACAGAAACAGGCATATACAATCTAGGTATTCACTGTGCTCCGAGTCTGGCAGGAGAGATGGGCAATTTAAGCTGATCTACAAATTTTAGATCTAAAAATCTAAAATGCTTTGAGCACAGGCCACAGGAAAACTAAAGTAGGATCCTGAACCCAGATTTCCAGCAGGCACAAGAGGGAAGGTCACGGTGGGCTTCCTGGAGAAGGATGCAGCCCGTGTGAATTATAGCTAAACAAAATTAATTTTTAATTTGATAAAGAATATGCTGTAACGGGCCCCTGTCTGCCCCTCTTTCTCTCTCTTCCTCTTTCCTACTCTTCTTCTCGCTCCTGGCATCCAAGAGGCATACTTTCAGCACTTCAAATGCACTATGCTTCTTCTCCTCGTGTCAGCCTAGAACACTCATTCTTTACCCCTACCCTTTTCACCCCTGCTCCTTCTGCACAGCAAAATCCAACTCATCCTTTGAGTCTCTGCTGCAATATTTCTTTAAGGCTGTCTTCCCTAACCACACCTCTCCCGCTACAGAACACTATCCCTTTCTTTCTCCCACACCTGTCTCACTGCTGGACTGCCAGCTCCACAAGGACAGTGACCGTGTCTGTGCTGTTCACTGCACCGTCCATAGCACCTGCCCTCAGTGGCCAGACAGTAAGTGGTTATTGGATGAATAATTATTTCTCTAATTTGCAAGTACAATCTAAACAAGTGGATACTTTATCCAACCAAAATAGAAAGTAGCAAAATAAAATATAACACTAACTTAAAAGAGGTCTCTTAACCTTGTTTTGAGAAAGAAAAACTAGAATTTATTGAATACCAACTGCTACGTGCTTTCATGCCCAATATTGCCCTTATCTTCACGATAACCCATTTTACAGACAAGGAGGCATTTCTCAGAGGCTCAAGAGCTATGAAGTGATTTGCATGCTCACACAGGGGCTCACAGGGGCAATATTTGAACTCAGAACACCTGACTCCAAAAATGTACTCTTCCCATCATTCCACATATATTCTATTAAAAAATGGTTCATCTAACATTAAAGAAAGGCTGGTATGTTAAGGCCACAGGCCTCGCATTCTAGATGGCTTTATGCACCTACTCACCTGGCTGAACCTTCTAAGTTCTTCCAACTCCTCCCTGAGCTGGTTGGCCTCAGCATCCCGTACTTTCAGCTGAGCCTCTAGCTCAGCCTCATAGGCACTGAGATCTCCCTGGGTCTGCTGCAGGGACACATTCACCTCATGCTGCTCCTGGAGGGCACTCTCCAGTTCTGCGAGCTCCTGTAAGGATTCAGTACGTTTATGGAACCCTCCCTGTTCTGCATACGCATCTGCAAGTCATTATAAGTAACTGGAGCACCGTGAACCAAATGGCCAGCCAATGCTGGCCTGGCACAGAAAGTTTTCATTAGCAATACGAGGAAGCTGCAGGCTATGCATATCCAGGTTGGAAAACAAAATCCTGACTAAACGTAATCAGAAAAATCAGTGTGCTACCAACATGTTTTCCAAAGTAATCAGCTGTGTGAAACTTTAAACGTGTCTGAATACATAAGAAGAAAAGAGAGGGGGGGATAAAATATAAGGCCTGTTTTCCATCAGTCACCGGAATAAATGTTTTCATATTTATTCTTTCATCCTATCTTCACAACAACTGTGTAAGGCACAGTATTATCCCCATTTTACAGAAGAGGAACTGGAGAATGACTATCTAAGTAAACTGCACAGGGCTGTGTAGCTTAAAAAAGATAGGATATGAACCCAGATCTGACTCCAAAACCCACACCCTTTCTATTAAACCACAGCACGTTCACTTATTAGAAGAACAAAATTGGATTAGCACTCTCTAATTTAATTGAGGATGATAGATGAACTTGAATGAGTGCTGACGAGAATATAAGTACGTATTGATTAGCATACCACAGTTCTGATTCATTTTAGTTCGTCGGTTTTTTATGATTATTTCAGCTTTTATCTATTTATTTGGGATCATGAAGAACTTGATCAGACTATTCTAAATTAAAGAGGAGGATCCTGTGATGAGAACGTCTATAGAAGGGATTCTCAGCAGTGGTCCAAAAACCACTTGGCGTCTGAATTATTTGGGTTGCTTGTGCAAAATGCAAATTCCACTTATAATCAACAAACGTCCAGAATATATAAAGACTCCTAAAAATCATTAAGAAAAAGACAGACAATCCAATAGAAAAAGGGACACAAAATATGAAAAGGGAATTCACTGAAGAGGAAGCCTGAATAGCAAATAAACAAAGGGAAGGTGCTCAATGTCTTCAGTAATCCAGGGAAAAAGCAGTTATAAAACAAGATATGAGTTTACATGGAGCACAGAGGAACAATTTAAACAAACCATGAGAAAACAACAGACAAATTCAGAATGTGGGACACTCTACAGGCTGACTAGCCTGATCTCTACACACACACCCACACACACAGCTACAAAAGACATTCTTGGCACAAGTGGGAAAACTTGAATACGGTTCAGATATTAGATGACATAAGGGAATTACTATTAATTTTTCTAGGTATAATAATGGTATTGTTGTGATGGAGGAAAATGTCCTGATTTTTAAGAGATGTGTACTTAAGGGTTGATGTCTTGATGCTTGCAACTTTCAAATTACTCAAGGAGAAAAAAAAATAAATACAGCAAAATATTTTTTTAATCTAGGAGAACACATATTCACTGAACTATTCTTTTAACATTCCCTATAAATGTAAAATTTTCATAATAAAAAAATACCATTTCAAACTCAGCAGACTGGCAACACCAAGACTGACAAAATGTTAAATTTCCAGAATGTGATAATTATTCTGTGTTAGATACTCTATGTTAGAAAATGTCCCTGTTCCTAGGAAACACATGATGAAATATTTAGGAGCTAAGGGTGATGTCTACAACTAATTCTTCAGTGGTTACAAAAAATTTTATATAAAAACATGTAAAAACTATATAGGAAAGAGAAAACAAATATAGCAAAATATTAATTGATGATTCTGAATGCACGGTACAGTGTTATTTGTATGATTCTTGCAACTCTCCTGTAAATTTAAAGTTATTTCAAAATAAAAGCTTAAAAAAGTAAAAGTCAGATAACACTAAGGTGTTGGCAAGGATGTGGTAGAGTGGTGGTGCTCACATTGCTGGTTGAGTAGAAACTGACTGAATCCCTATGGATGGTAATCTGACAGTGTCTAGTGAAGTTAAGGGGGGCACACACCCTCTGACTTAAGAGTTTCAATCTTGAACATAGTCCCCGTGCCCAAGATGTGTGCAAGGATGTTACACTCAACACTGTAATAGCAAAAGACCGGAAACCACCAAAACGTCCTCCACGAGAAGAATGAGTAAGTAATAAATTTGTGGTAGTACCTATAATGGAATGCTATATACACTAATAAAAATAAGCAAACTAGAGCTATAAGTATGGATGCGTATAATTCCCCAAAACAGAAACAGAAAGGAAGAAAAAAGTGGCCAAAGAATATGCACTCTGTGATATCTTTAATATAAATCTTAAAATTATGCAAAACAATGCTACATATTGCTTGTGGATGGCTACATATATAATAAAAGAGGTGCGGGGAAATAACTATATTTAAGATTCTGTTACCTCTATGTGGAGGTATGCAGAGGGTTTCATATATATCTGCAATGTTTTATTTCTTAAGCTGAGTTGAGAGTACATGGTGTTAAACATAATTTTTGACATTTTTATCTGCCTGAGAATTTTCATAATATTAAATATATGAATTCAAACTTCCATAGCAAGTCCTACTGGGCATGAAATTTGGGAATCCAGGTTCTCATGCATGATAAATTTTGTCAAACAACTAAAACGTAAAAGAGATCAAGTGAAATCTCCAAATGAACGGCAACAAGCCAGGTATGGAAGGGTATTGTTTAGAATACTGTGTCTTGTTTCGTAAAATAAAGTTAAAATTGTGAATAACAACAAGAATAAGACAAGTATGTTGTGCTTAATTCTGCACAAATAACAAAATACGAACACTTAATACAGCAACTGTAATAACTAAATTGCATATTTTTTAGAGTTCTTTGATAACAACACCCTTCAGGGATAAAAACTCAGAATAATCTTCCTTTTCTTAGTAGGGGAAAAATAATGATTCCTAGTGTTTCACAACTAAAGAGAAAAACGCCATTAAATGGCCATTAATACTTTTTGTTACTTCCAATTACACGGTTGCTAACTTCTTTAACTAACTTAATTTGGGCATCACCTACTTCTGAGGCTGAGGAAACAGGCAAGAAAAAAACAAATCATACCTTCCTCATATTTTCTGCATCTATGGCCACTATTTCCAGTTGGTCCCTCTCCTGCTCGACCTCACTCAATCTCTGCAGCAATGTCTCTTTCTCATCCTGTAGCTTTCTGCACTCACTCTGGGCCTGAGCGGCCTGGCCTTTGACAGTCTCCAGGTATTCTTGCAACCCACTGATGACACTTTCTAAATCCTTCTTCAGGGCTTCGTTTGCTGCTATTTGTCCTAAGCAAAATGGAAAAAGGCAAGGTGATAATGTATATAAGAAAATGCTTTCAAGATATATAATTACTGCATTTAGTCTCTTTAGTTATTTGTTACTGGCTAAGAAAGAAATTCTAAGCTTTCAATGATTTTGTACCATCTTGTTTTTCCTTTTCAAGACATAATGATCTTTCTTCCCTCTATTATCCATAGTACAGTAGTATTAATTAACTAACAATAAAACAGTATATTCAGTGGGCATTGCTTATAAAATGTTCAATTCAGGCTGTAAAAAGTTTAAAATAAAATAATGAAACTAAACTTTTCCAAATAAATTTCCAAATAAAATAATGAAAACTGTTCAACAGAACCATGAGTCCTTGCTGCTAGATACACAAAACAAAACCACTCAACGTACAAGACTAATCCAAGACTGGCAGCACAAACGTGTAACCTGAAGACTTACAAGAAAACCCAAACCATGTACTGGGTACCTACTATGTGCCAGGCATTTTATAAACACCACCTCATTTAATCTTCCCAACAACTAATGATGGAGTTAGAAATAAGTCGTCCCAGGTCACACAGCTGATAATGGCAAAATGGGAACTGGGCTCTTTTTACCCCATCCCAGGCCCTCACCACTATGACCTATATTATCTTCCTCTTTCACTAGTACAGCAATGTCACAATCTAAATCTGCATTGCAAAGTGGATCCTAACATTCTTTCCACACTCTCCTTAGAACTAGACACTGAATGCCCTGGTGTCAATGGCCTCTTTGTTCCTGAAAGGATTGTATGCTTTGGAAGAAGACAGTGACATGCCAGGGTTCATCATGAACATGTACTGACTTCTTGCCTACTGAATGCAATGACCTCACTCACTTGGAAATCAATGCAAAACTAAAACTGGAAAAATGTTTTACTTTTTGTAAACATTTTTGGGTACTTTGCAAATATTTCCCTATCAAACACTGGTATGAACAGCTGAAGCATATTCAGCCAATAGCTGGATTAATGCCTGCCTGGGTGTTGTCTTTTGTTAATACTAAAACATCTTAAATGTTTAAATTTCAATAAATTTACCTTAAATCATACTTAAATTCTCACCTTCAGTAAGCTGTTGTTCAAGGTCTTTAATCTCTTCGGTTTCTTTGGCAATTCTAGAAAGTATCTCATCCAAACGGCTTTCAAGTTGTTTGTACTGCTTGTTCATAATGTCAAGTTGTTGTTCTTTACCTCTTTTCTGAGCCTTCATATGGCACTGAATTGAAAAGAAAAAGAAATCAACAAAATCCTGAGTCTCTTAAACTCTTTTAAAAATAATAATATGCTTAACATTTCTAAAGGAAGAATGGAAAGTAAAATGTAACAATTTGAGTCTATCTGTGTCAGGCTCCGTGTTGACTTCACACAGGTAGTTTTCATTTAAACCTCATGATAACTTGATCTGGAAATCATCTCCATTTCATAGATATACCAACTGAAAATCAAGGAGGTTAAATTTAAATGATTTTTCCAAGGGCACACCTACTAGGTAATATAGCCAAGTTCAATATTCCTGGCACTGAATATGTCTTTTAACAAGGCTTCAAAAAAGTTAATTACATATACACATATCCATAGAAAATTACTATATTCCAAAATGTTAACAAGAATTATATCTGGGGGGCGCCTGGGTGGCTCAGTTGGTCAAGCGTCTGCCTCTGGCTCAGGTCATGATCCCAGGATCCTGGGATGGAGCCCACTTCTCCACCTCCCTTTGCCTGCTGCTCCCCCTGCTTGTGCTGTCAAATAAATAAAATCTTAAAAAAAAAAATGTTTAAAAAGAATTCTATCTGGGTGGAAAGGTAACAGGAGATTTTTTCTTTTTTATATGTTTAATATTTTAAAAAATTTATAATCATATCCTTTTAATCAAAAAAGCACATTAAATGTACTTTTTAAAAAAAGGTGTCTTGGGGAAAAATAGAGACACGGAAGAAATACTTGGAATTGAGGTTTATTTTCAATTCCTTATACAAAGAAACATTTTATTTTTCAGTTCAATAAACTGGGGGCTGAGAGAAACCTCAAGACCATTCAGCCCCGTGATTCTCAAGACGGAGGGCCCTCCAGAGGCACACTCCTCTATTTCGACATATGCCCCTGGTGGAAAACAGAGCTTTCCCATACTCACGCACCCACTCACACCCTGACAGCCATGCATTCGGGAGCTGCTGTAAACTGAAAAGACTAGATTGTATTTTCAGGCATGCTCAAGGGAAAAAACCTGAGAACCAATGGTCTAGTTTAACCCTTCCTTTTACATGTGAGAAAACTGAATCTCAGATCCACCAATGGCCTGCCCAGATCTCTTCAGAAGCAACTGTTCCTGTGGAGACAAAATAATTCCCTCATTCACACCCTCAAGGCTCAAGTTAGCCCCCACAGGATCAGAGGAACAGAACAATAAACCAAGAGAAAGTTATCAGGAGAAAGGACTCTATCACAGTCAGAACCAACTCCGAGCTCTCAAGTCTAATAGCCATGATTTATAAAAGAATATTTTAGATGTTCTGCTGCCTCCAAAGATAAGAAAGAAAGTCCCTTCATTTTTAAAGAACAAGTGAATGACAGCCTTTTCAGAACGTTTTTGTTTTACTACTGTAAAACCTGATGGGATTTTCAAAACTCTTCTTTCCCTGCCCTCCCCAAATACGCATCTGAAATCTTTCTGGGAAGGAAACTGCAGATAACAGCTTAAATTATAAGTAAATTTAGGATTTTTATGGCTCACGAGAGAATTTTTTAAAAAACCCAAAAAGCAAAAAACAACTCCTGCCTTCATGTCTCCATCATTAAACTTTTAAAATTCACCATTAAAAATGCCACTGAAATCTCTTTACACGCAGGAACCAAAAAAGGCTCAATATGCCAATGATCTGCATTAAGCACATGGGAGCAAAAGAACATTCTGCGATTTTCACGACCATGGAGCTCACAAACGAGTTGTAAAAACAGGAACTTACATCTCTGACTCCTCCTCCATTCAAGTCTTTTGCACAAAGAGAGAGAAAATCATCATACCTTAACTTAAAATGTGTCCTGTTAAAACTGAGCCGTTGAGAACAGGGAAATTGTAGGCGGAGCGCTTTCTAAAGCTGTTTTCAAATTCACGTGCACTTCCCTCTCTGACAGCCACATTTTTGTAAGCGCCTCCAAGCCTCAGTAACTTCCCTGAGCTTCAAACCACATTCCTGGCGGAGAGTGAGCGGCAGCCCAGCCCGTCCAATCACGAGCAGCCTCTGTAGGCAGGCCCCACCCTCCGTGCTTTAAATCACAACACAGGAAGCTCCCAAGGGCCAATCACGCACAACCTTTGCAGATTATTGCAGGCTGATTCCCCACAGAGAACAGTTACTACCTTCCGCTCCCACACGGCATTGCCAGGTAGCGAAGAGCAACACAAATCTTCCTTTATTATGTGTGTTGCTGTGGTGTTTCTGCCTCTAGCTACGTACATTTTTTACAGCTAAAATGGGATTTGATTTTTAAATAGTACTTCTTCCTTTTGAAACCTAGTTAAATGCTTCTGTTTGTTGACAACTTGACTGGTTTGGCTCTGAGCTAATTTTAAAAATAATTAATCTCTGTAGACCTTTAATTGCCTTGTGGCGAAAGGGTCACTGCAGTAGCACAGCATGGGCTCAGCCTCTTCCTAAAAGGGTGAACTTAGGAAATCACTTAATCTTTTAAAATCACATTTTCATCTTCTGCAAATTAAAAAAAAAAAAAGCCACCAATTCTTTGGATGTTGTGATGAAGTTCCTCACCAGTATATGCAAAAACCCTAGCATCATGGAAGACTTCACTGGCACTTAATGTTTTGTTCTCCACCATATCTCAGAGTCACATAATATTTTCTAATCTCTCAAGCTTTTACTTTTAAATTCTATTTGATATTCAGAAAGGCACTTTATCTGATTAGATAATAAAAGTTAACTGAATAAAAGTCTGTCTCCATCTATAGAAAAATATGCAGGGATCCCACTTTTGGTTCTTTCCCTTTTGCTAAAATGTTCACATTTTGTAGAATGTGATGCCTAACACGAGCCTAACAACAGCCAAGAAGGTGACTTTGTGCAAACTAGAAAAAGATGCTCCCTCTGGGTGAACAAATTAAAGACACACCCTCTGTTGCTTTGACTAAAGCTGTAACCTTAAAAATGAACCCTTAGTCGTTTTAACAATACCCAAAAAGGAATCTTAAATTAGGTTTGTATGTTTCATCTCCACTAACAGAGACTGACTACCTTCAAAATGTGGATGCCATTCCTGCTTCTCATTTAACTCCTTTCTGTATGTAATTCTTTATAGAAATCCATGAGGATTAGACTCCCTGTCTGCCAAGAATATCAAAGTCATTTGTTAAAAGCAAACATACAATCTAGGTTCTAATAAGACTCATAGACCACAGAAGTGGAGGAAGCAGCAAAGGAGCTTTGGATAGTGCGTATAGGCTGGGTTCCTTCCTACCTTCCCAGATACAAACACTCATAAACATAGGGCTGGCCCCTGGGAATACAGGTAACAAACAGTAGGATATAGTTCCTGTCCTTAGGACCCTTACATAGGGTGGCGGACTTCCAAACAAATTAATGCAATAGGGCAAGATATTATTGACCATATTACACATTATGTAAAATCTAATTTTTCATGTAATGAAAATTCTTTAATCAAGTCCTCTTTTAGTTTCAATTTTAATACTTAGTCTTAAGCTTTTGTTAGAAAAGACCTCATTTCTGTGAATCATAAGGTTACCTTCAAAATTAGCTGGCCTGCAAAAAAATTTACCGACGATATTTTATTAAATGTTTAAAGGGATAATCAAATAACTTGACAAATATTTAAAGTAATGATAGTGCATTGTCCTTACCATGCTAAATTCTATGATCTCTCTTGAATCAGAGACTTCGAACTTCTTTTAAAAAATAAAATTTTTCAAAGTATAGCAGTGAAATATGCAGTTAGTATTTTTACTAATATTTTTACAAATATTGGGTAAAATGTAAGCCATTAGTAAGACTTCTCAGAGACAAGAACCTAACTCTCCATCATGCAGCCCCCTGACCACCTCTGGCTACATTTTAGGAAGACACGCCCTAGAGAAATGTTTGCTTTTTAAGGACAAAACAAAACAATATGAAACAACAAATAGCTTTAGTGTAATATTTGCATAAAGGATTAAAGAAGAGGTAGAGAAAAGCCTCTAAACCCCTCTTAGCTCTCCCATCTCACTACTTTGCTCTTAAGAAAACAAAGAAAAGAGAAAGGGTGAGAGGTTTGGACAGCACCATGGAGCACGTTTCTCTTGATCTGAAATATGATATTCAGCCACTTAAACAAAATAAGTGTACCATTCTACTGAACGCTATCTCCTTCAAACCTTAGGTTTTGTTTTCAACCAGAGATATCTATACTTCTCTATATAAGTATATATACACATGTTATGTACATACAGACATATGGATATATAATACACATACAGATATATATGATACATGCATACATAAACATATGTATCACTCAAATTTGTGCATCAAACTAAAAGACTTTCAGAAAGAACTCTGCGGCTAAAAATGAGGAGACATAATTTCTAGATGGAATGATACTCCCGTCCCTATAGAACAAGCCAAAAATCTCTTCATTTACTTACATGTTTTGGGTCTCTGGAATCCAGGCTATCTATGGCTATTTGCAGGTCCTTGATCTCATTCTGCTTTTCATCTATTTCTTGCCTTTGCTTTTCCATCTGTGTTTCTAAATCCATAGCTTCTTGGCGTAATTTATTGAGAAGCTGTATCCTACCACTCAACTGCTTGAAGAGAAGGTCTTTCTCCGATTCTGAAATCTAATCCCCCCAAACCCAACAAACAATTAACAGAGGATAGCAACAGTGATTTACTAATTTAAAGAAAACTTCTAAAATTTAAAAAGGTATTCTGTGTTCTACCAGTTTTTTTAATAGAAGTAAAATGTAAAAGTCATCTAGGCATTCCACTCATATCTTATACTTTTATGCTTATTACATGTAGAAAATCTTATTTTATAAAAGTTTATGAAAACTCATAAGAGCAGGTAAAAATGAAGTTGTCATTCTAGTATAAGCAACTTGTAAATTATTAATAATAATAACCACAATATTAATAGTCGACTTTATATAGCACTTACCCTTGTTAAGGATGTCAAGCAAATTAATAGCGTAATGAAAAATTTAGGCTTATATGTACTCATATAAAATAACTTTTTTCAAGCACATTTTGTAAGCATCCATTTATTTAAAAATTATGTATATTATTTACATCTATCGATCTATCTATATAAGCTTTGGTCAACATTATTGTAAAACATTTTTTTAATTATTAAAATCATTCTTGATGGCTCCCTCTACCTCATCTCCCACTTTCAATCCATTTAAGTTTTTATTTAAGTAATCTCTGCACCCCATGTGGGGCTTGAACTCATGACCCCAAGATCAAGAGTCGAATGTTCCTCCAACTGAACCAGCCAGGCACCCCTCAATCCATTTTTAAGTCTGATCAGTTCACCTTCCAAATTCTGCAGAACCAGTTTATTTCCCTCTACATCCACCATCGCCCCCCTAGTCCAAGCCATTACCATCTCTTGCCTGTACTGAACAACAGTCCCATAGGAGATTCACCCATCTCCATTCTTTCCATCTCCTTCACCCCATTTCCCTCTCAAGCAGTAGCCAAAGTGACCTTATAAAAATACAAATAGGATCAGCCATTCTACTATCTAATGTCCTTCAAAAGCTTCCCATTACCTTCAGACTAAAATTCAAATGCCTTACTCTCTACCATAGGACAGCCTATGAAGTCTGGCATAATCTTTGACCTCATCTTCCACACACTCTCCATCCCTCAGCAGAGAAATCTTTAGTGTGCAGGTCTTTGCACCTGCTGTCACCTCTGCCTGGAATACTTGATCCCCTAATGCTGCCTTGCTGGATCCTTCACATTTTGGGTTTCAGCCCAAATGTCACCTCCTCGGAGAGGCCTTTGTGGCTCCACAATCTAAATTATAGCCTTTTTATTGCCTCTCCTAACTTTCTATTTTTTCCTACAACATACATGTTGTTTAACTATATTTCCTTTTTACTTTTTTTTTTTTATATTTGTTCATTGCCTATTATATCCTGTCCACGTGGGAGGGAAATATACCTGTTTTATTCATCACTCAGGGCCCAGCCCAATCAGGGACTAGCATATAGTAAGCTTCCAATAAACTCGAAACAATTTCTAGTTACTATATAATTTTAAAATCAAAATATAGTGTATCTTTTGAAAGAATCTACAATTTGGACTTCACATTCTTGTTTTACCTACTATAGTATGAATGCAGTTACCAACATAATTCTGAAATACTGATTTTTAAAAGTTGCAAATAACTAAAACCTTTACACACTTGAAAAGTGTCAAGATACTTCCCTATTCCTCATGCAATTACATCATGGATTTGAGCTGCTTATTTCTTCATGACAGACTTTGGTAATTTCTGAGAGTATAACACCTCCCTCTTTTTGTTCACCATATTTTATATCATTTCATTTTTGTTGCTTGTGTTTGATAATGTTCATGTATAGTATAGATGTCTTCTGACTCTTAATCTAGGTCCCAGGATCTTAAAGGTGGGTAGTGCTTAATTAAATTAGAACAGATATAACAGGAAGCATCAACCTCCCTGGGTAAAGTAGACACTTTCATAATAGAGTAGACTGAACACCTCTTTTTACATAAATTATAAGTAATTTATTTCTGCATGCTTTATAAAATGTTAATAGGATGTCATTATGAATGGAAGGAAAATGTAACTGAAAAATACTAGAACCACAGCTGACGCTGAAAATTGTTACTTTGTAATTAATTAGGCAGCACTGATTTTAAAATTTGTTTAACAAGGTTATGAAGGGAGAAAACCCATTTCATTTTTTTCACTTCCTCCTGCATTGCTACTTGGCTTTTACGTACTTTTTTAAGTTGTATAGCTTCTTCCAGCTGTTTAAATTCTTCAGTAGCTTTTAAAATTTGTTGTTCCGCCTTTTCTATTTCATCGTGTAGTTCTGATAGTCGAGTTTGTGCTGCAAATTTAAAAACCATGAACACAAACACAAGAAAAATGCTGAAATCTCAAATTTCTACCAGGGTCAAGATTTAAGCATTCTTGGATCCCCTGGATATGCTGCCACCGAATTACTGTCAAGAACCCCATTCTCAACCATAACAGGAATCATTAAAAACTGATTTGCTCAATGAATCACTACTTTTTTTTTTAGGCTTTTCTTGTAAACAATATAATTAAGTGCCTTCAGCATGTTTAATGAAAAGAATTATAAAACAAAATTTGTCTATATATTCAATCTTTTTGAAAGATTAAATTCTTAAAATAATTTAAAAATAACTTTTGTTAACCTGCACTTATTTTTTTTTCTTTGTCTTCCAGTTGTATGTCCAGGGATGTATGAGCTCTCAAGTTCACATGCTCGTTTCTGGGTTGTTCCCCTTCATCTGGCTCCATCTTCTTGATCTTTACTGTCTGGGCATTTGCAATAATATAACTCTCTGTAGTGAACATATTTCTCTTGTATCTGGATTTGCCAATGTAAGGGCTTTCATCTGGGGTTTTATCAATTTCGACATACTAAAAGCAAAATAAATATTTATAGTTCAATAAGTAACTTCTAAGTAGCCAAGTGACATTATTCATTTTATTAGTGAAGAACATATCACAGAATTGCCTAAATATTAATCCTACATGCCTCGAAGCTGAAAAATACATGCCATTTTTTACCTCACTCTTAATATACCAAAAAAGAACTAAAACAAAAAATGGTCTCTAAGAATTCCTCCTCCTATCCCCAAAAAGTGGGTTTAGATTGGTTGAGTAAAGAACTGCCTACAGTTATGTGATTAATCACACTGCTTAATCTCTGAAATCAGAAACTTAGGTGTTTTATTTTGGTTTCTTAGCTGATATGTAAGTAAAATCTCAGTCTAATAAATTTTAATAATTGAATTTTTTATGAAATAATAGGATATCGGTTGGAATCACAGATTGTCTTGGGGCTTTTTACCTCTTTTGGATGCTGCTCTAACTTACTGAACCAAAAAATTCACTGATTCAACCAAAATTTTTTTTTTTTTTTTTTTTTTAAGAGACAGCCAGCGAGAGAGGGAACACAAGCAGGGGGAGTGGGAGAGGAAGAAGCAGGCTCATAGCGGAGGAGCCTGATGTGGGGCTCGATCCCATAACGCCGGGATCACGCCCTGAGCCGAAGGCAGACGCCTAACTGCTGTGCCACCCAGGCGCCCCTCAACCAAAATATGTTTACTCTGCTGATGCCCTCATAACAAGAAAGTGGAATGGTTATTGATAGTCTCTTAAATATTTTCACCATCCGCCTTCCCCCACTCCACTCTGCTGGCTTTAACTATGGATTACTAAAATGTTAAACTCTAAATAAATAAATAAAAGTTAAACTCACCTCTGATGGGTAATAATTTAGTGGCTCAAATTTGGCATCAATTTTATAAAAGGCCAATTCCTGTTCCATCTCATACTGTTTCTGACATGCTCGCATTAGTTCCATGGTCTTCTGTTTTAGCTATAGTCCCAATTTGATGTGAAACAACATATAATGTCAGTAAGTTAGTATAAAGGTACAATGGCATGGCAAGTTCTAATCATAACTAATAATTAGATTGTTTTAAACCCCACAGCAAATAGCAGAACAGTCACAGTATTTTATCTTCATTCTAAAGTATTACAAAGAATGCAATATAAAATTATCACTTCATAAAAGATCACGTAAAAGACCTTTGAAGTTTATATGCTATTTCAGGATACAGTGAATAAAGATTTAAAGATCATTTAAATTTGCTTTATCCAAACATGAAAATAATTCTGTATCAATTATTTTTAAATACTCTATTAAGTATCTGTTTCCTGATTTTTCAATAATTAACACTAATTTATTTAACTTACTCTGCAATGTTAATGATAGCTTCAAATTATGGATAGAGATGATATTTGGGATTAATTACAAAGGAATCACAAGAAGGAGTGAGAAGGATGAAAATAAGAGATTGATTTCAATTATACTGTTGTTGCTGTATATCTTTGTACATTATTCTTTGTAATAGAGGATAAAGGATATAAATAAGGTCAATCAGATCCCAATATATAATATTAAATTTTTAATAAAGTAATTCTACTGTAATTACAACTTTTTACTTATTCTTAGAAATTTTTGGAGCTAGAAGAAAAGAGATCATTTTAATTTATTTTATTTATTTGAATTTAATTTAATTTATTGATTTATTTGAATTACAAATAAAGAAATTGAGTGTAGATCAGTGAACTGTCTTGTCAAAAGTTACATATTAGATTAGTAGCAGAAGCTAAATATTTTATTAACTACCACTATCAGCCCCCTTCCTACTAAACCAATCCTGTGAGTTCATTTCAAAGGTCCACTAAGTGATTTTTGCCTTTTTCTTTTTTTTTTTTTTTTTGACAGCATCGGATCACAAATACCAGACAAAAAACATGCAGAAAAAATTTCATTAATATGAAAATGCAAGCTAAAGAGAATAAAACATAAACAAACATGAATATTTTACAAGGCTCAGGAACTCAAATTCGTGCATGATTTAGCTTACAGTCATCTCCTGATTATCCATCCAAGTGGAAGTAACGCTAACCTGGATGACAGGCAATCTCGATCAAGTACTCATATATGCCAGAACCTGTGCTGCTCACTGAGTCTTTACAACTACCCTATGAAATGATAAAAGCTGCACCAGGAGATTAAATAACTTGCCCAATTGCGCAGCTCATAGTGAAGAGGCAGAGTTCCATTACGAGTCTCCTGATTTCAAATCTAACACTCTACAACGCTGCCTTTGATGTCCTGCTGCAGGGTGTCCAGCACATTACCCACACTGATGCTTCCACTGAATGCTTTTAAGTCCCTGAATCTCAAGAAAGCAACTCACAACCAACAGCATAAGCTAATCTCAGGTTTCTCTTCCCAAAGATCATTGGCAGTAGGGCCAAACAAAGGCATATGTGACTGGGACCATGGACAACATATGGACTGGTCTCATATATACTCTGTGCATTTTAAAATTACCTTTGTGTCTTTTATAGTGCGAGGCTTAGCATTTAGTAAGTATTCAATAAATGTCTGCTGAAGAAATGCATAAATGAGAGCAAATTAGGAGTTGAAGGACCTGGAAAGTAGGCTGGTTACAGTATTAGCTGTGGATAATCAAGAGTTGACTGCAGTTAACACATTTACCGATCAGAAAAATGATACAAATTCTTTCCCTCACATTCAAATTCACTGTCGTATGTACACATCCATTAAAAAAATTACACATACACACACAAGCACATTTCTTGAGAAGGCAAGCCAGTTTCAAAACTTAAGATGTACATAAGCATATTAACTCAAGTTATCATGCAAACCATGAAAAACATAGTGTGCAATTCAGCCCTGAAGGAACTACCTTTAAAGAAGAATAAACAATCGGCAGAAAATGCTCTGCAAGAAACCAAGACAAGGGCTGAAAGGAGAAAAAAGCAAACAGAGACCATCACCTGGAGAACTTTGGAGAGTTAAGCTGTAGTACTAGAAGCTGCTCTTTACTGACAACTTACCTTAGGAAGATGTTATTAGAACCTGCACCGCTCTTATATGGACACACATTTTATCATCCTTCTATGCTACAGATTTACCACCTTCCATTACTTAGCTTAATTCAATTCAAATTATTTTCATATTCATTACCTTGTTTAGTCCTCACAACTCTGTGAGGCTGGCAGAACAGGTAAATCATCCTCATATTAAAAATGAGGAAACTGAAAAACCGGAGTTAAATAACTTGCAAAAAGACAAAGAGTAATATCAACATTAAAGTTAATTAAATTAATATTTACTGGTGGCAGGAGAGGGGGATTATTATAGTTTGAATGGCACCAGAAGTTTTACTTTAATGTTACTACATTTCTTTTATAGGTTAAATGACCTACTATGTGAAGAGTTACTTTTTGAAACTGGAAAACATTATATAACTGTAGATGATATTATCACCAGATATTCTGCAGAAGATAATGGAAAATATTTTTCAAATGCAGGCTCTTAGAATAAGATCCAGAATTCTTTTTGAAACATAGAATAGTCTTTTGGAATACTGAAAAAACAGGTAAATGAATTTAAAAAGTGAAGGCTGCTGGAGGGGAGGAGGTTGGGAAGATGGGATAACTGGGTGATGGACATTAAGGAGGGCATGGGGATGTATGAGCCCTGGGTGTTATACAAGACTCATGAATCATTGAACTCTACCTCTGAAACTAATAATACACTGTATGTTAATTAATTAAATTTAAATAAAAAATAGCCTGTTGATTAAGAAAAGAAAAAACAAATTTAAAGAAGAAATATAAAATAGCTAATAAATACATACGCAATACTCAACTCTCCCAACAACTAAAAAAAAAGTGAAATTAAAGCAATGAGATTCCACTTTTTTCCTATCCTATTTATAAGTTTAAAATAATAATTTCAAGTGGGGAATTGGGCTCTTTCACTCACTGTTATAGAAATATAAAGCAGATATACACTTTTAATATTCACCAAAATTTAAAATGCAAATTACACAGTAATTCCACTTGTAGTGATTTCTTTCTTTTTTTTTTTTTAGTAACCTCTACCCCCAAAGTGGGGCTTGAACTCACAAACCTGAGACTCAGAGTTACATGCTCTGCTGACTGAGACAGCCAGGCACCCCAACTTGTAGTGATTTATACCAAGGAATTACTATTATGAATGCATAAGTACATATTTACAAAGATTTTCTCTGTAGTATTGTTTCTAGTAAAAAAAATGGAAGCAACCTAAGTATTCATCAATAAGAGTAGGTTAAATAAATTATTGTGGATCCATATAACGGAATACAATATAAACTTTGAAAAAAGTAAAAAAGATTATGTGTGTATATTTGTGTGTGCACATGTGTGTGGGTATGTTTTTTAACTTGGAGAGCTATGATATATATACCATTTTGTAAAAAAAAATAAGATGCAGAATTAAAAAATATAGTAAGGTTCTTTTTATCACAAAATATTTAAAGGTATATATATTTAATTACATATACATTATATAAATATACGCATACATTTAAGCGTAGAAAACAAAAAGGATATATATTAACATCAGGGAATAGGGAAGGGAAAGAGTGAGACCTTCATTTTCTATTGTATACATTTGTGTTGTCTAAATTTGTCACGATAAATATATACTAACTTCATATGTCAATATGTTTTTAAATGGTTAATGATAAAAATAACAATGACATGAAGAAAAGCAATATCTTCTAACCAAAAATAGTTACTGAAAATAAACCCAGCAAAAACTGTTGACAATTTATAAAACAGTTATTCACAGCACAAACGTATCAACATTATTAGTAGAAAAAAGAGAAAATTAGCAACTATGATAATCCGTAATTTGGGGAAAGCGCAAAGTCAAAAGATACAACATTTTGCCCAGGTTTTCTTTTTTTTCTTTTTCTTTTTTTTTTAGATTTTATTTATTTGACAGAGAGAAAGAGAGCGCGTGCACAAGCAGGGGGAGTTGGAGAGGAAGAAGCAGACCTCCCACTGAGCAGAGAGCCCTGCAGGGCTTGATCCCAGGAACCTGAGCCAAAGGCAGACATTCAACGGACTGAGCCACCCAGGCACCCCTTGCCCAGGTTTTCAATGAGTTAACTAACATTTACCAGGGGGTCCGCATATAGAAGTTATAATGTTCTTTTATCTTAGTAATAAAAAATGGATTCTGTATTATAAAAAAGATCAGTAACGCAGGAAAATTTATTAAATGTTCACAAATACCAAGGAATACCATAGTAATACTGTCTTTTATATTTGTATTTTCTTTTGTTTTTTAAGTTTAACTTATTATTTAAGTAGGCACCACACCCAAAATGGGGCTTGAACTCAAGATCAAGAGTTGTACGCTCTACCAACTGAGCCAGGTGCCCTATACTTGTATTTTACATACAAATGTTAAGTGGTGGCCCAAAGAGTTCACTGCTAAAATAAAACTGATTGTCACATAAGTTTCCAATGATTTAATTACTCATCATTATGGAATTATGGACTAGAGAGCCACAGATGTATAACATAAAACTATTGATAATTATCGGATTATTAACATCATATATAATATGCCTTCAGAATATGGCTGACATATTTGAAAAATACCTTCAAATAAGAGGCATATGAAGAAACCCACAAATGTTCTGAACAGTTAACTGACAGAGCTGGGGAAGCTGCCCTGTCTTTCATCATGTTCCCCCTGGTATAAATCATCTTTTTCCTCAGTCAAAGAAGAGCTCAAGAAAGAGGCAGTCAAGTATTCAGATTTCAAGCAACAATTTCCATCTCTACACAGAGAAGGAAACGCTTTTTTCTTGCTAAAAAACATAAGTGCTTAAGCAGAATTCTTGTCAACAAATCAAGTCATTCAAGCCAGAATCCCCATCTTGAAAGGGGGGGGGTGCAAAAAGAAAGAGAACTATCTAGGATTTCATTAGTTATATGAGAAATCAGATTCTCTAAGTTATCCACAGATCAGAAAAAGAATTGTCAAAAGAAAAAAAAAAGAGTAGCAACAGCTATTTTTTTCTTCAAGGAAAATAACTTAATTATTTTACAGAATCAGATTATCTGGGTTGAAAAGGCCTTTTAAGATCATTTAGTCCATCTCCCTAGCTAATGTCTTTTATTTTTTCTCTAAGCCCTGAGCATATATGCCTGTTTCAGTGACAGCAATCCCATTCCAGAATTATCACATTGTCTCAGGGCAGTTAATAGAAATTTCTTCTTCTTTTTTTTTAGAGTGCACACTAATGAATCATGGAACTTTACATCAAAAACCAGGGATGTACTGTATGGTGACTAACATAATATAATAAAAAATATTATTATAAAAAAAAATAGAGAGTGCACATGCATGAGCCAGTGGCGGGGTGGGGAGGGGGGGGAGGGCTAGGGGAGGAGTCAGAAAAAGGATTCTCTTTCTAAGCAGGCTCCATGCTGGGCGTGGAGCTCCATCTCATGACCTTGAGATCATGACCTGAGCCAAATCAAGTGTCAGATGCTCAACTGACAGAGCCACCCAGGTACCCCTAGAAATTTCTTCTTTATTACTCAATGGAAAATTGTTTTGTTATAAATTTATTTGCCATTTCTTGATTTTATGGCCTGGGACCCTGGTCAATAACTTTGGTCCCTCTTCCATGAAACCGTCCTTTGACTCTCTGAAGATAATGGTCATAGCTCACTAGATCTCCTTTTCTCCAGCCTGGACACCCCTGTTACTTTGGCCACTCCTCATAGGGTGTGGTCTCAAGGCCTCTGAAGTCTCTGGGTCTGGCACTTCTGATTATAAGCTATCTAATCTGTCTAAATCTCTTTTAAAATATCTTTTCTTCTTCTTTCAACCATAAAGCCAAATTATATAAAATTTAAACATTACAGATACACATTAGTGGCAATTTGAAAGTGCTATTTATAATTCCACTCCCCAGAAATAACTACTGTCAAGAGTTTGGTACATATCTACCGTTTTTCCCTACATACACTTATACTATTATATATACTACCTATATAGCATCATACTTGATATACGGTTTCACAGCTTGCTTTTCTCACGTAGCAATATGGATTAGACATACCTCCATATCAGGACATACAACGCTACCTCATTTTAATAGCAACACAATCATTCTTCCAGATGGATATCCACTGAGGGACATTTCCACTATTTTCAGTATTTTACTAATATAAACAATATTGTAGTGAATGTCCATGTATGTATGTGTATATATGTAGGTATACAATATCTTTATACATTCTTTTTTTTTTTTTTTAAGATTGTATTTATTCATTCCACAGAGAGAGAGACAGCCAGCGAGAAAGGGAACACAGGCAGGGGAGTGGGAGAAGAAGAAGCAGGCTCCCAGTGGAGGAGCTTAATGTGGGGCTCGATCCCAGGACTCTGGGATCACGCCCTGAGCCAAAGGCAGATGCTTAACGACTGAGCCACCCAGGCGCCCCAATACATTCTTGCTACAATTTCTACAAAATGTATTAGAAATGTGTATCATATATAACTATTATATGTTAAATATATAAAATGTTTCTAATATATAGAACATAGGGTATGTCCCTTTAAATTTGGATAATATTGCCAATTTGCCTTCTAAAAGTTTTTGCCAAGGCATAGTCTTACCAACAATGTTGTTAAAAATAAAATACAAACATCTAGGGGCAGTCTGACCGACTCCTCAGTGTGGGGCTCCACTGTCCTCCTTTATTTTGGATACCATACTTCTCACATAATGCAGCCCAAGATAGTATTCGTCCTTTGGGGACCCATGTCACACAGTGCATGGTCAGCTACAATTTGTAGAAACTTCTGCACAAATTTCTGTTAAACCACATCTTCCCCATTCTATAGTCAAGAAGTTTTGTTTTTAGCCCCAAGGGCAAAGAATTCTCTATTTCAAGAGAATATAGTCAAAGCAATGTAAAACACAGGCTTACCAATTCATTTTTTGTGTTTAGGTTACTCTCCATCTCCACGTAGCTCTGTTTTTGTAACCTGGCCTCCTCTTTCAGTGACTTGTTCAATTTATCTTGACTTTTAATTTCCTCAAGGAACCTTGTCTGCTCGCTCCTAAGCTCTTCAGTTTCCATTATCTTCTTCTCCAGATCTCTTTCCAGTCTTTCTACCTCGTCTGCCAACACAAATTTAATAGTTTATTAATCATTATATTTTCTACTTGAAGAAAGGTAAGAATATTTCTCAAATAATAGCAGAAGATGTCTTAGAATAATATAAGTACAATTCTACTTTGAAAACTATTCACTATGGTTTTGGGGGAAAAAGATAGTCTTGAGCTAGCAAGTGATTTATATCAAAAAGGAAGAAGGCATTATCATTTGGATAACAATTTTAAAAGATAACACATTACAGAGCACCTGCGTGGCTCAGTCGATTAAGCGTCCGACTCTTGGTTTCAGCTCAGGTCGTGATCTCAGGGTTGTGAGATCTGGCCCAGTACTGGGCTTCACGAATTCAGTGGGGAGTCAGCTTGAAAATTCTCTCCCTGTGCATCTGCCCCTACCTCTGCTCTCTAGCACATGCTCATGCGCTTGCTCTCTAATAAATAAATAAATCTTTAAAAAAAAAAAACAAACAACACTTTACTTCCAAGTATTTCATTCACTTAGCATGTTGGTAAATAAGGTTTTTTCCAGGTCTCCTATTAAAAAACACGCAATATTTTATCTGATATTAGTAATTACACTTTAAAGGGTGCTGCAAGTAGGTCTGCAAAATACTATGTGATCTTAAAAATCCTTCCAAGGCTTCCTACTATGGATAGGATAGCATCCAAACTTACATGAAACTCACAAAGATCTTCATGATTTGGTCTCAAAATCCCTCTCCAGGCTCATTTTCAAGTACACTCCCTACAGCCTTTCTGAAGTGACCCCACTTCTTGAGATTTGTGATGCCTCTTCTTACCTACAAGCTGCTGCTGCTGCTGCTGCTGCTGCTTCTTTTTTTTAAGATTTTATTTATTTTAGAGAGGGAGAGAGAGAGGGAAGGGCAAAGGGGAAGGGAGAAGGATGAGAAGACTCCCTGCTGAGCACAGTGCCAGATGTGGGGCTCTATCTCACAACCCTGAGATGACTACCTGAGACAAAGCCAAGAGTCAGATGCTTAACCGACTGAGCCACCCAGGCATCCCATCCTGCAGGCTTTTATTCACACCTCTGTCTGGAACTTTCTTCTTCTATCTCCTACTGACCTATTTTGTACCTTCCAGGTCTTAGTTTTGAAAATATTTTGAGAAGCCTGCCTTGATTCTATCCTCTCCCCAGGTGAGATGCTTCCCAGAGATGCTCTCAGGTCACCCTGTACCTCTGCTGTGCCCTTTGTCGCACAATGAGTTATAAAATGTGATCAAATGGCTAGGCATCTGCCTTTCCCACTAAAGCTTTGTAAAAGCAGAAACTGCATCTGTCTGGCTCACCGCTGGATCCCAAGAGCCTCTTAATTAATACTCAGTCATAAATAATCCTAATTTAAACATTTTCCCCAAAAGTGTATTTATATGAGGGCTTTCCTTTGCATTATTTATATTTTTAAAGATTCCAAAACATAAATTTCAGGGTAATAAATATTGAGTTAGGGGATCCAAACTAATAAAAATTTACCATATTTCTCAAGGATTGTATCAAACCATATGAAACTGCTCTTTTTGTAAGCCAAAATGGACTAACATCAATTTTGAATGGTTGAACCTACAGACTCACTTCCGAATGCTCTAAAATAGCTATTTCATACCTTCTTCTTTTTCTTCAAACTTCCCATACTCCTTCCATTTTCTTTCTCAGCTGATGACCTCATATTTCACTGAGAAAAGAGACCCCATCCGTGGGAACTTTCTCATTTTCCCACCACCAAAGCAACAAAAACTACCCACACCTGCACACATCTTTGCTCCCTTCTGATAAAGTGTCCCTCTTATCAAGAGACACTCTTTCTTTTTTTTCTCTGATCTCATCTTGTCTTTTCAAGGACCGTAAGAATTTGAGCCATGATGGTCTCTCCACTCCACCCTCAAACATTCTCTTTCTTTCTTCGGTTACTAGCTTCGAGGTTTACTGCATTTGCTTCTGTCCATTTTCTGGTCTGGAAGATACTGGTGAATTTTTTCTAACTTAAACTCTTTTTAAAAATTCATTTATTAGGTACTAGGAGAGAGAAATCATGGGAGGAAATTTCAAATCTTCACCCAAATGTGTCCCTTCCATTCACTCTTGGATCTGTAATCTAGAATTTGTTCCAACCACTCCTTAACTGTGCTGGTCAAGACCATCATGTATTGCGATCTAAAGCACTTCTCTGTCCTCATCTTACTTTTTCTTACTTACTTTCTCTATGTCTCTGCAACACTCAACCTAGCTGACCACTTCCTCTCGTGAAATCTTCCTGGGGCTTTTGCAACCCACTACTTCCTGGGTTTCCCCTTACTTGGCCTCTCTTTCTCAGTCTCCTTAGATGGCTCACCTTGCTCTTCTCCACCCCTGCCTGAGTGAGCCAATCAGTTCCAGTGGGATTAAAGATCACTGTAACGCTGACAACATTTATATCTCTTTGAACTCCAGACTCTTCTCCACCCCTGCCTGAGTGAGCCAATCAGTTCCAGTGGGATTAAATATCACTGTAACGCTGACAACATTTATATCTCTTTGAACTCCAGACTCTTCTCCACCCCTGCCTGAGTGAGCCAATCAGTTCCAGTGGGATTAAATATCACTGTAACACTGACAACATTTATATCTCTTTGAACTCCAGACTCACATATCTAACCCTCTTCTTGGTTGTCTTGCAGACATTCAAACTTAGCATTCTAAAGCCTCCCTTTTGTAAACATAGTATCACCAATCCAACTACTTCTTCAAGCAAGAAGCCTGGGAATTATGCAATTCATTAGAATGTATTGCTGATTCTACCCCCAAAACTGATTTGTCTATTCTACATCCCCCACCTGAATACAGACCACCAACACTTCTAGCCTAGATTACTGCAACAGCCTCTGGACATGTCCCTTTATCTCCACTTGCCCTGCTTCAAATCACTCTCCACCCTGCATTAAAAATAATCTTTTAAAAAAATTTTAATTCCAATATACTTAACATATATTACTTTCAGGTGTACAATACAGTGACTGAATTCCATGCATTATTCAGTGCTCATCAGGATAAGTGTACTCTAAAAATAATTTTCTTAATAAAAAGTGGATCGTGTCCCACTACTGCCTAAAAATTCTCATTTGCTTCCTACTGCACCTGAAATAAAATCCAAACCCCAAGGCCCTCTGTCATCTCACCCTTCCTCCATCTCTCCCAACGTTTTCTTGACTTATCCTCCAGTCATACTGAACCTTTAGTTCCTTAATCTACCAGCGGCTTTCCAGCCTGAAAGTGCAAACTGTTCCTCTCTCTGAACGTCTTTCTTCACGTGGCTGATCTTCTCCTGCCTATGCCGTCAGCTTACATGTCACTTCTGAGCGAGTCATTCCTTTACAACACCTTTGCCAAAAGGAGGTTTTCTCCTGTTACTTTATCTGGGTTTGCTTGCTTTTTGTCTTTCTTTTCCATTAAAATACAAGCTGTATGCAGGCCAGTACCATATGTCTTGTTCACCATGGTATCCTTAGTGCCAGATACAGTGCCTGGTTCACAGTACATGCTCAATAAATATCTGATGATTCTTAATGATGTTAATGTATAATTGTTGTATAATAATGTGTAAATGTTGTATAATGACATTAATGTTAATTGGTTTATGGGGGTATTTTCAAAAAAATTAAGTTAAATAGCTCACACTTCAACATATTTTTCTGGATAACTTCTGAAAATAAATTCCTCCCCCACCCAAATTTAGTTTGTTTTTTTTTTAATGTCACCTTACCTAAACTGAATCTCTCAAAAGCCTCTTGTCTGTCCTGGGTAGTTACTGGCTGACCTTCCAAACTTTCCAATGAGCGAAGGTGAAAAATGGTAAACTGGATGTAATGAGGAAGGGTCACAATTGGATTTTCAAGTAGGATCAGAGAAGTCAAATCTTGAAGTGGTTTCAACTTGCTTACATCTTGGAGCTGAAATGATATGTAACAATATTTGTATATGTAACAGTATTAGTATAATTTAATTTTAAAATAATAAAAGCATACCTAAAGGAAGTAATAAATCAAGAAAATTGCTATCAACATGGCAAGGAACCTATTCATGGAACCCATTATCCAAAATTAGTGGTGTGAGGGGAGGAACAGAAAGTGAGTATTTGAGGATCCATAGTGTATCAGGACAGTATTAAGCATTTTCCATATACCATTTCATTTGACTCCTCACAACAACCTATGATAGAAACAACATCTTAATTTTGTAGACGAAGAAACTGAGGTTTGAAGAAGTTGAATAACTTGCCCAAAGCTCAGACCTTACAAATGAACAAAAGAGGATTTGAATTCATCTGTGTAACTTTAAACCTACTATTTTTTCATTATATTGATTGAACACATCAAAAATATAAATGGCTATAAAAAAGATTTTGGTAAATCTTCAGATAACAGTTATAATTGATCGTTAAAAGAAATAAGTAAGGAGACTGGGAGATAGTCACATTTTTAAAGATTTTTATGTTTATCCAAAGAGGGACTTTAAAAGGTCAAGAAATGCTACTCCTAATACCTTAATACCTCTCATAAGTGAATGTGTACCACTCTTACTAATGCCAATGTCAAATATAAACTGGGATGAGAAAGTCATGAAAAATTAGAAATGATAATATTTATTGAATGATTTTCCTGTTAACATCAGCTGACACTGAGTACTATCTAACAATCGACTACTTGAAGGAATATTTATAGCAATTTTTAGATTCATGGCTACCTCCTTCCATCATAGCATAAGCCCCAAGAGCTCCAAGGTGATGCAGTGCAACATAGTATAAGGTCTGGGCTCTGAGGCTCTTGGGCTGTTGCAGTGAAATGGTAGTCACCTTACCAGACCTTTATAAAGATGGAATAAGAAAGCATGGACATTGTGAATCACACAGTAATTAAACAAATGGCTTCTTCCACTGGTGAAGGTTTAAGGAGTCATTTAGTGTTTTTGAGTTTTTAAAACATCTTCACATCTATCATTTTATCGAGCCCCATTACACCCCTGTAAAGAAGGCAGGGTAGGGTTTGTTTGCTCTAATTTAAACAAAGAATCTTAGAGAGATAAAGGGATTCTCCAAGGTCATAGAAGGCAGGTCTAGACCCATATTAGAAAGCACATCTTTTATTGTCTTTTCTATGACTAATGTTCTTTAAGCATGGCTGTTTCAATTTTAATATAGATTTAAGTAAATTCATGTTTTTACTTAACAAATACTTATTAAACACCTAACTGTATAAATGTTACAAGAAAATCATTAATTATACTCCAAAGGAAAGCATACACAATTATCAGATTATGTGAGCCATGATAACAAAATTGCTCTATGATAAAAGAGCTAGTGAATAACCACTTATAACACCTGACACTATAATCAAGCTTAATTCGTAAGTTTAAAAAAACAAAAACAAAAAAAAAGAACTCAGTTCCTGGCATTCAGTGACCTGGATTCTGGCACAAGTTGTGTGACTTTGGGTAAGAGATTTAACCTGAAAATGAGAAAAAGACAATGCTACCTAACTGACAGCAGTCAAAAAATAATCTTTTTACTGCCTCCTTAAGAAAAGTTTTCTGAGGCTCAAATGAAATGATAATGCAAAAATCCGAAGAGGTCAACTCTCAGTTACCATGGAACCATGCAAAACCAGAAATGCCTATATTTAATTACCCTAGAGAGTCCTAGGTTATACCTAAATTTGATGTCTGGTCAAAGGACCAAGAACCTTAAAAGAAGAAATCTTTTTTTTTTTTTTTTAAGATTTTATTTATTTGACAGAAAGAGCACAAGCAGGGGGAGCAGCAGAGGGAGAGGGAGAAGCAGGCTCCCTGATGAGCAGGGAGCCCCATACAGGGCTCAATCCCAGGACCCTGGGATCATGACCTGAGCCGAAGACAGATGCTTAACCAACTAAGCTACCCAGGTGCCCCAAGAAATCTCACTTTTTAAAAACTTAGACTTTAATATTTTTTTCAACAAGTCTAAAAATTTGAAAAAACTTCTTGCTACTTTGAATAACTTACCGATGATATCTTGTTGCCTTTCAGATTGAGGACTCGCAAAGATTTTAACTTCTTCCCTAGCCATACTGGGATATGTTCAATTTCATTTCCTGCAAGGTTTAGCTTTTGCAGATTATACATATTTTCTATGCCTTCAATTTTGCTGGAAACCAAAGGATAAAATCAAATTTAGTAAATACAATGATAGAGTCCCTCCACTGTATGCTTAAGAATAAATAGCCTTGGTTTTATGTGGGGTTACTTTTCATAATTATAATTTGTTAACCCTTTTAATAAACGAGAACCAAACAAAAGTGGCTAAAAAGAAACTGACCAGAACAGCTAAGCTGCCAACTCTTCATTACTGGGTCCAGAAATCCTACCTATCTTTAGGATCCCACAACACAGAAAAGGAGAGTCTATCCATGGCATTATCACTACTCACTGGGAGCAGTACTAGTGGATAGCCAGGGGAGAGCTGAAAAACTCAGCAGCACACACTCCTTTGTTACAGCCCTGCACAAGAGATAACCTTCGTTATTACCCTAAGTCATCACCAAAAGATTAGTTACAACACCAGGATATGATTGCCATTTTGAACTGATGGACTCTCTAGAACACTAATTTATGAACATAAATATTTTAATCAGAATATTTAAATCAATAGAACATTTATCATATTGATGAATTTTCATTGATGAAATATTTTGCCAATTTAATTGTCAATTTAATTGATTACAATTTGTCACTTTTAATTCCTTGGTAAATTTTCTATGGGCAAATATTTCCAAGCTTCTTTATTTTATTAAAATTATTTTTATCAGGATCATTTTTTATACAAACTTTATATTAAGGATTTGGTTCCGTTTTTTTTCCCCTTTCATTTTTTGCCATATTAGAGCTTCTGCCACTGTTAGTGGTTTTATTTTATTGGCCACTATCTTCCAAGTCTAAGGTGGGGGGAAGTATACAGATATAAAGATTTTCAAGACTTGACAATTGCATCATTTTGTTTATAACAAGTTTTCTATGTGTGGTTTTTTGCCACTGTCAGTTTTATTATGTTTATTCCTCACAGTAATATATATTATGAAGTGAAAGCACGACTGAATGTATTACAGCAATGAACAAAGAACATCAGGATAAACACATAGTATCAAAATACATTGAAATATCTTCAGGATCAAAATGACAGGATTAAAACACTCTGCTTCATGTCAACTTTCTTAATGTAATAAGGCAGTGGATCAAAGACTCTATCTGTGAAAACTTCCTGTCAAAAATGGAAGTAAAATAAAATTTGGTATTCATGTATCTCCTTCTTTGATAATGCTAGAAAAATATTATTCGATACTTTAGTAATGCCAAAACACGAAAGCAGTTATCATACGCGAAGGATAATGCTAGAAAAATATTATTCGGTACTTTAGTAATGCCAAAACACGAAAGCAGTTATCATACGCGAAGGATAATGCTAGAAAAATATTATTCGGTACTTTAGTAATGCCAAAACACGAAAGCAGTTATCATACGCGAAGGGCTAGACTAGCAATGAATGAGGATCCAAGTAACTGCTGTTCAAAGGACTCTTTCAATTCAGTAACGTGGGCAACATTAATCTACCTCTTTAACAAAGACAATGCTACAATGCTACATAAAGAGTATTTACTTACCAGATTTTGTTATACGATAAGTTGAGTTCACGTAATTTTGACAGCTTGTCCAATTTCTCAATCTTCCCTATTAGATTATAGCTGAGATTCAGTACTTCAAGTTTAACGCATTTTTCCAAATTTTCAATATACTAATTGGAAACAAATGAATAAATACTTTACATGACAAATTCCTTACATAAAGTACAACATGTATGTATATGCATCAAGGGCTGTTTTGATCAGTCACCAGAGAATAATAAACCCTTCCTGCTCTCCTGGACAATCCTTTGGTACAGCTTCCTTCGACCAGGAATAGCAGCTCTCCTTGCCCCTGGATGGACAACACTTCCTATGTATCAAGACAATCAAAACTATTCAACAAGAATTCCACTTCAACTTTTCTATGCCTCCTCTCCTCCTCCTTTCTTCGAAATTCAGCTAGATACCTATGCTCTTGCATAACCTCATCTACTTCCTCCCCCCCCCCCCCCACGGTCTTGCATCTTTAATCTCTTTCACTCCTGGATCTTCCCCTAAGTTTAAGAAGTCACTATCCAGGGGCGCCTGGGTGGCACAGCGGTTAAGCGTCTGCCTTCGGCTCAGGGCATGATCCCGGCGTTATGGGATTGAGCCCCACATCAGGCTCTTCCGCTATGAGCCTGCTTCTTCCTCTCCCACTCCCCCTGCTTGTGTTCCCTCTCTCGCTGGCTGTCTCTATCTCTGTCGAATAAATAAATAAAATCTTTAAAAAAAAAAAAAAAAGAAGAAGTCACTATCCAATAGGTACTTACTACATATCAGATGCACCACCAGGCAATGGATACCAGTGAACTAGACAACTTCCCTGCTACAGGAGCCTTTGTTCAACAGGTTTAATCTCCTCTATACAGAACAAATCACCTCATGCTAAACTTGTTTTCCTATCAAGCTATCATTTTAGCTCCTTTATTTGTGATCATGTTCTCACAAGAGTTGTGTACATTTGCTCATTCTGCCTTCCATTTATTCTATTGGTAAGGCAAAATATCTTCTGCTTTTACTATGTATTCAAATAGTTCTCTCCACGATTGCCATTCATCCATCCATTCCACAAACATTTATCAAACATGGATTATCTGCCAGGGGCTGTTCTAGGTACTAGAAATACACTGGTGAGTAAGGAAACCAAGGTTCATGCTTTCATTCACAGAGAAAGTCAATAAATAAACAACTTTTTCAGACACTGAAGTGTACTAACAAGAAACTAAAGATAATGTGATGTGACAGCATGCAAATCACCAAGGCGGGCAGATTTGTCTGCTGTGTTCAATGCGTAAGCATAAATGCCTGGCACATAGTGGGCACTGAATAAGTATTTGTTGGTGGAAAGAATGAAAGAGAGTCATGGAGAAGGTAGCTAATGGCAACTGGGTGGTAAGAGAAGGCCTCATAGAGGAAGTACACTGAACTGAGACCTTAATAACAAGAAGCCAGCTCTGTGAACATGTGGGGGCAGAGAACAACAGGCAGAGGAGAAAAATACAAAGGCCCAGTTAGTTTGAGAAATAGAAGGGCTTCTGAACTGCCAAATCCAAATGACTTCTAAGTTTTTGTCCTACTTAATGATTCTGTGACATTTTATATCATCCATTCCTGCTTGAAGTTCTCCTTCCTTTGGTCTCCATTCATCATACTCTTAGATCTTCTTGTTCTAATAGCCCCTTCAGATTTCTTCACTGGGTATGCCTCTCCTGTGTGTGCTTTCTCTCTCTCTCTCTCTGACTCCCCTTCACTATTTCTCCTCTTAATTCCAGACATTCTTCTAGGAAGCTCTAAGTTTCCAGAGATCAGAAACTTAGCTTATTTACCTGTGTACTTATTCCCACAGCCTAACATAATGCCTGGCATATAATAACCATACAGTAAATATTTACTACTTTGATTTCATTTTTGCAACTTGTAAACTCCAGAATGTCTCCCTTTTCCTTTTTAATTACACAAGTAAAATACAAATATATTCTAATAAAAATTTCAAATGAAACAAAAGAAGCTCTCTTCTTCAAGTTCCTAGGCACCCGTAAAAAAAATCCCACTGATCAAAGGTAACCGTTGCTAAGAGGCTGACATATAAACATCTGTAGCTTTCTATTCATTTACATCCATATATACACATATAGAAAAACAGAATTTTTAGACCTTATTATACAAAATGTTTTAGAATTTTTTTCATTAAATGCACTGCGGACATTGTCCCACATTAAGACATTCTTATTTTTTTTAAGAAACTTGATAGTATTTCTTGGTCTACAGCACCATAATTTATTTAACCAATTCCCTATTGATAGAAATTTGGTTATTTCCAATTTTTCTATTTTAAATAATGCTTAATAAACATGACTATATAGATACTTCTGGATATATGTGCATGTAATATCGGTAGAACGGACATCAAGGAGTAGAACTGCTGGGTTGGTAAGTATAAATTCAGTAAGCATAAACTCAATTGCTGGATCAAATAAGTACACGTGAAATTTGGATAAATGCTACCAAACTGTCTTTCTAAATTGCAGGAGCAATGTGTATGTCCCACTAAGACAATATGATAATACCCACTTCCCACACCATTCTGAACACTGAAATAATCCTTTTAATTCTTGACCATTAGACATACAAGAATGAAAATGGTATCAAACTATTGTTTTCATATTTTTCATATTAATAAAGGTGGATATATTTTCATGCCACTTATAATACTTTTGTGAATGCCCTGTTCATATCCTTTGCACATTCTCCACTGAGTTGTCTCTCTTACTGAATTGTAGAAGCTCTTTATATGGGTACTATTACATATGCTGAAAACACTCCCTGACAGTTTAACTTTTTAAAACATATCTTTCATTAAACACTTTTTAATCTTTATGTACACTAAGTCTGTCAATATTTTTCTTTGTGGTACTAGGGTTGGTGCTCGCTTAAAGGGCTTTCTCAACTCTAAGACTCTAAAATAAACTCTCCTATATTCTTTCCTAATACTTCTATAGCATTTTTGTGGGTTTTGTTCTGGTTTCATTAAATCTTCAACCTTCCGGAACTAATTTTTGTGACTAATGTAGTAGGCATCTAAGTTTATATTTTTTTCCAATTAAAATGTTTAAGTTGTCTTTTACAATGTATTCATGTTGTATAGTTTACGAATAAAGTAATAAACATTCAAGAGCAGGGATCAGCAAACTTTTTCTGGAAAAAGCCACATAGTCAATATTTTTGGCTTTATGGGCCATATAGTCTCTGTGACAACTATTTACCCCTGCTATTGTAGTGCAAAAACAGCCACAGACAATATGTATACAAATAAGTGTGGCTGTGTTCCAATAAAATTTTATTTACAAAAACAGGCAGCAGGCCTGATTTGGCCTACAAGCTATATAGTTTGCCAACCCCATCTCTAGAAAGAATCCAATAATGTATAGAATAATAGGAGCTTATGAATGTGAAGATGTCATACTTCCGATATAGAACTTCCACTGGAAACAATACAAGGTCGGCTACAAATTAGGTGACATTAGGATGAAATGTTACTGTAAATCTAGTATAATCTTTTAATTTTCAGTTTTAAAACAGAAAAATTAAAAAACAATGCTGGTAACCTACCCTAAATTTCTTGCCACCATCTTTAGCAAGTGAAAGGTTCAGAGATTTTACCAAGGCCAAATTGTCCTGTTTAGTAAGTTTTTTAACAAGGGCCTCTGTAATGTATCGGACTCCTGTATGTGAATCGGCTTCTGAAATTACAGAAACAGATTATCATCAGTAGAAGGGACACCTCTGAAAAACAAATTATTTTGATGATATATAACAAAAAAAATTTTTATGACATGCAAATATAAAAACAGCTGGTTAGTTCTAATTGCAATGTTTTAATTATATTTTACTTCATATAGCATTATATTATAATAATTGCATACATATATAGTAATGTAAGTTATACTTTATAAATATTAGTTCTGTCCCAAGCTTGCACTATACACTTTACACTTACAATTTAATTTGTACAACATTTAAAATAGAAATTACTATTCCCATTTATTTAAAAAAAACTATAATAGTTTGCTCAAGATCTTGTGGCTAATGATGTGGAAATCCAGGACCTGAACCCAGGCAGAAGAATCCAAAACTTATACTTTTAATCCCATGCAGCATTAAAGTTTTAGCAATATTTTTGATATTAGTTTTTTTGTTTTGTTTTGTTTTGTTTTTAGAGAAGGAGAGAGAGAGAGGGAAAGAGAGAGAAGGGGCGCAGAGGAAAGGGAGAGAGAGAATCATAAGCAGGCTCTACACCAAGAGCAGAGCCCAAAGCAGGGCTGGATCTCACAGCCCTGCGATCAAGACCTGAGCCAAAATCAAGAGTGGGAGGCTTAACCGACTAAGCCACCCAGGCACGCCCTAGTTTTCAGGTCTTTTTTTTACAGTTATCGACTTATTACAGTGCTAAATTACTTAGTTTTTTGTTTTGTTTTGTTTTAAATAAGCTGTCACTACTCTGGTTGTTTTTGTTTTTTTAAATTCCAATCTAAATTTCAGAAACACTGGAATTCTTAAAAATCCTTTTTTTCTTTTTTTAGTGGTGAAAAACTCAAATTTGTTGTTCTTTTAAACAGAGAATAACACAATATATTTTATAAAGTACTAACTTGATGGACAGCACTCCTGCCCTAAGACTGGACATTGCTGTCAAAGCTTCTCAAAGCCATCTTACATTTTACAAAAGCAGCTGTAAAAAGAAAATTCTTTCTTTGAGTCAGAAAAAATCAATGCTGGGTTCAGATTCAGGCTGTATGACAAAATTTCCCTAAGATTATTTACAATAAATTAATATTACATTTATCTGAGTTCAAAATAAAGTGATTTTTTTCCTTTAATTTGGGCTATTCTAGGAAAGAAAATGACTAATATTCTAAAATATTAATCAAATCAGAGTCAACAGTGTACCAACTGACAGTAAGAGTACAGTCTAAACTCAATTGCTGATAAGGTTTAGTAATAAAAACTGAGCAGCTAGATAGCTGTGACTTCATGACTTAGCAAAGAAATCACATAGTTTTCATTCACATTCAGTCACGTTAAAGGGTCTCTTAGAAAAAAAGAATATATTTCTGAAAACAGATTCCCACATGAACAGACTGCTTTTAAGAAAAAAATAAAAGCAAAACCTTGGAGGAACATATACATGTCCCTTACAGGAACATGATAAGCAGTTTGACTATAAGCAGGCTAGAATAGCCCAAGGGTAGATTATATTTTTGTACTGAATTAAGACACTCCACTCTGAAGTGAACAGATATGCTTTTCCTCTAACTAAGGATGATGGTAAATTTGGCATATGAGCTTTAAGGTACTCTCCCGCCACAGGAAATAAAGCCTCCTCTTTCTGGAAATTCTCTTCTCCTAACTCTTTCAGACAGCTTCACCCTCACCCAGAAGCCTTCATCTTCCACTGTCCTTATACACTTTCTGCAGATATAAACAATAGGTCATGTTAGTACGAAGATATATATTTCACTTGGACCAAAAATGTAAGTTTGGTAATTGTCCATCTCTACTCTAGAGTATGTGTTCAAATTCTTAGATTAAAAAGCATTACCTTTATGGTCTTGGCTGTCCAAAAGCACCGTGTTTTCATCTGTAATCTCAACTTGTTCACTCCATTGTCCTCCAAAACGAAGACTGTCAGATCCACTTAGAGGTGAAAGTGACCTAGATCTCATATTGGACATAAGGGATGGTGGACTAGGAGAGTGAGGTGATGGTGGCATCTTTGCATTGGAAAATGTTTGCTGAGAACCTTTCTTCATGGCAAGAATAAAGCCAGGTGTCCATCAAAACCTGTAAGAGATTTCGGCATATTTAACAAGGTTAATTTTTTAGAGCTCTCATAACTATTGATCTACTTCTAGAGTTTTTTTAAGTTCTGCACCCAGAGTGGGGCTTGAACTCATGATACCGAGATCAAGAGTCACACATTCTACCAACTGAGCCAGCCAAGCGCCCTTATTTCTAGTGTTCTGAAGATGACGAAGTTACAAACTCAGAGGCTACAGATCCTAGGACCCATACTACTCCAAGCTGATGGGAGCAGACACTGCTTCAAACACTGCTGATCACCTTGCCAGAGGGAAAAGAGACCTCCAAAAGCTCTTGTACTGACACATGCTCCAGCCAGAAATCTCACCTGTCATTTCTCTTCTGTATTGGACCAAACTAGTCACAGCACCCCTCACACCCACAAAGGGTCCTAGAATGTAGGAAGCTGGAAATGTTTGGCAACTAGCAGTATTTAATACTGACAATTACTCTCCCCTTCCTGATAAAGTTTCTTCTCTTACTTCTGGGACACCACATTCTCCTGGTATCCTCCTGCCTTTGTGGCCACTCCTTGGCTTCCTTTGCTGGTTCATGTCCTGTATTCAATCTTCAAATGTCAGAGCTCCTCGAGTCTCTTCTATTCTCTCTCCAATCTCACTTTAGACAATCTAATGCACACCCATGACTCCCAATGTCACCTGTATATTGATGTTTATATCTTTAATCCAACCTCTGAGTTCCAGATTCCTGTTCCCAATTGTCTACTTGATATTTCATTGCCATCCTAAACTCAGTCTGTCCAAACTGAATTTATCACTTCCCCCATTCCTCCCACATAGAACAATGCACGAATCATAAGTGTACCGCTCCATGAATTTTTATACAGTGAATACAACCAGTATTCAGATCAAGAAACAGAATATTACCAGAACCCCAAAAGCCACTTTGTACCCCCTTCCAGTCATTAGCCCACATACATGGGTAATCACTATGCTGATTTCTAATGCCAGAGGTTTTTTTAACTATTTAAGATTTTTATTTTTAAGTATTTCTACATCCTACCTGGGGCTCAAACTCACAACCCTGAGATCAAGAGTCACGTGCTCTTCCAGCTGAGCCAGCTAGGCACTCCATAAGCTATTTTTGAACTATATGTAAATGAAATCATAGAATATTTTTATCTGCCTTGTTAAACATAACCAATTTTGTTGACGTTTGGGTCTCTCAGAAGGAATGAAAGCACTTATTGATGAAAGGGATCTTAGTCAAATCCCTTTATTTTTCAGAAAAGAAAATTAAAGCCCAGACTGGTAAATGACTAGGTCAGACACAATGCTAGCTATAGTAACGAAGAGAATCAGTCCTCCTCTCTAACTAATTTGTATGTCAAATCACATAACTAATCTAGTAGAATGTAAGTTCCATGAAAGCAGGGATATTGTTCACTGGTTTATTCCAGGCCTAGGGCAGAACTTAGCAGAAAGCAGCTAATTAATTTTATCTAATGAATTACTCATGAAGAACTGATAAAATGCAATTATTTAATACCTTAACAAAAGGATATCTTCTTGTGCAATATTAGTCCTCAACACCAAGAGTCCTAATGTGCAAGGTTAGGTTTATGCAAAACAGATTTTCATGATACACTATGACTTTTACAAGTATAACCATTGCAAAAATCATAAGTTTGACAAACTTTTAGACAAAAAAAACTTATAAAATGGATAGGTTTTCAGCAAGGTTGTATTAACAATGATGCTATTTTTGCTCAATATCCATAATCTCCCCTATTCTCCCTTCTTAAAATGTGAAGACAAAACACAAATTAATTTTTAGAAAGGTTGGGGCACCTGGATGGCTCAGTCAGTTGAGTGTCTACCTTCGGCTCAGGTCATGATCGCAGGGTCCTGGGATTGAGCCCGGCGCTTTGGGCTCCCTGCTCAGCGGGAGAGTCTGCTTCTCCCCTTCCCTCTGCCTCTTACCCCCACTCATGCTCTCTCTCTTGCTCACTCTCTCTCTCAAATAAAATCTTTAATTTTTAGAAAAGTTATCAATTCAAAGATTTTGGGCAGCCCCAATGTTAATGCTACATAAACTGGTATTAGAATGAGATATTATAATGGTTTGATGTGTGAACACCTTCACAAGTATATAGGTATTATTATACAGGCTGGGATTATGAAGAAATTTATTTGTTAAATGGTTAGAACATATATAATATATGGAAAAGAGAGGCACCATTAATATAGTCAATCAATTAACCAACAATTAACAGATGTAATATCTTTCTATGATGACGTAGTCATTCTAGAAATGCTGATCTTACCCAAAACATGACTGGAATTCCTCTTTGGCTCCTGCTTTCAGAATTATTTATACATCTCACCAGAAAATCAGACCCATCACTTTAACTACACTTTGTTTTAAATTTCCCAGGTTGAACATTAACTTTACCATCTGTCAAATATTGTGATAAGCTCTTACATGTATCATCACATTAGGAGGATTAAATATAACAATTCCCCAAAATAAGTATTATCATCTCCCCCTTTAAAGATTAAAAGGTTAAGTAATTTGTTCAAAGTCCCATAACTAATTGGTTAATCCAAGGCTTGAATCCTGATCTGATATCAAAGCCCAGGTCTTCATTACCATGTCATACTGCTGACTGAGTTTTCTGGAGTCCAGATCATGTTTGATTTGCTCTCTAGAGCCTAGCATGGTGCCTCACACAAAATAGACCAGAATAAATGACACTAACTGACCTTGATCAACAGATAGCATATCCTATAAGATAATTCCTGAGGGAAACACAGAAAATTTAATATAATAACATCACTGAACTCATTATCTAGCTTCTTAAGTGACAAGTTTGAAGAGAACAAAAGTCTGCTACATTTGCTTTTAAAAAGTGATTATTATTTCACAGTTATACATTACAATATGGCCAACTGCCTTGTGCCAACAGTACAGTCCACTTTAAACTGCAAACTTCTATGTGTCTTTACTTTCTCTTTCATTTTTTCATGTTAAACTATCCATATAGATCAGAAAAGCCTCCTCCAATTCATATAACTGCTATTTATGCCAGTGACAATGCTTTTGGTCCTAATTTCCCAAGTGTGGCAAAAACTTCTATTGCTACTATCACACCATTCTGCCATGGAAACAAGTCTCTTAGTAATACTGATTCTGTAAGGGTGTCTCTTTCTAAATAAGAATAATATATACTCAAACTTGAGGATAGCTAAGAGGCATGTGCTTTAAAAATAAAATTGTAAAAATAAGTAAATAAACAAATAAAATTAAATATATTTATTTCTGAATTATATGTAGTTTTCATAAAGGGAGGAGATTAAAAAAATAAAAGAGGGGAGTGTCTGCCTAAAAGCCCATACTGCCCATCTCCTCCCATAAATATATTTATTCAGTAATTCAATTTTATTGAGTAACTTTTATGCACTAAGAACCGTGTTAGGCATTAAAAATAAAACTGAGAAAGCAGTGTTTCTACACTCAAGATACACAAAAGGTTTACATCTCCCTAGTATACATTGTCTTTGCACCAAGTAGTCTCCTTTATAACATCTTATAATTAGAATTAAATAATCATTTGTGCAACAACTTGATTATTACTTGTTTCTGTGCTACAAGACAGCAGAGATTCTATTATTTGACGCACAATAAATATTTGTTGAATGAATGAAAAGAGGACTGTACTAAGCACTCTAAAGACATTAGGAAATTCAAATTCTCACACATGAGGTATAAGGTCAGAATTATTAACCTCATTTACAAATGGCAGTGTTTCACTGAGAATTAAGAGCTTGGATTCTGGGACCAAACAGCCCGAGTTCAAATCCTGCTTCTCCACTTACTGACATTAGGCAAATTACTTAACCTCTCTGATCCTCAGTTTCATCTTCAAACAGAAGATGGCTACCTCATGCAAGTTATTTTAAATTCCGAATTAGTTAATACATGCAAAGGGCTTAGAATTGAATTTGACACATAGTGTAGACTCAAAGGTAACCAGCCGTTATTTTTACAAACGAGAAAACATGCTCAGGAAGATTAAGGAACACACCCAAAGTCACAGAGCGGGTTAAGTAACACAAAGTGGCCGAGTCAAAACTTGAACCCAAGTTTTGACATGAAAATTCACCCACCCTTTAACCATTAGACAACAAAATATTTGCTCTTCCATTTAACATTTCTTCCCAATACTTTAACTTTCCTCATTGTCCACGTACTATACTCCATCCGATACCATGACACTCGTGAGAACACCCAAAACGTCCTTTATGCTCGTCATTCCCTACAGACACCTGGCACACTCCAGCCCCTCCCTCCTCCTCTGGGTGGCGGGACCCCCATCCTTCTCGGCGCCGCATCCCAACGTCCACACCTCCCCAGAAATTCTGGTTCTCTACCCCCAAGCGCCCCCGCCATCCCCACGCGTGACCTTCTCACTACTCATCCAAACCTCCCTCTTTTCAGCCTCCTCTCCACGCCCGTTCCGGGCCGTCCCCTCCTTCTCATCCAATCCCAATTCCCAGGAACACGCCCCCGTCCCCGCATCCATCTCCAGCCGGCCCACCCCACGCTCGGGCCAGGCCTTCCCGCCTTCGCCGCCGGCCCCCACGGCTCCGCCCGATGCCCGAGAACGGCCTCGATCAGGCCTGGCACTCACCGCCGAGGAGCCGAGCGGAGCAGACCCGCGGGACGAGGCGGGGCGGGAGACGCGCTGCTCCTTTCCTTTAGGCGTCCAGCGATGCGGCAGCCATTTTGTTATGTTGTGCCGGTTGCCCAGGGGCCCCGCGCGCGGCGTGGGCGGGGTCTGCTGCGGCCACGCCCCTCCCGGAGCCGTTGAAGAGGCGGGGCAGGGCTTCCCGCCGCTTTTGCCGCCTCTGCCTCGGGTCCTCAGGGACGCGAGGCTTCCTAACGGTGTGGATCCTGGGGGGGCGAGGTTTTCTGCTGCAGCCGCCGACGAGCCCATCTGCCTTCCCCGAGACTAAGCCGCAGCTGCCTCACGCCGAGGCTCGGACGCGCTCCTGCGGGGTGCTGGGCCACAGGCCGACCTGAGGGACAGACTTCGTGCGCAGCCAAGCTGCCGCCCTTCCGATACTGGCAGCGGCTTCTCCTCCTTGCGGGGCCTGTTTCTGAGGCGAATTCTCGCCTTCAGGGACCAGTGAGGCCGGACGTGGATGTAGTGCTGAGCTTGGACGCGGCTGCCACCTGAGGTGAAGGGAGCGAGACAAGCCTGGAAACCCGGGCAGCGAATGTTCCCGTGGGCTGTGGAGAATATTCCTCTGGTGCGGAACAGAGAAAGAAAAGCAAGAAGCGTCTGAGGAGACTTCAGTTAGGGCTTGCCTGAAAGTGCTGCGTTTCACAGCATCCATCCAGCGGTTAAAGAGAACTTAGCAGATACTGTGAATTTAAAAGCAAAAAACAAAAATGATCCTCTGGGTGCCTGGGTGGCTCTGTCGGTGGAGCTCGGACTCTTGATTTCAGCTGAGGTCATGATGTCAGGGTGGTGAGATCGAGCCCCACATGGGGCTCCATGCTCAGCGGAGTCTGCTTGGGACTCTCTCTTCCTTTTCCTCTGCCTCCCCCACTCGCTCTGGAAATAAACAAATAAAATCTTTAAGAAAAAACAAAAACATCGTCAAGGACACCTTCCTCCACCCCAGCCTCTCATTTCCCGGCTTATAGCTTGAACCGTGTCACCACCATCAGAGGCTGCACCATCTCCAGAAGTCTCCAATGCAGTCACTACCTCTCTTTAACCATTACCTTCGAATCTTAACTCATTTGCTCAAAAGACCCTCCGTCCCACCACAATGCTTAACTTCATTATGATACTCAATCCCTCATTCTTAACCATTTAACCAAATCCGTTTCTGACTTTATCAGAGAATTCATGGTCCCATCTTTGTAACAATGTTTTAGAAATTCCCTCTATCCGTGCCTCAGTTTCCTCATCCACAAAATGGGATAATCGTACCTACTTCCTACAGTTTTCCTGATAATTATAAAAGTTAATGCCTGTGAAAGAACTTAGAGAAGTGCGGGCCCCAAAGTAAGTTCTCAATATGTTTTATTTATTTTATTTTTAGGCAAAGGTTTTCCAGAAGTGATATTTCATCCTAGGCCTGAAAGAGGTCAAGAATTTAGTCAAGGTGTAGGACAGTGGGGGAAGAATTTGCTTGGCAAAGGGAACAACTTGGGCAAACCCCAGGAAAAGGGGAAGAAAGAACATGACAATCAGCTGGTTGTTAAGTTGATCATTATAGTTGGTGCAAAAATCTGGAGTGAAGAAGCTAAAAAGAAGAAGGTGGCAGAGGGGCCATATTATAAGCCACATTGGGCACGTCTAGTTTTTCCTCAAGTCAGAAGTGGGTTCACCTCAATAGGGAGTTTGGGTGACTTCCAACAGGGGGCACTATTCACATTCACATTTACATGAATGGTCCTCTGCACCTGTCTCCCACTATTTATGCCCTTGGAGTTGTAGTAAAGCTGAAATTCCTGAGAAGCTGCAGATTTTAAATTTAAAAGGAAGATGTATCCATTTTTTATTGAGGTTAGATGATATTTGTTAGTTTGGAATGTGTACATTGCTGAAGCTCAGTTCTATCATTTTTTGTTTGTTTTGACATTCATTTCTTTTTCTCTTTTCCACCAGAGAACTGGGTTTATTGTGCGACCTCGCTGCTATGCCTCGCAGTCTGTAATGATATTCAGGTGGGTTCCGTTATCAAATCACGGTGTGCTGGTGTAGTTCATTCTCAATGTTATCAAAAATATACACAAAAGGGGTGCCTGGGTGGCACAGCGGTTAAGCGTCTGCCTTCGGCTCAGGCATGATCCCGGCGTTATGGGATCGAGCCCCACATCAGGCTCCTCTGCTATGAGCCTGCTTCTTCCTCTCCTGCTCCCCCTGCTTGTGTTCCCTCTCTCGCTGGCTGTCTCTATCTCTGTCAAATAAATAAATAAAATCTTAAAAATATATATATATATATATATATATGCAAAATATACAAAAATATTAAAATCCATAAAAAACATACACAAAACCCAGAGGATAGTGCAAAACACTTTTCCTGTGGGTAGTCTCTCAGTCCATATCCAGTTCACCTTGATGGGTACTCTCCAATCACTTACTGACAAATTTTCCTCCTTCATCCAGATATAGTACCCTCTACTAATGTCTAGCATGAGGGTGTTGGACAGACCTCAGGCCTTAGAGATGTCAGAGGGGAAACCTTTCTCTAGGTAGTTACACTGTTAACTGCCTCTCTTCGCATGCTACAAGAAACTCCCTCCCCAAAGCAAGAGTGAGAATAGGAAAGGAGTGAGGGTACCTCATTCATTCCACACTAATTTGTATTTAACTCTTAATATGAAGAAGTTGTTTCTCTTCTGTTGCCTTTACAATACAAATATTAGCCATGGTAGAGTGGCTTAGCTGTCCCTCAGTCCTTTCCCAATGATAGCAAAGTTATTTTGTTTGGTTAAACTTGCCTCATGTTTTGAAACCCAGTTTAATGATTTTGCAAATTTGCTTTAGAGGATAATCAGAGGCAGGGATGACAGCTTCCATTACTGCCATTTTTTTCTGTGATTTAAAACTTAACTAAAGAGAGGCCTGGATGGCTCAGTTGGTTAAGCGTCTACCTTCGGCTCAGGTCATGATCCCGGGGGTCCTGGGATCAAGTCCTGAATCGGGCTCCCTGCTCAGCGGGGAGCCTGCTTCTCCCTCTACCTGCTGTTCCCCCTGCTTGTGCGCGTGCCCTTTCTCTCTCACAAATAAATAAATAAAATCTTAAGAAAAAGTTAACTAAATTACAAATGTATTTTAAAATAAATGCTTGTGAAATCTTATTTACATTGATGTAGATGTAACTGGAGCATATCATGCTAAGCGAAATAAGTCAATCAGAGAAAGAATTATCATATAGTTTCACTCATGTGGAATTTAAGAAACAAAACAGAGGATCATAGGGGAAGGGAGGGAAAAATAAAATAAGATGAAATCAGAGAGGGAAACAAACCATAAGAGACTCTTAACTATAGGAAACTGAGGGTTGCAGGAAGGGAAGGGGTTTGGGAGATGGAGTAACTGGGTGATGGGCATTAAGGAGGGCATGTGATATAAGGAGCACTGGGTGTTATATGCAATGGATGAATAACTGAACTCTACATTTGAAACTAATGATACGCTATATGTTAACTAATTGAATTTAAATAAGTAAAAAAATAACAAAAAATAAAATAAAATAAAATAAATGCTTGTTTTTTTAATGTCACAGAGTAAGGTATAATTTGCAATATAAAATCATGTACTATGTCTAGATGCAAATTTTATATTAGATACTTACAAATATTGATGTGTGAAAATAACCTAAATGTATAAAATAATATAGGATGACCTGTCTGCAAAATACCAAATTCCTTGGGCTTGGTTTGCAAAACCATTGATAATCTCTTCTCAATGTACTTGGTTCAATTTTGTTTTTATTGTTATTCATCTCTCCTTACTTTCCATTCTATTTGTTTTGTCTATATATATTAAAGCCCTATTATGTGCCAGATTTGTGGGAGTGCAGTGGTGAATGAGATAGACACAGTTTTTACCCTGAAGGAGATTGCAGTCTAGTGGGAAATACAGAAAAGTAAGACACTCTGATAATGGAATAAAATTAGAGACTTGGTGGTGTTCCATGTGAATCCGTGAATGGGTTGGGTCTGGATGGGAAGGCCTACAATATCCAGTGATTTATAACAACCCTATCCAGGTTAACCTTGGGCTGTTTCCAGTGCCAATGTTTGTAATGACACCAAGACTTGAAGAATTTGAGGCCTGCCCTGTGAGTTCAGATGTAAAGGCCAGGACCAGACTTTTGTGCTCAGGTCCAAACCAGACCCCACTCAGGCAAAACTTGAACCCCTCTGTCTCTGAACTGTACCACCTGAATGGAGACTGTTATCTATCATTCACCTCTTTAGGGTTGGAGTGGCTCTCCCAGGTGACCAGAGAATATTTAAGACCAGAACAGCCTCCAAATGCTACTGGCTTGCATCTAGCTTTGAAATATTTTAAGCTTTAAATTCCTGTAAATTCCTTCCTAATTTTAAAGTTTTTGTAAGTTAACATTTCGAATTTCTACAAAAGGGAAACCCTTTCTTTCAGAAGCATTCCAGCTAATAAATATAGATGAAATGCCCAAGTTAGGAAATTGCCATTTTGCAACCCGTAACATATTTGATTCAGACACAGATCATCAAGAGATGTTAAAACCATTATATGAAATATAGTTGGGGAATAAGATATTCACTTGGTCTCAAAATATCACCCTATAGATATCATCAAAAGGGAATAAATTCAGGATAACAGCAGAAAGGAAAATGAACTAGAGATAAATTTCTGGAAGAAGGAAAATACCATATTTGTATTGATAGGTGAATCAGAGATGAGGATTGACAGTCCATATAAAACTTAACCAGATTCTTTTCAACAGATTTATGGAATGTAAGAACTAGAGAGAATCTCAGGGTTCAGTCATATCATCTAGCTTACCTCCTTCAATTTACAGTTAACATTATCATCATCTTTCAGTCTTAAAAGATAAAGTTATTTTCTTACGTAGAAATGGCCAGGCTCTACTGTTAAGTCATTGGCTCAGGGCTGCCTGGCAAGGGCACAGCCTCGGCTCGAAAGCTAACGTGGGTCTTGAAAGCATTAACAACTGGAAGCTATTAACTAATATGCTCCTTGTAGCTGGAGGTCCTGGCCTTTCGTCATTATTTCTTTTTTTTCCCCTTTTATGTCCTTTCCAGATATAATAAACTCTTTATTAGTATTAATGCTAACCACCACTATAACCAATCAAAACCATACTACTGAGTTCTTGTCTTCTCAATGCCCCATGGAGACTTAAGCATTTTTAGCCAGCCTCTTATTAGGGTTTCCTAGTGGCTCAAGCATAGCCTATTGAGGCTGAACCCAAGGAAAGAAAGGCAATGTCTGTTGTCAGAATTATCTTCCCATCTCCATGTAGCTTGACGCAGGAACTTGAACGCCTCTTAAATACTTCTTGTAATAATTTCTGAGGCCCTCCTTAGTAATTATGCCTTAGGTGGCCTTCACTTAGGGTAATGCTTAGGTACCAGGTGGTACTCTAAAAAGGTGAAAGAAAAGAGACCAAACTGAATCTTAGCAGATGGTCTCATAGAAGAGAATCTACTTCTAGCACAGTGGTTTAGCCTTGGCTGTATATTTAATTATCAGAGGAGCTTAAAAATACTCATGCCTGCCCACCGCACCCCACTCAGAGACCTTGATTTAATCAGCCCATGGTATGGCCTAGGACTCAAGATTTTTAAAAGCTCCCCGAATGACTTTAATGTGCAGACAAGACTCAGAACGACTACCCTAGTTGGTGGTGGAAACTAAAGAAAGAAGCATCATTTGACAAAATCAGCATGTGAGTTCTTAAATTTGTTCAGTTCCTTTGTTCGGTAAATATGGCAAATATGACTCAGCCCTGCTGCCAGACATGACTACATTTTATTAAGGGAATCCAGACAAGTAGAGTATAAAAAGAAATTGGTGGAATTGTATAGGAAGTGTCGAAACTCAGTAAGAATAGGATCTTCAATGCACACACAGAAAGAAGCCTTTATTCTCTTCAAAGTAGATTAAGGAAGATATCTTAGAAAAAAGGGTTTGTAAACTGAGACCTGAGGACAACTAATGGGAATTACTCACATGAGGAAGTTGGGAAGAGCATCTAAGGCAAAGGAAATAGGTAGCCTGTCAAAGACCAAAGATACTTGAGAGAACAACATCAGGAAACCAGAAATTCATCAGTAGGGCTAGAGCACAGTTGGAACAATAAAACTAGGTGCCACAGCCAAAGAGGCTAGATGAGCCATATTAGGTGTTAAATCTGTAGATCAGTTTGGGGCATATAGCAACATTAATGTTATTAAGTCTTCTGACTCATAAACATGGGATGTCTTTCTATTTATTTAAGTTTAATTTCTTTCCACATGTTTTGTAGTTTCCAAAATATAAATTTTATGCTTCTTTCAGTCTTTTTCTAAGTACTTTATTTTCTTAGATGCTATTTTAAATGGAAGTGTTTTCTTAATTTCATTTCAGTTTAATCATTGCTGCTGTATAGAAATACAATTGACTATTGTATATAGATCCAGTATCTTACAACCTGGCTGAACTTATTTCTTAATCTTAATGTTTTATTTTTTGTTTTTTTTTAATGGATTCCTTTGGATTTTCTATATACAACATCATGTCATTTGCAAATAGAGATAGTGTCACTTTGTCCTTTACTTCCTTTTATTTATTTTTCTTACCTAACTGTCCTGATTAGAACTTCTGGTATAATGTTGAATGGAAGTGGGAAGAGTAGGCATCCTTGTTTTTTTCCTGATCTTAGGAGGAAAACATTCAGTCTTTTACTGTTGAAATATGATGTTAACTGTGGATTTTTCTTAGATGCTGTTATCAGGTTGAAGAAGTTCTCTTCTATTTCTAGCATGTTGAGTGTTGTTTTGTTTTGTCTTAAATCATGAAAGAGTATTGAATTTTGTAACATGCTTTTTCTGCATCTATTGAGATGACCATGTGGGTTTTATTCTTCATTCTGTTGTTATGGTGTTTTACATTAATTAATTTTGGGATATTAAACCAACCTTACATTCCTGGGATAAATCCCACTTCCTCATGGTGTATAATCTTTTTATATGCTGGACTTAGTTTGCTAGTATATTGTTGAGGATTTTTGCATATATTTTCATAAATGATATTGGTCTCTAATTTTCTTATGATGTCTTTGGTTTGGGTATCAGGATAATACTGGTCTGATAGAATGAATTGGGAGGTGTTCCCTCCTCTTCTATTTTTTGTAAGAGTTTGAGAAGAATTGGCATTAATTCTTCTTTATATGTTTGATCGAAATTCACCAATGAAGCCGTTGGACTTGGGCTTCTCTCTGTGGGTAGTTTTTATTTATTTATTTATTTATTTATTTATTTATTTTTTAAGATTTTATTTATTTATTCAACAGAGATAGAGACAGCCAGCAAGAGAGGGAACACAAGCAGGGGGAGTGAGAGAGGAAGAAGCAGGCTCATAGCAGAAGAGCCTGATGTGGGGCTCGATCCCATAACGCTGGGATCACGCCCTGAGCCGAAGGCAGACGCTTAACCTCTGTGCCACCCAGGCGCCCCTGTGGGTAGTTTTTAAATTGCTAATCGAATTCCTTTACTTATTAGAGGTCTTTTCTGATTGTCTATCTCTTCTTCAGTCAATTTTAGTAGTTTACGTATTTCTAGGAACTTTTCTATTTCATCTGTTTTTTAATTTTATCTGTTGGCATACAGTTGTTCATAGTATTCCCTTATAATCCTTTCCATTTGTGGAATATTAGGAATAATGTCTTCTCTTTCGTTCAGTATTTTAGTAATTTGAGTCTTTTTTCTTAGAGAGCTTAGCTAAAGATTTGCTAATTTTGTTGATCTTTTTAAAGAACCAACTTTTGGTTAGGTTGATTTTCTCTATTGTTTTTCTATTCTCTAATTCCCACTCTAATCCTTATTATTTCCTTTCTTCGACTTGCTTTGCATTTAGTTTCCTCTTCTCTTCCTACTGTCTTAAGGTGAAGGTTAGCTTGTAATTTGATATCTTTCTTCCTTTTTTTAAGGTTTTATTTATTTGAGAGAGAGAGAGAGTGCACGCCCTCAATTGCATAAGCTGGGGGAGAGGCAGAGGGAGAGCAGGTTCCCTGCTGAGCAGGGAGCCTGACAAGGGACTGGATCCCAGGAGCCTGGGATCATGACCTGAGCCCAAGGCAGATGTTTAACCAGCTGAGCCAGTCAGGCACCCCAAGATCTTCCTTCTTTTTTAACATAGGTGTTTATAGCTACAGAATTTCCTCTAAGCACTGCTTTCCTTGCATCCCAAATATTATGGTATGTTGTGTCTTCATTTTCATTCATCTCAAAGTTTTTTTTTCCAATTTCCTTTGTGATTTTCTTTCTTTGAACCATTGGTTATGTATTAAGTTTAAGATGCCAATTAGATATACAAGTGGTGATATGAGTAAGGCAGTTAGATCTACAACTCTAAGGCTTAGAAGAGTGGTTCAGGGAATGAAATTTAGGTGTGTTGATGTATATAGGCAGTATTCAAATCCATGTGATTGCATGAGATTGCTTAGTGAATGAATGTACGTTAAAAAATAGAAAAAAGCCAGAACCCTGGGGCACTCCCACATTCAGATATCAATTGAAGCTATAAATTCGGAAGTCATCAGTAGAGAGATGGTCTTTGAAATAATGACTTTCTTGTTTGTGAACTAAGGGAACTTAAAGTAGCCAAACAGCTCAAGTGAAGAGCCTGCTGAATTCTGTATCTTTGATAGGGACACAAGTAAGTACTTTCCACATTCTCCCTTTAATGCTAAAGCATACAGCAATCTGGTGAGTCTCAACCCGGGACCCTTTTGCCCTGCTTCCCACCAGGGTACATTTGGTAGTGTCAGGGACATTTTGTTGTCCTGGCTGGAAACCTTCTACTGACATCTAGTGGGTGGAAGCCAGCCATACTGCTAAACAGCTTACAATGTACAAGGCAGCTAGCTGCCCTTTACAGTCATTCTGCCCAAAATGTCAGTAGTGCTGTGGTTAAGAAACATTGAGATAACTCCACTTGTATAATTTTTCTTCCCATTTGTCACAAGGTTGAGGGAAAAAACTAAAATTTCAGTATTAGGGAATATCAAATGTTTGTGGCCTGTTTAAGAAGGACTGATATAGTGTGAAATTTGAGCAGACACTTTTTTGGCTCCAAATCTTTGTCACTGTGTTTGTTTCTTCTTGGTGATAATGTGAGTCCGTGCGTGAGACTGAGTACAAAACAAGTAACACAAGTTCTTTTGTGGCCTAACTATTGAAGCCTATGTGAAAAGAAGACATGTTAAACATGCCGTTGAAATGAAGTATTTTTTTTTTCTTTTGGATGGCTTCAGTTACTGAGATAGTTGGCCAAAAATTAAAACAGAGCTAAAATCACTCTCATCTCTGGGGCGCCTAGGTGGCTCAGTTGTTAAGCGTTTGCCTTTGGCTCAGGTCCTGATGCCAGGGTCCTAGGACCCTACTTTGGGCTCCCTGCTCCGCTGGGAGCCTGCTTCTTCCTCTCCCACTCCCCCTGCTTGTGTTCCCTCTCTCGCTGGCTGTCTCTCTCTCTGTCAAATAAATAAATAAAATCTTTTTTTAAAAAAATTACTCTCATGTCTGATAAGAGTGTTTTTGACACTGTTGGTCTGAAAATATTCTGGACTGGATCTATGCAACTGCAATCTTAAGATCCTTTTACATTTAATCATACTTTTCAGTACATTGTTGCTTACTAATTTTCCTATCAGTGCTCCTGCTTGACATGGTTTAGAATTCAGTTAATGGTTTAAATATTAGCTTACTGGTCTCTGTTCAGAAGAATATGTGGCAATAGCACATATGTCTGCAACATCACTTCCATGAGAATGTTCATTAACTACTCACACAAGTCCATCAGTCCCAACAAAATTATAAAGTCAAGCATTGCAGTTGTAAAGCTCCTGCTTAACACATTATCAAAATCTAAAACTTTTATGGTAGATCAGTTTTTAAAGTTGCTGTCGTGAATGAATGTTTGACATTTCAGTATTTCATGAATTTCTGCTTGCATTTTACCTTAGAGAACAATTTCACTAATACTTTGCATAAAACGTACTACCAATCTATTCTTTTCATGGAACAAAGAGCATTAGTAGGTCATAAAGAGATGGCCAACATCCCCAGGGTCAGAGCAGCAAGGTCAAATGTCCTTGTTTGTTTCCCATTGCATACAAAATGAAGTTCAGATTCATTAACATGGCATTCAGGGCCATACACAATCGACCCTGAACCTACCTTTCAATAATATCTTCTTTGGCCCACCTAATCATTCATTCATTCATTTGGCAACAACTTGTTGAGAGTCTAAGCATTTGTTGAGAGTCTTAGTCATTTAGGCACTGTAATAAATTCTGGGGTATATCCCCATTGTATATGTTAGACCCACTACCTGTCCTCATGGAACTTAAAGCCTCGAAAGAAGAACAGTGAAGAGGCAATTACAAAACCCAATAACCTAACCCCTAGCCATCCCAACTATACCTAGAGACTTGTAGCTTAGGATGGGACCAGGCATGCAATTGAATGCAGATTTGAGAAAGCCTAAGACAGCAATAGCTTCATAGCTCCCTTGGCCATGTCATCGACACTGGTGGATCATTTCTAGTCCTAGAGTCCCTGGGAACATCTCAGCATTTGGGAAGTTGCCTTGGGATTTTAGACCTGCTCTGAAGTGGATCAGTACAGGCCTCATGGGCCTCAATTCTAACCAGACCCATTCCAGGGAAGCTTCAGAACCATTTCCATATCTGAGACATTCTACACGAGGTCCAGGACGATAGTCCCTTCCCATGCTCTGTAAATTTAGAATGTAGAACCTGAGACAGGAATGCAGTCTCATGCAAGTGGGTTTATTGCAAGACTTCTCTAGAGAGAAACCTGTAAGCCGTGAGGGAAGCTGCACAGGGCAGGGCAGGAACTAAGCAAAGACGTGGTGTCAACTGAGGTCTAGCTTTAGCCTTATCCCACGGGGTGGGGGTGGGGGGCTCTCTAGCATGCATGGTACCACAAAGTTGTCCCACCTTGAAGCAAGGGAGCGAGGCAGTTGTGCCCCCAGAATCAGTCTGTTATTGACTATGGACCAATCCTAGAGAGAGGACCTAACTTCCCAAGCATTTCTGGACAAGCTGTCTGCCATGGCTGAGGTCAATTACCTGGAGAAGCGGGAAACTTTAGCAGGCAACACTCACAGTATTTATAGGATGGGTGCACCAAGCCCAGTAAAGGGGGTCTGGTCACGGCATCAGCTGCATCTACTACACCCAGAAAATGTGCAAGACCAGAGCAGCTTCCAAGTGTTTCGTGTCTGTGTCCAGCTTTGAAACATTTTTCTAGACGCTCCCATTTGGGGGTCTTCTCTGATTTACTCATCAAAATCTGCTTTATACTTCAAATCCCAAAATTACCTATGGACCTTAAAAGGTTGTGATTTAAATTATCAGACTTCCTTCTCAGTGATCCCACTATCTAATGTTAATAATTAACCTGAAGACTAATTTAACCAAATTCTTCAAGCTGAGTTTACAAAAAGGAGGGCAGTTTCAAGAAAGGTTCTGTCGACGGTTTAATGCTACCCCAGCCATGAACATTTTTAATCTGTATTTTTTTCTACTTGGGAAAAAGTTGGGTACAGGAGCAAACATAAGTGATCCCATTTTCATTTGTAATGTATTCTGATTATAATTTAATAGAAAACAGAACTCAATCACTGCCACATGAAATTTTCTACTTCTGAAAACTGCAATTGAATTTCTTCTTTTCTCTATTGTCCAGTGCCGTTACTCTGCTTTCTACATGAGTACTTTGTGAGCAATGTATGACTTGTATTCTAAAACTTTGTATTTTTCCCAAGCTGGTAGCCTTGCTCTAGGGAAGAGTAACTTACTGATTGATATTTTGGTTAAAAATTGATTCTTTGAAGGACTGAAGCATAATCCCTCTTTGCATTTCTTATAGAGGACTCTATTAAACATCCCCAGGCTGCAACTGATCAAAACCACTTCCATGTGCCCCCTTGAAATCTTATCCTTGGGATGCTTTCAGGAAGCTATCCTAGCTTTATCATAGATAATAAAATTTTGAGAAATAAAAAATATGTTGTTAGGTGTAAGAAACATTGCTAATTCAATTGATTCTCCTAATGAGAAAAGTGTTTTTAAAATTATGTTTTATTAACAGATTGACTATATTTTACTGTTTCAACAGGTGTGTTGTCTCAGCATCTACGTTATTCTATGTTGGAACCTCTGAAAATGTAGTAATTCAAGTTCATGGATACACAGACTCATTTGCTGTGACCACTGCTATTAAAAGTTATCCTGACAATAGTTTTACATATTCTTTTGGCCAAGGTAATTTATCTCCAGGAAATAAACTCCAAAGTTCTGCAAACTTAATGGTATGTATTCTTATAATAGTTTCTTTTACATGCCAAATATTTCTTTGTAGAACACACATTGATCCTTTTTACATATGTGGGTGTAAAAATGTGTTACCTCATACTATTAAGTGCATTTACTAGTTGATAAGAGATTAATGCCATATGTTTATAAAGGTAAGTAAGTGGGAAATGTTAAATACAGAATCTGCTTTTGATTTGGGGGCAATGTAAAGAAATGTAAATGTTTGAATGAAGCAGATAAAGGTTAAGGTGAACGGATTTGATGACATGAGTTGAAAATGAAGTTAACCAACATATATACCTGTTTAAAAATTGCAAGATGAATACAGTAGTCCCCTCTTATCAGCTGTTTCACTTTCCATGGTTTCAGTTAACCATGGTCAACTGTGGTCCAGAAGCAGATGATGTATCATTAGAAGGTCAACAGTAGCCTCACACTATGTTGCAATGCCTGCGTCATTCACCTCACTTCATCTCATCACATAGGCATTTTATCATCTCATATCATCACAAGAAGAGTAAGTACACTAAAGTAAGATATTTTGAGAGAGAAAAATAGACCACATGCACCTAACTTTTATTATGGCATATTGTTATAATTATTCTATTTTATTATTATTAATTTCTTGCTATGCCTAATTTATAAATTAAACTTTATCATAGGTATTATGTATAGAAAAAACGTATATATAGTGTTTGGTACTATCAGTGGTTTCAGGCACCCACTATGGGTCTTGGAATGTATCCCCCATGGATAAAGGGAGACTACTGTACTAGAAAGAGATAATTTATATACTTAAATTTTATTTATTCAGAGGAAAAAGAGAGGAAGAGAAAGACATAGACATAGGTTTGACTCTGTTGATCTAAAACATTCAAAGAAGTGAATGGAGAAAAATTTGAACATTTGTTTTCCTAAATTATGTACAACATTCTAACCTCTTTGTTTTCTACAAAAATTAGTTTTTTCCTAAAGTATGTACCTATCATAGGCTTTTAGTACTTTCTGTTTGGACTTTAATCAAAGTTTTTTTCAAACAAATTTGTGAACAATATATAAAGAAAACTACAGACGTGTCCGCAATTACTATAAAACTTACTGACCATAAGCAAAATATTTGAAGAGTGCTACATACTAATTATATAATGACCAATGGACATGAAAAACATTAGCAAAAGAAAGGTTTCAAAGTATAAGTCCATATAGAACTATAAATATGAGATATTTTGTTCATTTATACTACCATGTGGTGAGTCATTTAATCCTCCCATTCTCCCACCCCTCCATTGCTGATAAGCTTTTGATCTTTCTTAATGACTTGGTTATTTTGTCTATTAAAAATGGAATTTTTTTGGTGATTGTCATTTTTAATAGACATTAAATATGGATCAATTTTTTGAAGTAATTATCTCAAACTGTATTTGATAAGAAGCCAAAATACAGATGTGTTCCTTGAAAAATATATTTACTGTTTTATTTTACAAAATTTTCATGTTTGTTACATGTAAACAATTCAAATCACTTTCATAGCTAACTAAAAGACAAATTCTTTTGCTATTTTAAGATTATTATATAATATTTCCTTTGTTAACTTTTTTTTAACAGGTACAACCAAAAGATTTATCTGGAGGACCAAATTCAGTTTCATACGTATATTTAGAAGTTGTATCTGATCATTTTTCAAAAGCAACAAAAATTCCACCATGTTATGACAATGGATTTCTCTTCATTCAGACAGGTGTGTTTGCAATTCCGATGAGTCAGGTATAATAAAAGGGGAATTTTAATTTCTGGGAACAAAGTAGGATGACCAATTAATGGTATTGAGACCAGTGGCTTATCTTTGGCGGACAAATTGAAGTTAATTCCCAACTTTATACCATGCACAAAAATAAAAGAGTTGACAAACTAAAGGTTAAATTGTACATTATAAAAACAAAGAATCAGCAGAATATGAGCATAATTTGGTGGTAAGAAGGACCTTTCTTAGAATGATGCCAAGTCTTCTTTCAAAATGGTTTTTAAAAAAACTTGAAGTGAACTTAAAGTTAATACAAGAACCTGAATTTTAACTTGAAAAAAATCTCATTTTTATTCTCAATATCATCTTTTACAAATAATATTTCAATTTCATGTTAACAAGGAAAATTGTGAACCAGATTGCAAAAATCCACCTAGCAATGTTTGTCTCCCATGTTTCCATTGGAAATGGTTTCAGTCTTCTTCCAGTAAATTTCCTCTTACAAATTATCTCAAGGGAAGGAAGGCAGGTGGGCTAACAGGTATACCGAATGCAGCAGCACCTTATGGATTGCCATTAAATATGATGGCAATGGTAATGATGCTAATTAGGTGACTGAAGATGGAGGTCACCTCCATAATTTTAGCAACAGGACAAGCTCCCTGCCAGTACACATTAACTGCTCCTTAGACACTCAGAACTCTTTCTTGGATGCCTGATCAGAAAATCACTATGTATCCAAGGAGGGATGTCCTGCCTATGAGACTCTCACCCTTCTATGCACTCAAGTACTTACTGCTTTGAGGTATGCAGATTCTTGCCTGTGTCTTATCTATTAGAGAATGCTTCATTGGGTCTGTTGACACAATTTACTGCTTACATATTCTTACTCTATTCTATAATAATCTCAGATATCAGAAAGCTGCATCTTTCTTATCTATCAGTAGTTTAAAAATATAAAAGGCTTAGTGAAAATACTTAATGAGTTCAAACATATTTTAAATGCATAAGAGAAATATTTAAAAGAAACCACTCAGGAAATTTTTGATGAAAAGAACATTTTTTTCACTTTAATATAAAGTTCACATCCAATATTCTAATTCATCTTCTTTTTTTTTTCTTTTTAAAAAGTAAGTTTTACTATATCCAATGTGGGGCTTGAACTCATGACCGCAAGATCAAGAGCCACATAACTGAACCAGCCAGGAGCCCCTAATTCATCTTTTCCTTTAAACTTGGATTTTATGTTTGGGCTTTTAAATTTTTATTTTACATTTCATGACCCTCATGTTACAAGGTTATTAATAATATTGTCAGATCATTTAGAGTTGCACAGAGTTTCTAATAATGACAACTTTTTTTTCTTATAGTAAAAGTTAGAATTGATTCATTGGATGAAGACCTAAAATCATCACAAAGAGAAGCTACCTTACCTTTTATAGTGAGTATGCCTTTAATTTAAATCAAAATTTAACCTTGGCATTTTCATTATATGAATAGTTTTCATCAATATAACACAAGTCAAGTGTGGCATTAATTTATTCAATATTAAATAGCAGCAGACATTTATTTAGCACCTTTTGTGGGAACAACCTGGTAATTTTATACTTCTGTTATCCCAATTGATAATTTTTGTGTGTAAATTAAATGTTAATTGAAATACATTTTAGATGGCTCCATTAAAGGACGCCCTTTAGTGACTCCATCTCCAAAGTGGATGTAGTTAATTAGTTTGTATCCTCTTGCCATCTGCGAAGAGAATAGGCAGATGCAGATGTAGTGAGGGTTACAGAAGTGTAAATTGTGGTGCCTATGAGAAGTGCATGGCATGCATTATATCTTTACAACCTTCCTATACAATCCACATAATTCTTATCTCCTTTTATGGATGAAAAACCTGAGGATTAGAGAAGTTAAGTAACACTGAGATCATACTGATGCTAAGGAGTTGAATCAGGATTCAAGCTCAGGTGTCTGTTTCCAGAACCTCAGCATTTAGACTCTCTTGGTTTGTTTAGGGGGGTTAGGGGGAGTGTCCCTCCATGAGCATTTGAGTTCAGCAGGCCTGACAAGGATGGGTAATACAATAAACAAAGTAAGGGATGATGTAGGACCAGTAGTAGGCCAGTTTGAACAGGAGGCAAAGCCAGAGAAGATTACTAAATTATTCTGGAGGGACTTGGGGAAGGGGTGAAGGCTGGTCCTGAGCCTGTTTTTATAAGATGTCGTGAAGCTTGAGAGATGTATAAGGTAAATGGATACATTACACATGTCAAACACTAAAGGCCAGACCTGGCACTAAGTGGGTACTAGAAAAGCGCTAACATTTACCAGCATCACCATCATCATCATTGATGCCGAGTTAAGCATCGGTGTTTTACATTTTTTGACACTGTCTTTTCTAGGTCAGAACTAAGGCCTTCCAGAAGAATATCGGGCCAGAAGAGATGATCAAGCAGTGGCCTACTCATCACATAGCCGAAGTCTCCTTTCCCTTAGCTGGGCAGGCAGTTACAAGAGTTTGCTTGTGGGAGAACATCTTGGCTTACTATTTATAACTATGTAACCTTAGCCAAGTTAAATGGAGACAATTTCTCTCTGATCTGCTCTTACAAGAATTGAATGAGATCAGGTAGGTAAAGCACTTAATTTAGGAGGAACTCTTTTATAAACGGTAAAAGCTCTTTTTCCCAAAGCCACACTCTGACCTAGGCTACACAGAAATTATAATCCTTTAATGATGGCAAAATGAGTTTCTGAAAATTGAACTCTTTTGGGAAGTCCAAAAGACTGGAAGAGATGGGGTTTCTATTCTGTGGTCCAGTAGCCTTGTCACTTCATGATGCTGCCTTTTGGTTCTAGCCCTGGCTCTGCCCCTTAGCAGCTGTGCCCAGTGGGACAAATCTCTTCCCCTCTCTGTATTGCCACTTCGTTCTTTCTAAATGACAGAGAAGGACAGGACCAATTCTAAAGTCCAATTCAGTGGTTTTTGAAAAAACAGGAGGGCAACCTAAACGGAAGCTGTTGCTCTTCTATTCACCTGCTCAGGCTTTGTACTGACTGGCTTGACTGACTTGGCTAAGTGAGTGTCCAGTGGAAAGTGGTAGTTTTGAAACCAATCCTATCCCATGAAAACATGGTCTCAATAAAGAAGTCCCAGGGATGTTACTGGAGAAGAGGTGAGATTTAGGTGGTCATGATGACTGTCTTCAAATATTCAAGAAAGTGGTGATTATGTGACTTTTTCTGCACAAGGGGATTAATTCTGAATACCCATAAGGGTACCAGTAATAGGAGTCACTTTCATTTAGAAGTTGTCAGGAAGGTTTCCAGCAATTAGAGCTCTCTGAAATGATACAGGCTGCCTGAGGAAGAAGCAGCTTCCCATTCTGGTAACTGTACCAGCAGGAGCTGGTCGACCACCAGTGCTCGAAGGGGTGGAGCAGGGGGCACCAGGGAGGAAGCTGGACCAGAGCCTAAGTCCAGCGCCGAGACTTTGAATCTGTACTTGGCTAAGAGCAGTTGTATTATTATCTCAGCATCCACATTCAAACACCCAATGGTCCAGAAGTGCTATTATGATGGAGCCCGTAAAAAGGAGGAGGGCTGTGAGTGGAGAGCTGCGAAGATTACGCTTAGTGAGAATTGTTCCAGAGCTTCCTCTCAGTGTCCTCAACTGGCAAATCAACTGTGAAATGAGACTTCTCACACCTGTGTAACGGTTGGAAGACAATGGTATGTGTAAGCACTCCTATTTTTTAAATTTTATTTATTTTATTTTTTTATTATTAACATATAACATATTATTTGTTTCAGGGGTATAGGTCTGTGATTTGTCAGTCTTACACAATACACAGCGCTCACCACAACATATACCCTCCCCAATGTCCATCACCCAGCTATCCCATCCTTCCTACCCCTCTCCATTCCAGCAACCCTCAGTTTGTTTCCTGAGATTAAGAGTCTTTTATGGTTTGTCTCCCTCTCTGGTTTCATCTTGTTTCATTTTTTCCTCTCTTCCCCTATGATCCTTTAACTTGTTTCTCAAATTCCACGTATCAGTGAGATCATATGATAATTGTCTTTCTCTAATTGACTTATTTTGCTTAGCATAATACCCTCTAGTTCCATTCATGTCGTTGCAAATGGTAAGATTTCATTTTTGATGGTTGCATAATATTCCTGTGCGCGCACACACACACACACACACACACACACACACACACACACATACACACACCACATCTTCTGTATCCATTCATCTGTCAGTGGACATCTGGGCTCTTTCCATAGTTTGGCTATTGTGGACATTGCTGCTATAAACATTGGGGTGCAGGTGCCCCTTCGGATTACTACATGTGTATCTTTGAGGTAAATACCCAGTTGTGCAATTGCTGGATCATAGGATAGCTCTATTTTCAACTTTTTGAGGACACTCCATACTGTTTTCTAAGTGGCTGCACCAGCTTGCATTCCCACCAACAGTGTAAGAGGGTTCCCCTTTCTCCGCATCCTTGCCAACATCTGTCGTTTACTGACTTGTTAATTTTAGCCATTCTGACTGGTGTGAGGTGCTATCTCATTGTGGTCTTGATTTTTATTTCCCTGATGCCGAGTGATGTTGAGCACTTTTTCATGTCTCTGTTGGCCATTTGGATGTCTTCTTTGCAGAAATGTCTGTTGTGTCTTCTGCCCATTTTTTGATTGGATTATTTGTTCCTTGGGTGTTGCGTTTGATAAGTTCTTTATAGGTTTGGATACTAGCCCTTTATCTGATTTGTCATTTGCAAATATCTTCTCCCATTCTGTTGGTTGTCTTTTGGTTTTGTTGACTGTTTCCTTTGCTGTGCAAAAGCTTTTTATCTTGATGAAGTCCCAATAGTTAATTTTTCCCCTTGCTTCCCTTGCCTTTGGCAATGTGTCCAGGAAGAAGTTGCTGTGGCCAAGGTCGAAGAGGTTGCTGCCTTTGTTCTCCTAAGGATTTTGATGGATTCCTGTCTCACATTTAGGTCTTTCATCCATTTTGAGTCTATTGTTGTGTATAGTGTAAGGAAATGGTCCAGTTTCATTCTTCTGCATGTGGCTGTCCAATTTTCCCAACACCATCTGTTGAAGAGACTGTCTTTTTTCCATTGGATATTCTTTCCTGCTTTGTCGAAGATCAGTTGACCATAGAGTTGAGAGTCCATTTCTGAGTTTTCTATTCCGTTCCGTTGGTCTGTGTGTCTGTTTTCATGCCAGCACCACACTGTCGTGATGATCACAGCTTTGTAATAGAGCTTGAAGTCTGGAATTGTGATGCCACCAGCTTTGGTTTTCTTTTTCAACATTCCTCTGGCTATTCAGGGTCTTTTCTGTTTTCATACAAATTTTAGGATTATTTGTTACATTTCTGTGGAAAAAGTTGATGGTGTTTTGATAGGGATTACTTGAATGTGTAGATTGCTCTAGGTAGCATAGACATTTTTGCAATATTTGTTATTCTAATCCATAAGCATGGAACGTTTTTCATTTCTTTGTGTCTTCCTCAATTTCTTTCATGAGTACTCTATAGTTTTCTGAGTACAGATCCTTTGCCTCTTTGGTTAGATTTATTCCTAGGTATCTTATGGTTTTTGGAGCAATTGTAAATGGGATTGACTCCTTAATTTCTCTTTCTTCTGTCTTGTTGGTATATAGAAATGCAACTGATTTCTTTGCATTGATTTTATATCCTGATACTTTACTGAATTCCTGTAGCAGTTTTGGGGTGGAGTCTTTTGGGTTTTCCACATAAAGTGTCATATCATCTGCAAAGAGTGAGAGTTCGACTTCTTCTTTGCCGATTTGGATATCTTCTATTTTTTTTTGTTGTCTGTTTGCTGAGGCTAGGACTTCTAGTACTATGTTGAACAGCAGTGGTGATAGTGGACATCTTTGCTGTGTTCCTGAACTTAGTGGAAAACTTCTCAGTTTTTCCCCATTGAGAATGATATTTGCTGTGGTTTTTCATAGATGGCTTTTATGATATTGAAGTATTGTGTACCCACCATGCCTACACTGTGAAGAGTTTTAATCAAGAAATGATGTTATACTTTGACAAATGCTTTTTCTGCATCTATTGAGAGTATCCTAGGGTTCTTGTCCTTTCTCTTATTAACATAGAGTATCACACTGATTGATTTGCGGGTGTTGAACCAACCTTGCAGCCCAGGAATAAATCCCACTTGGTTGTGGTGAATTATCCTTTTAATGTACTGTTGGATCCTATTGGCTAGTATTTTGGTGAGAATTTTTAACCACTCCTATTTTATGTGCAATGAGTAAGGGGGTGCCAGAGTTTGTACTGCCACTGGAAGAAGTACTTCCAAACTTAGTTCAATGTAGAAAATATGAAGAATAAACTCCTGCAATTTGGCTTGAAAAAAACAGAGTGGGCAGTGGCAGTAATACTAGCTTGGATACCCCTAGTCCCACAAAGCAACTTTCTCACTAACTCACTGTGTAACACCTACAGGTCATTATTTATGCTCCAAGAGCTGGTTTGTGAAATGAAAATATTTGACTAAATGATTCTGTGATATTCATTTTATGCATACATTGTTGACCACACCTGATACTTAAATTCTTGCATAAAGACAATAGTATACTTTGAAAAATCGAAATATCATTCTTGATTCTGCCACAAAGCATAGCCAACAGGAAATACTAGAGGTAGAAGGAATCCCAATAAGCACATACAGAAAAGAATTTCCTTTAGTTTAGTTTCACGGAAAATACTGATGAGTACAATTTATTAAAATTTTGTTTAATTTTACTGACCTACTTTTCAACTTATTTTCCTTGGTTTCATCTGAATTCTACTTAACTACATTATTGTGGAGATCATGCAAGTTAAGGCAGAAAATATTGAAGAAAAATATTGCGATGTTAGTTTAATCTGGTACTTGAAAAAGTCAGTAACTTTTAAATTTTATTATTTAAAAAAATCTTAGTGTGCCTAGGTGGCTCAGATGGTTAAGCATCTGCCTTCGGCTTGGGTCATGATCTCTAGGTCCTGGAATGGAGCTCCGCAGGGAGTCTGCTTCTCCCTCTCCTTCTCCCTCTCTCCCTACCCCCACACATGTTCTCTCTCTCTCTCTCAAATGAATAAATAAAATCTTTTAAAAAATCTTTCATTTTTAGGATTTTTTCCAGTTTTATTAAGCTATATGGTCATATAACATTGTGTAAATTTAAGGTGTACAACATAATAATTTGAATTATGTATAAATTGTGAAATGATTACCACAATAAGTTTAGTTAACATCTATTAACTCTCGTAGTTACAGTTTTTTTCCTTGTTAAATAACTTTAAAAAAAGGATTTAATAACTTCCTTGTGCCTTTCCATGAACCTATAAAAGTGTACAAACAAGCTCTGAAAAATATTTTAAAATATAAAAGCTTGAATCTTCAATAATAGTGATATTGTTGGGAAATCCTCCTAAACTTATGAATGCATATGATGTATATATTTTCATTATTCAAAAAAATATAAAAGTAATAAAACCTACAGGCTTATAAAAGCCAAACAGTAAAATTAAGAGGAAAACCAATAAAAATTTTAAGAATAACCATTTAAAAACCTCTGTTAGCTTTCTTACACTCCCCTGGCCCTTTAGTGTTAACTATTATGAACAGATTTCTCTATAAATAGGATCATGCTACATAAATGGAACACATATTTCTACCACATGCTTTTTAAAAATGTTAGCAACATACCATCTTATTTCCACATCCATACAGAGAAAGCTGACTCTTTTTTTTCCTGCCTCATCTTTTTAGTGATTATCCAGTATTTGATAATACTGATAAGCTTTAATTTATTTAAGTACTCATTAATACACATTAATGAGTATATTAGTTTCTTAGGGCTGGTTGTAATAAATTGCCACAAACTTGGTGGCTTAAGACAATAAAAATTTATCCTCTCACAGTTCTGGAGGTCAGAATTCCTGATTCAAGGTGTCAGCAGGCCATGATCCCTCCAACGGCTTTAGGGAAGAATATTTCCTTCTTTGAACTTCTCTCGGCACCTGGTGTTCCTTGGCGTTCCTTAGGTTCTAGGTGAAACCCTCCAATCTCTGCCTCTGTCTTCACCTAGCTATCTCTCCTGTGCTTTTTTTTTTTTTTAAGATTTTATTCATTTATTTATTTATTTATTTATTTATTTATTTATTTATTTATTTCAGAGAGAGAGTGAGCGAGAGAGAGAGGGCACAAGCCCAAGCTGGGGGAGAGGCAGAGGGAGAGAAAGAAGCAGGCTCCCTGCTGAGCAGGGAGCCCAATGCAGGGCTGGATCCCAGGACAGTGAGATCATAACCTGAGCTGGAGGCAGACGCTTAACTGACTAAGCCACCCAGGCGCCCCTCTCCTATGCTTCTGTGTCTTCTACTTCTCTCTTTCTTATAGGGACACCTTATACCTTACATGTAATAGGGACACCTTATAGAGATTTAGGGCTCACCCTAATTGAGGATGATCTCATTTCTTGATCCTTAATTACATCTGCAAAGACCCTATCCCCAAAATAAGGTCATATTCACAGGTACCAGGAGCTATGATTAGGTGGGCATATCTTTTGGGGGCCCCTATTCAACCAATAACAATGGGTATCTAAATTGTTCTTGGATTTTCAGTCTTAGAAACAGCTATGCAAAGGAAAACATCATTTTGCATCTCTCTTTGTGCATATGCATATTTTTTCCTGTAAGATGGATGCATTGTTATAGGTAGGATTGCTGAATCAAAGAATAGGCATATCTACAATTTGACATCTATTTAAAAATCGCCTTCTGAAAAGATGGTAGTGATTTGTACCCCCACCAACTGTGTTTAAAGCCTACTGTTCAACCCCTTTGCCAAAATGGGTTATCATCTATCTATAATTTTTGCCGATCTGATGAGTCGAAAGTGTTTTTTTATTTAGCAAATTGATTCCATGTAAAGTGACAGTTATTACATGTGCTTACATATGTTTGTTGGCCAGTTATATTCTTCCTATGAATTAACCTTTTATACCTTTGTCAGTTTTTGCTTTGGCTTGTCTGCCTTTTGCTTATCATTTTATAGACATTGTTATGTATCACAGAAACCAATCCTTGTCTATTACATGTAAGTTGCAATATATATAGATACATATATATGTATCTATATATATATATATAGATAAATAACATTGGAAATACATACCTAAATGGATGATATACATTGTTGGTGTGTTTGTCACAAAGCAGTTGTTTAGAAAGACTGACACAATTATATAGAAGCATAAAGCCAAAATATCACCCCAAACTATATGTTCAGTATAAGTCCAAAGTAAGTGAAGTGGCATTCTTCTTCGAAGATCATCAGTGCTGCAGTTAATTCTGCTACTGAGGGAAAAACCAACCCATCAGCCAACCAAATTAACCTGATCAAATGTCAGTGTTATCTTTAATTATCAAAGAAACCCTTGGAAGAGTGACAGATCACTTATTTTTCATATCTGGACATTCTTAAAAATTCCTAAGGAAAAGAAAAATAAAATCGCACATTCCTTTGGGACCAGAAGTTGGTTTGAATGCAGAAAAAAAGCAGTGGCATTCTAAGAAACATGAACGATGGAGGAATTTCATCATATTCTTTCTTGCTCATGTTATTAGCCGACAACTTACACTAAATATGGTGACACAGAAGGAAGGGGAAGGACAGGGTAACCCATAGCTCCTTTTCCCTTCAGGTCTTCCCTATTCTTCAATAAGCAAAGATAGAGTGTGTTGGTAGAAAACACACATATCAAAAAGTAAAATAACAGTTGAGTTTGTTTTGTGCCACATTTCTAATGTTGTGGGAAGAGTGAAGGATATATGCATGCATGAGCTATGAAAAATGAACTGTCTAATTTTGGTGATTCTATGTACAAATTAAGTACATTTAAAACTGGCATTGCACAAAATAAATATGAATGGTAAAATTCATGCCATTAATTTAAACCTCTAATTTTCCTTGACTTAGAATGACATTAAATAACAAATAAAAACCACCATGGCAAGTTGAGGGAGAGACCACAGAAGAAAGGAAAAGGCTATTTATGTTTTAATACATTTAATAGCACTTTTACTTATTTTATGAACGAGCAGGTCTACATTTTTATCTTGCAGTGGGACCCTCACGTTGTACAGGTGGCCTTGACTACTTCTTTCTATGTGTTTCTGGGCTTCCTTCTCTCCTTTAAGCCCTTTCTGATCATCGGTTTCTTTGTCTGCAAAATGGGAATAATGCCAAATTATGGCAACCAACATCAAGTGACCTCTGCTGCTGGGCAATCATTCTATTCATTTCCTATTTTCTTTCTATCAAACTTCCATGAAGATATCTATGAGGCATCCTGGTGAGGGGGAATTTATGGATAAATGAGGAAAAGAAAATTATATAAAATGGGAGGGGGCAGACTAAGACTTTGAGAGGATTAGCAGTGATTTTTAGAGAAAAATCCATTGAAAGGTTCTGTGATGTTTAGCTCTCCCCCCAATTAATGGAGACTTTTGCATGTTTGCAGGCAGAAAGAAAGGAGTTGATAAAGCAGGAGAAGTAAGATGCTTAAAAAAATAATCGTAAGAACTCCTTACATGTTTATATTATTTTCAGTGCTCAGAGATTTCACATTTCAGCATTCTTATGAGAAGGCAGGGTCGGCAGACATTGCTCTCTCCAGGAATTGAAGAAGCTAGTTCTCAGAAGAGACTTGAAACAAGAAGCAAGAGTCTACCCTGGAAAGGCATTATGTGTTAGCGCTGGCAGTCCACACGAATCGTTCCAGCCTGCTTTGGGATGCTGTTAAGTCACTACCAGCAGGTGGCGCCTTCAGGTAGGCCTCTGAGCCTGCTGTTCTTAATAAGACCTTAAAGTACACTCATAGACTTAAGTATTGGTGATTGATAAGCGAGTGCCCATTAGTGGTGGTAGTGAGTGCAAGGAGCTTTCACCAACGTTGCATCTTTAGAGAAACTGCTATTCTACTGTACACATTTAGTATTGCTAGGTAATATTTTACCCCCAATCTACGTGGCTTAATATAGCAACAAATATTAACTGTCTTCAGGGGCGCCTGGGTGGCACAGCGGTTAAGCGTCTGCCTTTGGCTCAGGGTGTGATCCCGGCGTTACAGGATTGAGCCCCACATCAGGCTCCTCCGCTATGAGCCTGCTTCTTCCTTTCCCACTCCCCCTGCTTGTGTTCCCTCTCTCGCTGGCTGTCTCTATCTCTGTCGAATAAATAAATAAAATCTTTAAAAAAAAAAAAAACATTAACTGTCTTCAGTTTTTACGGGCGGGGGATTCAGAAATGGCTTAGCTGGGTCATTTTGGCTTGGGTTCTCTCATGGACCTAAATACAAGATCATCCACTGTTGGATTTGATTAACCATGTTCCCTAGGACATGGGAGTTATTCTCTGGCTCTTCCCACCAGTAGCCTTGTCAGGTAATCTTCCCAGTCTACCATCTGCCTGGTTGTCTCATTAGCTAGTCTTACCTCAGTACCCCATGAGGAAGGGAGAACCAGACATAAGTCAGACTAGTCCTTCACTTATTCCCATGCTGTACCTTTGAGCCTTTACCTAGAATATACAATGGCATATAAATAAGAATCAAAATGTGAGAGTCAGGGGGCACCTGGGTGGCACAGCGGTTAAGCGTCTGCCTTCGGCTCAGGGCGTGATCCCAGTGTTATGGGATCGAGCCCCACATCAGGCTCCTCTGCTATGAGCCTGCTTCTTCCTCTCCCACTCCCCCTGCTTGTGCTCCCTCTCTCGCTGGCTGTCTCTATCTCTGTCGAATAAATAAATAAAATCTTTAAAAAAAATGTGAGAGTCAGGCTGTATAAGTATTATAGAGTTTATAAAATGGAGAATCAATTACAGATAGCTGGAGAAGGTATCAAAGAGAAGGTAGGACTTCAGCCTGGTTTGGTACGTCTCTTTTCTTTTTCCTACTGACCCCAACACAATCAAATCCCCATCTCTGCAAGTTATTAGATGTGTTCCCTGAGGCAAACCACTATATTTCTCTAAGCCTCAGTTTCTTCATTGGTAACCTGAGGGTTATAGCACCCTTCAGAGTGGTTGCTCATACTAGAGACAATTTATGTAAGTTCATTATTGCAAGAATTGATACAGTTCAGGAGCTAATAATTGGTAGCTATTGTGTTGTCATTATTTGGATAAGCTCTCTAAAAGTTGAGAACATGTCCTCTATGCCTGACTCTCATAAAGCACCTGTCAAAATGCACTGGAGTTTAATTAGTCTTGTTGAGATGGTGAATTAACATTTCTGGCCTTCCTTCTTAATTCTTAGACCTACCCCTGGAAAGTAAGAAAATGCTTCAAACAGTGTCTTTCATAAGGGTCAGAGTGAGGATGATCTTTTTAAGGGAAGACTTCTTACAGCTGATGAGGTAAACTAGGGTACGCATAATCTGCTAATGGAAATCAGTGTCATAAACAAGAGAAATTTCTTTAAATACCTTCTGAAAAGTAAGTATTTAAAGGTCTGTGGGAACCTTTTTGTGCTCCTTTGCTCATTAAGTTAGAATATCAGACTCTCAAGATGTAGCAATTAGATGGACTTATAAGAGGTCAGTCATCTAATCCCAGACCTTTAATTGACAGTAAAAAAAAAACAAAAGAAGTAGGGGCAGGATTCTGCTGGATGTTCAATGATAAAGACACTCTTTTAGCCTGAGGGCATGCTACCATCGGAATAAAACTATATCAAATACAGATTGCTACAATGCTGTGCACGTATTTCCAAAAAAGAGCGGAAGGTGATAAATCTGTCTTAGCCAATAATAATAATTTTCAGATAATAATTTTCAGATGGTCCATTTTCAGACAACCATTTTCGTGCTATGTGTTAGGAACTTTGGACATGTTTCCTTTCATTCTCCCGTAGGCTCTATGAGGCATTGTCATTTGATCTTATAGACAATGAAAATGAGGTTCTAAGGGTTATTAATTTGCCCAAGGTCACATAACCTAGTTAGGTAGAGTCAGGATTTGAATTCAAGCCTGCCTCATTTCAAACTATCCTTTTTTTTCCCCAATGAAATATTTCAAACTTTTAGGAAAGCACAGTAACTGATCTATCAAATGCCAGTAAAACTGCCACTAAACTTCACTGAATTATTTGTAAAATATTGCCGTGCTGACTTCAGATTTTCCTTTAAAACAAAAGATAATGGATACAGTAGAAGCACTCTATATACTCTTTTCCTACCCCTTCCCCAATTCTCCTTCTCTTTCCAGATATAGCTATTATCCTGATGTAGTATTTTTCTTTCACAATCATATGTTTATGTTATTACTACTGATGTAAATGTCTAGAGACAATAGCATTGCTTCACATTTTTTAAACTTATATGTGTTATTATGCTCTTTGTGTCATTTTGCAGGTTGGTTTTATCAGCTAACATTGGTTTCCATTGCATGAAAATACAGTAATGTATTTACCATTTCTCTATTGTTCTAGGTTGCTGCCAAAGTCATTTGGGCTCTGTCCTGAGGGCAGAATTAATGTGACATTAGCAGGAAGATCATGTGACCACCAAAGTTTCTGCCAGACCTGGATTCTCTTCTTTTAGAGATTCATATTTGTATAAAAGCCAAAGACTCCCTCAAAAATATTAAAATGTGAAGAAGAATCCACCTCTGAGTCATGTTTAAAAGGCAGATAAAAAGTTTAAACGCACTTGAAAATCTGTGAATTGAATTTTGGTTTTATTGAGGACATTTGAGATCCTTTATTTTATTTTATCTTACTTTATTTTTTTTAGAGAGACAGAGGGAGAGGGAGGGAGAGAATCCTAAGCAGGCACCACATTCAGTGCAGAGCCCAATGCAGGGCTCAATCTCACGACCCCGAGATCATGACCTGAGTCAAAATAGAGTCAGAAGCTTAACTGACTGAGCCACCCAGGTGCGCCAAGGTCCATTATTTTAAAAAATTTTTTCTACCAGAGAAGCATGCCAATGGTTTACAAATATCATTTATCAATATTGACTCTATAATACAAGTACACTTCCTTGCACTTAAAATACAAATATTAACCGTGATGATGTGAGTATTCTTGCTTTCTCCAAAGTATCTTTTCCCGAAAATGATGGCAAAAGGACTTTGTTTGTTTTAACTTGATCCATCTTTCGTAACCCAGTTTAATCATTTTACAGATTCCCTTTTGAAGCAACTGGGCTAGATTGTCAGACAATTGTGGCAAATTTTTATCATTTCAATAACATTTGCAAGAAATATCATTAGTGAAATTTGTGTATCAAATTTGCCTTTGTGTGACTTTTTTCTAATGAGTTTAATACTAAAGTGTTGGTAAAGTAAAACCTTATTAATTCAAAGCAAGGAATGCCAGTGTGACCAAAAAACATCTGAATTATAGAGAAGGATTTATAGAGACAGATTTAGAGAAATCTGTCTTGTTACTTTAAAATAGAGTACCTAATCATGGTCTCACAGTCCTGGGATTGAGCCCTGAGTCAGGCTCTGTGCTCAGGGCAGAGTCTGCTTGAGATTCTCTCTCTCCCTCTTGCTGTCTCTCAAATAAATAAATAAATCTTTAAAAATAGTAAAATAAAATAGAGTACCTATTATATACTATGGTAGAAATGAGTACAAATAAAAGGAAGGTCGTATATAAAAATTTTTCTAGTGAACTTAAACATAAAAATCTCAAAGATAAGATTTTATTTCATTGTATAGTTACTAGATTCATTTGTTATAGGAAGCTTTGTTTTTCTTTGGTTCTTATATTAAAATTATCAAAATCTTCATTGAAAGGCATAAACATGAGTTAACTTTTTAGAAAGATATTCTGCATCAGAATGAATGCAAATTTTGAATTTGTGTAGTATGAATTAGTAGATATTGGAGGATATCCATTCCCTACTAAACATAAAAGTATTCGCTTGGCTGTCTCCTAGAGAATTATGCCAGGTCCTCGGCATGACATTTTCATTTCCTGCTGCAATCTTTCCTCTACCTAATGTTCAGCTTCTTCTCTAGACTGGGACAGACCAAGGAACCATTCTATAGAGCTTCTTTGCAGATCTTTCTTGTCCTTAGGCCATTTCCAGTGCCATTGACACTGCTATTTAGGATTTCTCTAGAAAGGCTACCTCATGAGCCCTGTCTAAACCAGACCCATCGTAAAATCACCTCATTTTGAAACTGAATCCAAGTGAGTCTCTGTCAGTATCAGAGTGGATCTACCAGAGGAGTGCTCGCAGATGATAAAAATCGGAGGGATTGTCCTAACCAAGAGGGGAAAGGCCAAAGGCAATGAGACTACTGGCTTCTAGCTTTGAGCGGTTCATTGTAGTGCCAAATTCCCATGTTAGAATATCCTTATTTGTACTCATTAAAATAAATCTCTAGATGTAAATCCCTATAAAATATCTCCTACCTTTACATCTGGGCATTAAAGGGTGTGTCAGTTCTGATTTTAGTTTTCCTATTTAGCAGTCCCTCTTTCTGACATTAATAATTAACCAGTAAACTAACTTACCCAAATTCTTCAAGCTCAGTTTACTTAAAAGGAGAGTAACTTCAAGAAGGTTATATCCATGGTTTACTGCTAACTCCAGCCATGGGGCTTTGGGGCATACTTTGTTTTTTAATCTTCCTGGGTAAAAGTTGGGGACAGGAACAAACGTAAGTAAAAGAACCCATCTTCATTTTTCAATGCATTTTAGTTGCGATGAGTGAAAAATTTAACAGACAGCGTTAATTTGAAAATAACTTTCTACTTCCTAGAACACCAAGTGAATAGTCCATCTCTGAATGAGAAAGTCATGGAAGCATCTTGATTTGATGAGTGACTAACAATATGCCAGCTTTATGGGATTGTTACTTATAAAAGTTTACATAAGTGATTATTCGAATTCCTCTTCAAAAAAAAGCACAAAATAAACTCAGATTTCTTGCCATTGATTGCTTATTTGTATTTGGTACATAGTTTTCATCGTATGTTCCAGGTATTGTGTACATAGTAAAGCAGGTGTTACTTTGGGGTCAATTCTAATGCTGTGATTTGAAAAACAATTGTAATTATTTCAAATTTATGAATTCTTCACAAATTTTAGTGTTACTATTGAAATATTGTGCATTTTAAGGTAGGTCTTAAAATACTGATTTTGTATCTAGAAATAACATTTTAGTACTGAGAAGGAACTGGAGAGTATCTAATTGATTCTACTCATTTCACAAATAAGGATAAATCCAGACAGAGGGGAAAGTGACTTGCCAAAGGTCATGCTGCTGGAGGGAGACAAAAGCAGGACTTTTATTAAGGACACTTTCTTACCACTTCAATTTTTTTCATTTTGTCATAAATATATACCTACAAATATGTAAAATATAAATGTATACTCAGGATATCATAAATTTATAACACCCTCCCACCCCTAATCTGATTTTCTCACATGGCCACAATCACCCCATTCCCCAAATAGTTCTTGTATATCCCTTTTTAAAAGACAAGCGGCAGAAGTTCAAAAGAGATTGAGATTAGCGAGTTCAAATTAGTGGTAGAACTAGGACTGGAACCCAGGTCCCATGGTTCTGAGTTCTTTCTACTATATTGTACTGGCCCTTAATAAACATCTCCCCTCTTTCTCTGAAAAAGTGAGAGTGTACCATTTACAGCATGGCAACCAATTTAGTTAATTTGATTGACTGATTGATTTAACAAAAATTTATTGAGCACCTACCATGTGCTAGGCCCTGGGGATATAGTAGATGGTATAAAGCTTGCATTTTACTGGGAGAAGCAAATCATGGATGGATGAATGAACCAATGAATGAAGGACTAAATAAGGTCGAAGGGTTATTATGCAAGGAAGAAAATAATAAAGGAAAATAGAGGATAAGGAAATGATGGGACATGGCCCAAAAGTGTAGAGAGGAAATGTTCTTTAAGGAGGTGACACTCAAACAGAACTTGAAGGAAGTGAGGGGGGGAGCAAACTATGCAAATATCTGGGGAAAGAACATTCCAGGTAGAGGCCAAAATAATATTGTTGCCTCTCTGCAAGCTCAGTGGCCTGATCCTCTTAAACTATTGAAAGAAAATAAGAAAAGTGTGATTTTTTTTTTATATGAATAGATTGTGGTACTGATAAACCAGTAAGGACCAAAATCTATATGAAGAGTGATTCCAAAGCCATCTTTTAGAGACTTCCAACTACTAAATATTTTATGTTTTATCACTCTCACCACCACATAGACAATTCAAACTTAAAACAATATTAAATTGAAAAAGATAAAACTTATGAGAACGCTGAAACTAAAATAGCTTTTTCCCCTAGATTTTTCAAATTGCAGAACTCTTGCTAAATCCAGTTTAGCGTAACAATTGAAATTGTTAATTCGGGAAACAGGTTGCTTGGGTTCAGCTCCTAATTCTATAACTTAACTGTCTGACCTTGGGCAAGTTAATTATCAGTTTCTTCATCTGTGAAATGGGAATAATAGCAAGACCTTCTTCACAGAGTGGTTGTAGCAACTCAGTGAGTGTGTGTGTGTGTGTGTGCATATATATTTCTTAAAACAGTGCCTAGCACAGGGTAAGATTTCAGGAAATGTACCTTATCAGCAGAGCTTAAATTTTCTCATTTTCTACTGTTCCAGGATAAGCATATGAGGAATTCAGATAATGGTTGGAAGTCTGGAGATTCTTTTCCCTTTTACAATTTGTCTATTAGTGATTCCAAATTCGTTGTCTTGGAGGAGACTGACAGATGTTTTAAAAGGACTTAATTGCTTCCAAATTAATTTCACTGTTACCAAAGACTTGCTGACTTTTTAAATGTTGTAATGTTGAGAGAGGCCTGTAAGAATTCTGCCAGGTGTGGTGGCAGGTGTCCTCCAGGCCTGTTTGGCCACTTGAATTAGTCACTTCAACCCTTTTGGGTTGAAGCACACTTCTTTCTTCCTGTGTGATAGCACCTGTAGCTCTCACTATTCAAATTAGATATTTTCATGATATTTAATTAATAACCTAGTTTATATTTTTAAGTTTTCTTTTAATAAAACAATGAAAATACACACATTTAAAATGTTATTTCAAAAACTGATATAGATTCATTTCCATTCTTATATAAACCACATGAAAAATAAAACTGGAAATAATAGCCTGGGGTTGTAAACATAGCTTGTAAACCCTAACCTCAATTACACATGTTAACGGCTGAGAGAAAGACCTGAATATAAAGTTCTGCCTTATTCACTTATAAGCCGCGTGACCTTGGTCAAATCATCCTCTTTTCACTTGCAAAATAGGAATAATATTAGTATCTACACCATTGGCCTGTTGTAAAAATTAAAAGAGTTGTATATAGAGTACAAATGCAGCCTCTCCTATGGTAACTATTCACTTAATATCATCATTATTGTTGTATGATTTTTACTATTCTTCAAAGACCTCCATCAGTCCTTCCATTTCTAAATGCATTCCCCCGGCTCACTCTTATTGTATCCTTTTCTGTAGCCACTCATGGTATAACACAATACTTCTAAGATTGCTTCCTTTTAACTAATTTAGTGAAATTAATGAATCTTAATATTTATTGAGTACAAAGCATGCTAGGTGTTTTCATGTAAAATATTCTCATTTCCTCCTTACTGCAAGCTGGTCAGGAAGGTGATACCTTTACAGGTAGATTATTTTGGTCTTAGAAAGGGTTAATGACTTTACCATGGTCATTCAGCCGGTAGATGACAGAGCTGCAATTCAAGCACTGGTGTTTTGTTGCCTTTTTCTTCATTGAGCAAAAATATTGGCCCTATTTACATGTTCCAATCAACAGCATTTAAAGTTTTTCTCTGCTGCAGAGATTTCTCCAGTTCTATTTCTCAAGTCTTAATTCCAAGCTACTACTTCTTGGAAACTATGCTGAAATTATCATGGATCACTAATAAATTTGGATTTTAAAATAATCCCTTTTAAGTTGAGAAAATGTGCCTATTAGAATCTCTCAAGTGAGATGAAAAAATTAGAAATATAACAAAATACATCACCTCAAGATATTGGTCCTACTGTTTTCCTGTTTCAACAGATATGTCATTTCGGCACCAAAAGTATTCCGTGTTGGAGCATCTGAAAATATTGTAATTCAAGTTTATGGATATACTGAAGAATTTGATGCAACAATCTCTATTAAAAGTTATCCTGATAAAAAATTTACTTACTCTTCAGGCCATGTTACTTTATCCTCAGAAAATAAATTCCAAAACGCTGCAGTCTTAACAGTATGTATTTATTCTTCATTTTCTTTATACATACAGAATATTCTCAATAAAATGTGTAGCAAATTTTAATGTTGATAATGTAGAGATTTGGCCATTTATATCACTCACCACTGTGTGATTACTAAGTGATGTCAGTCACCAATGATAATATGGATGAAACAGAAAATTCTAAATAGAGTTATGTCCGCTTTTTGAGCAATGCATGTAAATTATGATGTTTGTATTGGAAAATAAAATTGTACTAATGTAAAGATATTTGGAAATGAATTGAAAATACTTGTTTACTGTGAAAATTGTCATTATAAAGAAATAGAAAAATATGAATATGCATCTTGATCTGTAATGCATTGCCTACAAAAACCCAAGGCTGCTATTAAACATTTGCTAGTTTAAACTCCAATATTTGTCAATTATAGCTTCCAAAACTAATAAAATCACTGATTACTAAAGTGAATAGCTCTCATTGACAACTTGTAGTTAATACAAAGAACAATATGGATCAAATAACTTTTCCTTCTATTTAAGTATTGTAGTGCACCTTGGTTAGAGAACGGCTTGCAACTCATTTCTTATTTAAAATTCTAACTAAAAATTACTTTCATACTCAAAATATTGTTTTAAAGTCTGATAAAAATTCAAAAATAAAAAAACCAGAAAATCAAAGACTACTAGACTTGGAAGGGACTTTGAGGTTCATTTAGACCAGTGTTTCTTTAAAGTGAGCTCTTTAAAAAGAAATTTAAATTTGAAATTTGAAAACAGCTTAAGATTAGAATTATATTGATATTTAGTATTTTGAACTTATTTTGTAAAATTTTTCTGATTTTATAATTAAGTAAAACTCGTAAGCATAAAATTACACCTAGTCTTAGGTTTGTACATATTTAAGCAACGTTGTAATAAAAATAAGATTTTATATTATAAATAATTAGAAGTCAGCACTGAGAGTCCTCCAGAACATTTCATCCTTTAAAAGAGGTCTGTATATTACTCAAGTTTGAGAAACACTGATCTAAATAAATTCTAACCAAATGTAAGAATTTTTTCATTAATGTTCGTGATTGTAAATGCTCAAATTCCTTAAATACTTCCACTTACTGGATTTATTAAGAATTAAAATTAATTTCCCAATTAAATTCAGTGGACACTCTTTTCTGATGTCACTAAGATGTTTAGTGTGACTGTTACCTTTAAATTTAAATCAATCAAATTTAACTATAATAAAAAATTCAGGGGTGCCTGGGTGGCTCAGACGTTAAGCGTCTGCCTTCGGCTCAGGGCGTGATCCCAGAGTTCTGGGATCAAGCCCCGCATCGGGCTCCTCTGCTGGGAGCCTGCTTCTTCCTCTCCCACTCCCCCTGCTTGTGTTCCCTCTCTCGCTGGCTGTCTCTCTCTCTGTCAAATAAATAAATAAAATCTTTTAAAAAAATAACTATAATAAAAAATTCAGTTCATGAGTCACAATAGCCCCATTCCAAGTGCTCAAATAGCCACATGTGACTGGCAAGTACCTTGTTGGACAACATAGATATCGAGCGTTTTCATCATCATAGAAAGTTCTCTTGACTCGCACGGACTCAGTTAATTGAAAGATTAAGTAGAGAATCATAAAACTTGATGCATATCTTCAGCATTTAATTTTATCTTAACATTATAACGTATCTTTGTTTGCTGATTGTTTGATGTTATGCCAACGTCTTTTTTTTAAGCGTGGGTCCCCTGGTTGGAGGGTTAAATCTTATTTATTACATGTCACACCTTTAATGAATCATCTTTGTTTACAGTTCTTTTCCTTTAAAGTGGAGAAATAGCTTAAAGACACTTGCAAGGCAGTCTGAATGCAGAATCTTCATAGGCTGTTGCTGTCTTCCAAACTTTGACAGTGCTCTCACATGTTTGATTCCACAGCAGTTGGGTTTAGTGATTAACTTTTATCCCACGTGTCCGAAGCCTGAGTTTTCATAGAAACACTCTTCTTTCTTTTATTACTCCTTATATGTATTATATTTGTATATCATACAGTGTAAAGTGGATAATTGCAATTACATACACCAAATGAGAAAGCATGCAGCTCACCTTGGGAGCAGAGGGATAGAGATAAAGTACAGTGTCCTGAACATCAGTCAGGATGTTGAACTGAGGGAGTGAACAGCATGCTAATCCAGTGCTGACCAAGTGAAAGTTTGTTAAGAAGCGTCTGTAGTAGTAGTTTTACTAAATGTGTATAAAATTTAGGAAAAATGGAAACCAAAATACTTTTAATTGCTTAAAGCTAAATTTTGACTATGATATTTGACACTGACAAGCTTTGGGTAGAATTTATTCACTATTCTGTCTCTACGACTTTTTAAATGGTAAAATACATATACTCATTTTTTTGTGTGTGTTCTAATGAGATGACAGTGGTATTTAGAAAATCAACATGTTTTATAACCTAAAAATTATACTCTATTCCGTCAATTTTTTCTTTTACAGATACAACCCAAACAATTGTCTGGAGGACAAAACCCAGTTTCACATGTGTATTTGGAAGTTGTATCGAGGCATTTTTCAAGATCAAAAAAAGTGCCAGTAATCTATGACAATGGATTTCTCTTCATTCATACAGATAAACCCGTTTATACTCCACAACAGTCAGGTAGGGTATAAGATGTTGCTTTCTCTGGTGGAGAGGGGGCGATTGACATATTGTAGAGATTTTTTTAACACTTGAAATTAAGTGGAGGCAAGTTTCCAACTTGCTCAAGAGAGTCTCAATACCCAATGACTTTTACATTTATAAATACTATTTTAATTTAAAAGTTATATGGAAATTGCTAAATATATAATTTATACTTAAATATAAATTATAAGTCATTTGGAAACTGCAAAATCAGCAATTATATTATCTGCCTCATTAGTTATTTCCATGAAGAAAAAAGGTTTTTAGGGGTGCCTGGGTGGCTCAGTCGTTAAGCGTCTGCCTTCAGTTCAGGGCGTGATCCCAGGGTCCTGGGATCGAGCCCCGCATCGGGCTCCTCTGCTGTGAGCCTGCTTCTTCCTCTCCCACTCCCGCTGCTTGTGTCCCCTCTCTCGCTGGCTGTCTCTCTCTCTGTCAAATAAATAAATAAAATCTTTTAAAAAAAAAGCTTTTTAAAAATTGTGAAATGTTGTGTTATATCTTATTTATTAAATAAGTGTAAGGTATAATTACAAATACAATTTTGGCAATGGAAAAATAATTTATTATAGAGCCATGTTCATAAAAAAAATTCCTTTGACTTTGGAGCTATTCCTCAAATTCAGAAAATAAATCCAACCCTAGGAGATCAAATGTTTCAGCCAAGAGTAAACTAGATCACAGAAATATATGGATATTAATTTTCTAAGGGGATCTACCTAAGAAAATTTCTAATAGAGCATGGCTTCATATTCATGGTTCTTCTGCTAGTGGGAGAAAGGGCAGAATAGCAGTCAAAATTGAAGGATTGAGAAATGGCTGGATTTATTCCCAGTGAGCCAAAGGTAAAACTCAGAAAAGTGTAAAACCTACCCAAATATGGTCTCATGTCTGCAGTCATTGGAATCCTCCATCTCTCCCTCTCGCAGTCGTTCACATCAGAGATGGAATTATAAGAGAACTCTGTGTGGGAGGGGAGTTTATGGAGTTTCAATGATGCTGCTATTGGTGAAGTACAGGTGAAGAGAAGCAGGACCAGCCAGCTTTGTTGAAAAACTTTTCACATAGTGCATGCTTGCTAAATGTTGATGATGTTGGGGATGACAGTAATAGAATGGAATAGGCCTACATCTGTTCTGCAGGTGTACCTGTCCTGACAAGCTCAGAAAGGAAAGGCCTAGAGAGGGTGGGATATTGCTGTCAGCTTGAACAGATTGTCATTGGCCAGAGTAGTACCATCTCTTGACTCTAAGAAGAGGACCTGATATATACATAGAGCCCATAAAGCGTGGGCCCTTTAAAACATACTCATACCTAGAAACAAACATATCTTTGCCCTTGTCCTCTTCTGATATTAAAGGACTAATTTAGAAGAGATTCTGGAGCCAAATTGTCTGGGTTCAAATCCCAGCTTGGGCTGTTATGAGCTCTGTGACCCTGTACTTGTTACTCAATCTCTCTGAGCCCCACTTTCCTCATCTGTAAAGTAGAGATCATAATAGAACTTACCTCACAGAATTGTTGTGAGAGGTAGGTGAATTCGTATGGGTAAAGCACTTGAAACAATGCCCAGAACAGAGTAAGCACTGGGAAAGTGTTTTCCATTACTGTTTGATCTGTGGAGTAGCACAAAACCTTCTTTACACAGAAGGAAAAAAAAAATTACTTAAAAGTAGTTCTCTTAGAAATTGATTAAGTCTTGCTATTTATAGCTTTAATGTCCTAATCCACACATTTAATCTGAAGATCCTTGAGGGATTTTTAGTATAAGCATCTTTAGGATAAAGGCTTAAATCTTCAAGGCTTTGTGGGATAAGGACTTTAGAATATTGACCAAAATCCTTCAATTTCATGCAGCCTGTGTCCTGCCTTCCCCCCCAGCTTTCTCATTCACCATACTCCCCCTCATCTGTGGAAACCTGCCGAACTGACCTCTTTTTATTTGCTTTCTCATACTCTTCCCCCCACCCATATGAAGGCCTGTATATCTCTGTCTGGTCCATTCATTCCCCCCACCCCCCCAACAACGTTGCCTTATTAATACCTACGCAGCCTTCTCTGACCTCTCTGATCACTTCAAATCTCCCTCTTCTGTGCTCTCAGGAAGCTGGACAGTGCTCTTTGTAGTGCTTCCTGCCCTGGAATTGTACATACTCTTGTGTGATCATGCGTTCGCTCTCTCCTGCACTCCGTTGGAAGACTTCCATGTTTGATTTGTCTCGCCGCCGCATCTCCAAGCGCAGCATAGTGCCTGCACATAGAAGGCATCAATACTTTTTTTAAAAAACCTAATAAACCATATCTTTGGTACTAAAGAATTATATTGATCTTGCCTCTGGTACACTGTTGCTATGAAGACAAGATTGATTTTCTAATCCAAACACAACCTGGGTTAGAAAGTAGATAAGTAGTAGGCATAAAAATAATAATACTAAAGTAAAAATAATAAGCATTTATTGAGTAGGTATTATGCGCCAGGATATGTAAAAGCTTTGTCTCATTTAGTTCTCGTAACACTATAAAGCAGATACTAACAGTTCTGTTTTAAGATGAGAGAACTAATATTTAGAGGGATTAAGTAGCCCACTCCAGGGCCACTAGGAAGTGGTAGTCATGGGAATGAAACCAAAATTTTGAACTCCAGGGCATGAGCTCTTACCTTTTTGTGACATATTGCCTCTGGCAGTATCCCAGTGACACTAGAGGATGAACTGGGTATGTCCATAATATAGAAGAGAGGACACAAGGTGGGAGAAAAGTGAGGGGGGAAGACAGCAGAGTGTGTATGTGTGTGTCTTGGGGGGGATTTACCGAACATTTTGCTTTGACCTTATGGTCTTAGTGAAACCAATTTTGGAGAGCTTAATGTGACTTCTTATGTAGAGCTTTAGGTAATACTGACCCTTTAAAGGGCTTATGGCTCCAGTTTAGTTTTATTTTGTGAGTAAAGTTTTGGCCATGAGACGATTTCATCATTAGTAAATGAACGTCAGAGAAATTACAATATGTCATATTGAAAGGAACTACAACAGCATGTCTCAAGCAGCTAAGAGTTCAATTCTAAGCCGATGCAGTTGTTTAAAAGGCAGGGATCTATTAATGGGCAGAAACAAATGAAGAGAACAAATCGTTCTTGAGCTCTTGCCATTACTCATTTGACAATGATGCAACCATTTTAGGATCCGGCTCAACGAATCTAACAAAACCATACAATTCAAAACTGACTTTAGCAACAATAAGGGATACTTTGGGGCCTTGTTGTTTTTTATATGTGCAAGAGTCTCTAAGGTCAAAATGAAACTATCTAATTTTCCATTAAAATCTACAACTCTAATATGAGACAATATAATATGGTATACTCCCATAAAACCATATGGGAGAGATCACTATTTTGCTATGAAATTCTCAATAAACAAGGGCCTAATGTGTGTTCCCAAAAAGTTGTATAGAAATATATTTTAATAGGGGCGCCTGGGTGGCACAGCGGTTAAGCGTCTGCCTTCGGCTCAGGGCGTGATCCCGGCGTTCTGGGATCGAGCCCCACATCAGGCTCTTCCGCTATGAGCCTGCTTCTTCCTCTCCCACTCCCCCTGCTTGTGTTCCCTCTCTCACTGGCTGTCTCTATCTCTGTTGAATGAATAAATAAAATAAAATCTTTAAAAAAAAAAGAAATATATTTTAATAAAGTGGACTGTACTTCGAATTCACTAGGAAAAGTGGCTCTTTAAAGGAATCCAAGAGGATTCTCTTTAAAGGAAAATAATCTTTAGTAGTATATATGTCTGTAAACTAACTTTTTCTTTCTTTAAGTATGAATTTTTGTGTATCAATTTTTGTGACTTTTTAAAAACTATACTCATCTCTTTTGAGAATGATTATTGTAAAAAATCAAAATACCCTTGTGGTTAACAGAGGTTTTGATGATATCCATTGTTCTTACAGTAAAGGTTAGAGTTTACTCACTGAATGACGACATGAAGCCAGCCAAAAGAGAAACTGTCTTAACTTACATAGTAAGTATGTTATTTATTTAAATAATAATTTAACTCATCTTTAGGATAAGATACATTGTTCCATAATCCTGCCCTAACACCACACTAACTCATTCAATGTTGGGTAAATGGTTATTGAACATCTTCTGTAGGTCTATAGGTCTATACCTCTACAGTAGATATATGTAAAACGTTCATGAAAAGTCACTTTCAACAAGTTATGATTTCAAACTAAATCCTTTAAATATATCCTCTATGGTTTCTGTCTTAAAGAGCATCAATAAATCACTAAGAATTGATTGAATATTAATTGAATTTTATATATGAGATTTTTGATTTGTACAATTCAAGATAAAGAATTACAATGTGGGCACTTACACTTAAGAAACTTAGAGTTTAGTAACATACTAGCACATGTGAAAAATAGTGTTTAACCATAAGATAAAGATCAGCAGTTATCAACCCTTTATCAGCGATGACATGATGACATGTGTAACAGATGACATGCGTAACAGATGACATGCCCACGTGCAACAAGCTCCCGTGGTCTTACCCAGTTTGTGTCACAACCCTACAAAATTTTTGTGGGGAAATAACTGCTCACCTAGTAGCAGTAGGTATATTACCCGTGGCCCTTCCCTGTAGGCTGCAGCACTTTTTCTCCTACCAATGAACCTCAGAAGATGAAAAATTTACCAGAACACGAGTAAAAAAGAGGAATATATAGGGATAACATTGACTGCTCTATAGTCTACACAGATCATAAACCTTTCACAAACTTTGTCTGACTATTTTATACTGAATTACTTGTGAAACATCAGAGTGTGCCAAGACTGTGGTTGATAACTGTCGATATAGACTGTAAACTCCGGTAGTTTAGAAAAGAGATTAGGGAGGCCAAGGGACCCTTCAAGGAAGAGTTGAGATTTGAACTGGGCCCGGAGCAATGAGTGGAATTGAAAGCGATGGAGAAGACATGGGCGGGTTGCTGGAAAAGAGCGACAGACAGCAGAGTCAGAGGTAAAAAGGATTGGACAGGAAGAAATCAACCTGATTCCAGGGCAGAGGCGTCCCTGGCAACAAAGGGGTAAATAAGATTTTGAAAGTTAGACTAGGGCCAGAGACTTGAATCACCAGACCTGGAAGTGAAGAATTCACGTGGCAGGTGGTAGGGAGTCCATGCAGATTTACTGAAGGGACAGGACCAAGGATGGAAGGGAACGTGTAGCCATGAGCACCACTGTGGTGGAAATGAAGGAATGTGCAGTGGGAACCCCAGGCTGAGCTGCTGCAGAAGTCCTGATGCAGGGAGAGAGAGGTGTGCTGTCAGCAGCAGGAGAAATGCAGAGAGCGGCCTCCCAGACTGCCTGAACGAGGGTGGGGAGAGGAAGCCCATGAGAGTCACACTGACAGCTGCAGGGAAGCGGATGGGAATTCACCAGTTCACGACAATGGTTTATGTGTGCTAACTTGTCCTAAAGCTGTGAGTCTTTTCCTCTGGAACCCAAGATTTGAGTGTAGGAATAGACGTACACACTGAGTAGATACTACAGGACAAAACCCCACTAGAGAATAAACCAAACAAAGGATACAGTGGGGCAAATGACACATGGGCTCAGAGGGCAGACCAAATGGAGGTAAGAGTCACAGCTGACAGTGATCTTTTTCTGGAATAGAAAAGGTTTCAATTAAAGGAATAGATGTGGATTTTTACAAAATAATGAAGAACTTTCTGTTAAGAAATAGCACGAGTTTTCCAATGGCAACAGGAGGGACTAAGAAGTGAGATAGCAAATAAACTGGCTGAGTGGTATAGGGAGTCTCGAAGGGAAGGAAGGAGAGTGTCCAGCTCAAATGCCCTTTTCCTGTCAGAAAATACTAGAGGATGAGAACAGATGCTCTTTAATTTATTTCTCCTGGTTGAGCTTGAGTGATGAAAAATCCTGGCACCATGCAAGGAAGAGTGGATGTTGGTCGTCCCATGTAGGAGCTGCCCCAGGAAGAGAGGATTGAGGAGTCTGGTCCCAGAGCCACAGAGAATCAGTATACAAGAAGTATCCTGAAAATAGTGCTCAAGAGACATCATCTTAGAAGCACTGTGCATGATCACCTGCAGGGATAAGGAACAGCCCAGATGATATTTAGCTGCGATCCTAATCCTTGTTTAGAATAGACCTTGTAACTCCAGGGAAAAATACCTTAAAATCCTGGCCGTGAATTCCAGAGTCATGGCACATGGTGGTAAATTTCTGTGTTAAGGTCAAAATGAACCTTGTTGTCCATGAAAGTAGTAGGTGTAGTCCAAAGAAAGTAAAATACCTCATTTTGGTAATTTTCAAACCCACACACAAAGGGGAGTTTATGGGGAAGTTTTATGAAAACTTTCAAGTTTGTTTAACCATTTTGAGTGTTTTATCAAGTTCAAAAGGTTCATAGTGCACAGATATAGAATATCTAGCTAATTAGGGGTGCCTGGGTGGCTCAGTCATTAAGCGTCTGCCTTCGGCTCAGGGCATGATCCCAGGGTCCTGGGATCGAGCCCCGCATCGGGCTCCTCTGCTGTGAGCCTGCTTCTTCCTCTCCCACTCCCCCTGCTTGTGTTCCCTCTCTCACTGGCTGTCTCTATCTCTGTCGAATAAATAAATAAAATCTTAAAAAAAAAAAAGAATATCTAGCTAATTAAAGCATTTTATAGTATATTTGCTTTGGAAAACTTCAAATGAACAGATATGAAATTTAGATTCTGGTATCTATAAGGCCTGTTAATTTACATTTGGTTAGTTGTAACATCAATTATTGTTACATTTCTTTTTTTAGTTATGCAATAGAAAGTTGAGTCTCTTCTGGATAATTGAGGCTAGGATATCCTGGATACCAATGAAAACCTTGCCTCCCTCCCTTCCTCTGTGTGTGTGTGTGTGTGTGTGTGTGTGTGTGTGTGTATAGCAAGAGATGGAGGAGAGTTTTAAGAGGGAGGGAAGTAGCTTAAATGCACCCTATTTGCCTTTCACAACATTCAAGTACTCTTCCTCCTTCATATTTAACTTGAAGACGTAGATAGTTGTTAGTAAATACTTCTGTAGGTCAAAGGTATTATAATCAGTTGATTTTTTTTAATGTGGCTTATGTGCTCTGAGGTTGTTTGTTTTTATTCAAAGGATCCTGAAGGATCAGAAGTGGACATTGTAGAAGAAAATGATTATACTGGAATCATCTCTTTTCCTGACTTCAAGATTCCATCGAATCCTAAGTATTTTAAAGCATTTGTTAATAACGTTAATAAAGTTTTCTCTAGAAAGCACATCTGGAACTTTGGGTTGTGAGGCAGACAACCAGTTAGATGGAGCCACCTGGTGTTAACAAAGGATGTGAGCGTGAAAGAAATGAGGGTGTGCAAAGGAGTGCACTTGGGATGCACACGGGGGCTGTACAGAATTGTTGCAGCACTATATCGTATGCTGAAACTAATATAACACTGTATGTTAACTCACTGGAATTAAGATAAAATAAAATAAAACAAATAAAAAGTAGAAAGACCCCAAAATTTTTTAAACAACAACAACAAAAAATGAAAGGGCACAATGTAAGTTTGAATATTAAAAAGAAAATTTAAGTCAAATGAGAAGTGAGGCTCAGTTTCTGACCAAAAAAACAAACAAACAAAAAAACCCTCCCAATACTTCCCACCAATTCTCTTTATATATAGAAATAAAAATTTGGAAGACGCAGAAATAGTCCCTGGGCTTTTTTTCATTAAAACCATCAACTCTCTACCCTTCAAGGAATCTAATAGACATCAGTCTAAAAGGCTGGAGTGGTCCCATGCCTTGCTCTGAGAGTTATAAAAATATTGGTCCTCCATAGTCTTTGTCTGCATAAACTACCAGAAGGCAGATTTTAAGAGGGAGAGTGTTCTCAGAGCCATTTCCTTTTCTGGCCTCATGTTAAAGGATTTAAGAACATGTTTTAACAGAATGCAATGTAATAAATATTTGGTGAACACATTCCTGATATGTGCAAAGCACGTAGGGAGTGAGATACACAAAATAGAAATGAATAATCCACAGTCCCTGCCTTCAAAGGACTTATAATTGAGTAGGACAAATAAGTGTACTTGTAAATGGTTAAATACAACTTTAAAGCAAAATCTCCTTGTGGTCATTTTTCTGCACTCTGGAAGGGAGTCACAGTTTGTTGTTTGTAGTTAATTGACTGAAGATTTTCTAGAAATATGAGTGAAATTAGGGATTTAATTTTTAAATTGTATACTTTCTTGAAAATACTACCTGCTCTATAGCACAGAATTGATCTTATTATTTTATAACTATTATCATTTATCCAACTGTTATCCAACTTCATCTTGTGCCATTTGCTCCTTGACAGATTATGTGTCAGACATGATGGGCTCTCACGAACACTACTTTCCTACCCCAGTACCTTTGCACATGTTGTCCCCTCTACTTAGAATGTGCCTCAGTTTGCTGTTCACAAGGCTGACTTCTCATTCTTTAGGACACAGAGCAAATGCTCCCTATTCAAAGAGGCTGTTCCTGGATGCATAATTTAATGTAGTCCCTCTCCTTTTCTCTCTTATTTATTTACTTCATGGCACTTATCTCAATGTTACACTTATTTATTTGTTTGCCTTTTTATTTTGTCTGTGTTGCTCACTGTTGTATCTTCAGCACTTTAACATAACAGGCACTTGATAAATATTCATTGAATTAATGATGATGATGATAGTCATAATATTAAGTATTAATTGCATAACCAATGTGCAAGGTAAATATTTTTTTCATTGCACAAATGAGGTTAAACAACTTGCCCAAATCCATTCTGCCAGTAAATGGAAAGCTGGGAATTGGAAATTTCATGGACTGTTAGCTCTATAAAGGCAGAAATTCTTCTATTTTGTTCACTTTTATCTCTAGTTCTTACGCCAGTGCTCAGTAAATATTTTTAAATAAAGATTGTTAATTAAATTCAGGTCATTTTCCTCTTTAAATGAACCATACTTTGTCTCTAACCATAACTCCTTTTATGTGAGGTGTGAGTTTTATTATCTGGATAAGCTTGACCTTGTTATATGTTTCTAGAAATGTTAGTATGGATGTCCTACTATAGTGTGGATTTTAGTATTATGTTAGTATAATTATGGTCCACAACTAAGTTAATCCTCAAGTTTCATAAGCTCTTCAAATCAAAGCTATTGACTATATTAAGACAAAATACCTGAAAAAATAACACAATATATGAGAAACTCATTACTAAAAAATTTTTATTATCCTTGAAACACTCAATTATTTCTGTTTATTACTTAAAGATCTACACAAATAAAATATATTACTTGGGCTAAATCTCTACTTTTTCCTTTTTAAAACAGGAATCGATTAGATTTCCTTTGGACAAATTAAAAATATTTGATAACTTCTATAATTTTAAATATTTTGTCTCCACAGATACGGTGTGTGGACAATCCGAGCTAAATATAAAGAGGACTTTTCAACAACGGGAACTACATATTTTGAAATTAAAGAATATGGTAATTTGTGACAATTAAAAGTTTACCTGTAAAAAGTTAGTGTTTTTGCAGTTGTGCTTTTCATTAGTGAACTTAATGCAGAATCACTCCCAGAGGAAGATGAGGCAGCCTGACGGGGATGGTTAGAAGTACTGGCTGAGGAGGTTGGGAGAGTGTAGTTGTTGGAATGCTTCGGCTCTTGTTCCAGCATGCCCTTGTTCCCCTTGAACAAGCTCATCAACATTTCTGGACTTGTGTTCCTCATCACAGAGCCAGAAGAAACCTAGTGACCCATGGAGCTTGACGAGTTAAGGTCAAAAATTATGATTTTAGAAGAAAGTTAAATAGGCAGAGATGCGGTGACTAGAACCCAGCAAGACTAACGATTTGCTCAAGTCATTACAACCGATTAGTGGCAGTACAAGAACACCTGCATTTCCATCCCCCTAGTTCAGTACTGTTTTCCTTCTGGCTCAATCATATTAATGGACTAACAATTAACATATAAATAGCTTATCTTTCCATTTCTTTTTCTTTTTAAAGATTTTATTTACTCATTTGACAGAGAGAGAGAGACCACAGCAAGGGGAGCAGCAGGCAGAGGAGGCAGAGGGAGGAGAAGCAGACTCCCCGCTGAGCAGGGAGCCCAATGCAGGGCTGGATCCCAGGACCCTGGGATCATGACCTGAGCCAAAGGCAGACACCCAACTGACTGAGCCACGCAGGCGCCCCAATCTTTCCGTCTCTTATAGTTGTTTACTAGAGCACTTGTGTGTTCTGATATCAAATTTAGCTTTCTTTTGCTTGAAGTCATTTTTTATTCCTGCAGGAGACTTACAATATGGAGAATAAATACACAAATTTTAATAATTAGCAAACAAAACAGTGACCAAAAAAATTTGTTACACTGAAACAACTTTAAAAATTAGTGGGCCCTCAATAACCTATAATCCTAACTGATCTTCCTTCCTCCAAGTATTTTTGCTGCTTCTTGTGTATATCTAGAATTCATCCACCTCTTACCATCCTCATCAATTCATCACCAGGCTTCCTCCTGGACTACTGCAAAAGCCTCTCAATTGCTCTCTCTTCTTTCAAGCTATTCTCACTTGGTATTGGCCAAAATCTTGAAATGCAAATCTCATCATGTTATTTCACTTTTGAAAAGTCCCCAATAGCTCCTCATTCCTTTGCTAATGAAAATCGAAATCCTTATTTTGAGCTGGCCCCCGCCCTCCTCCTCTTGAGCCTCATTTTATAGCATTCATTCCCTTACTTCCCTCCAGCAGTGGTGACTTTGGGTAGAATATTCCATCTGCCTAGAATACTTTTCCCCTCCCTCATTCCCTAAGCAACGCCTTCTCATGTTTCAAGTCTTAGCTGAAAAGCCATTTATTCAGCAAATCTTTTCCTAACTTCTCTTTCCTGGGAAGGATTCACTCTACTTATATATTGGTTTTCATAACTATGGTGTAGGTGTTTATCTAATTATTTGCTAATCACTGTCTTCACTGCTTGACTGTGAGCTCAGTAAGGACAGGGTTTGTGTCTTTCTGTTCACTGGGATATCCCCATTAATAGGAGTGTGCCTGCTGCATAGCAAGTAGGTACTAGAAGAAAAGATGAAATGTTTTCTTCCACCTCATATCATAGAGAGAACACACCTGCCTTCATCTTTGGTAACAGGAATGCAGCCTAGAGCAACAAAGGGCCTTCCCCTTTGAGACTTCTCCATCTAGAAAACACGAGCCATATCTAAAGCCAACTATCTCACTTACACTTATGTGTCAATCTTTGTCCACAATATCAGGGCCTCTCAGTTACTCAATTTTCTATTAACAGTTGTGCTGGTTAACAGAATTAGAATCCATAAGCGCTGGTACATGGTCTTAGTTCGTCTAAAGAGAAGGCAGTGCCATTTTGACAGGTGAAATTGTTTCCTCTTGGGCAATCAATGAGAGAGAGAGAGAGAAAGAAAGAACTCCTTTCTGCCCTAATTTTAAATTTTGCATGGGTGTTCTTTCTTTTAGCTAATTGTAAGCTTTCTCTTCTTGACTAAAGTCAGAGTTTTATGTTGAAATTTGGAGACCAGATGGGTTTTATCTATGAGACATAAAAGGGAACTGTTAAATGAGCGAGAGTTTTCGTTTTCTATTTTCAATTTAATAAACCCTCATTGAATGTATAATATGTTTAAGACTAAAAAAAAAAATATGTTTAAGACTGCATAAAAAGGATGGGAGGGGGAGAGACACAAAGATACATGGAGTATAGTCTTTTCTGTTTTCAAGAAGGCCATACACTAGTGAAGGAAATAATCAATTGCCTATAATAAATGTTGTAATCAAAGTAGAAGCAAAGTGCTTCTGGTACATAAAGCTGGAGAGACCTCTGATTGGTAGAGTGAGAGGTGCCCCATGCATATTGTTGACAATGATGACGATGATCTTGACAATAACAAGTTGGATGTTGTATTGATGTTATAGCTTGTCCAACTATCCTAGAAAGAAGGCTGCTCTAACTTGCCTCTTTGTTTTTATTTTCAGTGATGCCACATTTTTCAGTCTCAATAGAACCAGAAAAGAATTTCATTGGCTATAAGGATTTCACTGATTTTGAAATTACTATTAGAGCAAGGTAAGAAAGTTTCTTTTTTTCAGATTATCCAGCAAAATTGAGTGCCAAGTCTGGTTGGTGATAGTTGCTCAAAGTGAGAAGTATGATTTTCTCCCCACTTTGTTGAGGTATCATTGACATGTAATATTGTGCAAGTTTAAATGCACATATATATTGCTGAGATCTGTGATTTATTGGCAATGTTTTTTATGACTTTGGGATTGATTGATTGATTGATTGATTGAGGAGATATCAGGCCTATAGTTTGTTTACTCGTTCCAATTTTCACTGATTCCGGTTTTAGGTTTTTTGGTTACTCAACAGCAAAAAAATCCTAAAGTTTTAAGTTCAATGTGTATGTTTAGGAATCAGCATGACTTAGGATATTGGGACTGAGATATGAAGCCTTTACTTCTTGTCATTTTTTTAATGGCTTAATCAACTAGCTAATGCTCCACAACTACTTCAAGACCCAATGCTTTAAAACCAGAACCATTTAAGAGGCAGCAGGGCAGTTCCACTAATCTGGGCCAGGCTGAATGTCAGCTGGGCTCACCTATGTGCCTTCAATTCCTTGGCAAGTCTCCTGGGGGCTGGCTGGTTTAGGGAGGTCTTACTCATATGTCTGGCAGTTGACTAAAGCGACAAAGACAGTTGGACTTTGTGTATCTCTCATCATCCAGCAGATTAACCTATAGTAGCAGCAATGCCCACAGGAAGAATATGGAAGCATAAAAGTCCTCTTGAGGCCTAAGGTTAGGACTGGCTCACCATCACTTCTACCACATTCTTTTGTCCAAAGCAAGTTTTAAGACCAGCACAAAGGAAATAGATTCCCTTCATAACTTTTCATCTGCAAGGAGCTACAAAAGTGGTGGATTTATGGGGCAGTGGAGAACTGGAGTTAGTTTTGCAAGCGATCTCCCACAAAAATTCAGGTCATTTAAAAATGACAATATAATGTAGTTATTAGTAACAATAACCAATTTATATAACTATGTGTTGGGCATTTTTCTAAGTACTCTGTATATATTAGCTCACTTAATCTTTATGAAATCTCTGTGAGGCAGATACAATTTCTGTCTCCATATTACAAATACAAAAACAGAGGTACGTAAGTGTCAAGTTATTTGCCCAAGATCACATAGCTAGTAAGTTGTATAGCCTGTCTGGTTTCAGAATTCAAGCCCACAATACTACCCTGTACTGCCTTTCTTATTAGCATTTATTCCTAAAATGGAATTCCTAAGATTATTCCTAAGAGCCTAAGATGTTACTTAGTCTAAACCAACACAAAGGCTCATTTGACAGAGAATTCTAGAAACTGACTTCTTTTGATGGGGACACTTACTTTATTTGTTCAGACTATGGATAAGGAAGGTTAGCTCTTGCTATATGTTATTTGCTATGCAGCAAATTTCCTTTAGCCTCACTATAATTCCAAACTAAAAAGGAAATATGCAGTTAGAATGTTAAAAAAGAATTTATATTACGAGTTTGGGCATGCTGCTTTTAAAGATGTAAAAGAAAATAGGGAACTGAGCCCCACTGATATCAAAATCATCAAGGAAGCAGTGTATCCTGGTCTTGGACCTGAGGTCTTTTGATCTCCTCAAGATCCGTTTTTTCATCAAGCACAGAGTAATAAAAATCCGCACTTTGATTTTATTATTGTAGCTTTATGAGGATGAAATGTAATAGTGGATGGAAGACACTTGAAAGTGTATCAAGTGCTTTATGTAATTTCAAATTGTTACATTGGATCTGAATTTTATTATTGTAACCATGTTAGCAAAACAATTTTATGGTATTATTGTTTGGCAGATATTTTTATAATAAAGTCGTCACCGAGGCTGAAGTTTATATCACTTTTGGAATAAGAAACGACTTAAAAGATGATCAAAAAGAAATGATGCAAAAAGCATTGCAAAACACAATGGTAAGATGTCAAGACGGGTTCACTTGTACCTAAAGACACACCAGGAAGGCTGGAGAGAAGTCACTTTCAGATCATCTAGTCTAACCCTTCATTTTACATAGGTGTGGAAATCAAAGCTAAAATGCTCCCTTGGCTTCTCCTGGTTCTCAGGATAAAGTCCACTGTCCATGACATCAGCCTCCCTCGCCAGCCTATCTCGCTGCCCCTTTCCTCTCCCTGGAGCTGGTCACTCCAGTTCCTGGAACTTACACTAGTCTCTCTTGCCTCCAGGTGTTTGCAGTGCATCTCCTTCTACCTGGGAATGCTCTTTCCCTTTGTCCCTTCTGTCTCTTCATTGCCTGGCTAATTCCTTCTTAAAGTCTCAGTGTTAACTCCCTTTCTCTGGGAAGTCTCCCTGACTCCTATAAACTAGTTTGGCAGCCCCTGCCAGGTACTCCCTTAGGCCTTGTGCCTCCCTTTGTGGAGTATGTTTCATACTTTATTACAGTGTTTCTCAACCAGAGACATTGTTTAGCAATGTTCAGAAACATTTGTGGTTGTCACAACAGGGAAGGAGCGTGCCACTGGCATTTAGGAAATAGAGGCCAGGGTTCTGCCAAACTCCTGCAATGCACTGAGCAGCTCCCAGCAACAAAAAATTCCCCTGTCCAAAATGTCAATAGTGCTGACATAGAGAAACCCTTCTTTACTGCAGTGGTTTATGTACTTAGCATTCTCTACACCAAACTCTCTGTGGGTCTGAATTGTTCCCGTTATACACCCAGAGCCAACCTGAGTCCTCGCAAAGTGTAGGTGCTCTGTAAATATTTGTGAGTGAATGAATTCATTGAGAAGTTATTTGCCCATGGTTAAGGGCTAGTGGTTGCCGGAGCTCAGAGTAGAGCCCTGGTCCCCTTTTCCCTTGTTCAGTGTTCTTGACATTATACCTCAGATGATAAGGACTCCTGTCATTCTGCTCACTCTTGCATACTCATGTGGTTTGTATCATCAGTTATTTAGGTTATGCTTTTCCAAAGAGTTTGATTTATTCAAGTTATAAGGCAGACACCTCTTTTTAATGTAAGAGTCTATGCTAGGCACTGAGATTTGAAGGTAAATAAGACAAAAATCCCTGGCCTCAAGCTACTCAATTTTAGAAGAAAAAATAAGGCAAAATCTATTTTACTGTTGTGGTTAATAATTAAGCAATATAATATGACTTAACTCCATCTCTATCCATTGTGTGTTTTTAAATTAGTGTTTCAATATGTAAGCAGTGAGGTACAAATTAAATATCATAAAACCCAACAAACTCTCAGGAGCAAAAGTAAGCTGGAAAGCAGGCCCAGAAGATGGACGATGACTCAAAGGTCAGAAGAAGGAATCTTTGTCAGCTAGTGCAAAAAAGACCTGTTGAACCATGTAATGTTTACAACTCTTCCTATACATCTATGCCCATAAGTTAGAAAATAACATTCTGGGCTTCTTTGTAGACTTAATCATTCACTCTACTGTTGACAATAAACCATTCCTCTAATGGTTGCCTTCTATTTAGAAGCTAGTAAAGGCAGATTTTGTTAATTATTCTCTGTTAAGTTCTTCTCTGAAATACCTCTTTCATTTTCCACTTTTAAAAAGTTGATAAATGGAGTTGCTCAAATCACATTTAACTCTGAAACGGCGATTAAAGAACTGTCCTATGACAGTCTGGAAGATTTAGACAACAAGTACCTTTATATTGGTGTAACAGTCATAGAGTCTACAGGTAAGTTTTTTTTTTTTAAACTTTCTCTTGAATAATATTTAGACAGCATATTATAAGTATAAATAATTTCTGTAATTGTTTTGTATTTTATTTTCGTTCATAGTTAAATTTTACTTTCATATCATTAAAAACTGAGATTAGAGTAGAGCTCTTCCACACTCTAGTCATTGGGTCTCTATCACCCCAAGTACAAAAATGGGATAGCACCTGCCCAATTGATATTGATATCCTGATATCTGGCTTGACCATCTAACACCCCAGTGTTCTTACCTGGTAAGAATAAAAATCTAAATGAGATTATATATGTAAAAATGTTTGATAAAGTACTATGCAAATGAAAGATACTGCATTATCATTTAGTCTCCTTGTCTGTACAATGATGGAGTTGAACTAAATACCTCCTAACGCCCCTTTCAGCTGTAATATTCAGGCAGTCTATCTAAAATTGGAGGTAATGTTTCTAAAATGGGTACAATAATAGCATATAACTCACAGTGCTATGGTGAGGATCAGAGAGTCAATATATGCAAAGCACTTAAAACAGTACATGTCACATAGTGCAAACAATCAAAGTGTTATCCCCACCCTTCCCCTCTACCTCCTTTTTTCCTTCTTCTTCTCCTCCTTCCTCCTCCTTCTCCTTCTTTCTCCCCTTCTCCTTCTTCCTCCCCCTATACCTCTCTTCTTCCTCCTCCTTCTTCTTCTTAGCTACTACTTTCTTAGCATCCTTAAAATCTTATCTAGTGCTCTCAACCCCACTCCAGTGGTTTTTAATAGTCATTAATTATTACTCCAAATTATTACTTACTTCTGGTATCTTGATTACTAACGTTACTTATATTTTCAGGTTTATATTGAACCCCTAAACTAACTTTAACAAATAATTTAACCACACTAGTCCTTTTTTTTTTTAAATAAAATGAGAGTTAGACTAGATGATCCCTAATGCCCCTTCCACCTCTTTAAATTTGTCCTTCAAGGGTAGTAGAATGAAGAATTGAGATAATTATTCAGTTATTGAGTACCTTGTATATATCAGATGATCAGTAGATGCTGGAGAATGATACTCCTTGCCCAGGCTATTATTTTTGACATTATTTTAATGTTTCTTTTTTACTTTTATTTTTTCTCAATTTATTTCAAATAAATTCCATTTAAGTAATATTTATGAAATATTCAAAGAGTGTTGCTAAACATACAGGCTTACAAATGTGAATGATGTATAATCCCAGCTCTCAAGTGTCTTACGAACTAGCACTAGCTGTAAGACAGGTAAACAAAGAATTTTGTTTTAAGCAAGAATTCTATTTGTGCTCTAATAACCAAAGTACTTAAGCTACTGATCTCCAGAGGAAGGTGAACTCCTAGGTGACTGTTGAGCACCCATATACAGTATCCTGAAGATGACCAGTCTTGAAGAATAAGTAGGGTTTTGAGACTGGGATGGTAGATGGGATTGATATGGGACACCCTCCATAGAGGGGACATACCAAGGGTAGAGGGGAAGACTTGATCTTTGAGATTACCCAGTGGATTATCCAATTGGCTGAAGTATAGGATATGTATAGGTGTATTAGGGATGAATACTGGAAAGGAGTTTAGGGATACTGGAGCTTTGTATGTTACTGGGCTCCTGCCAGTGGACTCTCAGTGCTCCCTCAACCTCAAGCACTCTTTTTCTGTCTTCTCCATTTTTCTCCATATCCCTGTGCTCTACAGGTGAACCCCTGTAAAGCTTAGTGTCTAGTCCTTTCCTTCTCTCCATAACCCCTTGTACTATTCAACTGAAACTCAGGCCACTGGTGAAAAGTGGTGTCCTTTCCTCACACTCCTCAGTCCAGCCCTATAGTCTCCTTCCACAAGGGACATCTCTACACACAAGCCTTGGATATAAGGCTTTGGAAACTCCTGAGGTCTAAACTTTTCTCTGCACTGTCCCTTTGAACCAAGACCCATGTCCCACTTAACTCCCTATGAATGAATGCAGGAATGGAGCCAGTGAATGAATAAGTCTGTGGAGACATATGCAGGTAAACTAGATCCTCATACCAAGGGGTATAGTCCTCAATGTGATGCATGTCATTTCTTTAGGTGGATTTTCTGAAGAGGCGGAAATTCCTGGCATCAGATATGTCCTCTCCCCCTACAAACTGAATTTGGTTGCTACTCCTCTTTTCTTGAAGCCTGGGATTCCATATTCTGTCAAGGTAAATGAAAGAGAAAATTGCTAAATGTGGTCGTCTTCTTCTGTTTACAGAAAGCAAACAGAGGAGGGATGCTGTAGAAGGGAATCACAGAGGAAACTCATCTGTAAAACCTGCCCCCCCTATAGATGCGGAGGCGGGTGGGAACCTGCAGGCCAGCTTCAGCCTTGGGAGTGATTTCAACCCTTAGAGCAAGTGTCAGTATTTAGTAAGGTAGCCTGTGTTAGGCATTCCCTTAAAAAGCATTGCATTAAATTATATGTAAAGAAACACCATAAGTCTGTAGTTAAAAAAAAGATGCTAACGTTTAAAATTATTTGGTAGCATGTTCTTCAAAAGCCTTAAAATAGGACTATCGTTCTTTGAAAATAAAACCCCTTTCTCTCACCATTTTTTACTTCCTGTGTCATCTCTGTTTGCGTTTCTGTGCTTTTCAGTCTGCCCCTGCGGTCCTTGTGAGTAATTCTGTCTCATGTCCTCTCTCTGTACCAGTCTCCATTCTTTACATTCTGGCTCTTTTGGTCCCTGCCTCTCTATTCTCTCTGTTTTCTCTCTCTCTCTCTCTCTTTTTTTTTTCCTTTTCTTCTTCCTCCTTCCCTTTTAATGTTTTCTCTCCTCCCTCCACTTTTCCTTTTTAAAATGCTGATAGTGTAGTGTTAATACATTCATTTGACTTTCTAATTCTATTTTATTTAGTAAATACATGTTATATTATATTTTTAAGACGGAAATTTTTGTTCCTTGTCTTTAACTTAGAAAGCTAGAAGAGAGTGTTTTATTTTTTTATTCTTTAAAAATGTGTTGGTTTTGAAAATCAACTTCGATATAATTAAAATGTACTTAATACTCACTGTCTTTTTTATTATTATTATTATGTAATGTTAGTCACCATACAGTACATCATTAGTTTTTGATGTAGTGTTCCATGATAATACTCACTGTCTTAAGAGAGTGGCCTAAGTGGTCACTGGCTTTTAAGAGAAAAAGATTTGCCAAGTTAAAGCAACCTTTGGACATGCTCGTAGCTTCTTTCATACATACAAATATGTTATAATATATATGATTATAGGATACATATGATAATTTTTGGTATATGATAAATAATACATAATAATATATAATAAAATACCATAAATATAATACTATTACATTGAATATATCTATATTATTTTGAAATCTCTTTTATATATTTTCTATCACATATAAAAATAGAATAACATAAAGCACATCTTTTTGGAAATTATGTATGGCCACATGCATGGCAGTGAGATGTAGAGGTTAAGAGAAAAAAAAGGTGAATTTATTGTTTGTCGTGTCTAAGAGAATTATTCCCAGAAGGGACTGCCTCATTTTCTCCTTTATCCAGTTCTAAACGCACTGAAGAATCACAGAAGTTAGGCAGCAGAAGACCTTATCATATCTACTTCATGGATTTAGTAGAATGATATCTATGTCCTGAGTCTGCTTGATGTACAGGGGATCCGTTCGAAAATGACATAACTAAATAGAACCAAACTTTCCTATAATCTAAGGACATGCTTGTCTTTACTGAAGTAAACACGAATAATTTATACTTTGTGGGGAGGAAGGAAAATTATTTCAGAATTGTTCTGCTTTTTAGAAAGTAATGATGAGCTGCCAAAACGGATTTGGACTATTCTGACAAACAGGTGCAGGTTAAGGATTCGCTGGACCAAGTGGTAGGAGGGGTGCCGGTGACCCTGAGCGCACACACGGTCGATGGAAACCAAGAGACATCTGACTTGGAGTCCAAGAAAAGTGTAACACGTTCCAATGATGGAGTGGCTTCATTTGTGGTCAATCTTCCATCTGGAGCAACGGTGCTGGAGTTTAATGTGAGCTGAGTTCTCCTGTTGAATTTTCTAGGACAGTGTGTGCTTTTGACTGTGTGTTTTGGCAAGTGTGCAGAACAGATGCGGCAGATTTTAAACATGAGTCCAGAGAACAGATCCACGAGTTTGCATCCAAAAGAAAAAAAAAAAAAACCTAAGAACCAGAGGCAATATGCTAATCCGTTGACTGGTCCTTGAGGAAGATAAATCTATCATTTTTTTATTTGGGAATTAATTATTTTCTCTTCTATTAGTAAGACTATATTAGAATCTAGAAGCTTCAGAATAGGTATACCAGTGGAAGTCAGCGGTAGAAATATTCTCCCCTTCACCCCCACTTTTTATTTTTTCTCGGGGACACAAAGGGGTCAAACACGGAAGCCTCCCTTTTTCCTAGCTGCATAAACTACTCTACTTCGAGCTGAATTAATAGGCTTCTCTCCCAGCAAATAAGGCTTAAGTTCCCAGTCCCAAATAAAAAACGAATAAGTTAGTAATGCACATTGATGACTACAGCGTGCACACATTCACTCTCATCTACCAAGCAATTATGAAATGCTAAGAACTTTGTGTAGAACACATTTAATACCCAGTTAGTCAGCTCCATGAGTTGCCATTTTGCAGCTGAGGAAAGGGGAGCTTCTAACCTCTCTTGTGATTAAATAACTTATCCAGAGTTAACAAATGGCAGCCCTGGGATGCAAACCAATGCCTACCTCACTCCAGAGCATGAGCTAATAGTCCCTTTGCTGTCAAAAGTGGATATTGCTGCCATGATCTCATTTCTGCCCCATTCCATATTAGTAAGTGCACTCTGTGCCGCCACTTCACATTGAAACTGGACCAGAGAGTCTGTGTGATGTTTACAACTCTTGTCCCCAGTCCTCAAGACCTTCCCACTGCTACCCTTCTCTTACCCTGCCAATCCATAGGAAGAGGAGTCCCAGATTGCCATGACATTTCAGGAAGGGTGCTAATATTTTTTCCAGGAGCATCTTTTCCTCTTCACTTCACCAGACTTTCCCACCATAGCTCATAATCCCATATTATCCCAATATTGTCCATAGTCTTTGTTACTTGATACCATAGCTGTATAAACAGTAGAATAATGGAGTTTTTTTTTTCCTTTAGCATTTGGTGTTGTGCAAATTAGAAATTTATAGAGCAAAGAAAGAAATTTAAAAGGTATTTTTCATAGAAAATATTTCATCACAGTCCACATGTCTTTTTTGAAATTTTCCTTTTCAGGTCAGGACTGATGACCCAGATCTTCCAGAAGAAAACCAGGCCAGCAAGGATTACCAAGCAATAGCATATTCATCTCTCAGCCAAAGTTACCTTTATATTGACTGGATTGAAAACTATAAACCTTTGCTTGTGGGAGAATATCTGAATGTTATTGTTACCCCCAGAAGTCCATATATTGACAAAATAACTCACTATAATTACTTGGTAAGTACAGTAATTATAGATTTACATCTATCTATTCCCCCACCTGGAACATCTCTTCTTGTTAACAGAGGAGCATGAAAATAACCCCTTACATTTGTTTTTACAAAGCACTTCCAAGAACATAATTGAGTTTGATAATCAGCTTTTTGAAAACCTTTGAAATGGGCCATGATTTTCATGATCATTTCCTAGATGACAAAACTGAGGAACAGAGAGGTTAAGTGGTCACTCAGCTTGGAAGAGGAAGATTTTGATTTGAACTAGGAAACTCTGACTCCTTTTCTGTTACACCTTTCACCAAAGAGAGCCTGATTACTCCACAGAGAGAGCCCGATTAAGTTCTCACATTACCTCTGCCCTATTTCATGGCCAAAGATACATATGTAGACCTATTTCAAATATGTGCATTTCATTGGCATAAAAGGGGGCTCCAAATCCTTCTCTTAAGAGTTGAGTCATGTGCTACCTACTCCAATTCTATAGTTTAGCAGCAATCCTATTACGTCACTTGTATTAAACAAAGGTGGCCAGTCAAGCACCTGTGGGTAGAACCTAAGACAGAAGGTGGAAAAAATGTTAAGGGCTTCCTGACAATTGTCAAAGAAATGGGTTATTCCGATGGCCAGGCCTGAACATGTAGTGACAGCTTTTTCAACATTTTTGAGAAAAAAATTAAATAATAGATGAGGAGCACAGATCATTATGACTGATGAAGAATTGTGGGACCTGTGTAGGAACTGTGTTCCGAAACCACGTATGCAGTCCTGCTCTCCAAGGATGATTAAGGGATCTTTGAGGACATTTTGGCTTCATGTGATTTGTAACTTTTTTTTTTTTTTTAACCATATGCCTCCAATTTAGAACCTAATCTCTGGCTTTAAAACTTAATTCCCAAATTAATGCACTTCACTTACTCATCTATTTTTTTATCAATAAAATGAAAGAGATTTGAGTATCAGTGTGATGACTTTAAGCGGATTTGGGGTCAAATCTTAGTCCTCTGATTTCCTAGTTATGTGATTTTGAGCTAAAATCAGTATGACATTTAGTTAATTCCTGAGCCCCAGTCCCTTTATCTGTCTGCACAATGGGGGTAATATTCCTATCCTGGTTCTTGTGAGAAAGAAAGGAATTAAGTAAATGTAAAAGTTCCTGACACATAGTGGGCCCGTGCTTGTTAACTTTCTTTTCTTTAATATAATTTCTATTCCAGCTCCAAGCTCATCCTGAAGCAAAGATTTTTTTTTTAACGATTACTACTGCTGTTTATTTTTAGATTTTATCCAAGGGCAAAATTGTTCATTTTGGCACAAGGGAGAAACTTCCAGATTCATCTTACCAAAGCATAAACATTCCAGTGACACAAAACATGGTTCCTTCAGCCCGTCTCCTGGTCTATTACATCGTCACAGGAGAGCAGACAGCAGAGTTAGTGTCTGACTCAGTCTGGTTGAATATCGAAGAAAAGTGTGGCAACCAACTCCAGGTGAGCCACAAATTATAAGTCACAACCAAATTTTCTTCTGAGTAGAGGAGACTGTAAATGTAACTACTTGTGAAGGTTTGTCTCACACAAATGACCTTTTCTTTTCTTTTTCAAATGATCTTCTAGGTTCATCTGTCTCCAAGAGCGGTTGCGTTTTCTCCAGGCCAACGTGTATCTCTTGATATGGCAACTGAGTCAAATTCCTGGGTGGCTCTATCAGCAGTGGACAGTGCTATATATGGAGTCCAAAGGAGAGCCAAGAAGCCTCTGGAAAGAGTTAAGTAGTGGATGGCCTTGGTTGCTGGTGCACGGGGTGACTCTGTGTAATGGTTCACAAAGTATGGCTCTAGGGTAGGGTGTAGGGAAAAATTAGGGGAAGACCAGGCCTGCTTTTCTGTAATATACTCAAAATAATGGTTCTTAGGAAGGTAAGCCATCCCCATGTTAGTCCCTAAAGCATAGATTCATCCGTTTTTGTTTTTCCAAGTGTAGAGTTAAGCACTTTAAAAACATATGACCACGGTGGCAATTATATTCATGGGGCAAAAGTGCCATCGATTGGGAGGGTTTTGATATTGAAGAGTTGAGGGCTTTATAGTGGCAGTGCAAGAGAAAGCCAGATAAGCAGCCTTTGGAAGGTTTTTGGTTTTGTTTTCTTTTTTTCACTCTCTTTAAAATCTGTGGGACAAAAGAACGTGAAAATTATTCAATTCCCCTAAATTCCCATTTCTCTCTCCTAGGCTCTACTACTATTATCTAGGCTTGAATTTCTTTGAACAAGAAAGAAAAAACTATGCAGTTAAAAATGTTCAGAAAAGAAAAAAAATTGGGGTTCAAAATTAAAACTGGAATGTTTCCCCAAACAAATTCTCACCCACTTAGAACCTAGAGCCTTCTTCCCCAAAACACAAGAGGCTGTGCTCCTTTTTAAATTTTTTTAGCAACTTAAAAATTAATTTGTCTGGTTATTATTTATTTATTTATTTATTTATTATTTATATGTTATATTGATCACAGCATGCATTCTACGTACAAAACAGCATGGGTTGGTTCCTGAGAATCTCCTCACCAAAGCTTAAAACTTAGTTCTTGTTTTAATTTTCAATAGGTATGTGTTTATAAATTTAAAAGGTCACACTAAAATAATGAAGTTGGGAAATTTGGTCTTTGCCCGTTTGACAAATGAGTGATCTGATTTGTTATAACCATGTGACAACTTGTACCTTTAGTTCTTCAGAGGAATGATTTATACATCTAAATAAACTCAACATGCTGCCTTTAGTTAATTCCTAAGAATTAATTAATCAGTTCACTACCTCTGGACAGGTGTTTCAAGCCTTAGAGACGAGCGACCTGGGCTGCGGGGCAGGTGGTGGCCGCAACAATGCAGATGTGTTCCACTTGGCTGGACTCACCTTCCTCACCAATGCAAACGCAGATGACACCCAAGAAAATGGTAAAATGTTCAGCATTTTTTGTTTATTGTTCAAACTGGTTACTGAAATTTACATCGATCATTTTCCTCCTGGACATCCTTATCGTAATTCTCTTCCACAATATTCTCTACGCTGATCTTAGACATGGCGACATAACTCCCCAGTATAAAACATTTTACTGACCATCAAGATAAAGTACGGTCTTTAGTGTCGGTCGTACTCAGAGTTTTCCATGATCTTCTCCCCAGCTCTCTCCAACTGTCTTTCATCTTGCTCTACCTTACCTTATGTTTAAGCTGTACAGAACCCGGTAGAGTGGCACAATGCTTGGTGGCCATTTGGGTGGCACTATGCCACTGCACACTTTTAGGCCTTTCCCTATCAGGACTGCTTTCCCTCGTATTAGCCTGAAGAAGCTGGTGAAAGAATCACCTCCTCTATCAGGCCTCTTCCCCATATAGAATTGATCATTCCCTCCTCCTTTTTAGGAAGAATGCTGTAGGGACTAGCTCTGTTTATAAGCAACACAGCAGCACTGCATCATGCATCACGGCACATTCTTGCATTTAGTTATGTATCTTGTCTCAGCCACTGCACTGTGAGCTCTTTAAGAACAAGGACCACATCTTCATCATATCTCTGTGGCTTTAAATTTGTTCATAATTATATTTGACCTATTATTCATAATAATATAGCACAAAGAACAAATAATAAAAATGGCATACCCAACAAAAACTTTGCTTACTTTAAATGCTTAGATATTTTTCTGTAATCAGTGGATTGAAAACGTAGGATTTAAAACCAAACTCAAATCAAACAAGTCAAACTCTATAGATGACAGTGGATCATGAGCTCCTCTAAGATAAAACAAGTCATATTAAGACGTGTGGTGCCCCCCCGCCGCCTAGTCAAAAACAGGCTCTCAGGATTTGTTGAATAAAATGAATGACTTGTGAATGTTTTAAATACTTGATACTTTATGGAATTTTCTTTCTTGAGATTTTATCTCCTTTTTTCCCTTCTTTGTTTTGCTTTGTTTTTTTTTTAACAGATGAGCCTTGTAAAGAAATTCTCAGGCCAAGACGAATGCTGCGAAAGAAAATAGAAGAGGAAGGTACTCTAAAATTTCATGTGATTGTGAAAAGGTTATGATTCTATCATTCAAAAGCTGGAGAGAACTAATCATTATCTAATTTTCCCTAATCCAAATAGAATGGATGAAAAGAAAGATATGTACAGATGTCTAGCTCACCTCTTTCAGAAAGATAAATCCAAATAAATCTGATACTTCATTTGCTGTAACCTCGATCTGAAGAAAACAAGTATTATTTCTATCTCTAAAATCTGGAAGAATAACTTTTATTTGTTACAAAATTTCCTCTCTACAGACTTCATTTGGCAACTAAAATTATATTCTTTCATCTTATTCTGACAGAGTCCATGATTTGATTAACTTTGGAATGTACCTGGAAACCTATTTCTTCTATTCTGTATGTTTAATATACAGTGAATAATATTTTGGATTATTCTTTGGGAAATCAGTCTAAAAGAAATTATTTTTAAACAATTATTTAAATAGAAATATGACCATTGGCAATGTAAAATAGCAAGAAGTTTGAACTGGAAGTCAGTCACCTGAGTTCAACTAATAATCATGCTTTGAGTAATAATAATTCCTTCCCCCATCCGTACATGAGTTATTTTAACTTGAACCTTCGTTCTAAGTTCTAATGATATGAAAAAGAAGGCACTGAGTAATTTGAGCACTTCTGATGAAGGATGATGCCACTAGCAATGGTCCACAAACCACATCGCATAAGAAAAGTTTTTAAAAACGGGATCTGTAGCTTGAAGAAGGAAACACTTATACAATGGTGATAGCTATCTCCAAATATTTGAAGGCTTCTCAGTTAACTTATTTTACTCAAAGGGTGCTGAAACCAAGGTGTCCGTTTCAAAAGTAGTATTTAGCTTGGTCACAAGAAGCTCTTTAACCATTTAGCGTGAATGAGAGTGATCTACCTGGTGAAGCCACATTCTCCCCATTCCTAGAACAGCCAGCGCAGAGCGGCTGGTCATTCACCCAGCCATGGCTCTTGTGGGGCAGGGGGTCGCGTGGCAGTAGAAACCAAGTACCCCTTAAGGTCCCTCCTGAGCCAGAGGTGTTATGACTGTGCATAACCAGGGACACTTGCATCATTACCATTTCAGTTGCTAAATACAAACATGCCATATTGAAGAAATGTTGCTATGACGGAGCCTTTCTTAACTATGATGAGACCTGTGAGCAGCGCGCTGCCCGGATTAAGATAGGCCCCAGGTGCGTCAGGATTTTCAAGGAATGTTGTATCATCGCCAGCCAGCTCCGTGCCGAAGAGTCTCATAAAAACCTCCAATTGGGAAGGCTGCGTAAGTTTCACATTTTCTATCAGAATTCTGCCCACTTTGGGGAATCTTGTGTAATTCTGTGCTGCTAAAAAAAAGGGGGGGGCAGTTTTCATGCTTTATTTATAGTTGAAATTAGAAAAGATTACTTGTAAATGCCTATCAGAAGGAAATCAGTTATCATTTTTGGCAATCAAAAAAGGTACATATAGTACAGAGCAGAGCTCACGAGCCCATAGTCAAGACCTAAGGTAAGTTTAAAGCCAGCTCGTTCTATAAATTTGAGTGACTATATATCCTCTCTGAGCCTCAATCTCCTCATTTTTCAAGCAAGAAGCTTGGGCTACATGATCTCCAGTATGCCTTCGAGTTCTAGAGTTCTATGGTTCCATGACATTACAACCATTAAAAAGACTATGGACTATGAGAAACAAACTGAGGGCCTCAGAGGGTAGGGGGGTGGGGGAATGGGATAGGCCAGTGATGGGTAGTAAGGAGGGCAGTATCGCGTGGTGCACTGGGTGTTATACACAACTAATGAATCATCGAGCCTTACATGGGAAACCGGGGATGTACTGTATGGTGACTAACATAATAAAATAAAAAATCATTATAAAAAAAAAAACTTTGTTTATGCCCATACTGATCAAATATAGCCAAAGATTTCTAAACCTAGTACAAGGTTAAATGTGCTTATATAAGAGATGAAATCTTATTTCCATTTCAACTGTAAAATACGTTTTCAGAATTTATAGACCTCTCGTTAATAGGTTTTCAGAACTTTAAGAACTTTCATTCATGTATAGTCAAAACAAAATGAACAAAAGCAGAATGACAGCTCCTGTTTCAGAATCTGATTGTTTCTCTTAACAGTACGTCTTAAACATCGCCCATCTAAGTGGATATATTTCTGTAAACATAAGTTTTTGTGGTCATTTATCAAAACCATATTATTAGATGTATTTAGGTTGTTTTCAGCTTTTTGCTTATTACAAGGAGCATTTTCACAAACATTCTAGTACCTATATTTTTCATTGTCCTATTTTTCATCTGGTTTGGCTTCCTCTGCACAGAACTGAGTCTCTGCTGCTCCCTGCCTCCTCTCTGGTACTCTTCTCTGCCCCTCGCTCTAGACAGCTTGGCCTCCCAAAACTCCCATAGGTGTTGCAACTCTGCAAGGGTCTGCATGGGTTTCTTTCCCTGCTCTGCAGCCTGCAAACTGCCTCCAGACAGTAAACCTGGACTATTCTAGGGTTCACCAACCCTGTCTCCCTTCTCTCAGGAATCATAGCCCTGGGTCACTTATGCTGTAATGTCTGAAAACTGTTGTTTTATATAATGTGACTGTTTTTTAAATTGTTTTGTTTTTGTTTTTGTTTTTAGTGTGGATTTTGGTTTGTTTGTTTTTTTTAAGGCAGAAGAGTAACCCCTATCAGTGCATCTTGTACAGAAGCAGAAATTCTGTCCATTTTTATTAAAGGAAATGTAAATAAATTTCCCTTAGGCAAACCTCTCTTATTTTGTAATATAAACACAATTACTGTAATCATAAAAATGCAAATAACTTTATAGATTTATCAGTATCTTTTATAATCTCAGAAACACTAAGCATTTAGCAATTAAAGAAATAAATCCTTAAAGGTATTTTTATGCTTTATTTGCTTTGTCAGTACCAAGGCCTTTAAAGTTCTATTCTGAAATCACTAAACAAAACGTTTCATTGACCTTTCAGAAACTACTCAAGTTATAGATTAATGTCCATGCTTTAAAATTTGGCTCTAAGTAAAATTCGTATTGTTTTTTCATAATCACACGTACTTTTCCCCCCTCAGATATAAAGACACTGTTACCAGTAACCAAGCCAGAAATAAGGAGCTATTTTCCAGAAAGCTGGTTATGGGAAGTTCATCATGTCTCCAGAAGGTATTATACTTCCTCAACATTCCTCTGAAAAATGTGGGAAAATGCAAATGTTATGGCCAAAAATCTGGAAACTACCCATTTCCCAATAGTTTATTTAAGAGTTAAGATGATGTTACATTTGGTCAAATTTGGTTTATTTGCTTCACTTTTTTTTTTTTTTAAATGTGTGCTTGCTCTAGTAACTAGTTCTGGGGCAAGATTAACTATGTCTTGGTGAGGAAGGGTGCTATTCCATTTAATTTCATTCCACTTCAGTGAGTCTTTACTGAGCACAATATGCCTATACTGATCAAATACAGTAAGTAGCCATTTTCATCCTAAAATAGCTATACTATAAAATAAATATTGATTGATAAGAAGAAAGGTTCTTTTCTTGTTATTCAACACATTTTGAAGGAATGCCTACTCTGTCCCAGGGACTGAAAACAGTGATGAACAGTGCTGAGTCTCTGAGTATCACCCTTCCTTGAGGACTAAGAACATTGACTTCAAGGAGCAGCATAAGCCCTGAGGCCCAAGCCCAGCATCAGTCTTAAAATGAGTCTCCTTGTCTCTACTCTTGTCCCCTCTAGTCCTTCCTCCACAGTATTGTCCATTTCAACTGGCATTGCTGCTTGGCTAGTACTTTCTCTGGTAAGCCTTCCTACCACTCTCCCCAACCCTACCAGTGACCGGATTAATTACCCCTCCCAATTAACCCTGTTGCATATAACATACAGCATTTTAATGGCCTGTTTACCTGCCTGTCTTCCACATTAAAATGATACTTCCAGGACAAAGACTAAATTCAGATTACTGTTTTATATTCAGGACCTGGCATAGAGTCCAGCTTGTAGAGGCACTCAAATAAATGTGTTGAATCAATGCACACTGCTTCCGAGCTTTTTAAATGCTTTATTGGTACAGCTATTACAGTGAATTGCAATTTATTTATTTAACTGCTTCTTCTACTAGACTATAAACTACTTGAGAACAGCACTATATCTTGTAAGTGCTGTATACTCAGTGCTATGCCTGACACAAAGTTGGTGGACAATAGCTGTTTGTTGAATGAAATAAATAAATATATAAGCTTAATCAGAAATTTTTAGTTGTGTTGACTTTGTTATGAGCAGTGTTAAGATGCATGATTTTTCTGCCCTATTTTAGAACATACCGTACAATAAATATTTTTTGTATGTTTTGAATTTGTGATGCTTCAAAGGCATCTTTTTGAATTTGAATTCTCATCATACAAGCAAAATATTTAAAAACATGCAACACGTAGGAGAGTTAATGAATATATTTTTCTTGCTTGATTTTTCCTTAATACCTGATGTATTCTTGTTTTGTTGTGATTTTTTCTCTCTTCTAAAATAGTATGAAGCAAAAATTCTATTAGTGAATGCTGGCAAGTTGGGCTAATTACTGTATTTGAATATTAACATTTTAACTTTCAGAAGCCAGTTGCAACTTGTGCTACCCGATTCTCTAACCACCTGGGAAATTCAAGGTGTTGGCATTTCAGATAGCGGTAAGCAAACTTAAGTTACATACTCATTTAAGGAGTGTTTTGATTAGCAAAATGTAGGGTTTTTTGGTCATAATCTATATAGTTCACCCAGGACTTAAGTGGTGTCATTTGTTAAATATCCTTTTTAATGTATTACAAAAAGACTTGGATATGCCCGTATCTTTGACCATATTAATTTGTTGTTCTGCTCTTCTATTAGCCATTATTTTATCAATGCTGATGTCAAGTCCTCATTTTCCTTTATTTTTCTCAATGACTGAGAGCTTGAGTAGAGTTAGAAAGCAAATGTATGACTTCTCTCCTGGGCGAATGCCCTTTTGTGGCAATTTAGTACAGATATTTTATTAATAACATCAGAGTTGATTTCGTTTGTTTGTTTGCTGTTTTTTATTTAAAATATTGGTTTCCACAATCGAAATTTTATACCCATTAAATAGAATCAATAATGAATATCTAAAAGAGGATTTGGTAGTTAAGGTGATAAGCATTCGCTTGCCTTAGGTAGAATTAAATCTTTGTTAGACAAATGAAGTTTTCTATTAATACCAATAACTATTGAAATACAGATCAATGACTAGAAAATTCAGGGACATGACAGTGCAGAGAAGAACTTGATATAATATTCCTTTTTCCTTGAAGCAAAACAAATTTGAGACATAGTAGTACTTATAAGGCATTATAGAATTCCCTAATATGACTCTACTTTGCTTTCACTTTGGACTGAAGGTATATGTGTTGCTGATACTCTCAAGGCACAGGTGTTCAAAGATGTCTTCCTGGAAATGAATATACCATATTCTGTTGTACGAGGGGAGCAGATCCAATTGAAAGGAACTGTTTACAACTATAGAACATTTGGTATACGGGTAAGTAAGTATTTATTATATGTTCAAATAAATGGGGAAAAAAGGAAGAATTCTCTGATTTTATAAGAATTCTATTAATGGAATTATCACATACACAAAAAACAAAAATTCAACTCAGTGAAGGGATGAAGAAAGGAGGAAGACTTAAGACAAATATTTTTATAACTCCAATTTAAAAAAGAATACAAGGGGCACCTGGGTGTCTCAGTCAGTTAAGCATCAAAACTCCAATCATGGTTAAACAACTTGTCTTCTTTTTGTCAGCGCCTGGCTAAAGAGAATTATACAATAGGGTGACCGATTTCACGTGAAAGTAATAGTCACAAAACTTTATATGGGAACTCTGTCTTTTTAAAAAACCTTTAATTTCATTCTTAGAGATGAGTATTTCAGTGGTTTTCAAAAATTTTGCTTACATACTCTCTAAATTTTGGGGGGAAAACTATGTTCCCCATTGACACATTTTTAATGAGCATCTTAAATTTTTCATCGTAACTATAACTTTGGGAATATTTAAATATTAATATTTTTTCAATGAAATGGTTATAACAAACTTTAAATGTATACAACAGAATCTAAATACCAGAACATTCCATTTAGAAATACCCAAATAAACTGTTATTAACAACAGATTAGATAACAATTCCTCTTTCTCTGTGAACACGAATTCCCATTTCACTCTCCTAATGTTATATATTTTATGCTCGAATGTTTTCTATTGATCACCCTCATATTTTGAAGCAACAAATATATGTAGATACATTGAAATTGAAATGTTTTTGAATTCTGTAAGACTCTAAGTGTCAAGTAATTGCTTATGGATTTAGTTAAAATTATGTAAGGATTTTGATACATATTGTCCTCAAGTTATAAATTAATGTAAGGGAAACCGACCTGCCTACAATGCTGAATCTTTTACATCTCTTTGTCCTTTTGCTTTACTCACTAGATCAGTGGCCAGGTACTGCCCATGGACCCAAACTGACCTGCTGCCTCTTAGGGCCTGTAATCTAAGAATGGTTTTTACATTTTTTTTAAAGATTGACAGAAAGAAGAAATTTTCATGGTGTATTAAAATTATATGAAATTCAAATTTCAGTGTCCATAAATAAAATGTCCTGCCACACTTATCTGTGTAGGCATCATCTATGGCGAAGTTGAGTAGTTGTGACGTGAACCACTCAAGTGGTACTTTCATTGCCTTGTGCGACTGCTCAGAGTGCTGCCAGTTGCAATGACACAATTGTAACTCAACAGGCTTTTAATTGCCATACAACTCACTGCTCTGCCATATTTCATTTAATTTTTAGGTTATCAGTGCATTTTCATCATATCAAAATAAGAAACAAGAACATCTGTGATATCTCAGGGTTAGTCCCTATTAATTATCTTTCCTCGAGTATAGGTCACATCTTCCTATTTCTTTTTATCTAGTAATTTTGAATTGGACCTTGGATCTTATTAATGAAATGTTATACTGACTCTGGCGTCGATCAAGTTCCTCTGAAGATCTTCCATTTTGGTTCGTGTGTTTGTTTTAGCAGGCAGTTGGCTGAGTTCAAGCCCAAACTCTGAAATCTCAGTTCAGTTCTTTTAGCCTTAGTCCGGATGCTTAGAATCTGTGCTGTGTGTTGTTCAAGGGTTGGCCAGGTTTAAGCAAAGTTTATGCGCTGAACTTGGAACTTGGAACACCTTCACTTTTCAGCTCTGGTGGCTGTTTCGTATTCTTCAAGCCAGTCAGATAGCAAGTTCTGCCAGGGAGTTAGCCACTCATCAAGGCACTACGAGGGCCTACTCTCAGGTGAAAGCTGTCATCAACAGGAATCTCACCCAGTATTGTTCCTTCCTTCCAGCTGCTGCCTCTCTTCCACTCTCTAGTGCCTTTAGGTAGTGTGTGTGTGTGTGTGTGTGTGTGTGTGTGTGTGTGTGTGTAGTTGAGAGCTTATAGTTGTGTTTGCAGAATGGTTGTCCGACAGGATCTACTCAGCCATCACTGACAGCAGAACTGCTGCTGTAGGTTTCTTTAATTGATATTCTATATCTGAAAACTGAAGATAATCAGTTTTAAACATTCCTTTCTATTCTGAACTTACTAAGAATTTTTATAATGAATTTATGTGGAATTCTGTGAAACCACTCTTCTCCTTCCCCATCTTACCCCTGCTATCCTGGGGAAATGAATCATTGGCCTTGGGCAACCCAATAGGCTTCTTTAACTCCTGATCCACCCACCCAGGTTATTGTGTTTCCCAAAAAGGTAATTAAGAGGGAGAAAGAATGTTCCATTTTTGAGAAATTCTTCAAATTAGTTGTTGAATGTTGGCACTCATTCTTATTTACCTGCTTGATTTATTCTGTATCTTATGATTTTATGCTTTGTGATAGTTCTTAATTCTGTCAGTTCACTAGATTTTGCAGTGAAGATGAAAAATATTCACTATTTCAGCAAGAAGTAGGTAGGTACTATCATTATCCTCATTATAAAAATGAGGAAATGAACAGTTAAAGAGGTCACGTGACCTGGTATTGTCATACAGTAAGAGGCAGAGCCAAGATTTAAACCTCGATCTTTCTGGAGCCAAAGTTTGGCTGTAAAATGGGGTACAAGTGGGGAATTAATAAATGACAAGATTGGAATAGTAAGGTGGGGTCATATTGGGCAGCCCCTTGAATGCCAAGAGATGGAGTTCTCAGTCTTTCCTAAAATCATCATTTGTTGAATGCCAAAGGCTGAGCTAAAAGATACAAAGAGGAGAAAGACACATAAAGTACCTGAGCCTGGGGTTCCCACTGTCTAAGGTACAAGCATGTAAAGAGACGATGCAACAAATGATATCATGACAACGTGAACAAAGAACTTGAGCAGCTTCGCGCCTGGTTTAGAAGGTAATAATCTAAGGAAGGTAAGACATTTCAGAGCCAGGGCTGAACTTGCCAGACATCCCTTCACATTGCTAAACTCTACAGCAACTTGTGTGTTTGAATTTCTGAAATGAGCTTTCTCCTCTCTTTAGAATCTCAGGGATTATTTAACGCTGTAAAAAATTCTTAGGGAGCGTTTGTATCCAGACGTGCAAGGTCAGGGCATACTTTCCTTATTTTAAAGTGTTTTAATACAGTGGTTCACTGGTGATATTTCAGTTCTGTGTTAGAATGTCCGCTGTGGAGGGGATCTGTACATCAGGAAGCCCAGCCATTGACCACCAGGGCAGCAGTCACTCCAAATGTCTGTCCCAGAGCGTGGAAGGTTCCTCCAGTCATTTGGTGACCTTCACCGTGCTTCCCCTGGAAATCGGCCTCCACAACATCAGCTTTTCACTGGAGACTTCACTTGGAAAAGAAATCTTAATAAAAACATTACGAGTGGTGGTAAGAAAAATATACTTTTTTTTCTGATTCCTTGTAAAAACACTTTTTTCAGAGGTGAGGGGGATTAAGAGTATAGTTACCGTAGTGAGCGCTGAGCAGTGTATGGAAGTGTTGAATCACTGTATTGTACACCTGAAACAAATATAACACTGTGTATTGATTACAATGGAATTAAAATTTTAAAAAGGAAAGAAAGAAAAAGAACAATAACAAACAGTTTTTTCATTCTGAAAAAAAGTTGCCAGCAGCTTATCATTAAGTGGATCAGAAAAAAAGAACACAGAGAAAAATAATGTAAATGTCGGTGTAACAAAATGTTGACATTTGGGGGAAACTGGGTAGAGGTTATCTCAGATTGTTTTTGTACTATTCTTATAATTTTTCTTTAAGTCTGACATTATGTTCTAAAATATTAAATAAAACAATGATACTTGCTTATTGTAGAACATATGGAATAACGAGAAAACACAGAGAAGAAAGTTAAAATCACTGATAACTCCCAAACCCAAAGATATCCAACTTCGACAACTTGGTATATAGCCTTCCAAGTTTTTCCCCCTGACACATTCAAAAGGCGTGTCTTGAAATCTATGTGCCAGACATCATGCCAGGTCCTGGAGCTCAAACAATAGATAAGACACAACCCATGCATTTACAGTTTAGAATTTATAGTCTAAAAAATGCTCCATTTACAAATTAGTAAACAGACTAAAAAAGAAAGAAAACTATCATTTATTAAGTACTATTTACCCACGTAGTCTGTTGAGTTTTTTCATGTTATCTTAGTAAGATTAAGATTCTTGCCAAGAGTCACATGGCTAGTTAATGACAGAACTGGGCCTTCTTAGGTCTTCATTCTCTGACTTCTGTCTTCAGCCATGAAATCACTTCAGTAGACATGTACTGACTTATTTTGTGCAAGGCACGTCCTATGCATTCTTGCATGGTGGTTCCATGCACAGAGTCTGGAGACAGGCCGCCTGGGTTTGAATCCTGGCTCCACTACTTCCTAGCAGTGTGACATTGGATAAGTTTCTGGATTTCTCTATGTGCCATTTCCCTCACCTATCAGATGAGAATAATAATAGTTTCTACTCATAGAGTACTTTTTTAGGTTAAATAAGTTAATACATACAAAGCAGTCAGATCAGTTACCTGGCTTATAATAACATCTGTTTAAGTATTTGGTCCGGTTATTATGCAAGTAGCCAAAAAATCTTATTCTTGCATGTATGAATATAAATATTTAAAAATATTTTGCCTTTAAAAAAAAGAATTTTTCAATTGGAAAGTGTTCAAGTTGATCCAAGAATTCAGGTCATATAAATTTAATTATACTCTTTCGTCATTTGAAGGGGGCAGCTGAAATCCATTGAGCAAATTAAGGCTCCACTGAGGAAGTTACATTTAATTATATTCTTGACTGAATGTTTTCTGCCTTTTTAGCCAGAAGGTGTCAAAAAGGAAAGTTACGCTGGTGTTACTCTGGACCCAAGGGGTATTTATGGTAGGCAAAATGATTTTGTATTTTATATGTCATCTTTTGCTCTAGAAATTAAAGTGTCTAGGTAACCTGAAACACTGTTTTTCAAAATATTAATTGTCTGGAATAAGAAATATCCACGTCTTAGTTTGTTGACATTCTTGATAGCATGTGTTGTATTGTAATCTGGATGGGTTTAGAACAAAGAAAAAGAATTCCATTAATTTTAAGTGCAAAGCATTGAAATAGTAATGATTGTATGACATCTCTTCGATATTAGTCATTTTTATCCATCACAATAATAATTTATAATATGTTCTTATAGAATCATCAATTCCAAAGAACACATAAGAAAAAGTCATCTCCATACTTCTTTAACACACAGCACCTAAAAACACAATAATGCTGATTAATCACTTAACTAACCCATTCCTCATTGTTCCTGCTTCCCTGCTTTTACCCTTCAATAAAGATATTCTGAATCTTCTCACAGTTAGAATTTTGTGAACATCCAAGCATTTAATCAAGGCCCGTATATAATCAAGGCCCATACATACATATATATGAAATTTAGAATGTGTTCAATTAACAATTCTTTTCAACAACAAAAAAAGAGAGCCTGCCATAATTGTTATTAAATGGTTAAAATTTATCTTATTACTGCATTGAATCATGTTTCTTTGCTTTCAGTGATATAGCAATGAGGAAAAACAGTTTACTTATAAATCAAGACCATTATACTCAGAAAGCCATTTCCTCTGAGCAAGCAAAGAATTCAGACCTTTACCTTTAAACCAGCTGAGTATCATAAGCTAAGGATGACTTCAACAGAGTAACAGAAAGAAAAATCCGTCCTAGATGCGTATATCCATATGCTTACTTTTTTCTTTAATTTTATCTTCACACAGACCTTCTTCCAGCCTGTCCATTATGAAGGATCTGTGGGTAGAGATATTACAAATTCTGAGGTTTGGGGCCTCATGTAGAAACATCAAGCCTCACAGCCACTGTGTCCTTCGGCTCTTCTTCCTGTTTACCCTTGTGCCTCCTATACTGACTCACGTTACTGCAAACTGATTTCCAAAATGGCCCTGTCCTATACGTCCCAAGTGTGGACATCAGGGCCACAAGATGGGAATGACCCTTTATCTGGGAATAAATCTCTCCATCAAAACTCTTGGTAAAAAAATAGTAGTAGTAAAATCTATGCCTCTTTCCAATCTTGCCATATGACTTTTTCCCTTATCTTTTTAGACAACTTAGATTTAGGCAGCTTTGTTACTTTCTAGGGAGCTAAATAGGGTAAAGATGACAATTAATTCTGTCCTGTGAGTTTGAAGAGTTTATTAAATACTTCCAATATTTATATGTTGGAATTGCTATACCAGGATGAGATTTATAGAATTCCATTTAAAAAAAAAAAAGAAGTATTTGGAAAAGTAAATGGACAATAACATAGCTGGAAATTTGAAAAAAAAAATATCACTGAGGGAGAAGGAGGTATCAGAACAAATTATAAAGTAATAGGAATTAAAATTGTGTGGCATTGGCTTAAAATGAGGGCTAACTGTGGAAACTCGATCCAAGGAGCCCTCGTCTTGAGTTCCTGCTTTCTCTCCTCCACCAGTCCTTTGCCTCCAAATCTTTTCTTCTCTGGGCAGCAGGGAGTTCAGCTCCTCACCCTCCCTCACTTCCTGGCACACCACATCCATCGCTGGTCTGGGCCAGCCCTTCCTGTTTTCTTTCCTCCCATCATTCCTGACCCCCGCTTCTGTTTCCCTTCCTCCAAATGTACCCACTCATATCCTATTCTACGTCCTACTCTATTTAAGTTTTTAAACTCAACATTCTGTTTTAAAGATAACCTCACTGTTTCTCACATAGTGTTTCAGAGTATATTCCACCACAGTTCTACTTATCCACCCTCTAGCAACTGATTCCCCACCACCATGAGCAACGCTGCAGCGAACGTCCTTATACACCTCCCTTTACAAAGAGAGAGAGAGAGCACACACGAGCGAGAGGAAGAAGGGGCAGTGGGAAAGGGAGAGAGAATCTCCAGGAGACTCCATTCTGAGTATGGAGCCTGGCAGCTGCAGGGGCGGGGCTCGATCTCATGACCCTGATATCACGACCAGAGCAGAAGCCAAGAGTCAGGGGCGCCTGGGTGGCTCAGCCGTTAAGCGTCTGCCTTCGGCTCAGGTCATGGGCCCAGGGTCCTGGGCCCAGGGTCCTGGGATCGAGCCCCACATTGGGCTCCTTGCTCAGCGGGAAGCCTGCTTCTCCCTCTCACACTCCCCTTGCTTGTTTTCCCTCTCTCGCTGGCTGTTTCTCTCTCTCTGTCAAATAAATAAATAAAATCTTTAAAAAAGAAAAAAAGGAAACCAAGAGTCAGTCATTTAACTGACTGAGCCATCCAGCTGTCCCTCTGGTGTACTTTTTTTGAGCACTAATGAACCCTAGTGGGTTTTGAACAGCAATCCTTTATTCTGACATAGTCAAATTCATTATAACTTTACTTTATAACTATTACATATTTTGGGGTTAATCTTTAAGAAGCCTTTCCCTGCTCTTAGTTCACAAAAATATTGTACATTTTATCCTATTGGTTTCACAGATTCGACTTTTAAATGTTTTAATCTCTCTGGCATCTACCTTTATATATGATGTCTTGATGAATCTTTTATTTTTTATTTTTTTAAGCTTTCACTTATTTATCTGTCAGAGAGAGAGAGAGAAAGCACACAAGCAGGGAGAGTGGCAGGCAGAAGCAGCAGGAGAAGCAGGCTCCCTGCTAAACAAGGAGCCTGATGCAGGGCTCAATCCCTGAGACCAAGGCAGACGCTTAATGACTGAGCCACCCAGATGTCCCTTGATGAGTCTTTTATCATCATTTCTGACAAGGAGTGTTATTGGCTTCTCTTAGTTTTAGTTTTCTCTTCTATACCTTTTCAGTCTGGTAGTAGAGTTGCTAAGAAGAATTGAAAAAGTCAAGGGCAGATATCAATGGAAAAACTAGTGAAGGATCAAATTTAGATAATTTCAGACAGCCGACTATTACTAAGTACAATGTATTGAGCATGAACTGTTTGCCAGGCTCTTTGTCTATATTATTTTCACCCTTATCAAAATCCTTTGAGGAAAATATTATTACCTCTATTGAACTGATGAGCACACCAAGGCATAGAAAGGTGAAGTGTCTTGCCCAGTGTCACATATAGAGTGAGTTCCTTCTCAACTCCATGCTCTTTCAACCACACTGCAAACCTCTCAAATGTCTTCACTGAGTTTTATTTTAAGATTATATCCTAAGCATTTATTAAAAGCTAGTGAAGAAATAAGTTACCTGAGGAACATTCCTCTCTCTTCTGCAAAGCCATGTGGCTTGCCCATTAAATGGCAAAATGTCACTATTTTCTTTTAGTGTCTGCCCTGTGCCAGGGACAGGGCTAAATGCTGGGACTACAGCTTTCAATAAGAGATGGTTCCTGCCCTCAGAGCTTTCCTGGCAGGACTATGGGAGGTGGGGTCTCTTTGTGGTGACTGCTGTGGGTCTGCAATAAAACTTCTGAGCTCAGATCCGAGCTTCATCTGTGCCAGCACTGTGACCTGGAGCATTTGCTTTCTAAACCTCAGTTTTCTCATCTGTAAAATAAAAACAATAACAATAGACGTAGCAAACAGGGTTGTCGTAAGATCCAGTATAACTATGCATTTAAAAGCTTAGCAGAGTGCTTGGAGTTCTATCAGTAGAATGATAAACACCATTTTTATGAAATAAAACAATGATTAAAGTAGAAAAATGCTCTGATACAAGTATGCTAAAACTCTCTTATTGCACGTAGAGAAAAAGTGTCTAAGTTAAATTGAGAGAAGTGGAAAGAATTTCAGGGCATGCTTCCCAATGAAGCTAATCTTCACATATCCTTGACTAAGGAATTATGTTAGTTATTTTTAGCTTTCAGTTCCGAGAATAATTTTTCTCTCTTTGGACAAAATGGCACGCTCCATTTTTCTGGTGGATAAAATTTATATAACCTATTTATTTCCTATCTTGTAATGACCAGGAAGCTTACAGTTAAATTTAATGCTCTAAAGAGATTATATAAGCCTAGGGTTTGATAAAAATCCTTGATTATTTTTAACTTCCTTTTTAAATTTTAATATTGTTATTATAAAAGAGCATTTTATTTTAAAACAATTCTTTGGAAGCTAGTATATTATAAATAACCTGCAACTGGTGTTCCTTCAAGAATTCTGTGTAAATCTATGAGATACTACCTCACACCGGTCAGAATGGCTAAAATTAACAAGATAGGAAATGACAGATGGTGGCAGGGTTGTGGAGAAAGGGGAACCCTCTTATACTGTTGGTGGGAAAGCAAGCTGGTGCAGCTACTCTGGAAGACAGTATGGAGGTTCCTCAAGAAGTTAAAAATAGAGCTACCCTACAACCCAGCAAATGCACTACTGGGTATTTACCCAAATTTACAAGTGTAGTGATCCAAAGGGGCAACTTTACCCCAATGTTTATAGCAACAATGTCTATAATAGCTAAACTATGGAAAGAGCCCAGATGTCCATCAACAGATGAACAGATAAAGATGATGTTGTATATATATACATATGTATATATATATATATACATATACACACACACACGGTGGAATACTACTCAGCCATCAAAAAAATGAAATCTTGCCATTTGCAGAATAAATGGAACTAGAGGGTATTATGCTAAGTGAAATAAGTCAATCAGAGAAAGACAGTTATCATATGATCTCACTCATATGTGGAATTTAAGAAACAAAACAGAGGAGCATAGGGGAAGGGAGGGAAAAATAAAACAAGATGAAATCAGAGAGGGAGACAAACCATGATAGACTCTTAATCATAGGAAACAGATTGAGGATCGTTGGAGGGGAGAGGAGTTGGGGGATGGGGTAAGTGGGTAATGGACATTAAGGAGGACATGGGATGTAATGAGCACTGGGTATTATATAAGACTGATGAATCACTGACCTCTACCTCTGAAACTAATAATACATTATATATTAATTAATTGAATTTAGATTTAAAAAAAGAATTCTATGTAAATCTAATAATTTTTTTAAAATTTCAGGTGTTGTTAGTAGACGAAAGGAGTTCCCATACAGGGTACCATTAGATTTGGTCCCCAAAACAAAAGTCAAAAGGATCGTGAGTGTAAAAGGTAAATTGACAAATGCCATTTTTATTTTTCATTTCACTTTATGCTTCAAACAACAGTCAAATATCCTCATGATTACTCTTTTCTCCTCTTCTCTACTCAGCAGCATATACAAATACACCTCTGGGAGAACCCTGCTCCTTCTTCCACTTTCAAATCCCCAACCGCTTTTCTAACTGTTTTCTTCCATTGGCCTGATTTAAATGGAGATTCATTCTCCCATGATGAAGGGCGGGGGCTATCATTGACCCAAAGACTTCTCTAAAACTTTCCATGACCTTAGTGACCACTCTTGCTCCAGAGAAGGCTTTGTGACCTATAAGTGGCCCCACCAGATTTTCTCTGCTGAAATATCAGTCCCGGAGGGGTTCTCTCCCCTCTGGTACATTTGCAGAAGTGGCAACTTTCGTGGGTTTCCTCTGGTCTCCACCCTTTATAATTCAGTAATACGTCATCAAAACAATGGAACGTCCTGACTACATTTTATCTCAGATAAAGCCCTGGACTCACAGAATGTTAGTCCTGGGAGAAATTTTTTTAATCATGTGCAATCCTGGTGTTGGGCATGTGAAAACTGGTTTGCCTAGAATCACACGGTGAGTTTTGGACAGAGCCCCCACAGCATTCACAGAACACTCACAGTCCAGGCTTTTTGCTTTGCTTTGTGGAAGTGGTTGATTAATAGGGTTTACAATGTCTAAAGCTGTCAGGTTGAACGACAACGAATTTACCATGTCCTCTATGCAGTAATCTGCCTGCTATATTATACCATCTTACCACCATATTCCAGTAGCATTTTTAAGCCTGTTCTTGGTGTTTCTTTTAAATCCATATTCCTAACTAGATCTTTTTCATCTCTCCCCAGCTAAGAAGTAATTCAACTGCCTAGATAAAAAGGAAAGAACAAGGGGGTGCCTGGGTGGCTCAGTCGGTTAAGTGTCCGACTCTTGATTTCTGTTTAGGTCATGATCTTGGGGTCGTGAGATCGAGCCCTGAGTCAGGCTCTGCACTGGCTTGGAACCTGCTTAAGATTCTCTCTCTGCCTCTCCCTCTGCCCCTTCCGCCCACTGCCCCCACACTTGCTCTCACTTTCTCTCTCTCTCTCAAAAAAAGGAAAGAACAGGGATAGTTGCTCTTCTCTCTATTTAAAATATACCATTACTCAGAAGTTGATAGAAATTGATTGTGTCTACCTTGATTTTTTTGTTTGTTACAGGACTGCTTATAGGTGAGGTCATGTCTACAGTTCTGAGTCAGGAAGGCATTGATATTCTTACCCACCTCCCCAAGGGGAATGCAGAAGCAGAACTGATGAGCATTGTCCCAGTATTCTATGTTTTTCACTACCTAGAAGCAGGAAATAATTGGAACATTTTTTCTACTAATTCATTAACTGAAAAACAGAACCTGAAGAGAAAACTAAAAGAAGGTAAAAAAAAAAAATCTATCTTACATATTGTACACTAAAATGTTGCGATTTTTAAACCAATGGTGCAATTAAACTAATATTTAAGTTTTACGAATTGTACAAAAGTGTAATTATAAAAGCATTTCTGCAAAAAGAAAACTGTGTGATAGACACAACTATATAAATAAATACTATTTTCTGTAGCGTTTTGGCTTAACTTACCAAAATGCCTGGATGAGAGACAAGACACCTGCATTCCAACCCCTACAGAGCACTTCCTTCCTTCTTGAATGAGCTCAGAATGTTCTACTTGATAATTCCCAATTCAAGCAAGTCATGATTCATATACTTCTTTTGAGAAGTTTAACGTTGGCCACAGAGCACATGCTTGCTGCCGAACACCAAAGGAAGTTTACCGTTCCCAGGAGCTAATAAAGCACTCTTTGTGTAGAAATGAATGTCAATGAAGCACAATGTTCTTTATCTGATGCCTCTTAGGGTTGGTGAGCATCATGTCCTACAGAAATGCTGACTATTCTTACAGCATGTGGAAGGGTGGAAGTGCTAGCACCTGGTAAGTTGAAGGTTTTGATTTGTATTTTCATAAAATAGTTGATTAATTAACTAAAGAATCTTAATGGAAATTCCATTCATCCAGTTGCTCAGGATAAAAGTTTAGTTAGCCTTCATTGCCCTCTTTCTCTTACAAGTCACATCTGATCCAGTGAATCCTTCTGGCTATACCTTCAAAATGTGTCCTAAACTTCTTACCAACCCCCACACGCCATCCTGGTCCAAGCCACTCCCATTTCTTACCTGGATTATTGTACTAGCCTCCTCTGCTCTTTCATCGTCAGTCCTTCCCCCTCTTTGCTATACTGAACACAGCAGCTGGAGTGACCCTGTTAATACATAAGTTAGGTCCCATCCCTCAGAACCATTGGGAGCTTCCCATCTTACTTAGAATAAAAACCAAACTTACTGTGAACCACAAGGCCCTGCATGGTCTGGCTTCATCTCACCTCTCCAACTGCTTCCCTTACTATTCTCTTTCCTTCCACTCAAGCCCTACTGGCCTCTTCGATGTTCCTTGAACATACCAGGCATGCTTCCTCTTCAGGGCCTTTGCACTGACTGTTCCCTCTGTCCAAAATGCCCTTCAGGTATCAGTGGCTAGTTCCCTTACCTCCCTCAGGTCTTTACAAAAAGTCACCTTCTCAGTGAGGTCTCTACTAATCATTCTATCTAAAATTGTATCCCATTCCCATCCCAACATTTCATATCCTGCTCCCTGACTTTCCCTGTCTCCTTAAAATTTATCATTAGCCTTCTTACTTATCTCACTTATTATCTGTCTTACCACTAGAATGTAAGCTCCACGTGGGCAGTCCCAAGTATTCCTAGTGTCTGCAATTACCTGACACAGAGCAGGTGCTCAATAAGTACTTACTCAGTGAAGCATGATAACTTCCTTATTTCTGATGATTTGAGGGCAAGACTGTCTGAATTAACCACAAGTCCACATGGCAATTGATTTTCAAAAAAAATACTATCATGCACTGACAAAATATTTAATGAAAACATAGTGTTCCAAGTGCTTTATAAATTCTACTATATGAAACACTTTAAAGGATTTTACAATCTGGAATAACTGACTTTTAGATTATGCCCTGTAACTATTGAGAGTCCCCAGGATTTCGTCCTTGACTGTCTTATTTTCTGTAGTCTCTCCTTGTGCAATCTCATCTTTGCCCATGATTTCCATAATCTCTACACAGGTAATTCCCTAGTTGATATCTCAAGGCCTAACGTCTTTCCTAAGTTCCAAATCCACATTTCTGGGATCTGGGAGCCAAAGGCCCTTCGAACATAATCCATGCCAAATTCAGTCTTTTGCTTTGATTTCCTTAATCTGTGGGCGGCAATACTCTATACAAGTTTGAATCATCCCTTTCCTTTTGGCTCGATATCGATCAGTTATCAAGTCCCACAGATTGTACCTTAGAAGTGGGTCTCACCATGTGTGGGCAACACATTTTAAAAGACATGTAGACCCTTGGAGCATGCCTCCCAGAGGATACAACCAGGATGCTAGGGGTAGGGCTTAGAAACCAGCACAGTAACAGCTGGGGACTAAATGCTTAGAGGACAAAATGCCTCCTCTCCCCTAGAAGAGGCAGTAGCCTCTCAGTAAATGCCTGGGGCCTCTTGAGAGTTCTGGGCAAGATTGAGTGCATGATGTTCAGCCAGAAATACAGAAATATTTGGGTACTGTCCTAGACCCAACTCCATAAGTTCCTTGAGAGAAACATACCCAGAAGAAAATGGCCAGTACCTGAATACTTTCAAAATAGTTTTTTGAGAAATACAAGGCAGGTACAAGGAAACAACATAAAAAATAATGTATCATTCATTTTGTTATTTTATTTTTAAAGATTTTAATTATTTATTTGAGAGAGAGCTCGAGTGAGCACAAGCAGAGGGGAGCGGCAGAGAGAAAGGGAGAAGCAGGCTGTCTGCTGAGCAGGGAGCCCGATGTGGGGCTCCATCCCAGGACCCTGGGATCATGACCTGAGCCAAAGGCAGACACTTAACTGACTGAGCCACCTAGGTGCCCCAATATATCATTCATTTTAGAAATAAAAATGAAATGGGGCGCCTGGGTGGCGCAGTCGTTAAGCATCTGCCTTTGGCTCAGGGCGTGATCCCGGCGTTCTGGGATGGAGCCCCACATCAGACTTCTCTGCTAGGAGACTGCTTCTTCCTCTCCCACTCCCCCTGCTTGTGTTCCCTCTCTCGCTGGCTGTCTCTCTCTGTCAAATAAATAAAATCTTAAAAAAAAGAAAAATGAAAATAAAATATTTTAAGTGAGAGGGAGAGTCAAGTGGTCTTACTCTCAGAAGTGAGGGGCTGAAGACTGGGTGGCTCTAGGCACTCAGAGAGTGAGGGAATGGGAGCAGAGGAGTGGGGAGGGGGGATAAGAGGCATTGTAAGGTTATGAATTAGATACTCTTGGACATTCTTTGAGAGATATTAGTAGAGACTGAAATTACTTCAAAAAGCGAAAAACAAAAACAAGAAAACGTCAGTAATCATGATAGTTTAAAGCTTCCTTATGAGGTAGTGAATTCTGCGTCAATGGCATGGCTCAAGAGGAAGCCAGGTAAACACTCCCATGAATGTCGGGGAAGGAAATTCAGACCTCAGACAAGACTTTAGATTAGACAGCTTGTACACATTTTACAATCTAGAATTTTAAGATTTTACTCTTCCAGGTCTCATGTTCATATGTCAGTGCCCTAACTCAAAACTATGCTTCACCACTATTGTCTCTGACTTCAGAGTAATTTTGTTTTTAATCATCAGGCATCAATTTTAGTTTGTGTGATGGTTAACAATGCTGCAATCACAGAAGATGTGCTGTTCACATTTGTTGACTGAATGTTTTTGGAGATCTTCCTAAAATCTTCTCTTCCCTTGTAAAATGGTGACAACATACTTTAGAATTGTATGATTTAAAATACTATTTTCTTTTAAAGAATAGATATCATATTAACTAAAACACGTAAATTGAAAGCCAAAGGGATTGAACATCTGAACATTAATTATTTGATTTTGTCTTAAAGGTTAACAGCTTTTGTTTTAAGAGTACTTGGACAAGTAAATACATACATAAATCAGAACCAAAATTCAATTTGTAATGCTATATTGTGGCTGGTGGAGAATTGTCAACTAGAAAATGGATCTTTCAAGGAAAATTCCCAGTATCAACCAATAAAATTACAGGTAAGGAAACCAAATATACAGATTAGCAACAGTTTTATTTACAAGTCTGAATTTTGTTCTCATCCTATTTTAGAAGTTTAAAAAAGAGAAATATATGTATCCCTTTAAGAAAATCCTGTTGTATACAGGCAAAGAATATGAAAGTTCGTTTTGCACTGCTCTTCACACAATTCGGTATAGGTTAGACAAGTGATGCCTTTGACATCTCCTGTGTAACAGGAACCAGTAGTCCACAGGGTATAAGTGCTAGAGATCTCAGAACAGGTAAAATGTACTCATCTGTCCACATACCCTTGGTATAGACTCTGTACCTGAAATCCAGAGCCTTCTTACAGGTCAAGGTTGCAAGGTGTTGTCATGAAAGGTGAGACCCTATTTATATCCTGTTAGTAAGAGAGATTGGGTCAGTTTTATTAAACTGTGCAACAAAGTGTTGTTTGAGGTTAGAATCTACTTATAAACTTGAATTACAAAGTAATTCAGTATTACAGTATCTTCTACTCCTATTCCTTAGAACGTTTCTTTAAAAGTCAACAGTGTTTTTTGTTTGTTTTGTTTTGTTTTGTTTTGTTTTGTTTTGTTGCCTGCCCTAATCCAATCCCTTTCTGGCATGATATCAGGCCTAAATGGCTACCTGGGTAACAGGGAAATCATAATGGTCCTCTGTTGCACCAATAGCAGGTTAGGACTCCCACAAGAAACGCAGGGCAACTGACATCATCCAGGTACTATTTGAAGAACAAAATACTACAATTTTTTTTCTTAAAATACCCACGTATCCATCCACCCATCTGTCCGTATTTATTCAACAACCACTAACTGAGCCCCTAATATATGCAAGGGTCTATTTTGAGCACAATTAGGGAGGAAGTGTGAGAAGAATGGACTGCCACAAAGCTCACACACTGGTAGGGAAAGTGGGCTATACATACTAGCAACTCTAATCTACATATAACTGTGTGTGTTCATTTATGTACACAAGAAATACTTACTGAATGTGTACTAAGTGCTACATGGTAGAGACACAAGAGTGAACAAAACAAGTGTGGTCACTGAGACCATAGAGCTTATGATCTAGTAGAGATGTCAGGCATCAGTAAGTAATTTCAGGTGTGTGATAAATGTTAAGAAAAGGGAAATATAGTTTCATTGAAAGCAGGGGAATCTAATCTAGTATGGGGGAATTGAAAAAAACAAGTTGGCCAGGATCCTGAGCTAGGTAGGAGGAAGGCAGGAAGAGCATTCCAAGTGACGCAAACAGCACGCCTGACATTTTGAAGTGGAGAGAGAGGGTGGTTCATGCAAATAACTGGGGCCAAGAGAGGGAGGGGTTGAGTGGCATGAAATAAAGCTGGAGAGGTAAATAAAGGACACTTTGGAAGATCTTATAAGCATTGCATTGGAATGTGACTGCCCTAAGAGGAAATAATACGGGAGAACAGAGTCTGAATTGTGCCTCAGAGAGGAGGTGGTATTTTAACAGGGTCCTGAAGGAGGGGGAGAATTTGTGGTGAAGAGGTATGAAGTAGAACTTCAGGGTGGGGAAGTGAGGGAGAGAAAGGCATGTGAAGGTATGCAAGTGAGGAAGACCCAGATCTTACTGAGAAATGGCAAGCAGTCCAACTGGAATGCATGAAGGGAGGGGGAGATTAGAACCAGGTCATTCCACTTTAAGGACACTGTTTCACTCTCCTTTTAAAACATTGCTTATTTTTAGGGTACCTTGCCTGTTGAAGCCCGAGAGAATACCTTATATCTTACAGCCTTTTCAGTGATTGGAATTAGAAAGGCTTTTGATATATGCCCGGTAGTGGTAAGTAAGAGTTTCCTTCTGACACTGATCATCTGTTTCTGTACCATTTGGTGGGAGGGGCCGCCTTGAAAATAAATTTAGCTCCCAAACCAAAAGATTTCAGAATTACGATAGATATTAGAGACCCTCTGGTCCATCTTACTTGTTGACAGTTGCAAAAACTGAGACCTGTGGGTAAGGTGGGTTTGATTGTCCAATGTCACAGGCTACTAAACTATGGAGCTGACACTAGAACCAATAACTTATGACTGAGGAGAAAAGGACGTGATGTCCCTAGCTTCCCTCCAGTGTCTCTGGTAATGTTAAAATATGTATATGACTGTTATCCTACAGCACAGGCATTTTCTATCATGGAACTACTAAGAACACACAATAGTATGTTTGCTTCTTTGGCTGTGCCATTTCACTTGCATGGAAGCTGAGGGGAGAAAGGAGAAGATTCACCTGAGTGAGTCAACTTGGCCAACTCCAAGGGGTAGCAGAGATGCTTCCCTGATCTGGGAAAAGACAATCCCTGCACTGAGGTCAAACATGCCTGCCTACAAATCGGAAGTCAGTTAGACATGTCCTTCAAACCAGCCTACAGAACAACGTGGAAAAACCCAAAGGGGGTTTGCAGGACTTCAACCACAAAACAAAATAATGTTTTTGGTTTGTTTCAAGAGAATTGTTATTTATACTTAAGACAATATAATCAACAAAGGACAAGTTCCCAGGGCCCTAGAGGACCAATCGACACCTAGTGGTATGTGAGGCAAGAGGCAGTGGAGCTGGGAGAGACGGAACTGGGCGAGCTAGTGCAGCAGTGCCTCAGACTTTCTCCTCATGCACTTATCCAAAATAAATACTTCAGTTGTCTCGAGACAAAGTAATAGAGACAATTTCCACAGGAATTCTTAGGATCAAAAAGGACTCTGGCGGCTTGGTTCTTTTCCTGCTATTTATGGTTTTATTTAGTAAAATTCCTTTTGAAAATGTGAGTCTGTCCCAGCTATGCCGAGGCGGGGACGTGATGAAAGCTGTGTCTGTGCTCTGCTTCTTCTTCCCAGAGACTACATCTGATCTGGGAAGCAGGAACTAAAGGGAAAAATCTTGACAGAGATGAGAACTGAGGGGCAAAAAGCTTGACCCAATTTGGACACGCACATTTTCCCTTCTGAGATTATACTCTGCTCCTTCTCCCAGAGGGATTGGCTTCAGGGAGACACCATCCACTTCCATTAGGTCATTTCTCCTTCTACCCTTCATCTTGCCTGCCCCAGGATGGTGCCACCTGGGGGGAGTTCTCATCAGTTGATAGGTTGAGGCTTGACAAACCTAGATATCTTTTACTCTTGTTTCCAGAAAATCAGCACGGCTCTCACTAAAGCTGACACCTTTCTGCTTGAAAATACCCTCTCAACTCAGAGCACCTTTATACTGGCCATTGCTGCTTATGCTCTTTCCCTGGGAGATAAAAGTCACCCACAGTTTCATTCAATTGTCTCAGCCCTGAAGAGGAAAGCTTTGGTTAAAGGTATGACTTGTTTCACACATCTGTTCAGCAAGTGTTTACTAAGCATATAGAGTCTGCTAATTCTGGGAAAGAGGTTAGGGCATGCAAAGTTGAGTAAGACACAATCCCTGCCCTAAAGGAACAAATCATCACAATATAATATAATAAATGCTGTTATTCATTCGTTCAGTGTATGTTTTGAGTACCTCCTATATACCAGACACTGTTCTAGGTTCTAGACATAAAGCAACAGACCAAAAAAAAAAAAAAAAAAAAACAGGTCGTCATGAAACTTACATTTCAGTAATGGAGAGAGAGACAAACATGGAAAATAAAATATTGCATATAGTGAATAGGTTGGTGATGAATGATATGAAGAAAAGGAAAGCAGGGGAGGGACACAGGGAGGAGTAGGCTGTACTTTAAGCCTCACTGAGAAGCTAGTACTTGAGTCAAGACTTGAAGGAGGTGAGGGAGCAAGCTGGTGACTATCCGAAGGTTGTTCCTGGTGGAGAAGCAGCATGTGCATATGCCTGAGGCAGGAGGGTGCCGGGAGCTCCAAGAATTGCAAGGAGGCCAGTGTGGCTGGAAAAGAGTGAGATGATGGGGAGGTCAGGGAAGGAAAGGGTGAGGAAGTGAGGGAGGGTCATATACAGCCTTGGAGGTCATCACAGGAGTGCTGCAAGACTCCCATATACAGTTGTTCAATGTGCACAGCTCCACCCAGGCCAGTGAACTGAGGCTGAAATCCAGCCTGTGAATTCCCCTCGCTAGGCACCCTGGTTTGGTTCTGCTTCTGCCCAGACCAAGGGATGCCTGTGCTTCATTCACATCGGGGTGCTGTGGAGGTCAGTTGAAGCCAAAACCTTTAATTTCCACTTCGAGTGAAAAGGGAAGACATTGGAGGATTTTTAGCAGAGAAAGTTGTACTCATTGCCACTTTATTGCACTTTCCACTCTGGCTTATACTGTATGGGATTGGCTATATGTGTACTTCATTTTGAAAAAATAAAGATACCACTTCCTATAGGTCAGGAGTTAAGAAATAGAAAGAGGATAGCAGTGATCACTGGCCAGTGTTCCTATACCAGCACGGGCATGGTTGGGCACTTCCAAGCCCTCTCCTGGCTGAGGTTTTCTAAAAGTTCAATAAATGTAACATGAGGAGTACCACTATCTACAAGATTTGATTTCTGTCATCATTTAAAAATGACTGAATCTTAAAATAAATAAATAAAAATGACTGAACCTCAAAACCACTTGTACAGTGCCTTTAAAATAAAGCAAAAGAAATGTCTTCAGTCTTAGAAGGTAGAGATCATAAAATCAAAGAATTTAAGAAGAGGTCTTAATAATTCAAATAATGTTTGAGCTGCAAGTATCTTCAAAAACCAAATTTTTCATTCTAAATACAGCAAATCTGAGTCTCTGAGAGCGAGGGGAAACATTGTCCAAAGTCATGCAAATAGCATAATTATGAATTGTAAACAGATACATCAAAATCTTGACTAATCTTCAAAAATGATTTCCAGATACGCCTTACTGTTTTTTTAAAAGATAATCTATTTTAAAAAGGATGTAAAGTGATGAGATTTAAATTACTAGAGCAATAACAAATATAATTTAGAACCTAATTTATGAAAAGTATTGCATATATGAAATTATCTTTAGTGCTTTACATTGAGGAATGATCATAAAAGACTGAACTAAGGCTTTGGGCATCTCATAATTTCTAGGACATAGACTTTTTTTTCTCTCAGGGAGAAAACTTCTCCAATTTATCTCATAGTGTCAATAATAACAGTAAGCCTTTCTCTATGGATGGTGCTTTCTGGTAGATCTAAAGTTACATTTGGTATCTCACCTGAGTTTCGCTGCAAAGAAAAAAGTACTACATACACTTTAGGTATTAGAGAATTAGTCCCACAGGACTAAAAGAATTTGTCCAGAAGGACATGGTCAGTTCCTAGTGGAGAAGAGAGTAGAACTTGTACTAGTCACCAGTTTATTACTTCTCACTCCACTATACTGCTCTTCCCAAGTACACGTGTACTCTCCGCGATGACCCTTCTGAGTCAAAACAAACAGCACCGTATTAAGGGATCTTATTTTGTGTTGATCTCCTTGAGGCAGTTCTTCTTACAAACGAGTAAGAAACTTCTAGAACTCAAAAGGCCACTACATGGAGAAACTTCTAGAAACCTGCTAGAATTATGTCAAATTCATTTTTAACTCTATTAATGAATGTGATCTGTTGATGTTCAGGTGATCCAGTCATTTACCGTTTTTGGAAAGACAATCCTCAACAGCAAGACAGATCCACACCTAACGTTGGTACAGCACATATGGTGGAAACCACTGCCTATGCTTTGCTCACCAGTCTGAGCTTGAAAGACATAAATTATGTTAACCCAATCATCAAATGGCTATCTGAAGAGCAGAGGTACGGAGGTGGCTTTTATTCAACCCAGGTAACATTTCTTTGTCTTGTTTTATCCTCATGAAGACATTTGTCCTGCCCCCCCGCCCCACCCACTACACATCCCACGCTCCTTATGACCTCCATACTTTTGTCCACCAAACGCATGCCATAGATATGAATTAATGACTAGAATCAAAGGACCGTTAGAGATTATCTGCATTGATAGCCTTTTTAGAGAAGGAAGTCAGCCCCAGGAGGTTCATTCATGGAATTAGTGGCAGTGCCAAAATCAGAACTCACATCTCCTAACTCTAAATCCAGTGCTTCCTTTATGATTCTTAATCATCATGAAGGGCTAGCCTGGTTATCAGCAATTCCATCACATCATGTATAATGCCCATGTGGACAAAAGTACTGATATTCCCTCCCCCCAAAATAAATAAAAAGTGAGAGAAATACTGATTGTTATAGTTTATCTAGCTACCAACGTAAACTCATTTATGTATGTATATTCTATGTTAGAACTATTCAGTAGTTGAAGAATATACATCTGCACTCAGAAGTTTAGCTCAAATATTGGCATCTTCTCTGTTCCTTGGATGTTTGGATGATGACAGAATGTGTTTGTATATGTTTACAAAATCTAGAGTTAGAGGGGTCCTTCAGGATTACTTTAGTGATTATCTAATCTGGGGAGGCAAATGGGTTTCGTCTTGGAGATGGGTATAGGCTCAGCAAGGAAGAGTGTCCCATTGATGAGCACATCATGGACACAGGCAAACGGGGTAGCCACATATTTGACATCTCTGAACTAGTCAATTTTCCAATTTTATAGATGAGGAAGATGAGACCTAGAAAAATAAAGTTCATCCATTTATTCCTTCAACAAATAAATACTTGTTCAATAGCTACCATGTGTACCTACTAAATGTAATGGATGCCAAGAAAGACTTCCTCCAGACATCTTGCATTACGGTGGGCAGAAGGAGAAAATTAAAACAGAATTATGGGGAGGGAGAGCTTATTTATGGCCTCACTGTGGAGTTATTTAAGGTGAGACTTAAGGATAAAAAGGAGAGAGTCAAGCAAGGAGTTGGAGGCATTCTGCAAAGAGTGACCTGCCTGAGGTCACGCATCGGGATGCTGGATGCATGGAGAACTTGGCCCTGAGGCCACACTTCCTTCCTCTCCCTGCCGACAGGAGCATCCTCACTGGGGAGGGAGAGACCTTCCTCTCACCCCCACCTGGGGGCCCTTCTCCAATTTCATTCAGTCAGCTGGAGTTTCAGTGCTGGTTAACGCATCCCCACCCTCTCATAAGAAAGGGTATTTGTAAACACAGGGAATATATAAATGAGCTAAACCTCTTTTTGTGCCTTGCTGATTGTCGGTAGGATACAATTAATGCCATCGAGGGCCTGACAGAATATTCACTCATGATTAAACAACTCCACTTGGACATGGATATCAATGTTTCTTATAAGCGTAAAGGTGACTTACACCATTACAAGATGACAGAGAAGAATTTCCTTGGGAGGCCAATAGAGGTAAATGAAGGACTTTTGATAATATTTTATAACTGGATGAGACCTTTGAAATCATGTGTTCCATGCCTATTTTACAAATATATCTACTTACTACTAAAAAATACACTGAGTACCTACTATGTCCTGAGCAGGGGTACCTGCTATGTCCTGGGCACTGGGGATTCAAAAGCAAAGTATATGAAGAAACTGTATGCTTGGGGATACCATTGTTTTAACAGACAGTGAAAAATAAAAGCCTCAACAGGGACATGGAAGGACAGAGCAGGGCCTCCTCACCCAAGGTGAGAGGTAGGAATTTGTCAAATGCATCTAGGTGTGCAGGTTAAATCTGGAAGAATCAGAATGACTTAGCCAGGTGAAAAAAAGAACATTCCAGACAGAGAGAACAGTATGCACAAAGATGCAGTGGTAGAGTGAGAGAAAACACACTTGGGCCTCCATCAGTGGTTCCATCTGGCCCTGTTACACATGTAACTGTGGCCTCACTGGAATTGGCCTTTAGGTCCTCTGACAGCTTACCCCGTGTACCCTGCTGGATTTTTTTTTTTTTTCTTTTTAGTGGGCTCCACGCCCAGGGCAGAGCGCAACATAGGGCTTGAAGGCTTGAACTCACAGCCCTGAGCTCAAGACCTGAGCTGAGATCAAAAGTCAGACGCTTAACCAACTGAGCCACCCAGGCCCCCCTGGATTTTTTTTTTTTTTTAATGAAAGCCTTGATGGCCTATGAAAATTTCCCAAAGAAAAGGACACATTGGAAAAACAAGTTTCTGTGTCAGTTAGAGTAGCTGCCAGTAAACAGCTGCTAAGATACATTTTTCTAATTACCACATTTTAGATGCTTTTAAGTCATATTTAAATATACAAATAAGTGGAAATAGTTTTTAACTGTCTATATCCTCTACAAATCCATGTTTGGGAAAAGTAAATAGCATGAGAAACAAAATTAAATGTAAAAATTGCCAACTATTGGTCCATAGTAAAAAAAAAAAAGATAGGTATGGATATGTAGATAGAGATATAGACATATTCCAACACTTAAAAATCCATAGATTTCAAATAAAACTCCAAACTCCTTTAAAAACCATATGATCTGGCAACAAGGTGCTGGCAGCAGCAAGCATTCTTCAATCTGTCACAGTTCCCGCCAGTCATATGACATGTGTGTATGCACTTTGTCCGTACTTACTTTGGGCTTGGGCCTCCGCAGGCACGTGTGCTTGTGCCCCCTGGGTTGGTAATGTGTCTCCTTTCTCTGGGAGCCTGTAGAGTTCACCAGAGATTCACATTCTGAGCCAATGGTCTAAGCTCTCATGAGGAGCTCTTGACCTGAATAGCGCCGTAGGCCCACCAGAGATAGCTGGAGTTAATTCTTCTCTGCAGGGGTAATGCTGTAAGGAGCCCCTTGCCATTTTTAAATAATTTAAACCTCAACCCATGATATTGTCTTTGTATAAAACCCACGCTAGTAGTAGCGAGTTTGGAATTCTCTATGCCAGCATTTCCTGAAACGTGTTACATAAAAAAGGTTTGGTGGTCAAGTAAGTGTAGGAAACCGTAACTTAAATGAAGTTAAACAAATTCTTTCATAAAGGATACCCCGTCTTTAATACGTATGTGACTAAGTGTGGTGACTCCAGGGAAGAATGGGAAATGGAGGGACATGGGGACAGGGGCAGGGTAACAGTGTTCATTTCCCAAACTTATATGTCATTTATGTTCATAGAACCCATTCCTCATGCAGCATCTTGATGCACTGGCTTTTCAATAAATGTTGCTATATTCCATCAGGGAGAACAAGAAAGTTGACCTTTTTATGTATATTTACTAAAATTTAGAGGAAGGGCTGATGACTTTTCATGCACACCAAATCCCTTTTGCTCTACTGTGCTAAGTAAGGGAAGGGCAGGCTGCAGACTTGGAGAGAAAGCAAAGGACCAACTCTGAGCCTCTCTCACAAAATAATCTTTCCCATGCTTTCCACTTATCAGGGGCCATTTGTATAATAGAGTTCCTCTGGAGAGGAGAATTCCTTAACCCAGTTCGTACCTTCACTTTCCTTCTAGAAGGATGGGAAGAAGACCATCAGTACCTAAGGATTTGGCAGGGTTTGGGTGGGGTGTCAAGGGCTTTGGCCAGAGACCAGTGGGAAGTGGAGGAGACAAGCCATCACGAGGCGCTGAACGGATTTACTCAGTTGGCAAAAGGAGATGAAGATCCAGTTTTAACATAACCATATATAAATGAAAATGTAACCAAAAATGACTTCTGATATGTTGGTTTCACTGGCTTACTTAGGAGATCTCAGACATCGTATTTACATGTAGAAGGGAAAGGGGAATTTCCAGCACTTTTTGTGTCTGTGTGCATAGGATTTTCACTGTCTTATCCATTTAATCTCACAAAAGCTCTGAGAGGAAGCTGGCAGGTGTCCACCCACTCTTTTCATTGTTCTGTCCTCCCTCCCTGTTGAATAAGAAAAGAAAGCATGGCTTCTCATCCCCTTTCCAGGTGCCTCTCAATGATGACCTCGTGGTCAGTACTGGATACAGCAATGGCTTGGCCACAGTGCATGTAAGTATTTCATTAAACGCCAATTTCAATGATGTGTCTGCTTGTACTCGGTAACATAAAAGAAAATTAGGGATTTTGCCGCAAAATTACAGAAGTCTAGGCTTGGGTAACCATGACTAAAGTAGGATTCATTTATTTAATTCTTTTTAGCTATCTTGGTAGTTGTCCTCACAATTGCTTTTTGCAAATGGTTATGTTAATCTTTGTAGGCATATAGTCTTTGTATTTGTGGAAATTATATACATAATTATAGATACATAATTTTATGGTTCTATATGTATAACATGTACATACGATGCATGTGTGTGGACACACACACGTATATGTCCATGTTTTCTATGGTTAGTAACATAGTCACACCTTGTTTATCCAGCATCTTTGCAGATTGATGTACATATGTAAGGGCTTAAGTTTCTTCTATTTTAGCTATAGACTGCATGCACATACATAGCTTAGAAAAACTTATTAACTGCCAAATGGCTGAAATAAGAAATTACATATTCTAAGCATAATTTAACATTCTGATGATTTTAATTATGCTCTTATCTTTAGCACATTTATTCCTTCAAAGACTTTATAAGATTGCAAGGTTGGGTTGGTGGGGAGATGGATTGTCCACTTCTCTGTCACTTCTAGTTGCTGTCAATATACCTACCTCTGGTAGCACCCCTGCCCTTCCATGCATACCTAAAATTTGTTGTTTACCAAGGGTGGCGTGGCAGCTGGGAGAAAACCATACATCCTAGCCTTGTAGTGTTATGCATAAAATTAGAGTGTACAGGTTCAAGGGTGAGAGGCTTAGGAACGTTCCTATATGATGAAGGGCTCAGATTTGACTGCATGGAACTTGGGAAGATTCTGCCTGGCTAGATGTCATTGTTTTTTTTTTTTTCCTACTTAGTCTTCTCAGCTATGTTTCAAATTTTTGGGTTTTCCTGAAAGTCCAGCTATTGTGAAATGAGTCTTCACTGCACCCAATTTGCACTGGATTATGGAAATGATACTCCAAGCATCCCATTTGCAGCAACAGTACTGCCATTATGCCTTTCCCACTGTCCTGTTTTAAATAGAATATTCTTGCTCACTCGTCCTGATGTAGGTAACAACTGTGGTTCAAAAAACCAGCACTTCTGAGGAAATTTGCAGCTTTCATTTGAAAATTGAAACCCAAGACATAGAAGGTAAAACAACGTAATTTACACTGTAATTTTTACCTTCTTTTTCAACCCGTGGTCTTCACTTCCCTCTTCTGGTGGGTTGGTTCTCCCCCTCACTCCAAAAGCAAGTCCCCATGCACACTGTAGTCCTCTTCTAACCATGGCCCTGGGGTCAGTGTGTATGCTCTTTTCTGCCCTGAGAGCTTCCAGGTGTGGCTCAAAGACCTATCCCTATAGGCAACTTTCTAGCTACCAGTGAATCCAGGCATCAGCTCTTTCTCCCTGCAACCTTCCCCAAACATGCTACCTTAAATAACTCCTTCCTTAAATTATAAGTTCTTTGAGAGCAGAGAACTGTTATAATTTTTGGTATTGTCGGTAGCCATGAATTTCCCTTAAAATCACTAGAAGTGTCAACTTCCAAATCATAAATCATTTTTAAGTGTGTTCAGAAAACTTTTCATTAATTATTCTGTTCTAACAGGTGCAAAACAGCTAAAAATGGTTCACTGTTGTTTTTGTTTGCTGTTTGTTTGTCATGTGTGCTAGCTTCCAGCTACAGAGGCTATGGCGACTCGGATTACAAGCGCATCGTAGCATGTGCCAGGTGAGCCTGTTTCCACAAAGGGGAGCGCAGACTTTAAGGTCTGAGTTGTGCCATTGTATTATCCCTTTATATCTTTTTGAATTTTAAGAGGGCTGGAAGATGCAAAATTGTGCGCTTTTTAAAATGCAGGACATAATGGGTGTTCTTAGATAGCTACTGACTCTATAAAACCACTTTGTTTTTGCTCATAAATAGTTTTCCCTCCCACTTTTGGCCTTCTTCTAATTCAAACACTATAATATTTTTTCTATCTGCCAGAAAGGTAGAGAGGAGATAGAAGTATTAGGAAAAGAAAAAGCAAAGGATTTTCTTACAAGCAACTCCTACTCTCCTACTTAGAAAAATCACATTCACCCAGCAAAATCCCTAGCCATTATCAGCCAGTAGTTCTCAACTCAGGCTGCACATGGTAGTCAGCTGGAGAGCTTTTAGAACTATCCAAAACTCTGACCTCACCCCTAGAGGTTATTCTGATGGTAGACTTGAGAACCACTGGTGCTGAACCCTCTGCAGACTAACTTCAGAGGCCTAAATTGGTCACTGTGGCAGTTTCCTATTGCTGCTAGGCAACAATTTATCAGAAACTTAATGGTGAAAAAGCCCAAATTGATTCTCTTATAATTCTGGAGGCCAAAAGTCCTAAAATCAATGGGCTGCATTCCTCCTAGAGGCACTAGGGGAGAATCCACTTCCTTGCCTTTTCCAGATGCTATAGGCTACCAGCATTCTTTGGCTTGTGGCCCCTTCCTCCATGTGCAGAGCACACAGCACACATCTTCCAGTCTTCTCTGACTCTGACCCCTTTCCATCATCATATCTCCTCTGACTCTCCTGCTTCCTTTCCTTATAAAGACCCTATTGATTATATTGGGCCCACCCAGATAATCCAGGATAATCTCTTTATTGCAAGATCCTTCATTTAATCACAGCTGCAAGTCCCTTATTCGCAGGTTCAGGGGATTAGGACATGGACATTTTGGGGGGCCATTATTCTGTTTACCATAGCCACCATCCTAAAATGCTTATAAAAGAGTAGATTTGGGGGGGCATCTGGGTGGCTCAGTCAGTTAAGCATCTGCCTTCAGCTCAGGTCATGATCCCAGAGTCCTGGGATCAAGCCCCACATTGGGCTCCCTGCTCAGTGAGGAGTCTGCTTCTCCCTCTGCCCCTCACCCCCTCCACTCCCCTCCCTCCCTCTTCCTTCTCCCTCTGTCCCTTCCCCTCTCCCTGCTCATACTCTCCCTCTCTCTCTCAAATAAATAAAGTCTTTTTTAAAAAGGCATAGGTTTTTGAAATTATGTACACATACCTTAGTGATCACACAGAGTGAATCATTTAGTGGTGAAGCCATGATTAGAACACAGGCTTCTTCCCTCTTCCTTTCATTACCCCTCAGTACCTCCCGTTGGGCTGTTTCCTTAACTTCGTATTCTCAGCAACTGATTTCTGTGGTTGGTATTCTGCTGATTTTACGTATAATCACACATGTGTCAAAGCACTTAGAAATTCCATAGAGTTGTATAACAGATTAGAGTGGAAAAGGATTTGGGGGATGATACAGTGATCCCCAAAGTTGACCCACAAAGAAGTGAAGTGACCTGCTGAGTTCTCACAGAGTTGGTGGCAGAGGCAGGGCCTCAAGCCCCAGACCCTGATACTCAGTCCTGGATCTAAACCACCTCCTTCAGTCAGTATAACCCGAGACCACCGACCTCAAGGAACAGTACACTGCTTCTCACCATCTCCTTCTCAGCCATTTCCCATCCTTGTCCAGTCTCTCTCTTTTCAAGGATTCCCTCACTGGCCAGCCTGCTCACAATACCTCCTGTCCTTGGCCAGTTCTGTTTCCTCTCAAATACCCTTCCTCATTCCCTCACGTCTTCCTGCTAAGGTTACACTTTCCCATCCTCCTAACTGCCATTTCTGCTCTTGGGTACCTCTCTTCTGGGGGAGGAGGCATGATCACAGTTGTGTTTAATTTCCTAACACTGGTCACAGGGAGGTGTGAGCAGACTTGTCGAAGGCAGGGCCAGAATCACTGTACGGGACCCTACAGTGGGCACAAAGGAGGGCTCTGATGGTGCAGTGGGACACCTGTGGGGTAGCCTCTGCCATCCATGAAGTACTCAAGTGACCTGTGGCAAATCGGGTTGCTTCCCTGGGCCTCTTCTGTAATGCAGGGATACTAAACTATCTGATCTCCAAGTGTCTTCCAGTTCTTATGTCCCACAACTCTGCTATACATAAAAAGGCTTTTATCAAAAACTCATTCATTTGAATTCATTGACAGGAGGCCTCATTCCAGATTGCTAATATACAAAAAAAAGCAAATAGAGATGTAATATTGAATTTTCTATTTTTTTTTTTTACAAATTGGGAACAGAATGTTCAAAAGAGCCAGGTGGAATATGCTTTGGCTCTGTGAAGCTGAAGTTAGGTTGGATAAAGTCCAAAAGTAACTGTGTAGTACTTATTCATGTGAAAACATCTTTGCCTTCCAATATTCTCTCTCCTGATAAAAAAAATGCCAGCATACAGTTTCTGTATTCAGAGGGTCTCTTTCCTGTATTTAGCTTTTTACAACCTCTCTGTTGTAGCCATAAGAAAAGAAAAAAGGATTTCATTTCTCTCCTTCTCTCTGAACAAAATGCCTTTGGGGGAGATTGCTGTCTTTGGCAGCAGGCAAAGGGCTTCTTGAAAGGAAGGTTTCTGTTCCATGGTTGAAACAGTCACCATGGCAACCAGTCATCAAGGCTCCAGCGACTTTTCATAGACATTCTCCACTCAGGAGGCCCTTTTCCATTCTGTTGACAGAGTATTTGCATCTGTGAGCAAGAGTTCTCTGCTTCTGGTGATACAACCCATCCAATAAGGGAGATGTCCAGGTGTCATTTTACAGTTCCACATTGTCTTATAGTCTGTTGTTAATTGTTAATTTGGTGAAGAATGGGGTTAAATTTTTGTAAATCAGAGATTTTATAATATCTTTCATTACTACAGTAAATATTACATACAAAACATCTAATCGAGTCTGCCCCTATAAGGTGTGATTGGGGAAAAGAGATCCCCTGCCAACTCACTAACTCACATAAAACCTCCCATTTCACTAATACTCATTCCTTCAGGTGATATCAGTTTATCTTCCCCCTATGAAGCTGTCTCCCCAGTTTCTTCCTTTAATCTCGACGGATATTCCAGGTTCCGCTCTCAAGTGTCTAGCTACCTCTCAGCATCTTGAGGTGAAGCTGGAACCTGAAATTCAAGCTTTGCAGAACCACCCTCGCTCTGCCCCTATCCCCGGTCTTCAGTCCCTGACCTGCCGACTTGCCCCTTTTAAATCTTCTAATTCTGATTAATGGTAGCACCAACCTCTGCCACCCAAAACGAAGCCTTGGAATTATAAAGGTAAACTTGAAACACAAGTTTATACTTCTTCACAGTGTATTTTACAAACAAGAAAATTAGCTCCAGAGAGGGAAAACGATTCATAGAATTCTCTTAGCAGAATTAGGGTAAAACCCAAGTTTCCTGATCCCCCAGTTCAGTGGGGTTTTTTTTCTCTCTCTTATCAGAAAAATGAAAAAAACACCAAATCTGCCTTTTTACCCCCTTTGCCTTTTTCCTTAGCTTCCTCCTAAGCACAATTCCTAGACAGAGGATAGTCCTTAAAACATTTTTTAAAAAATAAATATCTATTGTGAAAATTTTAGAAAATATAGAGAAGCATGGAAAAGAAATAGATAATCACTTATAATCTCACCATCCAGAGAAAGTAGCTGCTAACATTTTAGGGTATTTCCTTCCAGCCTTTTCCTGAACATGCTTATTGAGCCTCTTTCGAATATAGAACAAATTTTCTTTTTCAAGTATGCTCCATTAGAAAAAGAACTGGAATGAGAATCAAGAGATTTATGCAGCTCTGGGTAAACTAGTCATGTGACCTTGAACAAGTACCTTACTCTCATCCTCAGTTACCTTGACTAGATAATTAAAAGCTTGGATTGAATGACCTCTATGGTCTTTTCCAGTTCCATTTTTAAAGGTGGTCCATTTAAAGTATCAGTCAAGGGGAACCTGGGTGGCGCAGTCAGTTAAGCATCTGACTCCTGGTTTCAGCTTAGGTCATGGTCTCAGGGTCATGATCTCAGGGTCATGACCTTAGGGTTGTGAGATTGAGCCCCACGTTGGGCTCCGCAATTAGTGCAGAGTCTGCTTGGGGTTCTCTCACTCTCTCTCCCTCTGCCCTTCCTACTCATGCTCACTCTCTCAATAAAGCATTGGCCAAGTGAGCAATGAGTTAGAACAGATTACTCACAGATCTCTTGCAATGCTAAAATTTAGAGATTGCAATGCATGTATTATAGAGAGGCAAGTAATGGAGACCCAAATTAAAAATTAAAGCCTACTAAGAAATAAAGCTTTTTCTCAAAGAATCTTGTCCACTTATTTATTCCATTTCCTCTCTCTCATTTATTTTAGCTATAAGCCCAGCAAAGAAGAATCATCATCTGGGTCTTCCCATGCAGTGATGGATATCTCTTTGCCTACCGGAATCAGTGCAAACCCAGAAGATTTAAGAGTTGTAAATGTTCTCTTTTACATATTGTTATGGATGCTTGGTTTTCTTTACTGTATTGTTTTACAGATAAAGCTATTTCCTTTCATTTTAATATATCACTTTCATAGAATCACCTAGAATATTCTTTCCAAACCAATAATCTACCCAAGTTTTAATTTTTCAAAGTAAAGTGGGAGCATATACTCGCACGGTCTGAACAAAATGTGAATGCATATGATTACATATTCAGACTATTTCAAGAGGAGGAGCTGCTCTTCAACTTTTTTGAATAGTGGATTGCATCCCCATGTCTAACATCCCAATATTGGGTGAATGCATTTAAACAAAAAGATGAATTTTTTTTAAAAAAAAGATCATGAAATTAAATCCAAGCTTTCTCTTTCCTCTCTTAGCTTGTGGAAGGGGTAGATCAGCTACTAACTGATTACCAAATCAAAGATGGACATATTATTATGCAACTGAACTCAGTAAGTTCCACCTCCCACCAGTCCCCATTTCCAATCACTATTCAAAATTTACAGGCTAAAATGCTGAATCTCTTCTCTCCCATAATTTCCTCAAACCTTGAATCTGTCAGATTCCTTCCGATGAGTTCCTTTGTGTTCGATTCCGGATATTTGAACTTTTTCAAGTTGGGTTTCTGAGTCCTGCTACTTTCATGGTATATGAATACCACAGACCAGGTAATCAACTCTACTCTAAAATTTCTTCAGAGGACTACTTTGCCTTCATTACATTATTCATTACATCTCTCCTTTTTGGAGAAGCTCACATACCACCCCCCATTTCTTTAATCCTCCCAGAATCAACTTTTCCATCTATATTCGCATCACATTTTGCAGTGCTGTCACATTGCATTGTAATTATTTGTTTGCGTGTCATTCTCACCAAACCCAGACAGAATGTTTTCATTCTTGTGCCCCTAGTATCTAACACAGTATTCGGTATATAACCTGTATCGATAAATGTTGAATCAATGACCCCACATTCGATCACTCAGCTTTTTCTGGGAACACTAAGTGATCAGAGAGCTCTTTGGTTCACAGGACAGACAACTCCACTTTAGGCAGTTCTACTTGTTTAAGAAAATTCTTAAAATAAACCAAACTCTCACACCCATTCATTCTAGTTTTATCTCCCAAAATCACATGGAACATACTTGGCCCCTCTTCCCCTATTCTTCTCCAACATAAACAATTACAGCTCTTTCAGTAGACTCTCGTGTAACATAATTTATTTCCTCTCATTCATGGAAGCATCAAATATTTTAATTCTAAGAAATAAATATTGAACAGTAAAATTTCAAGCACAGAAAGGGAAATCATTTTGAAGGAGGGTAGAGGGACCCATGCCAAGAGAGGCAATTCACAGTTTAACCTCCCTGCACCTAAGTTACAAAAAGAAATTTTGGAATAAGTCATCTCCAAGGCCCCATGGAAGAGACTTACTGATCCATAAACGTGTTGTGTGTTAATCAAGCCGCCTCTCCTAACTATGCTTTCATTGCCACAGATAAGCGATGCACCATGTTTTATAACCCATCCGATACCAAACTTCAGAAAGTCTGTGAAGGAGTAACGTGCAAATGTGTAGAAGGTAAACTTCATGTAACATGTTCAGGCCAAATGCCTGTTTAGAGCAGCCACTCATAATCCAGGGCTAATCTGGCAGAAGCTGTTTGACAAACTGTCATTTCTCAGAAGTAGACAGCTTAGCTGATTGAAAGCTGATTCCTTGAATACTGTAAAGCTACTTCTCGACAACTTCTGAACGCCCTGATGGTTTCTACTGTAAGAAAAGGAAAAACACCAGCTAGACGATTATTGATATCAGAGGGATAACAGGATGTGAAATTCTTACTTTTCACCTGGTCTTTTTAATGTAATAGGACCACAGCTTAAGAGAACAGAGGCTCAGGACTGAGGCACTAGCTCTATTCTTTTTCCTTTTCCTTAACACTTAGTGACATCTCTGTTTATTGTCCAGTTCCCTTCAGTCTTCTATAAATCCAAGACAGTGTTCTTCGTCAAGGAAAAGATCCAGAACTCAACAATAATCAACAACTGACTCCATGAGGGTCTGGGTTGATTTGGGGTTTGTTTTGTTTTTCAAAAGCCTTAATACCTATACATTTCTTTTTTTATTATTATTATGTTAGTCACCATATAGTACATCCTTAGTTTTTGATGTAGTGTTCCATGATTCATTGTTTGTGTATAACACACAGTGCTCCATGCAATACGTGCCCTCCTTAATACACATTACTGGGCTAACCAATCCCCCCAACCCCTCCCCCTGAAACCCTCAGATTGTTTCTTCTTAGGTACTTATTATACCTAATATAATATAGTTTTTTTTATAGTTGTAAATCAGTCCAGTTATCATTTTGGTTCCTTCGAGGGACTTTTAATTACACTTAAAATGGGAAATTTTCCTCCTTTCTTTAAGGAAAGTATATAGATTTCTAAAGAACTGAATGTGGAGTGACTACCCATTCTAAGCCTCATGTCCAAGTTTGTTTGTTTTGTTTTGTTTTTGCTTTATATAATGTTTCACTTTATGGAAGAGGAGAAAATGGTATTTGTAAGATGATACTGGATTGTCGGGACTTAGGAAAACTGTGTTTACTGCCAAAGGGAGTGTCTGCCTCTTTATGTTAACCTAACTTTTACCATTTTTCACAAAATTCAGCTGACTGTGGACAAATGCAGACAGAATTGGATCTGACAATCTCTGCAGATACCAGAAAAGAAACAGCATGTAAACCAGACATTGCCTATGGTAAGTTCAAAGTTTCTATATAGAATTCCATTAAACATAAAATTTTATGAGTACATGAGCAGTGAGAGAGATAAACAACTTTTCATAGTGACCATTTGGATACTACATTCCATATGTTCCCTTGAAGGAAAATGCTGTCAATTTTCAGCATTACCATGCAAAATTATTTATCCTTCAGCAAAGAAATGTGACTTCATTGAAAACGACAGGAGTGAATGTACACACTTAGCCAAGACACTTTGCTCCAATAGATCCCATTGAATCGAACATACTGAACTAAAATATATTCAAAGAGAACTTTTGAGAAGCCACAAAGGTATAAGATTTCACTATTCTTCCAGTCAGTTGAGCAGACGCAGAGACAAAGGTGGTTTCGGGGCTTAGAATTTTTTCAAACTCCCTTTAAAGACAAGGTAAAAATATCAATACTAAGGCATTTTAAATATACGCGAATTGCAATCTTCCACTTCAAAAGGAGCATCTCCTTCTGGTTGTCCAGAGCTCAGAGCCATATCAAATGCCCAAGTACAATTGTAGTCATCTTAAGTTCAGAGAATTAGCTCCTCTGTTTTCTTTTTTTCCTTGTGTGTGTGTGTGTGTGTGTGTGTGTAAGTTCCTTTTATATTTATTGAATATTAACCTTTTTTTGTCTTTCTTTTTTTAATTTAAATTCAGTTAGCCAACTTATAGTACATCATTAGTTTCAGATGTAGCGTTCAGTAATTTATCAGTTTCGTAGATGACAGCCAGTGCTTGTCACATCACGTGCCCTCCTTAATGCCCATCACCGTTACCCCACTCCCCCACCCACCTCCCCTCCAGCAACATTCTTTTTTTTTTTTTTTTTCCTAGAGAGTCTCTCATGGTTTTTCTCCCTCTCTGATGATTTCCCTTTCTATTTTCCCTCCCTTCCCCTATGGTCCTCTGCCCTGTTTCTTATGTTCCACATATGAGTGAAACCATATCATAATTGGTTTCTAATGTTTATTTCTGGCTTCTTATTTTTTTTAGAGAGAGAGAGAGAAAGAGAAAGAGAGCATGTTGTACACTATCTCAAATCTTTTGTGTGTATATGTGAAAGTAGGGTATTATTTATAAATGAAAGGTAAGTACAGTTAATTCAGCACTTTCTGTTTACTGACTGCTTTCATATATGGCCTCTTGTTGGGGTCTCCTAAGACCTCTTTGAGGTAACAGTGGATTATCTGTATTTTGCCAATGAAGAAACTGAGGCTCAGGGAGATTAAATAATATGCAGGAATTAAGTAGTAAAACTAAGATGCATCCTGGTCTCCAGTATTATTTCCATTATATTACACTGATCTCGCTTACTGGAAATACAGCAATCAGAATAAAGTGGGTATGGTTTATAGTCTTTCTTTCCATAGAATTCATCCTGATTTTTTAAAAAATTTTACTTATTCATTTGAGAAAGAGAATGAACAAAAGAGAGAACACGGGTAGGGGTGGGGGGTGGTTGCCAGACAGGCAAGAGGGAGAGGGAGAAGCCGACTTCCCTGCTGAACAGGGAGCCTGATGTGGGGCTCGATCCCAGGGCCCTGAGATCATGACCTGAGCCAAAGGCAGATGCTTAACTGACTAAGCCACCCAGGTGCCCCAATTCAGGACATTTTAAAATCTGTTTTAAGCTACTAATTCACTTGGCCTTTGGTTCTGGCACGATGAGTTCATTCATCTAACTAGCTGGAATCTCAAAAATGGGCAAACCTTTAGGTCATACACTTCAACCCCATCAAAAGCAAAAATGCAAGGATCTTTTCTTAGGCTACATGGAAGGGATAGGTCCCTTCAAGCTGCTCATTCCAAAACTGATCAAGTACAGTAGATTAAAAATCAATGCCTGAATGAAGAGAGGACAGGATAGAGAATGTCTCGTGTCAGATAGCTGCCAATCCCAGCAAAGATGAGTCAGAAGATCGAACCCTATCAAAATCCAAAGATCAGAGCCATTGGAGGTATCCAAGGAATCAAGACAAGGAAACAGGAGGCCCACAGAGCAGGCCTGACCTTTGATAAAGGCCCCTCTGTGGGCATATGGAAAAGGAAGGGACTCTTCCACGTTCCCCATGGGCATGACCCCACTAATCTTAAAAGATCAGAATCTGAACTTTACATCTAACAAAGACATATTTTGTTTGTTAGTGTGCTTCTGTCTTTTAATTTTTTGCTGCTCTTATCCTAATCAGCCTGTTCTGTAACAGTGGCTAGGACTAACGATTCTTTGTAGAATGAATTATTAGTCATGATCAATACAATCAGACTGAGAGTCTTTAGGAAGCTTTTTGGAAGAAATGAGATTTACCTCTGGGTGCCCATAAGAGCTTGCTGTGCTTCATTTCTCATTTGTTTGACAAACTCTGGCTTCTACTGGACATGGCATTAGTGATATTAAACATGAATTCTTATGTTGTTTCTTCTACCAGCTTATAAAGTTCGTATCACATCTATCACTGAAGAAAATGTCTTTATTAAGTACACTGCAACCCTCCTGGATATCTACAAAGCTGGTGAGAATTCATTCATTCATTCTTCCACTCAACAAATATTTAGTACTTACTATGTGCCACTAATGAGACATTATACTGATAGACTAGGCATTATATTAGACACAGAGAATACAACTTGAATAACACAGCCAGAGTTCTTGCCTTCGTAAGGTTTATATTCTATTCAAGGAGACACATTAAAAAAATGAACAAATTAAACAATATAAATCATAAAAAGTACTATATTTGAGACATGTAATCAATTGGGAAACTCCTTCAGTGATAACAGATGGCTTCTTTTGGGGGTGATATTAGGAGTTAGCTATTCTTAAAGGGGTGGAGTGGAGAGGGAACCAAATATGCAAAGGCTCTGAGACAGCAAGTAACCTGACAGCACCAGAGAGGTGAAGAACTCCAATGGGTGATAGAGTCAGGGAGATGCTAGTATGAGATAAAGCTGAGGGGTAGGCAGGAGCTGGGTCATACAGGAATTTATAAGACATGGCAAGAAATTTGGATTTCATTGTAGAAGTCCAAAGGGAAGCTAATAAAAGATTTGAGGTAGGCAAACAAAATGATCTGATTTATGGTTTTAAAAGATCATTCTGGCTTCTTTTATGGGAGGGATCAAGAGTAGAAACAGGGAAACCAGTTAAGAACATCTATGAAGTGCAAAGTTGTGGGTTAGATGCCATGTGAGGATAAATGAGACTGTTAATAACCAATACGATGAAATGAATTCATATGTAAAATAACTTATAAAACATTTTAAAATATGTTCCCTTGTATTCTCTAATTAAACAAAGCTATAAATATTATAAAACTGCTTGTCAAATTATATAAATTGTCACACAAATGATTCATTAAATCATTCTAATAATTCCAAATAAGTTTTTTATTTTTAGAAATTGTCAGTTTTATTTTGCTTGACTCATTACAGGATTGTCCCTGTCTGATCTTTGATTTGACAATAAGGAACTACATCAAACTTTTCTAGTTACAACTTTATTGAATTGGTAGTCTTGACACAATCTATAATCTCAATAAGTAATTTCTCCTAATAGCAACAGTATTGTTCATGGTCCCAAAGTCTCTCTCAGCTTCTGCTAAATTGGTAATAATTGCATTCAAAATATTTCTAGTTCTTCGGACACTGTCTGACATTTTTATGTATTTAGTGTATCTCTATTATCAGCTAAATCATGACAACAATTTATTGAATTTTTGAAATTTGAAAATGTATTGAATATTTAGTTTTCCTAATTTTCTTAGTTTTTATTCACCTTCAATCCTGAGAGTTTTACAAACTTCACAAACAAAGTTTCAGGATTCACAATTTTTTTAAAAAACTTAAAAGTTCATCATATTTTTTACTTTTGCCATTAAAACAAAAACATTTTCATATAATGAGCTTTTCCCTTAAATTGATTTTATTTTGTTTTATATCAAATTTATAATCATTCTTGGTTTTGTTTAAAGCTCTTACTCCACTTTCATAGTTACCTTTATTTTTATACAATTTCATTATTCATTCTCTAACCTGCGAGCTTATTGAAGTTGAAATATATTTTCCTGAACGTCTTAAGATGGTATTGACATAATTGCTAGACTATCATAACCAAATCATCAAAGGCATATCTATCCACTTTCCAAAAATTTGCTCCTATACCACACTATCTATCAAAGTGAACCAATTAGGCTTGATACAATTTCCAAACTGCCTTTGTGATTGTAGCACTACCAGCTGCCTGTCAAAATGCCAATATTTTTCCAATTTTCATTATTGCAATTTTTTTCCTTATTGCAATTTTTAAAGCTTTCCTATTATTACTTACTTCTGCCTAGATATGTGGTAGTAAACACCAGATTTATGAAGACAAATATTTAAAGTGAGTTTTTGCTTGGCTCCTATCTTCGTAGTGTCCAGAGACATTTGATACTTACTTGATAGGTAATTCAGTCGACACCACACTGAACAGCTGGGAACTTCAGGATTTTTGCTGAAACCTGACTCTTCCCTGGCATTCTGTTTGCACCAGTAAGGTGTTCACATAAATATTCCTCATTGACTCCTTTTCTCTTAAACAGTTTGATATGTTGTTCAGTTGTTTCTTCCAGTACCTTGAAATCAACAAAATCTATTAAGCGGTCTTCAAAGTCCTCAATTTTTTATTTTACGTTATTTAAAACATTTTTTATATTAGTTGATTTTCTCTGTAATTATTGAAATTTTATCACCTTATTTATATTTTCCAAAAAGTTGTGTTCTCATTTCAGCAGATGGAAATTTTGCAAGAAGTAGGTCAGTAGATCTAAATTGCAACTTTATGTTTATACTGATTTTCTTCTCTTTTGAAATTCTCAAGTGTTTCAAATATGAAAATGCTTCATCATTTTTAGCTAGAGACGAGTTAGATTCTAATAATACTTTCCAAATGTTTATTTGCTTGATCGATACTCTGATAAAAATGCTTTTCTGGTTTTTATTATTTCAAATGTTTTACCGTATGAAATTGATTTGTGATGTTATTCCATTTTTTTCTCATTAATGATCACAGATTCTTCTTCATCTGAGCCATGATTTTTGTTCTGATGAAAATAGGTGTTTAGCACTCTGATTTTTTCACAGTCTTAACTTTTGAGCACCATTTGCATCCAGCTTGCACATTACAAGGACGAATAAACCATTCCTATTTTTACTGAAATCATCCAGTGCTCTTCATTCTGGACATACAGATTATTTGCCTTATTTTGTACCATTTCTTGCACAGTATCAGAAGACACCCCAGGCTGTTCTGAATGTTGTGCAGTATCAGATGATTCCTAAGCTGTAGTTCTTTATCGATATCATCTCTTCTTTGTTCTCCTGTCCGTTCAGAAGATTCATATTTATGACATTTAAAAGGAAATGTTAAGAAATGTTTGCATACTTTATTATCTCTTCATTCTGGGTGTTCATTTCTTTAATAGATATAAATTTTAAATTTATATAAATATCAGAACATCACACATTTACCCCTTACCCCAGAATTGCTGCACACGAACAATAAAGCCAAACTAAAAACTAAACTATTTAGAACAGAGGGCAACCACGCAGTTCAAGGATAATGATAAACTGGCATTTCCCCTAAAACACAGCGTGCTCAGAGTGAAGATACAAATGGAAAAAAGATCAGTGATTGTGGAAGTTGAGGTTAATTAACTATTCCCTCTTCTGAATATGCTTGAGATTTTCTATAACAAAAGGCCTTTAAAAATAATGATAAGGCCCCAGCAGCCACATTCCTTACCAGGACAGGGGCTGAACTGGTACACAGTGCTGGGAATGCTGCTTAGATATTGCTGCCAGGGGAAGTCATGTCTTAATGGTCACTGGGAGAACATAAGATCAGCTTGAACTGTTGTGTGCACACTGGTTAAATATTATTAACTAAAGTTTACCATATATGCAGTTATTATTAAGTATACGTTCAGAAGTTTTCAGGATTTAATAATTAGGATAACTCTGTGAGTTGAGTAACTGATCATCAGTCCCGAATCTACAGCAATGAGTCAGACCCAGGCCCTGCCTCAAGAAGTTTCCAGCCTAGCTGAAGACAGATACATGGAATGAAACATTGTGATGGAAATTCAAGTATAATGGGAGTAAGGGGGAGACAGAGGGATATTAATGACAAAGGACATCCAGGAGTGTTTACTGGATACCTCAATAATTGAAGATGTGTTTCAAGATGGGTAGAAATGCAACAGGACGACCAGGGAAGGAATGCATTCTAGGTAAGGGAACCTGGTTCTTGATTACTCCTGAGTTCTTTGGGAATCCCAAAGTGATCCTCTTTCAAATCTTCCCAAGTCTTTCACATATCTTGTACTTCTCTATAAAGTCATCTGTTGCCAGCTACAAAAATACTTTTTTATTTTACTATATAATATTTGGGGATTAATGTTGTTCAACCATAGAGAAGTTCTTTTGATTCCTGGTTCTACAGGCATAAGAAGAAGAAGCACTTATATAGTGCTTGCGGTGTTGTAAGCACTTCTCATATATTCACAACAGTTCTACAGGGTGGGTTTTATTGTCATTCCCAATTTTCCACATGAGGGGTCTGAGCCTCATTTGTCCAGGGCCAGACAGCTAGCAAATGGCAGAGAGCCTGATTCCAGAGTCTTAACCGTATGGACATGTCACTCTCCAGTAGCCACTCAATGTAAGGTTATTCTCATTAATAACTAGCCATGACGAACTGGAGTTGTTAAGAGTTTATATTCGTGACATCGTAGCATGAATGTGATCATCTTACTTGTGTGCCTCTCAGGCGAAGCTGTTGCTGAGAAAGACTCTGAAATCACCTTCATTAAAAAGGCCACATGTGCTAACGCTGACCTGGAAAAAGGAAGACAGTATTTAATTATGGGTAAAGAAGCCCTCCAGATAAAATACAACTTCAGTTTCAAGTAAGTCATTTTGGAGTCTCTGATCTTGCCTTCAAAACTAGGTGTCTTTTATTCCTAATTACATGTTCCTTATGTGTCCTGCTGTTAACCAACAAACCATTAGGAGCATAAATGCAATAATGTGAATTTACACTTGATCTTAGCCACAAGGCCAAGACTCAGTGAAACCAGGTGAATTTAAAGCAAAGAACCACTTAAAACCATGAGGGCAGCTGAGCACTCACTAATGGATAAACCGACTGAGGACCTCTGAAGGTGCTCATCCCACCCCCTCTATACCACATCTGCTCCCCTCAATAAGTTCTCAGACTGTTCTGTTTGTAAAGAGAGAAATGTTGAAATATGCATCTTATTATCTCTTTTTAAAAAATAGGTCTTGAAACAGATACTGTTCCTGCCTTTAAACGTGGGAGCCCCAAGCAACTTCCTGAGATTTGGGGGTTTGTGGTCCTTCCCAGGGGAGGCCAGTGCGGCAGAGCCTGGATGACCCCGTGGCCTCCCAGGCCCGAGCAGCCTAAGCAGCCTGGGCTCCGTGGAACTTGGCTCTCCTCTATCTGTGGCCATCACCACAACCACTTCTTTGTCCTTTTTTCTTGGCAGGTACATCTACCCTTTAGATTCCTCGACCTGGATTGAATATTGGCCTACAGACACGACGTGCCCATCATGCTCAGCGTTCTTGGCGAATCTGGATGAGTTTGCTGAAGACATCTTTTTAAATGGCTGTGAAAACCCCTGAAGGGGTTCAACTGTGCACAGTTTTCACTGTGGACTCCTGTTGTTGGAGTGCTTTCCTTTTCTTTCTTTCTTTTTTTATTCACAGCTGGTCTTATTTGGAAAGCTCACTTTACTTAGAATTAGTGGCACTTGCTTTTATTAAAGAACAATTTTAAGAGCTGTAACTTTCTGAAATAACATGGCCTTGGGGGGCATGGAGACAGATACTCATTCCAAGGTTATCGGATACCAGAAGCAATAAAAATTGGAACGCCTCCTAAAACCTGCCGCTCAGGAATGTTTGCTGGGGACGAAAGAATAGCCCCATTGAAATGTGGTATCTTACAATAACATGGCCTTTGCTTGAAAGAAAATACCAAGGAACAGAATACCGATCATTAAAACCTGACTTTGCTTTCAAAATGTGCGAAAAAGCGAAAAAGCCTGTTATTTTATGGTAGAGCCGCTTCAACCACACAGACAGGCGAACTGAAAGGTGGACAGAGGCAGCGACGGAGACCTGAGAAGGCCTAATGTCAGAGCCTTCAGCAAACTGAGAAGGTAGGAACGTCTGTCCTGGCCCCTCCCCTCCCAGTGCCCTCTCCTTACCCTCATGGGGATCCCACTCCTCCCTGCCGCTCCCTCCCAGCACCTAGTCATTCTCCCACCCCCCACCCCCGGGACTTGCTCTTGCCAGGAACTGCTACCCCAGAAGGCAAGGGGCAGTGCAGCAACCTGGGGAAGAGAAACCTAGTGGGAATCGGGAGACCTTTGCTCTGGCCCTAACCAGCTCTCTGAGCCCATTTGAACTTTAGAAAAGAGGATTTGTAATAGGATGTTCATTTTTAAGTGACATTTTGTAAGCACCTTAAATCTCATGAAAGAATGCTCACCTAGATTCCCATTTAATATCTCAAGAACTTCAGGAGTTGCAGGGATTATTATTAACCCCACTTTATGGATGAGGACCTTGAAGCTCAGAAGAATGAAGCCATTCTTCTAGCCTAGTAAAGGGCAGAGTTGGAGACCAAAGCCCACTTTCTCTCAGTCCACGCACGTCCCTCTTCCACATCATGACACCATCACATTGCTTGTCAGGTTTAATTTTCTAAGACCAATATAGGAAATAGCTGGAATTTCTTAGGTAGAGTTTAACCAGCTCCACTGAAATCTCACAAGGAGATATCCAGAAAACTCTGGATATAATAGTGACAGTGATTGAAATGCATTCCCTTCTTGAAAAACCTGCATTTTACCACTTAGGTGAAACAACATAAGGTTTACAGTGTGCCTTATAAGTAATACTAAGATTTTCCACTTCCAGGAGCTAAGAATTTATTTTTTTTTAATGTCAAAGCTCACATTGTAGGCACTCCCTTGGCAAAAACAACCCATGTGTCCAATATGCCCAAACTCTGCCAGCAAGGGTTGAGGCGCCCCCCTCCAGAGCAGACCTGGAGCATCTCCCAACACCTTCTTGCTGAATGCAGTGCTGAGCTGCTGGGTAGCCTTCTTTCTCCCTGAACCCTGGGGCAAGTAGATTGGGGCACAGTGGTGTAATTAACCCTGACGCCCTGCAGCTCTCAAACATCAGATCAAACCTTTCTGAGTTAGCCTGGTACCATTTAGAAATCCACCAGCTCCTCTTCAACTGACTCTTATGCATTTAAACCTACTTCTTTAGTGAGGCTTTCACAATCCTCCAAACAGGCTGGGGTCCCTACTGAGCCCTGCATTTCTCTTCCAAGGCACTTGCAACTACTTATCTAAGCATGTATAATTGTTTATTTAGTGTGTAACTTCCTAGCGGCACCGTAAGCTCTGTGTGGGCAAGTCTGGATCTGTTCTGTTCACTACTATTTCCAGTGCCGGGCACAATGCTGGACACATTATAAGGACTCATTAAGTGTTTGCAGATTCCCACTGAGGATGGGGCATCAGAAGGCCCACATTCTAGTCTTGACTCCCCCCCCCCACCCTGCAGGGACTTGAGGCAAGCCTCTTCATCTCTTTGGTGGCCTGTAAAACAAGGGAGTTGAATACTCAAATGCCTTTCTATAGCTCTAAGAAGGTATTTTATAATCTTAAGTTGTGAAACAGAAAACAGAACCACATGGCATATAAGCATGGCATGTATTTTTTTCTGTGCGTATGAAGGGAGTTCAGCCAAGTGCGTGAGTGCGACAGCTGGCGGGGCTTCCTGAGGCCTCCTGAGGAAGGGCATGCAGGATTTGCGTAGGTAGAGGGAGGCAGAAGGATCTTTGTGGTTGAAGGGAAAAGCATAGGCAGGTTTCCGCTGGGGTAGTAAGAAGATTTAGGTGCTACAAATGAACCCTATTCATTTAATAGCCATATGTTTAATTTTTAAAGTTTTTATTTTAATTCCAGTTAGTTAACATACAGTGTTATATTAGTTTCAGGTGTGTGATATAGTAATAGAGTGATATAGTGATAAACAGCTATATGTTTATTTTAACATGTATTAGAAAAAAATACAACTAGCACCTCAAAGCTGTGATATACAATTTTCTTTGAAAATAAATGTATTTGTCAAAAAGTAAGTCTATTTAAGAAAAAGTTTTAAGTAAACAAAAGTATAGGTTGTTCTTAGGGCAAAAATCATGAGGTTGGCATGTACAAGATTGACGTTTAGGAAACTCTGACTTAAGAAAATATGTGGAATTGACAATGAGCCAAGCTTAAGGCAGGCAGCCTCACTCCATATTTCTCAGTGAGGGATCCTGAGCCAAAGTCATGTTCAGTCTTACTTTCCACTCTGTGATGCTAGTTTATTCAGCAACATCCAACAAATATGTCTTCATAAGTAATTGTAGACCAAGCCCAATTCCAGGCACTTGGTACCTAGATCCCCACCCTTGTGGGACTTAGATTCCAGCTGGGAAGATACACCGTGAACAATAAAGACAGCAGGTAGGCACCTGACCCTGACTGTTAGAAGGGGATAGAGCTATGGGGAAAAGAAGAGGAGAGCAGAGTAAGGGAGCTGGGGAGTGGTCAAGGGAGGGATTGCAGTTTTGTGGGTTTTTTTGAACTTTAAAAACCTTATTTTTATTTTATTTTTTTATTGTGTTCAGTTAGCCACTGTATAGTACATTAGTTTTTGATATAGTGTTTAATGATCCATTAGTTGTGTATAACACCCAGTGCTCATCACAACCCATGCCCTCCTTAATAACCTTCACCAGTTTTAAATAGAGTGATCTGGTCAGAGTAGGCTTCAAAGTGAGACCCGAGCAGAGACTTGGAGGTGGCGAAAGAGGGAGCCATGTGGCCACCTACAGGATGAGTGTTCCAGGCAGACGGAGCACCAGGTTCCCGCACCTGAAGCAGGAACATGCCCAGTGTCTTACAGAAGAGCCAGGAGGCTGGTGTAACAGGTGTAGAGTGAGAAACCAGGGAGGGAGATGGAGAGGAGGCCAGCAAGGGCACAGCGACCAGATCAAGCAGATCATGGAAGGGCATTAGCTTTACTCGGAGGGAAAGGGGAGCCATTGCAAGGTTTTGAGCAGAGGGGTGACAGGAGTTATTGCAGTAAATCAGGCAAGAGATGTGGCAAGTGAACAAAGCAGAGCTTATGGACTCTGCAATGAAAGAGAATGCACACCATGGGAACCATGGAGCTTCTCAGAAAAGGATGTCAGAGAGGACTTCTTACAGGATTCGGGCTGGTGATGGATTATTTTAGGGAAGTTTTAAGGAAGCAGGGCTTTGCTCTGGATTGGATGCTGTCAGGAAGCAGGAGTAATCCTATGATTGAGTACCTCAATTCTTATCTAACTGGAAGGAAAAGAAGTAGCAGTCACTCACAATAGCCAGGAAAGGGGGGATGTTTGGTCATTTTTGTGGTTTGGATAATGCTGTTCTCTTATTTTCTGCTCAAACATGATTATGGAAAAGTCTCTTTTCTTTTCCCCCCTCTTGATCCTTCTTGTCTGATGTGATGTCTTTGTGTTCCATGATGGCAGCACAGTCTGACTCTGAATAACAACCAGGTCAACTCCTAGGGTCACCAAGCCCAGCTCCTAGTCTAGCACACAGGTGTCTTCTCTCTCACAGGCCCTTTTTTCCTAGAAAATGCACATACACAAACAATGCACAGATTTGCATCCAGCTTCAGAAGATCCTGTGAAAGGCCATGCGTGGGCCTGAGGACCACCTCAGGCACTAGACTCTAGCAGCCAGGTTGGAGAGACTCCCACAGACACAAGGCGGCTCTGCATCATGTTTCCAGAGGTTTCCCTACTCCTGAAAACAAATTGATTCTGCACACTCAGTGCGATGTGAGAAACGTGTCACCAGGGACATGATCTTTAACTTTGATTGGGAGGTCGAAATATTCCTTCATGGTTCTGAATCAGGAAGGAATTGAGGAGGAAGAAAGGAAAGAATGGAGGAGAGAGGGTGGAGGAGAAGAGGAGAGGGAAGGGAAGGAGGGAGGGGGAGGCTTGTTTTAAGACAAGATGAGAACTCCATTTCTAAGAACCTTCTGGATTCTTCTCAGCTGGCAGGATCCCCACCCTGACAGACATGTTGGCAGAGACAGATCTGTTCCTTGGAACACAGTGTCTGCTCCTTCACTGTTTCCATCATTATAATCAGATATGTGTGCATTACACACACAGTCATGAATTATATGATCCTGAAATGTCCAACCCAGGAAGGACCTAGAGCTCCTCTCATCCAATTCCTTCATTTTCACCTGGGAAAACAGGCCCAGAGGAGCAGTTAGCCGGTGGTCAGAACACTGTTAATTGGAAAGGCTGGGACCTGAGCCCGAGGCATCTGACTCTTAGCCCAGCGTTCTTTCCACCGCACAAATGAGAGGAGGTTATGGAGAAATCTATTTTGGCTCCCTCCAAAGAAGCATTTTATAGCCAGAGCCGTTCAAAGACAGAGGAGGCTGTCTGCGAGGGACCAAGTGCCCAATCACTAGCCCCTTCCAGGAGCGGTACGGGAGACATTCAGTGTGGGAGGTTTGCCCCGATGACGTCCAACGTGCCTTTAGCTTTAAGAGGTCATTAAGAGAAACAAAAACGTCTGCTTTACTTCCTTAAGCCTCTGTTTTCACACTTGAAAAATGGGATGTACCAATAATTCCCCCTTCAGAGGATTTCTGTGAGACTTAAGTGAGATAATACATACCATTCATATAAAGTGATGGGCACAGCGCCTGGCACAACAAATGTAACTTGGGGTGGTTAATAATAGACCCCTGGCACACAGTGGATGATGAATTTAACACCTCTTTTGTCTGGCATCATGCAGACTGCAGTACGTGGCGTTCCTATCGACGTTTCATGACCCTGGGAAGATGGTCATCATTCTTACTTTTAGGAAGGAAACAGCTGAGGATCTGGTAGGTTAACTTGCCCTAGGTCACACACCTTCACAAGTGGTAGGGCATCTTTAGGGCCCCAGGCTCCTAGCCTCTGAGCTGGATGGCCTTCTCACATACCGGAAGAGCAGCACACCGCCATTGTGTAATCTTGGCAAAGCTTCTGCCTCCCCGGACTTCAGTACTCCCATTACCCTGAGTGTGTTCTGTTAGATGCTCTCTAAACTGCCCCCCACCCACACGAGGACACAGCCGGGGTAGAGTGTGGCCCACGAGGGCTCTGGGTACAGGGCACGGGGGCAGTGGGAACACAGGGTGTACAAAAATGAAGGGAGGCAGCACCAGAAATAAACTCTGCAAAATGTGTCCTGAGATCATTTTCCACATGGATACAACACAACTTGAAGAACTCTCAATCGACAGGTCCCCCCACCTCCCCTCCAAGGACTCAAATTTGCCAATAGAGTTGACGTTTCCTCCCTTGTGAACCTCCTATGTAGAATCATAACATATAGAAGTTTAAAGAACTCCCTGGAGGGAGGTGGTTCAATCTTGATCTGATTTCCTAGAGATCATCTAATCAACCTCTCCCCATTTCACAGATGAGGAAACGGGCCAGGAAGGAGCAGGGGTTCGTCGGGTCTTCCACAGGGGAATCAGGGCCAAAACCTGGTATTAGCACCTGGTGTCTCCTCCCACCAGCGGGCCTAACAGGCAAGCAGAGGTCAGAGCCCCAGGTGGAGCCCAGGGCTAACATTTTCAGCAGATGAGATGCGAAAAGTCAGAACAATCCTAGAAAGACGGTTTTCTGTTTGGCTGAAGTTTGGATTGTTGGGTGTGTGTGTGTGTGTGTGTGTGTGTGTGTGCGTTTTATGTGTTTTATGTTGGTGTTTTGGGGGGTAGATGGAAAGGGGGTCATGGTTGAAGCTGGCTAAGGCAAGAGAAACTGGAGCTGAGGAAAGAATTATTTGGCTTAATAAAATTTTTTCCAAATAGAGAATCTTTCAGAAATTAGAGCCAGGACTGAACTCAAATTCTCTGAGAACAGAGAAAGAGAAACGGGATATGCCCAGAGTAGGAGGAGAAAGTAGAAAGGAGGGTTCCTGGGTCTGCTTGGGCCTTGGGGCAGGGCTGGTCATCATCTCACGTTCCTCTTGCCATCTCCTTCACTGCTGAAGGCAAAAGGCCAAAATGTGGCCTGCTCACTAATTAAATGCTGAGTGTGGAAATGAAAAATGGCCCTTCAGTTTGGCTGCTGTGTGTGTGTGTGTGTGTGTGTGTGTGTGTGTGTGTGTAAGAGACAGAGACAGGACTTGTTACTATGGGGACATAATATGGTGAAAAAGTAAGACATACAATTGTTTGTGACCTTGGGAATGATCCTGAACCTAGCAAACCTCTCTGTTTGTCCCTCTATGAAGACAGAGTGGCATTGTCAGCCTTGGGGGTGGCAAGGATTAGGGGCACAGTCTGTGGTGGCTAATGGCAGCCAGCTGTCTGTGGGATTTCTACCTCTCAGAGCTCTCTGTGCCTCGGTTCTCGGTTTTGGAAATGAGCTCCATTTACAGGGTTGTTGCAGGATGAAATAAGATCAAACACATGAAAGAAATTCTAAGCTGTAGAATTCTGGACAAATATGGAAAAGAGCATTAATAGCCGAAAGCATTTTTGTGCTAAGATACCACAGGCAGAGACTGTCTGATATGCTTTTAAAAGACTGGCAAGGGGTCCACTATCTTAAAAAGCAATCTCCCCAGTGCCTCAGATTTTCCCATATCCCTATGAGTCTTCATTCCTTTGATCCTGGAGGCTGTCAGTCTTAGGGCGATGCTTCACAAAGTGCAGTCCCCTGACCAGCAGCATCCCCATCACCCGTTAGAAATGCAAAATCTTGGGCCTTACCCCAGATCTACTGGACAGAAACTCTGAATGGAGCCTAGAAATCTGTATTTTAAAAAGATCCCCAGGAAAAGCATAGGCACATTAAAGTTTGAGGAGTATTAGTTTGGAGCTTGTGGAAGTACAGATTCCGATTCTTTAGGTCTGGAGTGGTCTGAGATTCTGCATCTCCCAGATGATGCCTACAGTGCGGATTCTCAGACATAACAAGGTTTGACAGGGTCCTATAGAGTCAGGATTTTTGCATGAACGGGAGTAACCCCTTAATAACTGACACTTTAGTTAAGTAATTATGCACAGGCCTTTCAGGAATGTGTTGAAGAAAAGGTTGAGAGATTCTGGGAGCAAGAGAAACACAGGGTGGCAATGAGAAAGAGGTCTTAAGAAAAAAGAGAAGGTAGGAGATCACTAAAGGGAAAGTAGGCTGCCCTTGCAGAATGTGCTCAGGGCAGATCCGGGCATTTATTAAATCCATTCACTCACTGAGTGCTGTCTGTATGGTAGGCACTGTTCTGTATTTTTTATACTCATCAACTCACTGAATCCACTAACAACCCAATGAAGCTGGTACTATTTCCACATTACAGGGGAGTAAACTGAGGGAGTTTACAGGGAGTAAACTGACTCATTAGCAGTAGACTATTCTGCCTCAGATATAGTTTCCACCATCAGGAAGCTCACAGTCCCATGAGGAATACAGGCTAGGACTAATAATGGCCAACTCTGGGATGATGCCTATTATGTGCCAGGTACTATTCTGAGCCCCTTATGCATATCTACTACTTTAGCTCTTATAGCAATTCTAGGAGATGGAGCAGGGCACTGCTGAATGGGCCTGGCTGTGTGCAGAACTGCATAAAACAGGTCTCTCTGTTCCCGGAGGTTTATGCATAGAGATGCTCAAACACCTGAAGTCCCAGACTCCCTGTTCTAAGCAGAAAAACTCCAAACCAGAAGTAACCTTTGCAAAGGGGCCTCTAATACCTGGTGCAAGCCCTACTTTGTGTCCTTGGCCTCCACACCCTCACTGCTTCCCGACCTGGCCTCCAGAACTAGGCCTCACTGTGCTGAAGAGCGGGTGTACTTGCCAGCTCTTCGGCTCACCCCGGCTCCCACAGCTCCACCCAAGTTCATGCAACACATGAGTTTCCCTGTGTGTGCTGCCCCAGGCAGGCTTGCGAGGCCAGGCTGTGGACCCTCCTGCCAGGCTGGTCTCTGCTACTGTTGCTGCTGCGGCCTCGGCACACCAGGGGCAGCGGCTCTAACCTGCCACTCTTACTTTCGGCCCATGCCCTCCCTCCCTCCCCCACATTCCAGAAATCACTACCTCGGCACTTGGGATTCAAAAAGTTGCCCAACAAATGAAAACTGACCTCACATCTTTGCAAACCACTTTGACAATACATTTCAAGAGCCAAAATCTGTGTCCATCTCTTGATCCAGTAATCCTCCTCCTGTTGGATTATTTATAATACATTCCAAAAGTAGGGGGGAGGGCTCCTACACAAAGATCGCCTGTGCAGGATTAATTATTCATTTAATAAATATTTACTGAGTTCCTCCTGTGTGCCAGACACAGCTCTAGATGGTGTAACCAAGATAAACAAGGTCCCCGCTCTCCCAGGAATTACATTATAACTGTGGAAAAAGACAATAAATACCTACATAAATGAGAAAAAAAATCTATTTACAAAATTCTCTGCAGAGAATTAAAATAAGGGTCTGTGGTAGAGAATAACTGGGTGGCTGCTCTTGATTAGGGGTCAGGGAAGGTCTCTTAAATGTCGGTAACTGAGATGACCTTTAACGCTGAGGTTCTCATGACAAGGAGCAGCCATATGAAGGTCCAGAAGAGAGCATTCCAGAAAAGGAGGCTGGTGGTCCAGGGAACTGCAAGAAGGCTGATCAAAGAAAGCAAGTGATACAAAATGAATTCAGAGGTGGGGGAGGGGCCAGATCACTAGAATTTTGTAAGCACGGGTGAGATGTTTGATCTTTATGCAACAGCTAGTACTAAGCAAGGGCATGAGGCCGGATTGTAGATGAGAAAGGCGCAGGAAGACCAGTTAGAGCTAGTGCAGCTCTTTTGGTGAAAAGTGATAGTAGCTTGAACTAGAATGGTAGAAATGGAGATGAGGAGAAATGGATAGATTCCGGATATTTTTAGAGGCAGGGCTAAAAGTGTTTGTTGAAGGAACTGGGATGGGGTGATGGAGGCAGAGAAATCAAGGATTATTCACAGATTCTCGACTTGAGCTACCACAGGTGCCAATTAGACAGTTGGGGAAGACAGGAGAAGATACAAATTTGGGAAATGAGAAGGGAAGATGTTATGGGTTGAACTGTCCCCCCCCCCCCCCCGGAAAAGACAGGTTGAAATCCTAACCCCCAGCACCGCAGAATGTGACCTATTTTGGAGATAGGGCCATTGCACATATAATCAGTCAAGGTAAGACGAGGTCATACTGGAGTAGGGTAGGCCCTCACTCCAATAAGACTGGTGTCCCTATGAGAAGAGAGAAATTCGGACACAGAGACAGAGACACACATGGAGAAAAACAGCACGTGAAGACACCGACACTTAAGGAACCCCGGCCACATGAGGATGGGACAGAGATTGGACTGAGGCATCTTGGCAGGGAGGCTAAGAATTGCCAGCTTGTCCTCAGAAGCTAGGAAGAGGCAGAGCAAAGATTCTCCTGCAGAGACCTCGGAAGGAACCAATCCTGCCGACACCCTGAGTTCAGACTTCTAATCTCCAGAACTGTGGAGAATAAATTTTTGTTGTTTTAAGCCATTGAGTGTGTGATACTTTGTTCTGGCGGCCCTGGGAAGCCACACAGAAGAGAATAAGGGTTTGCAAGGGGAGCTTGTTATGTTTACATGAGAAGTCTTGTAGATACCCATGTGTATCAAGCAGCAACTGGGTATATGAGTCTAAGCTTGTGGTATATAAAGCAATGCGCCATAATTTAGTGACATACTTTATATGATACATTAAATATGACATAAGAAGTGACGGCCTGAAGAGGTAGAAATGATCACACCGATGATGGTACACATTCTATGAAATATTACGCTGCCTCTGAAGAGAACCATTATAAAGATTACGTAGGAACCTGGAAAAATGCTTGTGATAGTGTTACACGCACAGGGCCCCATGATTGCTGTTCTGTAATGACTGTCTGTGGGTGAGAAGCAGGTGTCAAATGGTCTGATTCAGATCCCAGCTCTAACTCTTTGGAATGGCCTAGGATAAGTTGCATGTCAGTGCATCCTGCAGGTTATGTTTGTTCAGTATATTTACAGCTCCAGGGTAAGTGAACGCAAGGCTGAATTGCAAAGTGCTGAGATGGCAGAGTAAAGAAGCAATCAGTGTGGAAGTAGAATTAAGCCAGGAAGGCTTCCTGGAAGAGCTAGCCTTTGCAAAATAAGTGCATGGCCTGGGGCAGAGTGCCTACCATAGGCCAAGCATTGTGGCAGCATCTGGGGACAGACTTGGTAAAACCTCCAATAAGTCATTCTCTGTGAACACTTATGCTGGAACTCTTCCCATACACTGAGTGTCCTGATGGCTTATTCCTATGTGAGTGAGCTCCTTGAGGACTGGGGCCACATCCTGTTCCTCTCTGTATCCTTAAGCACAAGACCTGGCACAGGGGAGATATAAATTAAGGTCTGTTACATTTCATAGAACATCAGAATCAGAATTTGATTGTCAGACAGGAATGTGCAACGAAGGACCATTGATACCGAGTCCGTTGACCCGTGGACACGAGGCTCCTTAAAATCCTCTCGAGGCAGGGATCTGAAGCCTGAAGCCCAGCTGACTTCCAGTGCCCGTTAAGCGACTTGATCTAAGGTGAGCCCGGGGACTTAACTGCTTCGGAAGATAGAAGCAAACATTGCCAATTAGAAAAATATAACCAAAGAAGCTAACCCATTTTACAATAGCAAGGAGGATCAATACATTGAGTAAATAAGACTCACAGTGTATCATAAATCAACTTAATTTCATTTTCCAACACCCCCCAGTGGAGGGATGCCATTTCTCTGCCCTTTAATGAGAATTCAAGCATCCTACACCTTTTCTGAGCACTCTCAGGAAATAAAAAGTCCTGGGATCACATCAGTCACCAACCAAACTCTATTCATACATGTAGATACTCAGTCCCATACAAAAGCAAAGTTCCAAATTTGACTTAAAAAATCAATCTTTTCTTCCAATTGGGGCTTGCTGCAGGTGAGACCCTGGGGTGACAGCTGGGGACAGGGGCATGGACAGCTGCTTCTTTTTGTCCCCAGACTTCCCTCCCCAGTTTGCTAACTGTGACTTCTGACTTCTCCAGGGCTAGAGGGGTGGGGGGTTGGGGAGGTGAGGAGAGGCAGAAGAAAGGAGAGCAGGAGAGGTCTTCACTGACCAATGCTATCATACGATGGCTTTAAACCTGACTGTTGTGTAGACACAACCATGGATTTTTCAGACACTCCCCCCACAAGCCCTGAGGACCTCCCCCCTTATGTGGGCATGGCACTGCCTTGTAGCCCTTTGTTCAGTCCTTCCGCAGTCCTAAAAATCCAGCAATACCTTCAGTTAGTCCTCCCTGTTAAACACACCTGAGAGGCTTTCATATCAGTTCTTCCAGTCCATCAGAACAGCATCCTTTGCACAAACCATTTTGAGGCGTTCAGGCTGACCTGAGCTGTGCCACCTCTCCTCTGTCTTGTTTGCCCAAGATGGCACCCATCTCTCATCCTTTAGACTCTCTGGTGGCTGTCAGAAGCCAGTCCACCTGTCTCCCCATCTCAAACTACCACAGACACACAATAAACTAGACTCCAAGGAGCAGCTCTTTCTCTCTCTCTCTCTCTCTCTCTCTCTCAGTGTAATTAACAATGTGATATTGGTTCCAAGTGTAAAGGAGCCCCCCTTCTTTTGTGTAAAGGGAAACACATAACGGCTCACTCCAACACAATCTTTGTTCAGCTATAATCTAATGGCAGCACCGAGGGTCTCAGGGCTCTTTCTGTAGCACTATATGGGTAAGCAGTAATGGAGGGCACACGCTTGTGTCTCTATGTGTGTGTGTGTGTGTGTGTGTATGCACGTGCACACACACATACACTATGTGCTCATGTAGGGGAATCCACCACTGTTTCTCAGTAGTTTCAGTCTATTGGGAGAACTAGAACATGTATCCATAACGTTAGTACAAGGCAGCAGAGTTCCTGTTGGACACCAGAGGGAAGGCTCCATGGAGAAGGCAGCTCTGAGTTGGGTCTTAAAGAATGACTAAGATATGCATAAGCTGAAATGAAATATTTTCAGAGAGAGGGAATTATATGACTAAATGTCCAGTGGTGGAATCAAGGAGGTATGTACAGATGCCACTAAGTAGTTTGTTTAAATGAGACAAGTGAAAGATAAAGCCAAACCAGACCCAAAATGGACAAGATAAGAGGTTTGGATTTTTGCCTATAGGAAGTGAGTTTTGAAGACTTTGAACAGGGCAGCAAGATGGACGATGGGTTGAGAAGGGCAGTGACTAATTCTTGGTGAAATGTGTTCTTCATTTCCTTGAGTCATTAACCAGGGTCCCATTAAGAAGAAAAACAAAACAAAAACCTTCCAGGACTTGCATTCTTTTCCAGGAAAACCCTTGCCCTTTGGAAGTTCTCATAAGTTCAGTTTATAAAGACATCCAATCCTGTTTTTACTCTTAGTTAAAGGGCCTTGGCACAGCTGCCAGTACCAGCACCCTCCTTCCAGCCCTGGGGCCCTCAGCTTCAAGCTTGATGGGGCTGCTCAACCCATCTCCCCATGGCCCCCAAACTGCCCTCTGGAAGAGACCAAGGAGAGGGGCATCCTGTTCTGAGAAGGAGGGCCATGGAAACCTCGCCTCGATGGGCCTGCCTGCAAAGCCTTCACCCTGGGCCCTTTGAAGCCAAATGGCTGCAAAGCCAAGAAAACAGCAGGTTTGGATTCAAATCCCAGCTTTCCCCTTACCCTTATCTGATCTCGAGACCTCCCTCAGCCTCTATATATTAATCTGTAAAATGGAAACAAAACCACTTACCTCAGCAACAAGGTTGCCGTGAAGAGTAAGCAGGAGGGAATTTGTAAGCATAACTAGCACATAGCAGATGCTCAAAGAATATTCCTCCTTCTCCTTCCCCCAACATCTCTGCATCTTGGTTTCCTTGCCAATTAAATGTGATAGGGATTCAAGGATAAAGTTGAATCTGATGAATTTCCCAAACCTCTGCCACTTGCCCCACACAGGCCAGTGAGAGCAGAGGGCCTGTTTCTGCCATGTCTGAGCTCTGGAAGCTATTTTTTCTTTTATTATTTTCAACAATAAAAAAAATCACAAAACCACTTAGTAGTAGCACACATTGGCACATACTGGGAATGAGCCTACCTTCCCCAACCTCTCCCCATTACCACCGTCTGACTCAGTTTCCCCATCTGTAAAGTGGTTGTGTCTGAGACAGGTCCCCTCTTTTGCTCTCTGCAACTGCCCACTAGGTTGGAAGGATGGAGCCCGGCAGAGGGCATGCTGAGTGTAACCTCTTGGCCAAGGCCCTGGGGAAAGGCACCCAGCCAAGGAAAATTCTAGTGGAAAAAACGAAGAAAGGATTCCAGGTTTATGAGTCCCAGACTTTGAAAAACAAAACTGCTGAGTTGTCTCCTGAGTTAGGGAAAAAGAACACCACAGTCGCCTTGAGATTTCCAGGAAACAATTTGTGAAGGCTTTGGGCAAGGCTGGCAGGGGGACTCAGGGAGGCCCAGCTCAGTTGCATGCCCTGGGAGGTAGGAGATGGGGGTGGGTGGTGCTCCTGTGGGACTCTGAGTGTTCAGGTGTTCCCAGGCAGCATGGAGTTATGTGACTATATGCGGTTTGTATGTGCCTGTATGTGCACACTTGTTTGTTCGCCTGTGGGCAACTCCCCAAGTATTTATTGAGCACTTTCTATGTTCCACCGGGCACAGTGCTAAGGGATGAGAACGCAACAACAAAGAAAACACAGTCCCTGAGCATAGGGAGCTGAGTTTAGCAAGGGATACAAAGTAGCAGGCATTTCAGTTCGGAGTACAGGCATCTGGGAGGCAGTTTGTGTGGCCGTTTACGACACTAGCTCTGAGGTCAGGCAGCCTGGGATGCAAGTTCAGCCACCCACTAGCTACATGACTTTGGAGATCTCCAACACTCAGTCTCCTTAGCTGGAAAGTGACCATATTAAAATGACATCCTGGGAGATAGCATGTGTATGTAAATATTTGATGACCTGTCTCCATTATGTGCTTGCAAGATCTGCACCTGGTAACACATACAACATGCAAAGTCTGGGTGAGCTGTATGCGGGGCGTTAGCTCATCTGTTTAGGTCATGCATGTGGTGTACCAGGCTCTAATCAGAGGTCACAAATAGTGGCCCACAGACATAGTTTGTGGGGACACTCACACAGTATGGGTCTGGTTTCTGGCTCACGGACTGTTCTAAAAATCAAGACATTCCACATACAAATCCAGGTTTCCAGTTTCTCTTCAAACCTTGGACAATCTGGCCATCCCATGAGCATTTGCATGTGTGTGCCTGCACGCCATGGTCTCTGCTTCCCATAGATGTGTCCTTCCCAGGAGCACCCTCCCTCCTGGCTGGTCTCCAGGTCTGTCCTTGGAGGGGTTCCAAGGTGGTTCAGGAGGGCTCATGTGCAGACATGTTCTCTATGAAAGGAGAAGCAGGACTGGGCAGAAGCTGGTGCCAGGGCCCCAGTCTCCCCAGGAAGCTCCAGTTTCAGTCATCAGAGGGGCAAAGATAACTGTAGACCCTACCCAAGGCTCTGGCTGTGTGGCTGGACCCTGGTTACCAAAGATAGTAACCAAGGATGGCCACTGGACAAAATGGCTTTTCTTATCTATTTGGTTTTGCACTTCAAAAATACTTCAATTATAGCTCCAAAATGATTAAGACAATGATCTTCTCAGAAAGTGTTGCTGAAAGTACATACTATGGTTCTTTTTAAAATGAGCAAATGGGGGGCACCTGGCTGGCTCAGTCGGTAGAGCATGCCATCCTTGATCTGGGGATTGCGAGTTCAAGCCCCACACTGGGTGTAGAACCTACTTTAAAAAAATAAATGATAAAATAAAATGAGCAAATAGGCTCCTGGTATAAGCTAAAAATGTATTTGTTAAAATGCATTTTGGGAACTTACAGGCGTGAAAGGTAGGACTGACATCTTCCTGCTATCCCTGGATCCTCTTAAGATGGCAAATCAGTCCCTCATAATAGATATTTACTGGGCCCCCATTGTGTACAGCATGTAGGCTGGGCAAAGGGGGGCTACATAGATGAATATGCCCTGCTCCCAGGCCTTTGGGAAGCTCAGTCTTATGCAGAGACACCCGAGGAGAAATGAAAGCAGGAACAAGAAAGGACAGGGTATTAAGGGAGACATCTTGGGACCAAAGAACACCAGAACAGAGGAAGACCCATGACTTACTGTGCAAGCTCGACACCCTCTCTGGACCCCATTTTCCCTTTTTTAAGATAAGAAGGTCAGAAGAGATGAGCTAATACCCACCCCACATCCGCAGCCCTGCCCAGTGCCCAGCTTCGGCATTTTTTTGAGGGAGTACAAGCTGTAGCCCCAGCTCTTAGCCTCTTACTCCCCGCCCCACATTCTTGTTTCCAAGTCTTGGCTTGTGCTGGGAATTCATCTGGCTTGAGCTCTGAAAGAAATTCATCAGAGGAGGTTTTTCACAGAGCTTTCTCTAAAACAAAACAAAACAAAAACACAAAAAAACAAAAAAAGTCTGGAGTCCAAAATGATGAGGCATTTGGCATCTGGTGGAATCTTCCGGCATCCATTACAAGGGTTCCTGGTCCAGGTGGGGAGAGCAGCCCCCAGACAGCTAGGAGAGTTTACCCCTTCTCTAGCACCAGGGTTTGAATGAATGGTTAAAGGGCTTGCCATGAAGGATTCCTCTGAGGTAATCCTCCCACTTCACAGATGGGAAAAACGAGGCCTGAGGATAGGAAGGATTTTCCTCACAGTTCTGATTCCTAAGCAAAAGCTCTCCCCACTCCCTGATTTTTCTCTCAGGCTGAGTCCTCAGGACAGTGAGATGAAGACCCCCAGGCCACATCCCTCCTCAGCCTGATGTTGACTGCTGTTGAGCTCAAACACTGAGTTATTCTTCTGCACCGGCCAGAAGCCCGAGAAACCCAACCTCATGCAAGTATGTGTAAAGGAAGAGCAGTAATTCTGTAGCCCAGAAAAAGGCCTTGGAGGCCTGGGGTAGAAACATTTAGGAGAGTCTTTATTGCCAGAGTCCACAAAAGACGGAACTTAGTATGTATAAAACCATTCTTTTAGAGCAGGGTACACAAGTGATCAGAGATAGAAAAGAGAAGGAGTAGGTGGCCTAGTATTTAATCCAAAGATGTTTGCTTTCCTCATTATTGGCGTCTTGGGAGCTTGTCCTTATGAAAGGGCCCATGAGCCAAGCTCTTTGCCTCAACCACATCACTATTCCCATGAGTGTCATTGGCACTTTTACCATATATTGAAATTCCCACCACGGTTTCAAAGTGGTCAGTCCCACAAATAATTGGGGAAACCCTAGGGACACCTCTGATACCTACAGTTCAAAGAACTTCAGAGGCACTCTGTTCCTCACCTTAAAATCTGGAAAAATCTGTTGAGAAAGTGAAAATCACCCGACATAGAAACTCCCTTCAAAGAACAACCCCAGATTTCTTTTTGAATTTTTTGGTAGAATGCTCTCTCTCTCTTCACAATGCCCTGAAAAAGGCCAAGTAAAAGATACTCACATGTTTTCTGATGATGGTAAAATCACCGGCAGTGATGTTCCCCTTAACTAAAAATGTTTATGGACAGTGTCTTGCATATTAGTCACCATTGAAGAAATGTTTATTGAATGCCTCCTCTGTGCTAAGCCAGGGGAAACAATAATGAAGAAATCGAATAGAGCTCTACTTTAATGGATTTAATTCATTTGATTTCCTATATTCCCTATAATTCTTATATTCTAGTGGGCAGAAAGAAAAAAGACATAGAAGCAGGCACATTTTGCAAATTGCCAGTTATTATAAGTGTATTAAGAACCAAGATGGAGGGGCGCCTGGGTAGCACAGCGGTTAAGCGTCTGCCTTCGGCTCAGGGCGTGATCCCAGCGTTCTGGGATCAAGCCCCATATCAGGCTCTTCCGCTATGAGCCTGCTTCTTCCTCTCCCACTCCCCCTGCTTGTGTTCCCTCTCTCGCTGGCTGTCTCTATCGCTGTCAAATAAATAAATAAAATCTTTAAAAAAAAAAAAAAAGAACCAAGATGGAGGGGCGCCTGGGTGGCTCAGTCGTTAAACGTCTGCCTTTGGCTCAGGGCCTGATCCCAGGGTGCTGGGATCAAGCCTCTCAACAGGCTCCCTGCTCTGCTGGGAGCCTGCTTCTTCCTCCGGCACTCCCCCTGCTTGTGTTCCCTGGGAGCCTGCTGCTTCCTCTGATACTCCCCCTGCTCACTCCCCCTGCTCTCGTTCCCTTTCTCGCTGGCTGTCTCTCTGTTGAACAAATAAATAAAATCTTAAAAAAAAAAAAAAAAAAGAACCAAGATGGAGATTAACAGAAGGAAATCTGGGACGTTTTTGATTATCACACCAAAGCCGAGAGGGCATACTGTAGGCTATAGTTTTCACAAGATCATTTGGTGTATATCTTTATTTTGTTGTTGATATCACTTGTATGTAAGTTACCCTGGAGAAGTATTGAATTTGGATTGAAGAACCCAGTATAATTGGGTCTCCTACTCTCCTAGGTGAGTGCTAACCTGTAATCATCCATTTAATTAAATTTCTTGGCTCAGGAATTGGCAGTTATCGGAGGAGATTAAGATAATGCTAACAGGAAAGATGTTCTCTGTTTTTTTTCTAAAAGATTTATTAATTTATTTGAGAGAGAGAGAGAGAATGCAAGCAGGGGGAGTGGGAAAAGAAGAGAGAATCCTTGGGCAGACTCTCCGCTGAGCACGGAGACTGACATGGTGCTCGATCCCAGGACCCCAAGATCAAGACCTGAGCGGAAACCAAGAGTCGGATGCTCAACTAACAGAGTCACCCAGGCATCCCACTTACTGTTTTTACTAAACCCAAGCTGTGACAGACAAATCGTATTGCTGGCAATGACAAGAAGGCATAGAAGGGCAAAATTGGGAGTACTCAGTGTTTATCAGGAGAGTGTAGCCCATTCTGGGCTCCACATTGGAAGGGTTGATGACAAATAGAAGTATATGTCCAAATGGCTGTCATTAGCTGACTGCCTTCACCAGCTGGTTCATGCACAGGCAGCAGTACGATCCCACCTTCTCCCAGAAGGCTAATGACCCATGCCAGGGTCATGTCTCCCTCGTCTAATGCCCCAGCTCACCAGCAGCCTGAACCACAGCACATGCAAAGGCACACTTGTCAGAGTACAGGCTGAATGGGCTGGAACAGCAGAGGCACGTCAGACCAGGAGAGAATCCCAGTTTCCACATTTGGGACCTGAGCACATCTCATTAGGTCCCTGATGTTTAAACCAATGTCCCTGGAGCCCAGAGGTCAGGATAGGGAGGACAGAAGCCCCATGCACAGCTCTGGGCCACCTGCTCTGCTTAACAGAGCAGCTGTGCCTCTAGCACGTTTATATATTTGGGTTCTATGACAGAAAGCATTCAAAGACACAGTCCTACAGCTAATACAAAGTTTGAAAAACCCAACATATTCTATGATGTTTAAGGTCCTTTCCTCTATTAAAAAAGAAAAAATCTATGAACCATTATTTTTGAACTATTACTTAAGCATTCGTTTATTCATCCTCCAACTCCCCCTTCCCCCAAACAACTGGTTTAGAGGCAAGGAAAAAACAAACAGAACACAAGTCTGACTCCTAGTCCAGGGCTCACTCCAGGATATATATATATATATATATATATATATATATATATATATATATGTGCTCCAATATATCACTATAGATTTTCAGGTGGGGGCAGAGAGAGGGAAGATACAGTTCCTTTTCCTTCCAGCACCAAATTATCAGAGCTTTGTCAGTTTTTGCCAGTTTTCCATTCTCTACCTTAGAAGGGATTAAAAAATCTCTGTTCTAGGAAATAGGGCAGGCCAGGAGGGGGGCAGACACTTAGGGGCTTGTAACATGTGCTCTACCAGCACAGAACGGCTCACAAAACTATAATTATCCAGAGTCCTCCTGGCCATTCAGTACACAGTACCTTTCAGGAGCCACGGGCCCACAAGGCTGCGAGACCAGGAAGGCAGCTTCAACATTAAGAGCCTGGCGGCTGAAGGATGGGGACAACACTGGAGAATGGAACCTTTTGGTGCCTCCTAGGACAAACACAGCCGATAGGGATGTGAAAGGGGCCACCAAGGCTCAGACATTCCCCACTTCCCCGTATTTGCTTTCTTGTTCCTCAGTCGCGGCCTCGCGCTCAGACCACCAGATCTTAGGGCGTAGCCAGATGGACTACATTTCTTTTTAAACCTATTTTTAGAAAAAAAATTTCTCTACTGGGTAGAGATGAGTGGTCTCCAAAAGTTCTCATTTCCTTTTTGAGTCAGGTTCAGCCTCCTGGGGCTTGGCTTTCAATTTCTTCAGCCGTGCTGTTCCCTGAGCACTCAGAGGTCCTCTGGTGATAACCCCCTCAATTTCAAGAGCCCCCCAAAATAAGCCAAATGACTACAGATAAGTTTTTGGTACTTTCCAAAATTAAACTATTTCCCTTGGTAAATTTCCACCAAATGAGCTCATTAATTTGAAAACAGGAAGTGACACATGAAGAGAGTGAGGTCAGATTGCTTGTTCACTTACACTGCTTTATTTTGGGGTCAGAGAGGACAGGGTGGGTGGGACCAGAGAATGGCTTTTACAGGTCCCACGTCCTTCATGGATTGGACCAAGATTCAGTGAATTTTTAAACCAGAGACTCAACACTCAATCCCTTTCTCTTAGAATGGAAAGACCTTAGAGAGACCACCCCTGGTCGACTTCCCACAGATGGCCTCTGTTGGAGGCCAGTTTGTCAGCAGGTGTCTCCCCTCCGGGTAGGACCCGAAGGCTCTCCTTTCACCAGCAGTGCTCTCCGTCCTGCAGCATCAGCTGCTCCCTCAGAAGCCAGCAGAAGCTCTGCTCTGGATGGAGAGGAGGCTTAAATACATTTCACGTGAAAAAAGCAAAGCCAGGGGCGCCTGGGTGGCTCAGTTGGTTAAGCATTTGCCTTCGGATCAGGTCGTGATCCCAGATCCTGGGATCCAGTCACACATGGGGCTTGCTCATCGGGAGTCTGCTTCTCCCTCTGCCTGCCGCTCCCCCTACTTGTGGTCAGTCTCTCTCTCTCTCTGACAAATAAAATCTTAAACAAACAAACAAAAAAACAAAACAAAACTGAAAAAAACACAGCAATAACAAAACCAAAGAAATAAAGCACAGTTCCCAAATCCAGTTGGGTATCAACACATACACACACAAAATGAGACCCTGATACATAAAGAGAATTTAATGGATGCTCTGAGTAACTAAAACAAAACAAAACCAACAAAGCGGGCAGCCTCACTCCTCCCTCAGCTACCAGTCCTGCAGATATCTAGAAACGGTTCCTTAAAACACCTAGTTTTGTAAAAGCAGAACGCCTTTGGAACCGCTTTGTACCGTTTCTTTGCCCATCGCTCCAACTCAATAAGCTTACGCGAGCCCGGCACCGCGCTAGGCTCTTTGCAGGAATCCGGGAAAGCTAAGACTGGCATTTTCGCTACTTGCTCACCCCATCCGCACGCGGGATTTCAGGCAAGCGGGGGACGGTGCGGGTGCAAGTCCCATGTCTGTTTTCGTTTATTCTGCGAACGCTTTACTTAGTCCTGCCCTTGCGCCAGGACCACGGGAAGAAAGGCGCGAGAAGGAGGGCAACGGCAGCGTGTCAGTCCCCATGCTGCAGACAACGCCCCTAACCTCAGTTTCCCCAAGGGGGTGGGGGAAGCTCTAGCCCCGCCTCCGGGGCGGCCCCGGGAGCCGGCGGGGGCTGCGGGGACCCGCCCCCGCCCTCTCCGGCTTCCGCCTCCCGGGCCACGTCCCTGGCGCCCCACCGGAAGCTCCCGGCGGGCCGCGGGGAGGCGGCAGCGCCGGCGGCGCCGAGGTTGGTTGCACTGCACCCCGCCCCCACCTGCCCCACCCAGTCGCGGGTCGGCCCGAGGCTCCGCGGCCCCCGCCCCCACGCTCCCCGGCCCGGGACGCCCCAGCTCCCGCTCGCTCGGGCGGGGGCTCCCCCAGTGCAGACCTCCCCGCGCGGCCCGTGACCAGGACTCCACCGCTGCGGAGCCCGCCTCCGCACTACCTACCCCAGTGCTTCCTGCGGGCCCCCGGGGCAGCCCAGGGGTTCGCCCATCCTTGACTAGTCGCCCGCGCTGCTCTGCTCTCGGCACGGGGCACGCACCTGGAGCTGTGGCGGTGGCGAGGGGACAGTCATCTGCCCCGGGCGGGGGCGGGGGGGGGGGGATGCACGAACGGGGCTAGAGGGAGAACAGGCAGGCAACACGGCGTTATCGAGCCGGGCGACTGGGAGGACAGGGGGCTGTGCTGGGTTTGGGGACGCGATGGGATCGCAAAGGTGGGCGCCCAACCCCATTCTGGGGGCAGACCACCGAGACTCCCAGGGGTCTGGTCCAAGTGCACCCCAAACGTCAAGTGGATGGCTGGCGGGCGGGGGGGGGGGGTGGTTTACGCGGCGCAGAGAGACTCCAACCTTGCGGATCCCCGCGGTGGAGTCACGAAGATGGGACCAATGGAGGTTCAGAGTAGAAGAGAAAAGGGGTCAAGGAAAAGATACAGCCAGAGAGGTGGGGGGTCGGGGAGCACACGGAATGGGGTACAAGGCAAGGAAGGGAATTTGAAAGGAGAGACCAAGAATGGGGTCAGGTGCTGGCCAGAGTGCTGGTTAGGTAGAAACTGGGACAGACCCTGGGCACTGGTGACCCCAACCTTGGGGAGATGGTTCCAGAGATTTGAGTGAGGAATTCTCTGTGTTGACAGTCTTTTCTACAAGTTCTGTTAAAATGTGGAGAGAGTGTAGATGCAGGAGAGGACTTGGGATAGGGTGGAATGTGTGGTTAGAGCACAGGCTCTGGGTTCGGGAGTCCCCACGCACTATCTGTGAGACCTTGGGCAAGTCACTTAACCAGTTTGTGCCTCAGTCCCTGATATGTAAAATGGGGATGATGATGACCATCCCTGCCTCATTGGGCTCATGTGAAGATTAGATGAGGCGGTTAAAAGTACTTAACACAGCACTAAAATGCTGTACCTATTATTTTTCACTTTTATTATTGGAACAGCTTGGGCATATCTTGATGCGGATAGGGAAGATCTGGTAGAGAGGGAGGCATTGAAGACAGAGGGGAGAGAAAAGGGACCAGGGAGAAAGGGACCCAGAACTTGAATGGGGAGATGCCAAATGAAGGGAAAGAGGGAATTGGTGGGGATGCAGGGAAGTTTGCAGGCTTGGGGTCTGTGGTTAAGGGAGTGCCTTTCTGATAGGCCTTCTCTGAAGTAGGCCTCAAGGTCATTTGCTGAGAGCACCGGGCCATGGCTGGCCCAGGTGAGGGTGGAGGTCCCGATGTACACCTGCAGCAGTAGGGGGCCATGTCCTCTTTGCCAGCAGCCCCAATATCGTGCCAGGGAAGGGGGACGGTTGAATTTTTCTAGGGTCAGAGGACATCTGACCTGCCTTGCCGACTTGTAAGGCTCAAGTGAAGTTGATGGCTGTGGAAACACTGCAGAAGCATAATTTACCATCTTAATTCTTTTTCTTGATCTTGAGGCACTGGAAGGGCTGTGGCCGTCGTTGGGATGCAATGTCAGAGCGTTCCAAGCACTTGGCTTGGGCCGCATGCCATGCGAGGCTTCCACCCACCACCTCACTTGATCATTGCAACAGTCAGGTAAAGTAGACACTATTATTCTCCCCCACTTCACAGGTGCAAAGCCTGAGGTTCAGAGAAGTTAAAGACCATGTCCCAGGACCCACAGAGCGAGTACATGGAAGACTTAGGATCCCAACTCGGATCTGTCAGACCTCAAAGCCCAGGATTTGAAACCGCTATGAAAGTTTGCAAAATCCAGCAGGATGGGAAGAGGTGGAGGTGTCATCCCTTGCATTTGGTAGATGAGAAAACAGGCTGGATGTTCTGACCTCCAGTCCCAGCTCTGTAAGCACCACCAGGTCGCCTGGCTTTCATCTCTCATCTATGGGTAGAAAACATAGATGTTGGAGTTCCTCAGACCTGGTGCTAATGCTGTCCCCTACGGGGGCTTGTGACCTTGGACCAGGCATCTCGTTTCTCTGTGCCTGTGTGTTCGATTTCTGCTGTTCGATCCCCAGCAGGTCGCTCTGAGAAATAGGAAGGAAATGCCCAGCACACAGTAGACATTGCCAGAAGCTGTAGCTCCCACACAGCCGTGGATCGCCATGAGACCAGCTCCCTGTGACCAGTATTTATTTACAGCTTTGCTCTCAGAGCCGGGGAAGTGGTGGCGCCTGACCCAAGTGTGTGGCCACCTATGACTTCCTGAGTGGGGAAATGGGGGGAGGGCCCTGAGCAGTTCACGGTCCGGAGGCCTTACTTCAAAGGAGGGGGGAGGGCCCTGTGTTGTCACCATGACTGATGAGGAACGCCACAGGCAAGGTTGGGATATCAGAAGCCTCCCGGCTGCCTCGGGTTGCCTTGGCCATCAGGGTCCCAGAATCTTAGAGCCCAGAGGGGTCTTGGAGACAGCCTGTTACAAGTCCTTTTTTTTTTTTTTTTTAAATCAAGTCTCACTGTGAGGAAGTGACTTTTACCTGAGAGGGGCTCTGACCAGGGCAGAGCTAAAGCGCCTGGAACTTGCATTTTTGGACCTGCCTCCAGAACCCTGGGGATTTCCACCAGGGCAGCGAGCACCCCCACCGAGAATTCTAAGCTGCTTTGAGGTCCCAGGGAACACAGACAAGTCCCCAGCTGTGACTCTCTGCCCTGCCCATGTCCCCAGGGAGGAGGAGGAGGGAGCCAGCAGCCGCCCAAGGTGCTCAGACAGGGAAACTCTAATAGCAGTTCCTGAAAATCTGGGGCACAGTTCTTTTTTCTCTCTGACTTGTTTTCTTTTTCTCTCTCACTTTAAAGAATGACTGGACACTCCTAAAGCCTTCTGTCACCATCCAGGGGATTTTTTGCACCACAGAGGGTAATTCCTGCCCCATCCCTGCTGTGACTCAGCTGTGACGTTGAACCACACAAGCCGACGAAAAGATAAAGTCGTCAGACTCCTGCTCACCAGGCAGAAGCCGCCTCTTCTCTCAGCACGGATTCCACAGGGCTGGTCTCTCCACAGTTGCCTAGACGGGAGCCCCTGGCCAACCTGGGACCCCAGGATGGCCTCTGGCCCAGCCAGCAGCCCCCACCCGGCCCCTGATGAGAACGAGTTTCCCTTTGGGTGCCCCCCCACCGTCTGCCAGGACCCATCAGAGCCCAGGGCCCTCTGCTGTGCCGCCTGTCTCTCTGAGCACGTGAGGTGAGGGGTCGGAGGAGCAGGGGGCGGGTGGGGAAAAGGTGTCAGGGAGGGGGCCCCTGACGGGAGGCAAGGGTGAGAGGAGCCGGTGGCTTTAGGCAGGTGACTTCACCCCATTGGGCCTGTTTCCACACCCTTTCCTTGTAGTCCCTGGCACTGGCCCTTCTAGTGATGGAGGGAGAAGTAGCCACTGGAAGATGTTAGCTCCCGCAGCGGAAGGCCAGCCAGGCTGGAGGGAGGGAGAGCCTCTGTACCCAGCAGGGCCGCTTACTGACTGCGTGGCCTCGTGCAAAGTGCCCAGCATCTTGAAGCCTCAGCTTCTTTAACTGTAAAATACCTCCAAAGGTATTTTCTACCAACCCAGGGTTGGTACAAGGCCCGACCTACAGTATACGGAAAAGTTCTTATAAGAACCAGTAGAACTCCCTTGGTAAATGACAAACTGCTATAAAATCCGAGCTGCTATAATACCACCCATCACCTTGTACTGTTTGCTGGCAACCCTTTTCAAGGAGACACACAGATATCTGTATTTATATATGTCTATATTTACATATTTCTATATAATATATTAAATTGTATATGTCTATATAAATACCTATTTATATAGATACACATTTTATATATGTATAGAATATAGTATACGTCATACATGTATATAATATGTAAAAATACGTATATATTTATATTTGTAATATAAATAACTCAGGTGTGACATTAATATGATCATCAGCATCCCCATCTTAAGCAACTATTAGGCACCTACTGCAGGCTAAGCACTCTTTCCTTGGATCATCAGAGGAGGCTTGAAAGGTGGATACTATTATTAGCCTGTTTTACAGATGGGGACAGTGAGGCCTAATGGAGAGACAACGTCAGCTTGCCCCAGGTCAGATTTCTGGCAGATGTGCTCCTAAACTGCCATGCGCCCCCATTGTGACCTTTGTTTGGGGCTTTACAGTGTCAGAAGGTGGGAAAACTGAATCAGGCAAGCTTGCGAAGTTCAAAGCCTCTGACAGAGGGCGGCTGTGAGGGGAGAGGATGTGGCTGTGGAAAAGCCAGGTAGGGAGTGAGGGGGCAGAGAGCAAAGATTGACTGCTTGTAGCATCGAGCTGATGTTTCTGGGTTCATCTCAGTCTTTGGCTTCCCTCCCCATTCCTCCAAAACGTGACAGAGCAGGGGAGGGAGCTTACTGGGTGTCGGAGGGATCCAGGCCTGAGGCCTGAAGAGCTCTGCCCGGCTCCTGACTCAGTCTACTCTTGGCCAATGCATACGTCCTCAGGGCCTTGTTTTCCTCCCATGTAGGAAGGGCCTGACCGGTGGCTCTCACTGTGGGTCAGCATCACTTGGGAGCTTTCTGAAAGCACGTAGGTGCATGTGTCCCTCTGTTCAGAGTCTGACATCCACTCCTCGTTAAGAACCTTGGGTTAGTTCTCTGAGGCCCCTTCTCGTTCTAATGAACTGTGGTCATCTGTCATTCCTGAAAATCAGAGACCCAAAGCCAAACATATCTGCCATCCCTTACCTGAGCCCCTGGGGTCAGATGTATTTTGGAATTCAGAATTTTCCTGGTTTTAGCAAAGCAAGTCAGTAGCATTACTACATCATTCTTCCAGCAGAAATTGGGGCTGTCCCTTATAATCCAGCATATTAATATTTCTGCAATGAAACAGAAATAGTCACGCTCAGTGGGGTAAGGAAGGGTGACGATAGCCTCCGGTCACCCCAGGTCAGGTTTGGCTGCCAGCTAAGCTCACGGCAAACTACAGGAAGACATCAAGGGCACCTAGTCCTTTTGAGGTTCTGGAATGGTGGGTCTGGGGTGGTGGAGAGCCGGCTTACTGACATCAGCCGCCACACCGGGCAAGGTGTAGGCTTTGGAGCTATCAGGATGGAGGTTGGTGCCAGGAAGTCGTGAGTGCTTCACTCAGCAGGATTTGTTCCTGTGTCCCCAGGACCGGCGAGGATCGGATCTGTGCAAAATGCAGAGGGGACGACTCCCAGTCTGTAAGCCCGGGAAGCCTTCTGTCTCAGGAGAAGGTACGTGGCACAGCCAAAAAAGGGTATTTGACCATTTTTTTTCTCCTTTTGTCGAAGTTGAAGCCATTAGGCGCCTGCCCCTTGTCTACAGGCTGGACTGAACTCAGTTTGTAAGCAGTGAGGAGTCAGATATTCACAATGACAAAGTCACTTGCCCAAAGATACCTCTCTGATGCATGACAGATTCAGGGTGAGAGCACCAGTCTAGACCTGGGGTCTACAAGCTACAGCCTATGGGCCAACGCCAGCTTGCCACCCGGTTTTGTCTGGCCCACAACCTAAGAATGGTTTTTATATTTTAGATAGTTTGAAAAAGTCAAAAGAATGGCATTTTGTGACACATGAAAATTTTTAGGAAATTCAAACTTCTGTGTTCATAATTAAAGTTTTATTGGTATGCAGCCACAACCCACTCATTTATGCATTGTCTGTGGCTGATTTTGCCCTGCAACGGCGGAGGTGAGTACTCGCAATAGAGGATTCAAAGCGCAAAATACTTGCTATCTGGCCCTTTATGGCGAAGCCTGTCACCTCTTGACCTAGACGGTTCTTTCTGCCCCGGTATGCCCTCAGACAGGGAGAAGTCCTTCTCTGCTTAGCTCTCAAGCTCTGCCAGGCTGTGCTTTGGTAGTGTGAGGGGCCAAAGAGACATTTTCAGGCACCACAGTTTAGAACTCTAGCCCTTCCGAGTTGGAAGAACCCTGACAGGTCTGTCTGTTCAGGGAAGAGGCTCCCACAGGCCAACCAGATCTGGTCCGTTCCCCCCAGGACATGACAAAGTGATAAAAGTAAGGAAATTGTGGTGAGTTTTTTTTAAAATTGAAACCTTTTCGTTTGTAGAACCAACCTTTGCTCTGGGATTATATCCTCCCTATCCGTGTCTTTGTACAAATGAAATGATGGTGATAGTCGATGATAGGATTTTTGATAATGTTTTTACCTGGTAAAATAAAAAAAATGGCAATCTTGTTCATCTTCCAATTAAAAAAAAAATAAATAAAAGCAAACTTGTATTGGCCCCAAGCTGTAAGAACCACTGCTCGAAATCTAACCCCCGGTCTTACACGTCAGGCCCCAACATCCACTGGGGAGTCTCAGCACAAAAGTCCCTAGTGACCGGCATCTCACCATGTGGCCACCCTCACTCTCTGTGAGGTTCCTGGCTGCTTTCAGCCAGAGCTCCCTCCTTGCCCTGAGACCACAGCCCAGTGCTCAGGAGCCTGGTGTCCGGGGATGGCGTCATAGATTCTGTGCATGGCCAAGGTACTGCTCACACCTGTTTGTCTATCTGTAAAATGAAGACATGAAGTTTGGGCTGCAAGGCCAGTCCGGGACCTGTGATGTCCAGCTTACCTGTCCATGGCTGGCCGTAAAGAAGCCAGAGGCAGACAAGTCTTCACACCTTCTCCCTTCTCTGTTCCGGCCCGTGACCCTCAGAGAGCTGGAGGAATTTCTTGCCCCCACCGGAGTGGCCTCTGAGGGCTCTCCCATCCTCTTCTCAGCAGCCCCTCCCCTGCAGGCCCTCAAGGGAATCATAGTAAGGACCCATGCATTTTCTCAGAACTTTCCACTCTGCAACGTGATAAGAGCTAATTGGATACACTGACCCATGGCCTCCCTGTCTGGATGTCTTAGTGAGCTAGCCGTGAGATGCCTGCAGACCCGTACGTAGCTGTCTGTAGGGGCCTCCGTGCTCCACCTGCAAAGGGGAGGCCGTGTGCTCCCTGCCTTCTAAGGCTCCTGCCTGCTCGAGTGCCCCAGGAAGATTGTTTCCAATTTGTCTGATTTTTTTTCTCTTAACAAAATTAATACACATTCATTGTACAAATCTCAGATGATAGAGGTAAGAGATATTTTCAATCTCATAGTCCACTGGTTTTAATTTTCCATCTTTGTGAATGTGAAATCCGATGAGAGTACAAGTGGTCTGATTAAGGGGGAGCCTGGCACCTCATCCTTTTAGTTATCCCATTTCTTTCTCCTGTCCAAGACCCTGAGGGACTCTGGGGGCTCCTGGAGTCCTACAGAGCACAGTGTGATGCTTGCTGCCTTAAATCAGATAAAGTGACTCTGATGGTAGAATTATAGGTACTCTGGCAGCCTTCGGGGTGCAAGCGGGTGCTGCCTCCAGGGGGGCAAAGGCAGCAGCAGGCCTCCTGCCCCGGCTTTCCCGCCTGATGTGATGTGACCCGCCCCAGTGAAAAGCAAAAAGCCGGGGCGTGGGGGGCGCGTGAGCCAGTGGTCTCACACCTGCACGAAGCCACAGACCGGAAAGACCAGAGGCTCCTCTGGCTCCTGACCCCAATGGGAACTTTGGGGGACTTTTGACCAAAGGAAAGCAGCTGATTAGAAGTCAATACTTTGCATATGCGGTCATTCTGAAGTTTGCGCATGCAGGAAAGCCTGGGGAACAGGGGTGCTGGGTGGCCAGAGACCGGCCACATCGATCCCAGAGGCGCCCAGCCTCGCGAACACCTCCCATGCCATCTGCTTATCAGCGTGTCCTCATCCTCTGACATCATTAGATTAATATCTCAGAAACGCTCACAGCCGTGGACCAGGAACTAATGGAAGACCCAGATATTAAAGGATCACTGTTGACCTAGTTAGAGGCCAGGTTCTTGCCTGGAATGACCTTCGTCTAGAAGTGACAGTGAAATAAGGAACAGCCCAGTGTCTGGAAAATAACGTTCAGTTCTGTCTGCCCGTGATCCTGTGAGGACGATTGGGGTAACTTTCTCCCCTTTCTCGGTGTCACTTGAAGTGTGTCGATCCTGTGACATCCTGTGTCATGGGTGGTGGTAATATCCCTGTTTTACCTAGATTTTAGGTAAGACATTGAGGCTGACTGACAAGGTGTGCCTGAACCAAAGTCCTATCACAAGGGAGAGGCAAACCCAGGTTCCAACCCCTGCATCTTTTCTCAGTGGGTCACCCCAAGTGTTTTATGCAGATTTAAATAACACCGTCAGCCCTGAGTTCTGGAGTCCACCGGGTGCTACGGGAAAACAGGAATGGGCAAGACTGCTTTCAACTAGGACGCTCAGGCGGGGCTTCCTGGAGGAGGTGGCTGTTGAGCTGAGCCGAAGTTGCCGAAGAGGAAACAGGCTCTGATACAGAGGAGGGCAGGAGCTGACAGGCAGATACAGACTGACCAGGTTCCCCCCTGTCACGGTGAAGGACCTCTGTCCCTCAGCACCAGCTGACCCGCGAGCAGAACCCGAGCCGGCCTGTGGGTCCAGTGCAGCAGTGGGGTCAGTGCTTGGCACGCTGTTCCAGTGGCTTCACAGAGCTCTTCTGCTCCTGGCACCGTCTTCGTGCTCACATTCTCAGAAGCCCACAGGTCCCCTAGTGGGGGGCCTCTTGCTGGGACCCCCTGCTGACCCCATCACAAAGGGCCTGGGTGAGCACGGTGGCCCAGAATCCCACACACCCCCAGACTTCTCGGACACAGACAGAAGGACAAGGATTTTGTTTTCTGTTTCTGTTTCCTCCTCAGAGAAAATTCCACTGTGGATTTTATTTTTAGCCATTTGCAAACACTGAGGCCACTCACAGGGGCCGCTTGTGGCACCAGACATACCAGGCTTGGCCCAGGACAGATGCCCTATTCCTCCTCTGCAGCCCTAGCCTGATTCCCTCTCCTGGCCCCTCCGTCCCCACCCTTTAGGTGAGGCCACCCTTCGGGTAAGCCGAGGACTCTCCGGTTGGGAGGAAGGACCGTGATCATGGACTCTAGGTCCCCAGCCTCTACCTCACCTTTGCCCGGAATTGGCGTCGCCCCCTGCAAATCCCTGGCCATCCCTGAGCTTCGGATTCCCCACTTACACGAGAAGCAGAGCCTCAGAGCTCCGACCTCCTTGTGGTGCTGTGAGATGGACGGGGCCGTGCTTGCACAGCTGCTGAGAAAGCAGCAAACCCTTGCAAGGTCTCGTAACTGGGACAGAAGAGCCAGATCCAGGTGACTCCTCAGTGTTCACGCTTCGTGGGACCGCAGACCGGCCCTTACTCAGCTTTCCATCTGCATTAAGAGGAAGCTAATCCCACCCAGCCTGCCTCCAAACGTCACTGCAGGGATCCTCTGAGAAAACGCAAGAATGCTTTGGTCCCGTGTAAATACAAACACAGTTAGGATGTTCCTCATCTCCCTGAGGAAATCCAATGGCAGAATAGGGTTTTATAGGATTAGTTATTAAGAGTTCAAGATGTGAGAGGGGCGTCTAGGTGGCTCAGTCAGGTAAGCATCCAACTCTTGATTTTGGCTCTCATGATCTCGGGGTCCTGGGTTCAAGCCCTGCATTGGGCTCTCCACTCAACGGGGAGTCTGCTTGAGGATTCTCTCCCTTTCCCTCTCCTTCTGCCCATCTCCCTGCTTATGCTGTCTCTCAAATAGATAGTCATTTTTAAAAAGTTCAAGATGGGAGAATTAAATGAGAAGCATGTATATGACAGCCCTGGGAGAAATGAAAGAAAAAAAAAAAAAACGATATTCCAAGGGCAGTGCTTTATCCATGGAATAAAAATACGAATAATATACTCCTACAGCTACTACTTATGGCTAACATTTATTGAGCGCTAAGGTAGGCAGAATGGTGTTCTCCAAAGATGTCCACATCCTAACCCCCAGAACCTGTGAATATGGTACCTTACGTGGCTGGATTTGTCTGCTTCGGCCACCATCACAAAACACCGCAGATCGGGTGGCATAAACAACAGAGATGTCTTTTCTCACAGTTTTGGAGGCAAGAAGCTGAAGGCAGGGTGGGTTTCATCCGAGGCCTCTCTCCCAGCTTGTAGACGCTGCCTTCTTCCAGTATCATCGTATCATCCTCCTGGTGTCCGAATGTTCTCTTGTTATAAGGACACCAGTCGTATTGGAGGAGGGCCATCCTGCTGCCCTCATTTTAACTTCGTTACCTCTGTAAAGACTCTGTCCCCAAATGCAGTCATGTTCTGGGGGTTGGGATTCCCAACTCTGCCCATAACAATGGCAAAAGGGACCTTGCAGATGTAATTAAATTAAGGATTAAATTGAGATGGAGAGATCACCCTGGATTATCTAGGTGGCTCCAGGGTCATCACAAAGGTCCTCAGAAGAGGGAGACAAGCGTCAGAGCCGGAGAGATCGGAAGATGCATTGCTGCAGGCTTTGCAGATGGAGGATGGGGCAATGAGCTAAGGGAGGCAGGCAGCCTCTAGCTGGAAAAAACAAGGACACGGAGTCTCCCCTAGAGCCTCCAGAAGGAACACAATCCTGTCGACACCTTGATGTGAAGGCTTCTGCCCTCCTGAACTGTGCGATAATTAATTTGTGTTGTTTTAAGCCATTAAGTTTGTGGTATTTTGTTACATCAGCAATCAGTAACTAATGCCAGCACTTACAAATATCGTCGCGTGTAATCCCCACAACTCCATAAGGGAGGGGGGTACTGTTATTATCCCCATTTTTCAGATAAGGAAACTGAGGCAAGGAGAGGTTAATAAGTCTCCTAGGACCAAACAGCTAGAATGTGAAGTGACAGAAGCAGGCTTTGCACCTCTGCAGGCTGACTCCAGGGCCAGCCGCCTGGGCCTCTGAAGTGCTCCCGAGTCACCCTGCCCCTCCTCTGTCAGCCACTGGAGGCCGGTCATGGCCCACTCCCATGCACGCATCGTGATACATCCAGACCACACTTCCCAGGCTGCAGTGGGCTTTCCAGACACCAGCAGGGCTCGGCAGTCAAAAGAACATGTGCCCCTGCACCTGCAGGTGATCTCTCCAACTCCACCCTTAGTTTTCTCGCTTGCGCCTCCTTATCCCTCCTATGACTCACTTCAAGCTTTGGGCCCAGGAACTTACCCCTGGTCCGCTCACCCAGGAACCAGGCCCACAGCCAGCCTCAGGCCCTCTGTTGGTCCCCCTCCCCCCCCCCCACCGTGCTCCCACCTGCTGGGAGAGGCTGCGTCACTGCACACTCCCTAAAGCCAGCACTGTCTCTGCCAAGGCCACCCTCTGCCCCCGCCCCAGTGGAACATCTGTGTTCTATTCCTTGTTGGGAACAAGTTGTGCTTGAAGCCCAGGGCAGGGGGTGAATGAAAGAGAGGATGGCCATTTGCTGAGCTGTGCTCTGTGCCCCAAACCAACGGTACTCATTAAACCCACAGCTCTTGCTTATTTTACTTTTAAAGAATAATAACTAGTGTGGCTTTGTATTTGCTCAGCCTGAAAGACCTCTCCATCCACCTCTCGTATCCAAATTTGCCTTCGTTTTGCCCCATGAGAGCACTCTTCTTAAAACAACAACAGAGCCCTGGAAAATCAAGATACCAGTGCTATGCAATAAAATCCAGTCCTCTTGAGTGTACCGTGTGATGAATACCGGGAAATGTATACAGTCGTGTGACCGCTACAGCAAAGGGGGTGAGCGTTTCTACACTGGAAAAAGCTTCCTTGTGCCCTGGCTAGGCAGTCTCCCCGACTGCAGCCCCAGGCAGCCACTGATCTTTCTGTCACCCGCATGTTGCCTTTTCCAGAATCTCGTAAGAATGGAGTCCTAGTATGTACTGTTTGACTTCTTTCATTTGGCATAATGCTTTCGAGGTTCCTCCGCGTGATTGCTTTTGTTCATATTTTAGTCCGTCTGATTGCCAGGGAGCGTTGCAGAGTATGGATAGAGCACACTTTGCGTTTCCATTCACCGTTTGGTGGCTATTTGGATTGCTTCCAGCTTGGGCTATTATGAATAAAGCTACCCTGAACATCACATGCACACGCAGACGGGCGTTTCAGGTTCGCTTGGGCAGATTCCTAGGAATAGAATATGTGGGTTGTACGCTTACCTTACAGGCATGGTTTGCAAGAAAGTTGCATTTTACGCGTGATTTAACTTTGTGATATACTTGCATGGATTTTTCCAAAGCGGCTGTACCATTTTGTTCTTCCACATCCTCACCAAAACTTGGTATTATCATTCCCTTTTGCACTTTACCCATCTTGTGAGTCGATAGTGTATTTCACTGTGGTATTTCTTATAATATGCATTTCTGGGATGACTAGTGATGTTGAGCATCTTTTCATAGCCTTATTTGTCATTTATATAGCTCCTTTTGTGAAGTATCTGTTCATTATTTTCCCCATTTTATTAGGCGGTTTGTCTTATTTATTGAATTGTAAGAGTTTTTTATATATTCCAGATACAAGCCCTTTCTAGATAATGCATTTTGGAAAAAATTTTCTGCCGATCTCCCAGGGGCTTATTCTTGATAAGAGATAGTGGGAAGAGCCCTGTGGCCATGCCACCCCCTCGTTGTGCCTTCCTGGGCAGATTCTTTCCCCTCTGTGAGCCTCGTTTCTTCATCAGTCAAATGAGAACAAAAAAACCTCTTCTGCCTTCCTCACAGTGTCGTTAGGGGCCTGAGAAGAACTGTGATCATGAAAGCATTTTGTAAACTCCTCAGACCTATAAACGGGTCAACAGTATTGTCCAGTTGCTGTTGAATACTCAGTCCTGTCTGTGTTGCTGCCCTCGGGCTGTCCATCATCTGGAAGGGACGGCATGCAGGGCAGACGTGCCTCGGTCGGTCACGAGAGGATGGCTGAGGAGGGAGGTAGATGGGAGTTGTGAGGAGAGGCCCCCTGGGCTTCAGGAGGAGGGAGGTGTTCAGTCATGCCTCTAGCACGTCCCGAGTGTCTCCTCTGTAATAGACAGTGCCCAACACGGGGAGCACAACTGTGACCCTCACAGACCCCCTCCCCCAGCCCAGTGAGGACAACCAAAGAGTGAATGATGGTTGGAAAGCAGGGTGGAACATATCCTGACAGAAGAGACAGCCACGCTGCCCAGGATCGCAGCAGAGGCCTTGATCCTGTTTTAAAGGAGGGTCCCAGAAGGGCTGATGCTCGAAAGGTGGGAAGGAGTCAGCCAGGCAGAAGGAACAGCATGTGCCAGGTCATGCGGGCCAGCCCCGCTCCTGCCCTGGCAGATCCTGGTGCTTTGCAGAGAGCCCCAGTGGTGGCCACTGGGACCCCCATCACATCTGGTGACGTGGTTGTTGTTTCCAGGATCACCCTGAGGTGGCTGAGGCTGAAGTTGGGTGCCCCTTTGCTGGTGTTGGCTGCTCCTACAAGGTAAGCATCTGGGTGTGAGAAAGGAGAGGGGGCTCCTACAGTCCTGGAGCTCTGGATCTCCTCACTGCAGGCCCTTCCAGATTTTCCCATCAAGCTACTCCTCCGGGTGTCCCTAACATTAACCACTCTTCAGAGCAACAAATCCCACTAGTAAATCCTCTCCATACGCAGGGAAGTTCTGCTGAATGTCTCACCTGAGCACTGTAGCTGCACTGAAATAAGCACTCCCCCCCCCACCTCCCTGTCCCTCTCCGTGGTCCTGAATTACCGCGGCGCTCATGGACAGGGCAGAGCTGTTGCTCCAGAGACTGGGACACGCACGGCTCACCCGGGGCATGTCCGATGCCAGGGTCCTCGTCCAGATCCCTCTTGTGACACACAAAGCATCTTCCCTTTTGCTGGGGGAATGGACCTGATTTTCTTCGGCAGTCTTTGGGTTGCCGAACTCTCCCCCGCTCCCTGGTTCTCCTCAACCTCCTCTGTTTTCACTGACCAGCCCCGCTCTCTTGGCAGGGGAGCGTGAAGCTCCTGCAGGAGCATGAGGTCGCCTCCCAGACCACCCACCTCAACCTACTGTTGGGGTTCCTGAAACAGCGCAAGGCCCAGGAAGGCTCCGGCCTGGGGTCCGGGCCCATGGCCCTGGAGCAGAATCTGTCAGACCTGCAGCTGCAGGCGGCCGTGGAGGTGGCGGGGGACCTGGAAGTGGACTGCTACCGGGCGCCCCGCTCCGAGAGCCAGGACGAGCTGGCCCTGCAGCACTTCATGAAGGAGAAGCTCCTGGCTGAGCTGGAGGAGAAGCTGCGCGTGTTTGAGAACATCGTCGCTGTCCTCAACAAGGAGGTGGAGGCCTCCCACCTGGCGTTAGCGGCCTCCATCCACCAGAGCCAGCTCGACCGGGAGCACATCCTGAGCTTGGAGCAGCGGGTGAGTGTGGGAGGCAAGCTCCCGTTCCGGGAGGGCTCAGGGGGGCCCCTTGGCCCTGTCTTGTCTTCAGAACAGTGGACCGGTAGCCTTCCTCCTGAGCATTCTCCCAGCTCGGAGCAGACACTTCCCCCCGCCCACCCTGCCCCGGCCATCCCCCCACCATCGAAAAGAATCTGTCCCTTGTTCCAAGACCCTCTAGGAAGAGCACTGAGTCCCAGGTTATAGTCCAGGTCAAACTCCCCCTGTCCGGTGTGCTTCATTGCCTTGGCTTGAACCTCTCCTGTGATAGGACACTCCCTTCCCAAGCATTTCATTTCCCTGGGGGACGTTTTTCACGATGAGAAAGTTCTTCCTTATGCTGAACTAAAATCAGCCTCTCTGAGTCTTCCCAGCATTGTTCCTGGCCCTACGTTTCAGGGCCCACTGAACAAATCTGCCTTCCAGTCCCTGTGGAGGCTCTTTAGAGAGAAGTAGTCACTGAATGTTTCCTTCTTGCAGCTCAGCACCCCCAGTGCCTTCACCCCTTCCTCAGAGCACCTGGCTCTGTGCTGTCCTCATAGGCTCTGGCTCAGTGTCTGAAGGATTCCACACACTCAGAGTGGTGCTCCCAGACCAATTCCAGATAGTCCACCTATCTGACAGTTCTTGGTTGAGCAGGACTATGCCCTCCCTTATTCCAGAGCTTATACTTTTCCTAATACAACCAGTCACCATGCTGATAATGCTTTTTTTTTTTCCCCTGTCCAGCAACATTCTATCACTGCCTCATGTTTTGTTGGGCCTGGATTTTAGTTCCAGCTCCACCATTAACTTGCTGTGTGGGTCTGGGCAAGTTGCTTCCCCTCCCAGAACTACAGCTTCTCCATCAGGAGTATTAGGGATTCAGTTTCCTCTAAGGACACCCACTTCCATGCCTGCCTTCCCAGCTGAGCACACCCAAGACTAAGCCTGTATTTTTTCAAGCGTTCATGGGGGAGCGCACCAGAAGAGCACGGCAGTGCGTATAGTGACTGAGTAAAGCCTTTAGTTATGTAACTCTTGCCCCAGTGAGAAGGTGGGCTCCCTGAGGCCGGCAGCCATGTCTTCAGTGCATCAGGAACCTTCCTGGCTCTAGTCCCACGCACACCACGCAAGGCCTGAAGACAGAGAGAAAATGAGCATGGGCCCAGCCTTCGTTAGGGGAAACCGTCTCTCTGATAGGAAGGGCAGAAAGCCGTATCTTAAGAAACTCCTGGAAGTGCCCTGCAGAACACCTCTGAGAGAGACCAGAAGAGCTGGGGCAGTAGTGAGAGGCTTCCCAGAAGAGGGCTACGTGAGCTAGGTTCCTGATGAATAAAGAGCAGTCGGCCAGTGGAGAAGAAAGGCCACGGGGTTCCAGGCAGGAGGGACAGCACGGACATAGGCAGATGCGTGTGCCCGAGGGAGGCGTGGTCAGGAAGGCATATTGGGGGCAGGTCTATCTCTGTACCCTACCATCCCCACCCCGTCCCCAAGCTGTGCTCTGGTGCCCCCTGGCTGAATGGGCTTCCCCACAGGTGGTGGAGCTGCAGGAGACACTGGCTCAGAAAGACCAGGCCCTGGGCAAGCTGGAGCAGAGCCTCCGCCTCATGGAGGAGGCCTCCTTTGACGGCACCTTCCTCTGGAAGATCACCAATGTCACCAGGCGCTGCCACGAGTCAGCCTGTGGCAGGACCGTCAGCCTCTTCTCCCCAGGTACCAGCTCCCCAGGGGCGCAGACCAGCAGGGGGAGGCAGGCTTCCCCGGGCCTGGGAAACCAGCAGGGCCAGAGGCCAGCTCCCTGACTGCCGGGCCGTGTCTGTATGCATTCGGGCCACGCTGGGAGCGAGGAGGTGGCAGGCTCCCCGCTCAGCCACACAGAGCATGGGCTGTTTGAACCGGGCATGCCTTCTGCCTCCCTGACGTCGGTCATATTCTGCAAATGGGAATAAGATTGTAGGCCACTTCTGTGGATCTCAGATGTGACAGAGAGCGTGCTCTGAGCCAGAGCTTGTGGAAATGAGAGGGGTGCAGAGGATACCCTGCCCCGGCCCTCAGAGAGCCAGTGGTCTGAAATAAGGCCCCTGGAGAATGAGGTGAAACGTGCGTTCGTGGGTCGTAACATGAGAGTGAGTGCTCTGTGAATCCGCGCGGTTCTCCTTCATTGCTGGGGCCTCCGGGCCTGGCGCGGTGTCGTGCGAGGAATAGTTACTCAGGAGATGTGTCTCTTGTTTTTGGGGTTTGTTTTTTTTTTTAAAGATGTTATTTATTTGAGAGAGAGAGAGTGGGCAAAAGAGCGAGCCCATGAGCAGGGGCAGAGGGAGAAGGAGAAGCAGGCTCCCTTCTGAGCAGGGAGCCCGACGTGGGGCTGGATCCCAGGACCCTGGGATCATGACCTGAGCCCAACTGAGCCACCCAGGCGCCCCAGTAGATGTTTCTCTTAATTGATTGGTCTCCACTGATGTAAGAATGTGTATATTTGCGCATGAAATTCTCAGACCTGCATGCTTTTCCTCTCATTTTAACAGCCCTGTGCATTTTCCCGGGTTCGTACCCTTCCTGTCCATCAGCTCCTCTGACACACCCACCACCGGCAGGGCTGGGATCCAGACAGGCACTGGTGTTTGCCCCAGGCCACAGAGCAGGGCTGGCTCCCACAGCCAGACCCCTGTCCTCCGGAGCAGCCCGTTTCATGGGGTGGCCTCACCTCCTCCACAGAGCCCTTCCCCCCTCCCGCCCCCCGCCCTTCTTTCCAAAGAGGAAAAAAAGAAGCAGTGTCTCTGACTTCCTGTTCTACCAAAATGTAAGGGGACAGATGAGTCAGATTGTCAGCCCGACCTTCCTCCCCCTCTTCCGGCCTGCTCCCCCACCTTGTCCCCCCTCAACCCTTCCCAGAGGGCCCCTTGCAGTGACAGCCAGTGGCACCCACACTTGGATGGTCCTTTCAGCTGCCCACGGAGAGAGCCCACAGGTCCCCCGGCATAATCAGCAGGGGCTGATTCATCCCCCCGGGGCCTTCGCCAAGGTGGCTAGCAGAACTGTGAGCTGCCCCAGGCTCCCCCAGCCTTCAGTGGTTGGGGCTGCTTGGCCTAGGGCAGCAGAGCGAAGTCAGTGTTGTGAGGCAAGAGACCAGGCCCAGCCCCTTCCCCTCGCTGGGCTTGGTTTCCCCACTGCAGAATGCAGGTTCGTTAAATCAGAAGTGGTGCCAGGGCCAGCAGCATCACCGTCCCCTGTTAGAGACGCACGTTCTCAGTTCTCGCCGGGCACTCGTGAGTCAAACTCCAGGCCCGGCTATCTGTGATGCGGACGGCTGGCTGACACCCTTGGGCTAGATGATCGCCAAGAGCCTGGTTGGTTCTCCTTGCCGCTCTAGAATCGAGAGGAGTGCTGCACTCCAGCCCCAGACTTCTTCGTGTTGAGCCACTGACCTTGGGCATCCCTAACCGTAGGCCCCGGTTACCTGGTCCGCTCGTGCGACACCATCCAGCTCCCTCAGTGCTGACTCTGCCTTCCACATTTCAGCTTTCTACACTGCCAAGTACGGCTACAAGCTATGCCTGCGCCTCTACCTGAACGGGGACGGGACAGGAAAGAGGACCCACCTGTCGCTCTTCATCGTGATCATGAGAGGGGAGTACGACGCTCTGCTGCCCTGGCCTTTCCGGAACAAGGTATGGGCTGGGCAGGGGAGGGGGCGAGCCCGGGCCCTGGTCCTCTCTGCGTTTTCAGTTTCACCTTTTATAAAACACGAGCCTGAGTCCGTATCTAGTACCCGGGGCTTCATGAGTCCAGGGGCTAAAATGCCTGCAGCAGCGCCCCAGGAAGGCAGGTAGCAATGATGTTCCCACGCTGTAAGTAAGGAAAACTGCCTGGAGGAGGTGCTGTGGGGCTAGCCTGAACTGGCAGCGATTTCAGAGAAAGTGAACGAGGCAGATACCACCACACCCCTCTGAGAGTGGCCAAAACACTAGCAACACCAGGTGTTGGCGAGCATGTGGAACAGCCAGGACTCTCATTCACGGCTGGCTGGAATGCAAGACGGAAGATAGTTCGGCAGTTTCTGGCAAAACGAAACATACTCTCATCTTATGACCCAGAAGCCACCCTCCTTGGTATTTACCCAGATGAGTTGAAAACTTTGGTTCTCAAGAACCTGCACAGAGAGGCTTATAGCAGTTCCATGGATAAATTGCCAAAACTTGGAAGGAGCCAAGATGCCCTTCACTGGGAGAGCGGATGCATGAACTGCAGGGCATTGAGGCAGCGGAATATTGTCAGTGCTAAAAAGACATGCGCGATCAGGCCATGGAAAGCCCTAGAGGACCTGTAGAGGCCTATCCCTGAGTGAAAGACACCGGTCTGGAAGGGCACGCGCAGACTGCATGATCCCAGCTCTGGGACGCTCTGGGCAAGGCACACGGTGGAGACCGGGAGAGATGGGCAGCTGCCAGGGGTTGAGGGGAGGGAGGGGGCGGAGGCAGAGCACAGCGTATTTTTAGGGCAGTGAAACTCTTCTGTGTGCTCGAATTGTGGGTACGTGTCATCGCACATCTGTCCAAACGCAGAGAATGCACACACTGTGGGTGACCCCGGAGGTAAAGCGTGGACTTCGGGTGACTCCCGTTGGGTCCATCGCTTGTAGCAAACGCGCTTCTCTGGTGGGGGCTGCCGGCCGGGGGCAGGGGCAGGGGCTGTGTGGGAGCAGAGGGTGTGCGGGAAATCTCTACAGTTCCCATTCACTTGTGCTGCACGCCAAAAAACAAAATCTATTACAAATATTTAGAAGGACGACAGGAGCAGGGAGGCAAGGCCTTCCCTCCAGGTGAACCAGCCAAGGGGGAGGGGAAGGAAGGGGTGGGGCCAAGAACACAGGCCCCAGCTAGGGTGGAAGGAGGTCAGGGCACACAGGTGGGGCAGGGTGGGGATGCCACAGTGGTCTGGATATGAGTCATTAGGTCACTGGTTCCCAGGCCTACCAGGGAGGGTTTTAAAATACCCAACGGCTGGGTCTCACTCCAGTACATGGTGAGGCCTGAGCGTCAGGGTTCTTGAAAACCTTCCCAGAGCCTTCTAAAGTGCAGCCCAATCTAAGAGCCGCTGTGGCCAGCTGAGTGTTTCGGGGACACGCGCCAGAGAAGGGGGTCTGTGTCACTTTGAGATCCTCAGCATCTCGGGGTACACACTCGTGTTGCTGGACACGGATTGACAGCCCCTCCGGATGAGGCCTGTCTGTTCTTGTCCCTCCGCCCTGCCCCGGAGATCCCAGCTATAGCTGATGGATCAGACATTCCAGAGCAGGACGGGGCTCCATAGGTTATGGGGTCTGGCCTCCTTGTCAGTGCCTGGTCCCACTGTTAGCCCCCGCCATCCAACCAGAGTTGACCGTGGCTCTGAACTCGCCCCTTGCTGGTGGATGGAACATCTGATCCCTACTCACAGGCCAGCCCTTGAAGATTTCCATTCCAGAGGGCCTTGCTGCACGCCCAACGTGATCCTTACTTCACTTCTTTGACTCCTAATCAGCCTGAGTTGGGGTCAGAGATGCTGTACAGGGGTCCCCCGGTGCTGCTGCTCAGGCCCTGACCCCCAGGTGCCCCCCGCCACACAGGTCACCTTCATGCTGCTCGACCAGAACCACCGCGAGCACGCCATCGACGCCTTCCGGCCCGACCTGAGCTCAGCGTCCTTCCAGCGGCCCCAGAGTGAGACCAACGTGGCCAGCGGCTGCCCGCTCTTCTTCCCCCTCAACAGGCTGCAGTCGCCCAAGCACGCCTACGTGAAGGATGACACCATGTTCCTCAAGTGCATCGTGGAGACGAGTGCTTAGGGCGGGGAGGGCCGTGCCAGCCGCACCTGGCTCCCGAGGGAGTGCCGAGTGCACTGGGGGGTTGGGGCCTATCCGTGGCGCCCAGGATCCCGATGGGCGGGGCCGGCACGATCTGAGCAGGACTGACAGACTGACCGTGGCTGGCCATCAGCTTCGGCGGCGGGGCCCTGGGCTGGGCCCACAAAGGTCTGGAAGGAGGCGGTAGCAGGATTGTTGTCCTCTGCACTGAGCATACGACACTGGAGGCCTGGGACCCACTCCAGCCCTGAATGTTGAGGCAGCCTGTGACCAAGATGGGGAGGAAGGAGGGACCGGCCTGGGGCCTGGATGGTGAGCATGGGCAGGAGGCAAGAAGCTCTCTGAGCAAAGCCACTCTGTGGACAGGAAGGTCTCTGTACTGGGTGGGGGGTGGGGGTGGCATCAAGTTGGGACTTGGATTTGAAGACCTTGAGGTTCCTTCCAGCCCAGAAAGGCTCCAGTTCTGGGCCTCCTGGTGCAGGAGAGGCCTAGGGCTGCAAGGGTTCTGGAAACATTCCGGAGCCTTGCGGCCTCCAGGTTCATCAGCCACTTTCACTGCCACCACGTGGCTGGGCCGTCTGCGCAGCATCTGCCACCCTGGGTCCGGCAGCTCCGTTCCCCAGCGGGCGGGGCCCCACACAGGCCTGTGTCCTGTGCCTCCGCTGGCAGGACTCCCCTTCACCTCCTCCAGGCAAAATCAGGTCCTCAGCTCCCAGGAACAGCTGGAAGACAGGTGGAGAAGGAGGGGTCCGTAAGCCCTCTGCTCTCCCTCCCTCAGAGGCCCCACCTTCGGCGCTTTCCAGAATCTCATGTCACCTAATTAACCACGGTATTTCCTTCTTTCAGTTCACTGATTGTGGCCTCTGAGCCACTGAGCGGTGGTTGTCCTTTTAAATATGTATAAAACCAAAGAAAGTGATTGTTTTAATGTCTGTTGAGGTTTTCATGCGGTGCCTGGTTGTGGGAGTTGGTTTGAGCTGTGCCAAATTTGAAAAGCCCATTACCGAGTCCTGGGTGGTGCTGTCAGTCTCACAGAGGACGGCCCCGGCCGGCAGGAGCATCCCTTCTGGGCTCGGGCTCCTCCTCTCTGTGCAGGGGGTAACCTCCCCAGTCTGCCTCCCATGCTGGGTCCTGAGAACCTCAAAGGGGACGCCATGCCGAAGAGGCGGCGGAAGAGCCCCAGCATTGCTGCCTGCCTGGCCTGGCCCACACTTGTCTTCCCACCGTGCGGGCCTCACACACCCAATTTCTGCAGGGACCCTCCCCTGGCTTCCCAGAGACCCTGAGCCTTCATGTGGCCGCCCAGGGCTCCAGCTCGGGACCTCACTCCTCTGCCCACCAGCCTTCCTACAGCTTACTCGCCCTCTGCTTGCAAGGCTGCGGTAGACTTCACTGCTCACACCTGCAGGGTTCTCATCTGTAAAATGGGTCAGCAGCCCTGCCCGTTCTCCCTAGCTCAGCGCCTGTAACATATCAGAAAACCCAGATCCAACCTGGGCCCAAACCTAGTATCCCGTTGTGCCTGAGCCTCTTTATTTGAAAATGGGGGGCAGCCCTCTCCCTGGCCCTGCCCCTGCCCAGCTCACGGGGTTTTCACGAGGCCCAAATACAACAAGGGAACACACTAGTGCTTTGTATGTGCCATGGCACCTTGCCACGCGTGGCGGGCTACAGACGTGTCAGGGCTTTTTCTTGCCCCCACTGCTGACAGCCAGTCAGCAGCGGAGACGGACCTGCTTTCCCTTGACGAGTGGGAAGAGCAAGTAAGGGTCTGGCCCAGCGAGTTCTGGGAGCTTCTGCCTCAGCACCTGTATCCTTGCAAATCCATCTTCATCCCTGCTCGCTGAGTGCTGAGCTCATGGGATTGAGGACAGGCTGCTACCGAAGACAGCAACTACTCTTGCCTTTGCTCGCTTGTTTCCAACGGGAAGAGACACACACTTGCTTCTAACAGTGTGAGTCGCAGCCACTGTTTCAGCAAAGCCTTCCCGGGACCCACCTGTCATCTGCTGGGTAGACACTAGGGAGGAAAGGTAAGACTGTGCCCTACCGTCAAGAAGCTCTTAGTTCAGTGCGGGAAGCAGGTCCGTAAGTAGATCGTTGAAACTGATCTGGAAGAGCAGCTTGGAGAGAGCACCGGATTCCGGATCCACCAGGTGAAGCAGGGAGGGAGGGCTTCACGGAAGAGGTGACATTTAAACTCAGCCTTAAAATATTCTGAGATGCAGAGGATCAGGGTGTGGGGGAGAGGAAAGACCCCACGGTGGGGAGCAGTCTCAGCTGCATGTGGGGTGTGTGAGGCAGAAGCATGGAGGGGAAGGGAAAGCATAGGATGGGCTGCAGCATCGAAGGCACGGCAGGGGCGGGGATCCCAGCTGCCTGAAAATAGGGGACGTGGGGGTGGGAGGGGTCTCAGATCACCTGCAGGTGGTCCTTTGGGCTGTTCACAGCAGGACGAGACAATGAGTTAAAACATTTACCAATGTGTCTTCCAGCAAAGCCCTGTGATTAGTGCACCAGGTGCTTGGCCTCCCCGCGTTCTGGTGATTCCGGGGGGCGGCGGTGGGGGGGAGGCAAGATGGAGGCCAAGCCACTGTTTCATTGGATCCTCACTACTCCCCTATGAGGTGGGCGGCACGGAACCCTGTCTTAAGGTCCGGGAAGCTAAGCCACGGTCAGGTGGGAGCAGGGGAGGCAGCTGGAGGTAGAAGCCAGGTCTTCGGTTTCTTGTTCTTTTCCTTCCCGTTCAAGCTTCCTTTTGGCTGAAGTCTGTGTCTGCTGCTGCGATGAGGTCGGGAGGCAGTGGGTTCCGCCCGAGGGCCAGCCCTGCAGCCTCCCCCAGGCCAACCCCGATGGCCCCTGGGAGGCGAGGGTGAGCACGGTCAGCACCCAGCACGGTTGCCTCGCTCTGACCCTCTGACAGCCCTGAGCAGTACCCATAGCTACTTTCTGTGCCTCTCATTGCTGACTGCTTACTGTAAGAGACACACGGTGTAGAAGAAATTGGGGGGAAAAGTACAGAAGTACTATATAGGGGGAAATAAGTCACCCATGAGCCCAGTGTCCAGAGGGACTAGGGACATCTTAGTAAATTTTCTTTGTCTTTTTGAAACAATGGATACAAACACACACGTAGACTTTTTTTTTTTTTTTTTTTTTTTGAGAGCACGTGAGTGGCGAGGTGCAGAGGCAGAGGGAGAGAGAATCCTAAGCGGGGTAGATGCCCAGCGCAGAGCCCAACATGGGGCTCCATCCCACGGCCCTGAGATCATGACCTGAGCCGAAATCAAGAGTTGGCTGCTTGACCAACTGCGCCACCCAGGCGCCCCCCACGCACAGACTTTTTAAAATGCAATGAAAATCATACTAATTACAGCTTTCCGCTCTCCTGTGTTCAGGAGCATCCCATTATAACATTCTACCATTAGCCTCTTTTTATAGGCAAAAGCGCAGAAACTAAGCAAAGGGAAGTAACTCAGTCAAGGCCACTCCAGATAAGTGGTGGGACAGGGATTCACACTTTTGATGTGATTAACACTCAGATGGAGAAACTGAGGCACAGGCAAGGGGAGTGACGCACATGAGGTTGCATTCCTCCTGAGGGGTGAGCCCCCACCAAAGGTCTAGACTCTTCTCTGCCCTGCATCCGGTGCCCAGCAGGGCTCCAGGAGATCCCAGGAGAGGATTTGCTTGGTGGGTCTGGAGGAAACGACAGGTCCAGAAGCTTGTGGGCAGGACACTGTGCCCTCAGCCTGGGCCTGGGGAGAGTGGTATGTCCTCTGCCCTCAACAGCTGATCCCCAGCAGAGCAAACAGGACATGCTCTCCCCTACTGCTCCCTGCTTCCCTGCTGAGCTCCAGAGCAGAGACTGGCTAAGCCTCAGTTTCCACTTCTGCCACGTGGGTGATAATTATGCAGCCCTTTAGGACCTTGTGGAAACGCCAAGAGGAAACATGGCGACGACCTTCCCTGTGTGATGGACGAGGAAACCCAAGCTCTGAGGAGTAAAAATCACACCCCCAAGGTCACCCAAGGTCCAGGAGCCAGAACTTGAACCCAGATCAGTCCGTGCCAGGTCAAACCCTTCAGTCCAGTGACTTGATCAGCATAATGTTGTGGAATGGCACAGCATGTGAACAGTTTTAGTTCTCCCCAGACTGCAAATTGATTTTCTAAACAGCCCTGACAAAATGACGATAGCTGTCACTTATTAAGCACCTGGTTGCTTTACTTGCAAGCACCTCACTTAATACTCATAACTGGCCTGGGAGGAAGGTGTCGTTTTCTTCACTTTACAGATGGAGATATGAGTTCAGAGAGGCCAGGCAACTTCCTCAAAGTCACACAGCCCCCACAACCAGAGGGTTTGCCCATCACAGTGTCCTCTCTAGTGCTTTGGGGGAGGGGGAGAGGGTCAGACAAATGAGAAATGATGGGTCTTCTGGACCGGCTGCCAGCCGTTCTCCAGGGGAGATGCCTGTGCCTGGAGCCCTCAACCCTGCGGCACCACAAGGGTGGAATTGTTGGGCCACGGGGAAGGAGAAGGATGAAGTCAGGGGTCAGGGGAGCCGCTGATGTGCCAGTGACCCTTTGCCAGGAGCTGGATCTCATTTGCCACCTCCGCATTGGGGACACGTGTGTTAAGCAACACACACTCATGTGGTCCAGACTTTGGGGGACCATTCCAGAGGGGGCTGGGCCATTACACTCATCTGGGCCAGGGACGTTCTTCCTTCTTGGGTCCTTTCCTCAGTCCCCACCCATCTCATGGCATTTTCCTCCTCAGAAAGCCTGTGGTGTATGGTGCTGATGTTGTCATAGCTGTTGGGGTGGACCACTGTGCAGGCAGGAGGTCAAGGTCACTCAGCAGGTTGGTGGCTTGGGGTGGCAGCTGGTGATTCCTATCTTGTGGGGGAGGTCAGCTGAGCCCTTATCCCTCCCTGCCTGCCGTGCGGACCCTGTCACCATGCCCAGGGGCAGTGGGCTCCCTTCTGGCAGCACAGGCTCTGTTCTCTTTGTACAAATGGAAAGAAGGAGCTCAGATGAGAAAAGTGACTCACTCGGGGACATCCAGCTGCCAAGAGGCAGAGCCTGCTTGAGCCCTGGGTCTTCTGCCACAATGCCGAGGCCTTCCTCCTGCACCCAGTAACTTGGTATCGATACCAAAGATTCTCTTTGTGGAAACAGCTGATATCTATCCCCACTCCCACCCCCACACACAGCTCCATCTGTCAAGAAATCCCAGCGCCATCAGTGGGGTGGAATCCACCCAGGACTCAGGCATCCAGGACAGTGGTTGAGAGAGCTCCTCTCTCCTGCTACTGTCCTCCCACCAATGTCTGGATGTCTGCTGGGTGGGGGTAGTGAGGTCTCTGGGAACCCCCAAGACCAGCGGAATGTCCAGTGTTCAGCCTCCCCGGAACTCCATACTCTTGCCGCGGGATCTTGGGCCAGGCACCTGCCATCTCTGAGCTCATTTTCCCATCTGCACGCTGGATACAGGCCTCTAGATCTGACCAGGTTGGAGTCTGGGCGCAAAGAGTCTGACTGAGAGAGAGGCCCCCTTCCCATGGGAATCTCCGGTGGTATCTTTTCATGGCCCCGGCCCCTTGTTTCTTGAGGACCTAAGGATCTGGCCCTGTCTGCCCTCACAGGGCCACCAGTCAGGGCATCCCCGCAGCACATGAGCTGGATTCCCTCAGTAATGGGTCAAGGAGTGCGGGCCACTTAAGAATCACACCCCAAGCCTCACACTTGCATGTGGTCAGGAGTGCATGTGTTAGAGTCCAACAGTCCAACTGAAGTCCTGGCTGTGTCATTTAGTAGCTGTGTATCCTTGGGCAAGTGACTTAACAGCTCTGTGCCTCAGTTTCCCCATGTGTGAAATGGTGATAAATTCCTATCTCCTGGGGGTTTTGTGATGAAGCAAGCCCTCCCACAGGCACGGAACCTGATGAGCGAGGGGGTTAGGTTGTTAATACCCCGAGCATTCCTGTTTTCAGAGCCTTACCGCTCATGCCGGCAGCCACTCCTTCTGGCCCTGGGGTCTCCCTGTCGCTGCAGAGGACAGCCCTGCTGGGCCCAGGGTTCGAGATGGAGCCGGAATGCTGGGAGGGAGGGGAGAAGCTGACCCAGACCGCAGCTACCCTTGGGTCCCTGTTTCACCCCGCCTCCCACCCTGGCTCCCACCAGATGCTGGCCCTGCCTGTCTGTGAAGGGGAGAGTTTGGTTGAGGTATAAGCTATCTTTTGGCCCCTGTAAGGACAGGGAAGGGTGCCCCAGAAGGCAAGCGCATCTGGTCTAACCACACCCAGCAGCAGGAGGGGCCAGAACAGGAGCCCCAGGCTCAGGCTTTCCACCCCCTCGGCCTCAAAGAGCACTTGGCTGGTCCCCTGCCCCCAACCAAAACACAGCCCCCACAGGAGGAGCAGAGCTAGGTGAGGGCCAAGCCTTGGGGAGGTCCCATTCCAGGAAAGGGCCTTCAGCCCCTTGTCAACAAGGAGAAAGGCAGCCTCCTGCTGCTCCCAAGACTTGGTTCTAGAAGGGGGAGAAGGGATAGACGGGAAGACAGGAAGAGCTTGTGAGGACACTCGGCAGGCCCCCTGAGGTCCTCGGAGGTATCTGTCCAGTGGACTGCAAGCTAGGAGACAGGGGCTGCAGCTGCCTTTGCCCCGGAGAGATACTTACTGCCTGTGCCCAGGTGTCATCGAGGCCTTCCTTCACATGACCCTCTGTTCCCAGAGCATGTTCAAACCTGAGACATCCTTTGATCTTCACAGTGGCCCCGAAAAGATGTCATTACTATTTGCATTTTATTTATTTTTATTTTTTTAAGTAGGCGCCACACCCAGCATGGAGCCCAACGTAGGACTTGAACTCATGACTCTGAGATCAAGACCTGAGCTGAGCTCAAGAGTCAGATTCTTAACCGACTGAGCCATCCAGGTGCTCCACTATTTGCATGTTATAGGCCAGCGGAGTGAGGCTCATAGGGGATGAGCAGTGGGACATGATGGGAAGTTCCCACTGGATCCCCTCCCTGGCTCAGCTCCCCTCACTGGGAACCTTTAGCAAGCGTCTTCCAGCTCTGGGCCTTGGTTTTCCCATGTGTAAAATGAGGCTGCTGAACCAATGGCGTCTGAGGACCCTCCAAGCAGTGAGGTCTCCCACCACGGGGCAGCGCAGCCTCCAGCCTGCCCCTCTTACAGTTAAATAAGCACTTATATGCCCGGTAGCTCGTTGCATTTTGTCAAGCATGGTCATTATCACCCCCATTTTATGCACAAGGAAAGTACTGTCAAGCAGGGATGTGACATGACTTGCCCAAGATCCCACCGTGTGTCAGTGGCGGGGCTGCCCTGTGAAGCTAGGAGAGCTCACCGGACTTTTCACCTTGATTCCCTGGAACTACGCTGTCCGGTCCGGTGGTCACCAGTATGTGTGGCAGGCTGACGTCCACATCCCGATCCCCAAATCCCTGCAGATGCCACCTTCACGGCAGAGGGACTTCACCGATGTGGTGAAGGATCTTGGGACCGGGAGGTGCTCCTGGATCGTCTGGCTGGGCCCAGTTTCATCATGAGAGTCCTCATAAGTGGGGAGTCGAGAGGGTCCGAGTCAGGGAAGGCAAAGCGATAACCAAAGCAGGGGGAGAGTTGTGCCCCTGAAAGCAGGAGTTGGAATGATGCACTTTGAAGATGGGGGTAGGGACAGATGAATGGAATGCAGGTGGCCCCCTGCAGCTGGAAAAGCCCAGGAAGGATTTCTGCCCTGGAATCGCCAGGAGGAACACAGCCCTACTGATGTCTCATTTCAAGACTTCAAGTGTCCAGAATCGTAAGGTGGTAAATGTGTGCTGCGATTGTGGTAATGTGTTGCAGTGGCAGTCAGAGCTAATACAGGGCTTGCAGTGTGGCCACTCCCAACTGGGATGAGCCCTAAGTCTAAAATACACACATTTCCCAGACCTAATACCAAAAGGAGAATTTAATCTATTTCATTACTATTTTTTATTTTGAGGACATGTTGAAATGATCAACATTTCTTTTCTTTTCTTTTTTTTTTTTTTAAGATTTTGTTTGTTTATTTGACAGAGAGAGACAGCCAGCGAGAGAGGGAACACAAGCAGGGGGATTGGGAGAGGAAGAAGCAGGCTCCCAGCAGAGGAGCCTGATACGGGGCTCGATCCCAGGATTCTGGGATCACGCCCTGAGCCGAAGGCAGATGCCTAACGACTGAGCTACCCAGGCACCCCAGCATTTCATCCTATTAGATGAAATCTATTATTACAATTAATTTCTCCTTTTTTTCTTTAAGGTCAGTGTTAGAAACTTTGGAATTACATATGTAGCTCACATTACATTTCTGTGGGTCAACACTCGAGGACTTTGCTCATTGTCTTGGCTGGAAGGAGTGGGGGGGGTGCCCACTCTGCTGTAGGTGGGGATGGGGGCCTTGTGCAAAAGAATCAGCCCCACACACACATTGCAGGCGAGGGTGCTGGTGGTGGGTGGGTGTCCCGGCGCCCTCCTCCCCCACTCCCATCTGCCTGGGGTGAGCCCTGCTTCTGGGCCAGCCCACGGCCCTGCTAGACGTGACTTTTATTTTTAGCAGCTGTACTCGCTGTCTCAGCACAGCTCGCTCTCAAGCTTGCTGGGTGCGGGCCAGCCCCACGACTGCCATCTCCCTGCCAGCGGGGGTCTCGGGACAATACAACTCCATGGTTTGGGGCCTTCCAGGGCCTGTAAGCAAACCTCTCAGCATCCCGTGGCAAGTCAATATTAGCATCATCTGCACGTTTTCTATGACAAGGCCGAGGCTAAGAGGGCTCTGCAAGCGAGGAGGGGGCTGAGCAGAGGCCGAGCCTTTCTCCCAAAGGCCTAACCCTGCCCACCGAGTGTGGGGTGCTTGCCAGGTTGCAGGCAGCCTTTCTCCGGGGGCATTTTATACCTTGGGAAATATTCGAAGCAAGAGAAAAGGATAGAAGCAATTTGGAAGGAGGCGGGTAAGTGGATGAAGCTTAGCTTCAGGCTGTGCAGACAAAGCAGGTCAGAGTAATAAAAAAAATCCATATACACATTAAGGCAAAACTACACGGAAGCCAGAATTGCCTTATGGTTCAGAGCCCGAACTCCGGCATCAGGACTACCCGGCTTCCAGTCCCTGCCCCAGCCGTTAGCGTGCCCTGGCTTGGCCTTCCCTGCTCCCGGTATCCTCCACTCCACGCCCTGCGAATGCTTGGAGGACCACTGAGGTCTTGGAGCCTCAGTGAATGTTCCATTCTACTGTGACTATTCACCAAGGGCTCCATGTGTATCAAGCACTGTGCTTAACAGTTACATAATTCCCCTCATTGATACGCAACAAGCTCAAGTTCCCGCTGTCACAATCACCATTAAACTTAAGGAAACTGAAGCAGAGGCAGGTGGGGTCCCTTTTCCAGGTCACACACCTTGCGAGGGGCAGAGCCAGGAATTTTTTGGTATTAAGATATAATTCAGGGGCACCTGGGTGGCTCAGTCGGTTAAGCATCTGACTCTTGATCTCAGTTCAGGTCTTGATCTCGGGCTCATGAGTTCAAGCCCCATGTTGGGCTCCATGCTAGGCGTGGAGCGTACTTAAAAAAATTTTTTTTAATTTGAAAAAAGATATAATTAAGTTGTAATTCACATACCATACAATTCACCCATCTAAAGTGTAAAATTCAAAGGTGTTTATGTATATACGTAAGATATACATACACGTACATACTGGTGTAGTTTTCTCTGTTTCTTTGGTGGAATCCTACCCGATACAGTCCAGACTTGTTTTTCGTTTTAAATAATGTTCTATTTTCTAAGAACACATTTGTTTTTAAGTGGACAAATAACATAATCATGTAAAATAATATAAAGGTAGGGTGTATTTTGTGGTAAGTAAATTATACTTCAATAAAGCCATTGAAAATAATAATATAAAAGTGATAGGTGCTCATTATTTTTAAAAAGGGATGGGGGAAATAGAGAAAAGCATCGCTCCGCTCAGAGTTCACTGCTATTAACATGGTGGTGGAGGGGCGCCTGGGTGGCTCAGTCGTTAGGCATCTGCCTTCGGCTCAGGGCGTGATCCCGGCGTTCTGGGATCGAGCCCCGCATCGGTCTCCTCCGCTAGGAACCTGCTTCTCCCCCTCCCACTCCCCCTGCTTGTGTTCCCTCTCTCGCTGGCTGTCTCTCTCTCTGTCAAATAAATAAATAAAATCTTAAAAAAACAAAAAACATGGTGGTGTATTTCCTTCCAGACACAGATATGGGTACCGGGACAGAAATTACACACACACACCATCTTTAATATTAGGATCATTCTTTATCTTGCATTTCCGGTTTCCTATTAACAGTTTTCTATACCATTAAAAAAATCTATGAAAAAGGTTTATTTGTGGCAATGTTGTAGTCCATTATATGGAGGGGACAGAAGTCATTTTACCGTCCTCTTACTGTTGGCTAGTTCAGCTTCTCTCCACTTTGATGAACTGTCTTGTGCTTAAGTGTTCGGTGGCGTCTCTGATCACTGCCTGGGAGAGATGCTCAGAAGAGCGAGAAAGTATCAATGGATGTAAACACTACGAGGGCTTCTGATACACATTGAAATTTGTTTTCCAGAAATGACATACACAATTCACATTTCCCAAGCAGCGTGTCAGAGTATATCTCACCTAAGCGTGATTATATTTTTAAAATAAGTGCTAATATGCTACTTGAGAAATGGTATGTTAAGATGTTAACACAGGTTCCTTTGGCATCAACCTGTTTCGTGTGGTTACTAAGCATCTACATTTTGTTTTATGTGAATTGTCTACACGTGCCCTTTGTCCAAATTTCTAGGTAAACGTTAGTATTTTTCTTATTAATTTGCAAGCAATCGTTGCAAAGTATGGTAATTATCCACCTGCTATACTTGTTGCAAGATTTTTCTCACTTTGTTATTTGCCTATTTTTTATGATCTTTTAATATACAAAAGATCATTTTTTTTTAAAGTAAGCTCTATGCCCAACGTGGGGCTTGAGCTCATGACCCCAAGATCAAGAATCACCTGCTCCACCAACGGAACCCGCCAGATGCCCCAAAATATCTCATTTTTTAAATGGAGCTGTATTTCTTATTATTTAATATGTCCTCATTCAACTAAGTTCGGCAGTTCGTTAATAGTATTTTACCAATTTCAATTTCCTGGGTTTGAAAATGCACTGTGTTACATAAGAGGCTGTCATCAGGGAGAGCTAGGTGATGGGGGACACAAGGATTCTGGACTCTTCCTGCAACTTCACCGAAGTCCTAAATTACTTCAAAATCAAAGGGCAAAATATAAAAACAAAGTGGAAAAATCATCGTTTAGATTTTCTCTTAATTTTTATGGACTCTTTCCTCCATAGGAAGTTTATTTTATACACAGTGAGAGGCAAAGGCTCTGACTTAATTTTTTTCCGGAAGGCTGGCCAATTGTCCTAGGCTTCCCCTTGAACCATCCCTTCTTGACCTGGTGTTCCGAGCTGCTGTCTTTATTATCATACACTGAAGCCTACAGATGATAAGTTTCTGGGCTCATTGTGTTTTTCCAATCCTTTTGCCCTTTCTTACATCGTTACTGCTCTGTTTTGATTTTTATAGCTTTATAGTATATTCTAAAATGTGCCATAACAGGTGGTATTTCCCATTGCCCATTGAATTATTCTTTTTTAAAAATTACTCTTATGTTTCAACATATTTTGATTTTTTATTCTTCCAGATACAATAGATGTGATGAAATATTTCAAAGATTTCTTGTGGGAATCTCATTAAACTTGCAACATCATTTGAGAAAAGTCGACGTCTGTACAATATGATGGGACCTCCATTTATTTATCTTTGCATTTCTCAATAAAGGTTTGTAGTTTTCTTCTTATAGGTTTTTCAGATTTCTTGTTAGTTTCCATCATAGGTGTTTCATAACTGAGATCTTTTAAAATTATATTTTCTAGTTGGTTTTGTGAGTATGTGGGGGGTACAGATACCCAGGACTGTGACCACCTTTCATACCCGGTCACTTAAGTGAACCTCTTCTTAATTCTAGTAGCTTTTTCAGTTAATTCTCTTGGTTTTCAAGAGGGACAGACAGGTCCTCCTGAACCCAGCATAATTTTGTCTCCTTTCCAACAGCGATGACACTTTGGAGCCAAGAGGACCATTTGGTGGATAAACATAAACAAGTGACTTAAGATCTGCGAATTTTAATTCCCTTATAAGTAAAAAACGAAAATGGTACTAATACATGAAATAATTACCTAGCTTGTTGCGGTGCTATGAGAACCAGATATAAAATTTGATATAAACTCTAATTTCAGAGTCCTTAAGAAGTCGTGTGTCTTTCCTCTCACCGTCTTCTTGCTCCACATCTTACTGTGGTGGCTTCGATTTGCAGAACAATGTTGAATAATGGTAGTAACCCACGTCCCAGCTGGATTCCTCACGGCTTCTACCCAAAGAGCCTGTTAATCAAGCTCTCGTGCTCTTCAGCCGTAAGGTAAACACAACACGAAAATCACAGACTCCTCTTTAAGGCACTCACACTCCCCTAAATTTGAAAGCCCAAAAGCCTCCAATAATTTCATGTGTCAACTGTACATCAGTGAAGCTGGGGGGAAAAATGTTTTTGTAAAGCTTGCTGGAAGTGTCTCTGCTTTGTTTTCTTAAGGAGTCAGTTCCTGTATGAGTTTCAGTAACTCTGGAATCCAAGTGAGAAAAGACCTAGGAGGCCAGGATAAAGCTTCAGCAGGGCCTGTCTCCCTCTGGAGCTCAGACAGAAAGAGCACGGGGCCTGGAGTCCTCTAACCTGGTTTCAGGCCCTGCGGGGTCCTTGTCCAAAGTCACGTTACCAGCTCTGAGCCCAGCTGCGATCAAGGGTGGAGCTGGATAACCAAGTCCCTGACCAGTGCGGGTATGGGGGGCGGCTGGGGTCACACATACAAGGTCCTGACACAGGGAAGTTTCCCAGGAATGTTCGGTGGGAGGGAAATGAGTGCTCTGGGGACTGTGTGCTATGTTTATTTAAGGGGGGAGAATTCCTAAAGCCTTCTCCCAATACATTGTTTATTAAGTGTTCACTCATCAAATCCTCCTAACATCCACGTCCCTGGCACTGTGCTAGTCTCAGTAATCAGTGGTCAACGTCCCTGCACACAGGGCGGTTGGGGAGACAGACAACACACGAGCAAAAAAAAATGCGCTTTCCTGCAGGGAGGGCCGGGCAAGGGCCTAACCGGGAAGCAAGGGGCTGACTGCCAGAGTCGGCCCCTCCTCCGGCCCGCTCGGGTCGGGCCCAGCACCGCCCGGCACCCGTGGCCATAAGGAATGCATTGAGCGGCGCCTGCATTCCAAGCACGCGGTTCTGCTCCCCCTGGAGCCTGTTCCCGGACAGGCCCTCCCCAGGCAGCCAGAGCCTGTCCTGGCAGTGGGGCCTCAAGGTCTTGATGAGCGGGGCCCGCCAGGACTGACCCCGGAGCACTGCCCAGGGGACGAGGGCAGGGGGCAGATCCTGGCTGCCCCTGCACAGGGGGTGGGGGGGCGCTGGGCCGTGGGGCTGCAACGTGGCCCATAGGGAAGGAGCCAGGGGTCCCTGAGGGCTTCTGGAATCAAGGGATCCAGTTGCTCTGTTGTAGAAAAGTAACACAAACATGTCAAATAAAAATCCTAAGGTTGGCATTAGGGCCCAACCAACCTTTCTAATCCGGTTTCCCACAACTTCGCTGATGGAGCCCTTGTCCTAGGGTCTGTGAGTGATTCCCAGCCCATCACAGAACAGCAGCAGGTGGCAGCCTACCCCCCACATTGAGGGGATTGCTCAGTACCAGTCCTGTGCCTGGCACGATTCCCATGTTCATCTCATTTCCCTGCAGACACCCGCTGTAGAAAGCATCGGCCCTCCTTACAGGTGAGGCGACAGGCTCAGAGCTAGAACCCAGGCTTTGCCCTTCCCGCTGCTCCACCGGTCTACAAATGGGCCGGGCATCCAAATCACCCTGAGGGCTTATTAGAACACAGAGTGCTGGGCCCACACCCAGGTTTTGTGACTCAGTCGTTCTGGGGTGGGGCTGGATAATTTGCATGTATCACACATTCCCAGTTGATGCTGATGCTTTCAGTCGGGGACCACACTCCAGGAGCCTTTGCCCCTGCACAACAACGGTACCCCTCTGGATCAATTTCAGCATTTAGGCAGACCTTACATTCCCCATAGGCCACTTCCCATGGCAAGGATCCCTGAGGAATGGCCCTACCCGTAACGATACTACAGGGTGACACTCCTGACTGTCCACCTGATGTCCCATCCTCAGAGGGATGCCCCAGGGGTTACCTTCAGCCCTCCGTAAGTGCTCCCCCTGAACACCACAGGACATGAACTTCCTACAGTGCGGGTGCAGCCATCAAGCGATGAGAGCAAATGACCGTTCATGATGAATTTGCTCCTGCGTGATCACCAGGAGAGGGGCTGGCCAGTCAGGGCCAGGGAAGGAACTGGAAAGCTCGGGGGAAACAGTGAGAAGCTTCCAGAGGAGGGGTGTTTGGGACTAGGGCTGCGGAGCTGAGTGATGGAAGGGGCAGGACAGAGTCTTCAGCACCAGAGTATTCTGGAAAGAGAGTGTTGGGGCAGAGGAGACTCAGACAGGAAGCCACCTGCCATCAGCGCTGTAACCAGGGGGGCGCTGGGCATGGTAAGCAGAGACCTGGGACACAGAACTGAGGGAATCGAGGGCTTCCCAGGACTCATTTCCATTTTATTCCCCAGCAGGTACATGTGGCTTCTCCATCAGACTCTAGCTGGCTTGAGCAGAGTGAGAATATTCTCACTCATGCTGCACGATTAATTAGGCTCCTAAATACTGACATCATAGACGAGGCCACTCTTATTATTAATAGTCACGGCAGCCATTTATTAAGCACCTGTTGTGTACCAGGCACTTTACCTGCGTGATCTCATTCAGTCCTCCAACAACTCTGATGAGATGAGTGCTGAGATTATCCCCTTTTTACAGGTGGGGAAATGGAGGCTAAGAGAGTTTAAATAATTTGGTGAAGGTCCCAGTGGCTAGGAAATGACAGGCCTATTGTCTCCCCCTCTCTAAACCGTTGCTTTCCACCCCATCCTCCTGCACTCATTTCCTGAACACCTGCACTGGGCAGGTCTCTGGGTGGGACTGCAAGATGAATCATTCAAGTAGTCACTTATTCAATAAGACTTCTTTTTTTTTTTTTTTTGAGCACTTACTACTTCGTATGGGCTTATGTATTTATAACATGGCTTATTCCAGAAAACAGAAACTAACGGTGCAGATGTGGTCACGTGACGAGTGACAACTAGAAAACCGAAGCTAAGAGGGTCAGGAGAACCCAGGAATGAAGCAGGCACACAAAGTGCAGGCCTTGCGGTCCTGCATGTTGCAGAGACAGGCCCCAGACTGTCCCCTGAGCTTTCCTAGCCGCCAACCCCGATCCCATGCGGTTCAGGGTCCATAAACCAGTCGTGGAGGAGAACCGTGACTCTTCCAGGCCCCGAGGCCAGAGAGGCCTTCTCCTGATGAGCTGGCGAAAAGAGAGAGAGCTCGTCGAATGTAAAGAACAACGTCCCCAACCGTCCACTTCGGTGCAAGTCTCAGGGGCTCTTTCCGGGGTGCTCTTTGGTGCTGGCCCAAGTCCCCCAGCTTCCATTTAGAGGGGAGAGGGTGACAACACAGGGCAAGTATGCCTCCCCCCGACTTAACCTATACACAGAGTTTATAGAAAACATTTACAGTACACTGGCAGTGCATTAGCTAAATGCAGGCCTCAGGTGAGCTTTGTTTGGCCTGAGAAGTGTATTTAAATTGCCTGAATTACAAAGGGTTACATGCACCAGGATGTTTATAGCGGGATTGTCCACAGCGCAGGTGTCCAGTGGCTGATGAATGGGTAGAGAAGATGTGGTATTTATTCACAATGGAATATTACTCAGCCATCAAAAAGAATGAAATCTTGCCATTTGCAATGACATGGATGGAGCTAGAGGGTATTATGCTAGGCGAAATGAATCAGCCAGAGAAAGACGAATGCCACGTGATTTCACTCCTGTGTGGAATTTAAGAAACAAAACAAGCAAGCAAAGGGAGAAAGAAAGAGAGAGAGAGAGAGACAAACCAAGAAACAGACTCTTAGCTGTAGAGAACGAACTGATGATTCCCAGAGGGGAGGGAGCTCGGTGGGGGGGGAGGGGGGGGTTGGGGAAACAGGTGATGGGGATTAAGGAGGGCACGCCTTGTGATGAGCACCAGGTGTTGTATGGAAGTGCTGAATCACTGGAGTCTACAGCTGAAACTAATATTACACTGTGGGTTAACTGGAATTTAAATAAAAACTTTAAAAAGTTGTATTGAATTAGTTGTCAAGTTTAAATAGTTACATTTCACAGAAAAATCCAGATTTTTTTAATTTAAAAAAAGGGGGGGAATTTGACAACATGGGGCCCACATTTCCAAAGGACAAGGATTGGCTAGGTCTGGGTAGTTTTCCAATCCACCCCCGCTCCCATGGTTCCCTCGAGGCCCTTTATGTTTTTAACTTCCACGCCTGGCTTTGCAAGCCCTGGGAGCTTACAGCCCCGAGTTGCGGCACACAGGTGTGCCTCAGAATCCCCTGGTAACTTGTTTCCACTGTGGGTCCCAGATGGGCTCCTGGATTTGCGGTGGGGCTCAGACAGGCATCCTTCTCCCAGGTATTGTGACGCAGGTGGTCCCTCCTCGTCGGCCCGGAGGGCTGGGGGGCCGCAGGGCGGGGGTTGGAGAGCTGCTCAGCACCGCTGATCCAGGTAAGAGGACGAATGGTGCTTCTTCCAACACCACTTGCAGCAAGTACGGTGGGGCTGGGAGTTCAAGGTGATGCCTGCGAGAGGCGCCCTGAGTGCAGCTCCTCGGAGTTGCTGGGCTGGTCCCGAGTCAAGCGCTGTAAGTCACAGAGCTGTTCAACCTTAGCTGCACATTAGAACCACCTGGGGAAATTTTCAACCCGTGTGCCCCAATCCCATGCCTAGGTCACCCCCCCCAGACCGATTAGGACCTGTGAGGATGAGAAACGGGGTGTCTGCATTTTAAATCTCCAGAGGTGATCCCAGTGGGCTCCCAGGTGTGATGGGCAGGACGCAAAACCAAGCACCCTCTCTGAGCCAGATCTGGTACGGACTGTCGAGACACAGAGGTGAGCAAAGCTCCGGAAGGAGAGTGGACTTTACAGTAAGTGTGGTGAGTACTCGGGGGGAACCCACGCGGGGGGAACCTAGCCCAGCCTGGGAGACGCAAACCATCTCCCCCCGTCCTCTGGAGGAGAGGCCTGGGCTAAGTCTGGGGAGTAAATACCATCCAGCCACATAAAGAAGGGGAAGGAACATCCCGGCCAAAGCAAGGGTACAGTCCGACACTCTGAGGCCCGACTGGAGGGGGGAGGAGGTGGAGCTGAAGGTTGTCGGCATGGCTGGATCAAGGCTGGGGTGGGGAGCATAAGAGGCCCCAGAGGCGGCGGGAAAGGGCCAAACTGCAAAGCCATTGAACTTGACCCTGAAGCTAAGAGGAACCTTGGGGGGGTTTAAGGCAAGGAGTCATACGGCTGAACAAACCCCTGATGAGCTGGAGTTAGCAAGGAGGGCTTGCTGAGGAGGTCAGACTTGAGTTGTGGGGTGGGGGGGCGGGGTTTAGGGTTTGGAAAGCTGGCAGGGAGGGAAAGGTGGGGGCATTTTGATTAGCTGCTGTGCTTAAAGCTCTTGAAGATCCTTCCCTCCCCCACACCCTTGGAAACCCTTTGAATCAAACAGCCTGTGTTAAAGATCTGTTCATCTGTTATTTGAAAGCTGTGGTTTCTCTTTAAGAGATTCTGGGCCCCATCCTTTGACTGGGAACCAGGAAGGAATGAAGAATGCATCCTCTTGCCCAGAGAGCTAATTATTGAAATGCTCTGGGCCTCACCAGGGTTTAGGGCGTCACTGATCTCTATCTCCCCAACAGCCCCTCATTTCTAACTGGTCAGTTTTCAGTACGTTTTTATGGGCTGCCCCATAGCCAACTGGAAGCTTTCTTCCCATAAACTCTCCCTGAGACAAGTAGCCAGGTTTCACATATTAAAATGAAAATGTCAAAGGGGTTATTTAAAATATATATGTATGTACGTGTGTGTGTGTGTGTATAACCTCATTTGTGAAGCCTCAGCTCATAAAACCCACATCCAGAGTCCAAGAACATCTGCCCTTTTTTTCTGCAAAGCTGATGGTCAAGTTAGGATGTGGACGAGAATCACTTGACGGCGTGTTTATCCATTCACTCAACAAACACTTCCTGGGCATTTACTAGGTGCCAGGTTGTGAACCGGGCACCAAGATGGAAAGATGCCTCAGGCGGATTGCTCCATCCCCACCACCCTCCAGGGCTCAAAATATTTTACAAAATGTTTACACGTGCAATTTTGTGAGCTGTCTGTGTTGCTCTTCTCCCATTTTTCAGAGGAGGAAACCGAGCCTCTCGGAGGTTAGATGACCGGCCCAGCATCATGATGCTGGTCAGTGGTAGAAATTGCTCTTAGGTCATCCAAGTTCACATCGAAGTTCCGTCCACTCTACCTTGCTGGTTTTTTTAGCAACGCCATCTGCTCCTGGCTTAAGTAAGACAATAGCTCCAAAGGTTTAACTGTTACTTGTATTCTGTCCAGTATGCACTCCCACCTAGAACCCTGATTCCCTTTTTGGAGGAATTCTCCATTGTAAGGAAGGAAAAAAACCAGCATTCATTTCTCATGGCCACCATTACTATGAAAGCACAGTGAAGCCGAATTCTTCACCAGCCAGCATCGTCTCCTACCTGGATAGAGAATCGGCATGTGTGAAATACAACCTCAGCCAATCAGGTACTTGTTCCTTAAGCCGACTCTAGAGTGAGGGGTGAGGGGACCCTTGCAGCTGAAATTCCCTCTCAGTAGAGGCCCCTGGATCTGACTGTGGCTGCAGCATTCCATTGGCTGGGGTTCCCATGGCTCCCCTGGCTCTGCCCTTTGCTCAAGCCTGTTCTCCAGCCTCTTGTTTGTTCTGGGAGCCCTCACTGTCTTCCCACAAGTCCCTCCTTGCTGAAGATGGCCAGAGATGGTCCTGGTGACTTGTAACCAAGAATCCCGACTGAGACAAGGTCATAGGTCCTCATCCCGTTTACCGAGCTAGTGGGAAATAGCCACCTTGTGTGCTGCTGTGGGCTCTGACCTAGGAGATTCTTACCAGGAAAACCATTTTTGAAATGGAAATGCCCTGAAAATGTTGACACAGCCTCGGTTACCAGCGCCAAAGAAACAGCCCAGCAGACAGACCCAGTTGTCCAGGCCGCTGCCTGTCCCCTGAACAGCCAGACATAACCTCCCGTTCGGCCTCACCACACGGTTCTAGGCCTCTCCGCTCTTCCAGCTGCCACCAAGCTTGATCTTGTCTGGGTCCTTCTGGCCCTTTCACAGTCATGAGTGTGGAGAAGCAGGCTGAAGTAAACCCTGGGGGATGGCCTGCGGAAGGAGGGATGGGCTGGGGGATACAGACAGACGGACAGAGTGCCAAAGACTGAGGAATGGGGGGGGACCTCCATGTGTACCATCAGGTGCTCAGGAGATGAGCCCGTCAGGGCCTGATCAGTAATCTGTAAACATTTATATGTTTATGTGTGTGTGTGTGTGTGTGTGTATGTGATTCATTCATTCATTCATTCATTCATTTAGAGATATCTTTATTTTAAGAAATTGGCTCTCGGGGTTGTGGGACTGCCACGTCTCGAGTCCACAGGCCAGGCTGGCAGGCTGGAAATGGGCAGAAGTTGGTGTCACTGTCCTGACAAAGCGTTTCTTCTTCCCCGGGAAACCCCAGATTTTGCTCTTCAGGCCTCTAACTGATCAGATAAGGCCCACCCACACTACCAGGCGTAATCTTCATTTCCATCAATTTACTGCACATGCGAACCACATCGACCGCATACCTTCAAAGCCACACCTAAATCAGAGTCGGATCAAATACCAGCGAGCTAGAGCCCAGCCCAATGGATGCTTAAAATTAACCATCACAGAAGGGCCGTCCCAGGGGGGGCCTCCTGATAAGTCCCATAGGCTCCTCCTTCCCGAGTGCCCACTGCTCTGGACCCCCTCTCAACTTCTCTTCTAACCTTCCCTGCATACCCTGGGCCTGTCCAAGCCTCACAGGTGATATCCAGACACTAATGATCTGAGCTCTTCTGGAATGAAGAGCTCTTGAGCTCACAGCCTCCTACCCAGGGTGTCTCCCACACAAGCTGGGCTGCCTCCACGCGGCTCAGGCCCAGATGTTTCCTCTCCTCCATGGCGGGAGGCCTAGGGGACTTTGAATTGTAATCTTGGAAGAAGCTGCCGTAGACGCAGAGCTGAGTGGTCCTAGCTGAGATTCTTGGAACTACCACCCCACTTTAGGCCCAAAGATCAGGGAGCAGGACAGATCAAAGACAGAGATCAGACCTGAGAGTTTTTTCTGAGGGCAGCAAAAGAGTGAGGATTATCTTGAAATAGCTGTAGAATTCTGGTGGCCCAATCCAGGCTCTCCAAGCTGAAAGGTCACGTAGATGTTTCCCCCACCCAGGTAGAGACTCCCTCTGAAATTCATGAGAATGTCACAGAACACTCAACCAGAAGGGTTTTTTTTTTTTTTTTTAAAGATTTTATTTATTTATTTGACAGAGATAGAGATAGCCAGCGAGAGAGGGAACACAAGCAGGGGAGTGGGAGAGGAAGAAGCAGGCTCACAGCGGAGGAGCCTGATGTGGGGCTCGATCCCGGAACGCCGGCATCACGCCCTGAGCCAAAGGCAGACACTTAACCGCTGTGCCACCCAGGCGCCCCTCAACCAGAAGGGTTTTTAAACAAGTTCTGGCAGCAGAGAAACTCGAGAGGAGTGCTGGAGATCCGACAAAAGCAACGTGACGTAAATCTCTGGGCAAGGAGGCAGAAGCCTTGATCGCAGGATGGCTGATCAGATTTACCACTTGACCTTGAACAAACTTTTCCTGGATGACCTTGAGCAAGCCTTACCTGCTCTCCAGGCACCAGTTTCCCCAGCTAAAAAGAGGAGTGGGCCACCTGACTTGGAAGGTCTTCTCCAGTTGCTGTGACTCCCGGCCCCCTGAGTCTGGTTTCTAACCTGTTCTAGCTACATGGTCTTGGGCACATCGCTTAACCTCAACCTCAGATTCATCACCTGCAAAACGGGGGAATCATAGTCCCCGCCTTGCTCATCTGGTACAGGGGCTTTGGGGATGGAGTGAGAGATGAGGGTCCCCTGGGGAAACTACCAAGCGCTATTCATATACAAAGTATTATCGTAAGATGAAATATTGTGCAATGTATCTAGGGTGTCTTAAACTGCACAAGCCCCTACGAGAGACCCAATAGCAATGTTCATAGGGCTCAGAGGGCATGGAGGTTAAAGGCTCTGGAGCCAGATTGGCGGGTTCATGGCTCACTCTGCCAAGTTGACTGTCCCCTCATGAGTGAAATAATAGCTCGTGTGAAACCCAGCGCAGTGCCAGAGGGGCCTCAGAGACCCCTGGTATTTGCTACAGGCCACCACTCTTTGTCCTGACCCCTCTCTTAATGCACTGTGACGATGACCTGTGGATTCTGTCCTTCCGATCCCACCGGCCAGCTCCGGTCCAGACACTTCTTGAGGCCAGAGGCTGTGTCTTACTCTCTATGGCACATCTCCCTCTGCCGTCACCCCGTCTTTCTTGCACAGCACCCGCCCACAGCACGTTTCCCTTAAAGTCTCCGGAAGGTGGAATGTGAATAAAGCACGACTTTAACAGATGGCGAGACTACATTTCAGAGGAGGGGAGGGACCCACCTAGGGTCCCGCAGCAAGCCTGGGGGGAGGGCTAGTAGGATCATCTGTATCTCAGCGATGTCTTTTTTCTCCCCTCCTGGGCTGGAAGAGGGGGCAGACCCTTGCCTTCTCTCATTTCCCCACAAAAGCCACAGGTAAAGGTGTTTATGGCTTGGCAGCTGACCAAGACCACAAGGGCTTCAATGGGTCACAGTCTGACCTTGTCAAATGGCGTTGTCGTTGTTGTTTTTCACTCTTAAATGGTGTTAACAATCATATTTTCTACTATAATTTGAAAACTCTCGGCACCTCCGTGCCAGGGACATTATACACCGATCCCCAAATTCGGGCAATGAAACACAGACCCATCTCGCTGGCCACCTGGCTTCGAGGGTAGAAGTAACTTCACTATAGCTATTTCCCAAAATTGTATTACAGCGATAATTATTCATATTTGTGAAAATCACGTCTTCTTTGCAGAGCACTTGAAAAATATTTCCGAAACTAAATTATGTTCTCTCAAAATAAGTTAGTGCTGTACTTTGAAAGCAGGTGAATTTATGGTGTAGGAACTACCTAGTAAAGCTTAGAAGACCGTGAAAATCACAAATGACTTTTATCTTCTTCCGGTGCTTTTCCCTATTTTCCAGGTTGTCCTTAATCGGTAGAAGAAACCGGGACAGCGTATGCACGGAGAAGGATGAATTACCGCAAGGAGAGTGACGTCCTCTGGAGGTTCTTTGGTCTTTCGTCGTCTCCTGTGACAGGCAGGTGCTGAGACAGAGCTGAGGAGAGGGGGACCGGTCCTCCCTCCTCATTGTGCAGGACCCTGGACAAATCACAATCACTCGGCCTCCATTCTCTCCCCTGCCATCGGATCTGCCTCGCCCAGCTCCCCAAGGGCTGGCAGGCCTCTGTGACAGACTGAGTGGCAGGACGCGGTAACCGTGCTGGCCCTGCATACGTGACAGGTAATGCTGTTACCGACCTCCTCCACCTCTCGTCAAGGTCTTTAAAATTACCAAATATTTCAGGGGTGCCTGGCTGGCTCAGTCGGAAGAGTGTGCGATGATCTTGGGGTCCTGAGTGTGAGCCCCATATCGGGTTGTAGAGATTACTAAAAACAAATAAATGAAATTTCCAAATATTTTAAACATACAGAAAGTACAGAAAAAGTTTCAGGCTTGAGAAGGAGAAGGGGTGCAGAGAACAGCTCTGGGCTGACCACCCAGTTCTGTCAAATCTCTGCTGTCTTTGCCTCAGATATTTTTAATTTCCTAAGAAATAAATCACCACAGATAGAATGAAATCCCGTGTGTCTCTTTCTGATCTCATTCCTAACCCTCCCTTCCAGACATAACCGCTAGTGTAAATTCAGTGTCTGATTTCCCGCACACATTTTAACACTCTTTGTACCTGACTGTGTCCCTAAAAATATATATATAGGGCAGTTTTGAATGTTTTTAAAAACTTTTTTATATCACACTGTACCTATTCCACAGCTTGATGCTGGCTTTTTTAAATTTCTTCTAGAAAATATCTGGGTTGAAGTTTACAGCCTTGGTTTATTTTTACACCCCGTATATCATTACATTATATGAAGAGATCACGATTTATCTGTCTGGACAGCTGTGGATGGACAGTTAAGGTCTAAGTTTTCAGCATCACAGGTGGCGTGAGTGCAGTAGGGTCACTGCACAGCCGATATGGGCACCTTGGACTGTTTCTTAGAGGTTGTCAACACTTGTCCCATGTAGCCGTAGCCACTTACATCCCCATCGGTGGGGTATGAGGGTTCCAACCGTGCCACGTGCTCAGCAGCCCACCCCACGCCCCACGATGACAGACTTCTCACTCTGCCTGTCCGGTGGATATGAAACGGGGGTAGCATGGCTCTTTTCATTTGCATGTCTCACATGACCAGTGAGGCTGAACTTCTTTTCATATTTTTGGCCATTTAGATTTCCTCTTTTGTGAATTGCCCATTGATATCCTTAACCATTTATTTGTTTATTTATTTATTTTTAGCCATCGGATTGTCTCTGTCTTGTTTGTCCCCACTTCCAACCCACTCCTGCCAGATCCCAAAGCAAATTCAGACCACCGCACTTCCCACCTCTCTCTCTCTCTCTCTCTCTCTCTCTCTCTCTCTCTCTCTCGAAGATGCACAGCTTAGCTCCTCACCTTGCTCAGCGGCCCTGGTTTGCCCGGGGGCTGCAAACCGAGCTAAGCCCCAAAGTCAGCCCCACCTTCTCTTCCAACTGCCTCTTCCACTGCTCCCCTCCACACTCCCGAAGTCCAGCCCCATAAATACAGCCTGCTGTGTCCAGGCTTCCTGCACACACCCATGCACTCCACCTGGAAGGCTCACCTCCCTATTTCCAGATTCTGCCTACGTGCCACCTCTCCCATGATATTTATACTCTCTTCTCAATTCAAAGTTAGAGTCGTCTCTGAAGGATCACTGGTGATGCTTTCTACCTTGCTGGAGGCGGTTCCTATTTCCTAGTGTGTGGTGCTTTAACAGCTCCTCACTTTGCATACCCCTTCTTCCTTTACAAAAGTATCTGCTCCTTCATGATGCTATTTTCATCTTCATTCATAATCTGATTTTAACCCCATCTATGCAACCACCTATGAGATGGGGTAGTGTTCATAAGTCCATTGAACAAATGAGGAACCGTGGCCGTAGGGCAGACCAGTTCCCCCAAGATCCCACAGGGGCCCCAAGGCAGAGCCAGACTCGAAGCCAGGACTCTCCCAATTCCATGGTCTACATCACTGCACCACACCCGTCCTTTGTGTATACGTGTGTTGTCCCAGCTTGTGCCCACACTTGATTCTCCCTTGAGACTGTGGACCTCGTACCTCCCACTCTAGTCCCCCCCACCCAGGGTGCCCTCCATGAATATGTCATTTCTTGAAACTACAACAATCATGGCACACCCACTGGGTGCCAGGGGCTGTGCAAATATTAACTCTAATCTTCACAGCAACTCTATTCAGATAAGGAAACTCAGGGTCGCACCGCCGGTTATCAGAGGAGCTGGCCTCTCAGACCCGGAGGTAAGCCCTTCCTGCCACAATCTCCGCCCCTAGCATCCTAAAGGCAGAGCCAGCCAGCTGGAGAGATCATACCCCCAGGCTGGGAGGCAAAGAGCCAACAGTGGGCAACTTGACAGTGAGCAAGGAAGGCTGGGATGGGGATGTCCACAGACCATACCCATGCTGCACACGCTGCCCCAGCCTCGCGGGGGTGTCTGCAGAATGGGATGGTAGCAGGTCAGAGGCGGGCTGAGGGATGGGGTGGGGGGTTGTTTGCAAGTGTTCTCCACCCCGCCCCCACAAAGAGTGAGTCTGGATCGGGACAGGTCTGCCCTTTCTCCCCTGGGCAAGGACACTATCTGACTGAAGCCGTGTCCACTGCCTCCGTCTGCTATTCCCAGGACCCTGCATGTTGTCTCTCACCGCGTGCAATTACTTATACATTGTGTTTGTGTACGTGGTATGTATTTGCGATTGTATCTTTGTGTTGTGTTTGTGGTGTGCTTTCTCTCCTGTGTTGTTACTGTGTTGAGGGTCTGTGCCTGTTGCCCGTCTGTCTACCCTACGCGTATGTGTTGTTGTGTGTCTATGCTGTGCACACCGTGTCTCTCCTTGTGTGTATCTGTGCCTATACTCTGTAAATGTCTCTACTGCGTGTTGTGTGTATCGTGTGTTGGGACCTCGGGTCGGCGCTGGGTGCGCGGTGCAGGGTTCCGCGGTCGGCTGGTGCTGTGTCGCTGCGCCGGCGGTCCACGCGGCGAGCGCGGGCGGCCGAGTGTTTACGTGTGTGAGTCCCTGGCGGCCGCCCCGGCTCGGCGGCTGGGCGGGCAGTCAGTGCGCGTCCTCACCTCCCCGCAGCGCGTCTGGGCCAGCGGGAGGTCCGCGCCCCGCGCGCAGCCTACTGTTTCCTCCGGCGGCGCGGGGCGGTGCTTCCGCGTGTGCCCGCGGCGTGGCCGGGTCGCGGCGGGCTCCGCGTCCCCGTGCTGTCGCGCCGCGTGCCTGCGCCCGGCGCGCGGGGCGGCGGGGATGCGCGCGCGGGGGGCGGGGGCCGGGGGCGCGCGGGGGCGGGCGCGGGCAGGAGGCGCTGCGGGGCCCCTCCGCCGCGGGCTCCAATGGCGAGGCCGGCGCGGCCCCCGCTAATTACATAAGCGGGACGTCAATAATTCGCGGGAAAACGCGAAAAAGATGGCGCCCCGCGCCCGGGGGGCCCCTTCCTGAGCGCCCCGGCCCCTCCCTCCCCCGCCTCCCCCCCTCCTCCCCGCGGCGCCCCCGCCCCGCCCCGCCCCCGCCGAGACCCCGACCCCGGCCCCACGGGCGGACACTCGGCCGGGCAGCCGCGGGCCGCGCGCAGCCGCCTCCGCCGCCGATGCGCCTGGTGGCCAGACTCCAAGTGGGACCGGCCGACACGCAGGCTCGCGGTAAGCTCAGCGGGGACTCCCCGCCACACGCTTCGCTCCCGGCACACATCCCTCTTTGCGAAATCTCCCCGGACTTCGGCGAACCGAGCGCCTCGGGAGGCGGGGGGGGGGGGGGGGGGGGCGGTCGGGGTCCCGCGGAGCTGCGCGCCTGGGTTTGGAACGGGGCTGAGCGGCGTCTGCGGGGCGGGGGAGCCCCGCCCGGGTCCCCGAGCCTTCGAGGGGGGGGGCGTGGGTGACAGGTCGCTGCTCCCTGGCCCCAAATCTTGACTTGTCCCGTTCGGGGGCGGCGGGGGGGCGGGGGTGGAGACCAACCCAGGCATTTGGGATTTTGCTCACGTCCGAAGTCAGGCAGCGGCAGGACTGGGACGGGGGAGGCTTGGCGTCGGAGCGACCGAAGAGAGAAGCGCTTGAGCCCGAGGGGGTTACCTCTGCAAGGTTTTTTTTCCCCTCCTGAACACCCTTTTTTTTAAAAAAGCCAACGGCCGCCCTGGGAGAGGCCCCGGCGCATGAATCATCCTCGCTTCCTGCCCCCGCCCGGCCCCGCGCTCCTGGTGCCGCGGATTTGAACTGGAAGCCGACGGGAACCCGCAAACAGGCATTTCTTTGCAGATGGGTTTGAATCAGCCAATCACAGCCCGCGGGGGCCCGCTCCGGGAGGATGGAGGCGCGGGGAGGGGGCCGCCACCCGGGGGCCCCCGCCCGGCCAGTGGGGGCGCGGCGACCGGGCCGGCTCCCAACGGCGCGGTGGGGGAGGAAGTGTCAGTTTGTGAACCTGCCGCGGCCCGGCGCCCTGGCCCGGCGGGCGGGGACTTCGCAGCTCCCGGGAGCCAGGTGGCAGGGAGAAGGCTGGGATTCGGATTGCGTACCCTGCCCAATGCCTGCGCTGCTCTGCCGTCCAGAAAAGGGCAGAATGGGTGTGTGGGGTGGAAGGGAACGTGGCCACACCGTCATCTGGGGAGCCAAGACCCCAACAGTGCCCTGCCCGCCCCAGGGCCCCTGACAGGCACACACATGCGTTTAATTTCACATACCCACTGACACACTGCCGCAGAGATCATGAAACACAATCTTACAGGAGTACACACGCACTGGCACAGCAAAACACACAGGACTCTCGCCCTGTCTACAAGTAATCATAATACCAGGAGCCCGGTGCGGTGCAGTGGCAGAGAAGGAGGGGACCGGAGTAGGGGGTGCAGGGAACAGAGCAAGGCTGTGTTGGGCTCAGCAGAGAGTGTGTGGAGGGGCTTAGAGCCAGATGAGCCCAGAGAGGGGAGGAGGGAGCCTTGGGGAAGGCTTCCAATGCCTGCGAAGACACTGGGGAGCCACAGAAAGTTTCTGGAAGGGAGAATAAGAAAGGGAGAAATAAAGAATTTGTGGCCCTGTGGAAGGGTCTGATGTGGAGACAGAAAAGCAGGGAGTGACCTGCACTGGGTGCTGGTGGTCTCATCCCCCATCCCAGCACCCCGCATAAGTGAACACAAGGCTCAGGAAACAGTTCTTGAATGAATGAATGAATGAATGGCCCAAGCGAAGGAGAGGCCTGAACTCAGACCAGGACAGGGACATGGAAAAGAGGGGCCAGATGCCAGAAATCTACTGGGCTTGAAGTTGGCCAACTGTGGCAACTGACTAGCTGGAGAAGTCTAAAGATGCTCAGGGGTTCTGGGTACCATTAGTGGTCCCATTAGCAGGAAGAAGAGAGCAGTGTTTTATATGGTGTGTTTTATAGGATGGTGAGAGAGACAGGTGCCCAGAAGGCAGCTTGTGTTGACTTACCTGCCTGTGGCACATTTGCATCTCAGGAGAAGCCCAGAGTGAGTTTAAGTGTCCCAGAATTGGTTCCTATTAAATCACCCCATAATTGAGAGCAGAAAGGGGGATTATGGAAGACACAGGTGAATCGTCTATACCCGGTCACAAACCACCTAGGAGTTTTCCTTCCTAGGGGAGTTTCCTCTGGCCAGATCTCAGGGCACGGGCTGGGGGGTGGGGTGGTAGTGAAGACTTCCTGCGGCTTCCCTGGAGAAGGCCCTCCACTTAGAGAACATGTTTGCTTAAAGGATAAAGCTTCAGGCTCCTAAGCCTGGGAGTTCAGGCCAGCGGGGCAGGGAGACTGCCCTGTGGTTGGCTGAGAGATTCGTTCTCTTTAGAAGGGAGCATGGCGTGTGTGGGAAGAGAGGCAGGGTTTCGAATCCACCCACCTGATTTGAGCCTTAGCTCGGCCTCTGCCCCACTGGCCACTTTCACTTGCCAAACCTCAGTTTCTCTGTCTGTAGAATGGGAATAACAATGTCTCCCTTGCAGGGTTGTCATGAGGATCCCGTGCAATAGCAGAAGTGCCTGGCGCCTAGTACCATAGGCTGTGTGAGGTAGTCTCCTTCCTTCCCTGGAGGGACTGCTGGAGCACGGGAGTGAGGAGTAAAAACTCTCTTCTCTTTCTCTTCCAGTGTCAGGGGAAGCTAATGGAGAATCGGGCTCTGGACCCAGGGACTCGGGACTCCTATGGTGCCACCAGCCACCTCCCCAACAAGGGGGCCCTGGCAAAAGCCAAGAACAACTTCAAAGACCTGATGTCCAAGCTGACAGAGGGCCAGTACGTGCTGTGCCGCTGGACCGATGGGCTGTATTACCTCGGGAAGATCAAGAGGGTAAGCCTTTCCTCCCTGGCCCCTGTTCCCAGGCGCAGTGTCTCTGCTCATCCTCTGGCCTGGGCCTCCCTTCATGCCCCTTACGCTCAAAAGATGACCGTGGAAGGAACCAGAACCTGCTTTTGCAGATGCCATCCTTAGGGCCAACATCATCCAACCAGGTCTTTAGAATAGAGCTCCGTGAGCCTGCAGAGCAAAACCAAACAAGGTTGGAGGGGATCTCAGATGACCACCTGGCCTGTGCTGTCCTCCGCAGTCCCACCAAGTTGTGGTCCCCTGGCCCCTGACTGTGCAGCCCCAGGGACTGGTGCACATTACCTCCAGAGCTGCTGTCTTTCCCCTTCCAGCCTCGCTCTGCTTTCCGGGGCACAAGGAGCAGGTGTAATCCCTCTGTCCTGTGGGGACAAAAATGGGAGAGGAAGACCATGTCCCGGCGGCTTTTCCTCAGCTACTTCTCACGTTGCCCCTCCCTCTCCATGCCCCAGGTCAGCAGTTCTAAGCAGAGCTGCCTTGTGACTTTTGAAGATAATTCCAAATACTGGGTCCTGTGGAAGGACATACAGCATGGTGAGTACTCCCTAAGAGCTCGGGCTCCCCTGCCCCATCCTTGGCCCTCTCTCCTCTTCCACTTCCATTTTTTCTCTTCTCTCCTTCTTTCTTGTACTCCTGGCATCTGGCCTTGTCCATGGACCCCCGTACCCCCTCACCAGCCCACCTGAGGAGATAAGATGACTAGCTGTGTGTTTACACGGAAAGGCACTTCTGACGTCTGTCGTGCCCTCGATCAGTCCCGCATCATGAGGGAGGCGGGCAGGTGGAGAAGGTGGCTCGGGAAGCTTCTGGAAGAGCTGGGATGGCACATCATCCACTTCTGCACAAAGCTGGGGGTCAGTACAGGGCTAGGAACGGAGGGGGGAGGGGCCCAGGCAATCAAAACTGGCGCCTCTGGATGGGAGCGCGGTGTGAAGAAAACGAGCGGAGGCAGCCCTGGCCTTGGTGGAAAGCCCAGAAGGCAGAGATGGACCAGGGAGGGTGAGGATGGACACGCCTGGATGGAGTTAGACGGGCTTCAGGGTTGAAAGGGAGCTGAGTTGGGTGCTATCCCTGCGCGCAGAGAGCTGACATTGTCCCACTCCAGCCACCATTCTCCCTTCCCACGGACACGACAGACCCACTCAGGAGTCCCAACACTCATCTGTTTCCAAAACAGAGCTCCAAGTTTGGGCTCAGTAGACCTCGGACCAAGTTTCAGCTCTGCCGCTTGCTAGCTGCACGTCCTTGGGCAAGTGACCCCACTTCTCCAAGCCTCAGTTTCTTCATCTGAAGAAAGGAGGTGATGACAGTAGTGGCCTCACAGGGTGGTGACATGAGACCCCAAGTATAGCACTTAGCCCAGTGCTAACAGGGAAGCACGTCCTAAAGAATTTCTTATTGTAAGAAAGGATTTCAAGGAGCCTGCCAAGTAGAGACCACAGAACCCAGCCAGGTCATAGAGGTTCCAAACGGCCCATGTCCCCAAGATGTCGCAGCTGACGCAGACATGGAGACTCTTCATCAAGCCCCCACCTCTCAATTTCTTCTACAAAGGTCCAAAGCGATGAGCTCTTCTCTTGAGTTACCCTCTCATTGAAGGCATAGGGAGCCAGCAGGTGCAGACAGACGCCTTAGCAGACATTGAGGAGAAGGCCCACGGTGTGCCGGGACCCCAGATGTGCTTCAGTGCTCACCTAGGGAACAGCTTGTCTCCCCAGCCAGATACCCGTGCCTCGCAGGCAGGACGGTGCCCCTCTGGCTTCACCCAAGATGAGAGCACAAGGCTGAACGAGCCATAGTTACCGATTACTTAATGAAGCTTACTATTCTCCTGGCTTCCATCAGCGGCTTACTTCCTTAAGCCAGGGAGGGCTTACTGGGACCCACAGTGCCATATTCAGTAATAAGAGACAAGAGACCATGTCGTCAGCAAACGTGTCTTGAACACACGTGCTACACGCTGTAGGAGGTCCTGGGGACAGAGTGATGAGCAGATACCATTTCTGCCCTGCTAGGAGGAACAAGACAGAAACATGTGTCAGAATGTATTAAAATATTCACTCAAACCTTGCACACATAAACACACCTATTCTTCAACAATCACAAAAAAAAAAGGCAAAGAAAAAAAAAAGAGATGAGAAAGAACTTGTAGATTAAAAGCAGTTGAACATACTTAAAATTGTTACGACATTTTTATTTAAGAAACAGTTGGAAATGTGAACACTAATTGAATTTGTTGGTGATATTGAGAAATCGTTTTTAATTTTTAGGTGCAATAAAGGCACTGTAGTAATTTTTTTTTTTAAAGAGCATCCTAATCTTTCAGAATTACGTACTGAAGTACTTTCGGAAAATGGTTAGGTATCTGGGAATTGATTCAAAATAATACAAGGGGGGAAGTGGGTGGGAATACAGTCAAAACAAGATTGGCTACGAGTTCTTAATTGTTGATAAGAACAAGGAGTTTCATTATAACATTCTATTATTGTTAACATAAAAAAATGTTTAACGAACTAAATTAGGCAGAAGAGGCAGCATGATATGGTCAGAAAGAACAAAGGATTTGATGTCCAATAGTCATGGGTTCAAATTCCTCCTCTCCTACTTAACTTCTGGGACTTAACCTCTCTGAGCCTCAATTCCTCATCTCTAGAATGGGCTAATGATAATAGGTACCTCAGAGTGGTTGGGGAGATTCAGTGAGTGGGCCCATGGGGCTCAGTGCCAGGCCCCGCACCGAGTAGAGGCTCAGTGCCTGGAAGGTGAATTTTCAACTCTCCAATTCCTGCGAGCCGGATCTGACCCTGGAAGGCCTCTCTCTCTCCCTTTCAGCTGGCGTTCCAGGGGAGGAGCCCAAGTGCAACATCTGTCTGGGGAAGACATCAGGGCCACTGAATGAGATCCTCATCTGTGGGAAGTGTGGCCTGGGTGAGTGTGGTGCGCAGGGCACAGAGGAGGCCCTGACCTGTGGTTCCCCACCCCCCACTGGCCCAGTGGGCATGCCTCACTGTTGGGATCTCAGCTGGCTTCCTGGTCCTGTTGGAGCTCCAGAGTGACGGGGAGCCAGTGTCTGGGAATGAGGGCCCAGGGAGGTGACCCCTGGGGAGAGCTGGGGCTTCTGGAAAGTGAGACAGGGTGTGTAGGTTGGAGCTCCCCCTAGCCCAGGAGAGAGGCTGGGTGGAGAGATGGGGCACAGAGGCTGAAGCCAGACTGTGGTGTCTCCCCCACTGGGGCCCAGGCTGCCTTTGAGTCGCCTGCTTGGACACCAGCTTGGCTGCCTCGGCGAGCACCGCCAGCCAGGCCCCCGCAGCTGGCGGGCACACGGCTCCTCCGACTTGCTGCCACCCTCCCCAGCCCCGTGGCCTTGGGGCTGACTGGCCTGGGGGCCACTGCTTCCCGTGGCCGCTCACCAGCCCCCCTCTGCTGTAGGGTACCACCAGCAGTGCCACATCCCTAGAGCGGGCAGTGCGGACCGGCCCCTGCTCACACCTTGGTTCTGCCGACGCTGCATCTTCGCACTGGCCGTGCGGGTGAGCCTTCCATCCTTGCAGTCCCTGCCTTTCCCCACTTTATCAGGAAGCCTAGACTCCCTGGGCTCAGGCTGGATTCCAGGTCACAGAGCTTGGGCTTTGGAGGCAGACAGCACTGCCGCCACTGATCGGCAAGTGGTTTGTCCTTGGCCGGGTTCCTTAGCCTCCCTGAGCCTGTTTCCTCAACAAATGGTAAAATGGATATGGGTTTGGTGCCAGGGGTCCGAGGCCCCCAGTCAATGGTGCTTTGCAATCAAAAGACAAAACCCACGTGAGCACCCCCACTCAATGCATATTGGTTATTATTGTTAACTTTATTGTTGCATGTTAATACTGTTACTAAGAGAAACTTATGGGATGGAGAGAGGATAGATTTGAGATCGATGAGAAAAAGCTTCTTGCGTTTCTGACTACACTGGAATATCTGAGGGTCCCCGGGGTCAGCAGGTCCGTTGCCAGCCGCAGCGTGCTGACTCCTGTGGCCGCCCCGCCCCCGCCAGCCACCAACCCCCTGCCGGGACCCCACGGCTGAGCCGGACCCTCATCTTCCCGCAGAAAGGCGGCGCGCTGAAGAAGGGCGCCATCGCCAGGACGCTGCAGGCCGTGAAGATGGTGCTGTCCTACCAGCCTGAGGAGCTCGAGTGGGACTCGCCCCACCGTACCAACCAGCAGCAGTGCTACTGCTACTGCGGCGGGCCGGGAGAGTAAGGCCGCGGGGGCGGGGCCTTCCCCCGAGGAGCGGGGCGGGGGTGGGGTCGGGCGGTGGGGCGGGGCCTCCCCGAGGGGCGGGGGTCGCGCCGCGGCGGCGGGGGCGGGGCCCGGAGGTAGGGCCGCGGGGTGGGGCCCGGAGGCGGGGCTCGAGGCGGCGAGGCTCGCGCTCCCAGAAAGCGGCTCCTGGGAAGGGAAAGAAGTATTGAAGCGAGGGTCCAGATCCTCCCAGCCCCCTCCGCAGCCCCTGAGCGCAGTTCTCATCGTAGTGTTCCCGTTATATGGTGTTTGTGAGCAGAGTGGCGATTAGATAATTCATATAAAGTCTCACCCGGTGCCTGGCACTTGGTCAGCACTTAATAAACGTGAGCTGTTACTGTCGTGCATGGAATTGAAGGTAAACCTTTCTGTTGTCAGAGTCAATGAGACAGGCTGGTGGTGAGATATTAAGGTACTTCCCTCTGGAGGTGTGCAAGCAGGGGTTGGGGGTCATGTGTAGGGTACTGTGGAGGGGATTGCTGTGGAGGGGATTCTTGCCCCGACTACAGGAGTCTTTGATTGCTTCTTCCTTACCAGGCTGGGTCTCCATATAGCCATGGGTGCTCCTTTGGGCTGACTGCACTAGACACTGTGGCAGGAACGACGGAAGTGAGAGATGGGGTCTCTGCCCTCAGGACACAGCCTACAGGATACCCTGAAGTCCTGAATCTTAGCCCCAAGCGCTATTGACAATAGTAGGGGTCTGGAGGCTGGGCTCACGCAGTCCAGCTGGGTAATTTGGGCAAACTGCTTGAAGTCCTTCATCTCTCAAGTGGGATCAGCTTCCCTGTGTGTGGGAAGGTCTTTGTGATTACAGGGAGAAATGCTAAAAGAGACCTTTACAGAATTGAGGCAGTGACTCTTGGTGCTTACTGGGCAAAACTGCTCAGGGTGATTGTTAAGAATGCATCTCCCAGGGGCTCCCCTAAAGATTGAGTAGGTCTCAAGTGGACCAAGGAATCTTCATAGTTTGATCTAGAGACCCAGGTGACTCTGACGCCACAGGCAGTCCAGGGAGCTCACCTGGCAAGCTGCTAACAAAGCATCAGTTGTTAAAGTACCACGTGGCTCTCCATTCACATTCCCTGAATAGTCGTTGAACGGCCGAGACAGGGTAGATACCGCATAAGAAACACCAGACACGGTGCTGCCCACGGAGCTTCCAGGAGCCATTAGTCTCCCATGACGTCTCCCGGGCAAACCTTTCCATCCCGGTAGCGTTTGAGAAGCAGTGTGCGCGCTGAAGGTGGGGGCTCCAGGGTGGCACGAAGAGCACAGGCTCTGAAGTGAGGGAGGCCAGGGTTTGAGTCACCATCCACCACTTGTTTCCTGAGCGACCTTGAGCAAGCCTGTTAAGCTCAGACTCTTCTGTAAAAGTAGGGCAGTGGCCGGTCTTTTACCAGACGGTGAGATGAAACGGTAGAGCATAGGCCTGCTCCCCGCCCGCCCCTGGCGCAGCCTCCGTGCTCGTGCTTGGTGACTGTGAGTTCGCTTCCTTCTCCCCGCCGGCGTGCGAGTTGCCATAGGGAGAGGTGGCTGAGGCCGATGCCTGGCTGGGAGCGTGGGCCTGGCTGACCCTGGCTGCTCTGGTCTCCAGATGGTACCTGAGGATGCTGCAGTGCTACCGGTGCCGGCAGTGGTTCCACGAGGCCTGCACCCAGTGCCTTAATGAGCCCATGATGTTTGGAGACCGGTAGGTGCTCATCCGGCCCCACTCAGCCTTGAGGGGGAGGTGGGGGGGGGGGCAAACAGGGGCAGGGGCAGCAGCTCTTCCAGACCACCTGCCAGGCCCTACGCAGGGTCTCTGATGGTGGGCACCTGTCTAGGGGAGTCAGCTCAGGGCGAGGGAGGCCTTCGCAGTAGAGGAACGTGCCAGGCCACAGCCCCAGTTGCCACTGACTTCTGGGGGGACCTTAGACCAAGTCCCACCTTCCCTACACCCCAGTCTCTTCCAGTGTCCCGCCCCACCCCTACCTCCACCCCTAGTAAGAGGAACCACTGGGAAGGGGGGATGATCGATCTGGCTTCTGACAAATGGGGCTAAGCTAACAGAAGGCTAATGTGTGTCGCACCAGATATTGTGTGTCTTGGTTGGTGTGTCGTGTTTGTGATTGTGTGTGTGTGTGCGTGTGTGTGCGCGCGCATCTCTCAGAGGGGAAGAGGGTGCCCCCTCCAGCCCGGCCTAGCTCAGCTCACTCTGAACTCAGTCACGCTCCAGGATAATGACGACGGAGGGGAAGGAGGGGTAGGGAAGTATTTTGCGGTCTTTGCCCTGCCCCATCCTTACTGCCCCATCCCCTGTAGGGCCACTAGCCCTTGGGAAGAGGACGACACTGACTGTGGGAAGGCAGGTGGGGAGTGAGGGGCGAGGGGCTGCGCTAGGGTGGGGTGTCAGCCCCTCCCACCACAGGCCCCTCTCCACCCGCCCCCAGGTTCTACCTGTTCTTCTGCTCGGTGTGTAACCAGGGCCCGGAGTACATCGAGCGGCTGCCCCTTCGATGGTGAGAGGGTGGGGCTTGAGTCCCCTCCCAGCTGCTCCGCTCCCACCTCCCACCGGGAACAATTCCATATCCAGCCACCAGCTCCCAGCCTTGCCCCTGCCCTGCAGCCTGGACCCGGGAGGTTCCAGCCCTGGCTGGGGCAGGCTGCCACCTCACCCCCACCCCACCTACTCGCCCCCTTGCCCAGGGTGGATGTGGTTCACCTGGCCCTCTACAACCTGGGGGTGCAGAGCAAGAAGAAGTACTTTGACTTTGAGGAGATTCTGGCCTTTGTCAACCACCACTGGGAGCTCCTGCAGCTTGGCAAGGTACGCAGGACCGCGGGACGGCAGAATGGCAGGAGTCCGTTCCGCGGTGGGCTTACTGAGCTCCAGAGCGGGCCACACGGTGCAGGACTGGGATCTCGGTGTCTAACGGATCACTCTCAGCAGCGCTGCCTGTCTGTGAGGGCTGTTGGCTGGGAGAAAGACTCAGAGCCTCTTTGCTGCCCCGTCCCTGAGTCCAAGCCTCTGAGCCAGTGCCCGGCAAGGGGCTTCCTGACCCAGGCTTTGGCCGTGGGCGGGTTGGGGTCTCACTGCCTCAGCAGCAGGGAGCTAGCGGTGGATCTGGCTGGAGCAGGGCTCTCTGCAGAGATGTTTGCCCTGCTCCGGGCCACCTGGCTACAGTGGAAAGTGAAGTCGGCCTGCCCCCTGCTGGTCTTACTCCGAATAGCAGAAGTGGTCCCCCGGGGGCCGGGACCCAGGCAGTGAAGTAACAAACAGGAGACTTCCAGGATGTCAGAGGGGGGAGAGCGACTTGCTGGTGGCCAGCAAAGCCCCAACCTCTCCCATGGTGGGGCCATGCCCCCTTTTCCCTAACGGCAACCTTAGAGTCCTCTCCACCAATCCAAAGTGAGGTGTCTTCTCTACTGACTGCCCCAAATCTCTCTTTGATGAGACAGGTATTTAAAAAAAAAATGACCTTTATGCTTTGCAGAAGCTTTTCATATACTAACATCTTCATTTATAGTGTTTGATAATTTCTAAGACATAAATATTGTCAGGGCACCTGGGAGGCTGAGTCAGTTGAGCAGCTGACTCTTGGTTTCTGCTCCGGTCATGATCTCGGGGTCCTGGGATGGAGCCCCATATAGGGCTCTGTGCTCAGTGGGGAGTTGGCTTCAGGATTCTCCTCCCTCCCATCCCTCCCCCTTCGTGCACACGCGTGCCTGTGCCTGTTCTCTCTCTATAAAATAGAAAAATAAATCTTTCTTAAAAATACATACGTATTGTAAAGCCTTAAAAGATAGGTAGAGCTGGTATTTTTTTTTTAAGATTTTATTTATTCGACAGAGATAGAGACAGCCAGCGAGAGAGGGAACACAAACAGGGGGAGTGGGAGAGGAAGAAGCAGGCTCATAGCGGAGGAGCCTGATGTGGGGCTCGATCCCATAATGCCGGGATCACGCCCTGAGCCGAAGGCAGACGCTTAACCACTGTGCCACCCAGGCGCCCCTAGAGCTGGTATTTTTAATAACTTTTTTCTGATTTATAAAAAGAACATATATGTTCCTGGTAGAAAAACGGTTAAGCGCTAAAAAGTGTAAAGAAGTATACTTTAAAATCATCCAGGGGTTCCTGGTAGAGCAGTCATTTAAGTGTCAGACTCTCGATCTCAGCTCAGGTCCTGATCTCAGGGTCTTGAGTTTGGGCCCCGTGTTGGACTCCATGCTGCGTGTGGGGCCTGCTTAAAAAAAAGTCATCGTATTCCCCATCACACCACGTGACACAACTGCCACTAATGTATCCCATCCTTCCTTCTGTGTCTGTTTTTCCTTGGTTTACACTATATAAAATTTTAAGCCATCTTTTTTTTTCCAGTTTACATTATATCATAAATACTTTTCCATATTCCGAAAGCGTTTTTATCAACATTTTTAAAGGCTCCATTGGTTTCCACCGTGGTTTACTTACTGCGTTCCTACCTCTTGGGCAGGTAGTTGCCTCGCTGCTTTGCACACCTGCCGGTCATTAGGACTGACACTCTGGGGAAGCTTTGTTAAAGCTTTGTTGTGTTTCACGTTCTATTTCTATGATAGAGCCCAAGGAATGGCTGACTGGGTCAAGGGCATGGGCATTCTTAAGCCTTTTTTTTTTTTTAAAAGATTTCATTTATTTATTAGAGCATGTGTGTGCAAGAGAGAGAAAGAATGAGCTGGGGGGGAGGGGTAGAGAGAGAAGGAGAAGCAGATTCCCTGCTGGACGGAGGGCTCGATCCCAGGACCCTGGGATCATGTCCTGAGCTGAAGGCAGATGCTTAACTGACTGAGCCACCCAGGTGCCCCATTAAGCCTCTTGATCCATCTAGGACAGGAGTCAACTCTCTCCATTTCCAGATGGAGAAGTGAGCTCAGAGAGGTGAAAAGATTTAGAATCCTAGAAGTCAGGGTCCTCACTCAGAGATCGAGGAGGAGGGAGGGGACGAGGGTCATGTGCCAGGTCTGATTCTCCTGCTGGCTGCTCCCCCCAGCTCACCAGCACCCCTGTGACGGACCGAGGACCACATCTCCTCAACGCGCTGAACAGTTACAAAAGCCGGTGCGTGCGGGGAAGGGAGGGAGTGCGTGGGGCCCCCGACAGGTGGGATTGGGTGGAAAGCATCTTCCTGCCTCATGGCCTTTGCTCAAACTGTGCTCCAGCCTGGGTCTCCCTCCCCTTCTCTTTGACTAGATAAGTCCTGCCCATTCTTCCAGATTCAGGGAGCATCCCACCTGCTTTGTGATGCCTCCCAGACCACTCCAGCAGCTTGATGCATTTGGATCCTGGGCTTAGCGCCCTAGGGGGTGCACCTGATCTTTGAGGGGCCCTCCTCCCCTCGCCATGGTTCTGGACCAGGCACTGAAGGATCAATTCATCATCTCCCGGGTGGGCTGCAACCTCCTAACTCGTCCTCGGCCCACGTCTTCCCCTCCAGACTTCCGAGTCCTTCTCAGAACACACAGCTGACACCTCCCTTGCTGCCACTGCAGGGACTGCCCAGGCTCCTGAGCGCAGCATTCAAGGCCTCTCATGAGCAGACCCTGCCCATGCCTTTTGCCACCGACCCTTTGCTTTATTTATTCTGGGTGTCGGCTATCCTGAAGCCACTGCTCTCCCACTCAGTGCTTTTGCTCAGACCCCTCTGTTGACTAGAATGCTCTTCCATCTGTTTCACTCATTTGTTCCGTGAACGACTTTGGACTGCTGCTCTGTGTCAGCCCTGTGCGGGTCCCGAGGACTAAGTAAGGAACAGGACATGGCCCCTGCTTTTCTGAAACCTCTCCAGACATCTCTAGATAGAATTTTCCACTCTTATCTTCCACCTTCTCATGGTTTGGGGCCCAGACACAGTCCTATGCTTGAATAGTGGGGCCTTCCGCCTTCCCTGTGGCCCGTCTCCTGAGGGTAGGACTGTCTGGGGCACCTCCCCTCACCTCATGGCAGCTCAGCCCGTGTTGGAAAGAGGAGGGAAGCGCCTGGAGGTATTTTCAGTCTCCTGGGGGAGACCCGAAAACAGAATGGTGTCGAATCCAGCAGTTCCACTGGGAGCTGGAGGAGGCCTTCCTGTAGGAGGTGACCTTGGGGCCAGTTGAGGCAGAGAAGAAAAGGGAGAGGAGCAGCAAGACCCATACATAACAAGAGGAAGGACAGGGACGAGCCATCGGCCACATTCCCAGCCACCACCTGGGACCCCTGGTCCCACAGGCCTTGAGGAATCAGCATCTCCACAGGCAACCCTGGATTTTAGCTCTGGGTCCAAGGAGGCAGAGAGGGTAATTTTAACGCTTGACTGTCCTCCCCAGGAGGAGGGACCGACAGACTCCAGAGCTTTCTCCTCCCCCTGCCCACCCCCCAGGTTCCTCTGCGGCAAGGAGATCAAGAAGAAGAAGTGCATCTTCCGTTTGCGCATCCGTGTCCCCCCCAACCCGCCAGGGAAGCTGCTGCCCGACAAGGGCCTGGTGCCCACTGAGAGCGGCGCCTCCTCTGAGCTGCGGAAGAGAGGAAAGAGCAAGCCTGGGTCAGTGCCTGGGGACCGAGCTCGGGGTCTCCACTACTCCCAGCTCCAGCCCCAGCCGCTGGCTGTGCAGTGGGCCCAGAGAGGACGGTGGCATGCAAGTGAGCAGGGAGGACCTCCACCCCGATAGGCCCAGCTGGAGGCACCGGAGAGGGCCAGTTAGCAACCGAGCTGGGACTCGGTCCCACACTCTGGGCTTCTTCCACCAGAGGAGCCTGTTGCCTTGCTTGGAGGGCAAGCCAGGTCATGGGGCCCAGTCTTGCTGGGTTAGGGCTTAGGCAGAGAGGGAAGGGGAAGTGAGAGTGTGTAAGGGGTCCCTGGCTCTCCTCGCTGAGCTGAGCTCCTCGTCCTGGGCGTCGGGGACAGAGCAGCTTTCTCTCTCTTCTGCCCACCATTCCCCCCCACCATGCCCTCCCACACCCACTGCCTGGAAGGAGCACCTGTCCCCACCCGCACTGCTGTGTCCCCAGCCCTGCCTCTCCTCCCTCTGGGCCTTCAGGCTCTGACCCGGCCCCCCTCTCCCCTTTCTGTCTCCACAGTTTGTTGCCTCACGAATTCCAGCAGCAGAAAAGGCGAGTTTATAGAAGAAAAAGATCAAAGTTTTTGCTGGAAGATGCTATTCCCAGTGTTAGTTTCTTGTTTTCTTGCTCTCCACATTCACACACAGGGTCAGCACATGTTAGGGAGTCCTGTGCAGGAAACTGAGGCCCCCCCAGGCCCAGGGGGCGCTCTCCCACATCCCTTAAAGGAGAAGCCACTTCCTCCTAGGGCTAACAAGCCAAGGCCAGGCACTGCAAGACCACTCCCTTATCTCCCCAGGTTCTCCCCAGAAGCCGAAGGGGGCGGGGCAGGGGAGGTAACGTCTTTGCCCCCACAGTCCTATGGGGTCACCGCAGACTAGGAAGGGCCAGTGACTTTCTTGAGGTCACACGTGAGCCAGTGGCCAAGGCCAGCCTAGAACAGGGCTCTGGAGCACTCCTTCCTTAGTGGCCGCGCATGGGCGCTCCGTGCGGGCAGGGACACTAGCGGTCCTCACGCCTGCTCCGCACCTGGCCGCGTGCAAGGCACCTGTAGTCAGCCCCTCACTCGGCCCTGCGTCCCAGCCCCCGGAGCAGGGAAGCACCGCAGCTGCTCCTGTCCACCCTTTGCAGTTCAGGTGACGGAGGCCCGAGATGGGAAGGTCGTGCAGTCAGCTAGAGACGGAGTCAGGGCTAGAAGCGGTGTGATCCGGCTCCTCGGTCGGCCTGGGACCAAGGAGCGAGGGACCGGTCTTGCCCTCGGAGAGCCTGGGTGGCCGTGGGCAGAGAGAGTGCGCTGTGGGAGGCGGCTCTGACGCCCTCTGATCCCCCCTTCCTGTGTCCACAGAGCGACTTTACCTCAGCCTGGAGCACCAACCACCACCTGGCCAGCATATTCGACTTCTCGCTGGATGAGATTCAGAGTTTGAGAAGGTGAGGGCCCCGGAGACGGCCGCCCTGCAGTGCGGGGTGGAAGCAGGCCGCGACTCCGTTCCCCAGCAGCGAAGGCAGGCTCTGGAAGGGGCCAAGCCGAGAGCCTTTCAGGAGTGGAAGCTCCGTCGGGGTTGGTTCAGTTACAAGGGTGCATACTGCAGCAGGCGACCTGGCCGCCTGCCCTAGAGCCGTCTCTGCGATCCCTCCCCCTGCCGGAAGGTGGCCAGGACCCCGGGGACCGCTCCCCAGAGCTGGGTCACAGGCTGCCTTGCCTGGGCCCTCTGGTCCTCTCCAGCCCCTCTCCGGCTTCTTCCAGCCCTCACACCGTATACCAGAACTGCTTTGGTTATCCCGCATTCGCGTTCCTCCAGGGAGCCTTCCCTGACGCTCCCCAGGCTGTGTCAGACGCTCCCGTGTGTTCCCACAGCACCTCGTGCTTGGTGCCCCTCAGGGGAGGGACCTCAGGGGAGGGCTTCAGTCGGTCAGGCCTGGGCTCCAGCCCCTTACTTTGCAGTCACTAGCTGCGACTTCAGCCTCTCTGAACCTCCTCACCGTGTCTGCACGGCTGCCACGAGACTGAAACAGATGCTGGAAATGAAGGCCCTTTGGGTCTATAGAGCAGCTGGGTGGCCGGGGCCAGGCTCCTCAGTGCTCCTGTCACCACCAGGGACGGTGCCGGGGGAAGGCTTTCTCCAGTGTCCCGTGACTCCTTGGACTTGGAGGGCTGGCCGGGTAGAAGACGGACAGGCAGAGGGGCTGCCACGGCAGGCACAGTGGGTGGGGGGAAGCTCAGCCTTTGCTGGGGGCTGAGAGACAACTGGAGAGGCACGAAGGGGTGGCCAGGGCCAGCGCAGGCTCACCCTCTCCTCCCTCTCAGTGCCAGCTCAGGCCAGACCTTCTTCTCAGATGTGGACTCCACTGATGCCGCCAGCACCTCCGGCTCGGCCTCCACCAGCCTCTCCTACGACTCCAGGTGAGGTTCCGGCCGGATGGGCTCGGCTTTGGCTTCTCCTCAGCCCTCCCCCTGCCCCCTGGGTCTCCTCAAGCTCGGGGACCTGGGCTCCTCCACTCGTGAGTCTGGGCCTGGGACCATCTGGTTCTGAGTCCTGGGGTTCAGACGGGGCTGCGTGTGGCCCTTCAGGGTGTTGTGCCTTGGCTGCAGGTGATGTGACACTTGTCCCTGGGCAGTTCCCTCGCTAGGGTTCTTGGCCTCTGCGGGCCATGGCTTTGCATGACCCTGCCTCTGCCCGCAGGGTGCCCTGCGTGGCTGTCTAAACCTAGGATCTGTCTTCTGGGTCACTAAGGAAAAGAGCCATTCATGTGGAAGCCTGATGGAGGGGAATTGGCATCGTGCAGGGTGTGGGGTCCAGGAGAGGGGACAGAAGTGCCCAGGGACCTAGGCAAGGCTGCAGTCTGTTTGGTGGCAGCCGGTCCCCAGCGGCGCCGGAGGCTCCCGCAGCTGTGTTCCAGGACACTTGTGCCTGGCTTCTGTCCGCCCGCAGGCGACTGTGGGTGTCTCTCTCTGCCAGCACCCCTGTATTTGTGTTTGGTTCCTCCTGTTTCTTTGGTTCACAAGCTCTTCGGGGCTTGGTTCCTGTATCTAAACACCTGAGGACACACACCTCTTCTTTTGTGTGTCCGTCTCTCGCCCAGCGCTTCCTGTCCCCGTGTCTGCCTTTCTCCAGCTCAGGCTCTGGGGCCGAGGTCCGTTAATGCTTCTCCCCACCCCCCCCGCCCCGCTTGGACTCTGAGCTGCCAAGAGTCCAGGGCAGGGACGAGGCGTGCTCGGGGAGAGGGGCTGGGCAGGATGACTGCGCCCCACTCCCGCGCCTTCCTCTCCCCATCCCGCCGTAGACGGACGGTGGGCAGCCGCAAGAGGAAGCTGGCAGCCAAGGCGTACCTGCCACTGCGGGCAAAGCGGCGGGCAGCCGAGCTGGGTGGACGCTGCCCCTCAGACAGCAGTGCCGAGGGGGCTTCGGGCCCCGAGCGGCCGGACGAAGGCATCGACAGCCACACCTTCGAGAGCATCAGCGAGGACGACTCGTCCTTGTCCCACCTCAAGTCGTCCATCACCAACTACTTCGGGGCGGCGGGGCGGCTGGCCTGCGGGGAGAAGTACCAGGTGTTGGCCAGGAGGGTCACGCCCGAGGGCAAGGTTCAGTACCTGGTGGAGTGGGAAGGGACCACCCCGTACTGACTCGCTCCAGGAGATGCCAGGAGCCCCGAAACCAACGGAGAGAGCACTCTCTCCAGGCTGGGGTGGGGGAGGAAAGCAAGACGCCAAGTGCCTGGCGAAAGGCCCCTCGCGCCTGCCTGCCAGGCTGAGGCCCACGCCGCTCTGTGTGCCCACCCTGCTCTTGGGCCTCCTCGGCTCGTCACCCCTTTGCCTGTGTCTCCAAGGTCCCCCTGGCTATTACCCAGTGTCTCCACACACTTCCTCCAGCTGGTTACCTGTAACTCTGAATTTGTGGCCCCCTGGCTCTCCGCCCCTTTTCCCTGAGGCCTGAGTCTTTCCCTGTGTCTGCGTCCCTCTCTCTCCCACCCCTGTTGGGCGTGTGTGTTTACACACCTACGTGCGTGTGGCTGTCCCTCTCCTGGATGTCCTTCACTCCTGACCCATGGGCAGCCAGTCGTCCCGGGGATCACATTGTAAGAATGGGAACCTTTAAGCATGGCTGAGGGTGGAGAAGAGGACGCCTCTCAGCTTCTCCCTCTGGCTTTCCCGCCACCCCCTGCTGCCCTTGGTGAGACGGCCTCCGTGAAAGCCTGGGAGGCAGAGACCCCGGGACTCTCGGATCTGAGGCGTGAAGAGGCTGGGTCTCTGCCTCAGAAGGCACTGGCACCAGAGCCCAGTTACTAAGGCCGAGTAAAGGCTGTGGGTGTCAGCTTCCCAGGTCCCCGAAGTTGTCCTCTCCCCGGCCACACCCCCTCTTAGTTGCCAAGGAGCTGTGCCTGGCCTTGCAAACCTGCAGGACAGGGAGAGGAAGTGGGAGGAAAGGAAGCCATGTCCTGCTAAACTTCAGACTGTCTCCTGTGCCTCCCACCCCCAGACCCACCACACACACAGCCAAACAATACACACTCACACAGAAGCTCCCACCACACGTGTGCTTTCACCCTCCAGGAGTGCATACCACACACACCCACACCACACACACACACACACACCCCCCCCACACACACACACACTCCCACTCCCTCCAGTGCCAGCCTAGTTCCTGCCCTTGGCTCTCCCTTGGCCCTCTTCAGGGGCCGTGTGCTGCAACTTAATGTGAAAGTCCAGCCTCTGCCCCCTTCTTTCAGCCATGAACCAGCTGTGACCCTGCAGGGAGGCTCAGAGGACGCCTACCCTCTTCCTTAGCCCCTGCTGTGCCCTGAGATTGACAATCACTTTTTGGGACAGGTTGGGATTTTTAAAGGGCTTGTGTTATTCAGTCCCCTCAAAGGAAATTGTCAGTGGGAGTAAAAATAGAATTCTTAGAACTGACATTATAATTCATACCCATCTGGAGGAAAACCAAAAGTGAGAAGGGAAGGGGACCCCTCATTTTTGCTGCTTCCAGAGATATTAGAAACTGACTCAGATGATTGGAAAGTAGAAAGAAGTGCCTTCACTAGGGCAGGGGGTGGACCAGATGGGGACCAGCCTTGCCAACCGCTGCTGTGGCCTCCAGCTTGGCTGGGTTTTGCAGGCTGCCAGCTGCAGGGCGAAGGTGGATGAACAGAGGGGTGGCGTGGGGGCAGTGGGCCTGGGGAGCTGGTTTTTCCATTACTAGGCTCGGCCCCTCCCCACCTGCGAGCATCAGGGAGTCCCTGAGATGGTCCAGATGCCCCTTGCCTCAAACCTCAGCTCCTACAGTGCCTTTCTCACAGGACCTCACGTCCTGCACATGGCCCACCCACTTCCCTCTGCTTCCCTAGCGTGAGCCAGGCACGGAGCAGCTGGGGGTGGGCCCCGTTCTTTCCCTTCTCAGCCCCACAGCTGCTGCCACTGACGCCCCCAACTGGGGCCAGATGGAAGGGGAGCTGAGAAGCCAGCCCCCAGCCTGGCTGGGGTGTGGGACCTGGGATCCAATCGGTGGCTTCCTGCCTGGCTTCAGAGGGCACAGCAACCCCCAGGCCTGCTTTCCAGGCTTCTGAGAAAGTACAGCATGAGCAAGCCCTGCCGCAGGACTCCTGCACCCTCTCTACTCGAGCCCCAGAGAGGCTCTGGGCTTGAAGAGGGGGAAGGGAGGAAGGGGGTGTCTTCCTCATTTGGAAAGTCAGCATAAGGCCTAGCAAGGCCACCCAGACTCCACATCCCAGCATTTCATTCATACCAGTTAACAGCTGCATTACTGCCAACTGACCTTATAATAACCCTGTGCACCTTTGAAAAGATTTATGGTTTTGAATTGCTGCTTTTAATAACATTTGTTATATTAAAGTTATAATTAATGTGTCTGGTTTATAATTTAAAAGTTCCCTTTGAAAAATTAACTATCTTGCCTCTAGCAAATGAACTATCAGCTGTTGGGGACCAGGAGGAATTATCTGGTTTCTGGTCTTGGTTTCCTGGAAACTGAGGAGGAATGACAGGACCCCATCTGGCCACCTGCCACTCCTTCAACTGCCTCCCACATTCTCCCCACAATACTCTCACCCTTACCACCAACAGGATGTGGAACTTTTTATCTGTGAGTACCTGACCCATGAAGGCAAACAGCATTAGCTGAGGGCCGTGGAGAAGTAAAAGATGGGAAATGGCCTTAGAAACAGACCTTATGAAAATACTTATGTACAGCCACTGTAAAACTACTTACTGCACACAATCCTAGAAATCTGCAGTCAGTCCTAGGTCTGTCTTGCTAGTTGTAACTTACAGCACTTTGGGTAGGTTCCTTTGCGTTCCTCACCCTTCCAATGCCAGCAATAATCCCTGCTGAAGTCAGCTCCCAGGTGAAAGAGGAAACCATTTCCCATATAAATGTGATGGATTAGGACCTTAAACTTGTCTAAATTTGAGAAAAACTGGCATGAAGGGATAGGAAAAGTCAGCAATAGGGAGGTGCAGGCCATGGGTTCCAGTGGATTCTGTAATTTCAGGGGTGGAGTGCAGCCTGTTAATCCCCGAGTATCGATGGCTGCACTTAGAACTCTTCAGTAACAACTGTGGCTCCCACTTTTTCCTACCATGCTTTCTGCTTTGGCCTTTTAACTGCCCTTAGAACAAAACCACAGTGGAGCCAGGGTAGGGCAAGGGGGCGGGATTATTCTTTGGGCTGAGATCAGTGTAATGGAATGAAAAGTGAGTGGTCTGAAGCGTCAAGAGACTTGGGTTCCAGGCCAAGTTCCAAAGCGAACAGCTGTATAGCCCTCCTGAGACCAGTGGTCCTTTCCAGGCTGACGAGTGCCTGGTTCTCTGTGGTCTAGATTCGTGATTCAGATTTACAACAAATATTTACCTTTGGACCTTAAGGGCAAAAAATTAGAATTCTCAAAAATTCCCTAAATCATAAGTTATTCTTAAAATATTTGAAACACTTTTCATATTTTCCCCATTATCATAGATATCTGAAAAAATTTTAACAAATAGGAATCTTAAGCTCAGTAGTATTTAGAAAGAACTGTAGCCTATAAGGACTATTTAAACACTGGAAACGTTATTGGAAAGTATTTAAAGAACAAATATCCTAGCAAGGTTAAGAATACACGAAATCACGTGTCAGAACTGCTCAATTAAAATTTATTTTGCTTCCAAAGCTGATTTCTTCAAACAAAGCTCATAGAATTTGTTTAAAGTATACTATGTGTATAAACTTATCTGCAAAAATAACTCATGGTTTGCAGCAGACAGGGCTAGACAGACACACGTGATACACGGCAACAATCACAAGACTGATTCCATGATAATCGTTTCTCTCCTGCACGCTCCCGTCCTGGTTCCCTTCACCCTCAACTCCGCATGTTGGTGTTTCGTGCTCTTTTTTTATCTAATGATTTCTTCAAACCAGTTAACATCTCGATGCTTTTAAGCTTTAGTATTCACAGATAATTTTCATATTTTTTTCTCATTTCCTCAAGTGATTTTTCTGGAGATTCTGGATTCAAAAAACAGACCTTTCCTGAGAAATGCTGGGAAGGCAATCCTGCATGGAGCCACTAGTCTAGGTCCTAGCCCAGCCCCACAGCAGCGCTCTCGGGGGACAATGTGGTCTAGGGTAAGTAAGCTGGGAGTCCCTGAACTCCTCTAGATCTGTTCCCTCATCTGCAGAATAAAGATCCTGTCACCAGCCTCCAGATCTGTGGGTAGAAGTAAACAATACAATATACTGTATATACAATACATTTTTAAGTGCCAGACCAACTTCCTGCATTGTTATTGGTTTTTGGAACCAATAACCCTTCTTTCAGAGTTGGCTACAGTAGGCTCTCTAGGTGTTTGGCCTACAAAGGGATATGTCCAACCTCTCTGAAGGAGGCAGTAAGAGCATCAGATCTAGAATTGGACACGTGGGTTCACAGCCTAGCTTGGTCACGTATTTTAAGTGTCATGCTCTCTGATCTCAGGAGTCAGCTGCCAGCTGAGGAGAATACTGAGTTAGAAGGATAAAATAATGTGGAGAACCTAGGAGAGCGCCAGAGAGCTGGCGTTTGTCCTCTCCTCTCCCATTTCCTGTAGCCAGCTGTGACAGAGGCAAAGGAAGTCCACCAAGAAACAGTTTTCTGTGCACAGCCAGCACAGAAAATGCTCCAATGAAGGCCAGAAATAGAAAAATCTCCTTTGGAACTAGTCCCAGTTTAAGAAAGTTCAAAGAAAAAAGGCGGGATTTTGCCAATTCCATAAATTAGTAGCTGTGGGCTACAGAGAAAGCTTTATTCAAATCCTTGAAACATCAATTTGGGAAATACTTGTCCAGTCCTGTGCAAGAGATCAAACAGATTCAGACATGCCCTTGACCTTGAGCAGCTCACGATCTAGAAACAGGAGGCTGACCATGATACAAAGGATAACAGGGACACCAAGGCCGGAGAGCTTTCTTCCAAGCGGGGGAGCTGACCTCGCAAAGGGGGAGATAGATTTCACAGGCGTTTGTGCAGGAGGGCGCTCCAGGCCGAGGGGAGGCCCGAACACAGGAATAACTTCACACAGCATACTGGAGCCATTTCCTTGCCAGCGTGGGCAAGGAGAGGTGGAAGGTGAAGATGGAAAAAGTGAAGTGAGGCAAGGCTATGAAGGGCCTTGAAGGCCAGACCAAGAAACTGGGCTCTAACCTGAAAGCAACAGAGGCAGTCCTTTTGGGGTCCCCAAAGCATTTTCCCTAGGGTTTACTTTATATAAGATTTTCCTGTGTATCAGAAACACCTGTTGTAAAAAGGGACGTCACCATTATCATTCTCTCTGTCCTCCTGAGGCAGCCCTCCAAAATCCCACTGGCTATCCAAAAAGGATCCTCTGGACCTTTGGAAGAGCCTCAGCCTTATGTCCCTACAAGGGCTTCACAGCAGGGCCCTGGGAGGGCCTCCGTTTTTTATTTGGAGGAACTAAGGTTTAAGAAGCACAGCGTGTGTCAGAACTAGAGCCTGGCAGTAAATACCCTTCCCTCTGGGAAGAACTGGTGTGGACCCCCACCCGAACTGCCCACGAGTCTCCCCAGAGCGAGGTTACCTGGTGACAGATTCATGGAGGGGGCCTAGCTCAAGTCTTTCTTCTCGCACCAAAGGGGCTCTGCGTTCCCTGGCCTCTTCCACCGGAGACCCGGGGAAGCAGACAGAGGAGCAGCGGACACGGGAGCAGGCCTGGCCTTACCATCCTCAATGCGACAGGCCACCCCTTGCGGAACCTCCATGCACTTCAGTGTCCTTCGGTGATCTATAAAATGGAGACTGGCTTAGGCCACTGGTTTACTAGCTTTTAACAAAGAACATGTTTAAAAAATGAAAATAAAAAAATTAAAAAACATCTTACAAGGGAGCTTAATATATAAAAATGATAAAAGGTAGTTATACTGGTTGAGGAATGGATGGGGAGCCTCATACCCTTACCCCTACCCAGAAGCACCCAGGGTACCTTCTGTCAACCTCTAAGGCCCAAGGAAACAAGTCTGGAAAACACTGGTCTGGCAGTTCCCCAGGGGTCTTTCCACTTTAGGATGCTCAGTGTCAATGCTCAAGTGACAAGGTTAGTACCACAGGCTCCCAACCTATGTCTCCAATGAGCAAGGCACCAGAACCTTCTGACACCTGTCACATTCAGGCTATGGAAGAGTCTAGATCTGCTTCTAAGCCATGAGGCTGTGTCTAATTCCTAATATTCCCCCAGTCCTACCCACACCCGTGAAGCCCATTCCCACTTTCTCAGGACTCAGGAACAACTATAAACTATAAATCTTTAGTTACAAGAAATAATCTTGCTTGTCCCTGAATTTCTACCATTAGCAATTCATCCTTTTGGATAAAGTGCTTGCCAGTTCCCCTAGAAGGCGACATTCATCCCACACGCTTCGGGTAAATAGGTCACCAGGTCCATTCCTCCTCATAAGAAGCAGGAGAGTAATTACATCCTGGGCACTCAAGGTAGGCCCAGTGACTGAAGGAGCAGATGACAAACCTCATGCTCACTGCCACCTCCCCTTGGCCCCCCCACATAACCATCCTCACCCTCCCACCCCGCCCTGGCCACCTATAAGCCTGAAGCACTCGAGACAAGTTCCACCGGGTTCTTGCTTGGCCCGACCAACCCAGCCTCTTCTTCCAGCCCCCGGCGCTCAGGCCTTCAGCCTCTCAAGTTCCTTAGCTCTTCTGTGCCGACAAAGACATGGAATCCAGAGGTGCTACGAAGCCGAGAGAGGCCCCCTGCCCCAGAGTGCAGCTGCTGCAGGCGAGAGGCAGCCATCAGCAGACACAAAAGCCCCCCCACCCCTCAGTCCTCCTCCATGCCCTCCTCCAGCCACTTGAAATAGTGGACATCTCCTTGGTCCATGGGAAGACTGAAGACTTCTGGGATTTCAAAAGGATGCACCAACCTTTGAAAAGAAAGCAGAGCCCTGTGAGTGACGAGGATTAGAATCAGCCTATGCAATTAGACCCAACTGGAAAGCCTCACTCGAGCTGCCCTGCGATCTGCCGCAGCCCACCTGTCCCTGTGAGGCACTGGGCCCCACTGCTCCCGAGCCTGTTTCCCACTTGTCAATAAGGGATGAGTTGGGCCAGATGACTTCAGAGTCTCACAGTCATGGATTCAAATTCTAAGTCTGCCCCTCAGAGCTATGGAACTATGGACAGATCACTTAATTTCTCCAAAGGCCCCAAAAAAGGGGATAAAAATAGTCCCTCCATGACTAGATTGCCCAGGAGTAAATGTGACGAGGCACAGGAAGCGCTCACCTGGTATACTGACCAGCCTGGTGTGCCCTCATTAAATGTCACTGTCTTCATCACTATCCCACAGCCCTCACTGTGCCTTCCCCAAACAACCCCCCCATACCTCTGGATTCTCTTCTCCACCTAGAAAGTTCTCTGTTGATCATTTAAACGCCTATCTATCCCTCAAGGCCCAATTCAACGACTGACCTTCTCCAAGGGATCTTCCTTGACCATCCAAACCCACAGGGATCTTTCCCTTCTCTCCATTTCTTTCACCTGGCCCTCGGCACACAATGCAAGTTCTCTTCACTTCTCAAACCGAAGATATAGGAGGCCTCGGGCCTCAGTACCCCATCTGTCAAAGGGGGGTGATAATCCCCTGCTTCCTTTCCAATGAAAGAGGCACTGTCAAGTTCTCATGAGATAGCAGACTTAGTAAATCACGACACACGCACAGGTGCTTAAACATTTGGGAGTTGGGGTAATTTTATCCATTGACTGGGGATAATGAATTTTCTTATTTTAGGGACACACATCAGCATATGTGTTTGTTTTATTTTGGGGGGGGGTGAGGGGCAGAGGGAGAGAGAATCTTAAGCAGGCTCCATGCCCAGCACAGAGCCTGACATGGAGCTCAATCCCAGGATCCTGAGATTATGACCTGAGTCGAAATCAAGAGCTGGATGATTAACCGACCGAGCCACCCAGGTGCCCCTATTGTTGTTATTTTAAAAGAACTAAAAAATTTTTTAAATTTCTAATACAATAAACTTTAATATAACCCATGTAAACAAAGCTCCTCTGGGTCCTTGATAGTTTTAAACGTGTAAAGGGATTCTGAGACCACAATTTTGAGAACCATTGTCTCAACTAACTCATTCTAGCCTCCCATTTTACAGACGGAGACTCTGAGGGGCAGGGATGTGCCCGGGGTCATGTGGGAGGCTGGTGACTAGGTTCTAGGACTCCTGCTTTTCAAGCTCATTCACTTAGTCCCCAGCACATCCGTGGCTGAGAAGAGATGCCAGCATTACCTGATATAGCTGGACAGCACGTGGACCCTGGAAGTCTTTGTCTTTATTAGCTGTAAAAAAAAAAAAAATCCCTGCTTTAGGGAGGACCTCAGCCCCAGTCGTGCAGCTGCTGATTCATCTGGCCGCTCAGGAAACAGCATCCACCAGGTGACCAGGCACTGGTACATTCACAAAGTAGCCTAGGGCATCCGATGTTGGGCAAAAACCTCAACGGGCTGATCTTTGCTCAATTTTACTTGGAACCTTGGAAAAGGCCTTGGTCTCACTCTTCCCCTAACAAGGCCCCAGGACTCCCCATCCTCACTCACCAAAAGGATCTCAGTGGCTTCTTCAATTTCTCCATTCCAAAAGTACCTGGAGAAGAGAACAAAACCAAATTATGAGGCTCACAAGAGGAGCCCAGTGAGGTGCCAAACCTGGCCCAATTGGGTGACTTACCAAGGTGGAGACCTGAAAATCTTTCCAAGCCCACATAAAAATGTCTGGAATTGGCCAAGTCCCCAAAGGTCACCTAGTCCAACCACTCTAATGCATACTTCTAAAAGCTGCCTAAACGTTCCTGGGGGTGAGAGGCTCGCCATCTCTTGAAGAAGTCCATCAATGTACCTTACAGGCTTTCACATGGGATGGTTTTCTTTATGGCATGCCAACATCTGCCACCCAGTCGTTTTCTCCAACTTCCACATAAAGAGCCACCTCAAGGCAGCCCCGCAGAGACCCCTATGTTTTCTCTCCTCCAAAACGGGCATCTCCAGCTCTTTTGGATTTTATTTTTATTTATTTATCTTAATAAGAGAGAGTCTCAAGCACACTCCGCGCTAAGCATGGAACCCGACGTGGAGCTTGATCTCACAACCCTGAGATCACGACCTGAGCCAAAACCAAGAGTCAGACACTTAACCGCCTGCGCCACCCAGGCTCCCCTTCAGCTCTTTCTATGCTCATCCTATACTCCTGGCTTCTAGGCCCTTCCCATCCTTTGGACTGGTGCTACTTTTATTATTGACTCTCAAAGTGCAGTGCCTATAAATGAATAATTAAAAAAGCAGGGAGGCTTCAGGGAAAAAGTGAGCCTTATAACAAAAGCTAAAAGACAAAGTCAGTAATGAAGTTCAGAAAAGAGTACAAAAACAGTATCAAGGGAAGGGAAAGAAATTTGGTCTGAAAGTATCTACACTGACTCAGGGCAAGTCTAAGATGACGTAGGCCACTGATGCTATGGTGAAGGGGTCAATTATAAAAAGGATGGACATATGAAGGGAAGGTGAGGCTCAAATTCCGTTCTAGTTTCCACACACTTGTTCCCAGACTGGCTTTATGTGAATTGCCTAAACGATTTTTAAAAAATTCAGTGACCCACCATATATACAATGGAATATTACTCAGCTATCAGAAAGAACGAGTTCTTAACATTTGCTACAACATGGACAGCACTGGAGGAGATAATGCTAAGTGAAATAAGTCAAGCAGAGAAAGACAACTATCATATGATTTCTCTCATCTATGGAACATAAGAACTAGGATGATCGGTAGGGGAAGAAAGGGATAAAGAAAGGGGGGGTAATCAGAAGGGGGAATGAAACATGAGAGACTATGGACTATGAGAAACAAACTGAGGACTTCAGAGGGGAGGGGGGTGGGGGAATGGGATAGACCGGTGATGGGTAGTAAGGAGGGCACGTATTGCATGGTGCACTGGGTGTTATACACAACTAATGAATCATCGAGCCTTACATCGGAAACCGGGGATGTACTGTATGGTGACTAACATAATATAATAAAAAATCATATAAAAAAAAAAAAAAATTCAGTGACCCAAGCCCCACCCTCAGGGAGAATGATAGAGCAGATCTAGAATGGAGCTCAGGAATCTAAAACACAGACGAATTTGGGAGCTATAGCTATAGATGATGTGAGTCCCTGAGGGGGTAACATTGCTGGGGGAGGGGTGTGGAGGGAGCTTCCATTATAGAGCACTTTTCTGTTTTGACCTTCAGAGTAGATATTATTTCTCTCTCCTCCCCACCTCCAACCAGGGGAGGAAGGAGATGAGAAACAGGCTGATGGGAGAGATCAAGGCACAAGACAAATCCTGCACAGCTAGTTCTGGGATGCTGACATATTTTGATGAGGGCAATGGAACAGACCAGAATTAACTAAAGGGAGGGTGTTAAAGAAAAGAAAGGCAGATAACAAAGAAATAGCTTGTCACAGAGGCCAACCCCTCAGAGAACCCCCAGAGAATTCAAAAGCAGTGGGAATTATTTTCTTTGAGATCCCTAATAGGCTTACTCAGGGATGGAATGCCCAGTCGGACTTCTTTGCTAACAGCAAGCTAACTAATTTAAACAAAGTGCAAACAAGATTCACTGTTCCTAAAATACAGGCCTTTTTCCTCCCTTCTCCATTAAAGGCTATTTTTGCTTTTGTTGGTTGACAGATGTCCACTAGGTGACTTCCTCTGAATACAAATTAACAATGAATTGTTTATTAAACTAGTACCTTTGAGCAGTTCTTTGAAAATTTCCCAGTAGGTCAGTGCTCTTTCCACCAGCAGGACCTGACCTAGCGCCCCCACACCCTTCTACAGGCCACAGCAAAACTCACAGTGAGGACGCCTTGGGCAGGATGTTCACAGAGGCAGCCAGCTTCTTATCCAGGCTAGCCCTAAAGCAAACAGACAGAGTCACCGTCACCAGGGTAAGTACCCAGCATCTTAAGAAAAGGGACAAGGGACGGGAGTTCCTGGGAATTACCCAGGAAATGAGAGTCTAAGTAGAGAACCATTTAGAGCACCCCCTCCCCCTCAAACCAAGACATTCCATAACCAGCATGCACAAAACTTCTGAAGACAGCGCAGTTTATAAATCCTTCCCTGGGTGGGGAGAAAAGGGAGGAAGTAGCTACGGCAAGGCAGTTTTAAGGCCAGGCCCTGTCTGGGGAAGGGAAGCTGATTAACACTGGACACAGACCTGGATTCCGTTCCTGAGCGTGCAGTGGATGGCTGTGTGACTTTAACCACGTTCTTTCTTTCAACCCAAGAATAAGTATTTGAGCACCTACCCAAGACGGGCATGCCCCCCTCACTCAGGCTGACCCCCTGCTGTACCATAACAGGATCAATTCGGCCACTGGCTTCCAAGCCTTCCACCGTCGTTTTATCCTATCACCACCTTCTGCCTTTATCTCTCAGGTACGTATCGGGCTGACACTCACTGCTTCTGCTCTGTAGATACCCATGTGACCGCACAGAACAGCTATAACTCCAAGTAAAAGCAAAACCCCCGTCCTACCTTGTGTTTGGCAAATATAGGCTCTTTTCACCTTTTTTTATGAAAAGGTTTCTACCACAGCCCTAAAAGCACAGTCATCACTCTGCAGACCTCTAAGATTTTGGGGGCAGACCACAGCCTGGAGCTCCTGGTCTGAGGTTCTGATTCTTGTGCCGAGCCCTGGGGAACACAATCAGATATGCCTTAATTAGTGTACGTGTCTCAGAAACAGGGGCACCACCAGCTCATCGATGCAAAGAAGCATTCCCAGGCATCAAAGCCGGAAGCCCTCAGAATCAGGCAGGCCCTGACAAACCTTTCTCAGGTCTCAGGCCGCCAAGAGGGACTGGTCTGTGCTCTGAAGTGCTTGGACCCTGCCAGATAAACCTCGTCTGAGCCCTGCTCACCGATCCCTCCTGCCCTCTGCTGCTGCCAAGAGAACTGACCTACTTTCTCTTCCATGGGTTCCAGGCTCAACAGTGCTCTATTTAAGGCTCCACATTAATGTGGCATTCCCTTGGAGTGTTCCAGAGCTAAATAAATCCCTGTAAGCAGAGGCACATGGCACAAATCTGTTTAAGCAACCACGGCAAGACTTACTCACTCAACTCTTCACTGAGAAATCCTATTTTATTGCTCCTGAAGGTGGCAAGGAAACACAGGGAGTGAGTTAAACCTTTAAAAAAAATAATCGCATTGTCTCAAAGGCCCAGAATATAAACTCCTCGGTGACGGTGACGGTGACGGATCCCAGCAGCCTGTCCACAGGTAGAAGACTGCAGAAATCCGGAGGACTGTGTTATTCAAAAAGACCCTATGGCCAAAAAAACCCAAAACAAAAACAAAAACAAAACTAGAGGGCGTGAGAGCAAAAGAAAGCACGTCAGCTGACTGATGACACACACACATACACCAACACACACAGTGAGTCAGAGATGGGAGCTGGAGCCCTCACGCCCATCTGAGAAGAGCAGAAGATAGAAACACATAGAGCTGTTAGGGCCTCGAGAAACTGCCAGGTTCGCAGACTAGTGAATCACAGACCGCAGACATGGTTTGGCTCTTACAGCATTTTAAAAAATCTTGACTTTGTTACTAATACTTATTACCAGGATATTTCACACTCAAAAAATACAGATTATCTATTTCTCACCAGAAAGTTAAGTCTTGTAACATTAGAACTACAGTCCAACAAGGTCACATTTAGCTAAAGCTGAGCAGTGGCTACTCCCTTGAGGCGTGACATCCGCTTCTCAGGTCCACACAGTTCCCACTGCTTTCCCTCCTCCCAACACACAGGAGGAGTCAGGGTTGCTTATCCCCCATCACCTGCCCTCATGACACTCCAGTCCACTTTGCTCATTTAGGGGCCTGCCTGTAGGTACTTGTGTTTGCGCCCTTGATCTAATCCACTTCCCTCTACACACAGGAGATGGAAGCTAAGAGATGGAAGACTTGCCTAAGGTCATATGGGGAGCTGGCAGCAGAGAGGGCACTAGAATCCAGGTCTTCCGATTCAACACTCAGGATTTTCACCCTGGCCCCAACTGGAAATGATTCCAGTTAATCTTTCTAGCTAAGAATGTGTCTTTCAATAAAGAGATCTAAGAACCTGCCAGGAGCCATACATGAACAATCCAGAACTGAGAGGCAGCAGACTAAACTCTAAAGAACACTACGGAAGACAGACCACTAGCCCGGAGCTGAGGGACCAGGCCTCAGTGCTGGCTCTGGAGCTAAGCTGGGGTTCCTGCCTGCTCCTGTTCCTGGGGCCCTCCCCATCATGTACCATGTGCTCTCCTTCTACAGATCCTGGCAACTAAACCTGTCTGCCTCTTTTCTATCAAAAACATTAATAAAAAACACCAAACAAAACAGGCTGAGTGACAGCTCCACAGCCACACCCCTAAAGGCTCCTAAAGGTCAAGCAGGCGGACTAAACAGATGCTGCAGCCTTGCCTTTGACAGCAGACCTTAGAAACAACGGGAGACACTCATCACTCAGCCCTGCCAGCACACAGTAAGGACGTGTTACGTGCCAGCGACCACGAGGAGGCCCCAAAGAAGAAAAGGTCACCCTGAGACATGAGTGGGAGCGTGCAGGCAACTGCCACAGAAGATGAGAGCAATGGTGCCTGTCCGCAGGCGACAGGAACCAGAGCAGGCAGGAACTTGGAGGCAACCATCGAGGTGAGTAGCTGGGACACCAGGGCAGTAGCAGGCGGACCCCTGAAATCTGCCAGGGCCCAGGCAGGAGCACTAAGTGCTAGGAGAGAAGTTACGAGAGCCCCCAGCCCACATTCTCTAAAAGCAGTGCTGCATAATGCCAATTCCTAGCCGCACTGGCCCCCAAGGGTGACTACAAAGATGAGCGAGGTCACAGCTGATCACAAGTAACTGAGGAAGGTCAGTAACTAAGAGAGACAAAAACTGAACAAACAGAAGAATTTACACAAGAGAATCAGTTAATAGAACATTCAAAATTAAGATTTTAAAATAAGTAAAATTATGTGTACTTGAAAGTTGCTGAGAGCAAGTCTTCAAAGTTTTCGCCACACACACGCACAAAAGGCAACTATGAGAGGTCATGGATGTGGTAGCTAACCTTACTGTAGTAATCATTTAGCAATATGTATTTATATAAAGTATCATGTGGTACACCTCAAATTTACACAATGTTATATGTCAATTATGGGTCAATAAAGCTGGAAAAAAATTTAAAATACATTAAGTATAATTAATATCCACAGAGAGATAAGGCAAGGTTATTGCATCCATAAAATATGATCAGATAATTATGAAATAAGAGCAGTTGGTTATTAAAAAACAATTAGAAATCTTGAAAAGGAAAACTATTAAAAAACTATTTTAAAAAACTGTAATTGTTTAAACAAACAAACAAAAACAATAGAAGGGCTGAATAGCAAAACAGCTGAGAAACAAAGAAGAGAGAAGACTGCTCCGAAATTCTCCCAGCATGCAGAATAAAAAAACAGAAAAATATAAAAGTTCAGTCCCAGAGAACAAATTCAACATCTACCTAACTAGGAGATCCAGGAAAAGGACACAGAAAGATAGAGAATATTTACCAAATGAATAGTTGAATATTAAGACAGAGAAACTTCTAAAATCAGAGATCAAAAGCATTGCCTACAAAGAATGAGACCTCGACAAACACCTGACTTCTCATCGGAACCTTGGACACAAGAAGGCAAGAGAGACCTCTCCCCAGGCACACACGGATCCATTTACTGAACGGGCCTTTCGACTAGGTAGGATCGAGGCGTTAAGAGTCCTTTTCCTCTGTTGAAAAGGAAAAACAAAGCTGGGGGCATCACAATGCCGGATTTCGAGCTGTACTACAAAGCTGTGATCACAAAGACAGCATGGTACTGGCACAAAAACAGACACATAGACCAATGGAACAGAATAGAGAGCCCAGAAATGGACCCTCAGCTCTTTGGGCAACTAATATTTGATAAAGCAGGAAAAAACATCCGGTGGGAAAAAGACAGTCTCTTCAATAAATGGTGCTGGGAAAATTGGACAGCTACATGCAAAAGAATGAAACTTGACCACTATCTCACACCATACACAAAAATAAACTCCAAATGGATGAAAGACCTCGATGTGAGACAGGAATCCATCAAAATTCTAGAGGAGAACATAGGCAGCAACCTCTACGACATCAGCCAAAGCAACCTTTTTCATGACACATCCCCAAAGGCAAGAGAAACAAAAGATAAAATGAATTTATGGGACTTCATCAAGATTAAAAGTTTCTGCACATCCAAGGAAACAGTCAGAAAAACTAAGAGGCAGCCCACGGAATGGGAGAATATATTTGCAAATGACACTACAGATAAAGGACTGGTATCCAAGATCTACAAAGAACTTCTCAAACTCAATACACGAGAAACAAATAAACAAATCAAAAAATGGGCAGAATATATGAACAGACACTTTTCCAATGAAGACATACAAATGGCTAACAGACACATGAAAAAATGTTCAAAATCATTAGCCATCAAGGAAATTCAAATCAAAACCACACTGAGATACCACCTTACGCCAGTTAGAATGGCAAAAATAGACAAGGCAAGAAACAACAATTGTTGGAGAGGATGTGGAGAAAGGGGATCCCTCCTACATTGTTGGTGGGAATGCAAGTTGGTACAGCCACTCTGGAAAACCGTGTGGAGGTCCCTTAAAAAGTTAAAAATTGAGCTACCCTATGATCCAGCCATTGCACTATTGGGTGTTTACCCCAAAGATACAGACGTAGTGAAGAGAAGGGCCATATGCACCCCAATGTTCATAGCAGCAATGTCCACAATAGCTAAATCGTGGAAGGAGCCGAGATGCCCTGCAACAGATGACTGGATTAAGAAGTTGTGGTCCATATATACAATGGAATTTTACTCAGCAATCAGAAAGAATGAGTTCTCAACATTTGCTACAACATGGACGGCACTGGAGGAGATAATGCTTAGTGAAATAAGTCAAGCAGAGAAAGACAACTATCATATGATTTCTCTCATCTATGGAACATAAGAACTAGAATGATCAGTAGGGGAAGAAAGGGATAAAGAAAGGGGGGGTAATCAGAAGGGGGAATGAAACATGAGAGACTATGGACTACGAGAAACAAACTGAGGGCTATAGAGGGGAGGGGGGTGGGGGAATGGGATAGACCGGTGATGGGTAGTAAGGAGGGCACATATTGCATGGTGCACTGGGTGTTATACACAACTAATGAATCATCGAGCCTTACATCGAAAACCGGGGATGTACTGTATGGTGACTAACATAATATAATAAAAAATCATTATTAATAAAAAAAAAAAAAAAAAAAAAAAGAGTCCTTTTCCTCCCAATACCCCACCTCACAGATGTCAGCTGATGTTGTTCCCTGACAGGACCCGGAGTGGGTGATCCGAACAGTTCAGCACATACCCCAGGTATACCAGAAGCATCAAAGGGATTTCAATTCCTTGCTGCTAAATATTACGGTCATATTTCTGGAGTAATCATGGGTTCTTTCAGACAAGTGCTAGTCTCCGAATATAATATTAATGAGGAAAAAACAGACATTCTGGTAGGGGGAAGAAAAATGGAATAAATTGCGAGGTTAATCTGTGACCAAGAATTTGGAAGCTGTGTGTCCCCAAAGACCAGATTCGATTTTAAAATACCGTAACTTAGTCTATCATCAAATTTCAAGATGGCTGAGTTATAGAGTAAGCCAAGTCCATCACCCTCCAGACCCACTAACCCTCTTCAGAGACACATCCATAAAAAGGAATGAGGGGAGACATTCAGATACAACAGACATTTAGTGAGCATCTGCTATGTCCAATTTACTGGGGTAAGAACTGTACATATTTCGTATCATTTCACCCTCACAGTGGTCCTGTGAGGTAAGTAGCATTATCCTATGTTGTAACTCAGAAAACTAATGCTTTGAGAAAGAAAGCAACTTGCCCAAGGTCACACAGTTACTGACGTGGCACAGCCAAGATTCAAACCCTGGTCTGATTGTAAGTCCAGCGCTCTTTGCACCACACCATAGCTGCTTTTGAATTTGCCAAATACTGGGGCACCTGGATGGCTCAGTCAGTTGATCGTCCAACTCTTGATTTCGGCTCAGGTCATGATCTTGGAGATGTGGGATCAAGCCCCACCACTGGGCTCCACGTTCAGTGGGGAGTCTGCCTGGGATTCTTTCTTTCTCCCTATGTCCCTCCCCCTGCTCACACACTCTCTTTCTCTGTCTCTAAAATAAATAAATAAATTTTGAGAGAGAGAGAGAAGGAAGGAAGGGAGGGAGGGAGGGAGGGAGGGAGGGAGGGAGGGAGGAAGGGAAAGAGAAAGAAAGAAAGAAAGAAAGAAAGAAAGAAAGAAAGAAAGAAAGAAAGAAAGAGAAAGAAAGAAAGAAAGAAAGAAAGAAAGAAAAGAAAGAAAGAAAGAAAGAAAGAAAGAAAGAAAGAAAGAAAGAAAGAAAGAAAGAAAGTTAGTTAGTTTACCAAATACATGGAATAGCCTTTCCTCACTTGCCCTGGTGAGCACCTCTGGGAGTAAGCTAAGAGCATATCTCCAAGAAGAAAGAGAGCTGAGCCAAGAGTTAGAAGACTTAAATTCTCAGCCTGCAGAGTTCCCCTGTCCTCTGACCTTAACACCTTGGACAAGCCACCTAGCTCTCTTCGCCTCATGTCCCTTAAATGCTCCCATGCACCACTCAACGTTTTCAGGCCCAGCAGCAGGATCTGTTGGGGACTATCGGCCGTGCTCCTCTTATCACCCCAAGCAGACAGCTGCGTAGTGGACACAGTAGAGCATCCCGACAGCTCCTCCAGCCTCCCGGGGCAGCACCTACGCTCCTTCACCGTACCTGGCAATATCTCTGGCAATTTGCTCATTGGGACAGTTGACAAAGACGATGGAGTAAGTGCCGGAGACATAGCTGCCGGTGACAGCTGAATGGAGCCACAGGCTAAGGGTCCTGAGCATGGGGTATGACACGAAAGAAGCTGTCAGGATCTACATGGTAGGGAAAGAAAAGCATAGGTCAGCAGTGATACACATCTGCCAGCTCAAACAAACTGGAACCAAGGCTAAGCATCATTTTTCATCCCCATTCCCCGTCCACGAAATGATTCCTGGTATCTGTACTGGGCTTTAGCACTTGAGGTTTTTGCACCTAAATGTTTTCCTCTGCATTTTGCAGGTGATAAAAAATGAAGGCTCAGAAATCAAGATCATATAGCTTGCAATTGGTGAAGCCATGGTTAGGAATCGTTGTCTGGATGAGCGGAAATCCATTCTTACTGTATAAAACTGCTATTGGAGGTAATGTCAACTGGAATCCACTGAGATGCTATCATCCTATGGGGATGATTTATGAATGATCTACTGATGTCGTAGAGAGTTAATTTCACTTCCATTCGTTTGTGTCTGCGCAGGCACTGTGGGCAGTCCAGTGGAAAAGGTAGCCTCATTCCAAGTAATGTGACCTGTGCTGTTGTAACTGAGACGTGGTGGGACCTAGAGGAAGGCTGTACCTGAGGGAGAAGAGGCTTCGAAGAAAATATACTGTTTAAGGTGGATCTGAAATCATAAGTACATTTACAAGAGGAGAGGGAGGTACTCCTAGTAAACAATAATATGTACAAACTCAAGAGGTATTTAGGGACAGATGAGCTATCCAATCTGCAGCTATGATATCAGGAGGAAACGAGACTGTCTAGCCTTATAAAGAAAGGGTCAGTCAGAGGAGTTTGGGGTTTGTACTCATGGGATAGGGTGCTTTTGGAGGTTTTTTAAGTAGGAGAGTAATAACCATGGTCAAGCTAGGCAGAGTAATGTTAGAGGAGTGACCAGAAGGCAGTACACTACAATGATCTAGGAAACAGACCTTAAGATCTTCAGCAAAGAAGATGGCAGTGACAATGTGAGAGCAAAAGACACTCAAGATACAATTGTTCTTACTATTTTAATGATAAACATTTAAAATAAGAGGAACTGAAAACTGGAGAACGGCTTCCATTCCAGGGCTCTCTGCTTGAGGGAGATCATGGGGCCATTAACAGGATAGAGGCGACTTACAGGGAGGCCCACGGTGACTCAGGCAAGGCTGAACAGAAGTGTGCTTCTCCTGCCTCCCAGCCCAGGGCTCAGGCCTCACTCAAAAAAGCCTCTGTCCTCCCACTCCTTCCACATTATTGCCTGGGGCTTGGCTCCTACTTCTTGGCAGGGCCTGAGCAGGATTTTTATGTTTGGAGCTTCAGTTTGACTGGAGGCCTGTCTGGGTTGGGTTTCTCATTCCCTCCTACTACCTCCACCAACACCTCCAAATCAAAATACCAGTCCTCTGAACTAAACTAGTGAGCATACAAGAACAAAAGAACCAGGCTTTTCAATGAAGCTTTTATTGCATGTGTGCGTTTCTTAATGACAACTCAATTAGACTATTAAGACAAAAATAAAAGCACTAGAGAGCAGGATTTAAATCCTAGTGCCAGTACTGCTAACTGCCCCGTGGCCTTCGACAAGTTAGCTCCTCTCCCTTCTCTGTTATTAGAGAATGCAGATTTTGACATTTCTGTTGCCTGCCTCAGAGTTGTCATGGGTTCAAACCAGATAGGAAAAAGACTTTGTAATCAAAGGGACCGTGCTTTGCTCATCACTGTACCCCCAGCACGGTTTATGGCATGCAGAAGATTCACAATAAATACTAGTAAACTAGTGAATTAATAATATGCCAGCAAGATGTGGTTATTAAGACTAAATAGCGGGGACACCTGGATGGCTCAATCAGTTAAGGTTTTGCCTTTGGCTCAGGTCATGATCCCAGGGTCCTGGGATCGAGTCCCACATCGGGCTCTCTGCTTGGCGAGGAGTCTGCTTCTCCCTTTCCCTCTGCCTGCCGTTCTGCTGACTTGTGTGCTCTCTCTCTCTCTCTCTGTGTCAAATAAAGAAATAAAATCTTAAAAAAAAAAAAAAGAAAGACTAAATAGTGAAGTAGATAGGGCTTTTGAGTCACCCACTGTTAGCTTTGAGCTGTACGGCTCCAAAGACTCTAAAGTGGCTTCCAGCACAGACTCTAGACAAAAGGGGTAGTGGCCTGTCCCCCAAACAAAAAAGCCATTCCTAGGGAAGATGTGGAACATTTCAGCCAGCAGGTATCAGTGGAAAACTGAGCTTACAGGATTAACTATAAACTCATCTAAAATGTATTCAAAGTCTCATATGAACTCAGTCAAAATGCTAAGAGGTAAATGGGCCCTCAGGTATCTAAGATAACCCTTCATTTTACAAACAAGGTAACTGAGAACATACAGAAACTCTGTGATAGGACCAAGACTTGAATCCAAGACCCCTGCATCCCACTGTGGGTTCTTTGAACTGTAGTGAGCATGTCTAGGAATGGGTTTAGTGGTGTCATTTCAGCTTCACATACTCCAGTGGTTCTCAACACGGAGCAGTTTTACCCCCCGGGGGGCATCTGACAATGTCTGGAGACAATTCTGACTGTGATGACTGGGGAGGAGATGCTCTGGGCATCTAGTAGGTAGGTAGAGGCCAGGGTTGCTGCTCACATCCTTCCGTTGTTCCATTGCTCACAGTGAAGTACAGACAGCTGTTTACACATGTCCACGGTCTCCACCCCCCCCCCCCCCGGCCAAGTGGGCATGAGCTCTTCAGTCTCAATCATTTTCACATGCACAGGACTTTACCACCCCTGACAGGGAGGTTTGAGAAATGTTTGTGCGCTTAGCAACAATGTATTAGAAGCATGAGAGGCCAGTTTGGAACCAAAGGTGGACTAGGATATATTCTATGACATATTCTGTGACATCCTATGAATGCAAAATTGACGGAAAATACACACATCACAATATTCCCCGATAGAAACATTATAATGGAAAAAGATTCACTATAATTTTTAAAGTCTTCATAAAATTTTCATACTTACCTTTTACTAAACACTTTTTCTAATTTTACATTCTTTCAAAATATTTTATGTGTCCCTTTGGTTCATATTTCATTCTGCCATTTTTTTTGTCTTGGAATATTTACATAGCTTTAAAGAGGTTATGATAGACTTTACAACCTGTGTTAAGGCAGAAGGGGCCTCGGAAACCACCCAGTGGTTCTAACGTTCCAATCGACCTAATTTTAAGGAACTCTGGAATTGAGTGCTACATTGTATTTACCTATACATTTTCCTTGTACAAATCCAAATTTTCACACACACACACATCAAGAAAACCTACAGTTCCAAAGCGGTTAAGAGCCACCGATCTGTGCCAATTTTTCAGATGAGGGATGTAAGGGCTAGAGAGAAGAAATCACCCAAAAAGTGAACAGCAAGATTTATGACCCTCTCCTACAGTTCTTTCCACCTCGTGCTCAACCACCATTACCACACCACTGGTGGTACTCTGGCCACTTCCAACCTTAACATTTTAAGATATTGCAGAGATGACAAAACCAAGCTCTTCCCCAAATGCATCAAAGCAAGATGGTGACTGCAAGAGAAGGATTAAAAGAATCTACCATGTGATCCCTAGATGAGTCTCCGCCAGCAGACAGCCCTTCACCTCCCCGGACAACCCTGGCAATGAAACGCAGCCCAGCCGCTCCTCCTCACAAAGTGGGGAGTGAAGGGTTGCTGGTCATCTTCAGAATCATGCTATAGTCTCCAGGGTCTCTTGGGGGATTTCTCCTTCCATCTCCTGCCTGCTCCCAGCTCAAAAGCCCAGGAGCAGAAAAAAGAAATGCACCTTCTCCCCTCAGTCCCCGGGCTGGAGGTTTAGGGGTGAGAGAGTTCACAGAACTGCAGCCTGGGGCACTCACCAGGAGGCATATGAGGACAGAGGGCCGCAGGTATCCTGGCAGAGGGCACCGAGAGCCCAGCCTGTCCATGGCGTCGCTGGTAATTTAGTAGCACAGCCGTAACAAACTGCGGCCTCGAGCTGAGTTGCAAGCTGATGGGCGGGCACTGAGGGCCTACACTGCCCCATCCCCTCACCACCTGCTGCCTGCCCCACTGTCCAGCCAGGCCCCAGCCAGGCTGGCTGGGAGGGGAGAGTGGAGGGGGCAGGGAAAGAGGGAGTAATTCTCACTAGGCAATTCTCTTCCTAGAAACAAAAAACCCAGACACCATATGCAGACCTACAACCCCTGCAAAAACAAAAATACTAATTTTCTGTTCCCATTCTAACAACAACAAAAAAAGACAAAATACCCACATGTACAGATAAAGAGATCTAAGTTTCTTAGATATATAAAACTTCCAGAAACCACGGCACACAAACACTAATACACACACACAAAACTCTTCCACTTTATAGGGCCCATCCAACCAACAAAAACAAGGGAAGCACACATACACACATGCGTGTATACACACACACACACACACACACACACACACACGAACACACACAGCTGCCTTCCCATCCCCCACAGCACCTCCTCCTCCCAGGATCTCCCATCTAATTCTCCTTGGCTTAAAATACTCTTGTTCCCACCTGCTCTCCCTAGGAACTCATTCATCTTTCTAGGCCAGCTGCTCCATGCAGCTTTTTGCAGGGTTAATCCCACAGTCCTCTATTTCCCCTAAGGCACTCTGTACACACTTCTGTGGCAGCATTCGACATCATCAACCATGCAGAGCTGCAAACAAATAAGAAGAACCGCAAGCTAATGACTGACTGGGGCCCTTCAGGAATGCGGAGTCCACTGATGCCAGGCTGCGCAATTTTTTAATCCAGCTTTTTAATGTGAAATATTTTAATTTTTAAATGATATCTCTGGGGCAGGGGAAAGGACGGAGCACACAAAGCCACGAGTAAACTTTTGTAAGTTAAGGAAACTGTTCAATAGCTCGACTGTGGTAGTGGTTACACAAGTGTTAAAAAAATTCAACAAACTATGCACTTATATTGGTGAATTGCATCGTTTGTAAACAGCACCTTAAGGAACCGGGGAAATGCTGGAAACCAATTCAAAATTGTCGTATGCTGGGCAGACCAAACAAAACACATCTGTTAGCCAAATCTGGCTTGCAGGCTGCCAGTTCACAGCCTTTGTGTTTATTTTAATTATCTGTTTACTGTCTGTCTCATTACTTCGGACTCTAACTTCTTAAAGGCCCACACTTCTCACCCTGTCTGACAAAGTAGTTTATAAACCATTTGTAGCCCTGGTCTTATCATTTACATGATTTGCTGTGAAGACTCAGGCCAATTACATAAACTCTCTCAGCTCTGGGTGGGGAGGGGCAGTGGTAAAGGAAGGGCTGAGCTCTGGGGGGAGGGTGGTAAAGGAAGGGCTAATACCACCTTCACAGGTCTAAAGTGGAGATTAACAAAGAAAATTCATGTAAGAATGTTGTAGAAAATGTAAGACCATGTCAGCTTTTCAAAAGCAAGTAGTCTCAGGACTCCGGGCTGGCTCAGTGGGAAAGCATGTGACTCTTGATCTCAGGGTTGTGAGTTTGAGCCCCACACTGGGTGTAGAGATTACTTAAAAATAAAACTTTTAAACAAACAAGCATCAAACGAAACAAAAGTAATCTCATACTGACTACCACGGTTAACTCAGAAAATTTCCATTTGTGATTGAAGAACTTAGTATCTGTGGAAAAACTGGATTAGAGAAAATGAAGCTGTGGTCCTAAGAAAACCTTTATATCCAAAGTCCAGTAAAATAAGGCTGTGATCTTTTATACCTATTACATTAATAAGAAATGTAGCCACTGGTAAATGACCATTTACCTTAGATCCTGAGATGATTTCCTGAGATGCTGTCCCCAAGTTTAGCACAGGACCCCACACAGCTTATGCTCAATAACTGTTTGTTGAATGACTAAATGATATGAATGTGTGGCTGGTGATGATAAGGATGGTCATGATGAAGGTAGATGTTGGGGCAACAGGGGAAGCATGGCAAGAGATGAACTGTCATTTGGAAGGAACTGCCTCTGGATTCTCTTATTCCTTTAACTCAGGAGCGTCTACTCTCTCCAGATTCAATTCCAAGGTTAGATTCCAAAAGTCCAATTCTGCATTTATGGCTTTGGCAGATTTTTCAGATATAGTAAGAGTCTCAGTGCCACTGCCTGAGGGTCCAGAATCTTCTGGAGGCTTCTTGTCCTCTTTCTTTCTCTTTACCTTCTCCTCCTCATGGGATTCAGATTCGGATTCAGACTCGGATTCAGATTCAGACTCGGATTCTGATTCAGACTCCAGTTCTGTACCCATCTTCTTCATCCACACTGCTTCCTCTTTGTTTCTATCTTTTTCACTCTTCAACTCCTTTGCTTTATTTTGAAGGTTCTTTTGCACCTCTTTATAGGTATATAACAATTTATTAAAGTCTTTTTTAAAGGCCAAACTTCGGTCCAGGAAAGGATCCATATCAATTGCAGCATCAATGAGGTCTGAAGCCTGGCGTAAAACAGCATTCAATTTCCTTAGATTCATCTTTACCTCTGGTTCTGGGGACTTGTCTTCTTCCGTATTTATTGATACAGACTCTCTCTCCGTTATGGCCAAAGCTTGAAACTTGAGCAGTTCATTAATTTCACCCTCTTCAATGTCAAGGAATTTTAAGTCCATCCGTTTTGCAGACTCTATGATTTTTGCAACTTCTTCATTAGCTCTAGGGAAACATGCATAATCATTTACAACATCAGCCCAAAGTTTCCACCAGGCTTTATTAAGAGCAGCCGGTTTTATATCATCCATTGCCTCTTTTATCACTACCAAAGCATCAGCAATGCTGTACTGTTGCCATGTTTCTTTCAAAGTAAGACAAGGGTTTTTTTCAATACAGTCAGCAAAGTGGTCAAACATATGCTTGGTGTAATACCTCCTGAATGCTTCAATTATACCCTGATCCAAGGGCTGAAGATAGCTAGTGCCTTCCAGAGGGAGGAACACAATATCAACATTAGGATGAGCAAAGAATAATGAGTCTGGGTGATTGGGACCTCTGTCCAGAATTAGCAACACTCTGAACTCAAGATTTTTTTCTATTAAATAACTGCGGGCCTGATGGATAAAACAATTATGAAACCAATCCAAAAAGAGGGCAGCGGTTAATGATACTTTGGGGTGCGATCGCCAGAACACAGGAAGGCGGTTTTTATCTTTTTCCAAAAGACACGTGGGATTAGGGTCTTTATAAAGCAGCAAGGGTTTAATCATTTTGTCACCGGCGGCGTTGGCACAAAAAATGAGGGAAATCCTGTCCTTCGCTTCCTCTAAGCTTTCGGGACTTTTGTCTTTTTCCCTAAAAGTACGTGAAGGCATGCACTTCCAAAACAGGCTCATCTCCTCGGCGTTGAAGACCTGTTGAGGCACATAGCCTCTGGCTCTGATCAGTCTCTGGAGTTGTTTGGAATACTTGGGAGCCGACTGGGCATTCAGTGGTTCTTCCTCCCCCATCAACCTCGAATTTCGCAGACTGTAGCGATTTCTGAACTTCTCAAACCATCCCTTGCTCGCATGAAACTTATCCGGGTTGCCCTTCCCAGTGGTTTCCACCAGCTGCTTGTAAATGCGTTTGGCCTGGCTGCAGATGGCCTTTAGCGTCAGAGGCCGCCCCCCTATGGTCTGGTCCTCCACCCAAAAGGTTAACTCGGTCTCCATCTTCTCGATGTTTACGTCACGGGGAATGCACAGCACCTTGGAGCAGACGGGCGAAACACTCTCCATGCTGGCCCTGATGGCCTTCTCGTTTTTCTTAATGGTGCGCACGGTTGACTCGTTGATGCCAAACAGGCGCCCCACGTCGGTGTTACTCACGCCTTCTTCCAGCTTCTCGAGAATTTTCATCTTGTCTTCCAGAGGCATGACCCTCCGCCTCCTCTTGATTCGTGTCTGGCCCGGGAGCAGGATGCCCATGGCCTCCGCGCCGCCTGGGGTGGCCTCGGCCGCTGCCCAAGCCGCGGCGGCCTCCACCACCGCCGCCCTCGCCGCAGCCGACAGCCTGGCTTTAGGGCCGGGAGGCCGCCCGCGGGGCCGTTTAACCTTCTGTGGGTCCTCATTGTCACCACTCCGCTTGCCGGGCATCTGCCGCGTCTTCGCTCTCTAAGGGAAATACGCAAGCCGACCGGAAAGTCGGCCTCCGCGACCCACCGAACGGCGCCCACGATGACGCCCGGCCGCGACCCCGCAACCACCGGCGACAGTTGGCCCGGCCCCTGACGGCCCCTGTCTCGCGAGGCTTGGAGGCCCCCGAGCGCGCGCGTTGCCCGCCGGCCCCACATTGCTATTGGTGCGGCCGGGGCAGCTCGCAGTCCCGGCCGAAACCCCGGGAAAGGAGACTGCGCCCCGCAGATCTCGCGAGGTTCGGAGCGGCGCGCCGGGATCCCGCATCCGCAGCCCAGCGAGCCCCGGCGGGAGGGGCGCGATGGCGGTCCAGGCGCTGGCGCTGCTGAGGGAGGTATCGCGACTGGAAGCGCCGCTGGAGGAGCTGCGCGCGCTTCATTCGGTGCTGCAGACCGTGCCGCTCAGCGAGCTCCGCGAGCAGGCGGCGGAACTGCGCCTCGGCCCGCTTTTCTCTCTGCTCAACGAGAACCACCGGTGAGACGACCCCAAGCTTGGAGACCAGGGTGGCTGCGAGGAGGGGAGGGGCTCTCCCCAGCCGCAGGGAGGATAAAGAAATCGCGGACACTTTAGCGGGAGGGACCGTGGGTCGGGAGGCCAGATAGGGCGCTCAAGTCCAGCGTTAGTTGTGTGCCCCTGGCCGTCGCCCGGCCTCACTGCCTTTCATCCTTGAAATAGGAATTGGAGAGGGAAAGCGAGGTTGCCCACCTAGAAGGAAGCTCCGCAATCGTGTGTACGGGTCTTGACTTTTTTCTCTTAAGAAGGGGTCCTATCCTGGCAATTTGGCAAGATCCATCCACATTTTAAATTAACCTATCTTTGATCCTTAGGCATTGAACAGGCAGGTATGCTCGCACTCAAAATGTCCTATATAGAGAGAGAGATGCATGGCAGAAGGTGACAGCAAAAAAACTAGAAACAACCCAAATAGCCATTAAAAGGGGTTGGAAATAAATAATGATACATTACTGTGTAACCCTGTGCAGCTGGTAGAAAAATTGAGGTCGATCTATATATGTGGACATGGAAAAACCTCTATGTTGTTGAATGGAAAAGGAAAATTATGTGAGTTTATGATCCCATTATGTGTAACGTTTTTAAGGATTTCAATCGCCCGCCCCCACCCCCAGTACACAGACTAGTATAACACTGAGAATATCCGAAAGATACAGTAGAAACTATTAATACATAAGTGGGACTTAGGATGGCAACTTTTTCATTTTATGTACATATGTACTGTTTGATTAAAAAACACTTTATATTTGATCATTCGATAATTTAAAACAGTTTACAAATGTTTGTGATCCAGAAATGTAAAAGTGACCCTTCTACTTGAAAAGGTAAAAAATCACTGGATCAATCCTGGGTGATTTCAGGGGGTTTTCTTGGCAATCTCCTTCTGAGAGTCCTCCCTTTTTTATACATGTTGCACTTCATTAAATCCATTAGTTAACATTATCCGGTTCTGCCTATGAAATATCTCTTTTCTGTCCCTCATTTTCTCCCTCTTGCTATGTCTCTTGCATGAGTCTGACTCACTACCTTTAAGCTTCCTTGTCCAGCATGTTCTTCCCACACAGGAACCACAGTTAACTTCTTGGGTCATTTGTCTCAAATCTTTTCCATGGTTTCCCATTGTCTGCAGTGTGAAATCATGACTTCTTTTTCTGGCATTTGGGCCCTTACAGTATATTTCCATCCTACTTTTCCAGCCTCATCTTTTCCCTCCACTCCTCTACAATATTTCATCTGCTTCAGCTATCATGTGGCACCATTTACTTTCCCTTGAGCATGACTTGGCACTTTCCTAACTTTGTTCTTGCCAGTCCTTCTAACTGAAATGCCCTCCCTCTCTCCAAATTCTTTCCATTCCTGAAAGCCCAGGTAAAGTGCTGTCACCTGCAAAAAGTCTCACTTGGCCACTCCAGCTTCAAGTGAATGGTCCTCAGATCTCCTGAGAGACATTATCATCATTTCTGTTAATGCTACTTGACACTGTTGCATTATATTATAGTTCTTTATGTGTTTACTTCTAGTTTGAAAATTCTTTGAATGCACGGGATGTATTTTGTGCATCTCGGCATCCCTCTTAGGGTGTAGCACATAGTACAATATATGCCAGATAAATGACCAGACTCATAAATTTTAAAGAGGCCACCTAGTCCAACTGCTTTATATCATGGATGAAGAAAATTTCAAATATCATACTACAAGTTAACACCAGAGATACAGTAGGGATCTATTGCTGTTGGTGCAGCCAGGGCAACTTGCAGTCCCGGCCAAAACCCCGGGAAGGGAGGCTGTGCCCGCAGATCTCGCAAGGCTGATCAAATGAAATGCATGGGAGTTTGAAGAATAAGGTCCGTGGGGGATGTGTTTTGCCTAATGAAGGAGCAGTGCTCTAGAAACAATTTTAATGGAAATTTTAAAACAGGGTAATTCAGAATCGCTTCTCGGCCTTTTGGCTAAGATCAAGTGCAGGGTAATTCAGGACTGGGTACATAGTAGATACCAGTTGCATTTTGTGGGAATAATTCTTCTGCAGATAGTAGATTGGCAGTCTCTAGATCTATTTCTTTTATCCTGGCAAAACCACCCAGGTTGCTATATATTGGTTCAGAGTCTGATTTAATAAATGTAAATCTAGAATCTTGACAGGAGTTTTTGTGATAGAATGTAAGTCCTAAGATTATTGCTTTACAACGTGGAGACTGATAGTAGATTAACTCTTTGGCTTTTTGGTATAAAGGGCCACATGTGACCTAAAATTTATGCACTATACAGCTTAACCTATGGCTGCTTGTAAAAAAAAAAAAAAAAAAAAGCTTTATTGAGATGTAGTTTGCATAAAATAAACTCCGCATAATAAAATATGCAATTTGAGGGGCACCTGGGTGGCTCAGTCGGTTAAGCGTCTGCCTTCAGCTCAGGTCCTGATCCCAGGGTCCTAGGATCAAGCCCCACATCGGGCTCCTTGCTCAACAGGGAGCCTGCTTCTCCCTCTCCTGCCGCTCCTCCTGCTTGTGCTCTCTTGCTCTCTGTCAAATAAATAAAATCTTTAAAAAAAAATATGCAATTTGGGGTGCCTGGGTGGCTCAGTTGGTTAAGCGTCTGCCTTCAGGTCAGGTCATGACCCCAGGGTCCTGGGATCGAGTCCCATGTCGGGCTCCCTGCTCAGCGGGAAGTCTGCTTCTCCCTCTGCCTCTGCCTGCCGCTCCGCCTGCTTGTGCTGTTTCTCTGTCTGTCAAATAAATAAATAAAATCTTTAAAAAAATATATGCAATTTGACAAGTATTGACATATGTATACACCCACGAAATGATTGCCACAGTTAGGATAGCAAAGATATGCCTTACCCCCAGAAGTTTCCTTGCGCCTCTTTGTAATCCCTTTCCACCTCAGCCAGGCAGCCACCAATCACTATAGATGAGTTTGCCTTTTTTTTAAAAAAAGAGGTTTTTTATTTATATTTTATATATATATATGTATATATGTATGTATATATTTATATATGTATATATGTATATATATATGTATATATATACATATATATACATATATATACATACATATATATATATATACACACATACATATATATATATATATACATATATATATATATGGAATCCCACAGTATGTACTCTGATTTCTCCCACTCCTCATAATTATTTTAAACTCATCCGTGTGGTGTGGATGAATACTTCATTCCTTTTTATTGCTGAGTAGTAGTTGCTTGTATGGATGTACCGCATTTCTTTATCAGTTTGCCTGCTGGTGAACACTTGAGCTGTCTTCAGTTTGACTATATTACAAATAATACTGCTTTGAACATTTGTGTACAAGTCCTTACATAGACATATTCTTTTCTCTCTGAGTTAATACCTAGGAGTGAAATGGCTGGATCGTATGGTGGGTGTTTAACTTTTTAAGAAACTGCCAAACTGTTTTCCAAAGTAATTGTACCATTTTCCGTTCCCACCGACAGTGTATGAGAGATTATAGGCCTAAATATAAAACCTAAAACTATAAAACTTCTAGAAGAAAACCTAGGAAAGAATTTTTATGACCTTGGGTTGAACAAAGATTTCTTTGGTGTGACACCAAAAGCATGATCCATAGAAGGAAAAATTGATAAATTGGTTTCATCAAAATTAAATACTCTGCTCTTCAAAGGTCACAGTTAAGAGAATAAAGAGGCAAGTCACAAATGGAGAAAAGTCTTTGCAAAGAATATATCTGATAAAGGACTTGTATTCAGAATACATAAAGAACTCTCAAAATTCAGTAACAAGAAAAGTATTCAATTTAAAAATGGGCAAAATATTTGAACAAGAAGATATATGGATGGCAAATAAACACATGAAAAGATACTCAATATCATTAGTCATTAGGGAAATGCAAATTGAAATTACAATAATAAAGCAATTCAAGTATCTACCAGCAGATGAACGGATAGACAAAGTGTGGATACATACAGTGGAGTATTATTCAGCGTTAAAAAGGAAGGAACTTCTGACACATGTTACAACATGAGGAAACTTGGAGACACCATTCTAAGTGAAATAAACCAGTCACAAAAGGACAGTATTGTATGATTCCAATTAGATGAGGCACCAAGGGTAGTCACGTTTATAGAGAGAGAAAGTAGAATGGTGGTTCCTGGGGGCTCTGGGGAGGGGAGAATGGGAAGTTAGCATTTAATAGATACAGAGTTTGGGGCACCCGGGTGGCTCAGTTGGTTAAGCATCTGCCTTTGGCTCAGGTCATGAATCGGGTCCTGGGATGAAGCCCTGCATTGGGCTTCCTGCTCAGTTTCTCCCTTTCCCTTGCCTTCTGCCCCTACCCCCCACTCGCTCTCTCTCAAATAAATAAATGGATCTTTAGAAAAAATAGATACAGAGTTTTCCATTTGGGAAGATGAAAAACTTCTAGAGATGGTTGATGGTGACGGTTGCACAATAATGTGAATGAACTTTCATGCACAGAACTGTACATTAAAAAATGATTAAAATGGTAAATGCTGTGGTATATACAGTCACAATTTTTTAAAAAGGAAAAGAAACCCATATCCATTAACAGTCCCTCCTCTCCCTTCCTCCTCTCTATCCCTCCCCCAGCCCCTGACATCCAGGAATCTGCCTTCTGCCTCTATAGGTTTGTCTGTTCCAGACATTCATATAAATGGAATCATCATCAAAAGGATGCTTTTTATATCTGGCTTCTTTCACTTAGCATAATATTTCCACACTTCATCCATGTTGTATAATATTCCATTGGATGGATAAAACCGGGTTGTGTTTAATTGATGTGCGTTTGGGTTGTTTCTATTACTATGAACATCACATACAAATTCTTGTGTGGACATATGGTTTCAGTTATCTTGGGTATAATAAACATTCTTGATTATTCCCTTAGGTGCAGTTATACAAAGTGGAATCCCTAAGTTAAAAAAGTTGTGTTCATTTTTAAGCCTTTTTCTATGTATTGCTTAATCAACTTTTAGAAAAGTGGTATCAGTTTAATTGTATACTCCTATTAACAGTATGAGTACTGGGCTATTTACTTGCACTGCCCATTAAGAGAAAAGGAAGTTATTCTTGAAACATCTTCTGTATCCACAGCTGGTAGTCATCAAGTTCTGATTCATTTACCTCTTTCATTGCTCCTGAATCTTTTCCCTCTTCTCCATCCCTCCTTACTACTCCCCCGTTTCACTCCCTCATCACCTGCCTTCCAACTGAAAAACTCTATATATACTTCATGGCTTGCCATTGCCTTCTGGAAAAAGTCTGAATTCCATAGCAAAAAAGACCCATCAGAATCTGGCTTCTGTGCATCTTTTCTGTTTCATTTCTCCCCATTCGTACCTCCCCTCTTACCTTCTCCCCACTTCTCTCCCATTCTTACCCCAGTGATATGGAGTTCCTTATACTTCCTTGAACATATAACACTGCCTCATTCCTCTGTGCTCCTTCATGTGTTCTACCTGGAACTCCTTTGTCCTCCTAGATAATTCCCACTTTTTCTTAAAATTTAGCTCAGCTATTACCCCTCTGGGAGGACTTCCTGGTCTCCATGTTCTTTTTTGAGCTCCCGTAGCTTCCAACCCTAACCTCTAACATTTATGCATCTGATTATAGTTGCCTTTCTGTTCTTCTGTATTTTCCATTAGACTGACCTCATTGAGGCTACAGAATATATATTCTTCTTTGTAGCCACAGCACAGGCATGGCACATAATAGGTACTTAGTAAATGTTTAATAAATTAGTAGAAGTTAGTATTTTTTTTAAAGATTTTATGTATTTATTTGAGAGAGAAGGAGAAATAGCATGAGCAGGGGTAGGGGGAGAGAAAAGCAGGCTCCCCAGGGAGCAGGGAGCCCGACATGGGGCTCGATCCCAGGACCCAGGGATCATGACATGCACCACCCAGGTGCCCCCAAAGTTAGTATTTTGAAGGGTGAAGATCTCATTGAACCAGGATTCAAATCTTAATAGGTTGTTACTTTGTACTTGGCAGGACACAAACTAATGAGATCTGTGACGTCTCCTTTAGGGAACAGACCACTTTGTGTGTATCCATTCTGGAGAGATTGCTCCAAGCTATGGAGCCAGTTCATGTGGCCCGGAACCTCGGGGCTGACCTTCAGAGGGGACTGACTCACCCCGATGATTCTGTAAAAATTCTCACTCTGTCCCAGGTATGAAGTTTTACTAGCATATAATAAAGGAACTGACATTTAGTGACCACTTGCTTTGGACCAGGCTCTGTGTTGGGTGCCAAAGACAGAGAGATAAAGAAAACATGATCTCTCTCTGTGCCTAGGAAGTATCTAGTCTGTTCTAGTGTGCATAGCTAACTATAACCAGGAGGATCCCAGCTAAAGTAATGAGTTCTAGTCAGTATTGTCTGAAATATTCGTTCATCAAATACTGACTGAATTCCTTTTTCAGGCCAGGCATTGTGCCATATAGTGTTAGAGCTACCAAGATAAATAAAGCCGATTTCTTTCCTTCAAGGAGCTCCTAATCTAGACAAAGTAATTGCCATATTAGGTCTTATAGTGGCATGAACAAAGTATTATTGTAAAGGCCACTAAACCAAGAAATTGAGACAGTAACTCTTAAAACCCTGGTAACCAAAATACCCTATTATTTGGGTGAAGAGCTGCTGCTGAGGATTATCTTGTTCAGATGTTAGGACTCAAGCAGTTAGTATTCAGTAGGCATTCAAGTACTGTTTTTCCTTTTCTCCTGTGGAAGTATTAATTCAACAGAAAAGGAGAAAGTATTGATTGATTCTCTGACCGTTTATGTGCTAGACACAGTGGTAGGTACTTTTCCTATTTAGTCTCCTTTAGTCGTCATAACTATCCTGCAATTAAGTATTGTGTTCTCATTTTACAGATAAGAAATTAGGTTCAAAGAAGTTAGTTAATTTGCCCAAGGGCAGTGTAGCTAAAAATTGATAGAACTAGAATTTGTATTGTCTTCTCTCACTGAAGTGTCTAACTCTTTACTGTTAATTTTTTTCTTTCTTTTCAATAATGTGACTATACCAGGAGTGTGTTCAGCTTTAATGAATTTGGGTCATTTTGAATTTTTTAATGGCTTGTCTTATAGCTGTAATCAGTAATTCCTAAGATAAATGCACACCAAGGGAGTTTCTGATTGCTTTTTTATTTCAGGTCGGAAAAATTGTTGAAAATTCTGATGCTGTTACTGAGATTCTAAATAATGCTGAATTACTAAAACAGATCGTTTATTGTATTGGTGGAGACAATCTGTCTGTAGCTAAAGCGGTGAGTCACCTAGAACCATCAGCTTAAACACACAGAGTATCCTAAAAAACAAAAGAAGGCCTTCTGGATTGAGAGGTGGAAGTTTAGGATGGATGATTTGTATAGTTGAATTCGTAACCTAATATAGATGGTATCAGATACATAAATGGTGTCAAATGAATACCAGTAAACCCCTTCTGTTTTCTAGAATACACATATCTAAATTATCCATCATGGAGCTTATATTAGGTTGCTTGATAAGAAATAAAATTTACATCATCTGTTTTCTAGAAGGAATACTATGTATCTTTTTCAGTTTTAAATAATGATAGCTAAAACATAGTGAATGCTCATTGTGCAAGATGCAGTCCGCACACTAATTTCACATCAATCTCATGAAGTAGATATTAATATTCTGCATTTTTATGATTCAAGAGGTATTTTCTTTCCTTATTAGGCCATTAAGTCCCTGTCGAGAATATCACTAACCCAAGCAGGACTGGAGGCTTTATTTGAAAGCAATCTGCTGGATGATTTGAAAAGGGTAATGAAAACAAACGACATTGTTCGATACAGGGTGTATGAGGTAAGACTAAAAGCATGAGTTTTTTGTTTTTTTTTTTTTTTTGGAGAGAGTGCACGCAAATGCAGGGAGTGGGCAGAGGGGAGAGAGAGGGAGGGAGAGGGAGAGAGAATCTTAAGCAGTCTCCACACTCAGCATGGAGCCCAACTCAGGGCTCGATCTCACAACTCTGAGATCATGACTTGAGCCGAAATCAAGAGTTGGACACTCAACCGACTGAGCCACCCAGGTGACCCTGAAAGCACACTTTCTGATGCCTACAATTCAGAATGCGGTAGAGCTTACACTGGAAGGCAAGATGGCTTGTTTACCGTGCACTTACTGAGCAGATAGTCTGTGTTAGGCCCTATATTAGATGCTGGGGATATGAGGGTGACCTCCCAGCCTAGTGTGTGAGACAGTCCTATAAAAAATATTTACAGTGCACTCCATAAAGTGCTACAATAGAGGAGATAATGTTAAAACTAGACTTTGGAATAGTTATAGTGGTAAGATGAAGAAATGACTCTCATTTGCACGGGCTTTGTACTTAGCATTGTGCTAAATCTCCACATAACTTGTCTTCAGTTTTTACGGTAAACCCTGTACTTGATGGTCATTAACCTCACTGTTGATGGAGTAGCTGACCCAGGCCGTACAGTTAATAGGCTGCATATTCAAAATGGAACCCTTGTTCTAATTCCCTGTTCAAAACACGTTTTTACTTTGCATGTCCCAGTACCATGCTATCCTGGCTTCCCTTCTGCCTCTCTAGCTGTTTCTTCTCAGTCTCCTGGCTCATTATCCTCTACTGAATTTTTTGAATTGTTGTAGTTCATGAAGGTGAATTCCCAAACCCTGTCCTCACTGTATATTCATTTCTAGGCAGTTTTACTCATCGTATGATCTCAGTTCCTGTCTATCTGGGATGACTCCATAAACCTCCAACCCAGGCCTCTCGTCTGAGCTCAGACCCTCATGTCCAGCTGCTTACTCACTGTTCTCCCTTTGGACCTATGTATTCTAGGCCCCTCACACTCAGGCTCAACCCAAACTCCTAAGCTTCCTTACCCAGCCCATGCTCCAACCAAAAATAGCAGCAACACATTGGCCCTGTATCCTAGTCAGCATGGTTGGGTATTAGACCTTGGGCTCGTTCTCTGTGAGGCCTTGTTCTCCCTGCCACACATCCATGAGATCATCCTGCTTTATCAGTTTTACTTAAACCATGCACTTCTCTTCCCTGTTATAGCCACCACCACCCTAGTCTAAACTACCAGTATCTCTCGCCTGGACTACTGTATTTCCATCCAGACTGGTCTCTTCTCATCCATTTTTGACACCACTAGTCTGTTTTCAGATGCGGTCGGGATGATCTTTTTAAAATTCAGATCTGGTTCTGTCATTCCTCTGCTTAAAATCCTTCAGTGTCCTATATCTCTCCATAAGCCCTCAGGACAACCTTGTGGAATGAGTACGTGAATGACCGACTGATAGAATGTATGAATGAATGAATGATTTTTAGCAATCTTTTTGCTGATTCAGCCTTCGTACCCTGATTAATGAATTGATGATTTCTTAAAAAACAAAACAAAACAAAAAAAAACCCCACAGATACAATCAGATATAATGGAATATTTCTGTGCCAAAGTAATTTTTACATGTTCATTGACGTTTTTCTACTTATGGAGATAAATAATGGATTTTTTTTAAAAATTCAGTTATATAAAGTGCCTAGTCCTGTGTTTAATTTAAAATGAGATCTAACAGATTTGGGACTGTTTTGACCTTTTTGCTTTTTCTGTTTTTTTTTTTTTTCTTTCAGTTAATTGTGGAGATTTCTTCTGTTTCACCAGAATCTTTAACCTACTGTACCACCAGTGGATTGGTAACCCAGCTCCTCAGAGAGCTGACTGGGGAGGATGTGCTGGTCAGGTATGTTGGCTGAGAGAGCTCTTAAAGCAAAATGTCTTTTTTTTGGAGGCACGGGAAACAGCCTTGGGACTTAAGAGTGATCTTCCCTATGAGACCCTGGGCCTGGGTTGCAATCTCTTGACTGCTGTCCTAAAGAAAGGGCCTTTAGAAATTACTCAAGTTATATTGTGACAGTATACTGGAATGTAGCCGAGCCCCCCCCCCCCCCATCAACCATGACAATTCAACTACTTTAGATTAACCGTATTCCCTGTCCTTAGGCATGTGTGTTTTTGCAATCACATAACTGCCATTTTGTATTAATAGATTATCCTACACATTTTATGGCGTTGTTAAATAAAAGCACTATGGCATGATAGAAGAAACATGGGCTTTTGGGGCGCCTGGGTGGCTCAGTCGTTAAGCGTCTGCCTTCGGCTCAGAGCTTGATCCTGGCATTCTGGGATCAAGCCACGCATCACGCTCCTCTGCTGGGAGCCTGCTTCTTCCTCTCCCACTCCCCCTGCTTGTGTTACAAAGAATTTTTATCAATTCTTAAAATACGTGGAAATGGCATTATAATTGTGTGAGAAAATGTTCATGTTTTTTAGAGATGCATACCAAATTATGCAGGGAAAAATGGCTAGATGAGTAGAATTTGCTTTAAAATAATTCAGCAAAAATGGAAGAAAAAAGATGAAAAACAAAATCTTGTCAAAACCGTATGTAAGGCAAAATCTTGAGAGCTGTGCAATCAGGATTATGGGTACATCGGGGCTTACTGCACTGATCTCTTTACTTTCATATATGCATGACATTTCAAAATAAAAATTAAGAAAAATTCTTTAGGAAGCAGCTCTGTTACAGTGGAAATAGTAATGGGCCTCAACTCAGAAGATCAAAATTTAAGTCTAAACTCTACCTTGTAATAACAATGTGATTCTGAACAAATCACTGCAATTTTCTCATCCTTGTGTCCTCATCTGAAAAGTAGAGCCAGGATTACTGACCTTTCAGATTAAAACAATTAAGTAAGATAGCCTATAAAAGCAATGTATAAACTATGTTATATGCTATATAAACTATGCAAAATCTTGGCATTTCAGAGCCACCTGTATAGAAATGGTGACATCACTGGCATATACTCATCATGGACGACAGTACCTTGCTCAAGAAGGAGTAATTGATCAGATTTCTAATATAATTGTTGGGGCAGATTCAGACCCTTTCTCTAGTTTCTATTTGCCAGGTAAGAAATACTGATTTCTGTGAAAATGATGGTGTATGTTTTTTCTGAGTTATCTCTGACAGGAGAGGCCAGGGATTATTTTTTCTTTAGAGCAGATTCCCTTTAGATTATACCCACAGTCCCTTAATGAGGTGGAATCTGTTGTCCTGGGAGCCGTGCATTATTGATTCTGATTTTCTGGAAATACCATTGCTGTTTAGAGCATTAGGATAGTTTCTTTCAAATGTCAGTCAAAAGCAACATAAATAAAAATACTACTAATGACATTTATAGTGTATTTCACAGATTCAGCAAATCTCTGGTGGAGTCTTTATCTAACATAGGATCTACTCAGCCATGCTGTTCTAGGACATGGCTAATTAGTTTTTCTTGAGCACTTGCAGGAATTGGAAATGTATTCCTTCCTTAGGTAGCCTAGCTTACTTCATCGATGAACATCTCTGTTTAAAAATTTCTTGGGGCGCCTGGCTGCCTCAGTCAGTAGGACATGTGACTCTTGATCTCAGAATCGTAAGTTCAGGCCCCACATTAGGCATAGAGGTTATTAAAAAAAAAAAAAAAATTATTCGAACAATCACTCCAAACTTGTTTTCCTATAGTTTGTATCCAGTGGTCCTTGTTCTTTGCTCTTCCTCTTGCATATGACAGTGCTTCAGTATTTAAATCCAGCTCCATTGACACCCTGGGGTTTCTGTTCTCAGCACCACACATTACAGGTCCTTCGGTATCTCCTTATGGGCTGTCTGGTTTCCGGTCAACCAAGTACAGTACTATAACCATTCTCCCCTTCCTGGCCAGTAGTTCATTACGGCCCCTATGAAAACATAAGGCCCACAATTTATGTGGTCTTCCTCCTCTATTAACGTATGTTTTTGGAAATACCTTTAGGATTTGTGAAGTTTTTTGGAAACCTGGCTATCATGGATAGTCCTCAACAGATCTGTGAGCGTTATCCTATCTTTGTGGAAAAAGTCTTTGAAATGACTGAAAGTCAGGACCCCACCATGATTGGTGTAGCAGTGGACACAATTGGAATCCTGGGATCGAATGTTGAAGGAAAACAAGTTTTACAAAAAACAGGTTGGTATGCCTTATTTTGGCTTTCTTTAGGAATATCTTCATTTTTTTTTTTAATTAAAGATTTTATTTATTTATTCGACAGAGATAGAGACAGCCAGCGAGAGAGGGAGCACAAGCAGGGGGAGTGGGAGAGGAAGAAGCAGGCTCATAGCGGAGGAGCCTGATGTGGGGCTCGATCCCATAACGCCGGGATCACGCCTTGAGCCGAAGGCAGACGCTTAACCGCTGTGCCACCCAGGCGCCCCGGTATCTTCATTTTTGACAAGGATTCAGTATATAAGCTCACTTGCTGGCGCATTAACTACATTGTAGAAACTGCTCTTGGAGACGGCAGTCTTCTTACTGTGACCTTGGACTCATCCCAGAAAGTCTCATAATTATTATCGAATTTTTGTTTATTTATCTTTTACTTGGCTAGACCAAGCACTGTGTCCCCTCTGCACCCTCCTTGATGGTATTCCTGGTCCAGAGACTGTGGCCTGGAGTCAGAAAGACCTGGGTTCATGTCCCAGTTCCAACACTGACTTTGCTTTTTGAACTTCATATCCTCATTTCATTGCTATAGGCCCTCTTTTCCTCATTCATTCATAAAACGGGTAAACAACTGCTTCTGGGGATTGTGAATATTTAATGAAAACACACGTTTGTTTTATATTTGTAATGTCCAAGAAGAAAAAGAAACAAAAATTTGTTGCGAATTTTATGTTAAGAATGATACTTTTACGGCGCATTCATGAGTATCTTAAAACACTCCTGAATTCTTTTTTTTTTTTTTTTAAGATTTTATTTATTTGACAGAGATAGAGACAGCCAGCGAGAGAGAGAACACAAGCAGGGGGAGTGGGAGAGGAAGAAGCAGGCTCATAGCGGAGGAGCCTGATGTGGGGCTCGATCCCATAACACGGGGATCATGCCCTGAGCCAAAGGCAGACACTTAACCGCTGTGCCACCCAGGTGCCCCAACACTCCTGAATTCTATACAAAAAATAATGTGGTCACTATTAAAACCTTGATGAAATATATCTTGAATTGAAAATTAGTATGCTGTTGTGTATCACAACTAGTATCCTTGTTATATATACTTTTCCTAAGTGCTTTTACCTATGACATGTAATCCTTTTACAGTCCTGCAAAGAACATACTATGGCATTCTCATTTTATAGATAAGGTAGCTGAAACTCAGGGAAGTTAAGAATATTTTTAAGATCACACAGACCGTGGGTCATCTCGTACTCAGATCCAAGTCCTTTGATTCCAAAACCTCTGCAGTTTGGCTTATATAGATATGCTGTATTGCATATGAATGTGTGTTTTAGGCCTGTCACTTGGTCTCTTCCACTATGTGTTTAATTTTTGTGTTTGTTTAGGTTGATAGAGGTCATAGTATATGAAAGCATACTTTAAAGTGAACATCGTTCACTTCATACCCATCAGGATGGCTATTATGACAAAAAAAAGACAAGAAAAACAGAAAATAACAAGTGTTGACAAGGATGTAGAGAAATTGGGACCATGGTACATATTTGTTGGGAATTTAAAATGGTACAGCTGCTGTGGAAAACATTATGGTGGTTGGTTCCTCAAAAAATTATACATAGAGGGGTGCTTGGGTGACTCAGTTGGTTGAGTGACTGACTCTTGGTTTCAGCTCAGATCATGATCTCAGGATCCTGAGATTGAGCCCCACATTGGTCTCTGCACTCAGCATGGAGTCTGCTTGAGATTCTTTTGCCTTCTCTTCCCCTCCCCCTCTGCTCCTCCCCCCGGCTTGTGTGCATTCTCTCTCTCTCTCTCAAATAAATAAATAAGTAAAATCTTTTTAAAAAAAGTATACCATATGGTCCAGCAAATACACTTCTAGATATACACCCAAGGGAATTAAAAGAGGTATTTGTACACCTGTATTCATAACAGCATTATTCATAATAGCCAAGAATACAGAAACAATCCAAAATGTTCATTGATGGACAAATGGATAAACAAAATGTGTATACAATACAGTGAAATATCCAATCTTAAAAAGGACTGAGGGGCACCTGGGTGGCTCAGTGGTTAAATGTCTGACTCTTGCTCTCAATTCCGGTCTTGATCTCAGGGTCATGAGTTCAGGCCCCATGTTGGGCTCCACGCTGGGCGTGGACCAGTCGGAACAAAAAAAAGGAATGAAATTCTCATACATGCTATAACATGTAGGGACCTTGAAGACATTATGCTAAGTACAATAAGCCAGACTCAAAAGGACAAGTATTATATGATTCTGCTTATATGAGGTACTTAGAGTAGTCAAATACACAGAGACAGAAAGTAAAATACTGGTTATCAGGGTAGGGGATGGGGGAGATGGGGAGTTACTGTTTAATGGTTTGAAATGAAGAAGTTCTGGAGATAGATAGTGATGATGGTTTCACAACAATATGAATGTACTTAATGTCACTGAGCTATATACTTAAAAATGGTTAAAATGATAAATTTTATATTAACTTTACCACAATAAAAAATATTTTGTTATCCTTCAAAGGAACTCGCTTTGAGCGCTTGCTCATGAAAATAGGATATCAAGCAAAGAATGCTTCGACGGAGCTCAAAATTAGGTGTTTGGATGCAATTTCATCTATTTTTTATATATCGGTAAGTAAATTGGGAAATTAATGAAGGACAGTGGGATATGTTTGGGAGAATAAATCTGTATAAGTCAACATAATACTGGTTAACTTAATGTAAATGTTACTCAACTTTTAGTAAAAGAAGATAACCCTCACTATATTACTGGTGACATTTTTTAAGTTAAAGTGGAGGCATCGAGGTTAGAACTGGAGAGAGAGGACCCTAGAGCTTGCCTAATCAACCCGATCAGGAAAACAAAAAACAACTGGGGAAGTCTGAGCTGGGTTTGGGAAAGTATACTCCAGACTTAGCAGAGATCACGTAGCAAACTGAGGACAGTGTGCCATCAGACCCAGGCTTCCTGACTTCCAAAGGCTTGAGATTTTCCCTTTCTGTCCTGTAGCCTGAGCAGCAGACTGATGACCTCCTGCGGATGACAGAATCCTGGTTTTCTTCTTTATCCCGGGATCCACTGGAGCTCTTCCGTGGCATAAGTAATCAACCCTTCCCTGAACTGCACTGCGCTGCCTTAAAAGTGTTCACGGTAAGCATCCTCTTCTTTTTCACGGGTCCTTCTGGGATGAAGCTAGTTCAGCATGTGAGTGCTTAGAGTGAGCCAGTGCCTCTGCCGTGCCCTGGAATATACCAGTGCGTAGTGCAGGTTCTGCCCTATGCTATTAGTGCAGACTAATGAGGGAGACAGATGCGTAAACAGATTGTTTCAGTTAAAGATATTAGATATTGTGGCAGAGGTTTGGACAGGATTCTATGGGATCACAGAATTAATTCCAGATTCCTTATCTGCCATCAAGCCAGCCCTCTACTGACCCAGCCCTAGTCTTCCTGAGCCTTACTTCCTGCCATTCCCCTTCTGGTACTTAATGCTCTAGTGATACCAAACTGCTTCATATCTCTGGACCTTTATGTGCCCTTTACATTCAACACTGTTCCCCAGCTTTGCTTGTTAACCTCTTACTCATTCTTAAAGGACTAGCTCAGGTATGTCTTCAGCAAGCTTTGCCCAGACCCACAAGGTTGAGTTAAGCAGTGTCAGTTCTCATAAAAGCTGCTTATTTATTATTTTAGAATTTGGAAAACATTGCAAAGTAGGAATTTTTGAAATCACTTAAAGTTAGACCTGTTTCGTGTATTTCCTTTTAGTGTTAGTATTTATTTACTTTTTTTTTGGTGAAAAAAAATGTTTTAAGATTTTATTTAAGAGAGAGCACATGCACGAGTGGGGGAGGGGCAAAAGGAGAGGGAGAAGCAGACTCCCTGCTGAGCAAGGAGCCTGATGCAGGACTTGATCCCAGGACCCTGAGATCATGACCTGAGCCAAAGACAGACGCTTAACCAACTAAGCCACCCAGGCATGCTTTGGTGAAACATTTCAGACAGCAGTAATACTTTCCAATCTCTGCCAACCCCTTCCCCTTCCTCCCTCTCTGGATTTAATCACTGTCATGCATTCATGGTTTCCAAGCCTATGCATGATTTTATACTTTTACTACATATGTGTGTATCTTAAAACAAATTACGATATTTTGCATATTCTTAAACTTTGTAAATGGTATCATGCTGTTCATATCCTTCTTTTCTCGTCAACATTATGTTTCTAAGGTTTGTGTATATTAAAAGTGGCAATTAGAAAGTCTTTATTTCAGGGGCACCTGGATGGCTCAGTTGGTTAAGTGTCTGACTTTTGATTTCAGCTCAGGTCATGATCTTAGGGTTGTGAGTTTGAGCCCCAATTGAGCTCTGCAGTCAGTGTGGAGTCTGCTTGAGAGTCTCTCTCTCCCTCTGCCCCTCCCTGACTTGCACTCTCTAAATAAATAAAGTCTTAAAAAAAAAAAGTCATTATTTCATTGTATAGCCACAGTGAATCATTCTCCTATCTATGAAGATTTCAGTATTTGTCTATTACAAATGGTACTACAATGAACATTCTCAAAAATATTATCTTGTGCACACATATGAGAGTTTCTTCAGGGTAGTCTTTTCTTCTCTAGTTTTTGTTTTTATTTTTCCACTGTTGTAATCATGCCATGTATATAATTTGGATCTACTTTTTTAATATCATAGATTTACCTATTCTTTATAAACATTATTCTTAATGTTTATTTTTTCTTGCTATATATCATAATTTACTTACCATCCCCCCACTATTAGATATTTATAACTCACACTATAATAAACATCTTTGTATACAAAACTTTTTAACATTTAGATTCTTTTTTTTAAAGAATTTATTTATTTATTTATTTATTTGAGAGAGATAACGCGCATGAGTGGGCGGAGGAGCTGAGGGAGAGGGACAAGCATACTCCACGCTGAACAAGAGACCAGCATGGGGCTTGATCTCATGACCCTGAGATCATGACCTGAGCCAAAATCAGGAGTCAGGTGCTTAACTGACTGAGCCATCCAGGCGCCCCTAGATTATTTTCTTAACTTAGATTTTCAGAAGGGAATTTATTTAGGCAAAAAGTATCATTTTTTTAAAGATTTGTTTTTATTTACTTGAGAGAGAGTGTGAGTGGGGGGAGGGTCAGAGGGAGAGAGAGAATCTCAAGCAGACTCCCTGCTGAGTGTGGAGCCCAACATGGGGCTCAATCCCAGGACCCTGAGATCATGACCGGAGCTGAAATCAAGAGTCAGGCGCTTAACCGACTGAGCCACCCAGGTAACCCAAAAAGTAACATTTTTAAGGTTCATTTTGCCCAATTTTTTTTCTAAGGATTGTGCTCTCCGAGTAACACATTTAACTTCTTAAGGCTCAGAGGAGTTGTGATCTTTCTGCTTTCCATTTCAGGCCATCGCAAATCAACCCTGGGCTCAGAAACTTATGTTTAATAGTCCAGGGTTTGTGGAGTATGTGATGGACCGGTCTGTGGAGCATGACAAAGCTTCAAAAGATGCCAAATATGAACTGGTGAAAGCACTTGCCAATTCCAAGACAATTGCTGAAATCTTTGGGAACCCAAATTATTTGAGGCTCAGAACTTACCTGAGTGAAGGTCCATACTATGTGAAACCTATTTCCACAACAGCCGTGGAAGGAGCTGAATGATTTCCTCTAGAGTCTAGACCGTTTTTGACCAAAACTCCTAAGGCATTTGACTTCACCTGTATTTTACAAAAGAGGCTTCCCTTCCCCCAGAATTATCATGGAGTGTCTAACGTAATTATATCACTACATCTGTGGTGTTTCTGCATGGAAACACGGTGTGCAAACAGGAAAGCAGGCAAACTTGGTCTTAATTGCACCGGGTGTTTTTCAGATTCTTCTGACTGCCTTAATCTTTCCAAGATGGAGGTTTTGTTCTCCCAGAAAATTTTCGTGGAATTACTCACTGTCTTATTTAAAATTCGCTTCAAATAGAATGGAACCAAATTGTTTCTGAATTCTTTTTACCACCTTTTTTTTTTCTTTTTGGTCCTTTTCGCCTTTCTGATTCCACTTTCAATGTCTCAGATATAAATATTCTTTGAAAAACAATATGGAATCTTGAAATTATGTTCTCCATGCTAAGAATAAATACTTTTAATAAGGTGTCTTTGGATTTTTTGTTACCATTGTATTCCTTTGGAAAATGAACAATAAATCTTTTTAAAATGTTTCTAATGTTCTTTGCTATTTTTGTTGTTTATCATTGAATTTTACTGTGTTGTGGTTTGTGGTTTGGAAGGAGTGCTACATGCTAAAGCAGAAAGATTCCCCAAAATCTTGTTTTACTTATTTGTGGATCATCATTGTTGAGGGTTTTGCTTTTAATCTTTCAGATCCATCAATTCAGAGAGAGAGACACTGACTCCTAATAACCAGAGTCAGATGGCAGGACACTGTATATAAACCAGGATGCCACCACATTGATTAACAAAGGATGCACTTTCTTTTCATTGACAAAAAAAATGTTCCCACCTGTTTCCTTTGCCCTGCTTTCTAGCCGGAAAAGCACTCTGCACACCACTCACCAGTCAGACGTTTCGGCATGAGTGTGCTATCAGAGTGTGATTCAGAAGAATCCAGAGGTAGGTCTCTTTTAAGCCATGGTGATGTTGATAAACCATTCCCGCTCTGTAACAAAATGGTTCTCAAGTGCCTGGAATTCTCTTGTCCCAGATGGGTCATCTCATTTCTACCATCTGATATTTTGTTTGTTTGTTTCCATACTGATCATTTCTCCACAGCTAATACCACTAATTAGGCTACAGCCAAGTCTTTGCTGGCCTGAGAAACATTCTATTTCTAAGATGACTTTTGTTTAATCTCATCCATGATGTTGATTTTATTCATTTAATATCAGAGTTCAGAGAGTTGCCTTCTCTCCTATGTGTGGCCTACACACTCATTCTGATTTTGCATCTGTGACTTCTTTTTTCTAAGATTAAATAAGATTTGCAAATTATTATTTTATTTTGCATTTAATCAATAAACACTACTAACTGCTCATTATGCTTGGCATTGGGAAGAGTGTTAGACATTGTCCTAAGTGCTAAGTTCATCTCGTTTACATTTTTACATCTGTATTTCACTGATGAAGAAATCCAGGCTCAGAGAAACTAAGTAGCTTATCTCAAAATCACCCAGGTAGCAAGCGACTAATAGTGGAGGAAAAGAGAAACTAATTTCTGTTAGAAATAGAACATTAGTGTATAGTAAGTACAATAATAGAGAAAAACAGGAAACACCTACCCTAGACTTGAAGGAAGGTTCTCCAGAGAAGGAAACACCTGAATCTTGAAGAACCAGTAGGAGAGAGTCAAGTAAAAAATAACAGAGAGTAGCAGGGCAAGCAGAGGCCCAGACATGAAAACAAGAAACATTTGGGGAACTACAAGGCAATATGACCAAACCCTGGAACTTAAAAGGGGAAAGTTACAAAATTCCTTATCATTATTACTAATAGGAGCTACTATTTCTGACAAATTGTACACTCCAGAGCTAGAATGTTCACCTGGCTTCCTGGTGGCTAGTCAGATGTGTTACTTGATTATATTTTGAAGATAATAGCAAACAAATGTTTGTTAAGCATTGTTCTAAAAGTTTTTCAGGGGCACCTGGGTGGCTCAGTTAGTGAAGCATCCAACTCTTGATTTCAGCTCAGGTCATGATCTCAGGGTTGTGAGATTAAGCCCGGAATCAGGCTCTTTGCTCAGCAGGGAGTCTGCTTGTCCCTCTCCCTCTGCTTCTCCCCGACCCCCAAAAATAAATAAATAACTTTTCATCTGTTAACTCATGTTGCTATCCTTCCTCTCCCAGGAATAAAATACTGCTATTACCCTGTTTACACCTGAGGCCAAGGCACAGCACAATTAAGGACCTTGCACAAGATCACATAGCAAGTAAGTGGAGCCAAGATTTGAACCTAGGCTGTTTAACTCAGAACATACGTTTTTAAATGCTGCCTCATCCTTTTATTGGACGTGTACTAGGGGCCAAATCCAATGCTAAATGCTTGACATATCTCATTTCGTCCACAAGTCCTATAAGATTGATTTTGTACATAAACTGAGGCTCAGTATATTTTAGTAATATATCAAAAAATATGATCTAATAAGTGTCATGGCAGGGATGTGCAAAGTGTATTACTTTGGGGACACCTAAAATCCCAAGAACCCCAGGATGGGAGCTATTGATCTAGTGCTTAGTCTTTATACAAGAGAAATCAGAAAGTGTGTTGTAAGTTGAATTGTGTCCCCCAAAAAAGATAATGTTGAAATCCTAACCCCTGATTCCTAATGTGACCTTATTTTGAAATAGTTTTTGCTGATGTAATCAAAGTAGGATGGGGTCATTTGGGTGCCAGTCCAATGACTGGTGTCCTTAGAGCAGGAACATTTGGACACAGCACAGAGGGAAGATTACGTGAAGTCACAGACACACAGGAGAAGGCATGTGTGAAGATGGAGACAGATTAAAGTGATCTGTCTGCAGGCCAAAGAATGCTAAGGATGGCTCCCCACCACCAAACCTAGAAAAGATAAGCAAGGAGTCTACCTTCTATAGGCTTCAGAGAGAGCAGGGTCCTTGGGACGCCTGGGTGGCTCAGTCGTTAAGCGTCTGCCTTCAGCTCGGCATGATCCCGGCGTTCTGGGATTGATCCCCACATCAGGCTCTTCCACTGGGAGCCTGCTTCTTCCTCTCCCACTCCCCCTGCTTGTGTTCCATCTCTCTCTGGCTGTCTCTCTCTCTGTCAAATAAATAAATAAAATCTTTAAAAAAAGAGAGAGAGAGAGAGAGCAGGGTCCCGCCAACACCTTGATTTCAGACATCTAGTCTCCAGAACTTTGAGCATATACATTTCTGTTCTTTTAGTTCACTCAATTTGTGGTACATTCTTACAGCATTCCTAGGAAATTAATGGAGAGTATACACATAACATGAAACGTGAATTTGTTGCATCCCATCTGTAAAGCAGTGTCTAACTAGGACTTGAAGAAAATTGCTTTACAAAGAGTTAGAGATCCAAATCTTTGGTATGGTTTAAGTTAACATATACTAGGTGGTTAATACTTTCAAGTTAAGTGTATAATTCCACCACCCGATTACTAAAATATTTGCTTACATCCAAGATGAAAACTTGTTAACACATTCCTGAGTGTTTTCCTTGAATTCTGAGCATTCCCCAAAATCAATCACCTTTGTTATTGCCAAGTCATGACAGTTCCACAGAATATGATGTTTACAAATTCACTAACTGTAAAGAGAAACAAGACTTCTGGTTATAATTAAATTTAATGTTCTCTCATTTCTGGATTTATGTTGTTTTTTTAAAGATTTATTTATTTATTTTAGAGAGAGAAACAGAGAGAGAGAGCAGCAGGGAGGGGCAGAGGGAAAAGGAGAAAGATTCTTAAATCAAGCAGACTCCACGCCGAGTGCAGAGCCCGTGTGGGGTTTGATCTCACGACAGTGAGATCATGACCTGATCCGAAAATAAGAGTCGGACGCTTAACTGACTGTGCCACCCAGGTGCCCAAAAAGGTTTTATTTTTAAAAGAATCATGCTCTATCAACTTAAATTTCATAAAATGAGATCTCAATATGATGTCGTACATCACAGCACTAATAACATTTTGCAACTTGCTAAGAGAAACTATACAAACACAAGGAAGGAGGGATGCTTTCTGTAACAAGGTATGAGTTAATTTAAAAAGAACACATTTATAAGAAAAAGCAAAAAAAAAAAAAAAGTCCTAATCACCAAAATACATGCCATTGTTTTTTATGGTACTCATGTGAAAACGTTTAAAGCTGTCAAGGTATGTCAGAAGTTTGCAGGAAATGAGCCCGTAGTAAGTCTCAAACAGGGTACATTCTTTCCCACTGTTAATTTCCTTCCATGCCAGGGGCATTTCAGCATCTGTAGTTTCTGAGGACGTAAAAATGAACTTATAGCAACATCTGTTGTATCTGATGTGCTTTTTCCCAGAAAACTTTGAATTGTGGATGGGTATAAGGCCAATGGACTTGGCACAAATCCCTACAAACACATCAGCAGGAACCATAATGGGTACTTCTTTAAAAACCACATACATCATCCGAGCCACTTCTTGGGACATAATAAAGGCCTCACCACTGCAGTAATCTGGGTAGTACTTTTCTGGGTACTCGCTAAAAGGGACAAATTCTTGACTATTGGGGTCTCTGTTGGGTGTATCCTGATGGATAACTCTTCCTACATAGGTATCCTCAAGGTGTTCTTTCAGATTGAGAAGATAGTCTACCAAGCTTGGTAGGTTGACAAACATCTCTTCATCAACCTTGAGAATGAATAGGGCATTAGGGCAGAAAGTCACAGCCCACTGCATCATTGTGATGATCTTCAGGGTTTGGTTCTCAGTGCTGTCCAAGAAGATTCCTTCAATTATATCATTATTTTTATGGGACTCTTTGTCTATCTCTTGCTGAGTAGTTACCAAAACAGGCATTCCCAAAGCAAACATCGTGAGAACGTGGTGCCCTTGGACACTGGTCACGTTACCCCAGGTTTTCCTGATGAGGTCTCTCCTTGTTCCATTTCCTGGGCTACTGAAGATAAGAGAGAGTAAAAATATGTTCTTCCCTTTACACAACTCCGACTGGCTCAGGATATAATACTTGGAAAGATTACTTCTTAGGGGTTCCACGTTCAACTTTCTTGCCTTATCCTTTATTTCGAGAACTTTCATATCTACATAAGGCAAAGCATGCAGAAAGTATTCTTCCACAAAATCAGCCCCAAAAAGCAAGGCATGGAATAGGATAACATTAAATAGAATGAAACACCACTGGTGAGTCCGGATCCTGCAGAATGTCACCTAAATAAGAAGAAAACACATGTTCATTCAAACTTCATCTCCATTCTTGTTTTTGCCCCCACTGAATGCTATAAGTACTTCTTAGAGCACTTTGAGTACACTATTTTAGGGATTTCTGATTTATTTTTGTTATATGTCTCTCCGACTAGATCGTGGCCCCTTGGACAGGTGGCATCATGCCTCTCTTCTCCAGTGCTGCAGAGTTCGGTGTTCGGCACAAAGTAGAAACTGAATAAAATGTTAGTTGGTTGTTTTCTCCCTTGTTTGGATGGAAGCCTACTTACTTTATGTAAGGCACTGTGTTCGACTCTGGAGAAGCAAAGAGGACTCAGACATAGACACATGGATACAAAGTAGCAAGCATTGTGCTAAAAACCTACAAGAAAATATATGATGTTCTTTCTGGAAGTGAAGCACTTGGATCAGTTTCTTCTCTAATTACAAAGGTCAAGGGCAAATTTTCCATGAAGTAGTTGCTTTTGTTGGCCAGTGAACAATGGGTACTATCAAACATTTACATCCTTCTAGTATGACTTTCCAATTTAATCTAATACTGAATTCTGACATTGTCTGTTTTGGCAATGTCCCCTAATCCATCTGACACATCTATCAATATGGGCAAATTCCCGCTATCTGCATAGCACCCCTTCGGAGAGCTAAGATGGACCTGTGCCAAATTTGCTCCACATCATCAGAGAAGATGGAAACTTTCCATCTGGAAGGGTAAATATAGTATTGTAACGTAACAGAGCAAGGAAACATTAAAGGAATTAAATTTCTACTGGAGCTTCGATTGACAAAGCCTCCCATAATAACAGTAACCTCTTACTGAGCACTTGCAGTGTGCCAGGCACTGTGCTAAGCACTTTACATGCCTTAATTCATTTAGTCCTGGTAATAACCCTTTTAGATAGGTTATCTTCAAAATTAAGGTAAGCATCCAAGTTTCGTAACTTGCTGAAGATCACTCAATGGTTAAGTACAAAAGGTAGGGCTATGATTTGAATTCAAGTCTGCGAAATTCCGAAGCTCACTCTTAACCACTGAGAATCCTCTCATCTTTTCCTTTTCTATGTCTACTAAATTGGAAAAGAACAACAAAACAAAACGAATTATATGTTCTTCCCTTTACACACCTCCGACTGGCTCAGGATGTAATACTTGGAAAGATTACTTCTTAGGGGTTCCACGTTCAATTTTCTTGCCTTATCCTTTATTTCGAGAACTTTCATATCTACATAAGGCAAAGCATGCAGAAAGTATTCTTCCACAAAATCAGCCCTGCAATTATAATCTGAACTCCTTTCCATTTTCTCAATGCTGATGATTTGCACATAGAAGAAACTTCAGCTTTTTCAAAGCCTGTTTTAATAAATATCAAATGCTTCAAAGATTTAAGAAACTTACCTGCATGTTGTCTGTGAGCAATTTCAGGGCTTTGGAAATTATTGAGTCCAGATGTCAAATGATGCCCAAATGTAGCTGAGCACCATTCCAGTCTAACAGCAATTGAAGTGAAGTACTTTGTGCCTGAGACTTTAAGGATAAAGTTTCTTCCTAATCAACCTGAGCTTTTGTCCCAGAATACCTGCTGGCTCCATAGGAAAGCAAGTGCATATTATGTTACAGCTAGAGTGAATCCAGAACAAAGAACAAAGAACACAAGCCTGTTCAAACACTTCCAACCTGTGTACCTCTCAAAACTGACCCCTTGCCTTTATGCTGAATTCCTGGTGAAGTGTGGGAGTTGAAAAAGCAGTTCTCCTACATCACCCCTCCACTCATCATCACACAAGGAGAAATGTCATACAGTCCGTTTTGGAGTGCTCTCAAGGAACTAAACAATTGGAATAGTTCCTGCTCCCTGGTATATGCATGTGCAAGACATGTACTAAACATCAAGGAATACTTGTCATCCCTAATGGGTACATTTTTTTCTCCCCAAAGAAACATCATAGGTGAGGCTCGGCTTATGTCTCATCGGGAAGGATTTTGAACTCCTACTATAGGCTATGCAAGAACTTTACTAGATCAGTTATCTGTCACCCAGATTATCTCTCCAGGAATTTTTACCTCAAAATGGAAAGCAACATGTAGTCCATTTTAGCCAGAATTGAAGAAACTAAGCACTTAATGTCTGCCATTTTCCTAGGGCACGAATGTGTAGGAATTATTCCAAACACTGTTTCTACCAGCAAGTTGAAGAAAAGAAACAACATGCAGCATATTTTCATGTTCTTGTCACATAAGCAGTTGTACTGAGCATTCTGTTTTCAGGCAGGGCTATATTTCATCTTTGTCTTTTCACATGTTGATCTCCTGCCTGCCGTTCACAGCATTTTTTTTTTTTTTTTTGTAATTGGTTGGCTAGGAAAATCCCATTACATTCAAAGTTGGCTATGGTTTCCCAACCACTGTCATGCAATCTTGGAAATTTTTACAAAGTGGGAAAATCTAACCTAGAAAATGCAAGTGAAAGGAAATTTTTTATACATTCTAAGTTTAGCAATTAAATACATCTTGTATTTAATTAAACACAAATCCTATTTTGCAATTTTCATTTCTCAGAGCTATAAATTTTGTTCCCAGATCTCCTCTTGGCTTCAACTTAGACAGTGTGGTTGTTTGGTCCATGGGTAGGTCAAACAACATTATCTCCAGGCAGCTCCATCTGGGATTTTCAGTTTGAGTCATCAAACTCCTACCATGTTGGGGTTGAGACACATAGGGGTGCTTGGTTTCTTTAATTACCTTGGCACTGCCTTCCCTTTCATGGAGGTTATCTGATCGTAGTACCCATGTCTTCCTAAATTTTCTTATAATGTTGTCATCAGTCACTCTTTGGCTAGAGAGGCTTCCCGCTACCTACCAAATCAAATTTGCTCTCTTGAGACCTGACTCTCAAGACTTCTACCTCACATAGTCAAATTTTTATTTCCCATGTTTCAAGTACACCAGATGGACCCAGGATGCTTGGAGCCTTGGCCATTCTCTACCACTAACTGGATATGTGACTGTCGTATTGTCTATATAATGTGCTATATCTCTTGGACCAGTCTGTTCAACAAGGTAGCCGATAGCCACGTGTGGCTATTTAAATTTAAATTAATTAAAATTGTATTTCCTCAGTCATATTAGGCATTTTCAAGTGTTCAATAGTCACAAGAGGCTAGTGACTGCCCTATTAGACAGTGCAAATAGAAAATATCATTGCTGAAATTCTTATCAGATGGTTCTGGTATAAGATACGATTGTGTGCATGCAGTTTATGAGCTTTTACAGAGAGACAAGGAGAATTTATGCTCTGCAGGGGTCCTGGGGTGAAATCCTATGATAGCCAGCTAGTAAGACTCTGGGCAAGATAATTAAATCCCTTTTGACCTCGGTTTCCCCTTCTCTAAAAACGCAACTAATAATAGAAACTACCGTGTAGGGCTGCTGTGGGAATTGAGTGCGGTGACCCAAAGCGCCTGGTACATAGGAAGCAGTTTTAGTTCTTTGACACTTAAAGATTTATGCTTCATCTTTCAGTCCTCAGAAGGATCACGCGAGGAGGGTACTATAACTACTATGCAGAAGAGGGAAATAAATCAGAGTGGCTCAATAAGTAGGCCATAGGCACAGCCAGAGTGTAAGACCTGGGTGGGATTCGAATCCAGATCACCTGACTCATTCTTTCGCTCACCAATCCCCTTAACTTGCTTAATTTTTCTCCTTAGCACTTGCTAAGACTTGCACCATGCCTTGCTTAGTTATTTAACTGCCTGCTTCCCCCGCTAGGACGTAAATCCCAGGCGATCGTCTATTTTTGTGCTTTTCGCTCATCTCTCGGAACAGTGTTTGGGAAAAAATAAGTGGCACAATGGGTTGTTTTACTTTGGACAGGTCTCTGAAATTTTCCTCCCTCTCCTCCGAAAAGAGAGGATAAGAAAAAGTGCCACACAGTGCAAGGTCAGATCGGAGGAGAGGCGGTTTCGATATATAGCTGTGAAACAAGTTCAGGAAGAAGCTCCACAGGTCTAAGCTGTAGCGCGCATGCTCCCCCTCCCTCCGCGCTCTCCCCGGCCAGCCAGCTTCCCCCGCGAGGCCGGGGCCGGAAGTGCACCCGCGTCCGCTGGGCGCCGCGGGCGGAGGGACGCGCGGAGATGACGCAGGCAGCACCGGAAGCCGCTCCCCTGTGAGGTTGCAGACCCCGAGCGGCGGCCGCTGGTCCAGGTCTGTACGTGAGGCGGGGCCGGGCCGAGGAGGGGGCTCTCAGGCCCCCGCGCCGCTGCTGACCAGCCGCGCCTCGGGCCGTTTGTCTTTCTCTCCGTGCAGGCGCCATGGCTGCGGAGCGGACCCGGCCGCTGCGAGGCTTTGGCGGCCCGAGCGCGCCTAGTCGGTGTGAGCCCGGCGCGAGGTCCCGGGCCCCGGGGCGCTCGCTCAGGTCAGTGCTGCGCGGAACACGACTCTGGAAGCAGGGGACCTGGGAGCGACGAACGGGTTGAAGGGATCTGGAGTTGATTTTAGAGATGGGAAAATTGAGTCTCGGAGTTACTGCCTCTTAGTTCCTCAGTTTCCTTAGCTGCGAAATGAGTTAACAATGATGTCCCAGGGGAGCCATGACTTTAAAAGATGATGAAGTGTGGCGAGGTGGTTTATGAAGTACAAAGCGCTGTGTTAATGTGAGGGACTGCGCCATAGTTGTGGGTATGCGATGGAAACAGGTGTGTATGTGGGGTGCCGCTTGAAATACAGATAACAATATTAATGCTAAATAATAATGGTAACTGGCGTTTCTTGGAGGCTTACAGTGTGTCGGGTACTGTGCTAAACGCTTTACGTGCATTATCCGACTTAATCCTCACAAAAACCTTAGTAGGGAATGCTGTGCGTGGTTGCATTTTACAAGTGAAGAGATTGGACCTCAGACGGGTGAAGTGATTTCCCCAGGGTCACTCAGCAACAAGTGGAGTTGCAGAGCCTGTATTTAACACTGTATTCTTTCCGAGCTGTTTTTATTTATCTTAAAGGCGGTTTTAAAATAAATAGTATATTCACATGGTTTTAAATTCAAGAAAGGGCTCCTCGCACCTATTCCTTAGCTCCAGTTTTCTCTGGAGGCAACCAGTGTTACCAGCTTTTTGAATATTCAAAAGATAACAGGCATGTGTATGTTTATAAATACACGTTTTCAAAACCTCTGTACTGTAACGGCCGATAATGCTTGATAAGAAAACAGAGAAGATGAAGCCACCTCTCCAACAACAAATGTCATGCTTTCATTCTTAACTAGGCCGGGTCCTGGTGGAGAAGAGGAAAACACATATGTGATGTTTTATCCAGAATGGCGGTCTCTAATAAAACCTAGGGGTATAGGTTTTGTTTTGTTTTCAGAGGGTGGGGGCTGGGAAGGATGTTAAGCTGCTGCTTCCTATGGGACCCTGGGAAAGTCACTCCACTTCTTAGGCCATACATTTCCTCATTTATTAGTTAAGGGCAGTAGTACTGATACTTCCCACAAAGTTCTGATAATCAAAGGAGTTACTGTCTATGAGTAGTACTTAAGTCTTTTAAAACCAATACAAATATGAAAGTTGCCTAAGAGAACATAGGAAGTGAATGGCAGAACTAGAGACCAAATCCAGACCTCCCATCTTCCAGTTTAGGAGTCTTTCTCACACCACCCATGTCGGAGCCTTGTGATTGTTAATATTGAGGGCAGAAGGGCAGGTTTAATGTTTAATCTGAAGTGGGGAAAAAAGGGCAAGGCAGAATTGAAGTGTGGGTAGAGACAAAAGTGCACCTAGTGGGAAATTCTAGCCTCAAGTCAATAACTATCCTTAATTATGAAATTAAACCCCAGTAAGTTTAATCCCTTGAGTTTTTCCTCCATATATTTTAAGCCATTTTAAGGGAAACTTTATGATAAGGATCGTAGGATTGAAAGGGATGTTAGTGGTTCTATCTGTTCCAACCTTAGGGCTACTATAAGCTTTCCTGGCAGGTATTCATAGTAATAAAACTAACAAAAATATGATGTGAGTTACTTTAGACTGTGTGTTAAGGATGTCCCTGCCCTATTTCTGATTTTCATAACTCTCAAAGTGATAGCTTCCATTTTACACATGACAGAACTGAAGTTTAGAAGTTGGTCAAAGTTGTCCATGATTCTGCAGGAAGTGGCTGAATCAGTAAAAGATTTGACTCACTCCAGAGCATTTTCATTTACCTCATTCTCCCTCTATTTCTAACTGTCCTCAACTTTCCCAGCAATGGGAATCTCACACCATTCTGGAGACAGCCCTTATATTATTGGAAAGTGCCTGTTGAATTGAAACCCTGCTTCCTGAAGTTGTCCCATTTGGGCTTTGTGCTGCCAGTACATGATATTCCTAGAGGCTCTCTAAAACGGTTCCTTTTAGACCTGTAACCTGCGATCTTAAGAAAGTTCCCTCCAAAGACAGTTGATTTTTTTAGGAAAGTAAAAACTGGTGTTTTTTTAATAGTGCAGTGTTGGGGAAAAAATTATTAGGGGTTAAGAGAATATCTGAATCTCAGAAATGGCTGAGTTTTTTAAAGGTGCTCATTGGAAAGTTTGTCCCATAATCTTCTGTGGTGTCATGAGTACATTAATTTGGCATTCTGTAGGATGTCTCTTAGTTTTTGTCAGTGGTGGAAACCTGATAATGTTTTCATGGGTATTATAAATTTTCCTTGTAGTCATTTAAATAATAATTCAGCTTATAAGCAGAAATAAGTATTTCTGTGATGGATGTATGGATACTTGTGTGTGTGTGTAGATGTGAGAGAGGATGTCCTCCACACTTCTTCCTGGGTAGATGTTTTGGTGTTTTTAATTGGCCAGTATTAATTAATTAGCTGTCATGACATTTTGTGAACGTCCACAGAAAAGAGTTGTTTTGCCTTACTGTGCGTGGTTTTTTTAGAGTAAAAAATTTCCAGAAATGTTACAGATAGAATGATGTTTGGATTCAGAAGGAGGAGGCTTGTTAGCTTGTTTTGTTGATAAAACTTTTGGTGAACTGATTATGTTTTGGCTGCCAGGTAAATCCTTAAACTAATAAATCCTGCCTAGCCCAAACCCTGAGGATTCCAGAGTATTATTTTAAAGTTCATTCACTGTTCCCCAAACCAAACTATCAGATATGATTGGAAGGTTTGGTTGCTTTTACTCTTTTGTGTCCAATAATATTCTTGTCAAATTTGGTATTGGGAAATAAGTGAAAATGATTTTTACTGACCTACATGAACAAAGTGGGAAGATGAGATTTGGCTTTTGATGTAGACTTGACCTAGATGACATATATGGGAAGGAATTTTCCTCTTCTGCATTAATTTGGATATAAATTTTTAAAATTAGTATGACAATCTGGTGGGAGAATAAGTGGTCAGATTAGAAGGGAAGATGTTTTTTTTTTGTTTTTAAATTATGGAAATGTTTAAGCATGTGATAATAAAGAGACCTCCGTGTACTGATCATCCAGCACTAACATCTATGAACATATAGCCAGCCTTGGGAAAGATGTTTTTACTGATTTGCTTTGTTTTTTGTTTTCTTTTCATTAGTTTAGTCCGTTTTGTTAAAAGTGGGTTGACACCTTGACACAGTATGTGATGCTGTATATTGTAAGGGTTTTTTTGTTCCAGTTAGTCCTGGAGCAATTTGTCATTCTCCTAAAGGAGAAGGTGCTGTAATCAGATAGTTACAGTGCCTCCAGATTTTATGACCAGGTTGTGATTCTCCTGGTTGTAGCCGTCATCAGAAAGAGACAGCTTGGTGTGGGTTGGAAGAGTACTGACGGTGAGAGCACTGACCTCCAGGCTGTTCTGATGCTATTTTAATAGCTCTGTTGACACTAGGCAAATCACTTACCCTCTCTGACTTTTAACTTCCTCCTCTGCAAAGTGGAGATGATGCTACCTGGTTTTTTTGGTGTTTGGAAGCACCAGGATTACTAATTTGACTTACTTGTGCAGGCTTCCTTGACCTCATGGTTAGGAGTTGTCACCAGCTCATATGAGACTTATAAAAACTGTGTAAGGTCACCTGAGGCCTTTGGTAATTCATGTTCTAACAGGCAGTGCCATAAACAAAGTAGAAGAGCCAGAATACCTGAGCCACATAACTTTTTACATCTGCTTATTTTTCTTCCCTAAACCTTTTTTGCCTGAACATCTATTGAAAAGCCAGTAGTCAGTTTTGTGATTTTGGTAACAGGTCAGGCTGTGCCCAGCATGATAACTAATAAATCCAGTTACTGCTCAGAAGACTTGCCTTCTGGTGCTTATTTTTGTGATTTTAGTACCCAAATAGGATGTATTAAGGAAATTGTGTTATGATGGTTTTGATGTGGTGGGGGAGAAGTATGTGGAATAAACTATTTTGTAATGAATAAATACTTTGTAAATCTTTTACTGTGAAGATGCGTGGAGCATGTGCTAGACTTCAAAAGGAGCAAGTCACATACACCTACATAAGTCTCACTGACTTGTGTTTCAGAGATCATGATTTATTAAAATATGTTTTCTCAGATGTATTTTCCTCTGTGTGCATGGAAGATTTTCAAATGCAATTTATTAACTGTAAAGTTGTAATGTAGTAACTAAGCATAAAGTTGTAATGCCACGTTTTTTACACTAATTTTCATTTGTTAGCAGTCTTGCTTGAACAGTCTTTTTGAGCAGAACTAATACAATATTTTGATGTGCCACAGGTAAATTTTTCCATAACCTTATGGAGAGAAAGGACTTTGAGACATGGCTTGATAACATTTCTGTTACATTTCTTTCTCTGACGGACTTGCAGAAAAATGAAACTCTGGATCACCTGATTAGTCTGAGTGGGGCAGTCCAGCTCAGGCATCTCTCCAATAACCTGGAGACTCTCCTCAAGCGGGACTTCCTCAAACTCCTTCCCCTGGAACTCAGTTTTTATTTGTTAAAATGGCTCGATCCTCAGACTTTACTCACATGCTGCCTCGTCTCTAAACAGTGGAATAAGGTGATAAGTGCCTGTACAGAGGTGTGGCAGACTGCGTGTAAAAATTTGGGCTGGCAGATAGATGATTCTGTTCAGGACGCTTTGCACTGGAAGAAGGTTTATTTGAAGGCTATTTTGAGAATGAAGCAACTGGAGGACCATGAAGCCTTTGAGACCTCATCATTAATTGGACACAGTGCCAGAGTGTATGCACTTTACTATAAAGATGGACTTCTCTGTACAGGTAGGAGACCCTGGAACTGTTTTGTTGTTGTTTTGCATTTCGTAGGGTATAATCTTAGAAACAGAACAAACTACTCCTTAGGGTTGAGGATGGCAAGTATTAACTATATATCTATAGTGGCATTCCCTCCACCCCCATCCCTGAGTGGTTTTACCTCCCTTTATCCTCTTTCCCTCTAGAAAACAAATCATTTTTATAAAATTGTATGAGAAGAAAGCTCCAGACATTCTTTTAAATGTGATGTGAATCAGAAAGCTGTAACTATTTTTTTCAGTGCTTTTTTCTTCCATGTACAGTTCTCCATGTTGGTTAAAAATTCTTTTTTCTGTCAGCAATGTTTTTTGAGAAAAGTCAGTGGAAAAGTTGGTGTCTAGACCTAGCAAGTAGTTAGATCATCTTGGAAGAATTACTTAACCTCTCTGTGTTTGTTTCCTTGTCTATAAAATATGGAAAGGGAAGTATTTCTCTTTTGCTGTAAATTCCTGTGGTTTTAAGAAGAATTAGAAGAGGCTGAACATGGAAACAAAGTTAGATATTTTAACCCTAAGCAATTAAGTAACTATATAACAAAGTAATCATTAAAATTTGAAATTATGTGTATCTTCTTGTTATAATGGGCATATGTTTCTGCATATAATTATAATCAGCGCATATGTTTTAGGCAATTCATTTTGATAGGCATTGTAAGTAATTCTTAGACAATGTCTAGAATGGTTCCAGGCAGTTCTTATCAATGATCCCAATGCCTAGTCACTTTCATTGTATATAATATTTAGGGATACTTGGTGTTCTTTCTTCATTCAAGATAATTTCTTTCTTTTTTTTTTTTTTTTTAATATTTATTTACGAGAGACAGGGAGCACAAGTGGGAGGGGTACAGGAAGAGGGAGAGAGAATCTCAAGCAGACTCCTTACTGAGCATGGAGCCCGACACAGAGCTTGATCTCACAGCCCTGAGATCACAACCAAAGCTGAAAACCAAGAGTCAGGTGCTTAACCAACTCTGCCATCCAGGCGCTCCCCAAGATAATTTCTAATGAACATTTATGAGTATTATCTAAAGTACATAGTTGCCTTTTTTAATAGCACCTCCTGTTCTTTTATGTATATATGTCATCATTATTTAGTTGAATATTAATGCATATTCAGGTTGTTTCTATTTTTATGAATTTTTTTTGCATTTTTCCCCTCGAATTATTTACTTGAGGCAGAAGCCTCAAAGAAGAATCACAGATCCAGAAATATGAATGATTTTAAAACTCCTCTTACTGTCCTTTGCAGAGAGATTGAATTGGTGCCATGGCCACAGCAAAGTTTTTAAATAACCTGCTTCTTTCTGAGAGTTCCACTAGACTCAATTTTAATATTTTTGAGATGTAGGATTTCTCAAGGATATACATTTTTCTCATGTGGTGATATAGTCTCTGAAATGCCAGATATTTTGCCAGTTTTATAAAATTTAAGGCTTTCATGGTTTTGTTTGTTTGTCATCCTAAAGTTACTCCGTGCTCATGTTATTCCCTGTCCTATAAGCCAGATTATTGGAACGGCATCATCTGTTCTTTTATACTTTGATGTACTTTCCCATTTGGGGTGATAGCTTTTCTGTATCCTTTTTGCTTATGATCAATGGCAGGTAGTTTTTAAAGATTAAGACAGCATTACCTTTGAGATTTGTGGTCACTTGCACTTGAGTAAATACTGTCAGTTGACTCATTTTCAGAACCACATTGAGCATTTTAAAGAAAAAAATTCTCGTCAAACTTTACTTTTGAAATGCAGTAAAACTTCAGTTACTTGAAGCAGAAGTGAATGGGACACATTCACTGAATTCTTTAACTACCTGGAAGGTTAATATCTACAATAACTGTGAACCCACCCCTGCATTTTAAGGTTATTTTCTAAGTGGCCTATATTCTGTATTTTGTATTCTGATTAAATTCATCAGCTTTGCATACTGAAAATTAGGCTCTATTGAAAATAATCCAGAGCATTGGTTTAATTTTTCTTTTTTTTTTTTTTTAAAGATTTTATTTATTTATTTGACAGAGATAGAGACAGCCAGCGAGAGAGGGAACACAAGCAGGGGGAGCGGGAGAGGAAGAAGCAGGCTCATAGCTGAAGAGCCTGATGTGGGGCTCGATCCCATAACACCGGGATCACGCCCTGAGCTGAAGGCAGGCGCTTAACCGCTGTGCCACCCAGGCGCCCCTGGTTTAATTTTTCTAATAGCAGCATCCCTGGGACTGTAAAGTGAGAGAAGTATTTGTTATACCATTATACATGTGTTTGTTGCATGCTATTACTGAAGAGCTTGTGTTTTCTCTTTGGTTGAATTGGGAAATTCTGAATTTGGCAATAAGTTTACAGTGACATCTTTAGATTAGCCCCTTGAACAAGCAATAAAATAGTATTGCCAAAAAGATTGGTGGCTGATGCTAAAAATTAACACAGTATAGTGAATTAGGTAGTTATCCTTCTGCTTTGTTCTGAAATGGTAATTACGAAAGGAACCTGTTGTGCTTTCTGCCATTCAGTAGATATTTATAAAATGACTTCTGTGTGAAAGACAATGTCAGGGCATGCATGGATGAATTAGGACAGTTCTTTGCTCAGAGAACGTACACACTGGGATCGGGAAGGTAGCCTGATTAAGTCTCCATGTAAACTATTGCTAATCAGAGAGCACTTGCCCTTCTAGAGAGGGTAGCTGCTGCTCCACTGTAGTGAATTATTGCCATTTGGGATTTAAGTTTAGGGTAATCAGATCTGATATTAAGAGAAGTCCCAAATCTAGATTTCTGTGCAATATTTTGATTTTTTTTAGTGTATTTTTAAGTATTATTCACATTTTAAAAATATTATGATTGGGGGGCGCCTGGGTGGCGCAGTCGTTAAGCGTCTGCCTTCGGCTCAGGGCGTGATCCCGGCGTTCCGGGATCGAGTCCCACGTCAGGCTCCTCCGCTGGGAGCCTGCTTCTTCCTCTCCCTCTCCCCCTGCTTGTGTTCCCTCTCTCGCTGGCTGTCTCTCTGTCACATGAATAAATAAAAAAAAAAAAAAATCTTAAAAATATTATGATTGGGTCATATTGAGTCTGCAAGCTGCCATATTGTGACTTTGGCTTATAGTTGAATAAGAACAATAATAGCTACAAAAGAGGTGTGATCAAATGATATAGTTGAATTATATGAGAAAACAAATCATGTAGTTGTTCAGAGGAAGGAGTGATTTCCTCCATTTGCAAAAATTGAGCAGTGTTTATGTTGAATCTTGGAGAATGGGTGCATATTAGAGAGATGAGAATAAGTGCTTTCCAGTAGGAAGATCAGCATTAGCAAAGGTGTGGAAAGGACTAAGCATGGAGCATATAGGAGGAAAATAAAGAAAATTCATTTTAGCTGAACTCAGGATATAAGTAGGGATTCTATGAGATTCTTAGAATATAAGCTGAAGAATTGGCTTGAGGTATAGTATAAAAACCTTAAATATTGGGAACATGAGTTTGGACAGTTTTCTGTGAGTAGTAAGAAAAAAAAATACGAAAGATTTCTGAGCTGAAAAAGGGCCAGTATCAGAGCTATCTTCCAAGTAGACCAGTGTTTCTTATCTCTGTCAGACCCAGGTCCTCTTCTTATAAATATTTTATAATATTCTCTTACCTCGAAGTAAAATTCATAGAAATAACTTAGCTGCACGTACACATATTTCAAAAAATTAGTGTAATACTTAAACTCTGATCCAGAGCAGAAATAAAAAGACAGTAATTTAAAATAATACACATTAAACGTGTTGCGCTCATGCACAGCTGTGCTAGACGACAGACGTGTAATCACACGTTTGCACCTGTGTATGTACTGTTATCATGAACATGACAGCTCTAAATGCGGAATGTTGTATTTGTACCATCAGTGATGTGACCTCAAGTGGTGAAAAACTCTTAGCAAAGTCCCCAACAAAGCAAAGTACATTTTTCCTCAACCTACCTGGTACACTCAGAAAATTTAGAATAAACTCCATGCTTTTATAAAACAGGTCTGAGGCTCAGACAACTAAGAATAAGCTTTTCACTTAGTATTGGGCAGAATCTTTAAGAAGTCATGCAAATTATGAGACAATTCTTTTTGTGTTCTGTCCCAAACGTTCCAGGATGTCTAGCATTTCCAACCTTTGCCCAATAGAGGCTAGTAATGCCCCTCACCCCCTGCCCCAGAATCATTGTGACAATTGAAATCACCCCTACACATTTCTAAAATGTTCCCTTAGGAGATGATACTACTTCTGTTGAGACCTTTTGACAGAGACAAATGTAGAGTTTCTAAATTAAAGTATTAGAGTATTTCAGTTGAGATAAGAGTAAATAGATCTAGATTTAGGACAGTAAGGGTAGAGATTTTTTTAAAGGAGCAGTTAAATGGAAGAGCAGCCACTGAAATGGAATTGACAGGATTTGGCAGTGAATTGAGTATGTGGCGAGGAAAGGATTGATTTAAAAAATGACTGGGATTTCTAGCTATATATACACCTGGGAAGTTGGCGGTACTAGTAACAAGAATAGGAAATGAAGGAATAAAGTCGAGAGGGTAGAGGGAGTTCAGTTTGGGATGAACTTAATGCAGCTGGATGCGAGTGGAGATTCCACAAATATCTGGAAATGCAACATCAGAGTTTTGGGATGTAGCTCAGGGCTAGAGCAAAAGGTTGAGGGGTTAGCCACATCACAGCTATGGCTAGACAAGTTTTATTTTATTTTATTTTATTTTATTTTATTTTATTTTATTTTAGTTAAAGATTTTATTTATTTATTTGACAGAGAGCCAGCGAGAGAGGGAACACAAGCAGGGGGAGTGGGAGAGGAAGAAGCAGGCTCCCAGGGGAGCAGGGAGCCCGATGCGGGCTCGATCCCAGGACCCCAGGACCACGCCCCGAGCCGAAGGCAGACGCTTAAGGACTGAGCCACCCAGGCGCCCCATAGAACAGGGAAATTTTAAAAGGAGATGGAGAGGAAGAAGAATAGAGCCTAGGATGGATCCTCGAAGAGTGTACTTAGAGGGGGAAGAAGTACAGAAGCAGAATGGTGATGAAGAGTTTCAAGAAGGACATTGAAAATTGCCTGTCTCGAAGATGCAGTGACAAATGTTTCTTCATTTGGTCATCAGAATCAGATGCCCCCAAGAGGCGGCTGAGAGCCAAGATCTGATTCTACCAGTTAAATATTTAAACTTCACTTGATCGATAGTTTACTCCATTTGAGTTACAGCTCCATTTTCTGCTTACCTTTTTGTTATATACCCATCCCTGTAATTTTTTATATCAAGGTGTTGTTTTCATCATCTTTCCTGAATAGAGAGGGCTTGTTTTTTTTCTTTCATATAATGAAAAATAGTCTGCATTTATTTAGTCCCCTTTCATCCCTGGGTTGCATCATTGATGACCTGCTGCTGGTCAGCACAGCAAACGGGAGTCCACAGGGAATGTTGAAATAAAACTAAACAGGAGGGGAGAATAATGGCTCCTGAAGCCTAACAGTGGAGACTAGACTTGCAACACTATAAAATCGAACTGAAGTCAAGGTAATTGCTCTCTGATGTTTCTTTAAGGTGTGAAACTGAATGGCCCAATATTTTCCTATATAAACTAATTTAAATAATTATGATAATCTCCCTTTTTTTGTTGTTTTTATCAAGTTGTGTAAAATATACGCAAGATTGAGGAGCCAATCATGCCACTTCCTAAGGCATATTTATAGAACACCTAGATTTATCATTTTAACCAATTTTTTAAAAAGATTTTATTTATTTATTTGACAGAAAGGCAGCGAGAGAGGGAACACAAGCAGGGGGAGTGGGAGAGGGAGAAGCAGGCTTCCCGCTGAGCAGGGAGCCCGATGCTGGGATCACGACCTGAGCCAGAGGCAGACGCTTAACGACTGAGCCACCCAGGCGCCCCTCATTTTAACCATTTTTAAGTGTTGTGTAGTTGAGATTATCTAGACATACTGTCTAGTATAGTAGCCACAGGCCACATAAGGCTTTTGAGCTCTTGAGGTGTAGCTAGTCCAAACTGAGATGTGAAATGGGAAATACTCAATGGATTTCAAAGACTTAGAATATAAAATATTTCATTAATTTTTTATATTGGTTACATGTTGAAATTGTATTTTTGATATATTGAGCTAATGAAATTACATGTTTTTTTACTTTTTAAAGTAAATAGAAAATTTTAAATTACATATCTAAATTACTTCTGTGGTGTGTATTTTGTTTCTGTTGGACAGTACTGTTTCCAAATTTTATTTTTAAGTAATCTCTACACCCAACATGGGGCTTGAAGCCACAACCCCAGGATCAGGAGTCACATGCTTTGCTGACTGAGCCAGCCCAGTGCCCCTCCCCAGATGATTCTCCTGTCTCCATATGACTGTTGAGGAGCACCAACCAAGTCCCACCCCCTGTTTGATAAAGGAGAAATTGAGTCTGTCAATAGTAAAGTGACAGCAAATATAGTCTTCGTTTCAGTGTGTTCTCCTAGCATTTGTCCAGGTTGAATTCATGCTCTACCCCTTTCATAAGTGGTATTTTTCCATTGTGTGAAACAGTGGCTTTTCACCAGCCCTTAAAGGTAAAATTGTGGCCGGCTTTATTTAGTCATTTCGTCTTTTCTAAAACTGGTCATTCAGAGCTTTCCTGCATACTATGTCCTTGTCATAGTGACTGTATTTTTTGTATTCTCAAAACGTCTTTATTGATTCTTATTATTACTTTTTTGTTATAAAGGTAAGTTTGTGAGGCTGATTTAATCATTAGACTTTTAAACGTAATTAAAGCTAATCCTGAATTATCATCATGATCAGTATAATCTCATCAGATGCAGGAATAAAACCTACTTTTTTCTGCAGAATCTTAAGAGTCTTTATAAGCTCATTGTTGAGTTGTTGTGAATGTCTGGGAATAATTTATCCGTGGTTTTCTTAGAGGTTCCTTTATACACTTCAGGATGGCTCAAGGAATTAGCAGTTAGCCTTTGCAGAAGTTAGCCCATGATCTGAGGCTTATCTTTGATGTTAGAGTAGAATATATCCCAGCAGGCAGTTTTACTATTCTGCATGCGCTATTTGCCCAGGGTTAGGTCATGGATAGGCATGCATGTGTATATGTGCAGTCATAGGTAATAGTCCATTTCAGGCTCAAATCAGAAAGCTCATTGTAGTCAAAGATTTATGAAATCTCACAAGTGAAGCACCAGGGGATGCTTTAGTCTACTACAGCCTTATAGATTGGAAAGTAAAGGGAAAAGGACTAAACCGAAAAGTTTGCAGTCTGCATGCTGTTCACACCATTTTGGTGACCATGAGTGAGTTATTCCCTCCCCGTACTTTGCTTTTCTCAGCTATGAAATAGAAATGCTAGAAGAGGGGATCATGAGGTTCTACTTGAAGAATACCATGGTTTGGGGATTGATTTTCCTTCTTTAGTGTTTGGTTTTTTACTAACCTCCCTGTTTTTCTCTTGAAGGGTCAGATGACTTGTCTGCAAAACTGTGGGATGTGAGTACAGGGCAGTGCGTTTATGGCATCCAGACCCACACTTGTGCAGCAGTGAAATTTGATGAGCAGAAGCTTGTGACAGGCTCCTTTGACAACACTGTGGCCTGCTGGGAATGGAGTTCCGGAGCCAGGACCCAGCACTTCCGGGGGCACACAGGGGCGGGTGTGTTGCCCTTTTTCAGGGGTTTCTACAGTTACTTTAACCTCATTCCTTAAGATCAGGAGCCAAGAATGTGACCCCGTTTTGTTTTCTTTTTGCTTTTTAACTTAACATGCCTTTCCCTCCTCTTTTTTCTTAGTCATAGCGATTAATCCCTTTATTTAAGGTACTCCTATTTGGAATTTTTTCCCGAATTTTGCTTTTTCCTTGGCACATTTCAGAACTCTTCTATGTACCCTTGTGCTGGGAAGGGGTGGTTCTCCTTATGTGTTTCATTTATACCCTGTTGAACAATCAGTTTATTTTGTTTTTGTCAGGTTCCATACCTCCAAATTGAGCAAGTCCTACACTTATAAATTCAGTGTACTCTATTTGTAGAATTAGGGCTGAAAATCCTTTGGAGTGACAGTAGTTCTCAGATTGTATGATCTATACATGCTATGTTGGATTGGAGTTGACAGTTGATTAAAATTAACCAGTGCCTAGAGATAAGATAAAGGAAACAGATACCTGAATATTTCCTAATAATTTTATAGTGGCCTAGTGTGCAGAAACTGGTCATTTGAATGTAGCCTTGAGACCTGAGCTGCTAACCTCTGCTGTATTGTATTTTATAGCTTTGTGCAGAAATCATGTTGAGCTGTTTCCCAGCTTCTTGTGCATCAGCTCCCTTCTTCCTTTCCTCTGTTTACCCATTGCCTCGGCCCTGGAGAGTCACAGTCTATGATCTTAAGCATCATGTTTTATAAGCAGCCTTCTTGGACTCCCCTCTGTAGGTTTCCCGATAACCTGTATTTTGTCCTAACACTCCTCATACAAAAAAGTATGGCGGTCTGATTCCCCACTAGGCTATACACTCCAGGAGGACAGGGATCCTGCATGTCTTGTTCACCCTTAGGTCCTGAGTTCCTTGTATTGTGTCTGGTGCTCAGTAATATTTTGAAGTGAACTAGCTATTGTGCTGACAACAATTTTCCCCATTTTGTTTGTCATCTTATACATGTTTTCCTCAGTCTATTTGTTACCACTTGCTTGTTATAGAAATTAATATTGGAAGGTACATGATTTAGCATGGTATATGTTAAATTGAGTGTACTGTTCTGTATGTCCAGATGTACATTGACTTCCAGGTGATTTTATGCCTGATCAACTTCAAGAGCTCTGCTCTAAAAAATTTCCTCCTTGCTGTTCCCTGGACATTGCTATGGCTTTTCCTAACTCCAAGCCTTTGCTGTTCCCTCTACCTGCAATATTCTCTTTCTTTTCTTGATAAACTCTACTCATCCTTCAGGGCCCATGTCCAGTATCACCTCTTCCCTGAAGTCCTCCCTGCTACCCTTGGGCAGAGTTAGTCATTCTCCTTGGTGTTTCCCTAGCAAGAGGTAAACAGTTAATTTTTTTTTTTTTTTTTTTGGACGACTCCTTCACCCTTCACTTAGACTGAGTTCCTTAAGGAAAAGCCCAATGTCTTCATCTCTGGGTCGCCAGTGTTCCTTTAGAGTTTGGCAGGCATTTAAAAACAAATGTGTGAATACTTGCTGTACTCAGGTACTGTTGTAGGTACTGGGGGTACACCCATGAAGAAATTCAGGTAATTGGAGAGAATGGTTTAGTTTGACCTTTGAGATACTTGTGTGTGTGTGTGTGTGTGTGTGTGTGTGTGTGTGTGTTTTTCTCATTTCACTGGCTTTTCTTGATTATGGGTATTGTTTTCTTGATTATGGGTATTATTCTTGACATTCTGTCTCATTGTGATGAATAGTGCAACTCTGACTAGGGCCGCCTGTGTTGTATTTTCCCTGCATGAGCTGGATTAGTTTTGTGGAGTGTCAGGCAGGCAGGCCTGAGTGGGAATGCCATTATCTCCAGCGCTGGTTTTACCTCTCAGTTCGAAGCTAGCACAAGTAAAAAGGATTGTGTTATTCCTGGGACATTTCATCCTTAGAATAATAAGCTATAATAATAATAACAAGAATTTTGAAATGGATGTATTTCTTATCATAAAATTCTTAGTTGAGTAGCACCATTCTTTTGTGTCTCTGGTTGAGAAATGACACAGTTGGTCAGGTAGGGAGAATGAACATGATTGAACTCTTATTATAAAAGACCCTCACAGGGGCATGTTTTAACTTTGTGTATGTTATATATACTAGTGTTTAGCGTTGACTACAATGATGAACTGGACATCTTGGTGAGTGGCTCTGCAGACTTCACTGTGAAAGTGTGGGCTTTATCTGCTGGGACGTGCCTGAACACACTCACCGGGCACACGGAATGGGTCACCAAGGTAGGAAGACTTACAGAAGAAATCTCCTTGACATCAGGCTTTGTAGGGGTGAGGGAGCTGGGGGTGGGGTGGAGGATGCTAGGTGCTGCCTTGTAAGTGGTAGGGGAGCCGTAAGATGGAGCGGATGTACCCACAGTGCACGATGGCCTGCAACAGTGACCAGCCAAGTAAAAGACGCTTGGTAAACAGTTAACAAATGAATGACTTATGGACGTGGAAAAATGCCCACAATGTATTCGGTGGGTAGAGGGAGCAAATAAAACAGGTCATAGACAAAAAACTACATTGTAGAGTACGATATCAATTTCTGAATAAGTGTGTTATGCACCAAAATGTTACAGGTTATTATTACTTATGAAATTGTAGGTGTTTTTTTCCCTTTAGGATAAACTTATTTCTTTTTTAATCAGGAAAGCAGTTTTCATCTTGAAAAAATAATAATTCCAAGAAATGGGATAAAGAAAAACGTATGGGATCTTTAAAAGAATATTGTGGTGTTTTCTCATTTTCAAAAAAAAGGTGGCTGTGAGGATCAAATGGAATATTAATCATGGGAATGTCATGCAGAAACGCTTTCCTGAACTTCCCATTCCTTTCTGTGCAGGACAGAGGATACAGGAGTGAGCAAAACAGACCCAGGCTTGGCCCAAGTGTTAGCCCAGTAGGAGAAACAGTTATTAAACAATAATTTCACAAATAAATGTACAATTACAAATGCCGTTAAGTGCTATGAAGGCAAAATGCAGCGTTCTGTGAAAAAGTCTAGAAGGTATCTAATTTAATTTGTTCAGGGAGAGCTGCTTCTTTTTTTTTCTTTTTTTTTAAGATTTTTATTTATTTATTTGACAGACAGCCAGCGAGAGAGGGAACACAAGCAGGGGGAGTGGGAGAGGAAGAAGCAGGCTCATAGCAGAGGAGCCTGATGTGGGGCTCGATCCCACAATGCCGGGATCACGCCCTGAGCCGAAGGCAGACACTTAACCGCTGTGCCACCCAGGCGCCCCAGGGAGAGCTTCTTGACAAGGGACAAAACATGCAGAAGAAATCGGAGGTAGCTGGGTAAAGAGTAGTGGAGTGTTTCAGAGTGCACAGTATGTGCCGAGGCCCTGGGGTGAGAAAGATCCCAGAACATTTGATGGCCTGATGGCCAGTGGAGCTGTGCTGTGGTTGGGGGCGGTATGGAGAGGTGGCCATCATGTAGGCCTTCCTTGGCCATGTTAAGGATTTGGATGTCATATGTGTAGTAGGAAACAGTTGAGTGTTCTGAGCAAGGAGCTATGTGACTTATCTGTTAAGAAAATAACTGCTAGGTAAAAAAAATGGATTGAAGTTGGGCACAAACAGACCCAGGGAGGCCAGGTAGGCTTTTGCAATAGTCTAAGCAAAAGATACCTGTGGCTCGGACCCGGGTGGCAGTGAAGAAAGAGAAGAGCACACATGAAGGATTTGTCTTCAAGGGAAAGCCAGCTGAACTTACCGACTCGTGCGGAACAAAGGAGGAGGAGTTAGAGCCATCCAGTGGGTTTTAGTTCACGTGGGTGAATGTGTTTTTCTGAAATAGGCGGAACTAAAAGGACAGTTTGTGAGAAGATCAATAACACCACTAAATTGTACACTTAAAATGGTTTGAGAAGAGTACATTTTATGTTATGTATCTTTTACCACAGTTCTGTAGTGGGCACATTGAATATTTAAATGGAAAAGTTACACACGACAATTTGGTGTTGTGTTAAGAACATTGGACTTGGGGCCAGGACGCTGACTGTGATGTCTTAAGACAAGTCCCTCCTCCCTCAGGGCCTGAGTTTCATCTGTTAAATGTTCCTGTGAATTCTGAATGAGATGATGGGACAGGACCCAGCAGGGCATCTGTGTGTAGTAGGTCTGTCAGTTTCAGTTGAATCTGCAACCCAAACTTCTGAAGAAGTGAGCTTGGCCTCCCTCTCACTTGGTGCTGACTTATTACAAAAATAACTGGCCCTTAAATGTTTATAGACTATCCCAAGTGCTAATGGAATTTTTTTAATAATATATTTTTTATTATGTTAGTCACCATACAGTACATCCCTGGTGTTTGATGTAAAGTTCCATGATTCATTACTTGCGTATAACACCCAGTGCACCATGCAATACGTGCCCTTCTTAATACCCATCACCAGCCTATCCCATTCCCCCACCCCCCTCCCCTCTGAAGCCCTCAGTTTGTTTCCCAGAGTCCATAGTCTTTCATGGTTCATTCCCCCTTCTGTTTACCCCCCCCTTTCTTCTCTTTCTTCTCCTACTGATCTTCCTACTCCAAGTGCTAATGGAATGTTAGCTTTTATTACATCCTCCTCCTCCTCCTCACTTAATTGTTTTATTTCATTTTCATTGCAGTTATGAGATATAATAAGTTCCTCATCCCCTATTTTAAAGATGAGGAAATTGAGAAACAAAGATGCTAGCTCGTCTTGCCCAAGGTTGCAGAATCAGTATATGGCAGATTCTGGTCCCAAGTCCAGTGCTTTTTCTGTTATAATGCACGTTCTCAGGAAAACAGATCATTCGTATCTGCTTCTAGGTAGACCTGTTTTCTTTCCTATTCCTCACATTTTCTGTAAAGTCACATTTTACAGTTTTTAAAATCATTCCTAATGTTTGCTTCCAGACTAAAGCGGAAATTAAATGCTGCCAACATTAGACAATTTTAGATCCTGCTGACAACCAGAGAATCTGGTTGTACTAACTAGAGGCTAACGTGGTCATAGAATTACAGCTTAGCTCTTCCAGCATACCATCTCACTTCACGCTTTTTTTCATATTTTAATTTTTAAAAAAGCAATATAGAAATAGTTTTAAAAGGATCTTGCTGTAACATGGATATTTATATTTCTAGGTGGTTTTGCAAAAGTGTAAAGTCAAGTCTCTTTTGCACAGCCCTGGAGACTACATACTCCTAAGTGCGGACAAATATGAGATCAAGGTGAGGTTTTCCCCTCCATTAATTTGCCTCATCAAAGAAAAACTAGCAAATACAAGAAAATTAAAATGGTGTAGCACAGGGGGAATATTTCAAGGGAAGCAGGAATGTCTTAGTATAAGTCATCTTAAAGAAATTCCTTGGAAAGAAAATTACTCATTATTTCTATCTGTGAAGCAGTTTCTTTTTTTTTTTCCCCCTAAGATTTTTAAATTTATTTGTCAGAGGGAGAGAGACTGAGGACAAGCAGGGGGAGCAGCAGTTAGAGGGAGAAGCAGGCTCCCTGCTGAGCAAGGAGCCTGATGTGGGACTTGATCCCAGGGCCCTGGGATCATGACCTGAGCCGAAGGCAAACGCTTGACTGACTGAGCCACCCAGGTGTCCCGTATGTATGAGGCAGTTTCTACCCCTGATTTGTAAATGAAGAAAAAAAGATCCACAGAAATTTATCTTCACATTCTGTTTTCTTAAGACCCATATCTCATACCCTTTTAATTCTTAGATCTAAACTATGAAAACATAAAAATTTACTTGTTTAATGAAAAAAAAAAACAATTTGCAAAAAGTTTAGAGAGCACTCTTAGATTTGTTCTTACTGCATTTTTTAAACCATTCCGTGTGGTAGGTATCTTCCTTGTGGGAACTGGGGTGCAGAGGTGAAGTATTCTACCCAAGATCACGCAGTACATACATGCAGCAGCAGGGCTTGAACCCATGGCTGTCAACCATAAAACCTGTGGTCTTTCCGACGTACTTCACTTTATATCTGGCGTCGGCAAACACAAATGACACTGTTTCAGGACAAGCTTTTCTGTGGTGTATGATTTGTCATCTTCCCTAATTTTCTTTTATCTGTAGATTTGGCCAATTGGGAGAGAAATCAACTGCAAGTGCTTAAAGACATTGTCTGTCTCTGAGGATAGGAGTATCTGCCTGCAGCCAAGACTTCATTTCGATGGCAAATACATTGTCTGTAGTTCAGCACTGGGTCTCTACCAGTGGGACTTCGCCAGTTATGATATTCTCAGGTAATGTTTCTTTGAGCCTTCACCTTTGACAGTCTGTTCCCGTTTATTTTTTTGTTGTGGTTTAATAGTAAAGACAAGACTAAATATGTGGATAAACCAGTCAGTAGTTTGAATCTGGGAAATGTTATAAACAGAGTTATATGCTGAAAATCACACACATAAAAAATATTTTAGAGACAATTATTATAGAGTTTTAGAGACAATTATTATAGAGTTATAATATAGGCTCTATATTATTATAGAGCCTATAGAGTATAGGCTGTACACCTAGAGCCTAGAAGATGTAGGTTCTAATCTCCTCTTACTGTGTCACTTCCCCTTTCAGAATTGAACCTGCTGGGCATCCCTCTTGGGTCTCCTCCCTCTTCGGGAGCTTTTTACTAGCCCTCAGTAAACGTTGCTGCCTACCAAAAAATAACAACAAAAAAAGCATGCTTTTCAGGAAAATGAGGGGCTTGGATGAAGAGATAGTGCAGGTCCCTAGTTCTGATATATATATTTTTAAATATAGTTTTAGACAGATAATGTGTATTTAGTAAAATATTGATATATTTATTAAGTTTCTTATTTTAATTCCAGTATAATTACCACTACAGTGTTATATTAGTGTCAGGTGTACAATATAGTGATTCAACACTTACGTATGTCACTCACTGCTCCTCATGACAAGTGTACTACTTAATCCCTATCACCTATTTCACCCAACCCCCCACCCACCTCCCCCCCTCTAGTAACCATCAGTTTGTTCTCTATACTTGAGGGTCTGTGTCTTGGTTTGTCTCTCTTTCTCTCTTCCCCCCTTCTTTGTTTTGTTTCTTAAATTCCACATACGAGTGAAATCATATATCTCCGACTTATTTCGCTTAGCATTATACTTTCTAGCTCCATTCATGTTGTTAGAAATGGCAAGATTTCATTCTTTTTTATGGCTGTTCAGTACTCCATTTTGTGTGTGTGTGTGTATACACACACAGCATGTCTTTATTCGTCTGTTGATGTACACTTGGGCTGCTTCCATATCTTGGCTATTGTTAATACTGCTTCAGTAAACATCAGGGTGGACGTGTCCCTTTGAATTAGTGTTTTGTATTCTTTGGGTAAATACCTAGTAGTGCAATTACTGGGTTGTAAGGTAATTCTCTTTTTTAACTTTTTGAGGAACCTCCATGCTATTTTCCACAATGGCTGTGCCAGTTTGCGTTCCCACCGACAGTGCAAGAGGGTGTCTTTTTCTCCACATCCTCGCCAGCACTTGTTATTTCTTATGTTTTTGATTTTAGCCGTTCTGGCAGGTGCGAGCTGATATCTCATCATGGTTTTTTGTTTTTGTTTTTGTTTTAGGTTTTATTTGAGAGAGAGAGAGCAAATGAGCGTGAGCAAGGGGGAGGGGCAGAGGGAGAAACAGACTCCCCACAGAGCAGGGAATCCAGTGCAGGACTTGATCTCAGGACCCGGGATCATCACCTGAGCCAAAGGCAGATGCTTAACCCACTGACCCACCCAGACACTCCTCGTCACGGCTTTGATTTGCATTTCCCTGATGATGAGTGATATTGTACATCTTTTCATGTGTCATTGGCCATCTGTGTGTCTAGTTCTGAATTATGTATGTCTAGTCAGTAGAATTCTGCATTGAGGGATCAAGTGGCCTTCTGTTCACTAGTAGAAAGACAGAGGTATTTAGAGAAAAATACAACTTACAGAGTTTATCTCCAGAGAAATAAGAAGAGGTCCATGGCCAAATAATTTTGTGATTCACCGCATACCTTAGACCCTTCTTGGAGATTGATGGTATCTGTAAGCATGTTGGAGGCTACTGGAAGCCAGTGCTATATGGTGTCTAAGAGAACTTACTTTGGTGGGGCACCTGGGTGGCTCGGTTGGTTGAGCGTCCCAACTCTTGATTTTGACTCAAGTCATATCTCAGAGTTCTGAGATCAAGTCCCACGTCGGGCTCCCCTCTGTGTGGGGCCTGCTTGGGGATTCTCTCTCTCCCTCTCCATCTGCTCCTCCACACCGACCCCCCTTTCCCGGGTATGCATGCTCTCTTTCTCTCTTTAAAAAAAAAAAGAGAAATTATTTGGGTGATAATCCTTGAATTAGAATCCAGCACCACCTCCTGTAAGTTGGAGGATTTTATGTAAGTTTCTTAACCTTTCTGTGCCTCAGTTTCCTGATCTGGAAAGTGAAGATCAAATGAAGTACTTGTAATGAGGACCAAGCACAGGACCTGGCAGATCTTTATTACTAACAGCTCTGAGAAGCCCTGCACAAAGAAGCCTGCTTGAATTTGTTTAACCTACTGTACCTCACACTCATTGTATACAAAGCCCCTTTTTTTGAGAACACCTATTACCAGCTCACAGAATTAGTGTTCTGCAGCATGGTTCAGGAAATGCTGACTTGGAGTAGTACAGAAAATTGAACGTTCTTGTCATTGTTTTTATGCATGACTGTTTGAGGTCAGCTGTATGGGATCTGTCATACTAGCCAGCAGGACTTTGACGGGCCCTGTCTCTCTGGTCATACAGTTATAACCCCTTTTATGTCTTCCTGGAATCAGACCTACATTTCTAACCAATTAGGATTCCAAACTGTCAGAATCATTTCTAGAAATGATTGGTAATTATGCTTTGAGAAAAAAAGGCTGGAATAGATCCCAGAAAACATTAGTCTAAGCGTTTCATTTTATAGATGGGGAAAATGAAGCCAAGAGTGGGTATGGGCCTTGCCCAGCATCCCACAGCTAACCCTAGTCCTGTATCCATCCATTCGTCTCTCCATCTCTCCATCCATCCGTCTGTCTGTCTCTCCGTCCATCCTCGCATCATCCAGCGGGCGTATGCTTAAAGTACGAGCAAGCCAGAGAGAAGGAATTTTTGAAAGAACTTTATAGTTCACAAAATCCAAGTAGTCACCGTTGGAAAATCAGACCTTGTACGGTTTAGTATTTTTGTTTGTTTGTTTGTTTGTTTTAAAGATTTTATTTATTTATTTGAGAGAAAGTGCATGAGTTGAGTGAGGGGCAGAGGGGCAGGGAGCCTGATTTTGGAGCTCGATCCCAGGACTCCAGGATCATGACCTGAGCCGAAGGCAGACGCTTAACCAGCTGAGCCACCCAGGTGCCCTGTGTTTTTGTTTTCGATTAAGACTTGGATGGGAGGAATGCAGAAGTAAGGTGGAATAGAGGTATCGTCATCTTTTTAATGCTTTGAGTTTCTAAAGGTTTTAATTTGATCCTGTATCTACCTTTCTCACATTTGTATTTTTCTGACTCCGAGTGGCGTTTAGAGAGTCCAGAGACCCAGATGAAAGTTGTGTTAATTTTTGGGATTTGGATACACTAGCTTTGAGCAATAAACCTGCAGAATTGTTTGCTGCTAGGAAGTGTTAGATTCAGATTTTGGGAGGGGGTGCGTTTTATCTCTTGCCTCTTCTCCACCTCCTGCAACACAAATAAACCATACTCTTTTGAAATCTTAGTGCAACTCCTTTGGCCTCAGTTGCTAAGATCAGATAGGGCTACTTACGCTTTGAAGCTAACTGAAATGGAGCAAAGCGCAAATGGTAGCATGTTGCTCAATAAATCTAAGATGTGACGCAATCTCTGGAGCTGAGTTATCTTAGTACAGTAAGCAGAGTTATTTAAGTTCAAGGGCCCAGACTGCGTAGCAGGGATGTCTGTTTACAGTTCTAAAGTAATCAAAGCTAAAGGGGCAGTGAGCCCATCGAGACCTGTATTCTCCTCTGTAACATATTTGTGCTTCAGTCTTTGGAGTCAGCTCATCGTCACCAGGCTTAAATCCTACCCCCAGCCACCCAGTTATCTAAGTTTTTGGTTATTTCCTACTTTGCATTGGTGACGTGGAACTTACTAGACTTTCTTGCTGTTTTCCCAGTTTACTTTGTAGGAGTTTTTCTTTGCCCATGTTCATTGCACCACTGCTGTATTCATTAGCAGATAGTTATTGAGCACGACCTGTGTTTTAGGCTTTGGGATCTACACTGGGAGCCTGCAGAGATGCTCATCACACTGGGGGAAATTACTAACCCGCAGGAGGGAAGATTGACATTAAATAGCTAATTACCTAGAGATGTTTTCATGGTTGGGCTAAGGGCCACACTGTGTGGAGTACTTCAAGACCCCACCTAGTTGAGCAGTAAGGGAAAGCTTCTTTGAAGAGGTTTGGGCTAAGCTCTGAAGGATGAGTATCTGCATTAACTAAGTGCCAGCAATGGGCGTGCAGTAAGGGGCGTTGGAGGCCAAGAAACCAGTCTGTTCAAAGGCCGTAAGACTGTAGGAGCCTGGCACTGGAGATGTGAATGCGGTAGAGAGTCCTCAAAGGGTGTAAAGTGAAAAGAGGTGGTAATAGGATTAGATTTTAAGGTGAGATTAGCTGATTGAAAGGGGCCAACAGTAGATGTGGGGAGACCAGTTGGAACTGTCAGCAGCAGTGCAGGCAAGTTGTGGCAATTTAGATAATAGTGAATAAAGTAGGAGAAAATTTAAGGGGTAAAATCAATGGATGGTGGTGATTGAATCTGCGGCTTGAATAAGGAGGAGAGTTGGATGGTTGCCATGTTTCCTAGCTTGAGAAGCTGGGTGAAAGAGCAAGCCAGGAAGTGAGGAGGAGAAACAGGTTTGCCCAGCAAGTTTGGTGTGGGATGGCTTGAGTGTGAGGAACAGGCCTTCATGACTAAATCCCCTCTCCTCCTAATGTCAGGTGAAATCTGCTTTGCTGTGACTCTTTGCCTTGGATCTAGTTCTCTCTTCCAGAGCTCATCATGTCTGGCCTCACACATTCTTCACTTTGTATTTACAGGTGACGATCAGCTATAGTTTCCCTGTCCCTGCGATGTCTTTTCCTCCCCCTCGCAGCTGATCTCCTTCACCTGTTCCTTATTTGTCCTGGTTACCAGGCCCTGCCGTTCCGCTTGACCTCTTGGAAAGTAGTGTCCTTGTTGAAACTCAGGTTAATCGACCTTTCACAGGGCCCAAACCTATCGTCCCAGAGCAGAATTTGCGTATCCTTCTCTCGTAGCTTTTTTCCTAGTGCCTCCAAAGAGAACATCACCTTTTCTTGTCAGCCTTTTGCCTAAGTGTGCAGACAATAGACTATGGTTTTTTGTTTTTCATTTATGCTGCCCTTTGGCTGGATCTCTCCCATTCTGTGCCTTTGTCATCAGCATTTGGAGAAGGTGAAGGCTGTCTGTCTGTCCTACCACTCCCGTGTTTTCCCTAACAACTTCTCACGCATTTATTATTAATGTTTTTGGTTATTTAGGAAAACTTGAATCTTTCAGCCTCTACTGTTTTTAAAGTTTGCTACCTGCTGAATAGAGTAGCACGTGAGTCCCTTGCTTACTGGTAACTGACCAGTCGTGAAGCCTTAGGCAAAGTATGTACCCTAGCTGGACTTCAGTTTTCACATTTTGGAAATGAGATGTTAAGCGAGATAATCTGTAAGATCCTTTTCAGCCTGGGTAGGCATTGTGTGCTTTCATAAATGTTCATCAGGTACCATGCCTTTCTCCTTCCATGCCTGTGTTATCATGTCATTGTGAAGGGTTCTCCCCCTCCCCTTTCTTAAGGAAGCTCAGCTTTCTGTCTCTTCCACTTTATCGAAAACTTTCATTTAACTCTCAAATTTTCTTGAATTTTCCATTGTTTTTCTATGTTTCCAGGAAAGATTACAGTGGCAGAAACAGAAGTAAAGTTGTTTTCTGGTTAATGTTTCCTAACTCTCGTCTTTGTAGGGTCATCAAGACTCCTGAGATAGCAAACTTGGCCTTGCTTGGCTTTGGAGACATCTTTGCCCTGCTGTTTGACAACCGCTACCTGTACATCATGGACTTGCGGACAGAGAGCCTGATTAGCCGCTGGCCTCTGCCAGAGTACCGGAAATCAAAGAGAGGCTCAAGCTTTCTGGCAGGCGAAGCATCCTGGCTCAATGGACTGGATGGGCACAATGACACGGGCTTGGTCTTTGCCACCAGCATGCCTGACCACAGTATTCACCTGGTGTTGTGGAAGGAGCACGGCTGACGCCACGAGCTGACCACCGCTGACTGACTTTGGGTGCCGGGGCTGCGGGTTTTCAATGCAACCTCTCTGGCAGCCGACTGCATGAACCAAAGTTCTCACCTAACGGTATCATCGCGCAGTGCACAATCATTTATCTGTGTTTGCCAGGGGGCCAGGGCTCGGGGCGGGGGCGGGCTTGTTTTCTCGACACACAGCACAGCATGCTAATGGGGTACACCATTGACTTCACTTGTACTTAGTTACGTTGGTCAGTATAAGAGGATGCATTTGGGGTTCATCGTCCTTGAATATTGGTTTTCAGTAAAGAAGGTTAAATGGTTCATTAATCTGCTAATTGGTTGCCTATAAAAACACATTCAGTCTATTAAAGCTTCTTACCATCGCCTTTTTTTCTTTTGAAGTTGAAGCAAAGGTGCTATGATGTTGTTCCAGCAACTTCTCTCACGTGGGGCTTAGCTTTTATAACCGCCAGTGTTATAAAGACCACTGAGTCCTGTGACATTCATAAACTCTCCACCAAATGCCAGTTCTAAAGAAAGTCTGTCTTCCAGGGCAAATCAAGTTCTATAAATTGTTCACAACACATTCTAAACTCTAGCACTTGGCAGAGTCAAGGTTGGCCATGTCCAAGGTATAAGGGAGTTTTGGAGTTTTTGTTTCCATGTGGAGCAAGCTGGTCCTTGGTTCCCCACCGCCTGGGTGAGTGCACAGAGGTGATGGGATGCGGTAGAAAGAGCACTGAGCCAGAAGGTTGAAGACCAGCTCTGTTACCCAGCATCCCTGCAGCCGCAGTATATCACTTCCCTGGGCCCCATTTTTCCCTGTGTTGCCAGGTGTTAAGCTAAGTGATTTCTAAGGTTTTGGTCCTGTGTCTGCTGAGGTGTGGGCAAAAGTTGGCATTTCAGTTTTTTCCAATTCATTATTTCTTTTAGGTTGAAGATATTTAAATGAAATCATTGGTACAAAGTTATTTTCTGTAAGGAAACCAGCTATATGAAAAGGATGGATAAAGAAGGAATGTAGAAAATATAACAGATTCCACCTAGAAAATGTTAGCAACTAGATGAAATGCTAAGGGGAATCGTGGTTCTTTAGAATGGGTGGTCTTAGAAAGACACCTGAACCTGACTTTTCTTGCTCCTTTGCCTCTAATCTGATGTGTGGCTTCAGGCAGATTAACTCTCTATCCCTGGACCCTCATTTTCTTCATCTTTAAAATGAGGAATTGCCCTAGATTGGGGTTCACAAACTCAAATGCCCGGGGCAGCCATGCATGATGTAAATGATTGGAGCGTGCTGGGCAGGGTTGTGCTGAATCATGGAAAGCTTATCTAATGGGGCAGTTACTCAGCTCTAAGTATTAGGTAGAAGTGAGCCCTGTGGCGGCAGCTCGTATAATTTTTTCAGGAGGGAGTGGAAATCCAGATTTTTATTTGAAATCTTCTGATTTTTAAAATGATGACAGCTAATTGAGGATAGTTTAAAATACAGTGAGCTAAATAAAGTGTGTTTACGAGCTGCCAGTTTGTACCCTCCACCCTCTCATTCTTGTAAAGTTAGGTAACTCTGAGATCATCAGTGGGAATGTTTTAACGTAACTGTCACAGACATTAGGGAGAGAGTAGAGGGAGCCAGACCCAGGACAATTCAACTGTTTCCCATGGTGTTACAGGAAAATGAGGGGGGCATATTTCATCCGCATACCAACGGGAAGTAGTTTGAAGATGAACACACAAACTGGAACCTCGGTGGTAGCCTCTGCCTGGGAGCATGAGTGCCTCATCCTCGCTGGTGCAGATATAAAGCATATCCATTTCACACGTGGGCAAAGGGCTTTCTGGCAGAGCTGAGAAGGAAGCCAACCCTGGTGGGGACCCAGCTCTCCCAGAATCCGCAGTGGCACAGAGCCTGACAGGGGACCTCTGAATGCCGTGGAGTTAATACTCTAGATGTCAAGGACAGGTGTAGTTCGTATTCCTGGTGAGACTCTAAGGCGATTAGGCAAAAAAGTAGTATCTTCTCCATCCCCGAAGTCCATCTCACACTGAGTTATGTGCATGAGCTCCGCTCGGTCTTCCAAGAAATGGACTCGGAACTGCAGCTGGAGTCCATTTTGCAGGCGCCTCAGGAGACGTGGGGCAATGATGAGGGCAAATGCCTTTTTCCTTTCTCCAGCCTGAACAGATCTCTGAGATCCCTGATCTGATGACCATCCCCATTCCCACCTTACTTCCAGATACATCCAGCAGTTTCACAGGGCAAGTCATTATAGGTATTTGTGGGAAATGTGTTTTTTTTTTTTTTTTGAAAATGACAAACCTGGAACTTTTGTGGCAACGTCCCATTTCAATTTTCAGTGGATACTGAAGTTTCCCTGCGGGTGGTGGCTTGACGCTGCTGATGTTGACAGCAGTGCTTGAGGCAGTGGCTGGAGTCCTAACTTTTATTCCTCCTCACGGAGGCCTTCGTTTCACCTGAGCATTTTATTTGATAGCTGTATAGATGCTGGGTTTATTCATACAAACTCCAGCTTTTATAAAAATGAAAAGCTAACGCGTCCTTTAAGAAAGAAAGTGAAGTGGGGGGTCAGTGAGGGAAGTGGGTAGGGGATCGCCAAAGTTGGAGTGGCGTAGTCCCCTTGCATTGAGTTAGGGGACTATTTTACATGCGTGCTGACTTCTGCTTCCTTAGCTCAGAGTGGAAGAAAATTGCCTTTTCCTCTTTTTTTGTGAACATTCTCATTTCTGAAAAATTCGTAAGTCATGAGCGGAGGGACCCCATTCTTTTTTTATGAGGATTGGATTTCTTGAGTGAAGTGTCGTGGAAGCGAAGGGTTCCTCTCCTCTCAGGTTCATAAGGGGCAGGGAAACAACTTCAGGCTCTGGGGGGAGGTTGGGGGTCCAGGAGAGTTGAGAGTGCGACATTTTCACCTTCCAAAGGGAGGTAATTTCCTCCAGCCCCATTATTCGAAGTAGTAAGTCAAATTTGTCAAAACTGGCCCTAAGCTGACCTTTAGACCTATTGGAGAAATAGGAAGAAAGACTTCTTTTCGGGGCGGGGGGGGAGGCTAGATCTTGAAAAGTTGCACAGGAAGGTACACAGTTTTAGATAGCTTTTCATCAGTGGAAGGTAGGGAAATATTGCTATTAAATTTTAAGGATTGCTCTTAATTTTTCATAGTTTTTTCTTAAGAAACATTGTTCTGGTCACTGCAGACACTTAGTAAAATATAAGTGAGAATTATGTTATCATTCTAGTCTTTGTTCTCAGGAGAGTGATTACTGCTCTGCATTTAGAAAACATCTTAGGGAGAAAAGAAATATTTTTGGAAACAGTATTATTTTAGACATGAAGAAGTTGTTTGTTAGGTTAGGCATTTTGACCCTACAGAAGTAGGTAAGGATGGTGGAGGCAGGCTTTACAACATTGCTTTGGCCAAACCCAGCCGGCTTCTTGAAGCTGTGGCTGTGTGCCCTGGCTTCTTCGGAACCTAGAGGTGAATCTTCCACTATCACTCTACCAGTCTCTGGGCCTCCTCCTCTGGGCCTCTTGCGGGCCAAGGTGGCCTGCAAGTGCCTTTCTCAGTAGGGAAGTGTGCAGAATCAGATCACTGCTCTAGGATACAGTCTGGGGCAGGGCACACGGTCACCTTTGCCTTTAGGGACACAGATTTTGTCAGGGTAGGGGCGTAGCTCTTTAGGTCTGTCCCCTTGACACAGCCTTCCTACCTGGTTATGCTGGTGCTTGCTAAGATATTTTTAAGACCACCAAGACCCTCTTGAGAATTATGCAGTCCCCAGCTAGAGTGATGGAAAGAGCAAGGGTTAGCATTTTTGATAGAAATGCCCACTGGCTGTCTTTGGCAGTGTCTGATCAGAGCGTCCCTTGTGACTACTCTAGGAAAGTGAGGTTTTTTCCCAGAATAAGTCCTCCAGTGGAGTCTTGGGTAGTCTTTGCACCACTCCCTAGTCATGCCGAATGATCATGCTCAGTGCAGATGGATGTTTGCTGTCAAGTTGTTTCAATGTGTTTCCAAGCTTCCCTAGAACAGGGAACTTTAGTTGCTTAAAGTCAGCATCACAGTACTGAGGGGTGTAACCCCACTGGATTATTGCAGTTTGAAGAACCCAGCTACTTCTGCTCTTTGTGAATGTGCTCAAATTAAAATGTTTTTGCATATTTAAACCTGGAAAATCATTAATTCAGATGACGAAGCTCACAATTATTCTGTGTCCCTCTGTTCACGTTGCGAACAGACGTATTTCACTAATGTAGATTTAGTGCTCTTGATGAGAACGCTCAGGTTGAAAAAGGCTGGTCTCACCAATCCAACATCTATGGCAATGTGGTAAAAATGTATCAATTCATGTTTCACTAATTTGATGTATGTTGTGATCTAGGGAAAAGAGGTGACATTTCTATCTGAAGTGTCTGGGGTGCTGGGAGAAAGGATTGCCTAAGCAGATAGTGGAACGAATGTGGAACAAGATGTCTATAAAATGAGAAGTTATTTTCATGCATCACGAAGCATTCTTCTACCATGGGTGATTGTGCTAACTATAAATCATCAATATCTATACATTAAGGCAGGTTCTGTCAATTAGGCAACACTTGGTTAGTCAAGTCCAAGTTATTGTTTGTACTTGAAAGTAATAAAGCTGCATTTCCTTAAAAATACATTCTGTAGTTAAGACTATTTTCTCACCTTCTTTCCCCAACGAATTCAGATGGGATTTTGCGAGAGCAATTGCATTTTAGAATGTGTTTTTAGAAATGGAACTGCCTCTGGTGTGAGCTAAAGCAGCTCTGCATGTTCTAGAATCTAAGCCCAACATTAATATTTTAATATTTCTGCATGTTCTAGAATCTAAGCCCAACATTATAGCAATTTCTGAATGAGATCCAAGAGGAAAACAATACACTGAAAAGTCAAATGCAAGGAAAGGATTTCGGTGGGCTCTATGAGTAGATGCAAATTGGGTGGGGGTTGGGGGAGAGTGCCATTAATGCAGGTTCCAGATTTTGGGATTATCTTCCTCCTCCACTACTCAGCCAGTCCTCTAGTTGGTTCATTCTTCTTCAAAATTAAATTTGTAGGACTCCTTGTCATTCACCAAACATGGCCCTGTAACTTTGATCCCCAACAGTACCACTACAGGCAGATTGTCACTTCAGTTATACAGAGGAAATTGAGGCTTGGAAAATGGCTAATTGCTTGGAGGAATAGTGAGTGGTGAGGAGGTTGGGGCCCAGAGTTTTAGCCTCCACAGACCCAGGTCCTAGATTTCCCCCCCTTTCCTTGTTTCCCTTCCCATTCTCTGCCTACTTCAAGTCTCTTTCATCCAAACCTGGACGGCTCCTTCCCCCTTCCGCCACTTGTGTGTACCTTTCAAACCCGTGGAACCTGCCTCCAGGGCATCTCGCCAACCACTCCTTTGAGCACGTGGTTCCTCTGTTCAAACAACCTCAGTGACTCCCTATTACCAACAAGAGGTGTCTGGATTTATTAACCTATCCATAATTGAGTTCCAACTCATCTCTTCAAACAGTTCTTGCTCTTTCTTTTCCTGACTCTGGAGTTTGGGTCTTCTCCCATTCTCATTGAAAAGCCCCCCAAGTTACTCTCTCTCACTCTTAGGGCCAGCCTTTAGGATCCCATTGACTTCCCACCATCTTTAGAGCCTCAAATGACCAACATCCCCCACTCAGCTTGACTCAACATTTTTGCCTGGGGTAGTTAGATATGCAGTCTGTTGGCAGTTCATCACATTGTACCTTTTGCAGTTGGCAAACCATTAACTTTCACGCTTGATCCATAATCTTTTCAAAATTCAGGTGAATACCTTCTCTCCCCAGCAACACCGTTTAAGGTTGAATTATTACATGTTGCTCAGTAAGTTCTTGGGAAGGTATTTTAATAAGTTCTGCAGATCATCTTAGGGGCTACATTAGCTAGAAAAAAAATAACTTTTGAGAGTATCAGAGCATTGAAGCGAAACACACAGCTCTTCCTCTTAGACTCCCCTCTTCTGCCATATCCTATAAACATCTAAATTGTTCTGAGAACATGTGGGCACAATGTTTGATGATCATTCCGTGATTAGAAATGGGTAGTCTTGGGGCGCCTGGGTGGCGCAGTCGTTAAAGCGTCTGCCTTCGGCTCAGGGCGTGATCCTGGCGTACCGGGATCGAGTCCCACATCGGGCTCCTCCGCTGTGAGCCTGCTTCTTCCTCTCCCACTCCCCCTGCTGTGTTCCCTCTCTCTCTGGCTGTATCTCTGTCACATAAATAAAATCTTTAAAAAAAAAAAAAAGAAATGGGTAGTCTTTGCCAGTGGGATGTTCCTGTCCTTTGCATTTGAACCACACGTTCTGCTCTCATTGTGGTAAAGATCATCTAACAAGACAAATTTATGGAGAAAATTCCCCAGAGCTCCTGTATCACAACAATTTTTAATATTCTCTTCTAATCCTTATGCACTTAAGTATAGATTTATATGATTACAAGTCATTGACAAATCATTGTGTTTCGCGTTGTCAAAAATGTGCTTTAAGTCTTTCCGGTTACCGTAATACTTTGCAATATTCTTTTATTATTATAATTTGCTAACCCGTTCCTTTTTTGGTGGATAATTAGGTAGCTTCCAGTTTTGCTTTTAGACAATGCTACAGAGAGGACTTCTTTGTGCATATTTTCTTAGAACAAGTTCCCAGTAGAAGACTCATCGGTAAAAGCGAAGAATTCTCTCAACATTTTTTTCACAGACAGGGAAGAGTGCGTAAAACACACAGTTTATTGAAGTTACAAAGTGAACACCTGTCTAAGGACTGTCAAAGTCAAGAAGGATCATTTCGGGCTCTCCAGAAACTCCTCTGTGTCTAGGAAGGAACATTTCATGGCTTTTGATCATATTTATCATATGGCTTTCCAGGGGGGTCAAAGGGATTTATGTTGTCACCTTGCTAGATTAAATACAGTGTTTTACCACAACATTATCAGTTTTGCGTGTTTTTTTTTAATTAACTGTAAGAGATGTATTTACATATCTTTCAATACTTGAATCATGCATATCCATTTTCCAGTACTGTTTATTTGATACACATTACTGCAAAGCCATTATAAATTACCGAGGAGGTATTTGGTTAAAAAAACAAACCATAAATCATACTGTCCATATGAATCAACTCTTGTTGTGGGACAAAGAATTTAACAATATTTACCTGGTGATTCCTATGTTAACTGGAAAACATCACAGATGTTTTGCCATTATTTTCTTTTATATTGATGTAACCTACAAGTTTGCAGAATTTTATGAAGTCATTCATTATTGTAGCAATTAGTTTAATGGGAAGATTGGTTATTTTGAATGTTTGCCAATTTAGTAGGTATATAGAGGGCATCTCAAGGTTGCTTTAATTGGCATTTCTTGTCTTTATGTGAAGACAGAAACCAGATTTTTTAAAACTGTTTATTTGTATTTCTTTTGAATTCTGTCTGCATCTTTCACCCGTTTACCTTTATTACGTTTTCAAGTACTTGGGAAACATCGAGATGAATTAAGGTCACAAATAAAATTTCACTAATTTGGGCATCACTAATTTAGAAATAATAATTAAACCCAAGGCATGTGTTGAAAGCAAACCTATCAGCAATCACTATTAACATCCCAGTAATCAATGTGATAGGTCACAAATATGCATTGTCTCTCTTTTTTTAAGATTTTATTTATTTATTTGACAGAGAGAGAAGAGAGTACAAGCAGGGGAAGCTGCAGGCAAAGGGAGAAGCAGGCTCCCCACTGAGCAGGGAGCGAGACGATGACGACGTGGGGCTCTATCCCAGGACCCTGAGATCATGACCTGAGAGGAAAGCAGACGTTTAATGGACTGAGCCACCCAGGCGCCCCTGCATCATCTCTTAAAGTAGGTCTAGTAAGGCCCAGAACTGCAGAGGAGAGCTAATCAGCAGTACTGGATATATAGTAGAACTGTATTTTTAATATTTTCCTAATGCAGGTGTATCACAGTAATCAGTGGTACTTAAAGGAATATGTGGACAATCATGAACCAAGTTTTTCTCCCAAAATTAACCATAATATGTATGAAATTTAAAACGGGGAATTTATCCAGGAGGCAACCAAAGGCAGATACCAAGAACATAGTCATACTGGTGTTTTATTTTTATTCATGCAGAATCAGGGAGGAGGTTGTCCGGTGTGCTTTTATATCTCAAGCCTTGGTGGGTTGAGAGAGGAGATTTTTCTTCTCTGAGAGTTTTAGGAGAGCGGACATTCCTGAGTTTGGTAGTTTAGCAGATTTAGCCATGTAAGTACAGACTCTTGAACTAGTTGATCATTCAAACTTTAAGGTCACAAAGCTTGAACTCTATTTGAGACGGGATCAGAAAAACAAACATTCACGAAGGCTGCATGTCAGGAAGAAAACGTAGAGAGGTAGAAGTAATAAACAGAGCATTATTTTCTTCATTTCTCTTCCCGCACCCCGCACCCACCCCCCCAGACTATGTCTGGAAAACAGGAAATCTGTTATCCTTTGTGCTCGTGAAACTGGTACAAAGTAAGCTGATCGCGGGGATGCATGGATGTGGGGGTGAATGTGCTTTGGGTTGATCTACGTCGACTTTCTGTAATTCAAAGTTATAAAAGTGTGTGGCCTTCCAGCATATCAGAATTACCTGGGACTCGTTAGAAATGCAAATGATTGGGCCCCACCCCAAGGCTAATGACTCCGAAACTCAAGCTGGAGCCTGGCAGGTGATGACGATGCCCGTGAAGGTTGAGAACCACCATTAGCTAACCTGTTCTGCCACCTACTGGAATTTATGGGAATAGCATCTGGCGATGACTCGAGTACATTAATTCTATTAAGAACTTTTTTGTGAATGTGTTCTAAAACTGGAGTTGCCTTCTACTCGTTTCCAGTTACAATAGGGCATGTTATGTCAGGATGTCAGCAGGCATTCTGTGCAAACTTGTCTTTATTGTCTTAGAAATGCCTTTAATTTTGTACTATATTGCTTTTATCATACACCGGAATAATACACAGCTATTACATAGTGCTAGGAAGAATAAAACATGGGGAAATGCAAAAATACACATGAAAAACAGGGTTAAAATGGCCTGCAACGTTATTCAAACTAAGAACAAAATGAAATACACCAGGAGGGTAATAATGGTTCTCTCTTGAGGATGAGATTAGAGGTAAATATTTTTATATGCTTCTTTTTTTTGTATTTTCTACATTTTCTGCCATGAGTATGAATTATTTTAAGCATAATTTAAAAAATGTTTTAAGTTATGTAATACAGTTGCAGCCATCTAAGTTTAGCTCAAATTCCTTCTCTCGGGAAATATTTATGAAGTCCCCATACCAGGCATTGTGCTAGGGCCTGGGGATACAGAGATGAAATATGTATGGTCCCTGCTTCTTGGATATCACTGTTCCCTGGAGGGGCATACACACAAAACCCAAGAGGTATAATGAAGAACAAATAAGGGAGAAGCTCTACTTAGGGGTGATAACCACGGATTCCCGGAGGAAGTAACTCTCCGTAGAGTTCCCTAGCTAAGAGGATTCTCGATCCCAGATACCCTGTAAGTTACCAGCCTTTGTAAGCTGGCTCTAGGATATGTGTGGTTGGCTGGATTGTATTACTCCTGGTGGTCTCTGTAGTCAATACAGGAACACATAAGACAGTGCTAGAATTTGAAGACAAAATCATTGAACAAATGAAATTCAACACAAAACGAGCAGGTTGTTGTTGGTGGAGGCCTAGTTTTTCAATCTCTCCAAATCTGCACATAAAAACAACCCTCAGTGGCAAAACCAAAAACCCAGACGATACTTAAAAGTAGGTTACAAGGTAACCCCATGAGCCCCAGAATATAAACAGATGGGGCAAACCAAAAACTGCCATGAGAATAGCATTTTGTGCAGGAGGAAAAAGAAGGAACGGGGTAGTGTATGATGGATGTGAGAACAGGAGAACCCAAGATAGGCAACAGGTGATCACTGAAGAGGGACAGCCGATCTAAAAATGTCATCTGAAGCTGGGAGAAGTCTTGTCTTCTCCCAACAGTGAGTCAGGCAAGGGCCTGCTGGAAGAACACCTGAAAGGGCTGGAGCAGCGCAGCCCTTATAAGCTCATGAGACTGCCTGCTTTCTTCCAGAACAGGACCCCACACTAGGAAAAACACCTGGGATTAAAAGCAGAATTGAGCAGGACAGAGACAAAAGAGAGAGAGAGACTGTATTCCTCTTGAGAGTCTTTGTAGGCAATGTAGGAACATGTAAGACACTATCAGAATTTGAAGACAAGGAAAGAAAGAGATGGCCCAGACCCAAGAAAGGATAAGGACAGGGGCAGGAAGTCCCAGAAAGCAAGCTGCTTTATTTTTAAACTCCACACAAAAGCAACAGAAGAAAGGATTCTGTAAAGGTTGAAAATCTTTCCTGTACATAGTCTTAATCCAAAAAGCCAGGAAAGATCATTTCACAATCAAATAAACAATAGAAAAGTATTAAGGCCAAATTCCATCCAAAGTTATGAACAGAAAAGGGACCAAGAGGAAGCAGAATAACATCCCTATAGACCATGGAAGCACACCACGGAGACGTGGCTAGAAAGAGACCAAAACCATAATATTTTTACAAATGAAAATACTAAGCACATGGAATAAGACGTGAGAGAATTGCATAAATCAAAAATGGAATGAAAAGAATGAGAAATTATTTAAGAAATGAAGACTGGGGGCACCTGGGTGACTCAGTTGGTTAAGTGTCTGCCTTCGGCTCAGGTCGTGATCCCAGGGTCCTGGGATGGAGCCCCGAGTCAGGCTCCCTGCTCAGTGAGGAGTTTGCTTCTCCCTCTGCCTCTGACTCTCCCCCCCGCTCATGCTCGCTCTCTCTCAAATGAATAAATGAAATATCTTTAAAAAAAAAAAAAAGAAATGAAGTCTGGACCACAAGCAGCCTAAGGACTAAACATAACAGATAACAAACACCTTAAGAGACATAGAGGATAAAGAAAAAGATGTGTAAGTCAAGAGAAAACGAAGAATCGGAGACACAAGATTTGAGAGAAAGTGATACATCTTTGAGGCATGCAAAGGAGATCAAACACACAGGTAGCAGGGGTCCCGAAGAAGAACACCGAAGCAAGGGTACAGAACAAACACTAAAAACTGTAAATCAAGAAAACATTCAATTTAAACCAAAAGGTCAAAACTGCATATTGAATGTATGCCATGTACCTGAGACTATAGACCCGGAGGACCAACAAATAACAGGTGAGGGGAAGTGCATCTTAATAAAAGTATTCCAACTCCAAGCCGGAAAAGAACGATAGAAAAGCACCAGTTGGCAGCCCCACCGAATACCTAAGCATAAAGCGTCAACAGCTGCTAGGATCCCAGTGAGAGGAACAACCAGACACGGGTCTCTTACAGTCTTGCCAAAGGGACCAAACCTGAATCTGAACCATTCTCTGAACGCAGCTGCCACCGGGCAGGAATACTGAGGACTGAGGACAGCGCGGAGCGGCCCCCGGGGGTGTGAGGTCGGCGGGAAGCTGCAGGCTCAACGATTCTGCAACACAGACTTTGTAAGAAAATGAAAAAGGACAGAAGAGGAATCTATAGATGAAAAGAGACCAAAGGCAGGACTTTAAAAAAGAGGCAAGGCTCTGAATGAGCAAAAGTTTTAGGAGTATTTTACTCTCGGTAAATGGATAAACAAAGGGAGGTATATCCACACAATGGAATGCTACTGAGCAACAAAAAGGAAGAACTATCAGCAAATACGATAACAAGCATGCACTTCAAAATTATCACGCTGGGTGAAATCAGCCGTACACGAGAGAATGCAGACGCTCAGATTCTAACGACACAAAATTCTCTATGGAAAACTGACCTTGAGTGACAGAAAGCAGATCAGTGGCGGTCTGGAGATGGAGTTATGGGTGAGTTACCAGGGGCAGGAGGAAACTTTTCGCGGGGGGGGGGGGGGGAGATCTTCATTATCTTGATTATAGCGGTCGTTTCACAGATGGATACTTATGTCAAGACTCCTCAAATCGAATACGTCAAATGTGTGCAGCAAATTGTCTGTTAATTACACATCACAAAAGTTGTAAAACATGATTTCCCGTTCTTGCTTTATATTTTTACGTGCCTTGCTTTATTTATTTACTTACTTAAAATGCCTTACTTTCCTAAGTGTATTTTCCATGCATATTCTCAGCCAGTCTGTTCCAGTCATTTTGCTTCAGATGGTGGATGTTTGTCCTGGTAGATGTTTGTCCTTTCGCTGTGGTTGTGCTTCTCAAGTGGCTAATTAGTTTGGTCTGCGAGTGCAAGTTCCCTTGACATATCACTGCTCTGTAATGTTTTGGGGGAAGGGCTGAAGACCAGGCTCTAGTCTCTGTCCCTCCCACCTGGTTTAAGGTATGAGGAGGGGGTAACCCAGGTCACAGAACCTCAGGTCCCTCCACAATGACTCTCGATCTCTCTGGTTTAATCCCACCTTTCTAGGTGGACATAATGCCCTGGTCAGGGATTTGTCTTTAAATTCACAGTAAGCAGCAGCTTTGGGAGGAGGCAGTCTCTCTGGGGTGTAATCTCTGGCTCCATTTTCTTTTTCTTCTTGTTGAGGCTTTTTGCTTTCCTGACAGGCTGACCCATGTAGCCTGCCTGGTCTGCTGGCTTCTCACAGGGAAAGGCAGGCAGCGGTTATCCCAGGACAACACCTGATGAGGCAGTAGCCAGCCTTAAAGGCCCTTCTTTCAGCCTGTCCTCTTCCTGCTCCATCAGCTTCCCCCCCACCCCCCACCCCCACTGCAGGTACCCCCTCCCTGCTCCCAGGTGCACACACCAGTTCCAGACAGACATCTGACTCCCCGGGGGCCTCTTCTTATGTGTTGTTTTGCCAGCTCCTCAACTCTGTCTTTCCATTTTGGTAAAGAGAGAGAACCCAGCGTTAGTTTACCATCTTAATATGGACCCATAACTTAATTTATCTGCTTTAAAACTGTTAATATTCTTTGAAGAGGTAGTCTAGGTTGAAAATCTGGTCTGAAACACTATAAGAGAACACTAAAGACAAAAAACACTAAAGAAGGACAGAAAAGTGGAAAGTAGTTCGCTGATTCCAAAGCCAGAAAAATAAAGAAATTTCAGATATCTTTTGTCAAATACTTTCGAACTGTATCCATTTCAGTTAGCACTTCTGAATGTGAGGGACTGATATTACTGTGCTCTGAGTGAAGTGCAAACTGAAATCTAAAGAATTCTAAATATGTTACAAAGTTACCCTAAGCTAGAAATGTACTTAACAGACCCCAGTGGCCTCCAGGCTGTGTGAATATATGAAGATTTTCCTGCTTTGGGTGTATGTACTGAATTTTCCATTTGCCTAGAACCCACTTCTCTCAGATCTCCACTGGTAGTCCTCTTTCTCAGTACTTAGGACTATTCAGATTTCTCCTTTCTAGACATTTCCATGACCACTCAACCTTCAAAATCCCCATGTCCAACACCAATCACTTTTGAACTTCTTACTTTGATTTTCTTCACAGCCCTAATCTCCAGTGAAATTTTATGTCTATCGGCTTACTTATCATCTGTCTTCTCCCATATGAGGCTGGGGGCTTCTCCTATCTTGTTCCACAAGGTGCAGATCCCAACATCTAGGATAATATAAAACCCGGTGCACAGTAGGCCCTTAATAAATAATTGTTAAGGAAATGAGTAACCCCTGTGCGTTGCTGTTTCTATCTATTGCTAGGTAATATTCTACTCTGAAATTTAGTGGCTTAAAACAACAGTGATTTATGATTTCTCACAATCCAGCAGGTGGACTGGGCCTGCTGGGCTCCCCTGGTGCCCAGTCTGCATTTGCCTCCCCTACATGTCTGGGCCTCCTCTCTCCATGGTCTTTCACCCACGGCTTCTGGTCTCCACGGCAGAAGTCTTCCAAGGGGTAAAGGTAGAAGGGACACCACAAGTCATTTCCACCATGTTGTTGTGGTCAAAACGAGTCATGGGGTCAGCCCCAAATCAAGGGGTGAGGAAATAGTCACCACCCCTTGATGGGAGAGCCTGCAAAATATTATGATCTTGTTTTTCCTTCTACCACATTGCTCCAAAGCAACTTTCCTAGTTTGTAAACAGTGGAAGAGTTACAGGAATCATCCACCAGTGGCTGGCTTGGTGCCTGGCACCTGGCAGGCTCTCACTGCTGGTCCAGTGAATGAATGAGTGAATGTCATGGCTGATTCCACTCCCTTCAAGGATGGGCTGCTTCTCTGGACACATTGGCCTATACTGCCCCCTAGTGGAATTTGAGGATTGAGGCGGGGGTTAATTCTTGGAAGATTGAACTATGGGATTCCAGGATACAGCTTAGGTCAGTGGTTCCTAAACTTTAGCATCGGTACGGAGTCTATAGAGATCTTACTAAGAACAGAAGATTCTGACAGCCAATTTCAAAATAAACCTGACAACTGATTTTTTAAAAAAAGAACAGAAGATTCCTGGGTCCCATCCCCGTAAGTTCAGTGAGTCTGGATAGGTACAAATACACTGAGTCCTAGGCTTTTATTTGGGCTTCGTGATGAGTGGGTGTTAGAAGGTCAAGCTGCCTGGTAGGAAACAGAGCCCTAGTTCTAAGAGCAGAGAGATGTGCATTGGAAAAACAGCTCTGCCCCTGACGGTCTGTGTCACCCTCGGAGATGCCCTGACTCTCAGATATTCAGTTCTCTCATCTGTAAAATGGGGTTAATGCCAGCTGTCTCATACAGTTGTTATGAGATTAGAAATAGTGCCTGGTCACGGCACGTAAGACACCCTACCTCAATAAGCAGGATTAATGCTCTTGGTGTAATAGCACAGATGTGAAGCATATACTAGATGTCCAGCAACCATTAGCCAAACGTAAATGCTGTGAGATCAGAAGAGCACCATTCATTACCAGGATCTAGGGCCTCAAACATGTCTTATAGCAGGTGCTTAACAAAGTTTCTCAATTAATGAATGAAGTCCTCCTATCCTCTCTCTATCAATGTGAATGTGTTCACTGGTTGTACCAGGTGTGTGTGAGCGCACACATGTGTACGTGTGCATGTGTGCGTGTGCGTGTGTGTGTGTGTGTGTGTGTAGTTATTTTATGTCCTCTAAGGACTTCCAGACACATTTTGCTTTGTGTACACATCGACACTGACTAAGCTGCCAGGGGACAAGTTGTTTCCAGAAGCATTTTTTGGATGGTGGCACAGTGAAAAGAATACAAGCCTTAAAGAAGACCTTGGTTCAAATCCCAGATCTGAACAGTCCTACTTTAGTCATTCATCCTCTCTGAGCCTCACTCTCCCCACTGAGGACATGAGGAAGTTGGTGCCAAGGGCAGATCTGCTCTAATGTGTTAGGATTCTGTACATCGAATTGTGAGAACCCACGTCTGCAAGTGGTGCCATTTTGTATTTTGTTGGTGGTGGTTTTCTCATTGAAGATCGTCATTAGCAAGCCACTTGTTGCTACAGCGCCTTCATAATCATCACTTTTACCGACTGTACATTATTCTGTCGAATAACAGAATTTATCTAAATGTCTCCTTTATCGTGGACTCTAAGTAGTTCCAATTTTATGTTACTGTGAAAATTGCTGCAATTTACATCTTTGTCAACATAACTTTTTGCTTTGGTTGGATAATTTCCTCAGGAAACGGGGTAATTTTGACTGCCTCTTATGGAAGACTAGAAGGATGTTGTGGCAACATTTTCTGCGTTAGCATTTTGTGTGAGCCCCAAATGGGAACGATCAGAGCTATCCTTCAGTAGGAAGCGCTTAAATAAACTAGGTGCCAACCAATCAATAAAATACGATGCAACTATTAAAAAGAACAAGGATTATGGAGCGCGTAGGTGGTTCAGTCGGTTGAGCGTCCAGCTCATGGTCTCAGCTCAGTCTTGATCTCAGGGTCGAGTGTTCAAGCCCTGTGTTGGGCCCCATGCTGGACATGGAGACTACTTTAAAAACAAAACAAAGAAAAGAACAAGGATTATTCATTATAGCCAAAAAGTAGAAACAAGCCAAATGTCCTCGTGAGTAAGCAAAATGTATCCATACAATGGAATATCATTCAACTGTAAAAAGCAGTGAAGTTTTGAGACATGCTACAACATGGATGAACCTTGAAAACATGCTGAGCGAAAGAAGTCAGACACAGGAGGCCTCACTATAAATAGATTCCACCTATATGAAATGTCTAGAATAGGCAACTCCATGGAGACAGAAAATAAGTAGTTATCAGGGGTTGGGAAGGGAATGGGAAATTCTAACTATTGGTATAAGGGGTTTGCTAGCAGATCTGTATTCTGATTCTAACCATTGATCTGTACTATTGGTGTGACAGGATTGCTAATGGGTACTATGTTTTTTTGGGTGATGATGAAATTATTCTGGAATTAGTGGTGATGGGTGCACGACCTTGTGAACATACAAAATTCACTGAATTATACACTTTATTTGATTTTTTAAAAGATTTTATTTATTTATTTGAGAGAGAGAGCATGAGCAGGGGGAGGAGCAAAGGCAGAGGGAGAAGCAGGCTCCCCACTGAGCGCAGAGCCTGACCTGGGGCTCGATCCCAGGGCCCTGGGGTCATGACCTGAGCTGAAGTCAGATGCCCACCTGACTGAGCCACCCAGGCATCCCTGAATTGTACACTTTAAAAGAGCGAACTTTATGGCATGGGAGTTATATCTCAATAGAAAAAAGAACGAGGAAGATCTATATTGGCGTGATGTATTATTCATTGAAAAAAGCCAAGTGCAGAGCAGTATCTAAAACATAGCATTTTGGTGGAAGTCTAGTTTTCTATCTTCGGTGTTTGAGACTGCGAGGCTTCCCCAGAAAGTGTGAGTCCCGCCCTCACTCTCTTGTAAGCTCAGGCATGAGAGCACCCTCTTTCCCTCCTCACCCCTCATCCGTCATGCACTGGGGGCTGAGATAGTGTATCATAACTTCTATGTAATATTTAATTACTCCCGTTGTTTCAGATAACAGAACTGAGGTGAGAGAGACAAGTGGCTTGCCAAGGTGATATAGCAGGGAATGTGGCTCCACCAGGAATCAAACCCGAGCCTGTATGACTCCAGAGGAGGCGAATCAGAGGCTTGGGTGCCTGGAAGCTAGTTTATGTGTTCCCTGTGGACTGACCGGCCAGGGGTGTGGTGGCTGCTTCCCTACAGAGAACATAGCTTACAAGAATGCTGGTTTACGTATTTACCCAGAGAGGTCCTTTATTTTCCTTTATTTGAAGACTGCAGTAAGGGGATCTCAGAGACTTATCTTGACCCAGCCTAGTTCCTTATTGCTTGATGGGAACATTTCAGTAGTTCCTAACTGGCCCACTCATGCTTCTTCACAAAGCTGCCCTTGCTGTTGTTTCTAACTAGAAAACTCGTCCTGCCCACAGGCCACTCAGCAAACTCCTACTTACCTGTCAAAACCCAGCTCATAGGTCCCTTCTGTTGTTTTCGTCTTATCAACAACATTTATAGATACCCTTACTGGCATCTGGATAATAATACTGCTAATATTAATAATAGCTATCATTTGGAGAGCCCTACTATGTGCTAGACAATTTTAACTATTCACATGTTTGTTCCTTTCAATTCTCATGGGAATTATGCAATAAAAGTATAATTATTTACATCTCTTTCAGATGAAGAAATAACCTGGCGAGGTTAGGAAATTTGCCCAGAATCACACAACCAGGATGTGAAGAAACAGGTCTTTCTGACTCCAGAGTTCATGCTTTCCCCTTACCCCACATCCTCTCTCCCATACCAGTCACCTTGAATTGCAAATGCGGTTTATTACTGTTTTCACCATTGCCCCGTGAGCCCTAGAAGGCAGGTAGTCAGTCACTCTGATTTCAAGACTGTGAGCCTATTGCCCAGTGTGGGGTCTGCTCCCAAGTGGCTGATCCTAAAAGTTAAATAGGAGTGAGTTTTTCCATTTGCTGGGACCCAGCCTGGAAAGTAAACGCAGCATGTTTGTCCTATCCCTGCAGATGGGACACTCTTGCTATCTCTCCTGGAAAAACGATAAAGGGGCAGGTCTTGCCTCCTTGAGGACTTGCAGATGTTTCCTGTGGCCATGAGAGCACTTTCTGCTTCTTGCCAGTTCGTGTGAGCTGCTAGGAAAGCCAGCTTCATGGCTCTGGAGTGTGAATGTCAACAACCAACTCTGGCCAGCATCTGGAAATTGCACTGAACTATTAGGGCCAGTAGGGGCCCATGGAGGATAGAGGCACCATCACCGGCTGGCTGGATTTTTGTGACAGCCCAAAAGAGGCTTCATTGTAGGGACAGCAGGACCTGTGGGTGGGACCTACAGCTTTGTCGTTAGCTCTGACTTTGAACACCATCTCCACCACTTACTAAATCTGTGGCCTTGGAGCAAGTTTCTCAACCTTCCTAAACCTCAATTACTTCATTTTTACCTCGGAGTAATTGCCCCTTTTTAAAGTTATGGATAAAAAGAGGTAATGCACATCAAACCCTTACCACCAAGCCCAGTGCAGTGCCAGCACCCAATGACGGGGATGCTCATGACGGTGATACCAGCAACAAGAACTGTTATCGTTGAAAAAGGCATAAGAGATGTTTGTGGTTTGCAGCCAAGAATCCAGTCTGATATAGTTAATGTTATTAGTTGGGGAGCAGAGGAGTTCTCTAGAAGGACGGGCCAGTGGGGCCGGGTGGGGGATTTCCCCTGGTGCAGGACAAGAACTGACCCATCCTTGAGGGTGAGCGTGTGCCGTTCTGCCTGGATCCCAGCTCCTGGAGTAACCTGAGAAGGGAGTGGCCTGGTCAAGACTCAGATCCCCATTCTCCCGACCCCCAGGCAGCAAACAATCATTCTTCTGTCCTGACCACCTAATGGGGCATTGAACAATTAGCAGTTATAAAAATCATGAACTATATTCTGGAGAAAATGAGTAATAATTTTATATTGAACCATATTGAAAAGTTAAACAGCACTTTCCCAAGGATTGTTTTATTTACCTATCTAAGCACACAAATACCCACAAAAAAGAAATGTGCTTTATTTAAATTGTATTTAAAATTTCCCTGAGCTCTTCCAGTTTTCAGGTATAGGCCTCTAGGAAAGAAATTGATAGACCTGTGCAGTTTGGATTTCTCATATTTTCACTGGACATTCTTTTGTACGTGTTTCCCACGTCTTGACAAGGTTTGTATTTATCATTTGTAGGCTTGTCATAATATTCCTTCAAGGGGATGGGCCAGTTTGTCCTTCCACCTGTCATTTGGCACTGGGGTATTTCCAGCTTTCTGCTGTTATATATGATACTATCAACCTTTATGAAAACAAGCTTTTAAAACAATCTTTGGAAGTATTTCTTTACGACACATTCCTAGAAGCAGACTGAGGGACCAAAGGGTGGGAATAGGTTTTCTTGGCCTTGTTGCTTAAGGTTAGATCATTCCTGAGGAAAGATAAAACCAAATTGCAGAGATTGCCCATGTGTTCTCTCCTGGTCTGAAATGGGAAAGAAATACAGACACAGTGCCAATGAGATGACAAGACAATTTGCTGAGCCAGACAGAACTTTCTGGAAGGGGCTAGACTTTTCCATGAGAACATCCTCAACTGATATCCAGTCCTCTGACTGTCCACTTATTTGGGGCCACCCCACCCTTCCCCAACTGCCTCCACAGGAATCGTACACCAGCCGTTAGTGCAGAGCTGGGTGCTCTGCAAATCTCCCACGAATTCCCGAGAGTCAGATGCTTGTGGTTGTGGAATGAATGCTTTACCTGAACTAGGCAATGCAGCCTGGTGGACTGAGCACTGGCCCGAGCCAGAAGACCCGGCTACATGCAGGGCCCTGCCATCCACCTGGCGACTCCACAGGCACTCCCTCCCGTGCCCACCTGGAGGGCAGATTACCGAAATTACACAAGTCTTGATGTATTCCTTTAACTCAGGACGTTGACTTTTGATAAAATACAGGACTCCCTGGGAGAGGGCGTAGTGCCATTTATACCCCAGGGTGAACTATTCTGTCATCCCTGACCCTGAGAACAGGTCGGACTGGAGAAGTAAGTGCAGGGTCCCCAACAAGACTCTGAAAGCCAGGGAAGGAGCAGCGTGAAGGAGGTGAAGCTCAGACTCTAGCCTTTCACAGAAACTTTTAAAACAGGGTTCTCTGGTTGCCTCTGACCTGTGTGGCTGCCCCAGGAGCACAGAGCTCCCTGGGGAAGCAGCAGATGAGCCTAGATGTCTGCTGTTGAACTGGAGAGCTGAGTAGGAGCAGGGGCCGGGGAGCTGCTCCAGTGACACCAGACTAGCCACGCGCGTGTGAGCACCTGGTCTTCACAGATACCATCATGGTGCCGCTGTGATTTCTGCTTTGTTGTGGCTCTGCTCCTTGGGGAGTAGAATCACGCCATGATTTATTCTTTGGCCAAGCACGGCGCTGTAGGTCATGGTGCAAACCACAGGCTCTTCTCAGATTTTTATCTCCTTCCCTCTTCCCCTCATTCACTACAACTTCTCCACGCTGGCTCTTCTCTTTCTCCTACAGTCAGCTTGTTCCTTCCCAGAGACAGATTGGCATGTGCTGTTCCTCCTTGGATCTTGCCATGCTTGCCTCCTTGCCCGCCTTCGGGCCTCACCTCTTTTCATGCTGCCCCCGAGTCACTGTCTATTCCGTCCCAGGCATGTTTTCTTCTTAGCAATGCTATTTTCTGAAATCATCTGATTTCCTCTAATTGACTCCCTAACCAGAAAGGAAGCTCCAAGAGGGTGGCCTCAAAGGCCCTTGCGCTCTCTGCTCAGGGCAAAGAAACATGTGGGCACTTGTGAGGGAATCCATCCAAGAATGCCCAGCAGAGCTGCCCTTGCTCTTCCTTCATTGGGTTTCAGCATTTTTCTCTTCGGTGGGATCTGCGCATGGGCCTGGCAGGGGAGAGAGCTTGGCTGGCCTGTGTGCAGATCGGAGTGCCTGCCTGACTCAACAGTTTCACTTACGGTGTGATCTGGGCAGCCTCCTACCCAGGTCTGCTGGAGGAGCAGACAGAACCCAGTGGACAGAAGCTCCTAGAGGCAGACTTCAGTTCCATATGAAGAGGATTCTGGAACAGAGCTGACAGGAGACAGAAGGTCATTCCTCAACTTATCTGGGCTAGCTCTATGCCTTCCTGGCCCGCTCACCACCCTCTGCCTTCCTGGGGTCTGCCTACCAACCAGCAACCTGGGGGAGCTCACAGGCACTGGGCACCCTGTCTTGCTAAGGAGACTGGACCAGTTGCTTCCTATGGGCCATTTCCTCTCCAATTCCAGGGCCTTGTGGAGAGCTGTTTATCTTTCAGCCATGGCCTGGGGACTGCAGGGCCTTCAGGCAGGAGAGGGTGACGGCCTGGGTGAAGATGCTAATGGTGTACCAAGGTTAGAGCTCAGTGACCCCCCATGCCAGCACACCGCTCAGTGACCACATCTGCCCCGCCTGCTGCTCACTCTGCCCTCAAAGCTGATTATCTGAATCAGGAATGCAGCATCTAGAAGAAAAATGAGTTCCAGGCCTGGTTCTGCTGCTAAGTTACAGTGTGAGCTCGACTACATCCTTTCCTTCTCTGAAATTGGTGTTTCTTTCTGGAAAAAACGAGAACATTTGGATTTGACCTAGATGCTTTTAAAGGCTCTCTCCCCTAACCCTAACATGTGAAGACTCTGCCACTGAGCCTCAGATGTGAAACAGAGGTTCACCCAGGCTCACAACTCTTCAGCAAGTCACCATTTTTAGTTGACAGCCTGGCAAGGAGCCAAGACCCCTGACCTCCATCATCAGCTGCTCAAGCCTTTGCCGAGTGTCTGTGTTTATTCACAGCTCTGGCTGGGCAGATGACATCAGTATATGATCTGTCAGTGGGCAGAGCCCAAGGTGTCCATCAGGAGAGAGAGGAGCTGAAGCTAGTCCAGGGTCACCCTGGAGGCGGCCCACCAGTGCCACTGAGGGGTCTTCTCCTCCAGAGGGCAGGACGGGGACTTCGTGTTCTGTCTTTAGCAGTGTCTTTGGTGGCTTTTATGCCATGATCACCCTGGTGTGGCAGCCCAGAGCAGACCTCCCTATGGTCCCAAACCAGGAGTAGGAAAGGCGTGTTCTGAAAAGGAGCATTGCCGTGATGCCCCCTGCTAATTTCACAATGTTCTATAGTTTCACTCTGCTTTCCAGAAACTCATCTGAATTAATCTTAAGTACAACCACCTAGAAATAACAGGGAAGCCTAACTCTGTACTCCTGAGACCCTTCTCTGTCTTGAGCCAGCTCTTTCTTTTAGCCTGTGGGATTCCTGTAGGAATGAGAGGCTCAGAAAGTCCAGTATCTGAGTAAGCATTTCCCTAGAATCTTCTCCAGGGTGGGAACTGGGAATTAAAAAAGAATCATTAACTTTTTAATGCTCTATACATGTACTTAATCTTGCAAACATAGGACATAGCTTCTCAGAGGAGTAGATTTCCAGGAGGCATAAATCTCTCAAATCACCATCAAAGGGACTGATACACTGGCTTAGGGGAATATGTTTTTCATGATTAATAAGTAAATAAATACTAAAATTTAAAAAAATGACTCACACACGGTCCTTGTTCCTAAGGAGTTTCGATAAACCCTTTCAGGCCTCTGAGTCCACTTCTGCAAAATGGTGTTTAATGATCCCTGTCTAAGGTTGCTAGATTGAGTAAATGAAAGGATACCTAGTTAAATTTGAATTTCAGATAATGAACACTATTTTAGCAGAAGTATGTCCCGTGCCATATCTGGGACATACTTACCCTACAATATTATTCATTGTTTATCTGAAATTCAAACGTAACTGGTGTCTCATATTTTATCTGGCAACCCTACCCTGCGCACACTAGTCCAGGAATTGTTTGAGGGACAAAAGGAATAATATGTGAATTAATAATGTATGAAAGTGCTTTACAGTTTACAAAGTTCTGCGTCAGCGAGAAGGGTTGGGATTGCATTGCTTGGATGGAAAAGGGTCTCTTGCAGGCCTAGGAGTCTTTTCTCACTATGGAGATCCCAACATACGGAGAAAGATCCAGTGCTGTCTCCCAAATGAATGCTTTTTATTCCAGGGCAGGGGATCCCAAACCGATGACACGGGATGGAGCACACGTGAGGAAGGCCTGAGGGCTGTGCTTCACAGAAAACTCAAAACAGGACCCCACGAGATGTAATCAGCACCTGCATTTTCTGGCTGTATCCTCAGAAGTGGGGTCTGAGATACTGTCTGTGCTGCTCACACCCCCCGCTCCCCGAAGGATTCAAAGGGACAGGAATGGGCCAGACTTAAGGGCCCTGGAGACCAGTGTCCTGGCAGGGGCGGGAGGAATGAGGCGTGTTTGACTTGGACATCTGTGGACATAAGCCATAGGCGACCGGTGCTTTTTGCAAGGTGCCCCTCCTATCCAAGGTGGCATTCTGCTTTGGTAAAGGGCCCCACACAGATGTTCCTTTTGTTAGCTGCCTGAGACACAGAGCACCAACAGCGGGAGCGATTGTTCAAAATGCAAAGTCTGGAAAAGCCCTTAGAATCCCCACTCTTCCCTTCTTCCATCTTCCGGTTGGGGGAACCAGGCTGGACAGATGACTCATCCGAAGCTGTGTAGCAAGTTAGGGGCAAGACTAGGACTGGAGCCCACACCTGCCACTCCCCAGCTCGCGGTCAGAGTCACGGCAGCCCATCCCTGGAGATTCCTTCTGTTTGGGCAGGACCTCTGAGCAGCCACGGTCCTCCAAAACTCCAGAGGCCAATACTCCAGAAACCTTGGCTTCGCATGGAGGGGAGGCCAGTTCTTTAATAACAGTGATGGTACTCTGCGTGGGGGCAGTGCTTTCCTGTTCGCAAAATACTTCCACGTCATTTATGTCACCTTCTCTCGACGTCTGCCTTCCGCCACCCTCTGTTTTCTGCGCTTGCCTCCCAGGGGGGCGGTTTGTGTGGCGATGAGGGCGAGGCCTCCAGAGCTCAAGTGCCTAAGACCAAAGCCTGGTGTGGGGTGGTACGGCCTTTGGTGAGTTCCAAGGCAGGGCTTAGCCGCGCCTGATCTCCTCGACTGCCAAGCAGAGACGATCATCGGAGTCTCCAGTCCTCGAGTTCCTCTGTGAGGACTCCGTGCATTAACTCGTGCTCGGGACAGCCCCCCGCACATCGTTAGGGCTTCGCAGACACTAGCCCCTTCCACCACTACCATTAGCCAGGTCGGCATTTGTTAATTCACAACTGTGATCTATGATGCCAAAGCCCTTCTCCTCTTTCCTGTTGCTCCTTCGAGACTCTGCTCACAGGGCCCTCCCTTCAGAAGACTCCTTTGATGCCCTCCCCCAGAGTGGTTACACAGGGTCTGACAAGCGCTGCACTTGCTTCCTATGTTGTGGTTGGGCTCGTCGGAGCTAGGAGATCTCCGTGGGCAACAGCACGCCCAGGGGGCAGGCGAATCTCCCTGCTTCCTTGATGTTCTGGGACTGCATGAGTCACCCATTGACCCCCCCTCCCCCCAACCTAGACATCAATCTTGATGCTTTCTTCCCCTTACCCCACACCCAATCCAAGAGCAAGTCTTGACAAGCCGGCCTCTAAACTGGATCCTGAATGTGCCTCCAGGACAGTCCCAGGCCAGTCTGTCTGTCTTCTCACCCCTGGGCAACTCAGCCTTCTCACTGCTTCCCTGCTGCCGCCCTTGCTGCCCTGAGATTCACCTCCATCCCCCTCCTCAACACTCCCCCTTGACTTGCTGTTGCTTGGCAAGGAAAATCCAATTGGCATGGCTGCAGAGCTCTGCCTAGCTAGCTCCCACCTTGTCCACTTCCTCTTCACTCTGTAGGCTTTGCTGCCCTGGTCTCCTTCCAGCTCCTTCCCCACCTCGTGTCCCGCACTTGCTTCTCCTGCTTTCTGCACAGCCAGCTGCCGCTTTTGGCTTGAGGTTGAAGGTCACATCCTCCGAGAGGCTTTCCCTGACCAAACTGAGGGGACCTCTCCCACTTATGCTGTGTCCCAGCACCCTTTAAATCTCCTTTGTGGTGCCTATTAGTTATCAGTGAATATCTTGCTTATTTACCCATTTATTTGTTAGCTGACTATCTCACTTCCTATATCGTATTATTTTTTAAAGATTTTATTTATTTATTTGAGAGAGAGAGAGAGAGAGAGCACAGAGGGAGAGGGAGAAGGAGAAGCAGGCTCCCCGCTGAGCAGAGAGGGAGCCCAACCTGGGGCTTCATCCCAGGACCCTGAGATCATGACCTGAGCCCAAGGCAGACGCTTCACTGACTGAGCCACCCAGACGCCCCTTACTCGCTATATTGTAAGCATCACAGGTGCAGGATACTGTTTGTGTGTGTGTCTTGTTCACTAGGGTATCTCTAGATCAGTGTTTAATACATTTCTGCTGAATGAATGAAGGAATCCTCCTGGCAACAGGATGAGTAGACCAGGCATTATACGTTTACTTTGCAATGATGAGAGTATAGGGAGGTTGATTCTTGCCCTAGGTAACATAGGCTGGGAGTAGTGCGGCCAAGCCCCCCAGGTCATGGACTTTTCTCACTAGACCATTCCACCATGAAGGGAGATAGACTCTGCCCTGGGAACCCAGCTAGGCTGATTCATAGACTAATGCTCTAACATGGGACCAGATGGCAGAGATTCCAAGATTCCTATTTCTAAAGTAGCACTGCCAATCTGCGGCTAAAGATTACATCCAATTCCAAATTCTGGGCTGCACTGGAGGCATTGCACACACCCGATAAACACCCAACGACTGTAAGAAAAGTGATTTCCTTTGAGAAAGGAAATCAGATCCACAGGCCCGAGAGCAGGCTTGATCTCCCAGGACCCTCTTTAAAGCCATTCTAATTTAGGCCTGATGGAATGGGAAAGATGTTGTTTCTAGCTCCCTTACAACAATGTGGCCTAATTTGGAAGATTTTGCCATTCCTGAGGTCCTGACTGCTGCCTGAGAGATTATTGTCATCATTTAAAATACTGACTTGAGCATTGATAAAAAGTTGGCAGGAGGGCACTCTTTCTGTGATTCCAGGAGGAAAGTGCCTGGCCAGAGACCCCGGTGACATAAAGAGCTCTGGACCAAAAGTCAGAAGGGCAGTGCTGTGTGGGGGGAGGGCCCTGGGGTTTCCAGCCAGCAAACTCTAGGTCCCTTGCTGGCCCTTAGCTGCCCCTCTGTAAGGAATGACTCAAGTCTGATAGTGGCTCAAGGGTCGTAGGGTGTGGCTCTGACCCAGGGTTGGCTAAATTAAAAAAAAAAAAAAATTAAGTGACTTGTCCAAGGTGATACAGCTAGAAAGACCAGCATTGTACCCAGCACTCTACTGCTACACTAATGTCTCTCCTAATAATAGCAATAAAAAATAATCAAAGTTGAGGAAGTTCAGTAAGCATTGGAAGTCACTCTGAACTTGAGGATTAAAAAAATGGCTATAAATCCTAGTTCTTCCACTTACTGGCTTGGTGACCTTGGGCAAGCATCTGATTTCTTTAAGTGACAGTATACTGACCCATATGGAGATGATCGCTCCCACTTCGCAGCAGAAGGACTAAAAAAGGGCTAATGTGCACGAAGTGGTCAGCATCGATGCCTGGCATATAAGAAGTGCTCGATAAGTGTTAGTCGCTAATATAATATTATCACTACTGCTATTACTCCATCTTCCCTCCAGACTGGCTGCAAAGTTCAAGTGAGCTCATGATAGTGAAAGCTCTGTGTTCCGCACCTGTCAGTGGTCCCCTTTATTACAATTACAGCAGTCTAAGGGAAAGAGTTATTTATGAAGACTTGGCCCCATTTCTCCCCCAAATGGCTCACATTCTTTGCTCTCCGGCCAACACTGATGACGAGCGAGAGTTTGACTTGGTGCCCACTCTGAATGACGTCCTTCAGTAGATCTCCAAGAACTGCAGAAAAAGCTTTTCTGAGCTTATTTTTAGCATCTTCTAGAAGGACTTTGAAGCAGGATTTCAACATTTAGCTTCATTGTTCGGAGAAGGTGCTTTGCAGTTAATGTGAGTTTATCACTTAGGACTTTCTCCCTCTTAGGGTATAAGAGATACCATGGAGGTAGATCAGTGATGTGGCTGGCAGACAAATGCCCAGATCCAAGTGAATTCTGTTGCTGGTAATTCCTGATTGAAGTGCAATGTGTTCGTTGTAAATAAAAATTTGGAAAATGTGGGAACACCTGGTTGGCTCAGTCAGTAGAGCATGCAACTCTTGATCTCAGGGCCTCAAGTTCGAGCCCCATGTTGGATGTAGAGAATACTTAAAAATAAAATCTTAAGGGGTGCCCCGGGTGGCACAGTTGGTTAAGTGTCCCACTCCTGGTTCCGGCTCAGGTCTTGATCTCAGGGGCATGAGATCGAGCCCCGTATTGGGCTCCACACTGAGCATAGAGTTTCCTTGAGATTCTCTCCCCCTCTGCCCCTGCCCCCCAAAATAAATAAATATTTTTAAAAAATAAAATATAACAAAAATTTGGAAAATGCAAAACAATATGAGGAGAAAGCTTTACCCACAGTGCCATCATTCAGAGACAAAGATTATTCCTATATTGGTGTATTTCTTTTTGGTCTTTTATACATATATTCTTTTACATAATTGGGATCATAGTATAAATATTTCCCTATTCTTTTTTTACATTTTTTTCAAGTAGGCTCCACACATAGCATGGAGCCCACTGCAGGGCTTGAACTCAGCCTGAGATCAAGATCTGAGCTGGGATCAAGTCCGACCCTCAACTGACTGAGCCACCCAGGTACCCCATCCCTTATTTTTTACGAGACTATTTTTAGAGCAGTTTAAGGGTCATAGCAAAATTGAGAGGAAGATACAGAAATTTCCCATATACCCTCTCCTTCTACACATGCACAGCCCCCCCTGCTATCAGCATCCTCGCCCAGACTGGTACATTCATTACAATGAGCTAATCTGTGTAATTGACACATCATGGTCATCATCCTAAGTCAATAGCTTACATTGTGGTTCATTCTCGGGGTTACATTTTATGAGTCTGGACAAATGTCTAATGACATGTGTCTATCATTATAATATATAATATTGTCTCCATAGTTCTGAGTTTTTTGGAATGTCATATAGCTGGAATCATGCAGTATGCAGCCATCTCAGATCTGCTTCTTTCACTCAACGATATGCATTTCCGTTTCCTTCATATCTTTTCATGGCTTGGTAGCTCTTTTTTTTTTTTTTTCTGGCCCTGAATAATATTCTGTTGTCTGAATATACCACAGTTCATTTATCCATTCACCTACTGAAGGACATTGCTTCCAAGTTTTGGCAATTATGAACAAAACTTGCTATGAAGATCTGTCGGCGGGCTTTTGTCTGGACATACATTTTCAGTTCCTTTAGGTAAATACCAAGGAGCCCAACTGCTGGATCATATGTAAGAATATATTCTGTTTCATAAGAAACCACCAAACTGTCTTCCGAGGTGGCTGAACCTTTTTGCTTTCCCACCAGCAGTGAATGAGAGTTCCTATGGTTCCACATCCTCGCCAGCATTTGGTGTTGTCCAGATTTGGCCATTCTAAGAGGTGTGTACTGGTAACCTATTTTTTTCACTATTTTATATTGTAAGAATTTCTTTCATGCGTATCACCTTTTTTTATAGATGTATAGCAGCCCAACATAGGGAGGTCATACAACACGAAGTATTTAACCTATCCTTTACTGTTACCTGCTCAGATTTTTCTAATTTTAACTATTGTCAATAACACTCTGGTGACATTTTTGTATATAAATCTTTATTTACATCTGATTATTTATTTCCCTTGGATGTATTCTCTTTTTTTTTTTTCTTTGCGTTAAATCATCAGTTATTTATCATCACCCAAACAAATAAGAAAAGTGATTGGTTGGTAGATTTCAACTATTTGCAGTTTTTTATTTATTTATTTTTATTTTTTAAATTATGTTTAGTTAGCCAACATATAGTACATCATTAGTTTTTGATGTAGTGTTCAACAATTCATTAGTTACATATAACACCCAGTGCTCATCACAACAAAAAAAGATTTTATTTATTTGACAGAGAGAGAGAGCATGAGCAGGGGGAGTGGCAGGCAGAGGGAGAGGGAGATGCAGGCTCGCCACTGAGCAAGGAGCCCGATGTGGGGCTCTCCATCCCAGGACCCCGGGATCATGACCTGAGCCGAAGACAGATGCTTAACCGACGGGGCCACCCAGGCGCCCCTCCCTTGGATATATTCTTAAAAGTGGAAATAATTAGTCGAAGAATACAGACACTTTTTAAGATTCCTGGAAAAGTTCTATCACTTTACATTCTAATCAACAGACCGAGGCACTCCGTCATTAGCAAATATTATCAGTTTTTAAAAATTCTTGCCAAATCAGGTTTAAAAAAAAGGTAACTTACTGCTTCAATTTGCAAATCTTTGATTGCTTAAGTTGAATATACAGCAGTTCAGTGTTTTTTAGCCATTTGTATTTCCCTCTGTGAGTTTTCTATTATGTCCTTTGCTGGGCAGACTTGTTAATAGTGGCCCTAGTAATCCTGAAGTTGTCTGCCGATAATGCCAAATCTTGCATTTAGCCACATCTGATAGGAGGCCAGGCTCCAGCGGGATTAGAAATTGTCCATGTCAGCATTGCTGTTTCAATGAAACAGAAAGGGGAAAGTTTCCATGTTTTATTGGAATCGGGGAGATGAAGTTATTTTGCTGAGCTGCATCTATTATTTTATTATGCTTTCTCTTCTTTTCATACTCCCAAAGCTTCTCTTTTCTTAAATTCTGCTCTTATAGGAGGATAAAATTTTGTGTGTACGTGTCCTTTTTTTTCAGTATGTGTTCATCGACCTCCTACTATGTGCAACACATAGTGGCCACATTAATGGATGGCAGAGTCTCAAGAAGAGCCTGGGCTTTGGAGCTGGGTAGATCTTGGGCAAATCCGTTCACCTCTCAGAGGCTTAGCTTCCTGTTCTTTCAAGTATGGGGACAGCCCTATCTTCAGGGAATAAATACGTTATGAAGGCAAAACTCCTAGGACAGTGTTTGCCACTTGATAAGACTCCATTTAGTTCAACAAACAATTCCTTTTTATTTTTTAAGATTTATTTATTTGTGAGAGAGAGAGAGAGAGAACAGGGCAGGGGGTGGCAGGCAGAGGGAGAGGGAGAGAAAGACGCGGGGCTCTATCCCATGACCCCGAGACCACGACCCGAGCCGAAACTAAGAGTCGGGTCACCCAACCCACTGCACCACCCAGGCGCCCCTCCACCAACAATCCTTGAGCCACTCCTGCGTATATGACATTGTGCTGGGTACTGAGTATGCAAAGAGGAATCAGATGGGGCACTTACAGCATCTCCATTGCCTATAGGAGAACGTTCAGGCTGCTCACCTGCTCTGACAAGGTCCTCTCTGACCCCTGCTGTTCTGTGGCCCCTCATTATTAAGTCTAGTGGCCCCGTGTGTCATGGGGGGGTTGTCAGCTCTCCTTAGAGCCCAGGGTCTTAGCCACGGTTCTGGAGCAACAGGAAAAGTGCCAGCCAACATTCTGTTACACATGGAGTCACAGCTGTAATTTTTCCCCTCTTTTCTTCTTGACATTATATCATAAGCATTTCCCCTTTATAGCATAGTTGTTAAGGGAACTACTGGAGCTGGTGAGTCTCCGTTTGATTTCTGGCTCTATCACTTACGAAGTGACCTTGGGCAAATGGCTTAACCTCTCTGTGCCCTAGTTTCCTTAACTGTAAAATAAGGATAATAATAGTACCTACTTCCTGGGGTTCTTTTCTGGATTAAACAAAATATTTCATGTGTAGCTTTTAGTGTAATGTCTAGCACACAGTAAGAGCTCAATGATCTATTTTGAATATTTACTATACTATCTTCAGAGCCACCCTTACAATGACTTTATATAATTAAATTGAACAGACATAATAATACCTTTGTCTGATACTGGATATTTAAGGTGTTTCTGATTTTTAAAATTTTACTTATTCATTTGAGAGAGAGAGAGAGCGAGGGAAAGAGAGAGAGAGAGAGAGAGAGAGAGAACACGAGGGGGGAGGGGCAGAGGAAGAGGGAGAAGCAGACTCCCCGATGAGTAGGGAGCTGGACTGGGGCTGGATCCCAGGACCTTGGGACCATGACCTGAGCTGGAGGCAACTGCTTAACCAACTGAACCACGCAGGTGGCCCTAGTGTTTCTGATTTTTAAACATAAAATATTATTCCTAAGAAATGAAAAAAAAAGTTATCTTGTGGTTTAGAGATAGAGGCAAAGCAAAACATTTAAAGAATTAAATGTTGAATGAATTGGGGCGCCTGGGTGGCACAGCGGTTAAGCGTCTGCCTTCGGCTCAGGGCGTGATCCTGCCGTTATGGGATCAAGCCCCACATCAGGCTCCTCTGCTGTGAGCCTGCTTCTTCCTCTCCCACCCCCCCGCTTGTGTTCCTTCTCTCGCTGGCTGTCTCTCTCTCTCTGTTGAGTAAATAAATAAAATCTTTAAAAAAAATGTTGAATGAATTGACATTTATACACTTAAATTATTTTTCAAAATAATTCAACATATTCTGACATATTACAGGGTAATTAACCCATTTTAGAAGCCTGGGCATATCCCTGTCTGAGGCAGAGTGCTGGCCTGGATCACTTTGGTAAGGACTTCTAGCCTTTCTCTGTGATTCTCCAGGCAAAGAAGCTGCATCAGCTTTTCTCCCCCACTGCCAGAGAATCTCTGATCTAGCACATCTTAGGGCCAGCCCAGCATTTTCCAGCTATCACTTGTGGATAGCTGGTAGGGCAACTGTCAGGCCATGTCACCTGATGGGGAAGCTATGACAGAGAGGTTTTTGTTGTGGTCCTTCAGCCAACAAGGCTCAAAGTTAGCACTGGTATAAAGGAAAAATGAACTTACAAGGGTCAAGCACCTTCTGTATACTGGGCTCTGTGAAAACATCCTCTTCAATCCTCAGCTCAACGAAGTGAGACATAATTTATTGACTCCACTTTATAGATGAGAAAACTGAGACTCAGAGAGGTAATAGATTTCCTCCAAGGTCACACATCTGGCAAAGTCATGAGCCAGGTCTGTCTGACTCTAAAGTTACAAGGTCTTTCCATGGCACCCCAGGATCTCTTTCCAATTTAATTCAATTTTATCAGCATGGATTAGTGCTCACACATATTACCCCTGCTAGGCACTAAGAACAGAGAGAGCAGCCTAATGGGAGAGACAGACACATAAATTGCAAGTTCTAGTATTATGGCTGATGCATGCCTGTGAGAAGTAAAAAAAAGCCGGGTAGGCAGTTCAATTTATCCTGTTGTATATATTTCTGAGAGCCATTCTTAATCCTTTTAGGAAGAGGCAGGGGAGAGGTAGATTGATCGATTGGGGCTATAATCAATGAATAAACAAAGGGCAGTGAGTAAATGAGAAGGGAGTGTTTAATTCCCACTCAGAGATCCAGAGAAGTCTCTTAGAGGACATGGTATTTTGGTTGGGGTTTGAAAGGCTAGGGAGAATCAGCCAGAGAACATGGGGAAGGGACTGACCTGTCTACCTCCTTCCCCAGGAGAAGTAAAACAGAATCTTCATTTGCACTTGCTGAATATTGGTCTGAAACCAGAACACCTACACACACCCCTCTCATCCTGCAGTCCTCTTCCATACATAGACCTACCAACATATATCCATATATGCTCACAAATAAAAAGAAACAACTCCTGCAGAAAATACACATAAAACATACACCAGTACATGTGCAGATACTTAAAACACATAATACACAAAAATAGCTCCCTAAACTCACACAAATACATATAATACTCATACACACAGACTCACAAAGATGTTTATGCTCTCATTCACAAGCACGTACATATCCTCTCCCCACCTACTACTCACGCAGGTGAATAAACGCATTTTTTTAAATTAACATATACCCAAGTTCACATACAAATCTCATCTTGCCTTTCTGGTTGGAGGCCAGTGACTAATGGGAAACCATGCACAAAGGCAGGCATCACGTAGGAGAGGCCAGGAATGGGTGGCGTTGGGGCTGGGATTAAGCCCTGTCAGATGACAAACCCGCCCCGCCTGGCTCCCCCCAGAAGCAGCGGCGCCTGAGCAGGCTCTGGATCCCGGGCAGATGGTGCGAGGCTGCGCGTCGGAATTCCAGCTTTATACAGGATTTGGTGTCACCCGGGGCCAAGCTCTGCTATCAGACCCACCCCAATCCCTGCAGTAGGCAGGCGGCGGGGGACAGTTCAGGGTTGTGGCGTGGGGCTTGTCCGAACCCAGTACACTGCAAGTAGTTAGCATTAAGGAGGGTTTACTGCAGGCCGGGGACTGGGTTAAGCTCTTTCAGTACATTCATTACTGAATTCTCACATCATCTCTGTGACAGGAGGTGTGGGGGTGTTCCGTGTCTATCATGCCCATTTTAGAGGTGAGAAAACTGCGCTCAGGCCACAAAGCCACTCAGCAGAAACAGGACGCTGAGGTTCAAACCCCGTCAGAGCCTATTCTCCCTTGGGGATGGGTTGGGGGTGCGGGGTCAGGGTAAAGTGTGCACGTGAGTCTGTCTCCACTATACAGGAAGCTTGCACCTTCGGCTCCGGGCGCGTCTCTAGTACTCCCGTCCTGTCTGTCACAGCGCCGGGGCCCACAGCAGGTGTCTGGTCCGGGCGTGGGTCTTGGCTCAGTGGGGCCCTCAGTTTCCCCATCCCTTAAATGGGAATGGCAGCGCAGACCTCGCAGGGCCGAGACCAGGCTTTCTCGGGCAGTACAAGCAAAGCTGAACTCTACATCCTCGCGGCTGCCGCCCTCGCCCATTGCGGGGGTTCCAGACCAGTCTCCACCCGAGCCCGGGTGCGGCGCCGGCGCCCCATTGTTCAAGAGGGCGGGGAAGCTCCCGAGAGCGGACTCCCCGCCCCGGGTCGCGCTCGCCGCCCAGTGGAGCAGACGACTTGGCCCGGCGTTTGCCGCGCGGGGCGCGTCCTTTGTCTGCTCCGCGTCGCCCGATGCCCGCGGCCCGCGCCCCGCTCCTTGGGCAGACAAAGCCGGGACTGCCGCGAGCCCGAAGGGCTGGAGAGGGGCTCATACCACCCTCCTCCCGCCTTAACACCGCCCCCTCCCCTCGACGTCCTCTGATTGGCCCGGGGAGCTACAAAGAGGCCGGGAAGCGGGCGGGTCACGTGGGCCAGCGTGGCCTCCCATTGGTCAGGAGAGGCTGCCAATCGGGGAGGGCGGGCTGTCCACGCTTGGCCCGGTCGCTCCCTCCGCGCTGGGGCCCGCCCGCGGGGCCGGCCGCCTGTCAGAGGGAGGTGGCGATGGTGCGCCCGGTGGCAGTGGCGGCTGCGGCGGCTTCCCTGGTCCGAGCGCAGGGAGGAGAAGATGACTGACCGACCGACTCAATGACTGAATGAATGAATGGCGGAGCCGAGCGCGCCATGAGGAGCCTGCCGAGCCTGGGCGCCCTCGCCCTGTTGTGCTGCGCCGCCGCCGCCGCCGCCGCCGCCGCCGCCGCCGCCTCAACAACCTCGGCGGGGAATGTCACCGGTGGCGGCGGGGCCGTGGGGCAGGTGGACGCGTCTCCGGGCCCGGGGTTAGGGGGCGAGCCCAGTCGCCCTTTCTCTAAGGCGACGACTCCCACGGCCCAGGCCCCGAGGACCGGAGCGCCGCGCACTACCGTCCATCAGCCCCCGGCTGCGTCCTCTTCAGCCCAGTCCCCGGAGACCACCCCTCCTCGGGCGACGGCCGGACTCGCCGCGACCACCTTCCAGGCGCCTCTCAGCCCCTCGCCGACCGCCCCTCCGGCGGTGGACCGTACTCCGACCACCCCTCGCGCGACAACCAGACCCGCGCCGACCACCCTCTTGACGAGCACTGGCCCGGCGCCGACCACCCCCGTTGCGACCACCAGCCCGGCGCCCACCACTCCGCTGAGCCCAACCCCCGAGCTTCCCGGCGGCGGCACCGTCCCGCCCACCCCACCTGCCACCGAGGCCCCCTCTCCCCCTCCCCCAGGTGAGTCCTCGCGCTGCTTGCCGGCTGCACCCAGCCCCTCGGCTGCCCACCCTTACCCCAGCCGCGGGCCTCCCGGGTTGGGTTCGTGCCCGGAATTGATCATTCCTCACCCCAAAGTTTCCCCGGATTTCGACTCCTAAGGGGAGGTCGAGCTCCAGCTCGCCCGCCCCCCTCCCCAATCTGGAAAGTCTTTTGTCCCCCCTGGGCTGGGCTTCCCCGGGAGGGGGGCGGCTGCGGTGTGGAAGGCATCGCATCTCCTTCCAAACGGGGCTTTCTGGCCTTTGTCAGAGACCCTGAATGGGCGCAAACTTTTGGGTTCGGTTCGTTCACCCTGCCTCTCTGCCTGGGTTATTTCGGGAAGTTTGAAAGCCAGAACAGTACCTCCTTCAACCAATGAGTCAAAACCTAAGTATAAGGGATTCCTTTCAAAGCTTCTGCTTCCTTGTTCATTTCTCCTTGTGTGTGTGTTTGTGTGTGTATAATGTGTGTGTGTGTGTGTACAATGTGCATATATATAATGTGTTGCATATATATCTATATCTATATCTATATCTATATCGTGCATGTGACAGGTGGAAGAGATATTGAGGGTTTTGTCTACCACAGTACGACAGAGCACTCGGGCAAAAAAAAAAAAAAAAAAAAAAAAAAGACATTGTAATCCATGTTTTCCCTGCAAATAAATGGATTCAGTAGGTCATTTGGGACAGGTGTGTATCTAGGTTGAGCATGCCTATAAATTAGGTTAAATCCCTTTCTTGCACCATTTTTTCTTCCTCAATTACAAGGTCAATATGTTTGGACAAATACACAATTTAGGCAGGGATGCCCATTTCCCCGCCCCCCCCCTTAAGTTAGAATGTTCAGTTTGAAGGATGCTGATAAATGCCAGTATCTGTTTTGAGTCCACATAGAAAATAGGCTCTTCTTGCAGATTGAAGTCTTCAAGCAAAGTTAAAGACAACTCCTATTCTTGTCTCCTTTTAATCTAAAGTGGGCCTGGAACTGAACAAATAAAACCTACCTTGTCAAGACATTAGACAAGAGTTTCTGAATTCCTTTGCCTAAGTTGGGGTGGAGATTTGTCCAAACTGTTTGCCAAGCTGTACTTACATTAATGGCCCTCTGACCTAATTCTTAGGCTCAGTGATTTGCTGTAGAGTCAGGTATGAACTTTGGACTATAATTGAATTTGTAGAGAGTTTTCCCACATGATTATGAGTCTTAATACAGTCTTGAATCTTGGGTTGGAGGGTGGCATTGACATCAGTAGGAATGCACATTATTCAACCATAAAAAGCTAAGTTTGCATCTCTTCTAGCTTGAAGGAGTATATTAACTAGCTGGATTTTGACTATAACCTTTTTTGGCTTTGGTATAGAGAGATTGACATATTACTAAGAGACAGGAAGCACAGTGGTTGAGAGTATGGACCCTGGAGTCCATTCTTAGGTTTGAATCCTTGCTCTGTCCCTTATTAACCGTGTAATCTTGGGCAGGTCACTTAACCTCTCTCCAACTGTGAAATGAAGATAATAATAGTACTTACTTCATAGGATTGCTGTGAAGATTAACCAAGTTAATACATTTATGGTGCTTCGAACAGTTCCTGGTCCAAAGTAAGCACCATGTGTGTGTTAGTTATCCTTATGACTACAATTTTTTTTGAGAAACCTAGCAGTAATGTGACAATTTTTTGTTGTGGTGGTGGTAAAATATAATAGAAAAACGATGAATTAGATTTTCCAGAGTTTGAAGCACACATTTAAGTAGTAGCACGATCACTTATTTTGAACGTTAGTATGTGATAAATAAGTCAGTGTAATTGATGTTATTTTATCTTTATTATTTTTGTATTGTTATTTTTAAATCACAAAGTGAACCTTTACTTCAAAAAAATACAAACAACCAGAAGTCTACAAAGGAAAAAGTGAAAGTCACTCCTTTACTGCTTCTTAGTTCCAGTCAGTCCCTAGAGGTTACTACTGTTAACAGTTTGATCTGTTTTCAGACATTTTTCTGGGCATTTGTGAACATACATACACAGACGGGTTTTAAAAATAGTTTTAAAAACTCAAAATAATTCTATGCAAGCTGTTTTACAGCTTGCTGTATTCACTTAGCTATTTATCGCGAATTTTTTTTCTATGTCCATACTTAAGATCTACCTTATTCTTCTTAACAGTTGCATGTTTTGGTACAAGAATTATATATATATGTATATGTATATATATATATATATATATATATATACATATACATATATATATACACACACATATATATATACATATATATATACATATATACATATATTTTAATATATATATATATTTTAAAACCAATCCCTTATTTATGGACACTTAGATTGCTTCTGGGATTCAGTTTTAAAAGCACAGAGAAGGATGTGTTCTTATTAAGCCCCTCATGGACATATTCTCCAGTACTTCAGCAGGAGTTTCGAAGAATCCAATTTCAAGTGAAGTAAAGCTGGATTAATTAATATGTGCCATATGAACAGTTCAAGGCTTTAGTAACTTCCATGGACTAACATATAACCATGTCTATTGTGGTCTTGGGTGACAAAAGTTTTAGAAGGCTGTCCAACTTCAGTAGCTCTTCTGTGTCTTAAATTAACACAGTTCATACTTTTTTATGTGTGAATTCACTATGGATTGCCTATGTCTAGTTCTCAGCAGCTGAACTGAACTTTGTGGGCCTGTTGATAGGTAGTTTTGGCTTTACAGTGTGATACAATCAAAGATGGCCTTTTTATCTGAGCATGGGTTCTAGTCTACTTCAAATAGTACATACATCTCTTTGACAGAAGGAAAGCTTCTAACTGATCTTGAGAGACCTAGTTTGACTTGCAGAGTTGGATTCTCTGGCATTTGGGAAGATGGTTGTATTAGGTATTTTATTTTAATATTCCTGTAAGGACTGAATGCCATCGATAATATCTTATGTGATTAGATGGGTCTTCTAGCTGCTCTTTGATTTAATAAGAATTTCTTTCATAGAGTTCTAGCTGAGAGCTCTTGCCTGCCCCTCAGTTAGGGCCCTCTTTTGTTTATAAGGACACTGATCTGCAAACTGAAACTAATTGCCCAGCAAACAGGCACTTTCCTCCCACAGGCTTGGCAATACATTTGGCTGATTGGTTGCCTGGGTGGGACATTTTAAGAAGAATTAAGGGAGAAGCTGTGATGCCAGAGGATGGTAGTTACCAGCAGTAAGAGACTAAGGTGATGACAAGTGTTTGATTTTTTAAAGTATGGCTAGATAAGACTTTAAAACCCTCCTAGCATGGCTTTACATTTTAGGAAATACTTCCAAGGGCTAGCTGAAATCTTTCTCTCTTTTGTTAACACCAACTGGTTCTGGTTCTGCCCTTTGGAGGCAGGCAGAACAAGTCTGCTCTCTCTGGGCCATGACAGTTCTTTGGGGACAGTGATCGTGTTCTCTTGGAATCTGGACTAAATAACGTCAGCTCCCTCAACTTTTCTTTATGTGACATGGTTTCAGATTCCCTCACTGTCCTCTTCTGGACTTTTTCAGTCTTTCTGCGTCCCTCCCAAAGTGTGGAGCACAGAGCTGAGCATAATACTCCAGATATGCTCTGACTAGCTTGCGGTAGAGAGGGCAGTTACCTCGTTCCTTCTGGATGCTATACTACTGTTGATGTAGTTAGTTCCTAATCACAGTAGCGTTTTTGGCAGCCACGTTATGTTGTTGACTCATTGAGTCCATTAAGATAGCTAAGCCGGTTTTTTTTTTTTTAAACAAAACAAAACAAAACAAAACAAAACATGTACTAGATGAGTGTTTCTTCATTCTGGACTGGGAAATTCTTGTTATTTTCTAAAGTATGAACTGAGACATTTGCCAGACATGTAGATGTATTGTGTTAGATTCAAGCCATCCTTTTAGATCCCAAGTCTGTTAGAGTACCCCACCCAGTTTATTCACATTCACCTACAGGGTGTTCCTATAGACAGAGTCTAAAGACAAGTTAGAGCAGGTTATTCTTACCTCACAGGGGAGGGTAAATTTATGGATGATAAAATAGTTTGGAAGGGAAGGAGTAATAGTTTAGTTCTCAAGGGTCTCTTCTAGCTTAAAAGTTCTGTAATGATTTGGTATGCATGATTCAGGGCACATTAATGCCCCCAAAGAGCCTTGATCATTTATTTATGATATAAGTTAAGAGAATAGGCTTTGTTTAAGCAAGCCTTAGAATTTAGAGCTTGAAAATTCTGACTAGTATGACATGTAAATAAAATATCATGAATGGATTTTGTTTGAAAGGAACATTCTGGGAATGCAGGGCCTGCCTAAGTATACCGGGTAATGTTTTCTTCATCCTAAAATTCTCTGCTCTAGCTACAGAGAGTTATTTGCTTGTGGTTATTTAAGAAGATACCATTTGTTTTAGGGACATAGAAATTGTTCAGGCTCCAGAGATAATGTAGGTCCACTATATTTTATCCAAAACCTGTGGGGCTGGATGTGTTTCAGAATTTACATTTTTTCCCCTGGATCTTAGGAAGTTAATAAATATACCCCAGTGGGTCAGCATCCTATGATCAAATACATGAAGATATTTGCAGCAAAATGCATGTATATTTACAGTGAATGGGATAAATAAAGACTGAAAATAGCCTTGCATGTGTTTGGGTCAGGTTTTGCTGCCAAATGAGTTACAGAAACAATTTTGGTTTTTGGATCTCCTGGTACTTGGCATCAGGTCTGAGGGCTTATGGACCACTGTAAGTAATTACACACACATATTGTACTTACTATGTTCCAGGAAGTGTTTTGAGTGCCTTATGTATATCAACTTCTTTAATCCTCACAACAGTTAGGTACAATTGAGTTAGATACTATTAACTGTCCTCATCTTACAGATAAGGAAACTGGGGCTCACAGAAGCTCAGTTATGGCAGAACCTAGATTCAAACTTAGTCATTCTGGTTCCAGAATCCATATTATTGGCATTTAAGGAAATAGTTACATAGAAGAGAAGAGAAGGAAACCATTTTGCTAAAAATTTTTCGTCCTTGGATACTAATCTGAGAAAATTTCTACTGTTCTACTGGCATTTACTCCCTACACTTCATCGTATGCTATTCATTCACCTCTTTGAATTTTCTGTTTTACAGTGTTTTACAACTGTGGTTTTAAGTTGTAGGTCTAATTCCTCCTTTGATTAGATTTTAATGTGGTCTGTGATAGAGAAGTTTGTCTGTAGTCTTTTTAGGGCCAGGCCCAGGCCCAGGCCCAGGGACTTCTCAAATTTACTGTATCTTATTCCTGGCCTAAGTGCCTAGCTTTCTGTAAAAATTCCTTAGTCTGATTTGTTTTTGGAATAGCATAGTTAAATTCCTATATAACATTAGTTTCAAATCTTCTGAATTATGACCCCAGGAAGCCTTCTGGCTAATTGAAAATTTACACATTGAAATAATCTGACTAGGTCTTTTTATCTTGATTTTTTTTAAAGACCCATAAAATTAAAGTGTGCATTACTTTTCATCTCAGCATTTCTAAACATGTATAAATTAACTTCCAGACGTCCTGGCACCCTTATAAAAAGAATGGAAGAAAAGTATCACAGTACTGTTTTTACTGATGGGTAAATTATGGGTAGAGAGATTACTGCTTTAGGGCACTTAATAGATCAGAAGAGAATAGAAATATAAGATCTTGTTTAGCTGAAAGCAGTGTTAGATGATATTTTTAGTTATAAAGAGCTTTAATTCATGCTTTTTGCCTTGATCTTGATTTTTGTTTATTTACTGTAGGTGTGATATAAAAATCTTTATTACTAATGTTGAGATTATGTTACAGGCACCTCTTCTGTGGTCACTTAGTCTCTTTTCAAGTATGTAATTTGGTTTATCTGTTTTTCACTGGAAATAAGTACCCAGACTACACTAGTAACTTTGGAGGGAGACTTTTAAAAATTGTGATGAAAAAGATAATGTTTGGACATATACGTGTTTGGATCACAGTAACGGTTTATTCAAAAAAATTATCCTTGTAGATGTCTCTTCTAAGTACATGTGATAAATTTGTGTCAAAATAATCCCTCTGGTAATGCTACTGTTTCACAGATAAGTATTGTTGTAAAAAAAAAAAAAAAAAAACTTTCCCCATTATTTTTCCTTCATTAAGGAAAAAAAACCAAAAAAACCTCTCTTCTGTTCTCCTTGCTCATTTTTTCACTTTAAATTCCTCTATATGTCCTTCTCACTCTTCTCTTTTATTCTTAGCCCCATCTATTCTTTCATGTTCTTTAAGGAATCAAATTATCTTCTCTGTTTAACAATTTACCACTTTGTCCTCCTTCAGTGCCTCCTCAAAGCCCAATTCTCCCAAGAAGTCTTTCTGGAGGAACAAAAGATGTCCTTGAAGATGGCCTGGTAACAGGGTGCACAGGGTTGAACACTTTGCACTCTGAACAAAACCTGTCTTTCTCTGTGACTTTGACTTTTTTCCTATGGATTTGTTTTTAGTCTATTTAATTTAGATTATTAAGCCCATTTGAGAAGAAAGCATCATAATTTCTATAGTATTCAGGACATGGTATTAATTCTCTCTTTATGAAAATAATGAGAGAAGAGTTTTTTCTTTTCGCTCTGGGCTCTTTTTTTATTGCCCAGATTCTGTTTTTCTTTTCTTTTCTTTTCTTTTCTTTTCTTTTCTTTTCTTTTCTCCCAAGGAACAATACAGGAAAAAAACACCTGTCATAACAGAAGTTACCTGCTTCAAAAAAAGTTAAATACTTTGAATAAGTAGCAAATTTATTTTTCTATTTATAAATAATATAAGTTGTTTTTGTTGGGTAGGTGGATTTGGGCTGCATACCAATATAAAAGGTTTAATTTGGTTGAGAAACAAATGTTTGATCTTTTGAATGACAGAATTTCCTTTGTAGAAATCTAATTAAAGTTAATAGTGAACAGAATGTTTCCAATAATTAACAAGTGTGCAGTACTTTACAGTTTACAAGGTGTTCTTGGAGTCTCCAAGACTGTGACATCCATATTTTGTTGAGTTCTGGGTATCATATGAGTGAATAAAGGCTTAACTTCTTTCCTCTGTTAGTACTTTTGTTGATGAATATTGACCAAATCTTCATAGGTTTTTAGTGGGTTTCACATTTGATATTTTGTATTTCAAACTGTTGTCTTTTAGGTTTACTTTGTTGAATATAAATCTTTGACTGATTTTGCTGCTCATAATTACAGGATGGAAAAATGGTATTTGAAGATGAGGATTTCTTTATATTTTCTTTGCCAGGCACTCTGTGGGGCTGACTGTTAAGGAAAGAGCCCACTAGTCATTGAAAGCAAGTGTGATGGAGATGACAAGGTGAACTACAGAACTTGATTGGGAGGGCTCATGTAAATATCCTTTTTTCCAGACTGATATATTATTTACTTTTCTTCTAGTGTAGAAATCTGTTTGGAATTATCTTAATATACTATTTTGGGTGTATTGCCTCAAATCAGTGTGTTAGTAGCATAGAGACTTGATACTCTGACTTCTCACTTCCAATTTAATATTTGACACTTTGGCTGGAATAGTAACTAATGTTAACTGAGCTCATATTACTATATGCCTAGTTACGTATCAGGATTTTTTTTCCCATACATCATGTCATTTAACTCTTCAACAATGTAATAGTACAATATTATTATCCTTACTTTCTGGATGAAAAATACAGAGAGTCAGAGAGGTAAAGTAGCTTATTCAAACACATCAGGCTTATAAAGTCCATGGGGGCAGGGACTTCTGTTTGTTATGTTCACAATTATGTCCCCAGTGTCCAACTCAAAAAAGATTCTCAATAAATATTTACTGATTGAATGAGTGAAGAAGAGGGAATGGTTTTTTGCTATACTATACTTAGCAGTGTATTCTTGGGGAAAATAATGTAATCTCATAGTCTTTTCCCTCAGTTTAGAAATGAACTTTTCTCCTTCTTTTACCCTTAACTCACAGGAATAGTATGAAACTTACTTAGGGCAAGTGGGGTTCTTTGAGATCTAACAAATTACATTAATTATTCAGTTTTTGTTACCTAATTTTGTTCCTTCTATTTATCTTAGTAAAGGAAGAACACCAGTAAGCAAATGAACATCTGAAGACTTTTGTAGAAAGAGTAGCTAAGCTGGAGAAGCTGAGCGTTTGTCTCTAAGCCATGGGACCCAATGTTCTTTCTCAGTTCTCTCACCAGTTCTGTGATCTCGGGCAAAGAATTTCATCTGTAAAATGAGAGAGGTAGACTAGATTTGTGGTTTTTAAACTGTATCGTTTGGGGGCACCTGTAGTTGCGTTTGGGAGCCAGCATAGGGACTGAGGAGACCAGGTGGGCCTACTTCTGGGCCCTCGTCCCAACCTTCACCTCTCACCTCTATATCATTGCCCGCGCTTGAATCAGTTCCACTCTCATTTGGTTTATATACTGGCTTTGTTCTTTCAGTAAAGATTTTTGAAATAGGAATTCTTGTACTCTAAACTTCTGTGATAAAGAAATTATGGTAATCTCTGAACTGTTATGTAGCCATTAAAATGCTTACGTTTTGTTAAGTAGCAATATACGTAAGATAAGAGAAATACACCAAAATGTGAAGTGGCTAAAGCTAAGTTATGGGATTATGGGTCATTTAAATTACCCTCTGTGGGGGCGCCTGGGTAGCGCAGTCGTTAAAGCGTCCACCTTCGGCTCAGGGCATGATCCCGGCGTTCTAGGATCGAGCCCCACATCGGGCTCCTCCACTGTGAGCCTGCTTCTTCCTCTCCCACTCCCCCTGCTGTGTTCCCTCTCTCGCTGGCTGTCTCTCTGTCACATAAATAAATAAAATCTTAAAAAAAAAAAAATAAATTACCCTCTGTGTTTTTCTGAATTTTCCAAGGTTTTTTTTTTTTCAGTGAATACATCCAATTTTTATTTTATAGTCATAAAAAATAAATGAATAAAATGGAAAAAAATGAATAAAAAGTTGTGATAAGCTTAGTAAGCTTTTCTTTATGTGAGATCAAGTCAGGTGATATCACCAGGGCTAGTTTAATTTTTAATTCTTGACATTGACTCAGCAATTTTGATCTGCCTCAGAGATATTTGCTCTCATTGAGTTGTGGTTCTGAAGAAAATAGATTACTGAAGATAATACCCAAGAAAGGAAACTATTCCTGAGGCCTGACAAATCTTAAACAGTGTAGGGTCAACATATCTAAGATTTGATACCTCTAGGGGACATTTAGCTGAGATCTTAGAAAAGGCTGAAGATGGAGCTGGTTCTTTATCCATATCCTTCTGTTTGGGGGTTGTAAAACATGCACTTAAAATTAATTAAAGTAGTTTAGTGAAATATATATTGTTTAAATTGTGCAAAATTTGAATTCATTGCATTGTTCACAGCTTTTACCAATAGAAGAGCTTTATTTCTTCCTTTAAAGATACAGAGCCCCCCAAATTTGGTTTCATTCTGTCCATATGTTTTGCAATTAGATCAGATGGGATTGCTTGTATACTGGTAATATAACAGCTGTTCTATATGATACCCTTGCCAGGGAGACAGCTAAGCATCAAGGGAAGGGGAAATTTATTCAATTAGAAAAAGGAATGTATTCTGCCTAGTCATAAGGAAAATGATAGGAGTAGGAATATTTTCAACCTGGCTGGAGAATGTTAAATAACCTTACTTAGTAAATTGTAGACTCTTTAGATACTCTGTAACTTTTGTTTCAGTCTTAGATGCTTCCTAGAAACTGGCATATTACCAGGGATCTTACTAGATTTTATTATTTATTTTTAAAAATCAAGTGCTTTTACTTGATCCATGTGAGCAAAAGCAAGAAATTATGAGTAGCATTGTTAATTATGAGGAGAACATCATATTCTCTAGTTCCTTTTAATTTTGGAAATGGTTTTTAAAGGTGTAATCCTTAAGAAATATTCTAGGGAAAATTTAGATGTTGTGGTCTCTGAAGGAGATTGGATGAACTGAGTAGCTTTTAGGTTCTCTTCAGTCTCATCTATCATTTTTGGGATGTTATGTTCAGTTTGGGAAACATCAATGGAAATAATAAGGAAAAAGAAGGGATGCTTGGCATTTCAACAAACGTACCCTGTTTTATTTGTGGATTGAAGTTTAATTAGAGGAAGGCCTTGGACTTTTTTTTCTGTAGGTTTCTCATTTGATTTTGTAGTCATTATAATCCCACAGTATGTTTTTACTTATTCATACTGTATGAACTGTATTAACAATATAGCCCCACCTCCATTGATGTTGTGTGGGTTAATGAATAGTTATAACGTGTACCAAAAACACAAAGCAATCTAGCTGTTGGGTATTATTATACTGAATTGTTGGTGTATTGCCTGCAAACCTATCCTGCTCAACTGGTTTTAGTTTCTAAGTTAGTTTGTTGCTTCAACTTGTCCACAAAGGCAGGGCTGAGTGGTTTAGCTAATCGGTAGAATAGCAGTCAGAACTAGATTCCAGTCTGTCTTTCTATTCACTTTGTATGTTCCCGAGCACATTTTTTTAAATGGCTCTGTGACTTTCTTTAGCTATAAAACGAAGCCTATTCCTAACTTCCCAGTCTTCCAAGGTTTTTGAGAAGTCTCACATGCAAAACACTGTGGGCTTTTCTCAAATGCAGTGACTTTATAGAATTCAAACTGTTTTCTGGTATTCTTTCCTGATTACATGGTTCATATTAGGTTATAATATAATGTAAACAAGATAGCTTTTGACTAAACAGAACAAAGAAATAAACAGATGCATTTATATGTGGCTTCTTTACGTAAGATATATTTTTATACTATTTTGTAATTAACATATTTGTATAATTTATGGACCGTAATGATATTTTCTGAAGTTTGGGATGCTTCGGTATTATTTTTCTTCACATACTACCTTGAGAAAATAAAATAATCTTTATCTCATATTAAACTTATAAAATAAGTAAGTTGCTCTTTTGTAGATCTTTAATATTACTTTTGGTTGAGCTGTTTAGAAGGGATTCACTTAACCATTTTTATGATTATGAAAATAATACATGTTCATTTTAGAAAATGTAAAGAAGTGTAGACAAAAAATGAACCCAGATAACTATAAAGTTAACATTTTAGCGGTAACTACAGAATTTTTTTACATCTATATTTACTTTATCCCCTTCTCTGCCATTGGGATAATTGTATATGGATGTATTGCTCTGATACTGCTCTTAAACATAATATATTTCAAATATTTTAACATTTTAAAATGGGATGTCTTTCAAATGAAGTTGAAGTAGTAGTATTGGTGATATTACTATAATCTGGATGATCAAATTCTGGATGCTAAGTTACTGTATTAGGTACTTCCGAATCATTACAGAAAAAACAACTAAACCATAAAGCTTTTTATCATTGACTGAATATAATATTTAATTACTGTATACATTGCTCCATTTCTCACAAATGGATCTCACAAACGAGATCACGTATTTTTTATGAAAACAGCCGTGTGAGTTGGGTTTAGCACTCTTCTGAAGTCAAGTATATGACAGATCAAAATGATAAATAATTCACCACATTTAAATTATTTGTCATATCACCAAAAAGAATGTGAATCTGTTTTGAATGGAGATCTCAGGTTCTATATGATGCTTTACTCGAGACTTGGTACTCCTTGTCAGAACCAAACTAGCAACTATTTCTCATGTGTCTGTTCCAGCACAAGCATGATTTTTCTTGGGTTCAAGTGGCCCTCAAAAGCCCAAAGCAGTCTGGAACCAGGCCAGGCATTTGATATTTTCAATTCTATGATGAGGGAAGTCAAAGTGCCCATCTGCCTGGCTCAGATATTGCCAAAAAAGGCCTGCGTGCTATGCTAAAGAATATGCCAAAAAAAGGGCTCTGGCCTCCAGGAATCTGATATCTATCTCACGTAGTGATCTCTATTCTCTGAATTTTGTGAAGAAAAGGCTATAACTTTTAAATCAAAATAGTAACAAACCATAATGTTATTGAGAGAGGATTAAATTAATGCATGTAAAAAACTTGATTTAGTAGTGCTTTTAATAATCAACACATGGTAAACACTCAAAGTTAGCTATCATTATTATTCATATTGTTTTTATTATCTATTCACAATGTTTAAACAACAGCAGAGAGAACTTTGTCAATTCTAGATTAACACATTTACCAGCTTCCGTGACATAGTCTGTAGACTGGCAAGACATTGGTAATCAGAACATCACAGATCAGCCTTTTCTAACAGGTGGTTCTAAGGTACAGGTAGGACCAATAAGCTTGATGCAAAAGGCTACCTCCTGTCCTCTCAGAGTGGCCGAGGTCGAGAAAGAATGATCCTGTGCCATGTTGCCAGATACACAGTAATTGTACCGCTCAGAACTGAGCTGAATGGAAGCTATTTTCAAAAAACAAATGCAAAGATGGGACTCTAGGGAATCCCTGAAACAGCCATCGTCCAGTTCTGGCAGATGTTTAATCCTCTGGGATCTTTTGTAGGTATTGAGCCCTAACTACAAATGACCTAGGAAAGTGAAAATAAGACTGGGGCCTATGGAAAGACATGACCACTCAAATTTAGACTGGTTGAACATGGATATTTTTGAAAGCATGCCAAATACAACATTCACATACACAGTGCAAGTCACATAATCTCCCTGGGCTTCTCTATCGTAGTCTGTAACATGAGTATAACAGTGCCAACCTAATAGGGTTCTTGAGTGTCGACCTAGAATTCAAACCCAGCTCTGTCTGACTTAAAAGTCTGTGCTCTTTTTTTTTTTCTTTTGACTAAACTATGCTGCATTGCCAAAACAGATGGGAATAGCAGAAATGAAATAAAGCATTCAGTGGATACAGAGCACATTTTGGGTTCTGTTTTTGTCACCTTCCCTAACATCCCCCAGCAAGCCCATACATTGTCCTTTTCAGCACTCATTCTGAGTTGCACAGTGACTCTAGTTTGATTTCAGTAGCTACTGGAAAATCAAAATTAGATCAAAGAGTGTTTCTTGGAGGTAGGTATGGGTGTGGAGTAAGGGTGGAGAGAGGAAATAATGGTGGAAATTAGATGAGACTAAACAAGTAGACAACCATGATAAATGGAGAGCAGAACTGAGCACTAACTGTAAGACTGTCTAATCAGCACCAGAAGGGTTAGCGCTAACAGACACAATGTAATACTTACTAGCATTTGGCAAGAAATACCACATACTGCAAAATGGTAGTATGGATTGTTCTTGACTTGACAACAAAGCCTTTCATCTTTTACTTAATATGGACTCTAGGTCAAGACGCTGGTGCAAAACAATATGTTGTAAAAAGTAGCAGGTGATATTTGATTACATAAAAGTCAGAGAAGAATCTCAGACTTGCAGATGTGGTTCATAGTTCTACCGGTCACCTGAGGGAGCATTCCTCCTGTTTTATAAACTTCACCCAAAGTTTAATCGTCTCTCAGGTCAGACAAAGGAGAAGCTATTATTTCAAGTATAGACCCAGCCCCTTCTGATCCAGTTGCAAGACATACTGACAAATGATATATATGCACACTTTTGGACAGTTTGTATTTATCAGAAAGAAATCGTTTCAGTTTGTATGACATCAAGACTCAGTAATAGCAGTGTGTATTACAACATCCTACAGTGTACAAGTACAGTGGTCAGGTTGAGCTCTACGACTAGCTGTGGAGGATATATATTCAAGGCAAAACCTGGTTATATCATTCTCCTAGTTACTTTAATATGATATTTATACTTCAACATAATTCTCCTGTTTCATCACCTTAAGTGATCCCAGCCCATACCTCAAGTTTCTTAATATGACTTGTAACTTCTCCATAGTCTTTGTCCTCATTTCCTACCGCCCCTCCTTGTGCTTTCAACACCAGCAGAATCAAATTGCTTATATTTTCTCCCAAATACCATGCTTATTATCATCATCATTATTATTAATAAAGCAATCATCTGTGGAGGTCTTGTTCTGTATCAAATATTAAAAGCTTTAAATGGGGGTGCCTGGGTGGCACAGCGGTTAAGCGTCTGCCTTCGGCTCAGGGCGTGATCCCGGCATTATGGGATCGAGCCCCACATCAGGCTCTTCCGCTATGAGCCTGCTTCTTCCTCTCCCACTCCCCCTGCTTGTGTTCCTTCTCTCGCTGGCTGTCTCTATCTCTGTCGAATGAGTAAATAGATAAAATCTAAAAAAAAATAAAAGGTTTAAATGAGTTATTATGGCCTTGTTTAATTCTCAAAAGAACCTAATAAGAAATATATACTACTATCCCCACTTTACTAAGCAGGAATCAAGGCTTTGAGAGTTTAAATACACTGAGCAAGTTCTCATAGGTAGTAAAATATAGAACGTTGATTCAGATTCAAATCTGTCTGGCCTCAGAGCCTCCTCTCTGAATCACTAAGCTAACTGGCCTCTTGTTATTTGGCTTATACTGTTCCCTCTGCCTGGATTCTCCTTCTGTTCAGTTTTAATAAAGGCCTTAATTGTAAGCAATAAACACCAATGCTTGCTGATTTAATCAGAAGTGGAATTTATTAAAAGGATATGGAAGATTTCACAGAATCTCCAGGGGAACCAAATTCAGGATGTGGAATAAAGATAATGCTCAATCGTGCCCCCGGGAGGTCCACTGAATATGCCTCTGACACCACCACTGAATTCGATGCTGTTGTTTGCACCTTTGACACTAACATTAGGTACTGGATATGTTGTAATGGCAAGTACTGCTGCCACTTGTCATACTGTAACCATCTCATCTGCTACCAGAGAAGGCACCACATGCTCATTCCTTTGAATCCTTAGTTGCTAATTCCAAGTGGAGGGTGGATATGATTGTTGGAACCTCAAACACTTGCTCAAGCCCTGGATGCAGGCAGGGGTGAGGGGGTAGGGAAAACAACAATCTGGCATTATGAACCTTTGTGGTGGGAGAGCCAGGCTTCTTTCCCCAGATAGGAACAGATTCTAAAATAGTGGGAAATTATACAATGATACAAGGCTGCCGAAAACAATGACAGATGTCTACCACATCCCTTTCTTTCACCTGAGAAGTTTATTTGTCCTTGAAAAACATCATCCATGCGGCCTGCTATACAACTATACCTTATACATTCTAGTATTACTATATATATCATATCTTTTGATTACTTGCTTTTTAAACATTCTTGTTTTAAGTATTACTCGTTTATGTAAATGACTCCTCTATACCTTGTCCTCAAGTAGCTTATAGGCTGTTTTATTGATGTCTGTACTCTCTAGCATCTACCTAGGATAGTGTTCAGCACATAGTAAGTACTCAATAAATATCTGAGGTGAACTGAAGGGTAATCCTCCTGCCCACCACCACTAGAATGTAGATTCTCTAAGGGCAGAGATTTTTGTGTTTGTCTCTCTCTCTTTCTTTTTTTCAACCACTATATCCCCAGAACCTAGGTGAAGTCCTAGCATGTGGTAGGTCCTCAGTAAATATTTATACAATAAATGAATAATCCTAAATAGCAAATTATTTATTTCTGGGAATGACACTGTCAGAAAGACCTTCAAATGTGAATGGCAGAGTCAAAGCACTCTGGCATAATTTCCAACTAGACCACATACAAGGTGAGGCCAGAAATGGCCTTATTCATCTCTGGTTACCTCTTCTTCCCATTTAGAAGCATGATCTGGAAAGGGCAATTTGGAATTCTTTCCCAGACCTACCACAATAGTCACTAGCCACAAAAAGGGCCTAAAGTACCATACTTGCTTGACATGAAACCTTTTTTTGTCCCCTTTTGTATAACCAGTTATATCCTGAGATTGTATCTATTCTGGGAAGAAAGGGCTTTTGGGCAAACTGTCTTGTACCTTGTATTAAAAAGTATAATAACCTAGGGCAGTTAGTATTTCACTTTGAAGAAATGAGGAAATGAAGGCCTATAATTGTGGAATGATTTGTACAAGGGCAGTGGAGTAGCAGAGATGTACTGCAGACCAGAGATCTGGGGCTTTTATTGGTTAGCTTTTTGGAGGGAACAAAAGGACAATTAAGTGAAGCTAAAAGATAACTTGTGTTCAAGCTTTTAAATTAAGAATTATTATTATTATGATGATGATGAGTGGTAACTATCATCTGGAGACAGACTGCCTAGATTTAAATCATTTTCTCTACCACTTACTGTGTAACCTTGGGCTGTGCCTCAATTCCCCCATCTGTAAAATGGTCCTAAGAATAGCACCTATGTCACCCCATTCTTATAAGGTTTAAGTGCTAACGTGAAATACTTAGAATGTCTGCATAAGTAGGCCTTTTACATGTTAGCTCTTCTTTTTATGTTATACTTTGAATACCTACTTTCACTACTTTCAATCTGTTTAATTCTTCACTACCTCTAATCCTTTCAATTCTGAATTAGTAGTATTACCCTGTTTTACAGAGGACCTGTGTCTGAAATGAGATTAAGTTGTTTGCCTAATAGTCACTGGCTGAAAAGTACTGGTTAGCTGGGATTTAAACCCAACTCTGACTTACTTTTCAAGCTCTTTCTATTGGGGCAAAATAACAATCTAAAAGTAGATTGAGCTTCATGTGCTCTATTATATTCTTCCAACCACTCCTTCTAGTTTTAATGTATCTTTTTTCCCCCCCGCCGCCTTCACTCTCTTCTGATTTGTAGTCATTGTCTTTCTGTCCATACCATAGATTTGTTTACCAGCCTCATTGGTTTTCCTCTTGATGCCTTGGACTTTTAGTAGAAACTGTGCTCTGTACCTGGAAAGACCGAAGCATTTCCTCGCATACTATGACTGCCCACTAAATTTCACTTTTACTCTTTTGTTAGCCTAATTGATCTGTTCAGTAGACTGGTTTCCAGAAAAGTTAGATATCTGTTATGAATCGGGTAAGGAATTTTATGCATTAACTAGGATAGCGCTGAAGGGCAAATGGCATACATCCAAAAGCTAAGGGTCATTTCTGCCAGTGTACGGGTTTGTCAAATATAGAGATCATATCAAATAATGATATCGAGTTGCTACAAGTTTGCCACCTAGTGTATTAGTTTTCTGTGTATTAATCATTGTTTAACTTGTGCATAAAACTTCTGTTGAGCAATTCCAAATGGACTCCAAACATTTGGGGCAAAAAAAGGTATGATTACTTAAATTTACTGTTTTACAGAGTTATTCTGCTTAGAATGTGATCTTTCTTGTTAATGGCAAGCATTTTAACAGCTTATTGGAGGGATTTCTCTTGCTAAATTTATTTCAGTTGATAATCTTTTATAATTGATCACTTGTTTAGAAATACACTTAAAATCAATGATTAAGTAGTCTTCAGGGGCTAAAGCTACAAGTGTCAGGAAGCTATTATTTTCTATTTCCTTTTTGCTTAACCAATCTGCAGTGGTACCTTACTCTCATTTTCCCTTTTCTCCTTCTCATCCCTCATCCTTTCTCCCCTTCCTCCCTTTTTTTTTTTTTAACCAGAAAAGATTTCAGGCCCTTTTTTTCACCTGATTTTTGTTTAAAGTTTATTTATTTACTTAAGTAATCTCTACACCCAGTGTGGGATTTGAACTATGACCCTGAGATCAAGAGTCGCGTGCTCTTCCTACTGAGTCAGCCAAGCACCTCCACGTGATTTTTTTTTTTTTTTTTTGCCCAAACTGGCCTTCAACTGTGTTTTCCTAGGACGGCTCAGCTTAAGACTTTGCATTTATTTTTACTTAAGAAATAGGGAAGAGGGTATGCTTTTGTCAGTAAGTTTACATTGGGCTTTCCATGTTAACAAAATAAGATTCTTTTATTCATGTATTAGATTATTGTTAATCACCTGCTGTGCACCTAGTGCTGGGCTAGATAGATGCTGGAGAGACAAATAACACATGGTTTCTGCCCTTGACCCCTAGTGAAGGGTACAGAAGATCAGACTGCAGGGTGGTAAGTTCCATCATAGTGGTGTGCACACACCACAGAAGGAAAGAGGGACTCCTTGCCCGGACTTTTCATGGGGTGGGGGCAGAGGATGTTGTCAGAGCAGCCTTTCTGGAGGAAGTTTGGTCTGAGCTGAAATGGGAATTACAGGGTGGAGGAGGAGGGGCCTCTGGGAAAAGGGAGCAGCATGTGAAAAAGCACGGAGGTAAGAGAGCACATGCATGGCCTGTTCGGGGACCTGCAGTCCTGAGTGGTTTGACTAGGGAAGGATAGGGTATGTGAGGATGGAAGAGGAACTGGTGAGATTTGAGGCTAGAGTGGTTGGCAGCTATCGAATAAAAAAGTGTTTTGTATACTATGCTCAGATGGATTCTCAAAGTAATGAAGAAATATGAGCCCCCAGGTGACATGGTAGGGCTTGTGTTCTGGATCAACCTGGAAACTGCAGTGTACTCCTAAAAGAGTAAGTGATCCCCAGCAAAGATAATTAGAGGCCGCTGACTGTCTCTCTAAATCTTTTCCAGCATTAATTTTGAATTAAAGGGTTTACAAGCTAAGATAATGTAATAATAGAAGGGTGACATGAATTAGTTTTTCTATCTTCTCTTATTAAGAAGACATTTTGCCTGTTGGTATAACACACAGACTTGGATGGCTTAAATTAGAGACTAAAATCAAAGCCAGCAGTTGGTGCCGGACCTCTTAAGGGATCTGGTGTTAGGTTGAACAAACCGAAGTGCCTGCTGTATGCCAGGCACTGTGCTGGAGCTGAGGTGGAGTTGTGAATGACTTAGGTGTTTATAGTCTGGTGGAGGGACAGACTTGTATGCAAATACTTTAGGATACTTGTGTATTAGGTTCCTTTACATACATTTTCACTTGCCATCTTACCTCATATCTTTGAAGTATGGATGGGGAAACCGAAGGTAATAGAGGTTCCCCCCACCAACTTCATAGAGATATAATTGACCTATAACATTGTGTGAGTTTCAAGTGCACAATGTGATGATTTGATATACATATATATTGCAAAATGTTTACCGTAATAAGGTTAGTTAACATGTCCTTCATCTCATATAAGTATCATTTTGGTGGTGGTGTTATGGTGAGAATATTAAAGTTCTACTAAGAGAAGTATTTAACTTAGTCAAGATCATATAATGATGAATGGTAAATAGCTACAATTCAATATTCAATCTACCTAACTCCCCAATTTTTTTCCATTCCTCCCCCCAACATATGCACTACTTCCCTGACAAGGCAATGCATATATATTTTTGAGCCTGATGTAGTTTTCTTCCCTTCTCTTAATTCTTTCCAACACAACACAAACCAATATTGCTGAGCCTTGAAGGATCCAGTCGTTGGTGGTTAAATGTGCAGGCTTTAGAGGTGCCTGGCTGCCTCCGTCAGAAGAGCGTGTGACTCTTGATCTTGGGGTCAAAAGTTCAAGCCCCAGGTTGGGTGCAGAGATTACTAAAAAAATAAATAAATAAACTTTAAAAAAAAGTACAGGCTTTAAAGTCATAATGTCTGGATTTAAATCCCAGCTCCGTCACCAATCTAAGCCCACTTCATAGAGTCATGAGTACTTTTACGAGATAATTTTGCTAAAGCATTGAAAACAGTGAAAGCACAGGGAAAGACTTCAATAAAGACTTGTTAGTTGTTAAAATCATCTTTGGAATAGCAATCAATCTATTTTCCAAACATTCAGGAAAGTTTATTAACATGAATTTAAATCAACCTATCTTATTCAAATTAATCTTAGAGAAATTTTACCTAGCATGCATATTTGAAATATGACTTCTTGTTCAGGGGATCAATGAATGGCCTTGCTCTCATAAACAAAAACCTAAGAAAATACACCTGTGAAAGTAGCATAAAGACACTTAACTGTTTTACTACGGAAAATTTTGAAAATACACAAAAGTTAACAAAATAGTGTAATGACCTCTCTCATACCTACCACCTACCCAGACAACCGTCTAGGCCAATCCTGCCTCCTCCATATCTGCATCCATTTTTTTCGCCCTTGTATTATTTTGAAATAATTATAATCCCGACATAATATCATTTCATCCATGAATATTGCAGCATGTGTTTCTAAAATACAGGGCTTCTCTTATTTTTTTTTAAATAGTCACAATGCTGTTATCAGGTATAGTCAGCAAAGTGCTTTCTTTATGATTGAGGGGAGATCCTTTTTTCTTTTTAAGTTAAATCTAGAGACTTCGATCATTTTTTTAAGGAGAAGAAATGAAAATTGGTAGCTTATTTGGTGGTTGTTTCTGACATTGCTAAATACTTTATATAGCCCAATTGAAGATGAAAACTAACAATAGAAGGACTGCTTGAATTGTTTGGGTAGAATTGGGTACAGACTATTATCCAGTTTTTACATGTGAGTAGACTGACTCAAAGAAACGAGTTGTCAGAGGTCATATAAACCATAAGCACCCTGTGCTGAAATCCGTCATTTGATTCATGCTTATTCCATAAATATTTATTGAGTTCAAGAAACTTGCTATTTATATTTCTTTATAAATGCCTATGACCCACATTATTTTTATAGCAAGGACGTTCTTCTCTTTGATTACCTAATTTCTTCTATCTTTTGTTGTCTTAGAATTTTAAAGTACTTTTCCCCTCCCCTGTCCTACCCTAGTTTTTAGCTGGTGGAGTGACTTCAGGGTAACAGAGGGGCAATTTTGGTCTCCAGCAGAAGGTCAGTTGCAACTATGAAAACAACTCAGGCAAATGGTCTATTGATAGGAGAACTTTTCATTATAAAAAGTTCTTTTCAAATTCCAGGATATTGGTTGCTTAGTCACTGAAGAGTCTGTCCTACCATTCACTAGCACCCTGGGTGTCTGAGCAGACCTGGTGAAGAATGTACTGCTCATTTTGAATGAGAAAAAAGGATAGAGAAGCTGCCTCAAACATTGCATCACCTAAGTCAAACATTCTATACGTGATATATAGTTGATACAAGACATTAGTCTTTTAGAATATACTGTAACATACAAATAATTTTCATTTTAAGTGGTGCCATCTTGGACTACAGCCACGAATCTTTTAATATACATTAAAATGGGCATTGATGAAAGTACATTGCTTTCCTGGTCTCTGTGGGTGAGTAAAATTGTTTTAATGTGTCAAATCTGGTGATGTCAACAAAATATCCCAGTGTACCTCCCTTCTTTATTCCCCTTCTTTCTTTTTTAAGCTCTTCGACCTCATAATTTCCCCAAACTCTCCACTCGACAATGAGCAGAATTGATAGTGCCAATGAAATCTGTCTTTGGTATTGGTTCAGTTATATATCTGGAATGTTTATTCCCCTGGGCTTTCCAACTGAGGGAGCCTGGCATGAACTCCTACTTTGGAAAATATCTGAGTGGGCAGACTGATTTGCCACATTGCCCTCATTGTCTGTCTTTGTTTATTCAGCTGAAAAGCTGTATTTGTCTCTTATACAGCCAGTCATGAATCTCAAGTTCTCAGACGCTGTTAAAATGGGTAGAAAAATTGTTTGAGGAAAGGAAAGAATGAAAATTGTTATCAGATATTGACATAACGTGCAATGAAGGTGCCGTCTTAGGGAAGAGCATAATGACTTTAGGTGGTTATAAAGTACAACTCTGAAAACATTTTTATGGGCCTGTTTTATTAGGGTCTTTGATTTTCTGTGATCTCTCCTACCTTTTGAGTAAGAGACACTGATAATTCATCAGCAAATATGATTTGGTTTTGCTACAATAGAAAACTAGGTTTTTAGGACATAAGTGTACCGTTGGGCCCAGGTAATGATAAATTTCCTGTGGTCATAATAACATGCACATGCTCTTGGCATTTACTTTTCTGACTATCTTTATCTCTCAACTGGATTATTTTAGCAGGCTACTTTGCCTTTGTTCTTTCCCAGTCCATTCTTTAGATTTCTAAATGTAGATCTGAGGGCACCTGGATGGCTCAGTTGGTTGAGTGTTGGACTGTTGATTTCAGCTGAGGTCATGATCTCAGGGTTGTGAGACTGAGCCCTGCATTGGGCTCTGTGCTCAGCTGGGAGTCTGCTTGAGATTCTCTCTCTCTTTCTCTGCTTCCCAGCCCCCCTTCCCCAGGTGTGCTCTCTCTCTCTAAAATAAATAAATAAATCTTTAAAAAAGTAAAAAAATAAAATGTAAATCTGATCATGTCATTCTATCTTGTGTAAAATTCTTCCATGGCTACTCGAATGTCCTTGACCTCTCATTATTCCTGCCTCCTATTCTATGCCCACACCACAATGAATTTTTCTCAGTTCTCTGTGGTACTATACTCTGTCTTAACCTCTAGGTCATTACATGTGCTACTCCCTTGAATTTGGGATAATCTTCCCCTTTACTTTTAGCTTGACTAAACCTCCTCCACATTTTTGTGTGCCTGTTTAGATTTCTTCCTTTGGAAAGTCTTAATTAGGTGTTTTTCCCTGTGCAAACACACATACCATGTTTTCCCATAACGTTGTGTGCAAATTTCCATTTTACTATTTATCACACTATATTGCTCCTTTGTTTTTCTCTCTAAGACTGTAAGCTGTATGAGGTCAGGGACCATAGCTCTCTTCTATATTGTTGTATCTCCGGCATCTAGAAGTTATGTTTCCCATTTCTGGTTCCATGCTAATTTGTTGAATGAGTGAATTAATCATTATGTGTCTTGCCAAGAATCTTCTCCCTAGCAACCTCAGAGAAGAATTAGGGTTCTCTGTTTTCATGTTCTTGGTATTTTTCTTCCCATCTTTTTGTCCTGTTCATTCTTTCATTTGTTCATTCATTCATTCATTCTTTTATTTTTTAGAGAGGTGGCATGGAGGCTGGGGTGGCACGGCGGTGGCGGGGAGGGACAGAGGGAAACGGGGAGAGAGAATCTTAAGCAGGCTCCATGCCCAGCATGATCCCATGACCCTGAGATCATGACCTGAGCTGAAATCAAGAGTCGGACACAACGGACTGAGCCACCCTGGTGCCCCACATTTATTTATTTATTCATTCAACAGCACATGGCTTTGAACCTTTTAAACTTCCTAACCTTGCCCAGAAGCGTGTAAAGAACATGCAAAAGGAAAACTAATGCATATACTTACCATACGCTTCCTTTGTCCATTCTACCTAAAATTATATTCCCCAATACACATGCCTGCAGTTCCTCCTCCTCTCCTCCACCCCTGCCATCCTCTACCCGGGCCATGTTTCCCTTCCCTACATTGGTTTTGCTCCTTACCATTTATCTACCTTTTAACAAACTAGATATTTAACTTGTTTGTATGTCTCCCCCTTGCTAAGATATAAGGTTCATGAGGCATGAATTTTGGTCTTTTTTATTTAGTGCTGTGTCCCCAGCACCTGATACAATGTTCAGCACATGGCAAGCCAATATATATTTGCTGCATGAATGAATAAATTCATGCTCATGGATGTGCATTTTTTCTTTTTTACCTTTTCAATGCATCTGATGCAGTGTTGCTTACGGTACTGTGCTATATGTTTTCTTTCTTTCATTTCTTGAACTTTACATTTAGTCCCATTTTGAGGCCATAGTTTTGGCTGCCCAGGCAAATATTCTGTTTGTCCATTTTATTGGCTTAGGTAACCGTCACTCCACTTAACATCTCACCTCTCCATCTCCTAACCTAGTATCTGAAACCCAAGAGCCTTGTCTGTGTGTGTTGAGAAAGGGTGAGGATTCATTTAAGTATAAGTCAGATGTAAAACCTGTTCTTCTAGAACCTAGATAGGACAAGTGGATAAATAACCATAGTACAAGGTTGAGTAGGATAATATTTATTAATGAGAAATGTTAATTAATGGGGAGAAACTATGTCTCATAAAAAATTATGAACTGTATCAAGCTTTCAGAAAAGCTTATAGAAAGTGAACACCCTCTGTATACCTACCTCTCAGCTTTAGACTATCTAAGTTTTCTCCCACGTTCACTTTGGATTTTTTTTTCATTTTGAAATAAAATACTAGATATGATTAAAGCCTCAAGTGTTCCTCCTTTATCCCATTTTCTTCCCTCCCTACTCAAGTGTAACCACTATTCTGAATGTGGCCCTATGCATTTAAGAAAGCTTATACACAGACGTACACACACACACACACACACACACACACACACACACACACACAAATATAGTGTTGTTTTAATGTTTGAAACTTTGCATAATGGCATCTTTTTTTTTTTAATATTTTCTTATTACATTATGTTAGTCACCATACAGTACATCCCAGGTTTCTGATGCAAGGTTCGATGATTCATTAGTTGCGTATAACACCCTGCATAATGGCATCTTATCATGCTTTTCTCACTCAGCATCTTTTTGAGATTTACCTTTGCTGGTTCATGTCACTCTGAATGATTGAGTTGCTGTGTAGTTGTTCACTCTGAATGTACCACAGTGTACTCATTTTCTTATTAGTAGTCACTTCAAATAATGTTACAATGGACATCCTTGCACATGTCTCTTTCTTCACATATGGGAGAGTTTCTCTAGGGTGGTGCTCCTCGATCAAGGTGCACAGGAATCACCTGAGTACGTTGTTAAAATGTAAATTCTGATTCAGTTGGTTTGAGGTGGGCCTGAGAATGTGCGTTTCTCGTAAGTGCTCAGGTAATGCAGATTCATGGACACACACTGGGTTCCTAGGCACTGCTAGGTTGTAGCACATCATTATCTTTCTAGATGTTGTCACCTTGTTCTGTGAAGACCTTATACAAGTTTATATTTCCATCAGGACTCTATGAGAGATTTGGTTGTTCTAGGAGTAGCCTCTTTTAGATGACTACCTAAATTTAATCTGTAATCATTCTCTCCTTAAAATTAGATAAATTTTGGGGAAGGGAAACATTAAAATATAAAGCAAAATTACTTCAGTAGATAGTTAGCTTACTTTCAATATTTCTTAGGATCTAAATTAAATATAAATTTTTTTAATTAAAATATTTTTATAAAAATTCACCTATTTCATTTCAAATGGTCACTCCATTTATCATTGTCAACCCAGATGGGGCTCTGACTCTAGAATGAACTATCCCAGATTGCTGAAAGGGAAGAAGAACTGTGTGTCAGGCCCTGTGCAACATTGTTTCATCCCCACACTTGTCCGGGCTCACAGCTAAGCGGTAGAGCCAATGTTTGTGGTCTGGTCTGTCTGGCTTCAAACCTTATATGGGAAATTAGTTTACTACTCTTAGTTTCAGTTACCTGTAAAAAGGGGGTAGACAAGACAATTAGATTCCTAAGTCCTAGCACTTAAAATTTCCTAGCTCCTTTGGTAAAGTAAGAAACGCATACAGACATGCTGTATAATAGCTTCTACCCCCACCTGTTTTTTTTTTTTTTACTATGATTAAAAGATACATAAAACTTACCATTGTGTAAGTGTACAGTTCTGTAGTGTTGCATTTATTTACATTGTTGTGAAACAGATCTCTAGTACTTTTTCATTTTGCAAATTTGAAACACGGTTTCAATTAAATAGAACTCCCCCTTACTTCTTTCCACTTTCTAATCTCTGGTAAGCACCATTCTGCTCTCTGTTTTTCTGGATTTGACTACTTTAGATGCCTCATATAAATGGAAAAATGTAGTATTTGTCTTTTTGTGACTGGCTGATTTCATTTAACATGACTTGGAGGTTCATCCATGTTGTAGCACGGGACAGGAAACCCTCGCTTTTTAAGGCTAAATAATATTTCATTGTATGTATATCCCACGTTTTGTTTTGTTTTGTTTTGTTTATCCATTCATCCATCAGTGGACCTTTCGGTTGCTTCCACGTGATGGCTATTATGAATAATGCTCTGAACAGGGGTGTACAAATGTGCCTTCAAGGCTCTGCTTTCAATCCTTTTGGGTATATATCCTGAAGTGGGATGACTGGATCATATGGTAGTTACATTTCTATAGGAAACTCTATACTGTTTTCCGTAGTGATTGGACCATTTTACAATCCTGCCAATGGTGTGGTGAAAGCTTTTAAAGGTACAGAAGGTAGTGAATGGGATACCTGAAATCAGAAGTGAAGGAGGAATAGGTAAATTCCACTAGAGTGGAGGTAAATTTCACTTAGCCTCTGTTTCTCTTAGATATTTTGGCTAATGTTGTTTGTTTCTCCAAGACTATTACTTTAGGAGTGGAGGAGGGAGTCAAATTATTTCTTTTTTGATTTATTATTAACTGCTGGTCCCTGAGAACTTCTGAAATTGTTAACTTCCATTAGTGCTGTGGCAATGATTAGGGGAAGTTTGAGGGTTGTGTTTTGTATTGTTTGCGAACTTAACATCGTGGTGCTTCCAACTTCTCATTTAAAAAAAAAAAAAAAAAAGGCCTCCCAATCTATTTTAGAATTGATCCTGACCATTTCAGTTTTCTTTTGAACATCCTATGAGAGAGAAAGAGAGAGAGAGTAAAGGGGGTGTGATTAGGTTCCTCTAAAGGCCTGTAGAAGAGCAGAAGTCAGCTGTGGAGTTGGAAAAGGGGTTTCTCCTCTCTCATGCCGTTAAGATTTTTGAATTTGAAGTGTTACCCAAATGCTTAGTCATGATGATAAAGCAGAGAACTTCACAGCTTGCAGTGTAGAACAATGTTTATACTGTATAAGTGTTTGATAATAGTGAAGAGTGGCAGGAGAGTGGGAAGAATTTGTCAACATGTTTTGAGGAGTAAGAGGATTAGATAGGGCATTCAAAGTAAGATAGCCCACTTCCAGTTCCAAAAGAAAAAAGTACTTAAGTGTCCTTTGGAATAACTCAAGGCTCAGTTATTTCACTTGGCTCTTAGCTCCACATCTATTAAACTTTTAGCACTGTAGACAACTGCAGACAGGTATATTTTCTGCCTTGCAGTGTTTGTTTATTTATTTAAAAAGCGAACAGATTTAATTTCACTGTATGACATACAGACAGGTATCTGTATGTTTGCAGAAGCAATCTTTACTAGTGACACTGCCCAAATTTAGATTTTCCTGTTGGACATCTGCAGTTGATTATCAGTAAATCTCCCACCTCCAGTCTCCCCACTCTGGTCCCTTCTTCACACTGCTGCTAAAGGTAATCTAATCTCAGTCGGACATCGGTGGCCTTCTGACTCGGGGAAATTCCTTACTTTCTCTGTGCCTCCATTTCCTTCTTTTATCCCCTGTATCACCTGACCTACCTTATAGATAAGTTCTTCGAACGTTTTAAATGTTTGTGCATGTAGAGTACATAAAACAGTGCCTGGCATGGAATAAGTTAATAAATGAGTAAGCACTAAGTAGTGGAGTGGAGATCATTACTGTTGTCATTATTGGTGTTGTTATTTTTGTTTTTGTTGTTGTTTTCACTTCTGAAGCCCACTTCTGGCCACTTCTGCATAAGAATTTTCTGTATTTCCTTTTTGCTTATAGCAAACTTTTTAGGTATATTAGAATCACTTTTGAAGCTTGTAAAAAATGCATATTCCTGAGACCCCCCCCCCCCCCCGAGATTTCTGTTCAATAGGTATAGGATGGGACCCAGGAATCCAAGTTTAACTGTGCTCCCCAGGTGATTCTGAAGAGGTGGCACTGATTTGGAGAATTGTTCCATGCAGGATAAAGTGCCCAAGTATACCTTTCTAATATGTATTTTCTTCAGGGAGTTATTCCTCCCTGTTAGTCTTTGTTGCAACCAGAGTAAGTAGATTTTCTCTGTACGTACTTTTGTCCCTATATAACCCATGTGTTTTCCCAAGATGGTATGGCATAATTTTGTAATTAAATACATATTTATTCCTAATAATCCACAAACCATCCATTTAATAATATGTTTAAAAATTGGGTGGGATAGATGTTAAACTCTAATATGTGAGACCAACTTTCTTTTATTGAAATTAGGCATGATTTCTAGGTTAAATCACTTGGTGCCTTAGGACAGTATTTTTAAGTTGACCTTTTCTCTTGCTCTCTCCGTGCTCCTTTTCTCCAAACTAATTTTCCAGGTATTACAATGAGCAAATAGTGCTAGCCTTTAAGTTGCTCAGCTGTGCTCTGTAAATAGACACACTAAGGCAAATCTAATCCCAACCTCAGAAGCAATCGGCAGCACTTGAAATTGAAGCTCTCCTCTTTTTCTTAGCCTTTCTGTTCTATTGCTACAAAATTAAGGTATTAATGACATTATTTAGGGTAATTTGAATGCACTCAGAGATCTCTGATGATCCCTGTTCTCAATTCTTGCAATCTGTAGTAACATCTAAGGATGCTACTTTGCTAAAAAGATTGCTTATAATAAAATGTAGGGTGAGGAAAGAGAAGGCCCTATCCTAGGTGTTTTCTTTTCCTTGTGTCCTGTAATTCATAGAACATCCTTGTACGTTAGGTATCATTATCCCAATTTTATAAAAAAAATATTTACAAAGAGGGCATGAGTTTTAAAATCATAAATAATGGTTTCAGTATTTGAGCCCAGGTCCCTTGACCTCATAGACTGCTCTCTTTCTATTATAGCATGGAGCCAGATTTTAAGTTGCACAAATTCATCTTCTGTATTTGCTCCTCCCTCCTCCCCACCTCCCCTTAAACTGAAGGATATTGTGAACATTTTGTAAATAAACAAATTCATATAAATTCAAAGTTTGATAGAATACTTATTGAGGTATTTGGTCAATTCTTACAGTACATTCTCAATATGATAATAGCCAGAGAGAATAAAATGTCCTTCCAAAAAGTAAGCAATAACTCTTACTAAATGGCAAAATTGGTTTTTTAAAAGAAGCCTTGAAAAATGCAAACAAATAGGAAAATGGTGGCACAAAAAGAAACTTTTTTTGGCCTATGTTTATATAACAGTTTTGTAGTTTGGTATAGTCTGTATCCAGAATTTAGAGAGATACTGGAGATAACTATTTAATGGTATTATTTTAGTTATGAGATTGTATTTAAATAAAATAAACTGGTCCCAAATATTAAATCATGAGTGTATGTTTTTGGCTCTGAACAGTATATTAACACTCAGTGACCAAAAGCAAATGCAAGGTGTTCTAAATCTCCCGTTGAGAATTATTTTTGTAGCTTGAGCAGCTGTTTCCCCCCACCCTACTGTTTGCTAATCATTTGACTCGATGTCACCTGCTTAAAAAGAAAACAGACTGAAAAAACAAAAAACAAAAAACCACCCAACTGCATTTAACAGCAGTAGGTGGAATTTCAATTTCTTTTTCTTGTTTTTCCCCCCTCCCTCCTTCCCCTTTTTTAAAGGAAGAGAGCTCTGTGGTGAAGTGGAATGAGGAAGAACACTAGAGTAAGAGAAACCTGGGTCTGAACACTGTCTCACCACGTACAGTAACTCTGTGGTCTTGGGCAGCGACTTAGCTTCTCCAAGTTCTGGTTTCCCTATTTATAAACACCCCTTGCAAGGTTGTTGTGAAGCAAAGTGTTCATTCAAGTAAAATGTGTGACTGATAAAGGCTGAGACATTGTAGGTAATAGTAAGTGGTATTTTTATTATAATTAATAATAAGGCTGACCTAGGGATTAAGATAATCAGTTGTGTGAAATGCTTTGCTCTATTTTACCAAACTCAGAATTATATCTATCGATAGCCAGGTAAGATATGACCTTCAGTAGAAGACCTCCGTGTAATTTAGAATAGAAGTCTTACTCAAAAAAATCAAGGCAAAAAAAATTAGAAATAATGAGAGTTCACCAAAATGACTATGTATATATCTCCAGAAAAAAACAAAGTTAAGTATTTCTAGCTAATACTAATTAGAGCAGATAATGGGGGGAAAAAATCACACTAATCACTACTGCCACTACTACCACAAATGATAAAAAGGTTAGGAATAATCTCATCAAGACATGTATGAAACTCATGTACATATATTTTTAAGTTATGAAATTTTGCTGAGAGATAGAGAGGAAGACTGAATAAATAGAGAGGCATAGCTGTGCTCACAGGCAGAAAAATGGACTAACGTAAAGCTACGAGTTCTTGATACACTAACTTTTAGAATAAGTGGAATTAATGGGAAAAGTACAATAGGATCCTTTTTGGAGGAAAAGTGGCAGTAGAGTTCAACTGGAAACATGAATAACTATCAACTAAAAGAAAATGTAAAGAAAGGTAATCCATTAGTGAAACATGTTATAAAGCTGCAGTGATTAAAACTTATTATTATTTTTTTTTACTGTACTGGTACAAAATGGACAGATCAAGTTAATAAATCAGAACCAGATTCTGATGTGAAAAAATATATTAGCATACCATATAAAAAAGACCACAGTTTATTTAACATTTTACCAGTCGACATTTAGGTAATTTTCAGTTTTTAGTGATTATGAATAAAACTGCTGTAAACATTCACTTATGCTTACCTGTGAACATAAGTTTTCATTTCTCTTGGGTAAATACCTAGGATTAGAATTGCTGGGTCATATGTAGGTGTAAATTTAAATTTCTAAGAAATGGCCAGATTGTTTTCTAAGCATTCCTGCTAGTAACATGGAAGAGTTCTAGTTGCTCAGCACTGTTATCAGCACTGGGTACTGCCAGTTTTTAAAAATTTCGTCATTCTATTAAGTGTGTAGTAGTATGTCATTATGGTTTCAATTTGCATTTTCCTAATAAAAGATATTGAGCATCCTTTCAAGTGTTTTTAAAAAATTTTTTATTACGTTATGTTAGTCACCATACAGTACATCATTAGTTTTTGATATAGTGTTCCTTGATTCATTGTTTGCGTATAACACCCAGTGCTCCATGCAATACGTGCCCTCCTTAAACCCATCACCGGCTTAGCCCAATCTCCCACCTCCCTCCTCTCTGAAACCCTCAGTTTGTTTCCCAGAGTCCATAGTCTGTCGTGATTCATTCCCCCTTCTGTTTACCCCCTCCCTTCATTCTTCCATTCCTTCTCCTACCAATCTCCCTGCTATTCCTTATTTTCCACAAATGAGTGAAACCATATGATAGTTGTCTTTCTCTGCTTGACTTATTTCACTTAACATAATCTCCTCCAGCCCCGTCCATGTTGCTGCAAATGTTGGGTAACCGTTCTTTTCGATGTCTGAGTAATATTCCATTGTATATATAAACCACATCTTCTTTATCCATTTGTCTGTTGAAGGGCATGTGGGCTCCTTCCACAGTTTAGCTATTGTGGATAATGCTGCTATAAACATTGGGGTGCATATGGCCCTTCTCTTCACTACGTCTGTATCTTTGGGGTAAATACCCAGTAGTGCAATTGCTGGGTCATAGGAGAGCTCTATTTTTAACTTTTTGAGGGACCTCCACACTGTTTTCCAAAGTGGCTGTACCAACTTGCATTCCCACCAACAGTGTAAGAAGGTTCCCCTTTCTCCACATCCTCTCCAACATTTGTTGTTTCTTGCCTTGTCATTTTTTGTCATTCTAACGGGCATAAGGTGAAATCTCAATGTGGGTTTGATTTGAATTTCCCTGATGGCTAATGATGTTGAACATTTTTTCATGTGTCTGTTAGCCATTTGTATGTCTTCATTGGAAAAGTGTCTGTTCATATCTTTTGCCCATTTTTTGATTTGATTATTTTTTTCTCGTGTATTGAGTTTGAGAAGTTCTTTATAGATCTTGGATACCAGCCTTTTATCTGTAGTGTCATTTGCAAATATCTTCTCCCATTCTGTGGGTTGCCTCATTGTTTTGATGACTGTTTCCTTTTCTGTGCAGAAACTTTTTATCTTGACGAAGTCCCAAAAGTTCATTTTTTCTTTTGTTTCCCTTGCCTTTGGAGACGTGTCATGAAAGAAGTTGCTGTGGCCGATGTCGAAGAGGTTACAGCCTATGTTCTCTATGATTTTGATGGATTCCTGTCTCACATCAAGGTCTTTTATCCATTTGGAGTTTATCTTTGTGTATGGTGTGAGAAAGTGGTCAAGTTTCATTCTTTTGTATATAGCTGTCCAATTTTCCCAGCACCATTTATTGAAGAGACTGTCTTTTTTTCACTGGATGTTTTTTCCTGCTTTGTCAAAGATTAGTTGACCATAAAGTCTAGGGTCCATTTCTGGAGTCTCTATTCTGTTCCATTGGTCTATGTGTCTGTTTTTGTGCTAGTACCATGCTGTCTTGGTGATCACAGCTTTGTAGTATAGCTTGACATCAGGCAACGTGATGCCCCCAGCTTTGTTTTTCCTTTTCAACATCAAGTGTTTATTTGTTATACATACACCTTCTTTGGTTGAAATATCTGTTCAGACCTTTTTCCCATATTAGAATTGTGGGTTTTTTTTACTGTTAAGTTTTGAGAGTTCTTTGAATATTCTTGACACAAGTTCTTTGACAGAAATGTGATTTGCAAATATTCTCCCAGTTGGTAACTGTGTTTTCATTCTCTTAGTAGTTTTGTAAAGAGCAAAAGTTTTAAATTTTAATTAAGTCCAATTTATAAATTTTCCTTTTATGGATTTTGCTTTTGGTGTTGTATCTAAAAGTTCTTTGCCCAGTCCAAGGTCAGTCACATTTTCTCCTATGTTTTCTTCTAAAGGTATTAGAGTTTTACGTTCTACATTTGGGGTTATGATCTATTTTGAGTTAATTTTTGAACAAGGTGCGAGAATAGGTCAAAAATCGGCTTTTTGCATAGGGACACCTAACTATTCCAACACCATTTATTGAAAAAACGATAATTTCCCCTTGAATTTCTTTTGCACCTTGTCAAAAATTAGTTGATGATATTTATGAGGGTCTATTTCTAGGCTGTTTTGTTCCATCGACCTTTGTGTCTTTTCTTTCACCAATAACACATCATCTTGATTATTATAGCTTTAAAGTAGGTCTTGGAATGAGTTACTGAAAGTCTTCCAACTTTATTCTTCTTTGGCTGTTCAAGTTTACTTTTTTAAATTTATTTTAGAGTCGGTTTGTGAATACCTACCAAAAAATCCTGACGGGATTTTGAATGGTGTTCACTGAATCTATAGATTTAATTGTTATGCTGTGTCTCTCTATTTATTTAGGTCTTTTTTTGTGTTTTTTTTTTCAGTGTCTTATAGTTTTTAGCATAAAGATCATGTATATATTATGTTAGCTTTATCCCTAAGTGTTTCATATAGGCAGATGACAAGAATTATCCACATTTTATAGATCGAGACACTGAAACTCAGAGCACTTAGACTTATTGAAGGTCACAGAACTGGTTAATTAGCAGCAAATTCTGGTTGTAAAATGTCCTGGGTCTGTCTAGTGTTTTTTTGTACTCGTTTTGAATCAGAAGTTTCTCATAGAGAAAAGACATAGATTTTGGAGTTCTTCAGTTTAGGTTGCAATCTGTTCTCCAGTACTGGTTGGTTGTGTGAACATTTCATTTCTCTGAGACTTATGTCCTTCAAGGCACTTACCTCGCAGGATTATGGTGAAGACCGAGGGATGTGTACATGCGAAATGTTTAGTGTGTTGTTGGATATAATGTAGTGCCTGCCTAATAACTGGTCATGTCATCTTGGTTATTAGTAGTAGTGAAAGCTGGTTGTTACAACCTTTCCCAGAACTTGTCATTTTGACTCATTAATTAGATGAATTGTCTTTGAATTGTGGAAACCTGGCAGTGAACCAGGGACAAGCATTAACAACATCGTCCTTAAGTGTGAAGCAGAACATTTTCTATAAAACCTGTGTCGTTGTTACCCACTTTTTCCTCATGTGTCTACCATAAAGTAGAAGAAATGTTTTGTGACAGTGAATTATGACTGGGAATTTTAAGGGATACATTTTTATTTTAAAAGGTAAAGCTTAAAGCTTTTCTTTAAAAGTAGCGGCTTTAAAACTTTCCACATTTCTGTGAAGTCTGGTTTAATGCAAGAAACTGATCAGCTTTGATATTGAGTTTCCCGGTTTTGCAAAGATTTGTGACCCTACCCTGGCATAACATAAATGTGAAATGTAATTTGAGTATCAGTGTTATGCTAGAGTAAGATCTTTTATAAAAATAAAAATTCTGTGTTGATAATTCCTTTTCTCTAGAATGAGGCCTTTCCAAGATTCCTTTACTCTAAACCTACAAAGATGGAATATGGGCCTAATAAAAAGTACATTTTGAAATAAATACACCATACTTAGGAAATCAAGCCTGTAGTCAAAACAATATTATTATTTGTTGTTGTTGTTTTGTATTCGTTTGATGTATAGGCAGAGGTTTATTTATTTATTTATTTTCAAAGATTTTATTTATTTATTCGACAGAGATAGAGACAGCCAGCGAGAGAGGGAACACAAGCAGGGGGAGTGGGAGAGGAAGAAGCAGGCTCATAGCGGAGGAGCCTGATGTGGGGCTCGATCCCAGAACGCCGGGATCACGCCCTGAGCCGAAGGCAGACGCTTAAGGACTGCGCCACCCAGGCGCCCCAAGGCAGAGGTTTAAATTAAGTATTCCTAGTATTGATTCTGACAATTATTTTTCTATTTCTTTTCAATTTGAAAATCAGGAGAGATGTTATTTTTGTAGATATTATCCTAGGTTTGTGGAAAAGACAGACGGGGTAGATTCAAAGTCATTATACTTACATGCATTTCCCTGGTGTTTGTTTAAATAGAATAGGGTTTCTAATGATGAATCTCAAAGGAAAAGAAACAGTTGTGTATGAAAAAGGGTTGGGAATCTTATACATCTTTATCTTATTTTTTATTCTTCTCCTTCATTCTACACAGGAGGAATTACAACCAAAGACTTAAGTTGGAGCCAAAGGAAAAAGATTCTTCTTTTAGTTAAATAAAAATTTTGTTTAATATTTATTTATTATTTATTTTATTTTATTTATTTTAATTTTTTTTGGAGAGAGATAAAGAGCACACTCACGTGCAGGCACTGGGGTGGAGGTTGAGGGAAGGGGTAGAGGGAGAGGGAAGAAGGGAATCTCAAGCAGGCTACACTGTAGCTCTGTGCAGGTCCGGACACTGGGCTCAATCTCACCACCCTGACATCGTGACTTGAGCCCAAATTAAGAGTCGGATGCTTAGCTGAATGAGCCACCTGGTACCCCGGTTAAATAGTATTTTAAATCCTAAAATGTTCCACAACTTTTTATGCAGTAATCAACTGAAGCATTCATCAATTCTTGCTATCTTAATTGTAACATTAACTTTGCAAAAGACTTCAATTATTAGTTGGGTCCCATGTGAATTTAGTGTCACAGTCCAGCTAAAGTAGCTGCTTGTGGGACACCAACGCTTCTTCTTGCAAAATCTAAGAACATATTAAAAAACAACAACAACAAAAAGAAACAGTGTCTAGTAAAACCTCATTGCTTTCTAAAATTTTTTAAAAAATTTATATCCAGGGGGCGCCTGGGTGGCGCAGTCCTTAAGTGTCTGCCTTCGGCTCAGGGCATGATCCCGGCGTTCTGGGATCGAGCCCCACATCAGGCTCCTCCGCTGGGAGCCTGCTTCTTCCTCTCCCACTCCCCCTGCCTGTGTTCCCTCTCTCGCTGGCTGTCTCTCTCTCTCTGTCAAATAAATGAATAAAATCTTTAAAAAAAATTAAAATTTATATCCAATAAAATTTCCTCATATGGTATTCAGTTCTATTAATGTTTTAAATTTTGGTTATAAGATTAAGTGCTGAGCCTTGATACATTTTAAATATATGTCTTCTAGCTTTTGCTACTTTGACATTGAACAGAAGACACATCAATAAATATTATAGTGTATTTTGTATGTCTTCTGACTATGGGGAAGAATGAAAAGTTTTGGAATAGTCTAGAGCAGTTTTTAAAAAATGTTCTTAATAGATGTTTTTTTTATTCTTTCAATATCTGAAGATATAGAAAGCAAGAGTGAAATCATTGTTGGAGGAATGAAAAGGAGTCGGGAATTGAGTTTTGCGAAGTTATTTCCACAATTTTGTAAGAGGCTATAGATAGAAGTCAGGCTATATTCCTGGATCAGATTCCTGTGAGTGCTCTGTGTTAGTTATATTTACAAGGATTTTTCCAGTATCTGTGCACAAATGCAATACTTGTTTTGTATTGTGCTCTTATCAATTAACATTTAGTTCAGCAATGGTACTCTTATCAATTAACATTTCTTTGTTCTATGACATTTGCATCATGAATTCACTGGGGGCATAATTTTTTTCATTTTCTTATTCCGATCTTTCATTTACTGCTTTTATAGTTCTTTTTTATCTGCAAAAGGCTAACACACTATTGTACCAAATTGCCTGAGTTTCCAGACATCATAGTTAATCACAACACTCAGAAAGGACTTCAAAAAGAGGCAGAGAGACAGAAGACACATTAATTGGGACATGGTATGACAATTAATATTTTTCTAAAAACTACCATCAAAGTAGCTGCAGATACCAAAACACAATTAAAATTCTCTAGAAGATATGATGAACTTTTTACTGAGCAGCAACATGAGGTGTTTAAAAGCCGGATACAGAAAGAACACTACCAGGTGTATGAGAAAAGGTCTTTAGTATGTGCAGGGAGACAATCTCTTACCAGTACAGGTGTTTGTGCACAAAGGGGTTGGGGGGATTTATGGGACTTCTAAACAAAATTACTCTATATTTATTTTTCATTGCTGAGAATGTTCATCTCCTGGCCCTTGGTAAGGAATGTTTGAAAAAGTTCAGTATTTGATTTAAATGCAATGATTACTTTGGATACTTTTACCACAAAATCATCACGTACGTTCAAGTTTTCAAAGAAAAATGCCAAGTTATTGTCTCTTCTCTGGGCCTTTATATTTCTATTTTCAAAGAGTTTGGCACCAGATTTTAGTTTCTTATTCTTCCTTAGGGTTCAATTCATTGCTCTTCAAAGTAGTTCATTGCTCTTCAGAAGTCAAACAAAAGGAAAAAATACTGCCAAAGATTGCCATCTCTCTGCTAACATTTATGTTGCCTTTCTCTATTTCTGTATAGAGCTTTCCCAAGAATCACAGGGCATTGAAAGAAAACTCACAGCTCAAGTGATGGAGAATTTACATCATATGTACTCTCAGGCAGCCAAATGAGATTTTTGGCATTTCATCCAGACTTGTCCGTGATTAGTTTTTGTGTCCTCTTCATATTGTTTCGTTCCCATTAACATCCACACTAGTGACTTACCATCAGTCATGTCACTGACTCCTTTGTGCTGCTTTGCTGTCTAAGATTCTACCTCATTAAAAAGTCAGCACTTCGTCTCTTGTTCTTGGTTATAGGTCCTTCCCACTGCTTCTATCAATTGAAATTCCTTTCTTTTTCTTCATATTGCCAGCCTCCTAGTAAATTGCATTGTTTCTGCATTAACTCCTGTCTGGTTCTATATGAATGTCAAGAACTGTGAAGACTCTGAGTTTTTACTCTACTTACAAGCTAACAAGTTATCCTGACACAATTTATTGGATGTTCACAGTGCTTTACATTTATTACTGTTGCTCATACTATTCATTTAACTTGGGTCATTTCATTTAAGGCCAGTCACTGAAATAGGGCCTCAGATTCCAACTCCAAACAGAAAAGATGCACATGTTCCTCGGCATTTGGCATGCTTTGCTTTAACTTCCTTTCCTTTGGTTAATTTGGGGAGGAATGTTAACATGATAGCGCATTTTGTCTTCATAAATCAACCCCCTTCCTGGCATGAGGGTCGTCCCTCTTGCTGAAATATTTGCCATGCATTCCACTACTTCTAGGATGATTAATACAAGGGGCATATAATCAATAAATGCTCTTTTTCATCCTCCCTAAAACCACATCCTCAACCCTTCTGTTTTCAGCATTGTTTTTGTAGGCACCCATATTGGTAATATATGAAGCCCAGGATACATATTTTACCCTTTATTTTCTTCCTAGATAACCTACAACTTGGATTTCTGAATGTCGGGACGCTAATTCTATTTCCTAAACATTGTCAAAAACTGCCATAGTAATAAACCCAATCCCAGGCTTTCTTGTCCACAGGGTATAACAAAGCTGTGGCCTATGAATCTGACATCTGAATTATTGTTTATGTTATCTGGTATCTCTTTCTTCCAGCTATTGGATTACTCCTTGCAGTACTCCAAACTACCTCCGGGTTAGGTGCTGGGGCCCAGCGTAATAGGTACTGTATTATGCCCTGTTTACAGACAAGAAAAGGAAGGCACAAGAGGATAGTTAACTTCTCTAAGGTCATTAAGTTAGCGAATGAGAGAGCTGGATTTCAACCCATAGCTGTCTGCCGCTATAGTCTGTACTCATAACTGCTTCACTTTCCTGCCTCTTCAAATTATTGGCAAATGAGAGTTATAGGTAATAGACGTTGTTACAGATTCACACTGAGGGTGATAGAGTTTGTGGAGGAGTAAGTGTCAGCTGATTCTTGAAATAGGGGATAGGTTTGAATATGTGGAGAGTAGAGAGCATTTCAAGGAGGACAGAAGGAGCAAAGGTCTAAAGATGAGAATAAAAAGAATATGTTCAGAGGATATTGAAGAGATTGACTTGGCTCTATAGAAGTAATAAGTAGCTAATGAACTTGATTAGTACTGAAGTTTATCCATTAGAACTTTATTGGGAAAAAAAAGTTTTTTCCTCAAAGTTTTTAGATTAAGTATGTTGTTTTAAAAAAATGCTTATCTCATTGATTGGGAACACTGATTCAGGTTTCAAATGGAAGTACATTAGTAGGGAAATAATAGAATAAAATTCTCAGTCTTAGACTTTTTTCTTAATCTGTTCATTTTTCTTGAGCTGGTTCTGCCCACAGCAGCATAATTTGGTTAGTTTAACTTGTGATGAAATTGGCCCAGCAGGAAGAATTGGATGTATGTTGAAATTCTGCCAGATTTGGAAGAAAAATGTTATTTTAAGCATTCTGGTCATTTTTGGTGGAGTGTAGGTCTTACCATGAAGTTGTCACTGGCACCTTTTCAGACCACTAAACATGGCTTCCTTATTTACAAAAACCACACACACACACACACACACACACACACACACACACACACCCCAAACACTAGAAATAATGTGAAAACAAGTAACTCTGTCAAAGAGAAGTCATGCTTACATAGCCTAGTAAAAATAAGAAAGTTGACTGAGATGGGAAGCTTACCTTTCCTAAGTTTGGGGTCGAAGAAATCTTGAATTCTTCTCTGAGATTTGTAACTAATTTACCACCCTTGCTTGAATTATGCATAAAGTACATCACTCACCAATACATGTATATTCATTCATTTGATCTATTTACAAATTAGAAGAGATGGAAAGAGCAGGGAGATAAGCTGACCCCAAAGGTTGGGAACTAAAGAAGCGTGGGAGCTATAGACTGGTATGGGCGTGGCCAAGTGGGAATTTCTCTGTGGAATCCTTTGCTTTGACTTGTGTGGATAAGCGGCTTGTGATGACATTAGGAATTTTAATTTCCTTTTCCAGACTAGAGAAGCAAATGCCTTTCTAACATTCTATTTAAGACCCTGGATTTGCAGTTATTCAGTAACTTTTAAAAAATCATAAAAAATGACATTAAGATTATTTTTTCCAAGCTAAATTTTTATCAATGTAATGCCATTTCATATAGTGCCTTACCTACTCAGAAGCATAATTTTACTAGATTTAGGGGGAGCTTGTTAAATCTAGGTTTGTAGCTATTTTGGAATTGGGGCTATTCCTAAACTGTGTACAAGGTTTTACTTTATCTGCAGTTGACTTTACTTGTTTTTTACATGCTCACAAAGTCCTGTGTGGGTACTGTGTCAAACCATGTTGAAAATACTTTCTTGATAAAATGAGTGTAAACAATAGCAAAAACCAAATTTGAGCTGACCTTTAAATACATCTACATTTAAAGGCTAAAGCCAAGGACTTCTAAATATTTTCATCCAAAGAACTCTTTGAAATGTAGCTGAAGGAAAGTTTATTTTCTAAATCTTAAAACTTAGGCAAGAGATTCAAATTGTGATTTGTTTTAGCCCACGATCAGGATGACTGTGTAAACTTTCTCATCTAAGATTTATTGTTCGTCCTTTCCTTACCTTAAAGTTTCAACTCTCCATGACTTCTTCCCTGGGAAGAACATATTAGCTTATGATTCCAGCTCTAGCACAATTTTGTCTGACCTGTAGAAGTGACCACAGTAAACCATTTGAGCCTTGGGCTCTTGCTGCTATACAATGGGACTATTCATTATTTAACATGTTGCCATTTCCAGCGTGTGCTCTTAGTGCCGTGTAGGTAAGCATAGGCCTTTAGAGTTTTCCAGTCCAGGAAAACTCAGTAGTATACAGGATTTCCCCGTCCCCACACCGCCCCCAAATTGGAGTGTAGGGTAGGACGGCTAGAGGATAAAGAGTACTGGCAGGGACACTGAGTGATGTATGGATTATGAGTGATGTATAGTTTTACATATTTGACTGTCTACATTTCCCATCTTAAATAAACGGGACAGCAAGTGAATTTGAACCAGAATTCATTTTTTCCCATCCTTACAAAATTGACATGAACACTCAATAGGAAAAATTTAAAAACGTTCATTTTTATTAAGAAAGCATTAAATCTTAGTTACTAATGTCCCTTTCCTTCTTTCCTTTATAGAATATGCATGTAACTGCTCTGTGACGGGAAGCCTGGATGTGAATCGCTGCAACCAGACCACAGGGCAGTGTGAGTGTTGGCCACCTTATCAAGGGCTCCGCTGTGACACCTGCAGGGAGGGCTTTTACCTGAATCACACTTCCGGGCTCTGTCTGCCATGTGACTGTAGCCCGCATGGAGCCCTCAGCTCGCACTGCAGCAGGTAAGCAGCAGAGGGTGGAGGTGATGCTATTTTATCATGAAAAAGAAAAGGCTCTTGCTCTCAAGGACCAGAGTGGTTTAAATAAAGGGGGAAGGGGACATAAATTTATAAAATACTTCATATACTTTTATTGCCTCACTTTGTATATTATATTTAATATCAAAATTAAAAAGCCTCTAATTTACTGATCTAGTTCTTCAAAAGCACCTGGGTCACCAATTTTGCTTTGTGATAATTTCTCTAAATTTCATGGAAAAAATTATTGAGAAAGCAATCTCCTTTCTGAAAGTGATAACTTCCTGGCATTTCCAGTGGAAACGTTCTTATTATGTTTATTCACATGCCATTGGATTTTTGGGAAACTTATTACTCTTTGCTTTATTTTTTCTCTTATCCAAATGTTGGAAATGTTTCTTTGCACATCTAAGGCTTAAAGTTGGTAATCTCCTAATTTCTCTAACGAGTGGGGAAAGACTGGTTTCACCAGCATATGTTAGGGGACCAAAACTTGATCAAGCAGGAATTGTCTGGAAATTGACTTCAAAATAGTATGTTATTTGGAGGCAACTTAGTATAGTGGAACAGTGTCCCGCCATCGGAGGGTTTGCCTTCTACTACATTGAAAGTAATTATTCTTTGACCTTGTATGAGGCACCTAGCTTTTTGTGAACCCCAAATCAAAAAGCTGAAGAGACAGTATTATGTAATGAAAAGAACATAAACTTTAAGATCAGTCTAACCTGGCATAGATCCAAGATCTGTTGCCACTTAGGGGCTTTGTGCTTTCAGCAAGTTATTTCATTTTTCTGAGCCTCAGTTTCTCCTCAAGGTTGTTGTGAAGGTTAAATGGATAGATGTGTGTAAAATGCCTAGCACACATCACACAATATGTTCTGGTTTGTTTTAATTTCAAAGGAATATTGTTGGCTTAAATGAGGGAATAGTTTTAAAGAACTTTTAGCTCCTTGGCAGAAGTTTCTTTATACTCAGCAGTAGTTCTCTTGGATGCTTTATAAATCACACCGTACACACAATACGCAATATTGTATCATATTGTACCTCTATTAAAAATATGGATATGAACTTGATCAAGAAGTTTATAATTTTGGGAGCCTGGGTGGTTCAATCGGTAGCGTCTGCCTTTGACTCAGGTCATGATCTGGGGGTCCTGGGATTGAGTCCCGCATTGGGCTTGCTGCTGAGCGGGAAGTCTGCTTCTTCCTCCCCCTCTGCCCCTCCCTGCTGCTCATGCTTTCTCTCTCTAGCTCTTGCTCTCTCTCAAATAAATAAGTAAAATCTTAAAAAAGAAAGAGAAGTTTATAATGTCAAATGCAACAGTAATCAATGCTTATAATGGCTGGTATTTTTAAATAGTTATTTGCTTTAATCTTTGCAACTCTTTTTTCTGTGGGTTTTTATTTTTATTTTTATTTTTTTGAAGATTTTATTTATTTATTTGACACAGAGAGAGACAGCCAGCAAGAGAGGGAACACAAGCAGGGGGAGTGGGAGAGGAAGAAGCAGGCTTCCAGCAGAGGAGCCTGATGCGGGGCTCGATCCCAGAACGCCAGGATCACACCCTGAGCCAAAGGCAGACATTTAAGGACTGAGCCACCCAGGTGCCCCTTATGTGGGTTTTTAAATCACAAGGATACTAAGTGGCAGAGAAAGAATTCCCATTAGGATTCCAAGCCCAGTGTCCCTATCACCATTTCATGCAGCTTCTATAATGAGAAAACTGATAATCATTCTGTTATTTGAGGCTGAAGATATAGTAGTTGCTTATCATTGCTCCCTTTGCTCCCCTAAAAACATGCCTGCACAAGTCATCCTTAGAAGGTTCAACCTTTCTTACCATTTTAAAAGATGAGATTTGGATAAGTCTGTTCATTCTAATGTCTAATGGCATGGCTACTGCTTCCTTTAGAATGAGATTCTGCAAACACATTTTTTCTTGAGCACTTTGGAGAGATTGTGTTTCCTTCTAGGCCAAACTGCTTTATTAGAGGAGAAAGAAATAAGGGGAACATTGAGAGATAGTGTTAAAAGCTGGATAGGAGAGAAAAACAGCTATTCTAAAATTCATATAATATCTTACTGTTTCCATTGATCTTTTACAAATTAGTTCTTTTTAAAAAATATTTATTTATTTATTTTAGAGACACAGAGAGAGAGGTGGCATGTGAGTGAGGGGAACAGCAGAGGGAAAGAATCTTCAGACAGACTCTCTGCTGAGTGCCGAGCCCAACAAGGGGTTCAGTCGATCCTATGACCCATGAGATCGTGACCTGAGTTGAAACCAAGAGTTGGATTCTTATGCAACTGAGGCACCCAGGCGGCCCTATATATTATTTCTGATCTTTTTCCCCCTGACAGTTAACGTCATTAAGTGACATAGGCTAACCACTGTTCTGAAAATAGGTCGTAACTAGAGAGTAGTGGAAAAGCGCATTGGACTAGTAACTCAAAGATCCGGGGCAGGGGTCTGTAAACCACAGCCGTGAACCAAATCCAGCCCACCGCCTGCTTCTGGAAATAAAGTGTCATTGGAACACAGGTGCACTCAGTTGTTTACATATCATCTGTGACGCCTTTTGTGCTCCCGTGGCAGAGTTGACGTGTTGCAACAGAGACTGTGTGGCCTGCAACCCTAAAATATTTACTGTCTGGCTCTTTACGAAAACGTTTGCCAACCCTTGGTTTAGGGTTCCAATCTTGGTAGAAATTGCTGAGCAACCATGTATCTTTGGGAAGTCACTTTACTTTTTTTAAGCATTTATCTTTTAATTTGTGAATAGTGGTAATAGTTCATGTCCTGTTTCTCTCCTGTATAGAGTTGTTTTGTCTTAAGGATCAAACAAGAAAATGCACGTGTAAATTTTTACAATCTATACTTTCTAGATATACAATAAAAATAATACTAGAAACCATTTTTCTGAGCATTTACTGTATACTAGGTCACTTATGTTCATTATCTCATTTAATTTTCAAAGAAACTCCCTTAAGGAGAGCGCTGTTATTTTCCCATTTCGAATATGTGAATTTTGACGTTTAGGGAGTATAGCTAACTTGCGTAAGCTTACCTACCATTCACCCCAGTTGAACAAATGTAATAAGCAAGTGCTTATTCTGTGAAGCAGAATGACTTCATAATTGCACAATTGTTTTTCTTAGTAGAAAGGCTCTTGGTATTTAACACCCAAATATCCTAGAATGTTCTTATCTCTCAATTCAATATGTTTTGGCTAATGGTTACATAAGAAAAATTTGTGTTTATACCCCAGAAACTCACTAATGCCATATACAGCATTTTACACAAAGTAACATGTGGAAAGTCTTATGTTAAATTCCAGATATAATCAGCATAAAGTCAGAATCCCATGTAATCAATCTGTGAAGTGCACCGCACGTCAGCACAGACGATGTGCAGCATGTTACTGCATGTAAGGCCCCCGGTACAACCATGGGCATTGCTTTGGATCAGGAAGGGATGTTGTAAGCATTTTACACCTTAACATGGGAGTTTGCTACTTATTTATAGGTGCTTTATTGTGTTTTAGTTACACTCTAGAGAGTTGGTTAGTAGTTTCGGGTTGATATGTAATGAATTATAATTATTTTCATTTGAAATATTGGGTAATAGGTTCTTTGTTGGCATTTCATGTAGAATACATGATTTTCAGTAATGGATGATTGATGTTAAGCAGGAGGGGGAAGATACCTGTATTATTATTGTTGTTGTTGTTGTTATTATTACTTGATCTATATGGACTGCGTACCTGATGGGTTCTATTATCCTTAGTAGGTCTTTTTTTTAATGAGTAACATGTAATTTTATAATATCTGCATACAAAGTATGTTGATTTCTCACATCCTCTGCCATTGTCTTCTAATTGACAACTGGAAGGACCTTGCTTCCCCTGCAACCTTTAAAAGTGATATCTGTTTTCTCTTTCTTTCTCATTCCTCTTATCTCTGGACCTGGAGTTGGAATAGATAATCTTCCTTGTTCCTCATTGCCACTTATAGAGTGCTCTCCCTCGTCCCTTTCTAAAACCCCTGCCTCTGAAGCTCATAGCAGCAAAGCATGCTGTTCAACCTCCTTGTTGCTGTTCCCCTACCAGGCACTACCCCTGATTTCTTATACACAGCTCACTGTTTTCTCTCTGCCACAACATCTGTCAAAATCCTGGATGATTTCAGTATCTGTAGACAATCTCAATGCTTTGGCCTTTCAATTTCTTGACCTCTCTTCCAATAAGCCTTCCTCCTTGCTCCCACCAATCTTTATTTGTTTTACTTGCCCTATTTCTTGGTTGTCTATGGCCCCAAAGATAGGTATATTAATTTTTTTGAGATAAATCCATAATCCTTTTCTATGGATTACTGCAAAGTAATATTTAATTAAAAAAAATTTAACAGTGTTATTTCAGAATGTCAGGCATTTTGTCAGAACAAACAGCACATCACTGAAGTCCTTTAAAAACCGGTACTCAAAGAAAGTCTTTAGAAGGAAGGTTCAGGAGCTCTAAATCCAGCTATAAACACTGCATTTCTCGCTACCAGAAAGGAAGTTAAATTGACATAAGACCAGAAGAACAGAAATGGGAAGTTGCAGGACTATGTACTTTGGCAAGAACGTATGGGTGAACTATGAGGAAACACTTCTGTGTTATGCTCTGCTATAAATTATATATGAGTTAAGAAAAAAGGAAATTGTAGGCAAGTAGTGTATGTGTAGTAGAAAGGAAGTGGAATCTGAAATTAGTGACTTTGATTCTATTCTTGGTTTAGCCACTTATTAACTGTATGACCTTCATTAAGATATCTGACCTCTCTGAGCCTCAGTGTTTTCATCTGTAAAATAATATATGTGACATGAAGGATTTTTGTGAGTCTTAAATTGTGTGTGTGTGTGTCCACTTACACTGTGACTGGCACATAGATTCAGCTCAATAACTCCCTAGAGGTTGAAGCTATTTTTTTTTAAACATGAGGAATAAAATTGGTGACTCACCGAAGAAGAGGATTAAGTCCACCTGTGTTGCACATGAGGACGGATTGGAGTATTTGTTTTTGCTCATAGGCTAAAGAAGAAATTGTTCATTCTAATAGGAAAAAACGTTTAAATTATTTTCCTCCATTTTCGCGAACATATTAAACCTCTGGAAATTGAACAATCTATATTTTCTTTTCTTTTTTCTTTTTTTTAAGAGGGAGAGAAAGATAGAGTGAGTGGGGAGGGGCAGAGGGAGAAGAAGAGAGAGAATCTTAAATAGGCTCCACGTCCACCTTGGAGCCCGATGCGGGGCTTGATCTCACAACCTGAGATTGTGACCTGAGCAGAAATCAAGAGTTGGACACTTAACCAACTGAGCCACACAGGTGCCCTGATAATCTGTATTTAATAATAATAATAATAATAATAATAATAGTAGTAGTAGTAGTTAAAGTTAATCAAACATATGCTAGGCACTATCCTAAGTCCTTTGTTTGCATTTAGCAGTAGATTTAATCCCTATAGCAGCCATATCAGCTAGGCACAAAAATTGGAAGTTAAGTAAATTGCCTAACTTACTAGGTAATAACCAGTAAGTAAAAGTGTTGGGATTGAAACATTTGCAACTTGGAACTAGAGTTTGGGATATATTAGATTATATATTATATAATTACATAAATTGTATATTAGATTATAGAATTGGTGACTCACAAAGAGGAGTAAAACAATATTGCTTTTGCTCTTGTCTGGAAGCCTATAATCTATGCTAGACTAAAGGGCACAAAACTACTAGAAGCCAATACAAAACAGCTTATAAATATATGCTGAATTTCTAAGTCGAATGGTTTAGACTGGGAAAAGAATAAACTAAAGTAATAAGGAAAAAGGCTTTCCAGAGGAGGTGGGAACTGAGATGCGCCTTCTAAGTTATGATTTGGGAATGCAGAGGGCTGAAAAGAAGACGTTATCAGGAGAAAAAAACCATGCAAATTCAAGTGAATTTCCCAAGATTATACAATGAGATGAGAAATCTGATCTCCGAACACCTACTCAAAATTCTTTGCTGTTTCCACCTCCCTGTTCTCTTTTTAAAAATAAATAGAAGTAGAATAGTGGCCTCAATTCTATCCTGATTCTCTTGTACATCTAATGCCCATGGAACAAACAGCTGGCTTTTAAAAAATTCATCTCCCTGTTCTTTATGCCCCTATATTTTCAGTGGGAGTTGCCCTAGTGAGGGTAGAACTTGGCTATGGGAGCCAGATGTGGGTTGAGCAACGTCTTTATGTGCAAACACAAAGTCCTTTATGTACTGACAGATGGCCACCCCCTCACGGCACCATTGGTGTTCCAACCTGTTTAATTGGTCTACGATATCTTAACTTCTCATTTTTGCTTTTGCAATGCATTTCTAATGTTTTCCTGATTTATATTTGGACATATGTTTAATAAATGAATGGAGAAATCAGATAACATTTTATCTCAAAAATCAGCTTGCCTAGTGAGAGCCTGAATCTCTTAACTACAGCCCTTAAAATATTGTCAGGGCTGGCTTTATATGTAGGCAATTATATACTGATTTGAGATTTTTTTTTAATGCATTCATAGTAGGTTTGTATGTAAGGTGCATCATTATAGACTGTCTCCGTAAGATAACACAGAAGTTCTGTAGTGGTGTAATGCCCTTTTCCATAAAATCTGGGGTTGCTGCTGTACAGTGAGTGTATTTTGAAATATTTATTATTTTGCATTTTAATTATGGGAATATGCCCCAGGACAGAGGGCAAAATTTTACTCATGAAGTCAACTTATAATGAAATAAATGTCAAGTAGAAAGATGGCAAACCTCTGAGGCTCACGTTCACATGGGGCTCAGAAAATCATCACTTGTATCATCATTGGGGTAACAGCTGCTTGTGTAAACTCTTCTTTATTACTTTGCATATAATTCTGGGAGATCAAGAAAAAGTTATTTGATTACTAGAAACAATTAACAATTGAGGAAAGCTGTGTCATTTTTTTCACTCACTTCATTTAATAAAGGTATTGTATTTGCCAACTCTGTGTCAGAAGACATTATCCCTGTGCTTGCGGAACTTACTCTCATAGATAGAAACGCAAACAAAATATAAGTATTCATAAAGTGCACAGGAGATTCAGGGAAGTCTTAAGAGACAAAGTTGCATTTAAATTGAGACCTGAAAGATGAGTAGAAATTTGTATGAAATAGCAAGTCATCTTTAGTAAAGTGCAAGTGGCTCACTATTTCTTAAAGGCAAGAGCACTTGTGAGTGGTGGAGAGGAAGGGTTGAAGGAGAGTGGGAAATGATGAGATGAAACTTTTGTCTATCTGTTTACTGTTGTATCTCTAACACCTCGAACAGTGCTTGGCACAAAGTAGATTCATTAAATACTTGATGAATGAATAGAATGAAGGAAGGAAGGAAGGATAAACAGGGCCAGATCATAAAGGGCCTAATTTTATCCATTGAAGGGATGCAAATTTTATCCATTGAAGAATACTTAAAAAGGAGTGATGTTGGATTTGCTTTTAAGAAAAATCACTGTCAGAAGTCTGGTGGATAAAGAGAGTGAGCTCAGGGAAGGAGACCAGTGAAACCGGACACTGGCATTGGCATTGGCAACGGTGCAAGAGAGGAGGGAACCAATATAAGAGGTATTTGGAGAATAAAATGTACAGGGCTAGGTGATTTTTGGTACGTATGGAGTAAGGGGAGAGAGAGAGAGATGACTTCCATGTTTCTTTCTGGCTTCGGCTCATGAGCGAAGAGATAATCCATTAACTAGATAAAGAATACAGGCAGGTAAGTGAGTTGGACGGAGATGATGATGTTAGGGTTCAAGCATGTTCATTTTGAAGTGATTGTGAGATATTCAGATTGAGATGTCAGATAGTTGCATGTACATTGTGCACCAAACTCAAGAAATCTTCTAACATATTCTTCTGCTATTCCTTAGGAAAATAGAACAGAGCCTTACAGCTTTAATTTTATTTAAAAATAATTTTATTCTATACTCCAGTTATCATTCTTGCAATGGTACCAATATCTAGTTTAAATTATCTTTTTAAATTCACTTTTATGTTTTTTCCTTGAAGGTAGAATTTTAAAAGGTAGCTGTCTTAGTCAAAAGCACGTAATTGATCTCAGCCTTTATCCTATCATGATTAATTTGTTTCAAGAAATGTCCATACAGGGGCGCCTGGGTAGCACAGTTGTTAAGCATCTGCCTTCGGCTCAGGGCCTGATCCCGGGCGTTCTGGGATCGATCCCCACATCAGGCTCCTCTGCTGGGAGCCTGCTTCTTCCTCTCCCACTCCCCCTGCTTGTGTTCCCTCTCTCGCTGGCTCTCTCTGTCAAATAAATAAATAAAATCTTAAAAAAAAAAAAAAGAAAGAAATGTCCGTACAATGCCAATGGTTTATGTGTTAGAAGATATTTTAAGCACATTACACCAAGTATCATGTTAAGTTCATGGTAAAAGAAATTAGACTGAAATTTGAATGTTAATAAATGGCCAGACAGGGGCTCATTCAGGAAAAGGCACCAAGCGCATTGAATATAAGTGTAAACAATGCATGTCTATTACAGTTTAGATGGCTCTGTGTGTTTTTCAGTACCCTGCTATTTTAAATCCTCCATTCAGTACAGGGCATGCTCTGCCTTCCTGGTCTTCTAATTATTAACCATATAACAGCTGTAGTCAAATGAATGAAAAAAAAAAAACAACCCACATCTTTCTTCCAGCTATTGGTGACCTTTGAGAACGTGAACATAACATGTCACAGTGAGTGGATATAATTGCTGTTGATCAAACATGGTACCTTCCCTAACCCATGTTGCAGACAGACTCTTCCACTTATTTATTTTATTAAGCCACTTTTAGGCCGGTTTGAGATTTTTAAAAGAAATATTTTAAAGTTAAAATTTTGTTATTGATAATCTTAAAAGGTCATTTATTTTGCTTCTGCTGAGAGACTCCCCCAAATATGTAGATGTATATAAGCTAATAATAAAAAATAACTAAGTTCATACAAATTGCAGTATTTGGTATCAAGGTGTTTATTTATTTAACAAATTATGTGCAGGATACTTTAATAGACCTTGTGGGGAATAAAAGATTAATAAGACAATGGGTCTTACTACAAAGGAGCTTCGGTCTAGTAAGGACACTAAAAAAATGTGTGTAAATAATTATAATGTAAAGTAAAAATTGGCCGACATCATAAACTATAAGGATAAACTGTTAAGGGGATTAAGAATCTGGGAGTTCTCACTTATAGCCGAAAAAATCAGAGATGATTTCATTGAAGAGATAGCTTTTGACCTCAGTTTTGAAGATAGGAAAGGATTAGGCTTACAGAAGAGGACAAGGTGGGAAAGGATGTTAGAGAACAGGAAAGAGCAAGATTAATGTCTCAGAGATGTGCTTACACAGGATGTAAGGTGGAAGAGAAGTGGGGGCAGAGAAGATAAATCTGGCAAGTCCTGCTGGGGTCAGGTCAGAGAGGGCCTCAAGGGCCAGACAAATGATTTGGCTTTTATTCATGAAACAATCTTTAAGCAGAAGAAAAAATCAGCACTGTGTCTTAGCAGTAGTAGAATGGATGGATATAAGTAGGGGGAGATTAGAGGCAGAATGAAAACTAGTGAGGGCCAAAATTACGATAATAATTAGTGAGAACAGAGAGAATATTGAGAGTGGACAATAGTGAAAATGGTGATATGCCCCATGACAGGGTTTCTGTGCATAATTCTCTACCAAGTTTGTGATTTTTGCACTACTACATACACGCAAATCTAAAGGCAGTTTGTGTTTCTAAGTTGAATTTAAGGACTCTCTCAGTCCCGGGTTCCTTCTCAGGCCCATGGTCTCTCCCTGTGTTCCCATTCTCCCTTTGTTGCAGGCTGCGGGGACTGAGTCTGCTCTCCTACATGCTTCAGTAGCTGCTGCCACCCGCTGCATTGCCTGGCATTTTGATTCCCCCCCGAGCCTTGCTGCTGAGCATCAAGCAGGGTCCCCACACCCATGTTCTTTCTGTGTTGCTAAAAATAAGTACAAGGGCCCTTTACCTTTTGAGAGTTTAAAAAAGTATTAACCTTTGTAGAGAGGCTTGTGGGGGTAGCGAATATAATAGATACGGGGAAATTGAATGGTTCTATAAATGGCGGACTTTTCCACAAACAGGGTTCAGATATAGGCATCCCTCTTTTATTTTTCCAATTAATTACTCTGACACTCATATGCCTCAGTAGCAATCCATTTTCCTTTTGAGGCAACCCATTCTCCAATGATTAATTACTCATTTTCCAATAACTCTAGGAGTCAGTCCTCTGATGCTGAGTATCAAGGGAATGCGATTCCGAACAGTTCACTGCCGTTACTGGCTCTCACTCCGACATGGCATTGCCAGGCTGAACAACCTGATGGATGATGCTTGCTCACCTCACCACTGTAATGATGCCTTCACTGGTCCAGATCCTTGAAGGGGCAGCAGCAGTTCTTGGAGGGAGGATGAACCCACCCCTCAGTGCCGAGTTCTTGCAAGGACGCTCTACAACAGGGCTCCAAAGTTATAGATCTTAACAATCGGCTCCTTCGGTTTATTCATGCAGCCATATCCCAGAGTGCAAGCCAGCTCCAAGCGTTCCAGTTGAGGACATTTTGTAGAATCTTTCACCTAACAAACCCCAAATCTCCCTCCCTCCCCAATAAAAAAGTTCTTGCTAAACTTTTCTCTCGGGGCCTATTCACTCTGTACTTACACATCTGAAAGAAGCCTAAACAAGTGATTCTTCACCCAGTCAGGAGAATCTGCTTTAAGATTATTTTCTCCCCTTGCCCAAATGGCAAAGCAACTGCAAACTTCTCTTGCTAAAGGAGAAAGAAAACACAATTAAATCTCCAGTTAAGCATCTCTGGATGGGACATTTTACTACACTTAAAGAGTGCAAAAATCTTATAAACACATCATGTCTTCTGTTCTAAAATTTGACTTCTTTCTCAGATGAAAATACCACACAGGTTGGCAAATAATATGAACATTATTACTACCACCATCAACCCCAGAATGAACAGCATTAACATTTATTGAATGTTTGCTCTGTGCCAGGCTAGGGGCTTTTTATGTACTAACTTGTAAGGATAAAATAACAACTGACTGAAGTGGTATTAGTCCCATTTTACAGATGAAGAAACTGAGACTTGAGTAATTTGCTCCCAAACAGACAACTAGTAAGTAGCATAAACAGGCTCAAATCAATATCCGTCTGACTATTCTGCCTTTATTTTATCAGTGTTTATTAATTGAGTGTTTATTAATTGAGTATTTTATTAAGTGTTTATTAATTGCATGGCTGAACCTCTGCTTATTTTCTAAATAAACCTGGTAACATTCTAAGTTTAGCTACCATACAGACAGATTCCTAGCATGAAAAACTTATCATTTGAGTGATCAAGATAACATCATCAGTAATAAGTCATGTGAGTAGTATTATATACCCCCTAATACAATGCAATGAATGAGAAGGGCATGTTACCTCTGAGACAGTCTTCACTAAAATTCATAATCTCAGTCTAATTGTGACAAAACATTAGACAAACCTAAACTGAGGAACATTTTACAAAATAACTAACCAGTACTCTTCAAAAGCTTCAAGGTTATAAAAGACAAGGAAGGACCAAGAAACTGTCAGATTGGAGAAACCCAGGCAGACATGACCAGTAAACACACATAAGGTGATATCTTAGATTTCCTGGAACAGAAAAAAAGGATGTTAACGTAAAAATTAGGGAAATCTGATAAAGTCATAGTGTAGTTAGTAGTATTATAGAAATGTTAATTTTCAGTTTTGATGAATATGCCATGGTTATATGAGAAGTTAACCTTAGGGGAAGTTGGGTGAATAGTATACAAGAACGCTCTGTACTATCTTTACACTTTTTAAAAAATCTAATATTATTTAGAAATAAAGTTAATAGAATTATTATTTAAAGCAGTCAGTCAAGGGAATATGGAGAGTATTACTGTCTTATGATGAAGGTATATTTAGTCCTAGTGATAATTCTTACCCTTAGGTCCAGAAGAGGAATCAGAGTAAGGAAATAAACTAACTTTGCTGGCATGAAGATCTGCTGCTTTAGATATATGACGTTGTGGTTAGAAGAGGAAATACATTTACAGTACTGTACTGTACAAAATCTACGTGTAAGTGGACTTGTGCAGTTCAAACCCATGTTGTTCAAGGGCCAACTGTATAGAAAAGAAAAATAAATACTACCTATAAAGTAAAAAAAAGAATATACAGTCAAATGCATAGCCAGTTTTAATGTTTTAAATATCTTTTTTTCTATAAAGTTTTAAAAGAAGAGCTTCTAAACCTTGTGTTAGTAGACTTACGCTGAAATAGAAGGATGCTTGTTCCTACAGAGAAGGCTTTGTCTTCCCCTGTGTCCCCTGAAAGAAAATTAAATCAGCATGACTTGTTCCATCGCAGATGGTTTTTTTTTAATAGCAAGAAATATGTTTCCTAGAGGGTAGAGAGAAATATGGGACTATTCATCTTTTTTCTCCTTGGGTTTGATTTCTACTCACAATATCTAAATTTGTCAATTCCAGAGAGAGATCTTGACTTAAAGTGTGTCTAGATTTCCTAGAAAAAGTATATAGGTGCTTTAGCCATGATTATTTTGACATTCGAAGTATATAGGGCTCGTTTAAAAAATTATCAATTCCATGATTATGGTTCTTTATATATTAAATGAATTCTCTGGTATGATATATTCCATGTGTTTCACCAGTTTGGGTATTTCAGGCTTGCACTTCTGTTTATAAATTCAGTAGGTTTCCAGGTAATGCTAATAACTAATAACTGAACTAGTATTCTCTTCTCCTGTACATTTCCTCGTTTGAGTTTAACAACAACCCTGTAGGCAGGGTAAGGATGAAGTAGGTAAGGATGATTTTTCACCAAATTACTATAATGAGAAGTAATAATTGAAAGGTTGGAGCCCAAGCTTAGATATCTATTAATACCAGAGCAAGAGCAGTCAACTCAAGGTCTTCTGACAACTTATCTCATGTTCTTTCTCTTACCTTAAACTCCCATGGCATTCTGTTCTGGGTTAGTATATGCCCCTATGCTCAAGGTCAGAAGTTCTTAACCTAGGAAGGGGGAAACACATGACATGTAATGATGGTTATGTATTTTTCCATGGAGAAGGTCTATAAGATTAAATAGATTCTCAAAGAGATCTGGGATGTCATCAAATTTAAATTTTATTCTAAATACTATACAGGAAGGACATAGACATTCTTCACACACTGCCAAAAGCATAACGAAAAGAATGGCTTATATTGTCAATAACAGAATCCCTTCCTTCTCTTCTGCCAATTCCTAACACATATACTGTGACCACTTTCTTAATTAAATTTTACTTTTGCTGATCCTGAATTGATTATTTAAAGAGTTCTATGTTTGAATACGATGTCCAGTAAACGATATTATAGATATTTGGAAGAAAAGTTTTTACAGGAAAATATATTAGTTTTTTTGACTAAGCTGTTCACCTAAGGAAGCTGCATAACCCAGGAGAGGCAGCAGGAGGAACAGAAGGAAATTAACATTTGATGAACACTGTTAAACCTCTGTTCTTGATGTTACACATATAACCTCTCTGACTTCTTGGAACAACTTAGCTATCTTGCTCTTAGATGCTGAGTTACTTAACAATATGGCATAATTAATAAATGGCAGAGCTTACATTTGAGCCCAGGTCTGTCTGACTCCAGGGCTCTCCCCATTGTACCCTAAAATAGAATGGGCAAGATTAGACATGGCAGTGTGAGTCTCAGTGTAAGTGTAGGTCTAGGTGTGTGTGAGCACTCCTAAGGAGTGGCCCATGGAGACATAAATCTAGAAGTCAGATCTTCTACAATGAAATTAAATACCGTATAGAAGAAGTCCACTGAAGTATTGAGATCATCCATAAAGAATCATTTGAAAGGCAGGAATTAGGACATTATAAATATAAAAATTGAGTCCACTTAATTTGTTGGGGCTTAAATGGCGGGCATTTGACAATGTGGGAGATCTGAAAGCAAGTGTTGTGAATCTAGTCATTGGAGTGGGAAATGGTGAGGCAGGTGCCATTGGGACCAGGAGACAGACATCAGGAAACTAGGGACAATAGTTGTAATTCAGCCATTGAGAATTTAGGGGATTAAGGTCAAAGGAACCAGTAGCAAATGAGAATGACAGTTTACTGAGGTTGATTGCCTTAAGTACCCTCTTCCTAGGTCAGAATTGATACCAAATTAAGGGTTAAGCACCAAGTGCAGAGATGGAAATCAAGCAGCTTTACCAGTCAGGGCTTGGAATATGAAAAGTAGAGTGAAGCAAGTATTGTGACATTTTTCCAGGTAATCTAGTACAGTGGTTCTTCAAGTATGGTCCCCAGATCAATATCAGCATAAACTGGGAATTGGTTAGAAATGCAAATTCTTGGGCTCAACCCCAGACGTATTGAATCAGAAATTCTGAAATAGGGCCTAGCAATCAGAACCACTGATCAATTTGTTGCCGCTAGAAATCTAAGGTCAACTTATATACAGAAGAAAACCAGAAGTAATAACGAGTAGGCTTATTTGAGGCATTCTAGTCTCTGTTCTTTGTTTGTTTTTTTTTTTTTTTTTAAAGATTTTATTTATTTATGTGACAGAGAGACAGCCAGCGAGAGAGGGAACACAAGCAGGGGGAGTGGGAGAGGAAGAAGCAGGCTCATAGCGGAAGAGCCTGATGTGGGACTCGATCCCGGATCGCCAGGATCACGCCCTGAGCCGAAGGCAGAGGCTTTAACGACTGCGCTACCCAGGTGCCCCTCTGTTCTTTGTTTATATGAGGATTATAGAAGTTAAAGAGGATTTTTTAGTAGGGTCATAACAGAGAATTGGGGTTAAGCAAAACAGACTTTTCTTTGTGGACTAGTAAATTATTTTTTTTCCTTTCTGCTCTTCTTTATCCTTTAAAAAACAAATCCAAGAGATCAATGTCTTACAATGTTGACTGGCCCATAATGGATAGTCAGTCATTAAAAGTCTCATTTTGCTCACCTAGAATAAATACCCTGTTTCTAAGATTCTAAGAGATTTATTTAAATGTAATATAAAATATTAAATGGGCTAAATTGAAGACAGGTATGGTACTCAGAAGGCATCATGGGGGCGCCTGGGTGGCTCAGTCGTTAAGCCCCTGCCTTCGGCTCAGGGCGTTATCCTGGTGTTCTGGGATTGAGCCCCACGTCAGGCTCTTCCGCTGGGAGCCTGCCTCTTCCTCTCCCACTCCTCCTGCTTGTGTTCCCTCTCTCGCTGGCTGTCTCTCTCTCTGTCGAATGAATAAATAAAATCTTAAAAAAAAAAAAAAAAGAAGGCATCATGAATTAAAAGGAAGCATACATAGATTTTGGAGCCAGATTACACATTCATCAAATGAAAAAATTTGAGTGTCTGTCATGTGCCAGGCACTGTGTTAGACCCTGGGAATATAGCAGTGGAAACAAACAAGCAAACAGATAAAACCCCCTGATTTCATAGAGCTGATATTCTAGATGGGGAGAGAGATAATAAAAAATAAAATAAAATGTATATTATATTTAGTAGTAAGAGATATTATAATCTTAGATGGTGTGGCTGGCCGAGGCCTTGTTGAGAATATGACATTTGAACAAATAACAAGAAGAAGTAAGAGGATATGCCATGTGGAATCCCCTGGCTGAAAGGTACTGCTAACAGAAAGGACAGCAAACGCAGGCTCTGTGATGCAGGAACATGCATAGCGCATCTGAACAACAGTAAGGCGAGTGTGGCTGAAGTGATGTACGTGGTGAGAAGGGATTAGGGGAGTACTAGGTAAAAGCAAAATATATATACAGATGATGAGAATACTGTTCTTTCAACATATCTATATTTTTCAAAAATTTTATATGAAAAACATAAAGGGGAAATAAAGCCGTAGTAATTAAGACAGTTTGGTTTAGTTCAGGGACAGACAAATAGATAAATAGAACAAAAACAAAACCCAGAAACACCCCATGTGTAGAAAGATACTTGACATATGGTTGAGAGGTACTAAAGCTTAGGGATAAGCTTCAACCATACTAGTAATGTAGTGGCAGTACTTACACAGTTTTTACTATGTGTCAGACACTGTTCTGAATGCTTAACCATATTAACTAAATTAACCTTCACAACACACCTGTGAGATAGAGAGATTATTTTCTCCATTTTACAAGTGAGGAAACTGAAGCAGGAAGTTGAGGTAATTTACTTATGGTCATACGGCCAGTAAGTGATAAAGTCAGGATTTGAATCCAGGTAGTCTAGCTCCAGTGTTCACGGCTTAACTACTTCGTTAAATGCTAAAACTTATACAAAGAATGGAAAGACAAGCCTCAAACTGAGAGAAGAGAATGGTAGCATATTATACTGACAAGGGATTGATTACTCTAAGAATAAAGGATATCTACAAGTCAATGTCAAAAATACTTGGGGAAAAATGTGCAATTTTGTATGGTGACAGATGGTAACTAAACTTACTGTGGTGATGGTTTTGCAATATAAATAAATATCAAATCATTATATTGTACACCTGAAACTAATGTAATATGTCAATTATCCTTTCGTAAAAAAGAATACTTGGGCAGACTCTTCATAGAAGAGGAAACTCAGATGGCCAATGAACTTGAAAATATATTCCATCTCATTAAAATCTGGAGAATGCAATTAAAAACCACAGCGTGATATCACTTTGAGCTGCCAGATTGGCAAAATTTTTAAAGCTGATGACACCAAGTATTGGTGAGGATTCAGAACAATGAGACCATGATTCTGTTGCTAATAGGGGTGTAAATTGTTACCACCACTTCAGAAAAACAGTTAGTGTGTTGATCTTGAACAAACTGTTACCTAGCAGTTTCATTCTTTGGCATATACTTTAGAGAAAAACATGCTCATATGTGCCAGAAGATGTGTACAGGTATTATCTAAATACCTAATGAAAACAACCCAAATCTCTAGAAGAATGAAATAGGGTTATATTCATGTGATAAAATATAATACAGCAGAGAAAGAATGACTATAGCTATACAAATGCACATTGATAAATCTCAAAAACATAATGTATTGAGAAAAAAAGTAAATGAAAGAATATATGATTTTTATTAATATAAAGTTTAAGAGCAGGCAAAACGATATGATCTATTATTTAGTAATCCATATGGAAATGGTGAAACTCTTAAAGAGCTGAACTGATCAAAACTTAGTTGCTTCTGGGGGCGCCTGGGTGGCACAGCGGTTGGGCGTCTGCCTTTGGCTCAGGGCGTGATCCTGGCGTTATGGGATCGAGCCCCACATCAGGCTCCTCCGCTAGGAGGCTGCTTCTTCCTCTCCCACTCCCCCTGCTTGTGTTCCCTCTCTCGCTGGCTGTCTCTATCTCTGTCAAATAAATAAATAAAAAATCTTAAAACAAAAAAACAAACTTAGTTGCTTCTGGGGTGAGAGAAGGGGATGTGGTTGCCATGCAAGGAGCTTCAAATGGCTTGCCTAGTGGATATTAAATTGTTGAGTTTATTTTTCTACTTTAAATTCTATTGGCTTTAAATTTATCTATCTCTGAATGAATGATATATTTCACGGTTTAAAAATGAAGATTAAAAAAGCTTTGCACGCTTATATCAATAAAGCTACTAGGGGTGGGAAGCTTTGCAAGGGAACTGGCTAGAACAGAGGCATTTGCAAACTGTGCTAGCCACAAGTAGGAAACTAGAGCTCCCAAGTTATAGAATTGTATTGAGATAGATCAGAAGCGATGTCTCATTTCCTTGGCAATCACTTTAAAATCCCATTCATCAGAGGAGTTATTTAAACAACTGACAATTGAGCCAGGAGAAGGCTAACATAAAAAAACTTCTAAGAGTGTTGCAGGTCTATAAGATGAGCACATTAAATCTTTCTGTCTTGCTTTCATTAAGTACACGGAGGTAATCTATAACATAGAGGAGAGAGAAAAAAACAGGTATTAGTTGGCAGAAGACCTGGGTTCTAATTCTGATTGCCCTCTGGGTGTGTGACCTTGAAAACTGAGTCAGTTCATGTCATGAAAGCTCTATTATTTGGGATGTTGAGTATCCCCAATTTGACCAGATAGAGAGCTACTAATATTTGGAAGGTACTTAAATATGTAGTTTTAACTAGTTTTCACTATCGTTTGAAACAGGGATTATTATTCTTATTTTTTCAGATGTGAAAACTTAATTTGTTCAACAATCGAACAGCTAGAAAGTGGCAAAGTTGAGACTTATGAATGTCATAGAATTATTGTAAGAACGAAAGTAACTAAAGCATATATAAATATTGTGTTATACACTTTATTTATTTTTTTTAAAGATTTTATTCATTTATTTGACAGAGAGACAGCCAGCGAGAGAGGGAACACAAGCAGGGGGAGTGGGAGAGGAGGAAGCAGGCTCCCAGCGGAGGAGCCCGATGTGGGACTCGATCCCGGAACGCCGGGATCACGCCCTGAGCCGAAGGCAGACACTTAACGACTGCGCTACCCAGGCGCCCCTGCACTTTATTTTTAATCCCACAGTAGGAACTCAGTAAATGTTAATATTGCCTCCTGACTACTTCATTCCCTACAGGGCTTAGAACTCAAAAGCTTAGGACTTGGGTATAAAGGGCTTGGTCCTTAGCACTATCAGTATCAACATTTTTAGTTCAACAGGTTTTTGTTTGCTCATTTGAAAACTAAGCCACTACTTATGCTGTCATTTCTGTGAGAAAATGAGTTCTAAAATCTAGGCACTACAAAGTAAGTCAATTTTTGGAACACAGCATGTGCACAGATCAAGTATTAATAATTACCCTTTCAGGTTAGTACCCAAAATATATAAAGAATGTATTAAACTCAACACCCAAAAAACAAATAATCCAATTAAAAAATGGGCAGAAGACATGAATAGACATTTTCCCAAAGAAGACATCCAGATGGCCAGCAGACACATGAAAAGATGCTCACCATCACTTATCATCAGGGAGATGCAAATCAAAACTACAATGAGATACCACCTCACACCTGTCAGAATGGCTAAAATCAACAACACAAGAAAGAGCAGGTGTTGGCGAGGATGTGCGGAAAGGGGAACCCTCTTGCCCTGTTGGTGGGAAAGCAAACTGGTGCAGCCACTCTGGAAAATGGCATGGAGTTCCTTCAACAAGAGTTAAAAATAGAACTTCTCTACAACCCAGGAATTGCTTAGGTATTTACCCAAAGAATACAAAAACAACTAATTGAAAATGATGGACACACCCCGATGTTTGTTTGTTTAAAGATGGGCATGCTAGAGCCTCAGCAAGGCTTGACTTTATTTTATTTTTTTAAAGATTTTATTTATCTATTTGACTGAGTGAGAGAGCACAAGCAGGGGAGCAGCAGAGTGAGAGGGAGAAGCAGGCTCCCTGCTGATCAGGGAGCCTGACTCGGGGCTCAGTGCTAGGAGCTGGGGATCATGACCTGAGCCGAATGCAGATGCTCAACCATCTGAGCCACCCAGGCGCCCCTCCCCTAATGTGTATAGCAGCATTATCTACAACAGCCAGATTATGAAAAGAGCCCAAGGCTCCATTGACTGATGAATGGATAAAAAGAGATATGGTGTGTATGATATGTGTATACACACACACACACACACACACACACACACACACACAGAGGAATATTACTCAGCCATCAAGAAGAATGAAATCTTGCCATTTGCAACAGCATGGATGGAGCTACAGTTTTATGCTAAGTGAAATAAATCAGTCAGAGAAAGACAAATACCATATGATTTCATTCATATGTGAAGTTTAAGAAACAAAATAAATGAGCAAAGGGAAAAGAGAGAGAGAGGCAAACCAAGAAACACTCTTAACTATAGAGAACAAACTGATGGTTACCAGAGGGGAGGTGGAGTGGGTGAAATGGGTGATGGGGATTAAGGAGTGCACTTGTGATGAGCGCTGGGTGTTGTATGGAAGTGCCAAATCAGTAAATTCTTCACCTGAAACAAATATTACCCTGTATGTTAACTATCTAGAATTTAAATTGAAAAAAGATTTTTAAAAAATTACCCTTTCATCAAGCAAACCTTTCACGATGGTTACAAAAGAATACAATGTTAATGTATTTGAGGTGTATCTTCTTTTCAAGGAGATGCTATCGGGACATGCTTTTTCTTTCTTTTTTCAAAATGACTTTTAAAATGCAGAAATCTCTATCAAATAATGGAGTAATTGTGTGGGTTTGAGTATTCTTATGGCCATATTTATTCCATTAAAAAAGTGAAGGAAACAAGAAATAATTTTCCTAGTTGAATTAAGTTAAGCCTTCCCAAGTTATGGCTCTGGAAATATGACACTTTTTATTTTTTTTTTTTTGCCATTAAGTTTTATTTCTGACTTTTCAAATAAGCTTTTAAATTTGATTTTGGTAAGATCAACTATCAGAAAATATTTTTGCACTTAGGCAATACCCTTTTTGAGTGTTAAGAATTTCTGTCTGAATATGGATTTCCTCTCAGAATATTTTAGACTATTTGCCCGCAAAAATACAAGGAATGTTTAGTATAATAGCCCAATGTTTTCAACAATAAAGCTATCTTTTTTTTTCTCCAGCAAAGGAGCTTTGCTCATTGCATAATGGTCTTTTCCATGATTGTAGAAAGACAGAGGAATGCCAAATGCAGATGGTCTTTTGCCAAAATGTCCAATTATTGAGTTTCTTTCATAACCAAAAGGAGAAACTATTTTTACTACCTTTACAAAACCATGACACAAACATGAAGTTAAGAATTGCTAATAAATTTTCATTTTCTTTGTTTTCCCATGTAAAGACTTTTTTCTAGTTAGAACAACTTTTTCTGGCTTCTTTTTAATATTATTTTTAATATATTGAGAGAGCTTATAATCAGCAATTTTCTGTTAATTTCATACTGTGTTTTAACTAGTGGTTCAATCTCTTTCTACACTGAATTGTTTTTATTTTTTTTTAAAGATTTTTATTTATTTATTTGAGAGAGAGTGAGTGAGCGAGAGAACACAAGCAAGGGGAATGGCAGAGGGAGAGGGAGAAGCAAGGTCCCAGCCCATGACACAGGACTCAATCCCAGGACCCCGAGATCATGACCTGAGCTGAAGGCAGATGCTTAACTGACTGAGCCACCCAGACGTCCCTACACTGAATTGTTAGTTATAAAAGAAAAGATAGAAGAAAAAAAATCGATACCTCTAATTATCCATTTTTTCTGTTTCTTATTCTTTCCATGTCAGAGTGCCAAGATGTAAATTGTGTGAGGAAGAAGGAAGGAAGAAAAACAAGGCTTCAGAATAACCATAAATAAATTAATTTCCCCTAATTAAAACTATCTTTTTAGTTATTCTATGACAAGTTCAGATTGATGACATGATGTCTAAAGATATGCCATGTACATGTCATTTATATCTTATACCTCTTAGGAAGAAAATAGACAATGTTTTTGATAACACAAAACATGCTGAGACATTTGACAATGTAGAAAAAAATTAAATCAATTAGCTAGTTTGTACAAAAATACATCAGTCTCACTGATTTAGGTCCCACATCATGTAGGCTTTTGCAGATCCTTTCTCTTCTCAATTTTATTATTTAAACAAATTTTTAAAAAGATTTTATTCATTCCTTTGAAAGAGAGAACATGTGCACATGACTGGGGGGAGGAGGCAGAGGGGGAGGGAGAGAGACAAGCAGATCCCCCCGACTAAACATGGAGCCCAACGCAGGGCTCAGTCCCAGGACTTCAAGAGGACTCTGAGATCAGGACCCCGGCTGAAGTCAGATGCTTAACCTTAAGACTGAGCCACCCAGGTGCCCCTCCCTTCTCAATTTTAGAATTTTCTTTCCCCAAACTATTTCTACCTGGTTTTCATAATGTGCTGTCTTTTCCTAGCCACCTTTTTGCTCTAAACTAACAATTACCCCCATAAATTCTTGCAATTTCTCTAGGTTTGTAAACAGATTTTTAAAAGGAAATAACTTAGCTTTGTCTGCCTTTGCCTATTAGAGAGTCCAGCCCATTTTCTTTATAATTCTCAGGAAAAATTCAAGATCTAGGATTACTGTCATCATCTTTGTAATTCTTTTATTCTTGAATATTGATCACATCCCAGATGCTATGCTGAGACCCTGGGTATGTAATCTTTAATTTTCACAGTAACCCTACAAAGTTTGGTATAACTGCCTTCATTTTACAAGTGAGAATACTGAGTCTAAGATAGAATAAGCCCTTGGTCCCAGCTAGTCACTAGCAGAGCTGGAATATGAACCAAGCTCTCTGTCTCCTTAGGCTATGAATTTTCCATAGACCCTGATACCTTCCTTCCTGTGTTCCACCCTTTCCACCCTAGTCAGTGCTGTTATAAAATAATGGAAATTCTGGAGATTCTCCATCTACTCATCATAAACAGACCAGAACCTCTAAAAAGATATTTTGTTTAGTACTTGCATGACATAAATATGTACCATATCTTGAAATGTGATACACCATTGAATTCCCTTTTGAAAAATTAATGACTTCATGTCAGAAAATATATTATTCACGTTTTAAGAGATAGTTTTTTTCAATTTTTATTTATTTAAGTAATTGCTATACTAATATGGGGCTTGAACTCATGACCCTGAGATCAAGAGTCGCATGCTCTTCTGACTGAGCCAGCCAAGTACCCCTTAAGAGTTCATTTTTAAAGATTCAAACCTTGTAATAGTGGTTCACACTTATGAGTGTGGTAATTCTATAACTAAGCACCTGACACCGTAGAAAATCTGAGAATCCTATTTGGGATAATTTAAGAAATGTATAGTATATACTTATTTATACTTAGTATGGCTTAGTTGCACAACGCTTGTGCTTCCTTTGTAAATAACTCTATATTCTTCTTTCTGGTGTAATTCTCCATACTATCTTAGTACTTTACTAGTAATTAACTCATGTCTATAAAAAGTGACACCAGATGAGCAAGTTCTATCTTAGTTTATCTTAACTGATCTCAATAGTATAGATTTCTGACTTCTGTTCAAAATCTAGTTTTGTGCCCTTATTTTCCAGATACGAAGCTATGAGTCTTTGGTTCTTTCATTTCAAATCTATGGATAAGCATAAGTGGTCTGTTAACAGGACTTTTTTTTCTGTCTTTGATTTCATTGCATTTATATCATTGACCTTTGCTTCAAAAAGCATTCAACAGTCTTCAACAGAGGGAGACCATGAAAGGGGGTGCTGTAAAGGCTTTATTCTGTAAAAGAAGTCACACAGGGAGAGCTTTATATTTGCCGAGTGATTTAATTCTTATACATGCAGAAATTGGCCCTGGGCCATGAGTAACATGGAGAGTACTGCTAGTGCCGTCTCACAGCAAACTTTCCCACTCTCTGCTATATTAAAAAAAAAGAGAGAGAGAGAGAAAGCACCTCCTTTCCTGTTGTTTTAAAATCTACCCAGGAAAAATGAAGCATGGTATCTAGACTAGTCAATCACTTTATCGGGATTCATAAAGCAAGCCCCTTGTGGGGTTTTTATTTTTACATCAGCAACTAAGGAACACATTCTCCAGGGAGAAAGATGCCTGCATCAGTCTTTTGAGTATGCAGAGCAGAATTATGAAGGGAAAGTCCACTTACAGGAATAGCAACTACTTTGAGAACATGGACTATATTATGATTATGAGATATTATGAAGTGATTAGGCATTCCAAGATAATATTATTTTCTTGTAGGCTGGTGAGTTCGGCAAACACTGTCATTAAAAGTAACTTTATTCTTCTGTTTACCAAATAATCTGTAGAGAAATGAGGAGCAAGCATATTTTGATTAACATTTTAAAAGACTTAGAAATTGGCTAATAAAATGTTAGCATTTCTTTGTAAGGCAATTATATCCTTTATAATTTTCTGACAGTTCAGTGAGACTGAAGTTGACTAGTTCCTTCTTGTTCAGTAATAACATATTCCTGAACTTCATATTTGATGAATACAGATTTACTTTGCTAGATCTTTAAGTACCTTGAGATTTTCTTGTGTAAGACTGTGTAAGCATATGTGTGTTGGGTTTTTTCCTTTTGTTTTATTTTTTTGTGAAGTTACTTAAGAGACATGGTTGGTAATGTACATTTCTGTTGCATGTTTAAAACCAAGTCTCACTTCTTTACTATGATCAGTACAAATTTTAACTAAGCTTTAAGCATCAAAATATTTGGGCTTGCATCTCTGGGAACCTCGGACTTTGCTGGGCTGCAGTTTCTCTTCAAGCAGTAAGAACTCTTAGCTTTTGTTAAGGAAGACCTAAAATTTACTGGCAGTAAGAAAAGAGACCACTTTTCTTAGGCGGAGTATGGGCAAGGCAGAAACAGCTCACCGAGGTGAGAACCTAAATAAATGGTGAATTGTGGTGCTTGGAATCTACCGAATGAAGCTTAATACCCAAGTAGGTATCAAGTTATTTGGCATGCAAATTTCTTGTGCAAATTTAGATTCAGACTTAGGGAGTGGTAAGTGCCATGGTATAGTAGGAAAAGTCTGGCTTTGTAAAAATCAGCCTGACTTACTAGGTGCGGACAACAACTTTATCCTCTCTGATTTTCTTCAATAGTAAAATGAGGATTAGGACTTTACCTAGTAGGGTTATTTTGAAGATTAGAGAGCATATCTATACTTATTGACATAGGCGCTCAATAAATGATGGCTCATCGTTTTTATCATTGTCTTCAGCAGCAGCAACAGCAGCACTCCTGCTGTCAGATGCCTCTGTTTTACATTTTCTGTAAAACTACTTGTTAGTCAAGCAATTATGTAACCTGATATACTAGACAGCTTTAAGATAGGAATACAGAGGCCTATGGGTGGCTTCTCAGGATACAAGACTTTGAAATATGTAAAGTATATATTATTTACATAAGCCTGGCTTCCTTTCCCTTCTTGGACTGGTTTTGTTTGAGTAAAGCCCTAAAAATATTCCATGTCAAACTGTTTTTCTACTTTTCTACTCCTTTTTGGCATAGCCTGGGATAGTGCAGAGAACCGTAAGAGGGAGAGAGAAGTAAACTTTTACTCTAGCGGCTCAATATAGTTTTTAGGGATGGAGGATGTAAGCCTCATTATTTAGCCCAGGGGATGCTGATGAAAAAGAGAGGCATATGTCAAAAAAAAAAAAAAAAGTCCTTAGGTTTGTACACTGCAAGTAGAATACACATGGTTGAAAGTTGCTTTACTTCCGTTCTGCAGAGTGCAACTGAAAATTCCAGTAACTCTCAAACTTGGAACTTCTGTTTTTATTATAGAAATAGGAATATGGGAATTAGAAGGAGATTACTTTAACTGATATATGTAAGAGCTGTTTAAGTATTAATAATTTGAGCTTGGGTTCTTGAACTAAAATTATCAGTCCCACGGGGGCTCATTATTAGGAGCTGACTCTCTAAAAAATGTTACATTGAAAAGCAGTTTTACCTTAAATTGTCTCCCATCTAATATGACTGGTGCCAAGATATGCTCAGGTGAAGTCTAAAAATTTCAGGTTCAGAATAAGCACATAAAGAAGAGTCACATTGTTAAATAAAGTATTTTTCTTCGTTTCTTTCTTTTTAAAGATTTTATTTTTAGGTAATCTCTATATCCAACATGGGCTCAAACCTACAAGCCCAAGATCAAGAGTCACATGCTCTACCGACTGAACCAGCCAGGCATCCCTATTTTTCTTACTTTAGACTTTAGACTTCTTTTTGGGTTGACAATCTAGAATTTTATATGGATTTAATGCAGAAAACAATAGAGGTCCCCCTTATATTTACTTAATTGTGAATTCCAGTTTAATTACCAGAAATATGATTTTAATATATCCTGGATCTAAAGTAGAAAATTGTATCATTTTCAGCGTCTAAATGGATATAGATCTTGGTGTTCATATTCTTCAGCCAGAAGCTAGGTTGGGTGAAGACTAGGTGGAGTTTCTTCTCTTCTCCATATTGGGCAGGGTGGATGCTGATGGAACTGTGGAATGATCCAGGAGTGAGAGGTAGCGGTGGTACCAGTTCTATGCCCCACTGCTTAGTAAACAAAGATTTCTAAGCACTGGGGACTTATGTTCTCCATGGCTCCTTTATCAGTTATTTTAAACTACCTAAGTGCAGAGGATTAATTTGTCACAAATGATCAGTGTTAGTATGTCAGTTGAATGTATATAGTCATGAAGTTGTTTAACTTCCAATTAAAAAAAATCACAATAATTCTAGTAATTAGAATCTAGTTGAAAGTATTTCTACATTAAGATCATCTATGATGGGATGTTAGGCAACAAAACTTTCAAACTCATTTACTTTTGTTCATTGTCTTTGCTTTTATTTGCAGTTCTGGGAAATGCCAATGCAAAGTGGGTGTCACCGGCTCTACATGTGATCGATGCCAAGATGGATATTATGACTTTAGTAAGAGTGGCTGCTTGCCCTGCCGATGTAATAATCGGTCTGCCAGTTGTGATGCCCTCACAGGTACACACTTTCCTTAACTTTGTTATGTGATTAGTCTTTTGTTCTTTTCATAAATTTCAAAAATCATATTGGTTGGAGAACTATGGAAGCAGAGAAGACTATATGAACTAAAATTCCAGAAAGGGTAGAACTCTAATTAAGTAAGTGGATGACCATCAGCCATTTTATTTCCAGGGGACATTTGCTGATTCTGGTCATAGGCTAAGATGCAGATTTAACCCAAGCAAAGGAATTCTTCTTGAGGAAAGAGATACAAGAAGAGGTTTTGGCAGTTGTCTGGGACTTGTATGATGGATTGGAATCTAGAGGAGCCCTCAACACAAGGCCAGTTTTCTCACAGGACATTAGCTGATTGTGCAAGAGATGAGAGGCTGGCCCAAAAGGGATAAAGAAGTCTCTCAGTCTTATGGTGCTTAGGAGACAAAATCCCTTTAGAAAGAGAGGCCCTGCTACCATATACGACCATCTCTCTCTCAAGACCTTGCCAGGTTCTGAAGTGTGTGGAGTGGGACCTCGGCTGAAACCACCAAAGGGCAGTACTCAGTCTGTTGCAGTCTCTCAGGGCTGTGGAGACTCAGGGATGCTAGGCTTTCAGTCAAAAGCATTAGAGGGCCATGACCAAGAAAGAGTGATGAGCCATAGGTGAACTGACTCATACTGAAATTGCAGTCCTTCTTCAACCCATCTCAATTTCGAATTGGATTGAGGCAATTCTCTCATTGTATCTGCTTAACAGGGAAAAGAGTTATCTGTGGTTCTTTTATACACTGTATCTGGCATGCAATCAAAAATACTAGACAATGCTGAGGGAAAATGTGACCAATAATAAAGAGAAAAAAGAAACAATGGAAGCAGACCCACAGATGATCCAGATGTTAGAGTTAGCAAATGATGCCTTTAAAATAACTAAAATTAATGCTTTAAGAAAATAGAGGAAAACCCAGAAAATAGAGGAAAACTCAGAAAATAGGAAAAAGAGGAAAATTTCAAGAGAACTGGAATCTATAAAAAAAATTGAAAGGTCAGCCTAGGACTGAAAAATACAACATCTGAAATGAATAACACATTGCATGTGTTTAACAAAAGATTATTCACAGTGAAGACAAGATAAGTAGACTTGAATACAGCTCAGTTAAAAATATTCAGCTGAAGCACAAAGTAAAAAATGCAATGGAAAGAACAGAGCAGGAAAGACATGTGGGACACAGCCAAAAAGACTAACATAAATGTAATTGGAGACTCAGAAAGAAAGGAGAGAGAGATTGGGGCAGAAGCAAAATTTGTAGAGATCATGGCCGAGATTTTTCCAAACTGGTGAAAGCCATCAGCCCACTGATTCTGAAAGCTCAGCAAACCCCAGGCAGTATAAAACAAAGAAAACCATACTGAGGCAAACTATTAAAAGCTAAAGACAATGAACTCTTCCAATGGTCAGTTTTCCTAAATGTAAGGATTAGAAATCCTTCCTTGGAAATCTTTTTCCCTCAACAGAAAAATCAGGACAAACTAGTCTGACAAGTACAAGTGTTTTTATGATAGCAGGGTAGCAGAGTACTTGAAATTGAAAGTACCCTGGAAAGTATTTGAAATTCTTTGTTTTATTCCTCTAGTCCATGGTGAAAAAAATTGATTCAGGAGAAATCGTGTTATTTTTTTTCTGTTATGCGATCTGGTCCCTGGCTACTCACTGGTTCTCTCTTGAGCTATTCTTTTTCTCTACTGTCTGTGATCCAGTCATACTGGCTTCTATCCCTAAAACAAGCCGTGTTCCCTTGTCCTAAGATTTACATACATGATCTTTCCTCTGCCTAGAACGGTCTTTCTAATATACCTCTATGCCACCGCTAGCCCCTTTGCCTTATTAAATCATTATTTTTCCTTCAGGCCTTCAGTTAAAGCTTACTCATTGGAAAGCAGTTCCTGATACTCCAGGCTGAATGACAGTCCCCAATTATACATTGTCATACGCACTTGTATTTTTTGTCACGGGACCTTATGTTTATAATTCTGTATTTATTTGTGATTGTGAGTCATGTGTAGCCTACTCACTACGTCGTAAGTTCTATGAAGGTAGGGGCAATATCAGTTTGTTCATCATTGTGCACAATCTCTAGCCTGGACCCTGGCATGCAGTCAGTACTCACTAAATGTTTGTTCGGTAAATGAAAAATACACAGAGGAAAGATAAATTTCAATCCTGGTTAAGGACAGGAACGCTTCATCCTACTGAGTTGATTTAAATTTCTCCCCAGGTCTTGTATAGTAAGAAAGCGGTCTACACTGCTGCCTCTCACTGCTAGTTTTGCTTGCAGCAATGAGGTAGCTATCTTCAATGTCAAGTAAATCCCAACCTGTCCTTGCTCGAGATAATTTAAGGCAAAAGAGATCTTTGCCATGGTTATGATTTCTAAAAGCAGTTAGTAATAAGAAAAATAAATGGTTTCTCTGTTTGGAAATATAATAAAAGAGGACTTCAACACGAAGACATGCAAGTACTTAATTTAAACCTGCAGGCTTAATATATAATCAGCCTTTCCTTTTGTCTCAAAGATTTTTTTCAACAGCGCTGTGATACGGCTGCCCTCTGGTGGCCACTTACTATGTTTTCCCAGTCCTTAACGTTTCCCCCTTTCTAGTCTTTTTCTAGACCTTGTGTTTTAGATGAAGAAGGTTTTAAAGTAAATTTTTTGTGATAAAATATATTGGGGAAAAAAATTTTGGAGAACATTTTCACAATGTGTATTGGAGTCTTCAGAATACCTCCTTGATCCAGTAATTCTGTTTCCAGAAATCTATTCTGAGGAAATAATTCTAAATTCATAAAAAGCTTTGCATTCAAAGAAGCTTACTAAAGTGGTAGTGGTAATTCTAAAAAATTAGACAAACCTATTTCTATCAACAGAGAATGAAGCCAGTTATGTTACTTAGGCGGTACATGGTTAAAAGCACGGCAAGTGCAATCTTGACTTGACTTTGGCCGAATTACGTAGCCTGTTTCTTCGTCTAGAAATGCAGATAATGACAGTAACTGTCTAATGGGTTGTTGTGATGATTCAGTGCAATATATTTATAAAACCTTTAATACAGTGCCTGGCTCATTATGAGTAATCAATAAACGGCAACTATTAAGTAGTCATTAAAATTTTTTAAGATTGGTATATATAACAACATGAGAGTAAAAAAAGCAGGGCGTGAAAGGACATGGCCATATATTTAGACTATTTGAAAAGCAAAACTTAAACTTCTATACATAAGGAAAGTTTTCAAGGAAAAGTATTCAAAATCTTAATGACAGATTTCTGATGGTGATTTTTTTTCTTCTATTCTCCTGTATTTTCTAGATTTTCTTTATTGAGTATATATTTACTTTAAAATGGAAGTAGGAGACTAATATTTTTTCAAACTAGAACTTTATGTTCACATGGTGTACTTCTTTTTCCTTGAAGAATATTTATTTATTTTTGCTCCTCTTGGGGCGCCTGGGTGGCTCAGTTGGTTAAGCATCCCACTCTTGGTTTTGGCTCAGTTTATGATCTTAGGATCCTGGGCTCAAGCCCTGTGTCATTCTCCACGCTCAGTGGGGAATCTGCTTGAGGATTCTTTCCCTGCCCCTTTGCGCCTCCCCCTACTGTGTGTGTGCTCTCTCTCTCTCTTTCTCTCTAAAATAAATAAATCTTACATGTTTGTCTTCTCCATTTTTACTGTCCCCTAAGTGATCTCATTCAGTCCCTTGGATTTAATTTAAAATGCCATCTATGTCTGTGCTGACTACCAGATTTACATTTCTCCCTTGATCTTCACACTCAAAGATCCAATAGTGCATTGGACATCTTCGTCTGAATGCCTCAACTGGCATCAAAACCCAAGACATCCAAAACAATTCTTTATTTTACCCTGTAAGCCAAGCCTGCCTTACTCCTAGTGTTCTTCATTTTGGTGACTGACACCATTCAGCCTAAGAGTCATATCTGGTTCCTTTCTTTTTCTCACTGCAAATAGCCAATCCATCAGCAAGTTCTATCAGCCCAGCATTCAAAATACACCACGAATCTGACCACTGTTTATGACCTTTGTTACTGTCATCCTTGTCCAAGCCCCTGTCATCTCTCTGAACTACTGTGGCACTCTCTGATCTCATCCTACCTCTCTGCCTCCTCTCTTGTCCTCTCACCCCAGAGCCCCACCGCACCACAGTCCAGTCTCCACAGAACAACCAGAGTGATCTTTTTAAAATGTAAAACCACATCATGTCATTCCCATGCTTAAACCCTTGGATGGCTTCCCATCCCTCTTGGAATAAAATTCAGACTTCTTTCTATAGCCTGCATGACTCTACATTTTGTGGCCCCTGCCTTTCTCTCTGACCTTATCCTCTGTTACTCTCCCTTGTTCACGGAGGTTTGGCTTTCTTTCTTTTTGACAGGTTCAAGTTTGCCTTCTGCTCTATAGGGGGAGAATCAGGCGTTTCTTCCCACAAAAAAGCACATTGCTGTATTTCTGACAGGTTTATATATAAACTATGGGATGGCAAAATAAATAGGGACAAGGCTTTTTACAGGTGGCGATTTATGTTTCCAAAGCGTTGTCATTGAATTTGGTTGGAAAGGAGCCCCACATTCTTTTCTTTGACTGGTTGCTTTCTTGGTTACCCTACCACACTGGTTTGCTGCCTAGCCAGTGAGCTTGATGAGATCAGCTTCAGGAAACAGTCACTCCTTTTTTTTTTTTTCTTCTTCTTCTTCTTTTTTTCATTTGGTAATCCGCTCCTTTGGCCATCTTTCAGCAAAGAGAATGTGAATTTTAAGGCGATATTGCTGTATTTTGGGAGGTTCCAGGCAGAGTATAATAAAGTTAAACTTCAGCTAATGTTTACATATCCTTTATCATAAAAGAGAGACCCTCAACTTTTAGATTTTAATGGGAACTTAGATTTCATCTAGTGTGGCTTTCTTAATTTATAGATGAGGAAATTGAAACATAAAGAGAAAACATTTGTCTTATGGAATAGTTTTTCACCACTTGAAATATTCATGTTACATTAAATCATTAGCCCAAGAATCATCCCACTTTACAGATTAGAAAAGTGAGAGTCAGAGAAGCTATTTCCCAAAGGTCCCATCACTGGTAAGAGGTTCCGCTGGGAGTGGGACTCAGATCTGACATTAAACACTATACCAGTTTTCTTATGCTCTCTTGCCTCCCCAAGAGGAGCTATGAGCTGTTAGAAAGGTAAAGCCACACCACCAGTTCCTACTGGATGTGGACTTGAAAGGTTATGATCTTCATTGTTATTCTAAAAACATTTCCTCCAAGTTTCTCATGAAATGTTTTAAACTTGCTTGAGTTCTTAAAATATTTTATAATACGCATGTGATAGAGTTTATAATGTATTAGCTTTGTAATCAGGAAAAAAATCAAGACAATATAAAAAAAGGATACATGCATACCAGAGACACGTGAAAATGAAAGGGGAGAAATCAAAAGGGCTGTTGCCCTCACAGCTACTGATAGCACTTGGCTGTATTTATGTCTGTCTGTCTGTAATTCATTAATTTTCTTTCTCAGTGGCTGTGTTCCAGGTGCGTGCTATTTTTGAAGCAGTGTAGAGTAATGAGTCTTATTATTAGACTTGTTTTCATCTTTCCTTTTGAGACAACATATTTACCATATATCGTTATTTTTTTCTCATTGACTTTTCTTTGTAGGATACAGCATAAAATGAATGGAAATAAATTCTTCTGGAAAAAATGTTTAATTGTTATACATTTTATAATTTCTTAAAAGAATGTATATTCTAATATAAACGGTTTAAGAGAATGGAATGATATTGTGATAAGCACCAAGGCTTGAGGTCTTATCTAAAATAGTAAAAAGCCCCCCCAAAATAAGCATGTAAGTCCAATAGCATAGTAGAAGCAAACTATTAACAGTATATATATTTACCATTTTTAAATAAGAAGAGCAATATGACCTGTTCTTGCTACATTAGTCACATGCAAGTGGCATGTTATTGGAACACATCTTTCCCCAAACATCCATATTCTGTTACAGGACTATTAACATTTTTGAGGTATTTTGAAAGTTTAGGACTTTATCAGAACTTGTTTTCTTAAAAATTATTTTCAACGCACATTTTTAAAAGGGGCCAGCAGGTGTCCAGATTTTACACATAATGCAGGTTTTGATTTTTCCAAACTGCAGAACACTTTAACATTTAAGATTATCTTATTTTTGGGGGTGCCTGGGTGGCTCAGTCGGTTAAGTGTCCAACTCTTGATTTTGGCTCAGGTCATGATCTGAAGGTTGTGAGATGGAGCCCTGCGTTGGCCTCCTCGCTCGGCATGGAACCTGCTCAAGTTTCTCTCTCTCCCTCCCCCCTCCCCCTCCCTCTCTAAACAAACAACAAACAAAAGATTATCTTATTTGCAGAACCAAAATCCGCAGTTTGCTGTTTCTTAGTATGTATTTTTCAGCTATTTTTATTGTCACAAAGATACATAGCTAAAGAGGGATCAGGATATAAGAAGATCTGGAAAGAAATCAGTATCTAACGTGTTTATCACTGTATGAGGATATACTAGTATTTTGTTATGTATGTGAAAAGTATCATTAACACTAACAGGCCTTAAAATGTTATATGATTGGGGTGCCTGGGTGGCTCAGGAGAGCATGCGACTCTCGATCTTGGGGTCATGAGTTCAAGCCCCATGTTGGGTGTAGAGATTACTTAGAAATAATATCTTAAAAACAATTATATGATTGAAAGAGACATTTGCATGGGAATTTGATTTAGTTCAAAGTTCAGTGTTCAGGTAATAAACTTTTAAACCTGTCTTTCCCCGTCAGTTCATGAAGTTTGGGGAAATTCTGTTGTAATGACTTAAGAATTGAGATGTGCCATGTGTGTTAATAACATTGTCATTTGGTTTTTCAAATTTTGCCCCAGTTGTCAGACAATTTTATTTCACAGCCTCAGTCTCTCTGCCCTTTTTCATAAATATTTCACTCATAAGGAAAAGAAATCAAATACAACTGTTTATGAATAGTTTTAGCATTGAATGGTATTTAGCTTACCAGGTAAAATTTTATCGTCTTCTTAGGTTTCTATGTCACATTTTCTCACTTATTCCTGTAATAGCAGTTGGAAGAGTCCCTGTGCGTCTCTGTGGCCCCGTAAAAAAGGGATGTTAATTACACTGTGCTTTTTCATTTTTTGTTTTCAGACACGATGCTGCTTCAGTGCCTGTATAATATCTTTACTAATAGGGTACCATGAGAGTATTACTACAAAACACATCGCTTTGCTCTCCTCCTTCCTTTTCATTTTCTCTACTAATTTTTTTAAAGTTTTTATTTATTTATTTATTTATTTATTTTTAGTAATCTCTCATGTGGGGCTCAAACTCACAACCCCAAGATCAAGAGTCACACGTTCTACTGACTGAGCCAGTCAGGCGCTCCTATTAATTAATTGTTTTTACTTTGATCTTGAATTTTTTAATATAAAAATGTATGGAGAATAATATGCATAGTCATGTACCTACGCCTAGAATTAATAAATATTAACATTTTGGTATTTTGCCCAATATTTATATGTATTATATATAGTTATATATTTGAAATAGGAAATTTCAAATACAGTTGGAGTCCTCTTTTTCCCCGTGTCTCATTTTTCTCCTTCCCTCACAAAGATGAGCAGAGCATGAGATTTGCCTATGCCCCCTCAGTCCACGTTTAATTTTTACCACATATCATATGTATGTATCCTTTTGCTTAGTGTATTCTGTATCCATTTGCTTAGTATTGTTTAGTATGTTTTTTAAAAATTTTACAAGATAAGTAAGTACTGTCCTCTGTTTTGTATCATTCCGCGGTTTGCTTTTTTTCAACCAACATTTTTCAAGATTTATGCATGTTCACACATATAGGTCTAGTTCACTTACTTAACTATAGTATCCCAACTATGAAAATAGTATATAATTTATTCTTTTTTACGTAGGTCTTTAGATTGTTTTTATTTTTAATTTGAAAATAGTTGGCCTGCTTTCTGTATGCAGTCAACCGTCAACCCGGGCTTCCTCTACTCATGTACCCAGCCTTTCCCTAGAGTTTACAATCTAGAAGGGGACACAGACCCCACAGATGCGGCCAATGTAGAAATAAGATGGGATAGAAACTGAACTCTATCGAATTCCTGTCACATCACTTCTTCTGGTGAACGCATAAGGTCTTTTGGTTGCGGGTATGATTTATTTAAAGTTATTGTGCTTTCAGAGTAAGTCTTTAACTTCTTAAAATAATTTGCTTCTTTTAGGTGCTTGTTTAAACTGCCAGGAAAATAGCAAAGGGGATCACTGTGAAGAATGCAAAGAAGGATTTTATCAGAGTCCTGGTGCCACGAAAGAATGTCTTCGCTGCCCTTGTTCAGCAGTGACATCGACAGGCAGCTGTGTCATAAGTAAGGCCTTCTTCTGCTTCTTCATTTTGAGAGGAAAGACCAGGCAATCCGTTATCAATTGATATCAAGTGTGTTGATAAATGAAGTTCTTGGCGAAAAGGAGTGAGAGGAGGGTGAGAGTAGGCGAAGAGGAGTTATAAAAACAGCAAAGGTTTTTCTTTCTAGGGATTTGCAACCAAATCCAAGTACATATATGAAATGAGACTTGAGGGAGAGATGAGGAAGTTTTTGTTAAAATCATGTTTATTCCACCTGTCATGACTAAAGAAGCAATAAAAACAGTTATGAGTGCCTCGTCATTACAATTATTCATATTCCTTATGTAAGCATATTTCTTTTGTTCTCTACCTGCAGAGATTCTCTGGAGGGCCCCATCATTTTTACAATAAACTGGACAATTAAGAATTAAGAAATAAGGTATAGATCATTAGTCTCTTTAAGTCTGAGAGGAGATAGTAGGGAGGGTTTAAAAACCAGCTTGAGGACCACTAGTTGTTTTGCATTTTTGCTTGTAACTTGAGGCTGCACTGAATTTCTTTGGTGTTCTCTCACTTTTAGAATTGGGTGAATCGGAACCTAGCTGTGTCCAGTGTAAAGAGGGTTACACGGGCAAGAACTGCAACACCTGTGAAAACGGCTATTACAACTCTGACAGCATCTGCACCAAGTGCCAATGTCACAGCCACGTGGACTCAACCACAACTCCAAAGATCTGCAAGCCCGAGAGTGGTGAATGCATCCACTGCCTCCATAACACCACCGGGTTTTGGTGTGAGAACTGCCTAGAAGGCTATGTCCGAGACCTCGAGGGAAATTGCACCAAGAAAGGTAACGCTTCACGTAAGGTGGTACATTTACTATCTATGCCTAGCAGTGACGAGTGCAGGACAGCTACCTTTAGCTTTATAAAACCTTCCAATCCCACCGGAGGAGTTTTCTGGAAATAGATTTTGATAGATATTTGCCTAAAGGGATCTCCTTCTATTCCTGCTGCTCTCCTGCTGCTCCAAAGTCAACTCCAGAAATCTGAGGCCCACAACAAAGTCATTGCAGGGTTCTCACATTTTCTTTTCATCTATTTTCATTTTTATGTTAATAATTTAAAAGTCCTATCATTTCTTTTATCCTTTGCTTCCTATATTCTCATCACTTCCAGTGACCATCAAAGGTCTTTGGAAGTAGGGACCTGTAATCCAGTTAGACGTTCCAGCTGAGAAACAAGAGTCCACCGTAGCCTCTGTCCTAACTTTGGGCCAGCGTCTTCCCATGTGCAATGGAGAAAAGAGTAATAATATTCCTTCTGACTTTTGAAAGAAAAAGTTACTCATATGGTGAAATGTTTCTTGCAGGAAAGGTCAGTAGAGGTTTAGATAAAAATTAATGATTAGAAATTCAGGATGAGCTAGGGATAGTCAGGCTTTATTGGGTCACAGAGTGATTAGACCACACTCTTCTAGAAACCACTCTTTGATATTCTGACAGATGCCGAATACTGCGCTGATGGTCTGTGGCAGGTGTCGTCCCTCTGCCATTTTCTTGATATCCTTATTCCGTTGTGATCAAGGCTAAAAGATGGAGACTGAACCCTTTCACTAGCCTGGAGATCCTGTCACGCAGTTCCCTTTCCCATTTAGAGACATGCTTTGTCCATACGTAGCAGACAGAACCATGATGATTTTTCTTATTAGTTACTAGGTAATGTAAAACTTGCCTCTTCTGGGGATAGAATAATGTGTCTGACTATGGCGACAAATTATAATGACAACAGCAGCCATTTTATCAAGTGCCTACCATGGGCCAAGCCCTGTGAACATTACATGCGGGAACGCTCCATAGCGCCCTCTCTCGCCTAACCCTCCCCAGGAACTCCGCAAAGTAGGTGCTATCACTCCCATTTTACAGATGAGAAGCCTCAGTGTTAACAAGATTCACTTGCTTGTCTACAGCCACACAGTTCTACCTGGTTCCAAAGCCTTCGGTATTTCTACTGAGCTGTGTTGCATTAGCGCTTTAATTATGACATCGTCTACGATCTACACAAAGGAAGAATCACTACACACATGATTAAAGGAAGGCTGTGTTTTCCCTTGGCTGACATCAATTTGGACCTTTAAGCTGTGTTTTTCAGAAGTAACTAGAAATACTATTTTCCTTATTCTGTTTTGCCACCTTTGAAGAGAATTTCACCCTTATGAAATGCCATCAGACACATTGAACTTATTTTAGCTCAAATGATTGCTTTTTTATCCCTATCACTTTTAACCAAGTGATTCAGGATTCAGTAGTGACATATTTACTGCCTTTGCAGGAATCTGTATGACTCTATCCCAGAGTCAAGAAGGATGGGAAACTGCAACATTAAAATTTTCCCAAAGATTTTAATATTGTACATTTTGGAGAACAGGCATGGATGTAACAATCTAGCTTTCTAGACCTTGATTCTTTCCACTATATTTCTTTAAAAATTATTTTTAACTTGCATTACCTTAAAGCAGAATATCATCTCAGCATCCCACATCAACTTCCACTCCCATGTGTATTTCTTTTATTGTTTCTTAAAACTGGATAATTTTGTCTTTTACATTTCATTCTCTGTTTTTATTTTCAGAAGTTATTGTTCCAACACCTGAAGGTTCTACCATTTTGGTTTCCAATGCCTCTTTGACCACATCAGTGCCCACCCCTGTTATAAATAGTACATTTACCCCCACAACCCTGCAGACTATCTTCTCAGTAAGCTCTGCTGAAAACAGCACATCAGCTTTAGCTGACGTTTCATGGACCCAGTTTAACATCATCATTTTGACAGTCATCATCATTGTGGTGGTGCTACTGATGGGATTTGTGGGGGCTGTCTATATGTACCGGGAGTACCAAAACCGGAAACTCAATGCCCCCTTTTGGACCATCGAGCTGAAAGAAGACAATATCAGTTTCAGCAGCTACCATGACAGCATTCCCAATGCAGATGTGTCAGGACTTTTGGAAGATGATGGTAATGAAGTGGCTCCCAACGGGCAGCTGACCCTGACGACACCCATACATAACTACAAAGCCTAAAGAGCTAGAACCGTTGTCTGGACTATTAGACCACAGTGCTCACTAAGACCCCATCAGCTCCTGGGCCAGATGAGGCCTGGGCAGATTTGCTGAGAAAGCAAAAGCATAGAGTGCATCTGAAATTTTCAGGTACAAATTTGTAATGCACTTAGCCCATTACTTTTAGTTTCCCCCCATGAAGATCTGAAGCAGTTGCTGTCAATAAGGACTTGTAGTAAAGTATATTTTTGTACCAAACTACATGGGAGTATAGAAAGGCTGAACCCTACAGTGCAGCCCACATCTACTTTGACCTCGGAATAGACTTCTGGGGAAGTGTTCGCCAAACCAGCAGAAACAGGATGGAAGTGGAGGGGGAAGGACTGCCGGAAGACTTCATCTCCATTCCTGAGACACCTTTTTTAAAAGGAAAGTCAGGGATGATATTCCTTTTACTGTGCTAAAAGACACCACTGAAGAAAGCTTAAGGTCTGGGCTATATCACAATAAACAATCTCAACTGTTTCTAAAATAGGGGCAGAAAAATCTCAAGAAGATCTTTAGAAAGGCTTGATTTTTCCTTCCCAAATTCTTGCTCAATGATAGGATCAAAGCACAGGATAAGCTTTTAATGGTAGAAAGAGGAAGGCAACATCCGGGAGCAGGAAGTTGATGGTCCTCCTTAGGGTGTCAGTGTAAATGGTAAATTGTCTAAAAATAAGGACTCTTCCTTCCTCTAGAGAAATAAGGTGTATATAGTTAATGTAGCATATCTGGTCAACATTGTATTTGTATCTATTTGTAAAAAAAAATCATGTCATATTTTATCATCTAGAATTTATTTGTACAGCAGTTAATGGTGTTGTAAAAAGAAAATACGGGGATTGGCTAAAATAGCGTAACATAGATGGCAATATTGCTAGAGCTGGGACTCTGGTGACCATCAGTCATTTTTAGTCCCTCTTTGGACACTGTTGAAATTTATAAGAGGTTGAATGTTTCTAACCTTTCTTTCCCATTCTGAGTCTCAAAGTAGAGTTATATGTTCTTTGACTTACTATAGATTCAAGCAATAGATTTTTAAGTCATTGATTGTTAAGCTGGGACAGAGGCTGTGCTCTCCAAAGTACCCCCTGATTAGACATTAGCCAGTCTACATATTTTCCATAGATTAATGTAGAACATATCCTCATGAAAAAAAAGTCTCAAAATGTAAAAGATAGTCTTCCAAAGGAATTAGAAATATTTTAGTTCCAAAAGAAAAGCCATCGTACCGCTTGGGATCCCCAGTCTCCATACCTGTCAAATATTTATATTCTTCCTCCACCCCCTCAAAAAAAAATACCTTCTACATTTGAACATAGCTTATCACCCATATGCCACAAGGTGTGTACCATCTTCCTGCAGAGCTTCTTGTCGGGTTAGAGGGTAGCTCTGGAGGTGGGTGGGTACAGTTAGTCCTTGATTTTATACACAGTTTTTCCCTAGAGGCCACCTACTGTTGCTCTCATCTGTTATGATATTGACAGATTGTGGGTTAAGCAAGCCAGGAAAAGCAGCCAGAAATCAAATATAGATATTTACTAGGAGGAGTGGCAAACTGTCAAGTGGTTAGGAAAAAAAAACAAAGATTTATTAGATCAGACCTAGGAAATCCACGTTAACAACCTTGCCTAACTTCCCCCAAGAAAAATATGTAATTTGGTCATCCCTCTGTAGGAGACCCATAAGTTTTCTCAGGTTTTAGAGATGATGTTCTGGAGGATGGACAGACAGATAATCTACTTCTGGTAACCTGAGGTGTTCTGAATATTTGGCCGTTGCTCACGAGAATATAGGTTATGTGACATTACATTATATTAAAATCAGTGAATATTGCTATAGCCCTTTGCAGTTCACAAAACACCTTTCTATATATATATGTCCTCTGTTCCTTATCATAGCCCCCTGAGGAAGTAATTATTGTCCCCATTTTATAGATGAGGTTAAATGTCTTGTTCGAGACTATACGATACGTCATTATTAGGCTTGGGATCAGGCCTCCTAACTAAAGCACATATTCTCTCCACTGTATGCCAGTGCAGAAACCGCCTAGCCCCAGACAAGGAGGACTGGGGGAAGAGTCCTGTCTGTGACTGTTTCTAACTTCTGTAAGTGCAAGGTACAGTCCAGGGGCATACAGCTATGAAGGATTTCATGGAAAGGACACAGGAGGATTACTATCTGAAGCTAGTATTGGTGATAAGAAAAAAAAACTACCATTTTGTGCTTCATTAAAGTGAACGAATCTTCCCCAAGCAGGGAGGGAAAATCTGCTTTCCCAGCAGCTGCCCCCATGCACGTACAGACTGTGCACTGCACAATTGCAAGGACATGTGCAGACTGACACACCCGCCTCCCTCCCAGATTGCCACCGTCTCGACGTGAGGGATTGAGGGCGATGAGGAAGAACCATTTGTTAAGTAGAAGTTAAATCAATAGAGAAAGCAGGAATGTTTGTCGGAGTCTAAGAGCCAAAGCCAAACAGTCCAGATTCCGGCCATATAGAGATTTCTTGAAACAGACCTTAAGAGATACTGCAAACATTGAATTACAAGGAACACTAACCTCTAAATACTTATTAACATCTCCTAGGTCATGTTCTTAATTCTTCCCAGTGGAAAAAAAAATTAAGGTCTTAAAATTTGTTTTAAAAAATATTCTTTAGTGTCCCCTGCTTTTTGCTGGGGGAAATCATTTTGCTCTAGAATTAAAATCAATCATGAAGTGATCTACTAGCAAAATTAAACTAGGAAACTAGTAGGGAATATGCATTACACAATATTCATTCCTCTGAAGGCAAGATCCCCATGAACTATGGTGTTCAGCACCGGGATCCCGTCAGTCCTTTAGAAAGATAATATTGGAAGAATTTTAAATAAGGATTAGAAATGTGTTTATTTTCAAATAAGGCTAGTGTGAATCTTATTGATAAATGACAGATACTACTATTAACTAATGATTGTATCTTCATTCATTCATTTTCGTAAGCCCTGATGCATTTCTGACAGATGCCCTAGGTAGTGCTATTAACTATGTCTGTCTTCCCTTATTTTCCCCTCCTTCCCTGCACTGTCAAGCTTCCAGACATCTTTCTCCAGGTATAGAGAAAAATGGTAATAAAAACTAAAGCTCACTTATACTAGGGTCCTATGGATTGATGTGTTACTACTCTTAGGGGTACCTGCATTTTAAGAGAGAACAGAGCAGATGTGGGATGGGAGGAGAGAGATCTGGGGAGAGAGGATTTGTATAAGTGTCAGATTATATGGCTACTCTCTAGCCCTAACGTCCCCCAGAAAATTGGTCATTAAAGCAGTACTCACTGCCCCATTCATTCATTTTGGTCGGCGAGTACCTTCCGGACGTTTAGCCCTTCTCGTGCTGTTTTGGAGGCAGAGAGCTAAAGCAATAGTATGTCTTCCCAAGAGCCTCAGTTGGGACGGGGCTATTAGATCATTCACCTTGGTCCTCTATTTTTTGTAGGACACACGGTGAACATAACAGCACTTGTAATGAACATTCCCTGGTTCTTATACTTTGAGGTTTGTGGGTAGGAGTTGAATCTATGCATCTCAAGGAAAGCTCTCTGACAAAAAGTTCAGAGAAGTAAAAAGCGACCCAGTGTAACCTGTTAGAGCAAGAAGAGCATTTCTGGCCTCACCCACAGAAAACTTTTGGTCCATTATGATCTTCGTGGACAGTATGGGGTTTGGGAACTAACAGGAGTTTGGTGTGTGCAGGGGAGTGACGGAAGGTTAGCGGCAATTTTCCTCTTTAACCCTGAGCCAGTGACTATGACGAGGGAAAAAACAGGAAGAACACACGGGTTCATCCGAAGACGTCAAACAACGTCAAATGGACTGAAGGTTATGGATCGTTAAAATGGCAGTGGCTGAATGATGCTTTTTCAAAGGCATTTGGGAGCCTCTCTTACTTGTTACTTCTGCGTATACAATGACTGCAGCGGGGGCGACAACGCGAGCCACGTTAGCCCAGAGCCGAAGGATCCGCAGCTGAGTTCTCACGCTAGGCACAAGCGCTCTGTCATGCATTACACGTCAGCCCGAGCGATTAGGGAATGTTTCTGAAACATTAAACTCGTCTGTATGTCACTAAAATTCTAACACAAATTTTAAAAACATGTCTCCTACATACGCTGTACTAGGCTTCATGATACATTTCTAAATTTGTGTATGATTTGAATATATGAAAAGAATTTATACAAGAGTGTTATTTAAAATTATTAAAAAAATAAATGTATATAATTTGTACCTATTGTAGATTCGTCGTTTTACTTTTTTTAAGTGGTCAGAGTTGTTGGAAGTCTTTTAATATATGTCGCAGGGCATTTATTTTCAAACCCGTTCAGGAAAATCTTTGAACCCTTCATTTATTGACCATGTTTTTTGTTTTAACTCCCTTTTAAAAATGTTTTTCCACTTAGGGAAAAAAATGCCATAAGATTCCCCCTCTTAGAACAAAACACAACACCCTGGCGGGGTGGGGGGGAGGAAGCATATGTTAACATATATCCTTGTTTGTGCTTTTGCCTGTCCCCTATGAGATTCATCGGGATTTCCATAAAAATTTTAAAGAAAAAACGTGTTCCTTTTGAATTTTTCATACGTATAAAAATTTTTCTTTCTTCAGTATAAATCTGAAGGGAACCATGTTCTATGTGTTTATTAGACAACCTGCAACAAGAGTACATCTTTTTATTTTTTGAGGTACCCTTGAAGATCCTGTATTTTGACAAAGCTCAGTGGTGTTTAATGGGATGCCATCTAAAGATCCAAGGAGTACTTTGAAAAAGAGAAAAAGTAAGTCAGGCGTTCCTTTGTGCTGAGAGCTTTATAAACTTCAGTTGGTTTATTCAGCTTCAGCTGGTTGATATTTAAACTTCAAAACCCCGTTTCTCCTTTCTTTTCTAGTCACACAAGAAAACAAGTCGTATTACACTATAATCGCACCTTATATTTTTATGTATGTGGTTCTATACGCGTAAGTGTATAATGTATATGATTTGGGTGTTACTTTAAGGAAACGAGTAAGCAGGGCTGAAACCTAACTAAACAAATTAAAATTTCAAAGGAAGGGAAATGTATGTACAATCCCAGCACACCAAGAGGAAATATTGCCAGAAATATTACTTTTATAGTATTGTATTCGAACTTTGGATGAAAGTCCACCAAAGACATCAAAGATGTCTAGATGTCTAGATTATCAAAACTGGGTATATTCCTTTTCCAGAGGAGTAGAAGATATGTATGTTTTACAAAAATTTCACATCTTCCATTATAATGAAACCAGTGCTTCAAAGTAACAATTATGTTTAGTTACATTTAAAAAGTTAGGCTAAATTCAAAACAACGAAATGATTTTCGTGACATGATAGCATTAGAAGTGTTAACTGACAGGCTGAAAAGACATATATATATATATATATATATATATATATATATATATTTAAAGATTTTATGTATTTATTTGACAGAGAGAGACAGGCGGGAGAGGGAACATAAGCAAGGGGAGTGTGAGAGGGAGAAGCAGGCTCCCTGCCGAGCAGGGAGCCCAATGGGGGGGCTCGATCCCAGGACCCTGGGATCATGACCTGAGCCAAAGGCAGACGCTTAGCGGCTGAGCCACCCAGGTGCCCCCAAAGAGATATTTTAAGTGAATGTTAACCAGACATAGTTTTACATGTAAGTTAGATTTTCAAGGCAATTTTATGAGGAAATTATTGTAGTACTTTCAGTACTGGCTTTCTGATACTTCCACTTACAAAATGAAAGCCATCACACTGTTAAATGTGTTGTTTGTATTAATAAGTAGGTTTTAGACTTTGGATATTGAGCACTGAACTTTCAGATGGTTGCACAAAAAAACAGGCAAGATGTTTTCCTTTGTGTTTAATAAAAGTAGGTTTGGGGTAAAAAAGGAAGTATTTGGGAGGAAATCTTCTTTTGCGGTTTCCTTTCTGCTGTCAGACCCACCGCTATCGTCTTCTATGTCCATACTGTTTTCTTAATCTCAGTCTCAAATAAGGAAGCATCCCAACCCTTCCTTACATTCATTACCCTTCTAACCCAGCTATATTTGACTCATGTATAACTTCCTATAGGTGCCACGTTATAGGATGCCTTTCTCCCTTTGCTGGTACTGTTTCTCCTATCTATAACATCCTTGAGCATGTTTATTCATTCTTTGCAACTCCTTGATAAAGGAAAGTTGATCAATCCTTAATTTGTATCTCTGTTTTGCCTAATGAATGCTTCTCTATTGCACATGTTTTATTGGAAATACTTGTTATTTTATGTCTTCCCCAGTAGATTCTATATTCCTTGAAGCCAGGAACATTTATTCTTCTATCTCTCGTATCCGGCATGGTGCTGGCATGCTCAGGAAATTGTGGTTTAAAACAAAAGTTACTTAACAGATACAGGAGTTGGTATGGGAACTTAAGTGGTGAAGTATAAGACATATTCACTAGGCAACACAGTATATCTTATTTAATAGAGATGTCAGCATATGTACTTAGAGGGTCTGAGAAACTCTTGAAATGGCATTCTGCTTTGTTTGTGAATACAAATAATTTCTATGTGTGTGCGCATGTGCGTGTGTTTTCTGGAGGAAAGATCCATACCCTTGATCATATTCTCTGAAGGATCTATGATCCCCAAAGGATTAACAACTACTTGGATGGTGATTACTCTGTGTATTTCAGTAGTAAAGACCTTCCCACTGGATGGTAATCAGTACAGCTTTGATTCAAGAAGTCCACTTCTGGGAATTCCTCATAAGGAAATGACCTAAAAAGCAGAGAATTCTGTGCAAAAAATTTTTTTACCCCCAGAGTGTATATAAAGTTAAAAAAAAATGGGGACAAACCCTAGACGGTCAACAATAGAGATGTGGCTTAGTGCATGCACCTGTAGAGATAAAATGCAAACATTAAAAAGAATTAGGAGGAATGACTAAAAACAGAATCAAGGTTTAGTGAAGAAAACGGTATTTTGAGGATGTGCAAGCAATTCCACCTTTGGTATACAGTTTAGAGAAACTCTTATGTATGTGCACCAGGACCCATACTTCAAATTCTTCACTGCAGCAGCATTCGTTATAGGAAAATAATTGGAAACCACCCCAATTGTCTGTCAGTAGAAGAATGGATACATTGTGGTGTATCCAAATACATGAACAGAATTTTACGCAGTAGTCAAAAACGAATGAATTATAGCTATATACCAGTATGGCTGAATCTCAAAAACATAATGCCAAGAAAAAAAAGCAAGCTGTATAGAATGTATACAATATAATTTCTTTTATATAATGGCCCCAAATGGGAAATAGAATATATTGTTTAAAAATACATACATATATGGGAAAACTATAAAGAAAAACAAGGGAATAATTAATACAAGTGAAGATAACTTTGGAAAAGAGAGGGGGATGCAGAGATGACCTCAAAGGTACGAGTAATGTCCTTAAGAAGTGTGTGTGTGTACATGGGCTTTTTAATGTATTCTTTTTTAATACTGTGTCTGTATATACGCACAAACACACATATACTCTGGTATATGTGTTACATTTCACAGTGAAAATTTTCAATAGGATATGAACTGGTGGATACAACATGATTACAACTATGTTGAAAAAATAATACAGGGGTGCCTGGGTGACTCAGTTGTTAAGTGTCTGCCTTCGGCTCAGGGCATGATCCCAGAGTCCTGGGATCAAGCCCTGCATCGGGCTCCCTGCTCCACTGGGAAGCCTGCTTCTTCCTCTCCCACTCCCCTGCTTGTGTTCCTTCTCTTGCTGGCTGTCTCTCTGTCAAATAAATAAATAAAATCTTAAAAAATAATAATACAGAAAATGTTTGGAGGGAAATACCATAACTTGTGATACATGTACCAAAAATACAATGTTCCAACTGATATCACAGAAATACAAAAGATTCTAAGAGACTATTATGAACAATTATATGCCAACAAATTGGACAACCTGGAAGAAATGGATAAATTCTTAGAAACATGGAATTTGGCCGATGATGGGTATTAAGGAGCTCACGTATTGCATGGAGCACTGGGTGTTATACGCAAACAATGAATCATGGAACACTACATCAAAAACTAATGATGTACTGTATGGTGACTAACATACCATAATAAAAAATTAAAAAAAAAAGAAACATGGAATTTACCAAGACAGAATCATAATGAAATAGGAAATCTGAACAGCCCAATTACTAGCAAGGAGATTGAATCAGTAATCAAAAACCTTCCAACAAACAAATTCTGGTGAATTCTGCCAAACATCCAAAGAAGAATTAATACCAATCCTTCTCAATCTCTTCCAGAAACAGTGGAGGGGGGAGCTCTTCCAAACATGTTATGAGGTCAGCATTACCTTGATACCAAAACTAGACAAGGATGCCACAAGAAGAGAAAATTACAGACCAATATCCCTGATGAAGATAGATACAAAAATTCTCAACAAAATATTAGCAAACTGAGGGGCGCCAGGGTGGCTCAGTCGTTAAGTGTCTGCCTTCAGCTCAGGGCGTGATCCCGGCGTTCCGGGATTGAGTCCCACATCGGGCTTCTCAGCTGGGAGCCTGCTTCTTCCTCTCCCTCTCCCCTGCTGTATTCCCTCTCTCGCTGGCTGTCTATCTGTCACATGAATAAATAAAATATTTAAAAAAATATTAGCAAACTGAATTCAACAATACATTGAAAGAATCACACACCAAGATCCAATGGGATTTATTCCAGGGATGCAAGGATGGTTCAACATTCACAAATCAGGCGATGGGATAGGCCAGATTAACAAAATGAAGTATAAAAATCATATGATCAACGGGGAACCTGCCTGGCTCCGTTGGTAGAATATGCAACTCTTGCTCTAGGGGTCATGAGTTCCAGCCCCATGTTGGATGTAGAGATTACTTAAAAAAAAAAATTTTTTTTAAATCATATGATCATCTCAATAGATGCAGAGAAAGCATTTGACAAGATTCAACATCCATTTATGATAAAAACTCTCAACAAAGTGGGTATAGAGGGAAACTACCTTGACATAATTAGGGCCATATATGACAGATCCACATTGAACATCACACTCAACAGTGAAAAGCTGAAAGCTTTTTCTCTAAGATCAGGAACAGGACAAGGATCTTCACTCTTGCCACTTTTATTTAATATAGTATTGGAAGTCCTAGCCAGAGCAATTAGGCAAGAAAAATAAATAAAAGATAACCAAATTGGAAAGGAAGAAATAAAAGTCACTATTTGCAGATGACATCATATTATATATAGGAAACCCTAGAGACTCCATTAAAAAAACCATGAGAACAAATAAACAAATTTGGTAAAGTTGCAGGATACAAAATCAATCTGTTGCATTTCTTTACACTAATAATGGACTATCAGAGAAATTAAGAAAGCAAGACTCATTTGCAATTGCATCAAAAAGAATAAAATACCCAGGAATAAATTTAACCAAGGAGGTAAAAGGCCTATATATTGAAAACTATGAGACATTAATGAAAGAAACTGAGGAAGACACAAATAAATGGAAAAATATTTCACACTCATGGTTTGAAAGAATTAATATTATTAAAATGTCCATACTACCCAAATCAATGCACAGAATCAATGTAATCGTTACCAAAATTCCAGTGGTATTTTTCACAGAAACAGAACAAATAATCCTAAAATTTGTATGGAATCACAAAAGACCTTGACTAGCCAAAGCAATCTTGAGAAAGAAGAACAAAGCTGGAGCCATCATGCTCCTTGATTTCAAACTATATTACAAAGCTACAGTAATGAAACAGTATGGTATTTACATAAAAACAGACACATCACTGGAAAAGAATATAAAGTCCAGAAATAAACCCATACATATATGGTCAATTAATTTACAGCAACGAAGAACCAAGGATATACAATGGGAAAAGGACAGTGTCTTCAATAAATGGTGCTGAGCAAATTGGATAGGCATATACAAAAGAATGAAACTGGACCACTATCTTGTACTGTACACAAAAATTAACTCAAAATGAATTAAGGACTTGACTGTAAGACCTGAAACCATAAAAGTAGAAGGAAACATAGGTGTTAAGGTCTTGGTGATGATTTTTTGAATCTGACCTTAAAAGAAAAGACAACAAAAGCAAAAATGAACAAGTGGGACTAAACAGACTAAAAAGGTTCTGCACAGCAAAGGAGACCATTAACAAAAATGAAAGGGCAACCTACTAAATGGGAGGAAAATAATTGCAAATCATATATCTGATAAGGGGCTAATATCCACAATATACAAAAAACTCCTACAACTCAATAGCTAAAAAAAAATTCAATTAAAAAATGGGCAGAAGATTTGAACAGACATTTTTCCAAAGAAGACGTACAGATGCCCATCAGCTGCATGAAAATGTGCTCGACATGACTCAGCATCGGGGAAATGCAACTCAAAGCCGTAATTAGGTAACACCTCACACCTGTCAGAATGGCTAGTATCAAAAAGACAAGAAATAACAAGTGTTGACATGGAAGTAGAGAAAAAGGAACCCTTGTTCACTGTTGGTGGGAAAGTAAATTGGTGCAATCACTATGGAAAACAGTATGGAGGTTCCTCCAAAAAAATCGAAAATAGAGCTACCATATGATTCAGCAATCCCATTTCTAGGTGTATATCTTAAGAAAATGAAAACACTAACTCAAAAAGATACCTGCACTCTCATATTCACTGCAGCATTATTTTTTTTAAAGATTTTATTTATTTATTCGACAGAGATAGAGACAGCCAGTGAGAGAGGAAACACAAGCAGGGGGAGTGGGAGAGGAAGAAGCAGGCTCATAGCGGAGGAGCCTGATGTGGGGCTCGACCCCATAACGCCAGGATCACGCCCTGAGCTGAAGGCACACACTTAACCACTGTGCCACCCAGGCGCCCCCACTGCAGCATTATTTATAATAGCCAAGAAATGGAAACAGCCTAAGTGTTCATTGATGGGTGAATGGACAAAGAAATTGTGATCTATCTATCATCTATCTATCTATCATCTATCTATCTATCTATCTATCTATCTATCTATCTATCTATCTAATCTATATCTGTATCTAACTATCTATCATCTATCTACATACATACATATACACACACACATTGGGATATTACTCAGCTATAAAAAATGAAATCTTGCCATTTGACTCAACATGGATGGACCTCAAGGGCATTATGCTAAGTGAAATAAATCAGACAAAGAAAGACAAGTATCATAGGATCTCCCTTATATGTGGAATCTAAAAAAGAAAAAGAAAAAACCCAAGTTCACAGATACAGAGCACAGATTGGTGGTTGCAAGAGGTGAAGGGATGGGAGAAATCGGTGAACATTTTTTTTTTTTAGTTGAAAAGATTAAACAAAACAAAAACAGGTGTTAGAGATCTGACATGTGTATAATCTTCCCAACGATCCGGACAACCAAAAGAGACAAAGGAAACAAATCTACACTACATTTTATCTCCTAATGGTAAAAAAATAAATCGTCAGAGCCTCCTAAATGTTTATGCACTTAATAGCAGAGTGTCAGCATATGTGAAGCAAAAACTGATAGTACTGAAAGGAGAAATAGTCAAAACCACATAATTACAGTTGGAGATTGCAACCCCTCTGTCAACGCATATAACAAGGAGACAGAAAACCCGTAAGGATGTAGAACATTTGAACAACACTATCACCAACTTGACCTTCATGGAAACAGACTCACCCAACAACATAGCATGATACACGTTCTTTTCAACAGCACATGGAACGTTTCCTAAGGTACACCATACACTGAGCCATAAAATTAGTCTTACAAATTTTTAAAAATTTATTTATTTATTTTTAAAGTAGGCTCCACACCCAACATCAGTCTTGAATCCACAATCCTGAGCTCAAGAGTTGCATGCTCCACCAACTGAGACAGCCAGACATCCCCCAGTAAGTCTTACAAATCAAGAAAAAAAACATCAAATCAACGAAATATGATCTCTGACCTCAATGGAATTAGAAATTAGTAACAGAAATATGGCTGGAAAATTCTGAAGTCTTCTAAAACTAACATACTTCTAAATAACACATAGGTCCAAGGAAAAATGAAGAAAAGAAAATATTTTAAACTAAATTAAAATGAAAACGCAACATTTCACACTTGTGGGACGCAGTTGAGGCAGTGCGTGGAGGGAAATTAGGAGCACTGAATGTTTAATTAGAAAAGAGGAATGATCTCAAATCAATTATCTTTAAAAAAAACTAGAAAAGGAAGAGCAAAATAAACCCCAAATAAACAGAAGATAAAATATAACAAAGATAAAGCCAAAAATAAATACAAAAGAAAACAAGAGAGAAAATCCATGGAACTTCTTTGAGAAATCCAAATAAAATTGATAAATTTGCAACCTGGAAAATTTTAAAAAGAGAGAAAGAAGATACACACAGAACCAATATCCTGAATGAGAGAGGGGCTATCACTACAGATCCTACTGACATTAAAGGGAAGTTGACATAAGGGAAGTTGAGGCTGTCATGAGCACGCTAGCAAGGCACACACACGAGTTGTGTCTTCCCACAATGTCGGCTTTCTTCAGGCGTAAAGCAAGGTTAACATAATGATAAAGCAAGTTCAGGATTCCAGACCCAGTGACATTTCACTAGGATGTTTAACGTGGCTTCTCACACATCACACAGAGCAAAACACAAGACAAGTCACACCACAAACAAGATAGCACAGGGGGTAGGAAGTTCAAGAACCAAATGTGGAGTCAGTCCGTGGGTGTGGAGTTTGAGATAAGGCCTTGGTCCTGTCCAGGCCCATTCTCAGGCCTCACTGCTTATTATGTTCAAGCAGGGAAGGATCTCAGCTCTTTTTGGGGATCAGTGGGGCAGAACTCTCGGCTGCAGCTGCTTTTTGAAGTGGTCAGACACAGAGGAGTCAGGGTCTGAGGGGTCTGACAGTTTGCTACAAAAATCCCTCCTTTTTAAAGGATTTAATCAGACTTGGGCCTTTGCAGATCTCTGTTTCTGCTTGTGACCAGTTCTGAGTGTGCCATCAGCTGGTGCTGGTCTCGGTGATATCTGGTCTTCGCTGCCTGCATCACTGCTTGGCCCCTGCTTGACGCGTGACTCCATCTTGCTCTCCACCAAGTCCAATAAACTTGATGACGTAGGCAAAACACACAGATTCCTTGAAAGACACAGACTATCAAAACTCTCTCAAAAAGCAATAGATAACATCTATTGGAAAACAGAATTTGTGTTTAGCAACTTCCTACCAAAAAAAAAAAATCCAGATTCAGATAGCTTCACTGGTGAATTCTATGAAACATTTAAAGAAGAAATAATACAAATTCTACATAAATATTTCCCAACTCATTCTAGCATTACCCTGATACCAAAACTAGACAAAGGCATCACAAGAAAACTACCGACCGATATCCCTCACGAGCATGGACATAAATATTTCTAAGAAAATTTAAACAAAGTAAATACAATGAAATATTAAAAAGATAGAACTTCCTGGGATTTATCCCATGAATGCAAGGTTGGTACAACGTATGAAAATCCATCAATGTAATTCACATAGATGGGAAAACAATTATAGGACGATCATCTCTGTAGATACAGAAAAAGCACTAGACCAAATGCAACATTGATTCATGATCAAGATGATGAGGAGGAGGAGGAAGAAGAAAATGATGATGGTAAGCTGTCTACTCTCAAGTTATCTGTTCAATTTGATGGCTGGACCAGCTTTTTCTGTTTAATCCCATTGCTGAGCACAGGCCCCGGTACCAAAAAGAGCTCAATAAATACTGGTAAATGAACGAGCCAATCAACTGTATTACCGTTTTTATACTAGTGAACATGCTGGAGACACATAAGTATACTGCAGGTCGTAAAGGCTTCGAATTAATGAAAGCCCAAGCGGACGGTTATTTTGGGCAGCACCAAGTCACTTTTAAGCAGGAATGTTTTGGGGGGTGACCCTGGAAATAAACAGCCCAGGATTTCCTCCCGCCAAATGGTGCTGACCAAGCGCATTCCTTCAGTAAGAGAGCGACCCCGCCCACTCACTGGATTGCAGAGCCTCCAACATGCTGGCACGTGCTGACTGGCAGGAAGCAACCTCGGTCTGATACATGGATGCTTTGGGTGCCCTCCCCTCCCTGCCTTTATTTTTAGTAACTTGCAGAACCAAGAGGCTATCGCTCAGCTTTTTAATTTCCTCCAAACATTTTCTAAATGAGCCATTGTTATCTTTCATCACCATGCGAGGGGATTATCCAGTTTCATTTGAAGAAGCTATTTTTGCCAAGAGATGAGATTCTTCCAGACAAGGATAGAGATATTAATGGTTGTCTATTAAGATTCTGTTTTAGTTGAGATAATAATTTGGGGGTAATTAAGCAAATTGTATAGCCTCCAACGGACCATTAATCTCCAAAGGAGTTGTCTGAAATGGAGAGGCCTTTACACTCCGGAGCAAGAAGCAGACTTTGGTGACAGCTATGTTTCGAATTTCCTTAATTAGAAGGAAAAGGTAGCAATGTGAACAGGTATGGGACCTGGGTAAAGAATTAACTTTATTTCCTTATAATACGCTCCTCACCTTTTTGTCTGAAAAGAAAGAGATCATCACACTATTGAATGAAGGTGTTAAAGTGTCAGTTAAGGGTGACAAAGAGGCCACACATATACTAAGAGCCACACATATACTAAGTTCCTTTGCGCAAGTCAGGAAAGGATGCCCCTTCTTTGGAATGGATTCATATTGGGAAACAGAACCCACAGGTTGGCAAGCGGATAGACTGGACTTCAGCCTCCACTTGTCCTTTGGCTGGGTGTCTCCAACAGAACACACCCTGTGCAGTGTAGCTGGTGGCCTGACCGGGGTGGGGGGGAGGGGTGGGGATGGGGGAGGCAGAAGCAAAGCCAAAAGGGCCTTACATTCATCCCTTGGAGGAAGTAAGTCCTGTGGCCACCTACCTGTGGTCCTCCTTCCCTACGTCCTGACCTGCTCTCTCAGTAGAAAGTCACTGCATTTAAGGGATGGGGGCAGTCTCCCACCACCGCCTGTAACTTACAATCAAGACGTTCTGTGCTTCTTTTAAGCCGCAAGATGTTCAGACAATTGAGTAATTCCGCGATCTTTTCTTGCCTACAGCTATTGCTACTTTATATATTCAGATGTGCAGCTGGGAAGGATGCTGGAAAGCTCTCCCCGGATAGTTTTCCCAAAGCCTTTGACTCTCTAATAGCCAGCCTCCGGGTTTAGACACATGGGGATCTGGCTGCGGTACTGAGGATATCAATTATGGGAGATTTTGATTTGGGGTATAGGTAGGCCCTTTGTAAGTTTTCAAAAAGCTCAGAATTATCAGCTTTTGGGAACTGGGAGATTGAGGTCCAAGTTTCTTTCTCTGTCACTAGTTTTGCTGTGTAACTTTGGGAAAACTGGTTCATGTCTGCAGCCTCAATGTCCTTATTCATAAAGGGTAACAAACTTGTTTGTGTGAGAGAAAGAATCAAGGGGTGAAAAATGTGATATGGGCTTTATAAATAGAGCTGCATCAAATGGTGATTTTATTTCTGCTGGACTTAAAAAGTGAAGGCCTTGTGCACATACGATGTGAACAAGTTTGTATTTTCTTTTGCTGGAATGGATCTTGCTTCTAAAATGCCTTTCCCCAACCTCTCAGTCAGAATGACTCAGTTTCTTCTCTTTGTGCCCTTAGAATCTTACTGTTAGTTTTCTTAGGCCAGCAAAGTATTGAAGTTATTTCACTATGATTTGTATTTTTATTATTTTTAAAAGATTTTATTTATTTATTTGACAGAGAGAGAGACAGCCAGCGAGAGAGGCAACACAAGCAGGGGGAGTGGGAGAGGAAGAAGCAGGTTCATAGCGGAAGAGCCTGATGTGGACTCGATCCCAGAATGCCGGGATCATGCCCTGAGCGGAAGGCAGACACTTAAGGACTGAGCCACCCAGGTGCCCCTCACTGTGATTTTTAATTATGCATTTTCACCAGCTTCTGAAGGCAGGGGGAGCAGGAACTCAGTGAAAGGCATCACGGCTTCGCGGCTTCGTGATTAAGAGCACGGGCTTTCGAATGAAGCGCTGGGTTCATCTGGGTTCAGCTCCCATCTCCTCCACTCACTGCTGTGTGACCAGGCAAATCCCTCTTCTGTCTGAGCCTCAGTTTTGTCAACTGTAAAACTGGAGTATAATCTGTCCCTGTTTCATACAGTTAATGTAAGGATTGGATAGAATGTTATTAACACATGTCTGGCACATAGAAAGTGCTCATCAGTACACGGTAACTCATATCAGTTATTCACGAACGTCAGAGCCAAAGGGGCCCTCGGTGTTGCAGTCTGATGCACTGAGTTTACAAATAAGAAAGCAGGCCTGGAACATTGAATTGGCAGGTCTACGGTCATATCCTGTTCATGTGTGTTACTTTTTTTTTACCTGCTATTCCCTTGTTATGGAGTGTTTCTCGTTCCTCTTTCCATCTTGAATCAAAAGTCAGGACTTGAATTTGACAGACTGGCATTGAGCACCGACTCTGTGCACAGCCTGGGACTCGTCTGGGCCCAGATGGCATCACTAGCTTAGTAACCCAGCATGCTATGGAGAAGACAGTCAGTACTTAAGGACTGCTGATGGGGAGGGCTGACTGGGAAGAGCTTCTGAGTGCAAGGGGCTGGGGTGACGTGCTAGAAATTCTGCTGGTTCTGCTGGCCTTGGGACCAGTCAGACCTGGGTCTGGAACTTGGCACACCTATGTATTAGAAGGGCAGCTTGGCCAAATCTAGGACAATTTGTATAACAAAAGAAATAAGGATAGTAATGGATTATAGCCCATCAAATAAAGCGAACACCCACAAGTCCATATGGATTTCAATAAATAACTAAGTGAGGGAGAAGGGAAAGCTCTTTCTTCCAGTAGAATTCCAGTTAAAAAATACAGAAGCAGGGACGCCTGGCTGGCTCCGTCGGTGGAGCGTGCGACTCCTCATCTTGGGGTTGTGACTTCCAGCCCCACATTGGGTGGAGAGATTACTTAAAAATAAAATCTTTAAAAATATATATAGAAGGAAAGATGCAAATAGTAAATCACCAGTTGGTGAATACCCGGTCATCAGTGTTTTAGGAAGGCATTATCCGTGGATGCTAAAATTAGTGGGTGAAAGTCTCATGAAAAACAGGATATTTGCATGGTCTCAACTATCACCTCCCAAGACTCTTAACTAATGACAAAAAGAAACATCATAATCCTGCCATGGAGAATCTTGGCAGATACCACCTTCGCCAGGATCACAGTTGATATCGCCAATGAGTGAGACATAAGGACATCATCTGCCTCCTGATACCCTAAGAATGGCACAGCCTCGCTTTTGTGGCATTCGTGCCCCAAGCACACAACCTCTCAGTTCAATCATGAGGAAACACCACGTGAACCCAAACTGAGGAACATTCTATCAAGTAACAGACACGAACTTTCCTCAGGTGTCAATGTCATAAAATCCAAAGACAGAGGAACTGTCACAGACCGGAGGAGGGTCAGGAGGGAGTATGACCAGATGCGGTATGGAATCCTGGATTGGGTCCAGGGAAAGGGCATTCACGGCAAAACTGATTAAATTTAAATAGGGTCTGTAGCCAACAGTACCGTACAATGTGATTTCTTATTTTTGACAGTGGCGCTATGGTTATGTCAGATGTTAATATATTAGAAAGCTGGGTGAAGGCTATATGGGAAATTCCTGGCACTATTTTTGCAATTTTTTTTTTCTAAGTCTGAAATTATTTCTAAACGAAAAGCTAAGAAAAATAGAAGGAAAGGAAGAGAGAAAGAAAGAAGAATGCCTTTGGGAAATCTCTTCCCTTCCCTGATCCTTTCTTTCCTCATCCATAGACTAGGGCACTCACTCCAATCTACTTCATAGTGATGAGGATAAAATGAAATAGTGTAAGTATTGATGTTACAAAGTTATTCTTGCTGCCGGTAGTGGCAGCTCATGTGTCTTGACGAGATGCTTGAGCTGCTCAAACTTCAGGAGGGTTCTACCCTAATGAGAAACATCTGGCTGCAAGCTACTTCCTCCCAGCCATTTGCTCTGACCTTGCCCAACAGAATAATAATGTCAGCTTTGTGGCTGGGTGGCTGTTGTCAAGGAGATGGAGCCAGATAGCCCAAACAGCTGGTGGGAGTGACGTCATCTCCAGGCCTGGCAGAAAGAAAGGCCCTGGTGAGACAGAGATGGGGCAAAGGGTTCGTCCCTGACCACGAAAATGGGAAAAACAACTTCCCAAATGGGCTCTCCGTTGTCAATTGATTCTATTTTCAGTTTCCAGGTTTACTAAAGGGTTTAGCCCACCATCCAGGAACATAGTCATTTGCAGGACAGGGCAATAGATTCATCATAAGGAGAGCTCCTCACAGGCTCTTTCTGCTTTATAGTTTTCAAAGTATCTAGTTAGACAATGCAACTGTGTGAGCTCAGCATGGTCTGCCCCATTTTACACATGGGAAAACCAAGAAGGAGCAAGGGGAAGGGACCCCAGTCACAGGAAAAGTCAGAGGACTTTCCAGAATCCGAATCTAGGTGCCCAGACTTCCAGTCCTGCAATCATACTGCCCACACTAAGATCTGCCTTGTGGCCACCTTGCAGCAGCTACCCAAGGACTAGAGTCTGGTGAACACATCACTGAAATCCTGTTGTCTGGATGTAGACTTCACCTCTTAATCTTAAATTCTAAAGTGTAGAAAACCAAGCAGATAGGAAAGACAGGCTACCTGAAACAATTAGGGCATCGGAGTTTAGAGGGACCTGGGCTCCAATCCCAGCCCTGCAACTTACCAGCAATGAGACCTGGAGTGAGATATTTTTACCTCTTTTGGTCTCCGTCTTCTCATCTGTGAGTAAAATGGGGATAACAGTTGTACGTACTCCAGAGGACCATTGCAAGAGTTCAGGGAGGTGGTACATGAGATATGCTGGACACAGGTAATACATGAGAGATGCTCAAAATGTGTAAGTCCTCGTCCTCATTTCTTTCCTCAAGAGCTTCTATCTGCTGGATGGAAAGTTAGTGCCGTCATTTGGGAAGTGATGATTCGTGACTCAGCCTCCCTCACCAGAACAGAGTTGGCGGTGTGTTTGTAGCTTTGAAAGAAACACAAAGAATTCGCCTCCAGAGCTGGGAGGTCCTGAGACACCCATCTAGTCCAACCTTCTTATTTCAGAGGTGGAGAAACAGGCCCAGAGGAATGGTCTGCAAAGACCGCAGAGAGTTGGTGGCAGAACCAAGGCAGGCATCCTGACACCTCCAGCTTGCCAGCTTTTGGACACACTCATCTCTCTGGTTGAACTTAGCACCGTTCCAGGGCATCAAGGACTGTCCCCTCCCTGGGTCGGGTGTCTGATGTGCCAACTAGTTCCTGCCCACTCTCTCTTTTGGGCTGTTGCTTTATTGCTGATTCAGGGGTGGGTGAACTGAATAAAGAAGAGGGACAGGCGCAGGACCATTAGTTTTTAGACTTCGTGAAAGCTAATAAAGGGGTGGGGGAGGGATTTGTGGGATTACTGTTGACAGTACTGCTAGAGGTATCTCAGGTCATCCTCATAAAAACCTTGCAAAATAGGTATTAGCCCCCACTTCCCAGATTGATTGAATCGTGCATTCAATGTATATTTTAAAACACCTTCTGGGTGGCAGGCATAGTGTTGGGGATATAGCAGTGAACAATTCAGAACATAGTATCTGTCCTCATGGGGTTTCCAGTCTAGAGCAAAAGGAAGGTTTTTTAAAAAACACAGAAATACATAATTGCAAAATGTGGTTAAGTGCCACAAAAGAAAAATACGGGTTGCTAAGAATATAAGAAATGACTTGCTTTACATTAGAGGATTAGAGAAGGCCTCTTTTGGATAGTACACTTACATTTAGAAGGAGAAAACTGAGGCCGAGGGAGGACTTGTACCTGATTATAGGGAAAGTCACCATCTATCCACTCCCCCTTTTCAAGTTATTTTCATCCAGGATTCTGCCGACAGCCCGCAGGGGAAGGTAGCAACACCCAGATGAAGGTTGGCTTCACTGGCCCAGCTCTGTCAAAATTATCTCTGTGTTTGGTGGTTGCTCTGTGCATTAGGAAGGACAGCCAGGGTTATGGAGACCCCTGACCTTGCTGTTAGGAGCCCTGGGTGTGGCTCCTGTTGACAAACTTACTGTGCAGGACTTTGGGCGATGCATTTCCTCTCTCTGGGCCTCAGTTTACTGATGTCACGTGCGTTTGAGCCTTGGGAGATTGGAGGAGTGTTGGTGACCACCCGCTCAAAGGGAATTGTTTATTTGCTTCAAACTAAGTGTGCAAATTACTGCTTGAGTTGGGATTCCGCAGGAAGGATTTTTCTAAAGCGAGGCAGCACTTGTTTATCTGAATTTCAGCTCAAGGCGAAAGCCTTTTGGATGCACAGTATCCTAAGGTTAGGGGATCATTGCTCTAGAAAAGCATGTACTGGGTTAGGAACTCAGGGTCGGTGAAAGGCTGGGTTCCCTTCTCCCGCTTGAATTAACGGACCAAAGCCAGCATTTGCCCTCAACAAAGATGGCGCTTGCCCTGGCCTCGGCTTGAGTGCCCTCACGAAAAATGGCAACCTGCCTCTCTTTCCTTAGTCTTGCTGGCCCAAGTGGGAATGCGCTTGCCCTTAATCAAGATGGCACCCTCCCGCGCTTCCCTGCCCGGCCTCTGGCCCCAGTCTGTCGGCTTCACCGCGCGCGCCTCGATGACCCCGCCTCGTTTCCGTAGGAAGAAGCGCCGGGAAAGATGGCGGCGGCTGCGGTTTGAATTCCAGCGGCGCCGCCAGAGTCCGAACAAGAGCAGGATTGGAGGGGGCGGGGACCTGGGGAGCCTGCGGGTCGCGACAGCGGGGGGAACCAGTTGGCCCCGCCGCTACAGACACCAACGCCACCACCTCCTCTGTGTCCACGATGGACTCGGTGTTGGAAGAGGACGTCACCCTCCCCGGGACGCTCAGCGGCTGCAGGTGCGGCCGGGGCTTTGCAGGGGCGCGGTGACCCGGCCGGGATTCCCACTGATGGGGGTATACCCTAACGGAGACTTGGGGTTTGCTCTTGAGGGTGTTTGAGGGCGTCCAGACAGGGGCAGGGTGTGGGGTGGGGTCGGGGTGGGTGGGTGTCTCGAGGACCCAGCAGCTGATACTGAGAGTGGGGGGACGGTGGGGGTCCCGACCTACATCACACCCTCCTCTCGTATTTCGGGAAATACTTTGAAGAGGGTGTGAGGGTCAGGTAAGGGGTTTTCTGAAAGAGGGGGACGAGGGGGGCCTCGTGGAATGTACCATTAGTGGGGGCTGGTTGAGGAGTAGGGACCTTGGGGACACTTGATGGTTCATTCTGACTTGGAGGTTTGCTTTCATTATGGGGAAGGTAATTGGTCTGTCTGGACTTCGTGGGATCACATAGTGGCCACCAAGACTGAGGCAATGAAGTGCAGTGGTTAAGAACCTTGGCTGGAGTTGATCAGAATTGGATTCAGATTCGACCCTTTAACCTAACTAGTTGTGTAACTTTAGTAAAGGGATTTAACCTGTTTTCCCGTCTGTAGAATGGGACTGGTAGTAACATCCACCCAACAGAACTGGGGTGAAGATTAAAAGAGAAGATGCCTTCCCGGCGATTTGCCTGGCAACATAATTGGTGCTTAAAAAATGATCCTGCGTTATCATATCATCATCAGTCCGACAAATTGGGGACTGATGGCTGGAAGTGGCCTCCCAATGGACCTGTCCCAAGAGGCTGTTGGAACCTACATTGTAGGGGGCCTGGCGTCCTTCCTTTTGATAGGAAGGCCTGCCAGAGCCCCAGACTGCTCCAGGGCTGGGGCCGTTTGGTTTTCGGGGGCTCCTGGAGAGTGGGAAGAAGAGAGAGAGAGGTGGAGGAGAGACCTGACTGAGAATCCACAGTGTTTATCCAGCTCTGCTGGGGATAGGCTGCTGGTTTTAGTCAACAGACCCTCATCGGAAGGGTGACCATGTTATTTATTGTGTAACCCGGGACACTTTTAAGAGTGCACAATTAATATTTATGTCTAGACAGCAGACATAAACCGGTTCTATCTTGGGCAAATCTGGACAAACAGTTACTCTGTTTATTGAGAACGCGTCGTGTATTGGGCACAGAGCAAGGCCCTTTGCACCTCCTGCCTGATTGTATCCTGTGGTAATTCACATTCCTTTCTCTTCCTCTGACTACCACTGTCCCAGCCTATTGGGGAGGACCTCTCGCCTGGATTGTCCTCACACCTGTAATAGTCCTTTATCCTACACTTTGAAAGACTTTTTAAAGTGTAAATCCAACAGTCTGGGGCTGTATAGATGTTTAGTGTTTCTTGTTGCCGTTAAGATAAAGTCCATTAATATTCTCAGCTCTCCTTACCTCTGTACCAGTTGACCAAGACCTTGGGCTTTGGGATCCGGACCTAGGTGGGTTTCAATCCCAGTTCTGTATTTAACAACCCGGTGGTCTTAGGCAAGACCCACTACGAGCCTCAGTTTTTGTCATCTGAAAAATGGGTGAATCTGAAAGGATTTTGACCAGTGTCTGACAGAGTAGCAGCTCAGCAGATGAGCACATCTCCTCCCTTGCCTCCCCTTCCTGCCTTTGCTGCGTACATTCCTGTGACTGATCTCTTACCTGCTTCAGACCCTCCCCGGCTCGCCGTCACCCTCAGGATGAAGTTCTTTAATATAGCTTCCAAGGTCTTTCATAAGTTGACCCTATTTACCTCACTGACCTCCTCTGTCCTCTCTGCCCCTACCTCTCTCCTCCCCAAACACGTCCCTCTGCCTGGCTGCCAAACTCTTTGTCACGAGCGGCCTTGCCTTGTTCTTTCTTACTGTTGGACCTGTGCACTCGCTCTTCCTGCTGCCTGGGTTGCCTTCCCTTCTCCCCTTTGTCTTATTAATGCCTCTTATTTTTCAGGTCTCACTTAGATTTCAATGCCAGGAAGTCTTCGCTGACACGTCTCCCTCCCCACCTGGGCCCTCTGTGCTGTTCCAGCCACCCCCACCCATCACTGACCCCATCTCAGCCCTTATTTACCTCACTGAGTTTTGGGTTTTTTTTTTAAGCTTTTATTTATTTATTTGAGAGAAAGAGAGTGCACACGAGAGAGAAAGAGAGAGAGAGCGTGAGCGGAGGAAGGCACAGAAGGAGAGGGAGAAGCGACTCCCTGCTAAGCAGGGAGCCCGATGCGGGGCTCAATCCTAGGACCCTGGGATCATGACCTGAGCCCAAGGGAGACGCTTAACCGACTGAGCCACCCAGGCATCCCTACCTCACTGAGTTTTATTGACTAACGCTGTTCAATAGAAATATAATGTGAGCCACATACGTAATTTAAACTTTTCTAGGAGCCTCAATGAAAAAGTAAAAAAGAAACAGGTGAAATTAATTTTAATAATATATTTGATTTAACTCAATATGGCCATGTACTATCATTCTAACTTGCAAATAATAAAAAATTATTAATGAAATAGTTCACATTCTTTTTTATCTTACAAAGTCTTTGAGATCCGATATGCATTTTACTTCTTGATTTGGGTTAACCACATTTCAGGTGCTCAACAGGCACATGTGGCTGGTGGCTTCTGCACTGGCTAGTGCAGGTCCAACTGTGACGTGTCTGTCTCCCTAATGAGACCCTGACCTGTTGGAGAGCAGGGGCTGTGTTGCGTTCATCTTTGTAACTCCAGTGCCTAACCTGGTATGAGGCACATAAATGGGAGGTGACGGTATTATCCCCTTTTTACAGGTGGGCACATTGAGGCTCAGAGAGGTGAAGTGAATGGTCTGGGATTCCATAAAAAAGTACACGATGGAGCAAGAGTTACTTTATGTATTTATTTATTTATTTTTATTATTTAAATTTTAGGTAGGTAACGTAGAGTGCAGTATTGGTTTCTGGAGTAGAATTCAGTGATTCATCACTTACATACAGTACCCAGCGCTCATCATAACAAGTGCCCTCCCTGATCCCCACCACCCATCTAGCCCATCCTCCCACCCACCTCCCTTCAGCAACCCCCAGTTTGTTCTCTGTTAGTTCGGAGTCTCTTATTTGAGCCAGGATGTAAATCCAGGCTTTCTGACTCCGAAGTCTGGCTCTCGGTCCCTGTCCTGCCTTCCAACTAGTTCTCTGAGCCAGTGCTGAGAGGCCTCTGGGAGGATTTTAGGGAGCTGCTGGCACGTGAACTGGCCCTTAAAGAGTGGCAGAAATGTCCCGAGCGAGACGGGTTCTCCATTAGATGGTCACAGTGGAAGAGAAAAATCCCTGGAATAAAATCATCTCTTTTTATCCCGATATGAGCTCCCTTCTGCTTGGTAATTTCCAAGCCCCAGTTTTAGAGACTAAATGGAAGTCCAGTTTGTCCTCAGACTTTTGTTGAATCAGGTCAATATGCGTCATTCTCTCCAAACTTGATCACCTGTGGGTGCCCCAACGCGCTCCAGGCCTGTGAGAATCAGGCTCAGATGCCAGGCTTGGGAACCTCGCTCAAGCTAAGGCCCTTTACTAAGTCCTGCCTGGTGGTTTTGGAAGAACCTGGGCTTTGTACTCAGGACGACTGGGTCTGAATCCTGCTTCACCCACTTACTGGCTGAGTTGCTTTAGTGATTCACTCAACCCTTCTGAGCCTCAGTTTCTCTTCAGTGATAATAACTTACTTGTTGGCTAACTATGTGGATGGAGCAAAGGTGTATATATTCTGTGCCTGACACCTGCTGGGGTGCATTAAATGTTAGCTGTTTTTATTTTATCATTACAGTGTTGCATGGTTTCCTGGACAAAATCCTCGGTGCCCACAGCCCTGGGTTTGTCCCTTTGTTTTCATGCCCGGGATTCTGCCTCTCCCTAACTGTGAGCTTCCGGAGGCCTGGGCTCAGGTTTGTTTGTCTGTGGGTTCCTCCATGGCATGGCCATTAAGTGTTTGCTGTCTGGTGAGGGGCAGACCCAAAGGGAATGTTTTCCCTCAAGTTTGTACACAGTCGTACTTTGTCAAGCAAAGAATGCCCTCATGGGCTTTTGTAGAAGGAGGTTGAGAGGGAGGATGGTGGAATGAAATTTTGGTGAAGGTTTGAAGGCTTGATCCAAGGCTGATCTTGGATCAGGGGTACCCCTAGGCTTGAGGTTTGAGAAACATGTCCCAGTCACCAGTATAAGCTTAATGAGGGCAGGGAGCGTGGCTGGCTTGTTCCCCACTGTATCTTTAGACTAGAACCATGTCTGGCACATAACACAGTAGAGGATGAACAAATACTTGTTGAATGAGTCAATTTTGTTCAGTCTCTAGAAAGATAAACACCATGTAAATACAGGCTGCATGTTTAGTAGGGAAATGCTGCTTTGTAATCACTCTGAGAAGTACACACACGGAGTGTCAACCTCTGTAGTCCTTCTGGAAGATAATTTAGTGTTAAAAATATGCTTTATTGAAGTATAGTTTGTATGCCATGAAGTTCACCCATTTAAAATACAGTAGTCAGTGATTTTTTTAGTATACTTACACAGTTGTGCAATCATCACCATGATCTCATTTTGGAATACTTTCATCATCTAAGAAAGAAACCCTGTGTCCATTAGCAGTCATTCCCTGTCTTAGCTTGGCTGCTGTAACAAAAATGTCATAGACTGTGGGTGATTTATAGACGACAGAAATTATTTCTCCCAGTTCCAGAGATTGGAAGTCCTAGATCAGTGTGCCAGCATGGTTGAGTCCTGGTGAGAGCCCTCTTGGGGGTTGCAGACTGCTGACTTCTCATTGTTTCCTCTTAGGGTGGAGAGCAGAGAGAGGAAGCAGATCTCTCGTAACCCTAGTAAGGGCACTAATCCCATTCGTGGGGGCTCCACCCTCCTGCCCTCATCTGAGTTACCTCCCAAAGACCCCACTTCCTAATACCATCACTTGGGAGGCGGAGTAGGGTTTCAACGCAGGAATTCTGGGGGGGACACAAACATTGAGTTCATAACACTAGCTATTACCCCTCCCCTCCTACGCCCCCAGCCCTAGGCAGCCACAATCTACTTTTTGTCTGTGAATTTCCCTATTCTGGACGTATCTCCTTGTGGTATTGGTTTGTACTTCCCTAATGACTAATGATGTTGAACACGTTTTCTTGTGTTTCTATGGCCGTTTGTGTACAGTTGACTCTTGAACAACACGGGGTTAGAGGTGCGATGTCCCATGCAGTGGAAAATCCACGTGTAACTTTTGACTCCCCCCAAAACTTAGCTACTAGTGTATTGTTACCTGACAGCCTGATTCATAAACAGTCGAACACATATTTTGTGTGTTATATGTATTACATATGTATACTGTATTCTTACACTAAAAGAAAGTAGAGAAGAGAAGATGTTATTAAGAAAATCATAAGGAAGAGAAAACAAATTTACTGTACTGTATTAACTGAAAAACATCTGCATGTAAGTGGACCCGTGCAGTTCCACTCATGTCGCTCAAGGGTCTGCTGTATTTTCAAATCCTTTGCCCAGTAAAAATACGTGAATGTATTTTGACCCAGCAATTGCGCTTCCTGTTATCTTAGAGAAATTCTCATGCATGTGCACAGGGAGACCTGTATGAGGATATTCATAAAGCACTGTTTGTAAAAGGAACAACTTGGAAACAAATTGAATTACCATCAGGGGGTAGGGTAAATACACATCCTTTCGAAAGTGAATTTCAGACTGTGACCCATTGGCAGCTCATGAAATTCAATTTCAATAGGTTGCAACCAGAATTTAAAAAAATATAATAGTACGGAATAAAAAGCATTTCAAGAATTAAGGGTAATACATTTCCTTCTCTGGGTGGTGGTCAGTAAAGTTTGAAAAACACTGCTGTAGAAAGCTATGTAGAAGTTAAAACATGAAGGCAGATCTGTTTGTACTGTCATGAAAACATCTTTGGGACACATTAAGTAAAGAAAAGATGCAGCAGAATAAAATATACAGTTTGATTGCATTTTTAAAAAAGATTTTATTTACTTGAGAGAGAGAGAATGAGATCATAAGCAGGGGGAGTGGCAGGCAGAGGGAGAGGGAGAAGCAGGCTCCGCGCTGAGCAGGGAGCCCGATGCGGGGCGGGGCTCAATCCCAGGACCCTGGGATCCTGACCTGAGTTGAAGGCAGACGACCAACTGGCTGAGCCATCAGGTGCCTGCATTTGTTTTGTTTTTAAGCCACAAAATAAAACTGTCCCTTTATCTGTAAATACCTAGAAAAAAGCCTAGAAGGACACATGTCTTGCTGACAACAGTGGCTACCTCTTAGGGGGCTAAGATGGGAGTGAGGAGTAGTCAAGAACTTTGGGCTTGTCTGTATTTTTTTTCCCCTCCCACTCCCTTCACCCATTTGCACCCCCTCCCCCGCTTCTGCAGCCACCAGTTTGGTCTCTGTATTGATGAGTCTGTTTCTGCTTTTTTGTTTGTTTGTTTTGTTTTTTCAGTTCTCTATATAAGCGAAATTATATGGTATTTGTCTTTCTTTGACTTATTTCACCTAGCATAATACCCTCTAGGTCCATCCATGTTGTTACAGATGGCAAGATCTCATTCTTTTACATGGCTGCGTAATATTCCACTGTGTGTACGCCATATCTTCTTTATCCATTTGTCTGTTGATGGACCCTTAGGTTGTTTCCTTATCTCGGCTATTGTGAATAATTCTGTGATGACATAGGGGTGCATATCTTTGCAAATTAGTGTTTTCATTTTCTTTGGGTAAATGCCTAGTAGTGGAATTACCGGTAGTTCTAGTTTTTATTTCTTGAGGACCCTCCATACTGTTTTCCACAGGGGTTGCACCAGTCTGCATTCCCACCAGCAGTGCAAGAGGGTTCCTTTTTTCCCACATCCTTGCCAACACTTGTTGTTTCTTGTCTTTTTGAGTCTAGCCGTGCTGACAGGTGTGGGGTGATAGCTCGTTGTGCTTTCGATTTGCATTTCCCTGTTGATGAGAGATGTTGAGCATCTTCTCATGTGCCTGTTGGCCATCTGTATGTCTTATTTTGTCTGCATTTTTTGTATTTATATATTTCTTCACTAATTAAGAATAACATAGAATGAAAAATGAGTTGTTAAAAGACAGACAAAAGTGCACTTGGTATAACTGTTCTGCGAACGTGGTGCCCAGTTCCAGCCACAGCTGTCCCAACACTTTATCAATGACACACTTAGTCCTCTGGGCCTCATTGGGTCTTGTGTGAACGGACAGCGGCTGCTGCCACGCACAGCACAGAAAGTGATTGTGCCTTTGCGTGGTAGATAGAGCAAGACAAGAGGGTGAGGTGCCAAAAGTGGCCTCAGTGAGGGTGCCCTGTGCCAGTTACTGGACATCCTCTGCCTCGGTTCATTTGGACCTGACCGCGTTCCCCTGGCGGAAGGCGTGAGGGGCCCTGGGGGTGAGGGTGTAGAGAGGAAGAGCATGAGGTTTGAAATCAGACCAGCTCGCGTCTTTCAGCTTACTGATTTTTCTGAGTTTCTTGTTTTCCTTGTTAAAAAAAAAAAAAGGCAACATATAAAAACTGCCACCAGTCACAGAAGGGCCGTGGTGAGGCTTACAGCGGGAGTCTGCCTGTCGGGAGCGTGGTGCCTGTTCACCGTGGGTGCCCCCACATGGTAGCTGGTTAGGAGTATGCTGTATTTGGCCTGGGAGGAAACCGGCACTGACTAGGTTCGTCTAGGAGCTTTGGGCGGCCTGGGCACAGGTTAGCGAGTGGCATGTGGACCCTGAGAAACCTGGATTTTGTTTGGTCTTTGCTGAGAACCCCTTGTGATTTTGAGCCACGAGATTCCTTCCTCTTTTGGGCCTTCGTCTCCTGCATCGATAGCGTGATAAAATTGTACCTAAGCCCTCTGCTTTTGCTTATATAGTTCTGATTTCTAGTGGGGCTCCTTCAAGCCCCAACCTCAGTCCCAAGGCTAAGAGCCAATGATCCAAGTGGGACGAGGGAGCTACTTAAAGCTGGAGGGTGGCTGGAACCAACGGGAGATTGCAGGTGACAGAGATTCATAGCATTTTAAAAGAGGGTAGGTAAAGCCCAAGTGGAAATTCGGCAGGAACCAGGCAGGAACTTCTGCATTAAATAGTGGTTTCTTTTTCATAAATGGGATGTCACATGTCATTTTTCAAACTTCATTGTTTGCCTGTTGGAAACTTGTGTAAGACCAAATTCTTTGGCTTTGCCTGCCACGTAGTTTTCCAGTGCGGTTGATCTTGGCTTGAGTCATTGATGGGCCACTTCAGCCAATGGTAGTAAGTTAGTGGCTGTGGTGGAGAGAACCCCAGATCGGGAATGTACAGACCAGACTGTAGGCTAAGCTTGACCAGTAAGCTGGTGTGGGACTTTGTGCCTCTGGGCCACCATCTGCAAAAGGTGCTGGTTGAGCTTGATTTTAATTTTTAATTTAGAGAATGGAATTTGTTCTTCTAGTGATGGTTATTGGAGGAAATGAAGACGTATAGAAAATTAAAATGGAGGAAAATATCTCTCATTTTCCTACAAATGATGATTTTTAATATTTCCGTTGTCTTTTTATGGATGCATTGCCCGCCTAGTTTCCAAGAAGGATTTGAGGTGATGTTAGTGTACGTGTATTTTTTTGTTTCATAGTCGAAGGCATAGTCTACTGAAGTTTTTTTCACTTATCTTTATAGCAGACACGTATTATGTCATTATTCTCTTGATGTCGGAACCTTATGATATCCAGCTTTTTGCTTGGTTCTGATCACGAAGGTCCATTCCCAGCTCCAGAATTTGGCGATCAGGCAGAATTGTCCTCAGAACAGGGTGGATTTGGGTTTGGAAACATGGAGAGAACAAACTGCCGGAAGTCAAGCTGAGCGTCTGTCAGCTCTTCGTTTACAGCTTGGGACAGGGAAGCATTATTGGAGGTGAGACAGAAAAGGCCTGGGGTCTGGACTTGGTTGTCCACTGAACTGCCATGTGACTCTGGCCAGGCCGCTGAAATTATCTGCACCCTAGTGCCTCCCTTTGAAAATGCACCGACTGTCGGGACACCGGCAGCTCTCGCGACGGTGAATCTTTTTATGAATTTGCAAAGCGCTGGATGTTTCCTGGTGACAGTAATATTTTGCTCCCATTTATGGAGCGCCTGCAATGTGCCAGGTGCCTTGCTGGGCACTTTGTGTCTTTGATTGCCAGTGACTTACGAGGTAGCTGCTTTTCTCCTTTTCGGGATGAAGGAAGTGAGGCTTGGAGAGTCGATGGCAGAGCTTGGAATAGAGTCCAGCGTAGTGTCTTCCGTGTCCAACCACACCTCCTGTTATGGTTTAGTTTTCTGTCAGTGTCTCCAGATCCTCACTTAACCTCTTCTTATAATTCAACCAGTAAAATTTCTTTGATCAGTGGATTTTGCATTTTTTTTTTAAGATTTTATTTATTTATTTGACAGAGAGAGACAGCAAGAGAGGGAACACTAGCAGGGGGAGTGGGAGAGGAAGAAGCAGGCTTTCTGCTGAGCAGGGAGCCTGATGTGGGGCTCGATCCCAGGACCCTGGGATCATGACCTGAGCCGAAGGCAGACGCTAAACAGCTGAGCCACCCAGGTGCCCCGGATTTTGCATTTTTGTGTGACATTCTTAAAGCATCCGAGTTGGTGCCGGCTTCTTAAAAGCTTAATTTTTGGTTGTGGTAGGCATATTAATGACAATAATAGTAAAGACAAAAACAGTAGATAACCACTTATTGCGTGCTTACTATGTGCTAAGTGTCATAAACATGAACTCATTTAATCTTTACAGGGAGAGCGTGGTCTCCCCATGTAACAGGTAGAGCAAGATTCAGAAATGTCAGTAGCTTGGAGTTGGCACAGTGCCTCTGCACCTCGCATGTATACGGTACACGCACACTGGATGTCTGAGTGGATGAATGAACGAATGACCATCCTTACTGAAGGTCACCCAGCTATTAAGTGTTAGAGCCCCAAAGCCTGAGTTCTTCACCTCCGCGCTGCATGTCTCCCAGGTAGCTCAGCTGTGTGTTGCTTATTGCCTGTGGCCTGATGATTGTCAAGTGCAGTCCAGGCAGTCCTCACAGTCTCTGTTGTTCAGACACTAACTCATGTCTTCCTGCCTATACTCTCTCCTAGTGGCCTTGTTCCCAATTTACCAGACGAAGTGGATGGCATCAGCCCCATTGCTGGTTTGGGAAATGGTGGTAAGTATACAAAGCCAGGCATTCTGTTGACTGTGGGGGCCTTGAGGCCCTGAGCCTGGGACTGGGCTTTGGTGTCTCTGGGGCCCAGAGCCTGCCCTGGCATGGAGAGGTGCTCTTCATAGGTGCTCGGTGTTGTATGTACCTACTGAATTGCTATTTACCTCCTTTCATAAACACTGGCTTGGAGGAATTGATGTCCTTTAGGCCCTATTCCATGATAGGCCCTATTCCATGAGCTTTATTTCTTGCTACCAGGCTCGTAGAGATTCAGCCAGTGTTCACCGAACTGGGCGGCTGCGTGGAGGCTGGGCATGCAAGTGGTGACTGGGTCAGGCTTGGAAGATCTGCTGATCTCTGCCGCCGAGTGGCTGAAGGCCCCGCGTGCTGCTGAGCGTCCGTGTGCCAAGGCCTTCCTGGCAGGCTGCTGGATTCCATTTGCTGGTCGAGGCCCAGCATTCCTACACGGGCCTGCCCTTTGGAGACAAATAGTTGGTTAGACCACAGGAGACGGCGCTGAGTAAATAAGCAGTCTATTGTGTTTAAGCTGGATTAGGAGGAGACTTTCTGAGGGGCAGTTTGGCTTCTGCTAAGCATTCTTCATAATTTTTGTTTCTGAAAGAAGCAAATGCTGTCATAAGTATCTGTGGGAAGTGCTAATAATTTGCCTTGTTAAAATATCTTAGAGATATTTTGACTTCTGTTTTTTTTTCTTTCTCTTCTCCAAAGTGATGAGACATGCAGAAGGAAGAAGTTTTTAGAACAGACAGTATCAGTGTCATGAGGTTTATTTCTGGAGAATATTTTAACTTATAGGCCACCCTCAGGGTTTTCTGTCAGAACCTGTGAACTTCTGCCTTAAGCACAAAATCCAGCAATTTCTGGTCTTCCTGCACACAAGCAGTTAGAAGTGGAAAACTGATAGGCCTTCTCTTTGCTTCAGCCCATAGTGTATGTTGCTTTGTGCCAAGCCCGGGCTAAGTGGCATTCAACCTTGAACGTGGTTACGACCCAGCCTGGAAGGTAGAGAGTTCAACAAAGAAATGTCATGATAAATCATAGGATTAATGTGATGAGCAAAGAAAAAAGGTGCTGTGAGTGGGGGAAAGAGGGAGTGAGGGGGAGGTGTGTCCTGTTGTGGGGGAGCTGGGCCAGGCAGTGAGGGGGTGGGGGGAGGTGTGGGCTCCAGTGTGGGGGAGCTGGGTCAGGCATGAGTTTTTTAAGACACTGATATTGGAGCTGAGACTTGAGGAATGAGTAGGACTGGGTAGGGACGCAGGGGTGGGTGGCAGAGCATGGCCTGAGAACCAGGAAAACAAGCCTGTGGGCCCTTTGCCTGGTACACAGGGCTCTGGTCAGTCTGCCCCTGCCCACCTCCTGAGCCTCTTTTGTGCTCAGTGGTTTCTGAAGGCCATGCCTACCTACCTCTGGGCCTTTGCTTGTGAAGTTTCTTATTCCTTTTCTCTTCCTCTGCCTGCTGCCTCTGAGACTCAGCTCAAGGCTCACCACCGTCTTGGCTCTCCCCAGGCTCACTTCTTGTGCTTTCCTCTCCGAGCTTACGTATTTCACCTGTTTCAGTTCATTTATTCCTGTTGGTGACGTTAAAACATCAAGGATCAGACCACGCCTCCCCCGCTTATCATCCTGCCACCTGCTCTAAGCCACCGTGGTCTCCAGTCTCTTCTGACTGGTCCCCTGGTTTCCCTCTAAGCGCCTTCAGTCTGTTCTCAGCAAGGCAGCCAGAGGGAGCCTGTAGAAACCTAAGTCCAGGCATGTTACCCCTTAACTCCGAGCCCTCTGGCGGCTCCCCATCCCAAGAAGAGCCTACAAGGCCGTGCGCAGTCTGTCCCCCAGGATCTCACGTACCTCCTCTCCTGCGGTCCCCTTTGTTTATTGCTGATTCTCACGTGCACAGGACCTGCTCCCACCTCAGGCTTCTCGCTTTGCCCTTCTCTTCAGGTCTGCCCAGCTGGCACCTTCTCAGTGCGACCTTCCCGATTTGGCCCCCTGACTTAAAATTGCAGTCCTTACCCCACCTTGGATCTTTCCAGTCCTTAGCCACTTAAGTTTTCTCCATAGCTTTTCTCACCTTCTCACATCCTATGTAGTTGTCCTGTTATTGTGTTCATTTCCATCTCTAGAATATCAGCTCCGTTTGTTTGTTTCCTGATGTAGCCACATCTAGAATGGTGCTGGGCGGAGAGTAGGCCCTCAGTGCCCATTTGTTGGAAGAATGGACTCATTCATCGACTCCGTGCACATTCACCCAACACCTAAACAGCGCCAGGCGCTTTGTGAATATGGGGCCAGTGTACCCCCCTGTCTTGTCCCCTAGATCAGAGCCTTTTGGGCACAGGCTCACCGACTCTTTCACCGTTCTTTCCCCAGTACCTAGCATGGCGCTTGGCACACAGTAGGTGTGTAATAAATGTTTGTTGGAAGAAAGGAACCATGGAAAGCTTTGGGCATTGGCCGAGTCTGTAATCACTCGAAAGCAGGGATGGGCAGTTTCCAACCTGCTGCCTGCATTTGAAAATAATTAGAACACCGCTTCCATACTTATGAATTGTCTGTGGCTGTTTTCTGTGCTACAACAGAAGAGCTGACCAGTTGTGACAGATTTTAGGCTTTGTTTCTGGCCTGCAGAGCCTAAAATATTTATCGTCTGGCATTTTAAGAAAAAGTTTGCCAACCCCAGTCAGTTAGATACGCTCTAATCGCTGACACAGGAGGATGGTAACCCGCTCAGCAGAATCACTTTATGACAGGCACTAAGGAAGTACGTATCAGCGCAGTTCGGCTGGGCCACATGCCCGGTGCATTTTTTGGGCTCGTTCTCTGACACGTTACACTGGGGCTACTTTAAGTAATTTGTAAATATTTGAAATATAATGGTTTAGAGCTTTCCCTAGACTCAAGTCAGTAAATCACAACAGACAGAGAATGCCAGCAGAAAATACTGGGGAAGCTGTTCATGCTTTTTTTTTTTTTCTTTTCTGGGCTCTGTTCCCTAAGGGATGCTGGGCAATTTGCATACCGTGCCATTTTCGTGTGTCTGTTTTACCTTTTTTTACAGTGCTCCCAGATGTGTCAGAAGAAACAGTGTCTCCCACCAGAGCACGGAACATGAAGGACTTTGAAAATGTAAGTGGAGATCCCAAATCATCTTCCCTAACAAATCACGTCTGCTGCCGCTGCCCAACCAGGCCCAGGGGGGAGCTGTATTTCTCGAGAAGCGTCGAAGCTGGATAATGCCGGAGTTGGGGGCAGTGCTGTGTCTTGTGGGCGTTCTCTGTGCGACCGTTCTGTACCTATGCAATCAGCCCTTCTGTACCCGGGCCAGATACGGGTTCCGCCAGAATCAGCAGTTTCCAGCTTTGGGGAGTTTGGTGTCCTTCTGGTGTCCCGAACGTGAGGATATTCCCAGACCGCCCGGTGAGAGGAGCTAACATTGGCCAAAGGCTTCCCTGTAACGTAAGGGATGATATTAATGGTCCCCATTTAATCCTTGCCATAACTCTTTGAGGTATTTTATATTATCCCCATTTTACAGATAAGAAATCTTAAGCCTAGGAGAGATGCGTTTATAGTCACATTATACTCGAGTGGCGGAGTCGGGATTGGAATCCAGGTTTTTAAGGATTCCAGAACCATTGTTCTTCTCGCCGCCTTGGGCTACCGCCTTGCCTTTTGTAGGCTTCATCTTTGCTGCTGTTGAGGGAGACGTGAGCAGCCTGTACCCAGGGCTGTGCACAGAGCGTCGGAGGACGGGTTACGTGGTGATGCATTTGGCTTCCCAGCTTAGTGTCTTCCAGCATCGTGTCTTTCATTTGTTAGCGGAGGGGGCTTGTTGTCAAGGAACAGGAGAATAAGGTTATTTTCCCAATTCCAATTCTCCTTAACAAGTTACCTGTTCAGCGCTCCCATTTATCAGGGGAAGAATTAGACCCTTCTTCATCTGTAGCCAAATGAAATCCATACTCTGCAAGACGCAGGAGATATTTATCAGGGAGAAGATGGAGGACAGAGAGAAGGACGTTCCACAATTATGTTTCTCTCTCCCCAGTTGTCTTTACAGAACGGAGCGGTACTGTCTCCGGATTTAATTTAGAATACTCATTACTGCTAACAGTTATCTGCAAACCACCAGTGACCAATTGAAGAAATGACTTGTCAGATCTCTAATGGAAACAAGTAATTTCTGAGCTTTGAGTTGTTCTAATTTCAACTGTACAACTCGATCTATGCTGTGGGGTCTGGGGCCTCAAACAAATGAGATTTGATTATTCCACATCGTGTATAATTAAAACATGCTCTGCTATTAAATGGCTGTTTCTGTTTTATCATAAGAGTAATAATAGCTACTGTTTATTGAGCTCTTGCTCTGAGCTGGGCACTTTGAATGTTCGGCTCTTCATGTGCATTCCTTTAATATAAAAGCAGCTCCGCAAGATACAGAGTTATTTAATATTTGAAGGGCACAGTTTTGAATTTTATTTCTGGGTAGAAAAACTTACCAGAATCTTAGAATGTTGGTTTCATACTTTATTGTCTGCCTTTTGAACTGGGAAGTATCTTAGAATTGAATCCAACCCTCGTTATGTAGATAGGAGACACTGAGGGCCAGGATGTGACAGGTGGAGGTGCTCTGGGAGGCGGTCTGTGCCACCTGGGGACCACGGCCTCTGGAGCCAGCTGCCCGTGGGCTCACTTCTGCTGGGGGACCTTGGGCCAGTCACTTAATCTCTCTGTCCTTTGTCTTTACCTCGAGCACGATCACAGTGTCTGCTTCTTCGGGCTGCAGTGAGGGCTGAGTGGGTGAGTGTTTGTGAAGCATGGGTCAGCCAAACACCGAATTCATTCTGTGTGTTAGCTCTTTCTCCTCACCGCTGTGATGTCCGCTCTTCTTTTTCTCTACTCTGCCATGGGAGTCAAGTCTCCCTTCTCTAGGTGTGTTCCTGAGGACCTAAACACTGTTTTTCTTGAAGGCGAGAGGGAGCCTCCTATGCTGCTATGTTTTAGGATTTATGTTTTTTCTTTATGACTGTGGTCCTTCGGCTGCTGTTCGGTTTTTATGGCATTAATATTTTTTATTGTAGCATTTTCCAGAGCAAATTCTGCTGTTGAAAATGAAATGACCACAGTGTTCTCAGTGTCTCCCTTTCAAGTCTTTATGAGTCACTGAAATGTTCCATTTGGCCTGAGCTACTAAGTGTATGATCTCTGTGTAAAGGCAGTCTGTACTTTCTGTGGGATGCTTATAGGAAATGCCCTTGGCATTGAATGCTAATTTTAAAGTCAGCATGCATATTAAGGAGGGGCTGGAATACTTTTGATTTAAAGGGGAACTCATGATTCCTCTTATGCTAGTCCCAGATGCTGGGAAACTGAACATCAGGGTCTATTAGCTAAGGTCTAGCAAGACATCAGCCTCCTTCTGGTTTTGTTCAGAGTTCATCCATTCATCGACAGATATTTACGAATATATGCCCTGTGCCAGGCTGTGTGCCCCGGGGCTAGGGAGTCTGCGGTGGATTAAGACCAGGTAAGTGTCCCTGTCAGAAGGCTCTCAGGCTGGTTGGGGAGATGGATAGGGAAATAGTGCAGTGACAGAGGTAAGTACATAGTGCTGTGGGGTACGGAGGAGGGCTCAGAACCTGGCCTGGATTCAGGGAAGCCTCCCTGGAGGAAGTCTTCCTTGAGTTGGGTCATCAGGGACTAGTAGGGATTAGCCAAGGTGAGAGGACCAGGAGAGCATCCCAACCACAGGGACTCAATGTGGGCAAGGGCAGCGAGAGGCATGCCGGGCACAAGGAGTTTAGGGGATTGTAAGCTCCCTTTGGCTGGAAGGAGGCCATGTCAGGGGTCCTGAGACAAGTGAGGCCACTGAAGAAGGCGGGGGTCAGGGGTCTTGTGCGTTACACTGCTTTGGTTGACCTTTGACTTGAAGATGAAGGGTAGCCAGTGGTGGATGTTAACCCTGGAGGGAAATGACCAGAATTGTGCTTTAAAAGACCCCAGGGTTGGTGCTGCGAGGAGGGAGCAGCCAGCCTGGTGATGGGCTGCTGCGTGGGGTGATGCTGGAGCACAAGGATGTGGTCGGGATGGCTCAGAAGGTGGGCAGGGTCCCAGATCTGGGGGAGCTCATCCCATCCCTTCATTGGACATGTGGGTGCTCTGAAGCCCAGGGATGGCGTGGACTTACCCAGGCTGGGAAGCAGGTCTTCTGCAAGGGCAGTCTTTCCTGCCACCCTCTGCTGTCCCGTGCAGGTCCTCGCTCCAGCGTGTGAAAGCCGCTTGCTTTCTTTTGGGTCTTGAAACTGGTGATCCATTGTCTCCTAGCCCATTAGCTGAGGCGAGAATCACCGGCAGGGCAGGCCTTAGGGGAGGAGGCTGGCCAGTCAGTTTGGTCTTCAGTAGGAGCCTGTCTTACTGCTCCTTTCTAGCTGACGGTGTAGTGGGGGCTCCTGGACCCGAGGAGACCTGGCAGATGCAGCGTTTTGTAAAGGACTGTGCTATTATGAGACCTGTTCTGGACGCTAGAGTTAATTGATTTCTCTCTCTTGCTCTCAGAATTTTTTGGGTGAGTGGGGAAGACCCAGATGTGGTTCAGCATATCAGTTCATGTAGCTTTCTTTAGCTGTTCATAGAAGAGTTTAATTCTGGCTTTTTCTGTGACCTCTGGACAGAGAATGACATGGGTAGCTTTCCATCTCTGTTAGTATGGTGGATAGAATTATTTAATGACCAGTAGTTCAAAAAGACTTGTATTAAAAGGGAGGGCTTGAAACATAGTTTACATAATCTCTTCCTGTGGAACATTCCAGGTTATTTCTAATTGTTCACTCTTACAAAGCTTTGATGAGTATCTTGTGCGTGTATCATCATGTTCTGAGATTAGGTCCTTTGGGTAAGTTCTGTGGCTCTTGTCTCACACCCACCTGCCCTGAGGTGCTAGTGTTCTTGTATCCGGGCCCTTAGTTCTTTTTGTTGGCAATTCCTGGTTTCAGCTGAGGCAGTTGGTCAAATTTAGTGTTTTAATCTAGGAGGTTTGCATCGCTAGATTCGTTCTGTGACCTCTCGGTGGTGAGTTACTTGTTACCAGAGAAGAGCCCCTCCCCGCCCCACTGGTGCTGCCCGGGAAGCTTAGCTAGCACCATGGTTTACAGGTACGGCATGGACTGGAGAGTGACCAGAATGGGGCTTTAGGTCTTGCTCTGCCACTAACTGACCTACGAGCTTGGTTAAGCTGCTTCCAGAAGCCCTCTGTAAAGTGGGGCCAGTACTGTCTTGGAATCAGAGTGGTCCTGAGGGTTTGGGAAGCACCTGACTGGATGCCTGGCACATGGTGGGTAGACAAATGTTGGTGTGTCCACTCTAATCTGAGGACTCGGTTTATTACAGCCAACTCCCTCGGTTCTAGGGACATTGCTAGGCCCCAGCAGTGTCCAGATTCTTCTGCTCCATCTGTGAAGTTTCTTTGACCTTGGAATGAAATCCTTAACTTCTCACCATGGTCCGTGAGACCCTGCCCTGTGTGATGGGCTCGTCCGTCGGTGCTGAGGTCAGCACATGCGTCTCTCCCTCACCCCCTGTGCTCGGGCCGCATGGGCTGCTCTCACTAACCCACATGGGTAGGGCCTTCTCATGTGCTCCTCCCTCTGCCTGGAATCCCCTTTCTCCCTCTCCTTGAATGGCAGGCCCCTCGACCTTCATGTCTCAGCTTTAATGTGACCTCGTTAGAGAGGCCATCCCCAACTCCTTCCCCAACTCACTGGAGACCCCCATTATTCTCTCTGATAGCAGGCACTCAGCACCCGGCCTTTTCTACTATGGATCTTACAAGTGTTTGTAATTATGTGTTTTATTTATGTACTTGCTTAACGTTTGTCTCTTCTACTCTATCCCTGGTTCTCGGCACGAAACCTAATGGGATGGTGGGCGCTTGATAAATGCTTGTTGGCTAAATGAATGTATGACCTTGTATAAGAAGCTAGATCTGTACGTTTTGGTTGCCTTGTCTGTGACACGGGAAAAGGATTTCTGTCTCATGCGGTTGCGATGCAGATGAAGTGGTGGACGCCAGGGACAGCTCGGCGCAGCAGGCCTTCAGTACACGGGACCGGCTGCTGTCGTTGAGATGGTGGCTGAGACCCCGTAGTTGAAGGGGGGTGGAGCTTGTAATCGGGGTGGGGGCATGCATGCTGGGGTCCAGGGTTATAGGAGAGCAAGCAGTAATACAGCCAGGTGAGGCTAAGAAGGGAGAAGAAGGGGTGTAATTGGAACAAGGCAAAAGACCAAGAACCGTGAGGGAGGCAGGTCAGTGGACGTGGTTGAGGACAGTCTATAGCTGGCAGAGTGGGGGTTGTGGCTGCTGTCCGTGGTGCTGGCTGTGTTCCAGATGGGCCTTGCCAGCACCAAGGGCCTTGGGACTCAGGTTTGGCTTCTGGCTGGTGGGCTCTCTGGTCATTTCTGTTAAGTGCAGGGTTCATCAGTGCTTTGGCTCGTCCTTGGCCTCCTACTTATCAGATTGAATGCTGTATGTTCTCACACCTCTGCACGTCCTGCTCGTGCCCTCCAGAACCTGGCCAGGTGGCAGGCCGGGCAGTATAAATTTTTACAATCTTTTTGAAGGCCATTTGGAAAGAGATTTTGATAGTCATAAAAATAGTATTACTCTTGAGCCCAGTAATCTGTTTTGGGGAAATTCGTCCTGGGGAAACAACCCAGTGGAAGGAAAAAGCTCTGTGTGTAAAGCTGTTTGTTGTCACATTGTGTACCATTGTGAAAAATTGGGAACAAGAGAATTATATTTTACATTTGTTATCTCTTTGTCTTGCAACAAGTTCCTGAGGACGTTGTTTCACAGATGAGGTTGGAGAGATCAGATGACTTGCCCGTGAGCTTGGTGTGTTGAGAAACTAAAAGAAGGCAAAGTTAAATCTGGTCTTTTTGATCGGAAAGCCTGTCCGCTTTCCACGAGACCCACCGAGTCCATAAATGCTCGGTATAGGAATGGCTAAATAGTTGGCTGTGAGCCAGTTCAGTGGGACCTAGGGCAGTCATCTCACCTGACCACGATGCATAATTCTGCAACAACATGGAAAATATGTAAGATAGAACACTAGGCTGAAAAGAACATAAAAAGATTGGTTTCGTAATGTAGTTATATTCCAAGTGTTGTTTGGGGCTCAGTTTTTAAATTCTGCTATGGCTACAGTATTGTTTGTGAATAAACAGATGTTTGCCTAGTAACCGTTTTCGTGATTTGAGGACACGAGGGAGAGTATTGGAATCCAAAATTGATTCCAAAATGTCCTCATTTTACGAACCTCGCTTAGCTGCTGCTGGCAGAATGATCTCATGTGTAGCACTGTTGAGCAGAGGTGAACTTTGGGCAGCAGGAGGTCATGGTTTCTGTGATGTCTAGGTGAGTGGTCTAACAGTTTTTGGACTTTCAAAGAGCATAAAACAACTGATGATGGCCCGAAGATCTGTTTGTCGAGGGCTTGAGTGAGACATGGATTCCTTTGAAAGCTATACTCTATTTCCTGCCTGCCAGGTGCTGTAACTCCTGTCATTGTCATGACATTCCTGTGAGGTAACTGATTTTTATCCTTATTTTATAGATGAGCCAACAGTGGCTCAAAGATGTTAAATAATTTCCCCAAGGTCACATGGCTCGCAAGTGGTGGCACTGGGAGTTCTATTTCCGGTGACCCCAGGGCCCTTGCTCTTCGCCCTTGCTGCCTTGAGTCCAAAGATGATCTGGTGGGGAGAGCTTCAGCTTCGGGGGCCCAGGTTCTCACAAGCCACTGAAACTGATCTCCAGAGTTAGGTGCCTTGCTTAGATTTCAGTAGAGGGGGGCCTGGTTGGAGTTGCCCTGATTCTTTTTTATGTTGTTGGTTTTTGTTGTTCTTCCCTTCCTGATGGAGCTCTAAGCCAGGCAAGTCTTTTAACAGGGAGTGGGAGTGGGAGGAAGCCAGAGTGACAGCAGCTCCTTCAGAGTCTGTCCTGCTGCTGAGCCGTAGCCTTTCTCCAGCTTTGGAAAGCACCTCCCGTAATCACGTTGGACTGTTCCCATTTCAGATGACCGCAGTTCCACAACAGTCCTGGGGCTCCAGGGGCCGGGATGGGGCAAAGTACAGCTCGTGTAGTAGCTTACGTTTCAGCATTAAGTTTCTAAGTCGTATTTGGTGGGTTTTATTTTGGGGGTATTTGTTCCTACTATATGGTAAGTTATTTTCAGTGTTTCCAGCTCAAGGTTTTTTTTTTTTTTTTCCTTCTTATTGAATCTGATTCTCTTAAAGGGAAAAATACAAATGAGAAGAATATTAATATATTTTAAATTCTTATGTTGTGCTAGGCACAATACCAAAAATTCTAACTAATTTCTTTTAATCCTATAATCAGTCTCTGAGATATGTATTCCTTTAATCTATAAAAAGGAATCGAGGCACACAGAAGAATGAACTTGACTAAGGTCTTACACCTAGTAGGTGGTCTGGACTGTATTCATTCATCCGTCTGTTCACTCAGCTAACAGGTGCTGATGGAGCATCCACTGTGTTCCGGGTACCGTGCTAACACCTCAAGGGAAACAGCCATGAACAGATAGATAGTGTCCCTGTCCTCCAGAAGTGGAATGTAGTCATATCATCAGTGTGATAATAAATAATAATATGTCTACAAAGGAGTACAGATTGTGAAAAGTTCTAGCAAGAAAATTAAGAGTTATGTGTTCAGGAGTGACTTGGTGGAGGTCCCAGAGATGGGGGCCCCTTTCAGTTGGGTAGTGAGAACGAGCCTCTGAGCTGAGATGGAGAGCATGGGACCGAAGCAGCCACCAGTGCCCCCGGCAGACGGGCTTGGTGTATTTGAGGACCAGAAAGGAGGCCAGTGAGGTGGGAACATGGTGTGTGAGGGACAGGATGATAATGAAGCTGGAGAGGAGGGCGGGGGCCAGATCAGACAACTGTCTGTGCCCATGGCAGGGAGTTCAATTCTTAGAGTGATGGTCAAAAATCAGTGATGTGATGGGAACCAGATCTGAATCTAAAGCCCCTGGGACTCTCCTTGCATCACATTGCCTTCAAGAAATTCTTTTTCTTGAGAGAGAGAGAGTGAGCGCAAGTGAGTGGGGGGAGGGCAGATGGAGAGGGAGAGAGAGAGAGAATCTTAAGCAGACTCCCCACTGAGCATGGAGCCCGACATGGGGCTCGATCCCACAATGCCCAGATCATGACCTGAGCCAAAACCAAGAGTTGGACCCTCAACTGACCAAGCCACGCAGGTGCCCCAAGAAATTCTTGTGTGTCCATCCAGCCTACCAGGCAGCCATTGAGTATTTAGTGGCTGTCTCTTACGTGTCAGACCAGAATGTACAAGGTAAGCGTGGCTCCCAATCTCCTGGAGATGGCTTGGTTAGAAAAGCAGGGTACCCGCTGGTACAGTGCGGTGTGAGAATTTGCTATTGTAAAGAAAGCAGAGGGTCTGTGGAAACATTTAGAAGGGTCTCCAGTCCAGTGATGGGGCTAGTCAGAGAAAACCTTACGAGGGAAGTGGTATTAAGCGGAGAATGGGGCTGGTGTTGTTGTGGGAAAGATGGTGCCTGTGTTTCATTGTGTTCACTTGGGCCTGTCTGGAGTTGGTATTAACCTTGTCAAGGCTGATTTACCTTTCTCTTGTTTTGTTTAAAACTCCTTTACCTATAAATAGGACAAATATTCTTTCAAGTGTTGTTCAGAATTGTAGTGGTGGGTACAGTGCACGTATTCTAAGCAACCTCCATAAATATTTTATTGGTAGCTGAGTAATAGAATAAGGTTGCTCTTTATAGGAAGCATCTGGTGGAGTAGACTTTTTTGTTTGAATGAATGTTTTATGTGCTGTTTCCTTAGAACACTTAAAGGGAGGCCTTAATGAACTTAACGATTGTTTCTTGTGCTGTTCTTGTTAGCGACAAAACTGAGAACTTAAGTATTAACAAGAGGGCCAAGGACAGACAGTTTGATGCAGAGTCTGCTTAGCGTTTTCTTTTATCCAGTCCTAAAAATATGTTCATTGGAAAGTATTATATGCTCTTACCAATTATTTTTTAAAATGATGGAACACCACTCCCCCCCACCCCCCACCGTGGGGCTGTATTAACATTCAAGTACAGCTATCACCTATTTTACTATATTCCACTTTAGTTCTTTTTAAATCAACTTTATTGAGATATAATTAAGATGAACAAAATTCACCAGTTTTAAGTGTTGGATTAGTTGTGACAAATGTGTACTCCCTTGTAAGATGTCATAATCTATATCTATATTAATAAAATATATTTAAACTTTTATTTTATTATATATAAATATGTAATATATATTTATAATATATAACATAACTATAAATTATATAAATATAATTTATATATTAATTTTTTTTCGTATATGTGTGTATAGTTCTAGGCTCATGTAACCATCACCACAGTTAGAATACAGAACATTCCATAATGCCAAAAAATTCCCATGTGTTGTCTCTTTGTGGTCAAACCCTCTCTTCACCCCAAACCTCTGGCAACTAATGCTCTGGTCTCAGTCCCTATAATTTTGTTTTTTCCAGATGTCTTATAAATGGCATCACACAGTAATGTAATCTTTTGAGGCTGACTTCTTTCCCTTACCGTAAGGTCTTGGAAGTTCATTCATGCTGTTGTGTGTGTCATAGTTATCGAGTATTAGTCCGTCATATAGATGTACACTTTATATATTCGCCCTTTGAAGAACATTTGGGTTCTTTCCAGATTTTGGTGGTTCTTATTTAAGCTGTAGTAAACATTCGTGTACAGGTTTTTGGGTGAATGTAGGTTTTCATTCCTCTAGGGTAAATACCCAGGACTGGAATTGCTGAGTCATATGGTAAGTGGAGGTTTTTTTTTTTTTGGGGTTAAGAAACTGCCAGGCTGTTATGCAGAGTGGTTGTGCCATTTTGCATTCCCGTCACCAGACTATGAGGATTCCATTTGCTCCACATCCTCATCAGCATTTGATATTCTCAATTCAAACGAATTTTTTTAGCCATTCCAGTAGGTACTAAAACTCGTTGCAGTTTTAATTTCTGTTTTCCTAATGACTTAAGATGTTGAAAATCTTTCCTTGTGATTATTTGTCATCTATATTCTTCTGTGAAGTTCCTTTGAAAAATTTTGGCCTATTTTTTTTTTAATTGGATGGTTTTCTTATAATTACATTTTGGGAGTTCTTTATGTATTCTAGATACAGTTCCTATGTTGGATTTGTGATTTGCATATATTTTCTCCCAGTAGATAGCTTGTCTAATCATTTTCTTAACATTATTTTTCAAAGCAAATATTTTAAATTCTGACGAAGCCCAGTTTATTGATCAAAAAAAATTTTTTAAATGGATCATGGCTTTGGGGTTATAGGTGAGAACTCTGCCTAGCTCTAGGTCCCCAGGATTTCCCCCTGTCTGTTCTTCTAAAAGTTAGGTAATTTTATATTTTACATTTAGATCTGTGATCTAATTTGTGTTAACTCTTGTTTAAGGTATGTAGGTTGAGGCTCATTGTTTTGTAAATAGATGTCTAATCATTAGATCAGGTTTATTATTTTGTAGATAGATGTCTAGTCGTTCCCACGGCATTTGTTGAAAATGAAAAGACTATTCTTTCTCCATTGAATTGTATTTGCACTGTGAAAATTAATAAAAGGAAAACCTTGTTTAGAATGGAGTTGGAGGCCAGCAGAGGGAGCTTTCAGCCCTGTCACTTGTCAGTCTCAGAGCCGGCAGGAGGAGAGGGTCCTTGCTCCTAGATAGTACTTTACTATCCCAGCAGGAGGTATCTTTTTTTTTTTCCCATTTATTTTTATTATATGTTAGTCACCATACAGTACATCAGATAAAGGGCTGGTATGCAAGATCTATAAAGAACTTCTCAAAACCCAAAAAACAAATAATCAAATAAAAAAATGGGCAAAAGATATGAACAGACACTTTTTCAATGAAGGCATATGAATGGAAAGAAGGTTTCTTATTCCCCTGGCAACAGCCCATCCAATGGGAGACTGTCATCCAGTGAGAAGCCACCATACTTCCAGCTCCCAGTTTACCCCAGTGCCGTTCCTGACGTCCCCCTTTCCTGTGTAAAACAACATTTCTTGCCTTTGTTCTCTGACTGGCCTTTGGTTTTGCCATAGCTTGCTTGTCTTGGATTGCAGTTCTCTGCTATTCCTGAGTAAACCCATCTTTGCTGGCAGAAGAACTGCCAGTTTTATTTTTAAGGTTAAGAGCAGCTTCGTCAAAAATCAATTAGCTGTAATTGTATGGGTCTATTTATGTAATCTGCTTGAATGAATTCTTTTTCAAAGTTGTTTTCACCCATCCAGCTCTTTTACTGTTCCATATAAATTTTATAATCAGCTTGTTTCTTCCTACAAGAAATCCTCTGGGCATTTTGATTGGGATTATGTCAAATCTATAGATCAGTTTGGAGAGAATTGACATCTTTATTATATTATCTTTCGGTCCATGAATTGGTAAGTCTCTTCACTTATTTAGGTTCCTGATTTTCTTCAGCATTTTGTGGTTTTGAGCATACATAATGTTTTACTAGTTTTATATTTATATATATTTATAAAATATATATTTATAATATATATAAATATATAAATGAATATATTGTTTACATTTTTTGGAGGTATTGTAAAATGGTATTTAAAAAGTTTCAGTTTCCAATTGTTGCTAGTTTATCGAAATATGCTTGATATTTGCATATTGACTTTGCTAAACTCATGAATTCTGGGATCTTTTTTGTAGATTCCTTGCGATCTTCTACATAGATAATCATATTATCTTCAGATAAGGATGGGTTTTATTTCTACCTTTCCAAACTGTATTCCTTTTTTCCTTTTCCCCTTGCTTTATTGCACTGTCTATGACTTCAAATGCAATGTTGAATGGGAATTGTGAGAGTGGATATCCTTTCCTTATTCCCAGTGTTAGGGGAATAGCATTTTTCATCTTTAATTAGATATGTTGTTTGTAAATGTATGAGTTCTTTGTAGATACCCTTTAGCAGATTAAGGAAGTTTCCTTTAATTCCTAGTTTGCTGAGTATTTATCTTGAGTGGCTGTTGGGTTTTGTCAGATGCTTTTTTTGCATGTGTTGATACGATTATATTTTTTTCTTCTTAGTTTTTTAGTCTGGTGGATTACATGGATTGACTTTTGAATGTGGAATTAGCCTTACATTCCTGGGATAAATCCCAGTCATGATGTATTAATCTGTTTTTTCAATTTGCTAAAATTTAGTTGAGGATTTTCCATCTATATTCACGAGTGACTTAGTTTATAGTTTTCTTGTAATATTTTTGTATGATTTTGGTATTGGGGTAATGTTGCCCTCATAAAATGAAGTGGGGAAGTTCCCTTACCTTCTGTTTTCTGGAAGAGATTGTGTAGAAATGGTGTTATTTCTTCTTTAAATATTTGGTAGAAATTGCTACTGAAATCGTCTTGTTTCGGAATTGTCTTTTCTGGAGGGGTTTTAATTACAAATTCAATATTAAAAATAGTTACAAGACTATTCTGGTTATCTATTGCTTCTTTGGTGAATTTTGATAATTTGTGCTTTTCACGGAATTGTGTTATTTCCTCTAAGTTGTCCAGTTTATGTGCATAAAGTTGTATGCATTATTCTCTTACTGTCCCTTTAATTGCTGTGGGCTCTGTAGTGATAACCTCTCTTTTGTTCTTTGATATTGGTAACTTATGTCTTCTCTTTTTTTTTCTTTACCAGTCTTGCCAGAGTGTATCAATTTCATCAATCATTTGAAAGAACCATCTTTTTAAATAGGTTTTTTCTGTTGTTTTTCTGCTTTCCATTCTATTGTTTTCTGCTTTTATGTTTAGTATATCTGTCATTTTGCTTGCTTTGGGTTTATTTTGCTCTTCTTATATCTTCTTAAGGTAGAAGCTTAGATTGTGGATTTGAAAACTTTCTTGTTTTCTAACGTATTTAATGGTGTAAATATCCCCCAATCACCACTTTAACTGCAACGTACAAATTTTTATATATTTGCATTTTCACTTAATTCAAAATATCTTCTGATTTCCTTTGAGACTTCCTCTCTGACCCCTGGATTGTTTAGAAATGTGTTAATTTCTAAGTATTTGGAGATTTTCCAATTTCTTTCTGTTATTGATTTCTAGCTTAAGTTTATTATGGTCAGAGAACATGGTTTGATTTCAGTTCTTTTAAATCTGTTAAGGTTTGTTTTATGACCCATGATGTCTATGGGCATATCCATGAACAAGCAAAGCGAATCTATGGAAAAGTTGCAAAATAGCCCAACAACGAATCATATATTCTACATCTAGATTCATCAATTAATATTTTGCTACATTTCCTATTTTTTCTGTCCCTCCGCAACTCATTAGAGAGTTAATTGCAGACATCATGACAACATCCTTAAGTGCGTAGCATGTGTCTCTTACTTAGGACATTCTCTTGCAAATTCATAATACTGTTACTTAATACCAAGTTGTTATTTAGATTCCCCCACTTATCCTCATGGGACTTTTTTTTTTAAAATTCAGGATTTATTGTATGTTTTCATCACACTTAGTAAGCATGCCTCTGTTACTTCCATTTATTAAGAAGAGTTCCCAAACCATTTTTGCCTTAAGATTGTTGTTAAGATTTTTGAAGAGTTCAGTCCTGTTATTTTGCAATTTCCTTTTATTTGGATTTGTCTGGTGGACTCCTTGATCAGGTACAGGCTAGAAGTTGTGGGCAGGAACATTTTAAATGAAGTCGTTTGCTTTCAGTGATTTATTTCGGGAGGCACGGCATGTCAGTTTGTCCCACCACTGGTGATAGTTGATATAGTCCCTTGATTTAGGTGGTGTCTACCGGATTTCTAAATTGTGGTGGTACCAGGGCGCCTGGGTGGCTCGGGCGCCTGGGTGGCTCAGTCTGTTAAGCATCCGACTCTTGATTTCGGCTTAGGTCATGATCTCGGGGTCATGGGATTGAGCCCAGTGTCAGGCTCTGTGCTCAGCAGGGAGTCTGCTTGAGATTCTCTCTCTCGCTTTCCCTCCTCCCTGTCCTCATGCATGTGCATGCTCTCTCTCTCTCAAATAAGTACATTTTATTTATTTTTTTATTTTTTTAAAAGATTTTATTTATTTATTTGACAGAGAAACAGCCAGTGAGAGAGGGAACACAGCAGGGGGAGTGGGAGGGGAAGAAGCAGGCTCATAGCGGAGGAGCCTGATGTGGGGCTCGATCCCAGGACTCTGGGATCACACCCTGAGCCGAAGGCAGACGCTTAATGACTGAGACACCCAGGCGCCCCTCAAATAAGTACATTTTAAAATAAATAAATAAATAGTAATGGTAGCTTTTCCTTTTGTAATTAATAAGCCATCTGTGGGGTCATATCTTGAAGCTGGGTGAATATCATGTTCTCCAGTGATCTTTTATCTAATGCTTTTAGCACTGCCGATTCCTACCCGAATCAGTTATTACCTTAGTGGTTGTATAATGGTGGTTTTCTGCTCTTTTTATTCTTCTTCATTTATTAACTGGATGTCTTTTGTAAAGAAGAGATTTGCCTCTTACTTTCCTTCCATTTTCTTTCTTTCCTTACTTATTATCAGTGTGGAGACATCAGTTCTTTCCTCAGTCAGTATCATTGCGGTGCTCAGCTTGTCTTAAATTTGGCTACTGAGAACCACTTAATCTTGGGTTGGTACAATTGCAGCAGATGGAAGTTTTCTGTAGTATTTAACATTTCAGTCCATTCGTAGCCGTAGGAGCTATGGGGATTAATGTAGGTACCACGCTTTAGGCCTTGCTTTCGATAACCCTTCTGTGCTTATTTTCCAGCAAATCACTGAATTGAAGAAAGAAAACTTTAATCTAAAGCTCCGCATCTATTTCCTGGAGGAAAGAATGCAACAGGAATTTGATGGCCCCACCGAACACGTCTATAAAACTGTGAGGTCCCACTTGTCACTGCCACCCCCGCTGTCTTTGCTCATAGTCCTTCCCAGCAGAAATTTGATTAATATTTGTTCTCAGAGTTAGCCTGAATAGACAGAGCTGTTTCATTTAATTTGAATTGATTATGGGCAACATAAAGACAATAGGGTGACCTTAATATTAAGGAAAGAGATACAAGATTAATTTTAAGGGAATCTTTTCTCTCGTTTTAAAATCCGAATTCTGATTTACTGTCTTTATTTCCATTGCCTTTTCTTAATTCTTTATAATTTAGACAAAAGCAGTGAAGTGGTGGGATGTCTTTGGAATTGCGGATTCCATGTAACTACTGTTACCAACTAGGTCGTGTGACCGTAGGCAGGTCCCCTCAGCGCTCTGGGCTTGCCTGCAGAGGGAAGTGATAATCCCTCTGTCACAGAATTGTTTGTGTGGATTAAAATGAGATGACCGATGAAGAGCCCCAGCACACAGTCTGCGCTTGACAATTGTCATCATTGTCTTACCGAGCTTCCCTTGGCAGTGCGGAGTTAGGATGTCAGTTTTCCGTGCTGTGACTCTTCTGGATTCCTTGTGTGCTTGTTTGTAACTGTCAGAAAAACGTCTGTTCCCATCTGAAGTCTTGACCTGGGGGGCTCTGCCTGAAAGTGGAAAACAGAAGTTGGCTTTCTTGAAAAGACTTGAATATGAACCATATTTCTGTGCCCAGTTTTTGGTTTTCTCCAGGAGATTAGCCCTTGGCCTGGGAATTATTCCATCTTTTCTGTTCTGAAGTTTGCACCAGTGGAAACTTTTGAAGGGAGAAAAGGACCTCTCCTTGAGTCTCAGCAGATGAACTTAAATGGATTTGTCTTGAAGAGGGATTTTATTGTACTTCTGAGCCTTTTCAGGAATTGAAAAGCCCCCTTGTCCCTTAAGACAGTTTTTTTTTTTTTTCCTTTAGTGTGGGGGTGGAAAGACAATGACAATGTCCCCCTTTCTAGAAGGGAGTAAAGGTGCAATCACAGTTTGGAGGAAAAACCAATAGCCTAAAATATTTTATATGTATGTACGGTTACATACTTCTAGGGCAATCAGGAGCCAAAGCGTGTTAACGTCTTGCTGTGTGTCAGGCACTGTGCTGGGCATTTGTACATTCATCATCTTATTTTAATTGTCAGGACAGCCCTGTGCAGTGGAGATTATCCTCATCTTACGAAGAGGACACTGAAGTTCAGGGAAGATCAGTAACTTGCTTGATGTCACATAGCTGCTCTGAGAGGTGGATTTTGAATGCAGGCCTGCTGACCTCATCGTCCTATGCTGTTTAGCTTTTTTTCTTTTTATACAGTCTGATTAGATGACTTGATTTAATTGTACTTTTATTTCAAGGTTTTGGATAAGTACATGGCTCAAAATTCAAAAAGCATCAAGGGAACACACACAAGACTTTCATCCACGCTGCCTCCTAGTTCCCCAGATCTAACCGATACTATTAATCATTTATGCAGAGGAGTTTTATGTATATACAAGCAAGTGTGTGTGTGTGTGTGTGTGTGTGTGTGTTTGTATAAACCCCCTTTTTACATAAATGCAGGCACGTTCTGTTCTGCATTTTTCTCTAACAATATCCTGGATATCTTTCCTTAATAGTGGTTTAAGACCTTCTTCGTTCTTTTTTATAATGATATTCCATTTTCAGCTCTCTTGTGTCTTGATTTTTGGTTTGGAAACTAATTATCGCATGTATAAGTTTATAACTGGAGGGACTGGGCTTGAGAAAAACAGCCTAGTGGACACATGAGCCCTCCATCCTTTTAGATTCCTGGGTTAGGGTGCCAGTTACTTCGTCAGAAAGTGGTTTAGACTATCTGGTGTCAGTTCCCACACAGAAACTCTCTGCCCTTCCTAGAGCAGAGAAGGAATCCTTTGTTTGAAGGGTTTTCACAAAACCAGTTAAAGACCGATGCACTGGCCTGCAGTGTCCTTTATGCAAAGATCAACTTCTTTTAGAAAGAGTTTGGCCTCACAGATGACTTGTTTCGTTCCTGTTGTTGACGGTGACGAAAGTGTTGAGCCCTGTCTGCTAGGCTCTTCTCGTCTGTTAGCTCATTTGCTCTTCACATCCCTTATGTCAGGTGCGCTTGTGTTGTTCATCTGATGTTTGAGTGGCCCGAGAGGAGAAACTCTGCTTTCTTCCTTCCTGGACTTGTGCTTCCAAGGATGACTACAGGCTGGTGCTCCCAGTTTCGTGTTTGATGCTAGCGTGAAACCAGGGCCTGGGTCTGCCTTGTTTACTACGGTGTCCCCAGGGCTGAGCCCCACGTGTGATTGCTGTGTATCTGTGACGTGGCAGAAGGAACACATGAGCAGCCGCTGACTTACGACAGTTTCCTCCTGGTAAAGAGAGGAGGCAGAATTTGAACCCTTGTCCTCGTGAACGGATTGGTTTTCATTCTGGCTGACTTTTCATTCTGGGGTCCTCATTCGTCCCAGGGCTGCTTGGCCGAAAGGTGGAAGGCGTATCCCCCCAGATTGTAAATTTTACTGGAAATGGGATTTTTATTTAAAATGGTACACATGTATTATGGAGTAGAATGTAAAACTGGCGTGAATTATGAAAGCAGGAGTAAGATTTCAGAGAAATTCTGGGTTTATAGCAGTCCCGTGCAAACGACACACTCAGACCGCAGTCTCCTACTTGAGTTCATTGAATATTCTGTCTGGGTTACACTTGTGGACCAGTTTGGGAAGCCCATCACTGCCCCACCATCTCACATTGCAGTCCGTTTGCTGGAGATTCTGTCTTTGGGTTCTCACGTGAGTTAGCAGCCCAAGGCCATGTGTGACTGCCTTCATTCCGATCGGCTGAGAGGAGGGTGGCTGGGTGGAGCACACCATGGTGTCCCTTACAGACAGCTTGCCCCCAGCAGTTGTGGCTCTTTTGTAAGAGCCCTGAGATTTTCCACTGAAACGAGACGGGCAGTGATGTGGCCTCCCACTTACCCATCCACTTGTTGTGTGGTTTTTTTTGTGTGTGTGTGTGTGTTTTTTGAAGCTGTAACACGTTCCCACTGCTACAGCCACCACATGCATGATTGTAAACAACCAGAAGTAATTGCCTCGGAATGGCAAAAGCAAACTGCAGAATTGCTTGTAAATTTGCTTGGCGGAGGGCAAACAATTTTTAAATCAGCCTCACTTGTATGACATTTATGCCTCGATGTTTGAATGCGCTGGCTGTTAGATGCTTGGGAAATTTACATAATTGTTCCAAGTCTTGAGAAATCCAGGGCTTTCTTTTGAGACCACCAGTGTTTAATAATTCCCTTCTCCTTGTGCCCCGAGGCTAATGAGGTTTTGAATCTAGCATCTGCCTATTATAAGCATCGTGTAAGTTAGTCTGTGCTGAAAGTTGTTTCCCTGCCGCAGACCAGACGTTCGTGTGTTCTGTGTTTTACATTGTTTCTTTTCTTTCCTGATCTTGACTGGAAGAACATCGAACTCAAGGTGGAAGTAGAGAGTCTGAAGCGGGAGCTCCAGGAGAGAGAGCAGCTGCTCATCAAAGCCTCGTGAGTACCTGTCATCCTGTCACAAGCTCGCAGGGCACCTGCGGTCCCGGTAGTGGAGGCTGGGTGGGGCAGTAAAACTCAGCCTTGTGCTTTCTAAGCCAGTTGGCTCCCGCTGGGCCCTGAGGATGCCAAGGAGGTGTTCATTTTTATTTAATTGTTTCTCAACAAACTTGAAGTGTAATATACTTAACGGGGAAAGCGATCCCATCTTAAGGGGACAGCGTGACGACTTTTCACTAAGCAAACACAGCTCGTGGGGCCACAGCCCAGATCAGAAACCAGAACATCACCAGTGCCCTCAGGAGTCCCCTTTGTGCTCCCAGAACTTAGCCGTCTCCACCAAGATAACCCCTGTGCCGACCACCGATAGCAGCGTTGCCTGGTTCTGCCCATTTCTGAACTTTGTGGGCATGGACTCGGACACTACGCACGCATCCTTTTGTGTCTGGCCTCCTTTCCTCAGTGCTGTGTTTGCGCGGTCCATCCATGTCCCCAATTCTAGTGGTAGCTCATTCGTTTTCATCGCTGTGAAAGCCCTAGGGGCTCACAGGGGTCCTGAGGGGCTCCTGTAGTGAGTGAGGCTGGGGGGTAGAGGGGAGGGCTTTATTCAGAGGAACTCGTTTCTGTGTCTGGTCGGTGCATTGCGGTTTCTTGTCATATTTTGTTTCAAGGAGATGTTTAAAATGCATTTGAAAACTATTATTTTAGCTAATCACAGAATTAATTTAAATATTTATTGCACAATAAGGCCAGTTTAGAGAATACAGTTCGTGACTCGATTGGTTATCCATTCATTCGTAAACACTTAGCATGTAATTGTGCCATGGACTGCTGCACTGGACTAGGTTCCTGGGGATGCAGTGGTCATCCAGGCAGACACATGGGGCTTGTGTTCTAGAAGGGGCGATGGCGATAGAATACTTGGAATGATAAACCTATGGCTACAAAGCGGGAGAAGAGCCGTGAGAAAGATAAGAGCGGTGAGTGCTGATCGAGCAGGAGCAGACCTGCGAGTAGAGATGTGTGGTGAGGAAGGGGCCCTGAGGACGTGGCGCTCAGGTGAGACCTGGGGAGCCCGCAGGAATTAACTGGTGCGCATGCAGGTCTGGGGAAATGTGGGGAGTCTGGGGCATCTCCCTCTTGTCCTGGAGGGTCTTGAGGCCACAGCAGAGATCATCCCAAGATAAATGGAAAGCAGGCATGGGTTTTGAGCAGCGGACCATCGGAGTCTAGTTTTGTAGAGGTCCCTGTGGATGCTGAGTGGGAAGTGATTGTCGACAGAGCACAAAGGGAGGCGGGGAGACCAGTTAGGAGGCTAGTCTAGGAGTTTAGGTGAGAGACTAGTGATGGAGATGGAAGGGTGGGTTAGAAAGACATTTGGTGAGCAGAATCAACAGGGCTTGATCATGGATGGGAAGGGGGATGTCACGGATGACTCCTAGATTAGGGCTAAAGATCATGAGCTCTGTTTTTAAGAATGTTCACAGCGACTTGACTGCTGCGGCTTTCTCTCCGCCAGCTCTTTATCCCACACACAGCTCACAGATGCTAAAGATGTTCTAGCGTTACCACGGCTGACCACTTGTGCCACCTGTCCCCTCCCCGTCCAGATGCCTTCCCTGGTCCTTGCCTGACATGGAGGCTCGTGGTGACTCGCACAGGGCTGCCTGGAGCCCGCATTTCACTGTCCTCACAAGCTTCTCTGGCACAGAGTCACACTCCCATACGTGCGCAGCACTTGATTGTCTGTCTTTATTTATTTATTTTTATCTTTTTTTGGAGGGGAGGGGAAGACCAGAGAGAGAGGGAGAGAGAGAATCTCAAGCAGGTTCCACGCCCAGCTCGGAGCCTGACGCGGGGCTCAATCTCACAACCCTGAGATCGTGACCTGAGCTGAAATCAAGAGTCAGACACTGAACCGACTGAGGCACCCAGGGGCCCCAGCACTTTATAGTTGATAAAACACTCTTACATCCGTGTGCATGCCATCATTCTCCTGGGAGCTGGGCAAAGCTTAAAGAAGACCTCAGTTTAGAGAGTGGGGGATTTAGGCCTGGAGAAGGGAAGGGCCATGATGCACACTGCTTTAGCAGGTGATCAAAGCTGGGATTCGAACACGAGCCCCTAACTTCTGGTCCAGCATTGGTTTCGTGTTCTTTTCTTATTCTCCTGTGTGTGATTCTTGTTTCTCCAACATGACTCCATCTCCTCTAAAGCCAAGACAAGAGCCTTTTCTCTGTCAGCGGAACGTAGGGCTTCTCAGCCGTTCCTCCTTTGTGGGGCCTTTGTGCGCCTTGCCTGCCGTAGGACAAACACAGTGTCTACCACATCCCTGCGAAATGTGCCTTTCCCTTTATCCTAACTGCCCAGCACCTCCAAGCGCATGTGTGGTACATTCTTGTGGTGGAAAAATAACCTTTATTAATGCCCTCAACTTCCTTTTACACTTTTATGGTGGTTGTTTTTATGGGGGGGGGCAGGGGTGGGTGGGAGATAATGCGACCTGTCACAGGAAAAGTCCCTGCTTTCTCTCAAGAACTATAATTAGAATGGAAAGAATCAAGAGGAAGTGTTGACAGTTAAAAGGGGTAGCAGGGGTGGTATTTATAGACGGGTTTTTTTTGTATCAGGGGAAGGCCGGATCAGACCACTTTGTCCCACCCTTGCCTCGCCTTAGGTCTTACTCTCTATTGTGTCTGTTGGCCCAGGTTCTATAAGGAGAGACAGGGTAGGGGGAGTGAACTGGCATTTATTGAGATCCTACTTTGCCCCAGACCCTGTGCCAGGCACTTGACATGCTTTATCAATTTCACAACAATGACGTGAGGCGGCCGGTATTCCCATTTGAGTGCGGAGAAAACTGGGCCTCGGAGGAGTTGGGGGCCCTGCTCAGGTTGGACACAGAGCTGGGATGGGTCTGGCTCTGGAGCCCACTCTGCCTTGCTGTGGAGTAAACATGGATGTGTGCTGGCTTTTCATTGTTATATTTATCAGTTACTATGAGGGACATTAAAAACAAAAGCCGACATATTGTCGGGAGTAAATTTTATCTCTGTAGCTTTAAAACACAAACAAAAATAATAATTCCATTAGTAGAGGAAAATTGCACCATACTGCTGAGTATAAATTTTATTGCTACAGTAACTGTAAAATACAAAGATGATAAATGAAAAGTTGGAACATTTATTATTGGGAATATATTTTATTGGTATAACTAAAATGCAAACAAACTGAATAATACCAGTACTTGTTAAAAATTGTAGTCTGCCTCTTGACAACATATATGATTCTGACTATAAAACACCAAGGTTCGATCTGGGCCGATAGGAAGGAGACGGTCGTTGGGGTGCAGGTCGGTGGGGGGGGGGGGCTGGAAGGAACCATTCCCTAGAGGAGGCTCTGTAAAGCTTAGAAGACTTGCAGTGGTTATTGGGAATTCGGGGCTGGAAACATCCCATATCCAAGGCTTGGGAAGAAAAGCCTCTAGTGTGGAATTTTTTCAGCCACATGTAAGACCTGTTGAGGAGTGATAGAAATGACTGGATCCCTGTGAACTCCGGATGGCACGGATCGAGAGATGAGCTGAGGGGGTGGGGGCCGAGGATGTTTCGCGGCGTTAGTCAGGAAGTGGCCGTGGTGGCCTTAGTTCTGGCCAGAGGATGACCTGTTCTTAGCTCCGAGGGGTAGACTGAGGCCTCTCACAGCATCGCAGCAGTGGCTGTGGTGGCCTCTGGGACAGCAGGCGGCACTCGGATGGGAGAGGAAGGGGCACTGTGCTGTAGCCACCGCTGTGTTAGCACAGAATTCTCAGAGGTGGTCATGTCACTCTTCAGCTGAGGAGACTGACATGTAAGAGGTCACTGACCCAGAGGCACACTGAGGACATAATAGAGATACTTTTGGAAGCAAATCTGTTCAGGCTTCAGAGTCCACGTCTTTCAGTTGTTCGCATTGAATTCCATTAAAATGATGTCATGACACCGGGGCCTTCTGAAGGCTTATTGGTGAAAGGAAGCGCGATATGAATCAAGTCTTTATTTGCAGGCAACTCATGTTGGATACTCGGGCAGCAAGGATGGCCCTCTTGACTTTGCATTGTTCTCAGTCAAAAATTCACATGGCCTGTACATGTGAGCGTCTGATCGCATGGCTCTTGGTTGGGAAAATTTCATATACCCCAAAGTAGGGCACGGGAGGCTGGCAGTGAGTACGTCTGTTCTGTTGCAGTTTTTCCGAGAAACCAGCTTTAGGTGGAGCCATTTCCTTTATTATTCTGCCGTCTGGAAACCTGCAATCATTTTAGAAATCTGATGAGAACTGCGCTGAGTGTATGTCTCACAAATTCATTTCTCACACTGTTTTTCTTTTGAGGAGAACCAAAATGAAAGGCATCTGTGGTTGTGGTCCTGCGTCCGATTTCGGTGTGTCATGCCCACCGCTGCTCGTCCCCGGGACAGACTATCCCGTGGTGCCACAGCAGCGCGAACCCTGCATTTCACGGAGCGGGGGCTGCTCTCACAGACTCCTCTGCTCATGCCCTAAGTGGTAGCTGGTGCTCACAGATGGATCGTGCTGTATTTAAAATGCCTTCCCCTCCCGTTGGCAAAAGCTGATGTAGGAAAGCCTTGATGCCTCCAATGTATTTTTGTGGCACGCTGCTCCTTTGCACGTTGGTTTGTCAGACCAGCTCTCCCCCTCTCCTGCCACGGCGGACGGGTGCTTTGTTGGAATTGTCCTGGTGGGAAATTTGGCAATAGCTATTGAGAGTCTTAGAAGTGTGCCCGCCCTTTGGCCCAGTAATTCCGTTTGTAGGAATTGACCCTAGGAAATCACTAGATGGTATACATACAAGGATGCTTTTATTATAGCATTGCTTATAATACAATAAATAATACCCCTAACATTTATTTGAGTCCTTTGTAGTGGGCTCTATGCTTTAGAAGTGTTTTCAGGCAAACGTGTAAAATCAGAAATCTAATTTTTTTTTTTTTCCATCTGAATGTTTTGAAAGTAGGGAATTGAGGTATGTCAGCTGTACTTCAGTAAAAAAATAGGGGATTGATTTAATATATTACAGTACATTTTACATAGTGAATTAATGTGTAGCCTTAAAAAATGATAGAGATATGTATTTATTGACCCAGAAGGATGTTTATAGTGTATGAAGTGATAAAATCAGATCATAGATACGTGATTCTCTTCTTGTAGAAAATGTCTGTAAGGCTTTATGCTAAAATGTTAACTTAGTTATTTTCACCAGTGAGATTGTAGATGATTCTCCTTTCTTAATTTGTGTTTATAGATATGTATTTTAAATCGAGCTATAACTGGCATGTAACGTGTAAGTTTAAGGTGTACGTGTTGATTGATTCGATACATTCATATATTGCATTATCTGTGTTTTTGAGTTACAAAGACTAATTAAAAAAAATAAGAACAGCACAGGTCTGTGGGAGAAATGATGAACAAATACTCCTTGTCTCTCTGGGGGCCATTGAAATCCCCGTCCCCACTGTCCCCACGTGGGTTTTATACCTTTTCCCCTTCTTGCAGCAAAGCCGTGGAGAGCCTCGCTGAAGGGGGCGGCTCCGAGGTTCAGCGGGTGAAAGAAGATGCTCGGAAGAAGGTGCAGCAGGTCGAAGATCTCCTAACCAAGAGAATATTCCATTTAGAAGAGGCAAGTCCGGAAACCCCAAGGAGAGTGTGCTCTGACAGTGGGCTGAGAGTGGAGGGGGCACGATTTTGTTCCTTTTCTCCTAAACTTTGGGAGTGTCAGCAGAAACGGGAGCCACCCTGTCGAGCCGCTCAGGATGGGCGGGTGGGTTCCAGCCCCGTCCTAGGCGCTTTGCGTATAGAATTTGTGACCTCACACCCTGCGTCCTGGCCGTTGTCTTCATTCCCACAGATGAGGGCACCCACGTACAGAAAGACTGACTAGTCTCAGTTTGATCCTGGATTTAAATTTGCAATGGCTGATTTTCAAACCCACACTCTTGCGGCAGCACTGCTCTTCTTCTTACCTAGGGTAGTCCCTTGATTTTACAGAGGAGGAAACTGAGGCCCGGAGAGGGGAAGCGACTCCCCTAACCGGCGCTAAGCCTGGAAGTGATTCCGATTTGCAGGCCGTCGCATGCCCATGCAGCCCTGTCCCCAGTACCTGGCCTCCATCCCACATCACCCCGGTGTTCACCGAGTGCCTCTTCTCGGGGAGACACCGCCTGGAGCCCCTCCTTCTGCTCATTCTCAGGCGCTTCCTGTGACCGTGATGGGAGGCAGGTTGTGTCCTGGCTAAAAAATCTTGTCTCCTAGATGTTAAAAGTTTCCACCCACGTTAAGCTGGTATTCAGTGACAGTGGTTACTTCATTCTCGGTCTTTGAAGTCTCTTGGCCCATCTCCCGTTCTCCACCTGAAACCCTGGCTCTTCTTAGATACGAGGAGGGATGGCAGCCCAAAGTGCTTCTGGATACAGAAGGCAGATGCCGTGGGACTGTACTTTGCAGCCAGGGGTGGTCTTTTCCGTTCATGGTGCTCGCACTGGCCCTGTGAGGGGTCTAAAATACAGACGAGGACACAGCTCTGAGAGGCAGGGAAACTGAGGCTTAGTCATCAGTGGTAGAGCTGGAACCAAAACGAGAGTCTTCTGACCCCAAATTCTGATTTTGAGTTACAACGTCGTTGTTGGTTCGGTCAGCTTACGCGCCCCGGGAAGCGCCGCCCAGTGTTTAGGGTGCCAGCGGGACCTCCAGACCGTGCTGGGTTGACCCTCTGCGCTGTCGCTCATTAGCCTGGTCCCCTTCTGTAAAGGGAGGCTGGGGACGTCTGCTTTGCAGTAGTGATTGTCCTAACAGCCGTGGTTCCAGCAGCATGTGGGGGGCTGCCACGTGGGAGGCACGCGTCTCAGCCTTTTCACGCATCCTTTCCGTTCATCCCTTCAGGAAGCCTGTGACAGAAATACTTTTATCATTCTTTTTAAAAACAAAAACATGATGACTCAAGCACAGAGTGGCCACGTCCTCTGCTCGGGGTCACACAGGCAGGAACGCCAGGTGCTCCGGCTGCGGAACCTGCATTCTAAACTACTGTAGTGTGTCTCTCAGAGCGTGACTTTTTCGTGTTAGGTGAGGAACAGAGAGAAGATGAATCAAGCTCCTTGCTCAAAGCCTGGCATTTAAGAGGCACTCAGTAAATAGGTTTTGTTTGTTGTCTCAGAATACCGGGAAATGATTTTTCCCAGCTATCACTGCGCTTGGGAGAAGAGGCTTTGTCCCCCACCTGAGTGGGGGCAGTGACGGGGGCGGCCCGTGGAGGGAGAGGGCAGGGAAGAGGAAGCCAGTGTTTCTTGGAGCTCCCTGTGATGCAGCAAGCGTTTGACAGAGTCAGAGCAACTCCTTGACGGGATGGTGGTGATCCCTGTTTTATAGATAAGCTGGGGCTCAGAGAGGCTAAGTGACTATCCAACGTCCCACAGCAAATCATCTTTGTGACGTAGTCAGAGGCCGTGGGCACTTGGAGATCCAGATCTGCCCCCAGGTCACTTTCCTGAGCTCCAGGGCCCTTTCCTCACGTGGGCACTGCCTGCGTGATTTAGATAATCTCCTTGTTGGCCTTTCTCAGCTCTCAGGAAGAACGTAGTTTTTCACCACCGACGTCACCTTGGAGATACAGAAAATGTACTTGAGAATTGTGTAGTCATCATCTTGAAAGAAATAGGGAGGGGGCCGTGGGGTGTGGGATGAATTTGTATGGAGGTTATGGGGACTCCAGAATTTATGTATGTTTAAGTATTGAGAGGCACATTTCTCCTTGTTCTCATTCAAGCTGTAAATATTGATCTGATTTTCAAACCCAAAAATACAGTTTTTGTAGAGGTGAGTCTTTTCCATTGGAAATGCCTATTACTCTTCAGGATACAAGAGGGAAAAATGGCTGGCAAATGTATTTATTACTGATTCTCCCCATGTATAGTACAATTCAGGGAGGGGAAATGTGCCGGAGAAAAAGTCATAAATATTTATATTTTAATCCAATTTTCTTTCAAAATGTTCCCAATTGTACTGAAAAATTGCATCAAATGCATTTAATTTAACTCTAGGATGTGAAAGCTGCCCAAGCGGAACTGGAAAAGGCCTTTGCGGGGACAGAAACAGAGAAGGCTCTTCGGCTGAACTTGGAAAACAAGCTTTCGGAGATGAAGAAGAGGCATGAGGGGGACTCGGACATGGCCGTGGTCCTGGAGCAGAAAGACAGGTCTGGCTCTTATCTCTGCGACGCTGACATTTGGGCAGCGTGGCGGAAGGGTATTCCCTTGTTCCCTTCCTGCTCCTTTATCCCTCCTTTCTCTGCTTGCTCCCCCACAGTGAGAAAACCTGGAGTCAGATTAGGGTGGAGGGAAAAGGAATAGGGTAGGGATATGAGGACAGGGAAAGAATTATAGATAGAAACTCCTGCTGAAAAGTTCTGTTCAGATACTAGACGTAGCCTTCAGTTTGGCTGTGAGCTTCCTGGTAACCAAAGGAAAGAGAGAAAAACAGTCTCGATGAACATAAGTGAGCCAGGAACTCAGGAGAAACCCAGTTTTACTTGACGTTGTCGGGGAGAAATTTCTCTTGTGAATCTTCCCAGGGGGAACAGGAAGTGATTATATCCCCACAATAGATGTTAGTGAGTTGTGTGAGACCTGTTAATCATCATGTCTTTTTAAAGATTTTATTTATTTGAGAGAGAGAGGGAACACAAGCGGGGGTGGGGGTAGGTGGGCAGAGGGAGAGGGAGAAGCAGACTCCCCGCTGAGCGGGGAGCCGGATGCGGGGCTTGATCCCAGGACCCTGGGATCATGACCTGAGCCAAAGGCAGACTCTTAACCGACTGAGGCACTCAGGCGCCCCTCATCACGTCTTAATGCAGGTTGAGGGCCCAGATTTGTACAGTGCAGGGGCCAAAACAGTGTAGACGGAGTACAGAGCTCTCTATTGGTCCAGGAGTAATATGAGCGCCATGTACTCCAGAGAAATGGATGGGCCATTGGGCCTTTAGGCAGTCTTTGATGCTCGTGTCTAACGACCAGACTTTTGATCAAAACTGGTTAGGAGAGAGTTGAGGTTTTCTTCTTTACCATGAACCTTACGTTTTGATACTCTTGCCTTGCTTTGCTGGTCACTAGCTGGAAGGTTGTGTAAACTAAATACAAGTGAAACTTCCGGCTAGCCTGTGACCTGTCCATTGAAGAGCCAAGCTGGTTTGGAATTTGACAGAAATTGTTCTAAAGCAAATGATCTACTTTCCTATTTCCTTAAATAGAGGATACTGACTCTGGTTCCTTTTTGTTTTGGTTGCCCAGTGACTCGTGATTGACAGGCCCACCGTATCGTTTGGGTTCTGGTGCTTAGTCGCCCCAATTCCCCAACTGCTGTTTGCCTTTCTTTCTGCTTCTTTACTGTCTTACGAGATTTGAGTCTGCAACTTGTTTTCATGTTTTAGGATTATCTATAAAAGAGGAAGGAATAGGCTCTGAGGGAGGAGCCGTGGTTTCCACTCGCTCGGTGTCCTGGCTTCAGTGTCTGGAAGAGCTAGCATTTATTTGGTGTGCTGAAACCTTTTCTTAGCTTTGACCTGGAAAACTGAAGTTTTGGGGACGAATCTCAGGACAAGTCAGGAAACAGAGATCTGTGTGAGGTGTAGGACCTCAGGGTTGAGTGAATGTTTTTCTCGATTACATGGCTAGGAAGTGAAGCCTCCCGAGATGGGTGTTTTTTGTGGTTTTTTTTTTGTTTTTTTTGACTGGGCCTCCCCCTCAGGGTAGCAGCCTTTCTAGACACTGTACTGTGAGAGAGTCTGGAATCCTTCTCCATACACATTATTTATATGTTCCCTTGTATCTCTCCCAGCTGATGAGTGGTGAAGCCCTTAGAAGGTTTACAGATTTATCTTTCCTGGGGGACCTGCAGGTCTCCAGCAGGTAAATTTTGAAATAGGGAACCCAGGGAAGAGACTAGAATGTGCAGGGGCAGCCACCAACGAAAAAAAGACAGAATTCCTGGTGCCGGGGAAGAAGGGAGAGGGCTGGGGGTAGGTGTGAGAAGAGGTCGTGGGCGAGAGCGGATTGGAAGGGCCCTGCGGGGTCCTGGCGGAGGCACAGCGGTTAGAGCGTCGGTCTGTTGGGTCATCGTGCCCTTCGTTCAACAGGTACTTCCGGAGCATCTTCTGCTCGGTAAGTGGTGGTTAGAGTGTAGGTGTGTCCGTCTGTTGGGTCATCGTGCCCTTCGTTCAACAGGTACTTCCGGAGCATCTTCTGCTCAGTAAGTGGTGGTTAGAGTGTAGGTGTCAACGGTACAGCCTGGGTCCTTCTCCTAGGGAACCTCATGTCAGGGTGTATGCTTGTCATCTAGCTAGGTGGGAGGAGTGGAGGGCAAGAGCAGAGTGAGAAGGGCCAGATGGGTACATGCTGGGTTAACCTAACATCTTTCTAATTTCGTTTAGAGGGATTAGGAAAGGCTTCCCAATGGAAACATGAGGATAAAGGAGGAGTTACTTGGAGGAAGAAAGAGTGTTCCAGGCATTGGGAAACATAGGCATGGAAGTTCAGAGGCCAGAGGGCACACAGCATGACCCAGGAACTGACAGAACTATAGCATGGCTGGAGAATTGTGTTCTGGAAGGGAGGTGGGAAGAGATGCGGAGAGGGAAGCTGGCCAGATCATGTGGGCTTTGTTGAATAGTTTGGGTTTTGTCTTCAGGGCATGTGACAAGCTGCTGATGATTTTTAAGGGTGGAAAGGGGGTGGTGTCGGGGTCAGACTATAATTTAGAGTGATCCCTCTGGCTGCCCCTGGAGGATGGGTTGGTGGTGGGGCTGGGTGGGAAGACTGCCTCTCAGGCTGATGGAGAAGTCCAGACAAGAGATCATGGTGACCAGGACTGAGGTGACAGAACTAGCATGGAAAAGAACAGGCAGAGATGTTTGGCAGGTAGAATTGACATGATGGCTCGAAGGGCTTGATCATTGATGGGTTTGGGGATGAGGGAAAAGGCTGCAGGGATACCTCCTCACCCAGGTTTTAAGCATGAGCAACTGTGGGATGGTGGTACTGTGTGCTGAGTTTGGGGAACGAAAGGGGGAAAGAACAGATGTTTTTGGGTGGGGGAATGGGAAGATAAGCTCTCATTTGGGACATGTTGGGTTGAGGGATCATGGACATCCAAGAGTAGAGTCTAGAAGGTGCTTGGGTATGTGGATTAAGGCTAGACTAAAGGAGCTGTACGTGCATTCGTTTACCAGCTACGGAGCGTGGCCTTGGGTTAAGTGCCAGGAATGGAGAGAAGAGCACTTTCTTCCTTAATATGGCGCTCTCAGCGTGGGGGAGGGGACAGAGGTGAAAAATGGCGTGATTGGTGTTAGAGGTAAGTTCAGGGTTCTGTGCTGTGCACAAAAGCAAGGTGGTGATCAGCTGTGCTTGGGCGTGGGGGAGGGAAGGCACGCGCAGAGGAGGGTGTGGAGCCTGGCCATGTCAAGGTAATCAGAGAAGAAAGTGGTCTCTGTTACATATGCCACAGAAGCGTGGCTTCTCATCTCTTTGGAAGGGGGAGTTTGGGAAGCGTTAATGCTTATTGAGTACTTAATGCGGTGTAGGTGGTGGGGTCTCTCCATGTGTGGGTGGTCAGGCTGCATCTTCTTGGGGTTTCCCAGAGGCATGGCTGGATAAGGCACAGAAACCTGATTTGTCGGTCCTACCAAAGCGGCTGTCTCTCAGGGGCAGATGTGCCCCAGCCACACTCCCAAAGGCCAGTGCAGCAGACAGAGGACACCCCTGGATTTCTGCTCACGTGGGGTGTGGGCCTGTCTGTGGTGGAACTCTCCTGGGACTAGGGTCAGTATGTTCCCTCCCTGAGGCAGGCCTGCCCACGAGCTAAATGGAGGTCAGAAGGTGAGCTGCTAAGCAGACTTAGGACGGGGGTGCGCGGGCTTGCCCTTTTGAGATAGATCCGGACGTGCCGTACAGATTGGCCTGTTGTAGGGCAGGGCCCTGACTCGGATGGGCGCTGCTGATGTCTTTCCGGGCTTCCTCCACCCTTCTGAAAGCTATGTGCTTTAGCTGCTTGGTCTCCTGCGATCTGACCTTAGAGCTAGCCTGTGTCCTTAAGGCAGCTATCACTGAGGAACCTCGCAGGTCACATGTTGCCAATAGATATGTTTTATTTGGCCTACACAGCTCTTTTAAAAGTTTGAATTAGGGGTGCCTGAGCGGCTCAGTTGGTGAAGCGTCTGCCTTTGGCTCAGGTCATGGTCCCGGGGTCCTGGGATCGAGCCCTGCGTCGGGCTCCCTGCTCAGCGGAGAGTCTGCTTCTCCCTCCCCGTCTGCCCTTCCCCCTGCTTATGCCCTCTCATTCCCCCCCCCCCGCCAGCAAATAAATAAAGTCATTTAAAAAAGTTTGAATTAGTTGCTAATATTTAAAAAAAATCTAGTTTCATGTAAAAGTTTGGCTTTCCAGCTTCCTTTGAAAACCTGGAAGGTGTGGCAAGCCTGGGCCATGGTCTTGCTGGATGCAGGCCACTCCTGTGGATGGCCCCGTGCTCTGGTTTGGCCACAGTCCCCACAGGCCTGCCTCTCTCGTTCCCATCCCTACTGGAGCTTGCTTTAAGGTAACTAACACAAATCAGTTTTATCAAAGTGTAAGTTACCTGCAATACGGCACATCCATTTCAAGTACACAGTCAGTGACTTTTACCTCTTCAGTCGGTTATGTGGTGATTTCAGAGTAGAACCCCTAGAGGGCGATCTTACTCCTCTGTCCAGGATTTGGGGGCATTGCGCTGGTGCTGCCCGGTACCCTCTGTGCCTAAGTGGCTTAGCCTGTTTGCGATGCTGTGACAAAGTACCACAGATTGGGTAGCTCACGAACAATAGAAATTTATTTTTTACAGATCTGGAGGCTCGAAGACCAGGGTGGCTGCATGGTCGGGTGAGAGCCCTCTTCCAGCCTGCAGACTTCTCACTGCATCCCTGCATGGTGGAAGGGGTGAGGCTTCTTTCTGGAGCCTTATTTGTCAGGCACTGGTCGCATTCATGTGTTCCACCCACGTGACCTACTCTCCTTCCAAAGCCCCACCTCCTAATCCCGTCATCTAACGGGGTTAGGATTGCAATATCTGAATTCTGGGGGGCCATGGACATTCGGACCATAGCACCAGTGCATTGCCGGCTGCTTTTAACTACTTTCCGCTGACTCTTGACCTTTACCCTGGGAGCCAGGGAAGCTCTCTGACTCGCAAGCCTTTGCTCTTGCTACCATTCAGGTTGCTTTCGAGGCTTAGCTGCAGAAGGGCTCTTTGGAGGGTTCTCTGACAAAATGCTAATTGTTGAATGTTAAAAAAAAGTAATAATTATAGCAACTGTCATTTGTTGAATTGTGCTATATGCCTGGAGGTGTGTAGGGGCGTTTTAAATATTTTATCTCTAATCCCTGTGAGCAAGTTATCCCCATCTTATAACTGAGGATTGAGGAAATGCGGATGGATAGAAGTTAAATAACTTGGCCGTGGTCAGGGAGCATAATTTGGTGGCCCCAGAAGGTGTTCAGCTGTACCCGAGGGGGGCCCTCGGGGTGGTTGGCACGGTTTCCTGGAGGGGAGGTAGCGCCTAAGTCAGGGGCAGGGTGATGGGCGTGTATTAGCAGGCGGCGGGGATGGAGTCGTGAAGGGCATGCTAGGTGGAGGGATGAGTGTGAGCGAAGGTCTGGAGGCACAAGACGGCCTGGCTTTGGAGAGAGCTGGACGTGAGGCTCCTGGGTGGTGAGGGGGCGGGCAGCGGCCTCCTGCGAGAGAGGAGACTGAAGCTGCTGGCAGGGCCTCTGATCTTCTAGGCCCGAAAGCTGGGGCCTTACCTGCCTTGCTCACGAGTTTGGCCTTTATCTTGAAAGTTGGTGTACTTTAAACATTGCCCTGAGAAGCCAGAGACGGAGGTTCTCTGTTTTTGCCCGCTCACCGGGACGGTTCCGCTTTATCGGTCGTGTTCGTTCAGGCTTCAGCACCCGATTTCTTTTGCAGAGAGGATTCTTGGCCAAAAAAATTAGTAGTCGGCTGCCGTCAGTGGTGGGGGCTGTTGAAAGTCTGAGCACGGGGGTGGCTTGATCAGACCGTGGTCTGGCAGCTCGGAGGCTGGATCCCCTGGGGCCAGGCTGGAGGTGAGGGGACTGTTGATGCACGTGAATTCTGGCCCTTACTCGCTGACCTCCACGGTGCGATTCCACTTCTGTTCAGTCATTGGGCATGTCTACTTTGAAGATGCCTGGCCCCGTTTCCTGCCTCCTCCTGCTCCACTGAGCTAAGAGAACAGCTTAGAATTAATATTTAAATTTTGTTCGCTTTTAGACTGATTGAGGAGTTGAAGCTGTCTTTGAAGAGCAAAGAAGCTTTAATTCAGTGCCTTAAAGAGCAGAAATCTCAGACGGCAGGTCCTGATGAGAGTGTGTCATCTGGGGAGCTCCGAGGACTCTCTGCTGCTCCGAGGGGAGAACAGGAGAGAGGAGCGGAGGTGAGCCGGCGGGGTGTGGAGGGGGACTTTAATTAGCACCCCGGACTCCTCTGTGGCAGATGGGACGCACACTCGGTCCCCACGAGTCACACACAGACTGCTGCCAAGTATTAGCTCCCCGGCAGCTGAGGAATTAGCAGGAACCTCCTTTGTCAGGGGCCCTGGCATGTTTTTCCCCTTCCAGCCTCGGGTTTATACAGAGTCGGTTAAAAAAACAGTCCATACCTGCTTGCCTCTGTTTTACCGTGTGTGGATTTGTTGTTGCCTGGGGATGTTATTTCATCCTTTGGGTTTTCTTGGGATAAAACTTAGTACCTGCTTTACCTTTGTGGTTAGAGGCCGTTGGGGGGAGGGAACTAAGTTGTGTGGGGCCCGGCATTTAACCCTTCTGGCCACTCTGCGAGGGTCCAGATCACGGTCCTCTCGTGGAATTTAGAAGCGGGCCCAGAGGAGTAGTTGTATTTTCCTAGGCTCCAAGAGGTGGGTTGCTAGGACCAGACCCAGAGCCTCCCAGGGGTCCTCCCTCCCGTACACGAGGTGGCAGCCTCCACGGCAGCTGCAAGGGGGTGGCCAGGGCCTGGAAGTGCAGGTGGGCCTCGCTGAGCCCGCCCAGTTTTTGTTGGGCCGGGGGTGGCTGCTGCATGGGCCACATTCACAGTGTGGGATGTTCCAGATGCTCAGGGAAGGTCTTGGTTTTTTGTGGAGCAGAGTCTTCTTCGTCGCTATCACGGCAGTGATTTCTGCAGCCTCCCTGGTTAGTTTACGGCTGTAATCAGCCCGCGTCTCCTGCTCCTCCCTTGAACCCCGTGGGCCCTGTCCTTCTGTTGGCCCTTTTCATCAGCCAGTGGCTCCGTGGTTCTCTGTGGGGCTGGCGATCAACCCACGTGGCTTGTGTGTCTTTACATTTCTCTTCCCTCGGGTGGGACGTCAGGTGAGACAGAGAGGAGTGGACACTTACTTCTGTGACTTCCACAGCAGTGGGGGAAAGTCAGGAAATGAGATGCTCCTTCTAATTGTTCTGGGGCAGCTGTTGGATTGTGAGTCCCTTCCAGGTGCCAATTAATGCCTTTTCTCAGGCTGCACAAACGGAGCGCCGGAAGGAGAGACAGCGCTTTGAAGAGAGGATCCAGGTATGTTGATGCAATTTAAAATAATGTACTGAAGATTTATCCTTGCCTCTTGCTTTTTCCTGAGAGCAGGAGATGGTTCGGCGTGACAATAGCTGTCACGTAGGGACTGCCAGTGTGTGCCATTCAGACTTTCAGGACTTCAGAGAAGGTGTCTCAGTATTGGCAGTAGTTCTGTGAGGCAGACATTCCCATTGCGCGGATGAGGCTTGTGAGGCTCGGAGAGGCGAGGGCCCTTTCCCAAGATCAGGTAGCTTGGAGGAGCCCTCGCAGGGATGCAGACCTGCCGCTGCTCCGTGTCCCCCAGTCCCGGCAGCCGGCATTTGTACGGCGCCTGCCAGCTGGGAAAGTGCTTTCCGTCCATTATCTCATTTGATCCTCACAACAGCCCGGGAGGGAGGCAGCATGATTATCTTTAGAAATGAACTCAGACTATAAATGTGTATGTTCAGTCTCCGTCAAACCAAGTTCTCTGCTAGCTTTTGTAGCATTAAGGAATGAAATTAATGATCTGTTATTTCCCCCAAATAACCTGGTAGGGTTTCAAAGACTCTGATGTGACTGTATTCAAATTCCAGAAGGCACTGGAGTCCTTCCCACAGGAGTAGCTGTCACCGTCTTAACTGATCTGATCCCCTTCTTCTCACCCAGCCCCGTTGCCGTGAGCGTTAGTGCCGTAGCTGGGAGCTGCCGCCGCCGCGTTCAGTTCTACTTGGAAACATTAATCACACGGTGACAGGAATAAGATAGAATAACTGCATTTGAGTGTGCTCTTACAGATATATTTACAGTGCATTTTGGTTGGAACGCATCAACTTAGTGAATCTTTTTCTAATCTAATTTAGGCACTTCAGGAAGACCTGAGAGAGAAGGAAAGAGAAATTGCCACAGAAAAGAAAAATAGTTTAAAGAGGGATAAAGCCATTCAGGGTCTAACCATGGCATTAAAGTCAAAGGAAAAAGAGGTATGTGGTGAGTCTCATACACCCGCAGTGAGATTTTTCTTTATTAGCTTCTGTGGCTGGCCTGTCCTACCCTGAATTTTTAGCTTTAGGCAAAAAATTTATAAGAAAGCTGGGGTGAGTAGAGGGGATGGGAAAAGGGCCCGTTAGTCCATTAGAAGTGCCTTTGGAATGTCCAATCTAGTGCTATCCAGGAAAAATACTATGTAAGTTACAGGTGAATGTTTGAATTTTCTAGTTGCTACGTTAAAAGAAGTAAGAAGAAACAAGCGAAATGAACTTTAATAATATATATCCCAAATGTTATCATTTCAGCATGTAATCAATAAAGCAATAGTAGTGATGAGGTGGTTAGCATCTTCTTCGTCTTAGTGTCATGTCTGAAGTGCAGGTGTGCTTACAGCGCATCTCATTTCAGATGATCCAAATTTCAGGTGCCCTGCAGCCACAGGTGGCCAGTGGCTGCCATATTGGATGATGCCCGATCTTCTAAAGACAAGATTGAGATGAGGGACTTCTGGGAGGCAGGGCTGTGCCTTTGAGCCAGCTAGCTACTTGGGCTGTTGCCTTTGGGATTCAAGTTTGTGGCCCACGGTTCCATGCTATTTTATTATTGTTAGCATAGCAGTCTGTTGTTTTCTCAGTAACCGAGCGAGGCACGGATACAGAGAAGAAAACCCAGCCCTGCTCACAAGTCCTGTGAGGAAGAAAGACAGAGTGAAGGCGTGGTGATTGAGGGATGTGCAGGGGGCTGTGCAAGTGGAGGGCAGGGGATCTGATCCAGATTAGGGTATGTACGTGGCGAGCGGTCCTCGGAGGAGAAGGTGTCTGAGCTGAATCTTGAAGGATGAGCAGGAGTTGGTTGGGAGGGGAGGCAGAGGGGAGAGCACGGGTTAATCCCTTAAGTTAGGAAAGAGCCTGATAGGGGTTTGTGGAACCAAAAGCATTTTGAGGTTGTCCGGGCATCGAGCGCAGAACCTAAGGGAGGCTAGAGAAGAAGCCGGTGGGGTTGCACGGGGCCAGCCAGTGGGGGTGGAATGAGTCATTTTCGGCTGTTTGGGTGACATGCCACCGGAGGCTCTTCAGCGGGAGGGGTATGATCACATTTGCATTTCAGTGAGGTCTCTGGCTGTGTCTGGGGAGTGGCTTGTAGGAGGGAGAGAGTGGGGGTAGGGAGACCAGTAGCAGAGGCGAGAGCCAAGAAAGATTGAGTTAGAGCAGTGGTCATTGCTAAGCAGGAATGGAGGGGCGGGGCTTACTCAGAAATAGTTAAAAACTAGAAGTAAATTTGGGGAATTTGCTGAGGGGATGTAGGGCCGTGAGAAGGAGCAGTGGAGGACGTCTCCTGGGGTCTGGCTGGAGTGGCTGGGATGTGGTGGTGCCACCGACTCAGTTGACAGCATAGAACATGGAGAATGAGGGCAAGGTGGGTGCGGTGGTGGAGGGGATGAGTCTTTTTGCGAAGGGTGGACTGTGAGGGGCTCGTGGACCACCGTGGTGGGATGTCCAAGGGGAGATGGGTACGTCAGCCCCAAGCCTGCAGAGAGCTCAGGCGTGAGTTACAATTCCAGGAGCGGGTCTGCCTGCTTGGGAGCGTGTGGAAGGGAAAGAACAAGGCCGCGCATGGGACCACAGGGGAGAGGAATGCACGAAGGAGACAGGAATGATCGCACACAGACGAAGCGAACCAGGAGACGGTGGTGCTGCCGAAGCTAGAGAGGGGAGAGTTCGCGTAACCACCAGTGTCAGGTGTGGCAGAGACTTGGCTCGTGAGAATAGCAGTTATAATATCTACCATCGTGTAACGGGGGAGTTCAGGGCGCAGCTGAGGCTGGAGACTTCCGTGTAGAGTGGCACCAGTGGAGGGGCCGTTGTGGGTGCTGGCCGAGTCCAGGGTGTGGCCACAGGCGTCACTGCTGACTGCGGTACAGGAGAAGGTCAGCAGACATGAGAGGTTCCGGGAGTGGCCAGGCCCCTCTCTGTGGGCAGCAGTAACGTAACGCTTCGTCGCGCCGGGCGTGATTCTAGCACCAGTACCCCTCCCTTCACTTAGCCCTACTGATGTTGGAGTTGGGTGAGGAGTGGTCTCCTCGTCTTCTGGTTGCGGGAATTGAGGCTCAAAGAGATGAAGGACCTTGCTGGAAGTCGCCCAGCTAGTGAACGGCCAGAGTAGGAGTCCCCCTTCTCTGACTTCACGCCTTCCCTGACCACGAAGGCCTTGATCAGAAGACGGCGCCAGGCCGCGGGAAGAGCCCTTGAGCTGTGCGCAGGGAGGAGAGTCCTGTTGCATACCTGGCTGCTGTTCTTACTTTGACGCAGGTGGAAGCCCTTACCTCTGAGATCGAAGAGCTCAGTGCCGCCTTTGCGAAAGTCACAGAGGCCCCCCCGGAAGCACAGACACAGAAATTCCAGGTAAGCGTGCGCTTGACCCCTGGGGACAGTAAGATCTGGCAGCGGAGAGGAACCCAGGAAAACTCTGCGTGGCCTGTAGTAATGGAGTTCCAGTCTCATTGAAGGACATTCTCTTCCAGCTCTAGGGGCTTCTCTAGCCCCCTCCTCACTACGATAATGGCAGTGGTGGCAGCGACCCCCACGGTTAGGAGACTGTGCAAGATGTGTGTTGTCTCCTGTCATCTCCACAACCCCGTGGGGAAGGGTGTTATCATCCCCCTGTATTGGTGGGGTTTTTGAAGCTCAGCGAGGGTGGGCAGCTTATTCACTGCCACACAGCTCGCAAGGGGCAGAGCCAGGATTTAGATGTAGTAACTACTGATGGTAACAGCTGACGTTTGTTGAACACATACTGTGGGCCAAGCCCTGTGTTCAGTGCTCTCTGGATTAGCTCGGGGGATCTCTACAGCAGATCACGAAGGAGGCACTGTTAATATCCAGGTTCAGAGAGTCAAGTAACTTGCATAGGGTCACAAAGTGGGAAGTGAGAGAGGCAGGATTTGCCCGAGAGCCGGTCTCACTCCCAGGCTTGTGCTTTTACCTGCCCCTGCCCCCGCCCCGCCACCTGGTTTCTTTAGTCCAGCTGCTCCCTGCCACGTGTCACTTCCACACCTTGATGATTTGACCTGCTTTTTCTCCTTTTTTCCCCCCAGCCTTGTACTCCAAGGACTCTTGCTGGTCACCTCCTTGATGTTCCACCTTTTTGGTTAATTTTAGTTTTGTGTTTTTAATTATTTTAATATTTTCTTGCCATGTTTCTAGTTTCTCTATACAGTGTATCCATATTACTAATAATGAGCCAATAAGGTTCCATTGTCTGAGTAAGCCCCATACTGCTTAAAGCTCTCCCTGCCACCTCTCCCCCATGGTATTTTTGGTTATAAAGTAGAAGTTAGAAGTTAAATCTAATTTAAGACTGCTTGATTCCTAAGATTCATGTCCCACGTCTTATCTTTTGTAGAGCTCTGGTTCACAGTAAGAATAATTGAAGTAATTTGGTTTAAATCATGGTGCACTAAAAGCATAGGCAAGTCTCTGCCTTTGGAATCTCAGATTCGCCTCCCCCACCATTTGGTTGATGAAGTGGAGCTGGGATTACACTGAGGTGTTTTTTTCTCCCCTTGCTTTGAAAATGACAAGTTTTAAAAGCTGAATTCTTAGGAAAACCATTGATATTTCCTACTGCTTGAGAAAAAGAATCTGTTGGCAGTTGACAAGCATAGAGACCAGTCGGACATCCCTGTAATCGTTGCTATTTTGCTTGTCATGTTGGGCCTTGAAGGAAAGACACTAGTCTTTTTTTTTTTTTAAGATTTTATTTATTTATTTGTCAGAGAGAGAGAGAGTGTGCTTGCACAAGCCGGGGGAGGGGCAGGTAGAGGGAGAAGCAGATTCCCTGCTGAGCAAGGAGCCCGACGTGGGACTTGATCCCAGGACCCTGGATGGTAACCTGAGCCAAATGCAGACGCTTAACCGACTGAACCACCCAGGTGCCCAAGAAACTAGTCTTATACATTTAAATGTTACCTAGATTTATCACATAACATTTATTAATTTCCTAACCGTCAGTCCTAGTTGAAAGACTTTCAGAATGATTTTGGAGGCCTTGTCGCAGTGTTGGCTGGGTTTCTTGTCTTGCAAGATACAGAGGTTTTGAACTTTTGGAAGTCCTTAGGCTCTGCATGCCTGCTTGGCTGTTCCGAGAGTGCTCCTTTAATCCTTACCAACAGAGGTAGCATGTTTATGGTTTGGCAGGTTGTTGGGACTTGAACTCAAGTCTGACTCCAGAATCTGTATTCTTGCCACTGTTCTGATTGCGTGCGTGTGTGTGCGCACGTGTGCGTGAGTGTGAGTATGCGAGTAAATGCATGCAATGTGCTTATTTGGGCTGTTTCATTACAAGGTCTGCGTTGTTTGAATGTGGCATGGGCCCTTGAAAATGTATTTTCTTTCGCATAGTGGGACTTTTTGGGGATGTCATGGGATTTGAACTAATCGTGCCTTGGGTAGAATGGCCAAAGTTCACAGGGTTGGGTTAAGCCTGACATTGAGATGACAGCCGTGATACTCCCATTCTTGGAGCGGTTGCCACAGTGCAGAGGTGTGAGTTCTAGTCACAGGTGTGCCTCTGTGAAGGTTGCAATGTGGGGTGCCGGGTGCTACCTCCAGACCCGTTAAAAAGTATGTATTTGCCAATTGGAAATACAGGTTTCCCCTGCTATCCAAAAGTAGAGCTTTCGTATGAAATCTTCATCAGCCAAAATGGCATAAAGCAAAGAAGCAATTCCCATTAATTTGCATGGGAAAATGTTTGAGCATTCTCAGACCCAAAAAACAACCTCTCTTTTTTAGGCTTTTCTGACACCTTAGGACACATCATCTTGCTAAGAGATACACAAAATAAATCAAGATAAAGCACAGATGGTCGCAGGACACCGCTGCTCGGAGCTGTGGTGGTTGAGAGGCTCGGTATGGTTCCCAGGCAAGGAGCTCGGTGGGGTCACCGTCTCTGCTCTGGGTGCCTCTGCCTCTGTAATGGCTCACTGCAGAACAAACGCGGAATGCCCTTTTCACGTAAACATTTTTTCCTTATTGAAGTGTAGTTGACCTACAATATTATATTAGTTGCAGGTGTAAAACATAGTGATTGAACGTTTATACGTATTACGAAGTGATCACAATAAATCTAGCTACCACCTGTCACCACGCGTAGTTGTTACAGTGTTATTAACTGTATTCTCTGTGCTGTACATTACGTCCTTGTGACCTATTTTATAACTGGAAGTTTGAACCTTTTATTAATCCCATTCTTCTGTTTTGCCCGTCTCTCCACCCCCTCTCCTCTGGCAACCACCGAATTGCTCTCTCTATCCGTGAGTATAACTGGGTGCCTTTTTTTCATAGAAGTGCAAATCCTCTTCTGATTTCTTTTGGTTAGTGAGAACAGGTGCTATTTAGGTCTTTTGGAAAAACGAAGTGGCGTAACTCGAACTTCTCAAGTGGGCAAACCTGTGCATTATTTCTCCTCCCCTCCCTGCTCGGGTATAAAAGTAAAATTGCACATTGTAGGAATTTATAAAATACTTAGAACAGTGGAAAGAGGTTGATAGATGTCACCAATAAACTCATATCTAAAGTGGTTCACTGTTAACACCTTGACTCTTTCGATGTGCGTTTACACATACATATAACCTTTGAAAAAGTAGATGGGATCATAATACCTATTTTGTTCTATGATCTTTTTTTCATCTAATAGTCTTATCATGACAATATATATAGATCTACCCACTTCTTTTTTAAAATTTTCATTTTGGGGGCGCCTGGGTGGCTTAATTGTTAAGTGGCTGCCTTCGGCTCAGGGCGTGATCCCAGCGTTCTGGGATCGAGCCCCGCATCGGGCTCTCTGCTCCCCTGGGAGCCTGCTTCTTCCTCTCCCACTCCCCCACTTGTGTTTCCTCTCTCGCTGGCTGTCTCTGTCTCTCTGTCGAATAAATAAATAAAAATCTTAAAAAAATAAAATTTAATTTAATTTTCATTTTGAAATAATTGTAGATTCACAAGCAGTAGATTTCTGTATATTTTATCTAGTTCTCCCAAAGGCGACATCTTCCCTAACTTTAGTAACAATATCACAACCAGGACATCGGTATTGGTGCAATCCAGGTTCTTACTCCGATTTCAGCAGTTGACATGCACTCGTGTGTGTGTGTTTATCCCTATGCTTTTTAAACAGCCGCATGTAGTCCACGGTATGTATGTACCGTATTATTTTTACTGGGGTGAACGTGGATGGGACATGTTTTTGAATCTTGACTCTGCTCTTCACTACCGCCGTAGCCGTGCACAAGATATTTGAGCTCTCCCAGCCTGCTTACCCAGCGTAAAATCCGGATAATCACACTTAGGTCACATAATCCTTACAAGGATTACAGGAGACAGGATACCTGGGCACAGATAGTAACTCAGTAAACGTTGTCAACTCATCCTTAAGTTGGGTAGTATCATCTTCCGGCATAAAAATATAGTAGTTACTTTGGTCAGTTTTTCAAAGTCTCTGTTAATGGTGTTGCGCAAATAGCTTTCAGTTTGAGGAAACTCTCCGCAGTGTCTCTTGATTGGGAATGGAAGATCGTGCACGCGCCGGGCCATAGGAGCTAGATTTATGGGACCCGCAGCCCCGGACACGGGACTTTCAGTTTCACCTTTCATGTTCACGACAACCCCGTGAAATAGAGATTTCACAGACGAGGAAGTTGAGCTGCAGAAAAGTTAACTCCTCCCAAGTCACGTAGCTAGAGCTGGGCTTTGAACCCTGGGCTCTGTGACTCTCTCTTTATTAGACTCATGTTTCTGCACTGTGGGCCACAGTGATTTGGCTCGTACGATGTTTGGCCTTGAGTTTCTGGCTACGTCTAATTGTGCCAAATGTTTGCTGCCCATTTGTAAGCCCCCCTCTGATGACACGGAATTCAGAAGGCAGTGTGTCACACAGGAAAAGGTACAAAACTTTCCGAAGTGTCTCAGAGGGCCATTTAAGGAAAACTGAACATGGAAAGTATCTTTATGGGGTGAGTATGCATTTGAACTTTTTAAAAGAGGCTCTGTCATTGTTATTTGCACGATAACCCACAGAACGTTCATCACTTTATGATAACTATTATTATAATCGTCACCATGGCTGGCCTGTGTTTAACAAGCTCCTCATTAGTGTTCCTGTGTGCAGGCTTCCTCTCCTTGAATTCAGTCTTTTTTTAATTCTTGCTAGTTTATTGGTGTTAATTGGAATGTTCCCTGGAATGGGCGCGGCAGTGTGGTGCTGTGGAGAGAGTCCCAGACTTAATCACTTACGGTCTGATGACAGGCTCGTCACTGAACAGTTTGAGCCTCAGTTGCTTAGATGGGGACGGTAATGTGTCCTTCGTAGGGTTGCTGTGAGAAGTGGAGATACAGTGTGTGCAAAAGCACCTGGTTAACTCCTCCTGTGTAACCCGTGCTTAGTAAAAGGTAACATGAAAATGGCTCAAGATGAGCATTTTTCCTATCATTGTTTGTCTTTTGTTTTTTGAGTTTATTTAAATAAGCATTGCCCCGGATACTTTTTTTTAGGCCTCGTGACCTTGGTTTCCCATTCTGTTTAAAAATTTTGATTTTAGGGGCGCCCGGGTGGCTCAGTCGGTTAAGCGTCTGCCTTCAGCTCAGGTCATGATCCCATGTCCTCTGGCTCCCTGCTTAGTGAGAAGCCTGCTTCTATCTCTCCCTCTGCCCCTTCCTCTGCTCATGTGCGCGCTCTCTCTCTCTCTCTCTCAAATAAATAAATAAATAAATATTTTGATTTTAAAGGAAAGTAAAACAGAAGCTTCTATAAAATCCACTTTGAAATGTGAATGGGGTTCGCCCCCAGTCCCTGTTGCTAGGTCTTAAATAGCAGTGGGGAAACCTGGGATGGTTGGGCCTCACCTCTCCCAGATTAACTGTGGCTGTAGCCTACCTCTCCTGACAACTAGGACTCAGCTAGCATTGGTGGTAGAGTTGGAAAGCCTGGAACGGCCAAGAAGCTGGAGCTAGTCCCTTCACCCCGAGTTGTGGCCTTGACAGCTCACGTGTCCCTTGTTTTAGAATTTTTAATCATGAGCCTTTGTCTAATCCAAAGAACAGATTAAAAAAAAAGTTTATTTCCCCCTGATTATAAGTAATATATATGCTTCAAATTTTCTTTTGGGGGGGCTAGAAGGAAGGAAAAAAAAAGGGGAATCAGGAGATCACCCAGCCACGCTGTTAACATCCTGATGTTTTTCTTTCTCGGCTTTCTCCTATGCATAGATTTTATTTTTTAGAGCATTCACAATTTAATCTTTATTTTTTCGTATCATGTGTGATTTGGAATATCCCCATGTTACACGTTTTTCCTGTTAACAGTAAATCTGTGAGGGATGACTGTCCATACGGCTTTTCCCCCCTTATATTTGGGATTCTTCCCCTGAGATTGAATCCGGGGAGTGGAATCATTGGGACGAGTGTGAACACGTCTATCCTGTACGCACATACTTGATATATATAATCTGTCCACAGAGAGTTACATTAATTCACCTTCCTGCCAGTGTACTTCTTGGCTTCTGGATGCTTGTTGGTCAGTTCTTGAAAAGTTACTATTAATTGTGTTGCTTTATAGTAAGTTTGCCAGCACTAGATACTCTCATTAAAACCATCTTGTTAAATCAAAGCTTGTTTTAATTTGCTCTTTTTGATTATTGGGGAGTTATAGTATTTCTTCAAATACTTGATAATCACATATGTGTTTTCTTTTCTACTAAACTGTGTGTTAATGAAGTAAGGATGTTCTGGACACGATTAACCTTTGGACTCCGCCGAATTTATAGCCGCTTGCAGTGGCCATGGGGCTGCCATGCCAACCACTTCTGCTTCTCCAGATGACTTTGGGTCTGAGCTGCTCTAACCTCTGTGAGCATTGCCCGTGCTTGGGTCTGACTCTGCCGGTGGGATGGCACCCTTCATGTTCTACCTTTTATAAATAACTTGTTGAAGTTGTTTTTCTTTTTTAAACCATTACAAAAGTAACATGCTCAGTAACCTTAGAACATTTGAAAAAAGTGGAAGGAGAAAATCATCCATGTACCCACCCAACTAAAGACAGTTTCTGACATTCTGTGCTTTTCCCTTGTAGTCTTTAAAAAAAAAAAAAAGCTTCTTTTACACAGTTGTAACCTTTTCCCCCTTAACATCAGCATCGTAACATCCACATGGTCACATGATCCTCACTCTGCGCTGTTTCAGAATCTTCGGATTATTTGTGCTTTGGGTCCTGGAGGCTGTTTATGTTAATCTTCTTCTTTTCGTTCCTTAACTCCCTTCCCCCCACTGCAAGGTGAAGAAGGAGCACAGATTTTTGGTCTGTTTAGTGTGCTGCAGAAGTCAGCTCATCCCCGTCTCCCTCCTCTCGTAGGGGTCCGAAGATTATGAGGCCGCTCTGCTAGAGAAGGCAGCCCTTTTGGCCCAGCTGAACTCCGAAAACCTCACCAAGAATGCAGAGAACCACAGACTGCGTAGGAACATTAAGAAGGTCACCCAGGAGCTGAGCACGCTGCAGCAGGAGAGGGAGAGGCTGGAGAAGGATTTGGAGGAAGCCCGTCGTGAGAGGGGCAGAGGCGACCACACCATCCGCGTGAGCCGCTGTGGCGTGGTCGGGCTGGGGCTCTTGACGGCTGTTTCTGGCTTTAGGGACGTCTTCTCTGCAGAAGACTTAGAACAGTCTGAAAAATGTAAAGGAGAGCATATTTCACTCATCCTCTCATGATCTTGAAATTTTCTCTTTCCCTGTCTTTCATATGCACAGGTGTGCGCGCGCACACACACACATTGGTATCAAGCTGGAAATGTGGTGTTGCGTCTTGTAATTCAATGTTCTCTTTTTGGCACGTTGCCATGTTACGAGTGTTCTTCAGAAACGTGTTTTAGTTTCTTGGTGCAAGCATAGTATTTCATCACCTGGATGTGCCACAGTTTCCTTAGTCCCTTACGGTAGAACATGTAGGTCGTTACACTTTTTTTTTTTTGCCTTATAACAAATGCGATAGCAAATGTCCTTGTATCTAAATATTTTTCCATCGATTATTTCCTGCTAGAGGCATGATTATCCGCTCAAAGAGTACTTGTGTTTTTAACGCTGTTATATAGGTATACTCAAATTGTTTCCCAGAATGATTATACCAGGTTTCTCTTTATGAGAGTGGTCCTTTTTTAAAGACTATTTATTCAGCATTGGATGTTAGCATTTAAAAAATTCTCTCTGGATTTGGTAGGCAAAAAATAGTTTATCTTTAAAAATTCCTATTATAGGGGCACTTGGGTGGCTCAGTCAGTTAAGTAACCAACTCTTTATGTTTTTTTATTTTTTATTTTTACAAGATTTTATTTATTTGTTTGTTTGTTTGCTTATTTACTTAGAGTGAATGGGGGAAGGGGGAGAGGGAGAGAGCCGAAATCAAGAGCCGGTTCCTTAACTGACTAAGCCACCCAGGTGCTCCAAGCATCTAATTCTTTTTTTTTTTTTTTAAAGATTTTATTTATTTAGTTGACAGAGACAGCCAGCGAGAGAGGGAACACAAGCAGGGGGAGTGGGAGAGGAAGAAGCAGGCTCATAGCAGAGGAGCCTGATGCAGGGCTCGATCCCATAACGCCGGGACCACGCCCTGAGCCGAAGGCAGACGCTTAACGACTGCGCTACCCAGGCGCCCCCAAGCATCTAATTCTTGATTTTGGCTCAGGTCATGATCTCAGGGGTCTTGGGATTGAGCCCTGCTTGGACTTCGTGCTCAGTGGAGGGTCTGCTTGTCCCTTTCCCTCTGCCCCCTCCCCCGCTTGTTCTCTCTCTCTCTCTCTCTCAAATAAATAAATAAATCTTTAAAAAAAATTTTCTATTATATTTAAATTTAAGTATTCAGCATCCTGAGAGTCATGTCCAGATGCATAGCCTTGGTGCTGGCAGGTGGGATAGGGTCTGAGTCTGAGTGATCGTTGACACGTTATGAATAACCATCGTGGGCACCCTGGACAGGCAGAGGACCTCACATGGACAGTCATCAGAGTAGAGGTCTCAACGGGAGCTTCCGGTACTACAGTTGAGTTCTCCAGTGGCTGCTGTGGGCAGGGATGTCAGGCTCCACTGCTTGAAATCCTAACTCTAACATGGACATGAGAATTGAAGTACAAATGTTTGTATATTTTAACAAATATATTAATGAACATCAAGGGAACGGTAATGGAAATTTAGAAAAATAAAACATCACCATGCCCCTAACACAACAACTCTTCCTGGTTTTCAGTGTCACCCTTCAGACCTGGTGCAACCGGGCCCCTAATCTAGTCTGGGGCTGACTCCTGTTCTGTGTTCTTTGAGCCCTTACTTCATCGTGGACATCTTTCTATGTTGTGTGGCCTCCAGAACGATCGTGCTGAATGGTGCATGCTCTTCACTGAATACAATTCACATGCTTCACTCAGCTGCCTGCTCTCTCGGACACCTTGGTTGTTTAAATGATGCCACAATAACATCTTTGGGCATAAAGGCATTTTCCCTTGAAGTTCCTAGGATTTGAGTGAGTTTACTAGGTCAGATGGCACTAATACTTTACACTTGTTAATCATGTTGCCAAAACATTTGCCCAAAGGGCTGGCCCAATTTACGTGGCCACCAGCGATCTTGGAGTGTAGCAGTTCACTGTGTGTTATTAAAGTATCTATTTCCTGTATGTTATTGACCACCAAGTGAACCTGGTTTAGATGTTGATGTAAGTATAAGACGTGACCTCTGAAAGTTTTATCGTTTCTAAGGGCGATGGAGATGTTCTACATGACAAAATGCAAAGCAGCTTAAAATCTGTAGAGTCAGTGCAAAAGATCCTTGTGGGATGGAGTAGTCGGGAAACCTTCCAGGAGGAGGTGACACTTGAGTTGAGTGAGAGGAATAAGGTTTGAGTAGTGTGCTGTATGGAGGAGGTAAAGACAAGACCGGCCAGATGGTCTTTGTATAGAGGAACAGTTTTCATAGTCAGGTCTCACTCCCTTACTGCTGGATAACTGCATCTTAGTTTAAAATAGCTTGTTCCCTCGTCCGCCTCCCCTCCCCCCACTGTCATTAGAAAAAGGTTCATTCAATAGAATTTGGATTGGGGACACACAACAAGTACATATATATCTCTATAAAATAAGTAATTTTTTTACATTATAACTTACTCTTACATCTGAAACGGCTGCATAGTATTACATCGAGTGGAGATGCCGTAATTTATTTTCCTGTCCCTCTGGTGTCAGACATTGTTTGGTGGCTCCATGATTCACTTATTCACGTAAACCTTGGCGCTTCTGGACTAGTGCTGGACTGCTGTTGACAGCTGGTCGTATTCCTGTGTAATGCGTACACATCCTTGTAAGGAGGCAAGCGCTGTTTGGTGAAGAGAGAAGGGGAACGTGACCGTGAGGAAGGGTTTGGGGTCCAGTATACCGTGGGCAGGAGGGTTTTTGTTTTTGTTTATTTTGCCAGTGACAGAAACCCACCTTGAACTAACTTAGGCAAAAGGAGGACTTTCTTGCCTGGTGTGGCTACAGTGCTGGAGGGACAGAGAGACTGGGACACGGCCCGGACCGAAGCTCGCGCTCTGGGAGCCGGCTTCTTTCTCTCGCGTCTCCTTACTCCAGGTGCTGGTGGTTGGACCATCGTTGCCGTCCTGCTGGGGTCGCATATTCCCAGCTTATTACGTAGGAGGAAGGAGGACTCTCAACACTCCATTGCCCCCGCTGCCTCCCTGTCAGTACGTGACGTGGGTCACGTACCCCTTCTTCTTTGTCAGGAGTGTGTGCGTGTGCTCAGGGGCGCACGCGCACGAGTCCCATCATTGACAGCCTCCTCTAGAAGCACGTGTTTGGGAGGGATGAGCAGTTACCCAGACCAGAGCCACCACTACCTACTCTAAATGCTTACCTCAGGTGGACATGACCGTGACCCAGTGCTTTCCAGCATCCCCTCATGACTTCTTTCCTCCATCAGGTTATGTCTGTGTTTCTGGTGAGATGGTTTGGCCATGGTGTCTTGCCTTTGGTGTCTGCCCTGCAGCACCGTGGTATCTCCATGTTACGGTCTGAGAATTTGGCTGTGTCTGTCTCATGTGAATGCTTCACACCGGACATTGGGGCGCTGGCTTGTTCAGCGTCTGGGGAGCATCACGGGCGGCGTTGTGCCTTCTGGTGCCGGGGTGAATGCAGAGATGGAGCGGGACCTGCTGGCCCTGCTCGTCTTGTCTGCCTGATCTGTAACAGGTCCTCTAATGAACTAGATTCACTCACCAGCTGCTGCTGCTGTTGCTTGTGGATTGAAACAAACAAACACGCAGACTTTTTAGTGGCCTCTCTTTTTTCTTTCTTTTTTGGGGGTGGAGGGGCAGAGGGAGAGGGAGAGAAAGAATCTTAAGCAGGCTCCATGCTCAACACGGAGCCCAAGACGGGGCTTGATCTCAGGACCCTGAGATGATGACCTGAGCCAAAATCAGGAGTTGGGCGCTTGACCAACTGAGCTACCCAGGAGCCCCTAGTGCCTCTATTTCTGCCCTGGCAAAGGAAAGGAATCCGTGCACGCATTCAGCAACATGGAACACCATGCAGGCCCTCTGCTGGGCGTGGGGACAGTTCCACAACAGCGGTGTGAACAGAGTACCACGAAACACAGAGCACGGAAGTGGCTTGCAGGATCAGAGAAGGCTCTTGGGAAAAGGAGCTTGTAAACTGGTTGGTTCTGAAGCTTGAGTTAAATAAAAGTTAATCAGTAGGCAAGGGGGCAGGGGGTTTTGTATGGAGAGCAAAGGCACAGAGGTATGAGAGCACATGGTGTTTTTGGGGAAACAAAACAATGTCCAATTTGAAGTCTTCTGAAGTATTATTTAGAACTTTAAAGATTGTAATTTATTCCTTTTGATGTTTCAAAAACATTTTCAGAGGTTTATGGGAAGTCATAAAAATGAGATTAAAAATAAAGGTAAAGGCATTCAGGTCAAGGAACAAAGAAGGTGGCTAGTGAAATGGAAGCAGAGTGAATAAAGAGAAATGCACGCTCTGGTGCCCAACCCAGTACCAAAGATGGGGGCTCAAATCCAGCTGTGGCTCCTGACAGCGAAAGTAATAAAGGAAATTCAGTTACACGGTCTCCAGGGTCTGAAGATGAACAGGTTAAAGTAAAAGGACAGCTCTGGCTGGCACTCAGACCCAAGGGCAGTATTGCCTCTGGTGGGCCGCTGGAGGGTTCTGGGAGCAGGACAGAGCCTTTGACGGTACCACCTGCAATGAGAGCAGTGTGGCGGCCCCATCTGCGCCGCCCAAGTCCGTGAGCTTATGGAGTACGGTTTCCAGTCCCTGGGACGGTGTCTGGCTGTTTCCCATTATTCTTGTTTCTTGGACAAGAACTGACAACTCAGAAATGTCTCAGCCCTGTTTATAGATGAGCCCCGACTCCGAGCCTTTGTGGGGGGCCTTCAAAGCATACTGGTTGTTGCTGTTGTTTTAGCATTCCCTGGATTCTTTCTGACGGTCAGCCAACCGGTTCTGTTTTGAGTGTGATCAAACCATCCTTCGCTCATGCCAGGGAGCCTTCCTGCCTGGTCACTGTGCTTGTACTAAGCTTTCCGGGGGGAGACGGCGTCTGTGTGGATGGGCGTCTTGCGGCTGGGGCGTGTGGGTCCACTGTGTCAGATGGTGCCAGGCACTGTGAGGTTTGGCCGCGATGCTCTGTTTGTCCTGTTCGTTCGCATTGCCTGCAATTGCCGCGACCAGCTGACTCAGCCCGTGGTATCCTTTGCAGTGGTTCATCCGTTTATCCGAGGGACATTTGTGGAGTGCTTGCAGCGGGGCAGGCACTGTCGGTAGGCTCTGGTGAATACAAGCTTTGGTTTTTACTTGGGAGGTCTTTCTACAGCCAGAAAGGTCCAAACATGAGGGTCTCAACGGATAGATCCCCTTTATTGTATTATACTTCCTTGCCACCAGAGGGACCCACCTCCCCACAAGGACTTTCAGGAGGCCTTTGCCACAGACCAACAACGAATCTGGTATTACCAAGTCGGTGTCTTAACTGTGATGTTGAACGTGTCCTGGTTTGTGTGGTTTATAGCAGGGTGCTACTCGGACTGTCACATCCTTGCCCCCACACCTGCACTTTGATACATTGTTTGGCTCCAGAGACTTAAGGCTCTCCTTTTAGTATGTACCTATGTGTGCACGTGCATGTGTGCTCTGTGTGTGTGTGTGTGTGTGTGTGTGTGTGTGTGTGTTTGGTGGAAAGTGATAGAGGTAAACCTTTATTTTAGATTTGCTCTTTCTGGTTCAAGCGTTCTGTATGCTGCTCGGGGTGGATGGGGGAGAGGAGCAAGTGCTAGTCTTTTTTTTTTTTCTCCTTTATAAGGAACGTATACAAGACATTGGTTTAGCTGTATTCCCCAGACTGTCTCATAATGCTCTCATCTGTTACAAGGCCTGTCATCCACTCCTCTGACAAGTGTGTGCTTCAGTACCTGGGCACTTAGCTCTGTGGGGATGCATTTGCTGGCTAAAGCCCAAAAATCTAATTAAAGTTGTACCCGTCACCCAGCTGGCTAATCCCATGTGCTTTGACAGGAGCAGGTTTAATTTCAGGGTAGTTCATCCTGAACCCCTCTGGTTTCACATGTGTTTGTTGATGGATAGCTCCAGACGAGATTCTGACAGCGTTCAGAGCATCCCTAGTGATCCATAGTCAAAACATGGCGTTTGGAGACAGTGTCTGTAGGCTGGTTAGGTAGGCCGAGGACCCCAGACTTGAGGTCAGGGGATTCTTACTAAGAATCACAGCTCCCCTTGCCTTGTTTTTGTTTTACTCAGGTATAACGAGTCTCAGTTGGAGTCCGTTTAGGACAACATGCAGTTGAAATGATCTGTGTTGGTGGAAGTTCTGTCTTTGCAATTTTCAGTCACTCTTAAGAGAGGCTGAGTGCAGAGACCAGGGTCAAACTGGTTTTGAGTCCTGGCTCTGTCACTGGCTAGCTGTTGGACTGTCAGCCAGTAACTTTGCCTCTCCAAACTGCGGTGCCTGTTTCTTGCTACAAAGACAGAGCTTAGGCGTAGGGATTATCCGAGATGGGGATAGCGATTATGAACATAATACCTGACACGTCTTGACTGATCAATGAGTAGTTGCTGTTTTGGTGATGGTGATGATGCTGCCTGCTGCCCTGGGAAGGAGAAACTTGGCAGTGTGAGCTGGTGTCTCTGGAGCCGTGGGTTCGAATGTCGGCGTTAGCAGGCACGCACTGCTAAGCCTCTAGGTCAGTGGCTTAACCTTTCTAAACTAAGGTTTTCTCCCCTACGACAAGGCTGATTATACCTACTTGAGGATGAAATGAATGAATAATAACATTCAGTCCACGAGAAAGCGCCTCCTCTGGTTCCTGGCGCGTAGAAGTGGATGCTCAGTGGATTGGACTCCTCTCCTTTCCTCCTCTTCTGCTTTTAATTGCGTGGCAGGTGCTGGCTCAGGACTTTGAATGACAAACCACTGTCCGCTGGAATCTAATGGACACTGTTGACTAATAAATGTGGTCTGCCCAGTTACCAGCCAAGTCAACAAAGCTGTAAATTTCTTCCTTGATCAACACTCACCTCTCCTTTGAAGAAAGTGCTTGTCTGTTCCTTTCCAGCTGATTGATCCTTCTAGGAGGGGAGGCAGAACCCACTTCGAGTGACGGATTCTGTAGTATCTCAGTGGCTTGTGCATGCGGCTGCTGTGGAAGCTGCTTTAAAAGGCTGTTTCCATCAGTTTTCACGTGGAATTGCTGTCGTCTCTCTGGAGCACAAACAGAAGGGCTTTCCCTTATCTCTGGTTCTTACTTTATAATTTCTGTGCCGGGCTCTGGCCTGGGCACTGGGAGTACAGGACTGAATCAGATCAGACACAGTCTCTGAAGGAATCTAGCAGAGAAATACAATAGAAACACAGACAAAGAGCTAATTAAAATATAGGATGATAAGTGCAGGTAGGGGGATCGGCCAAACACTTGGAGAGCACAGGGCCTGGAACTTGGTAAGAGCAGGAGGGGGTGGGAGGGAAGGCTTCACAGAGGAGGTGGATTGGAGCTGAGGCTTGAAGGGTAAGTAGCTGTTTGCTGCGGGGATGGGAGTAGAACTGCATTCCTGGTCGAGGAGGGCCAGTGCGGAGGCCTGGGGGGCATGAATGAGCCTGGCACAAGGGGGCACAGCGAGTGGCCTGGTAGAAAGGGCTGGAATGTTCCGTCACATCGTTCAGGTGGGGTTTTAGAGAGGTGTGATGTCTGTCGGCTAAGGGACCCAGCTGGGCCTTGAGCCCTGCCCAACGTGAGCCTCGACTTCTTTGTCCCTTGTCTGCCAGCTTTCTGCCGAAAGCCACATTGAGCTCCTCGCTTGGAACTTGTGCAGTCCTCACGGGCAGTACCACACAGTAGCACACATGCTTGTTGGGGCTCTGTGGCGAGCACGGTCTCATTCCAGTACTTTCTGTTTGTTTGTTTGTTTGTTTGTTTAAGCTTAGGAATTCTTTGTTCAAATATGACTCTCCCGGAGAGGAAACCTGAAAGCAGAGCCGCTCGGGGAGAAGTGTGGGGGAGGCCTGGCACTCCCTCCCCACCACGTCCCGCCTCTGCCGCAACCCCCAGGAGCAGCCAGGCTCCACGGAACCTGGCCTGAACACCACTGTCTCATACTAATTCTGGAAATTCTTACATCACTGGGTTCCTATTCCTCATTAAGATTTTGGAGAAGTTTCCTTTGTGTATTTAAAGGGAACCACTGAGCACTTTGACAAGTGTTCTCACTGTGAAACCTGAGAAGGTGGAAATTTGATGGATGAGAACCTTCTCGTTCTCCATCTGGCCTGAGATAAAACAAACCAGCTGACTGCAGAAGGAAGTACGAGGGCCTGGCTTTTCATTTCTAATGTGATTCTAAGATTATAGGGATATTTTATTTTTAAAATAATACACTTTTTTTCTTTTTCGGTCAGTCTCCCCTTAGAATGCCCTGATATGCAAAGGCAACGGTCAGCTCAGTGTTGGTCCAGAGTGCACCTGCGAATCTTAAAGGAAAATTGCCCATTAGGTAGAAAGCGAGGCCAGTCAGTCGATGTCAGCACACACAGATCCTGCTGTGGCTGCGCTTACCTGAAAGCAGGGTGGGGTCTGGTACGGGAGAGGGGTTTTCAAACTCTTACCTGTCCCTTTGTTCAGAAGTAGGAGCCTGTATGATGAACCCCATTTACTGGAAAGGAAGCACTCATAAGGATTTCGGTTATCTGTCTGTGGTCACAGAGCTCATCCACAGTAGAGCCCGGATTCAAGGCTAGCTCTGTGTGTCTTCACAGCCTAGGAATATTGAAAGAGGTTTGGGGAAACCACCCAAGATGATCAATTTTCCGTTCTGATTGTTTTGCTCAGGCGAGACATGCCGTCTCCACGCCTCCCCTAAACATTTATAACCGCACTGGTGCCGAGCCTGGGAGCCCGGCGGCTGCCTTTGTGTTGCCATGGCAGCTGCTCTTCCTCAAGGCCGCCGCAGCCTCAGCGCCCCCTCCCCGCAGGGGTCCTTCTCTGCCTGCCCTGCACAGGAGGTCCGGGATCCTTGGTCCCACCCCTTGCATTAGCAGGAGGGCGTCCGTCCCAGCCTGGCTATCCCAGCAGTCCTGAGTCCTTAAGAGACTGGAACCTCAGTTCGGGGCACTGGAATGAGTGACCAGTGGCATCCCGTATCGCAGAGTGGTTTCTGTTTCCTTGGTCTTAATAATAGTGCAGTTGGGTGGAGAGAGTGCAGAATTTGGGGTCTCACTGACTTGGGCTTGAATTTCAGTAAAGCTTTGTAAACATCTCTCAGCCTCTGTGAGCCTTGGTTTTCTTTCTGTAAATACAGGGCTCATAATATTTAACGTGTGCACGGTCTTTAGGGTTAGAGATGTTTTATGTAAAAGTGCCTTGACACGTGCGTGGCTCAGCTTGTGCTTGGAAAATGCTAGTTTCTGTTAGGGATGCGTATAATAGGAGAAGTACGTTGTACTCTCTGGTGTCCTGACTCTCCTTGAGACCCTGACTTAGGCTGAGGGCCCACTACCACCAAAAATATACACACACACAAATTTGCATAGGCTCCCAAGGACCCATTCAGTGGACCTCAGATTAAGAACCCCTAATCTCGAGGAATGACCCAGCAACGTGTCCTCTGTGGGATTTTGGAACAGGTCAAGTCTGTTAGTTTGGGAGACATGTGGGAGAAATGTAGCACATTAGTCACCTTTATCACTTAAAACATACACGGTCTTGATTTACGTACCTGAATTAAAATTCTATAAGCTAATGAAGTGGGAGAATGGAGTAAATTACTGTTGCACACACGCATATACACTAGAACTTGAGCCAGACATCAAAATAATGGTCTGATAGGTGTTTGTGCAGAGAGAGAACTGAATTGGGGAAATGGTGTAAGTAGACCAGTAATTACTGTGTGCATGGATGGTGCACACTTTTTACTTAGGACAATGCAGAAATATTTTAAGCTTAAAGAGCAGGCATGATCAGGGCCCCTGGGTGGCCCAGTCTTGCTTAAGTGTCTGACTCTTGATTTTGGTTTAGGTCATGATCTCAGGGTCGTTAGATTGAGCCCTGCCTTGGGCTCTCCGCTGATTGTGAAGCCTGCTTAAGATTCTCTCTCTACCCCTACCTGCCCCTCCCCCCCAGCAAATAAAGTAGGCATGATCTTTTTAGGATGATCTTTCTGGGATGGCAGGCAGATTTATTGTGAATTTAAAGATGTACCTAAATGGCTTCACACAAGATTTTGTGGTCCCTCTTATCCAGTTTTCAGAGGGAGGTTTCTAAAAGCAAGTGCCAGATGACTAGGTGGGTGGAGATCATTGCAAAAGAAATCCAAGCCCTGGTCATAGTGGGGACGTGAGCTGAGAGGCTTGCAATCGGAGTTGGAATCCGGCAGGTGCTGCCCCTTAGTGACTGTGACTGTGGGTAAGTTACTTTACCTGAGCCTGTTTCCTCATTCATAAAACGGGAGCAACCCCATCTACCTCTCCATCCATCCATCCATCCATCCATCCATCCAACAGATATTTACTGGGTGCTCTTCTGGTTATGTATTGTATTTGCCATTCCCAGGTGAAGCTGATAATGTTGTTCTAGGGCCCGTGTTTTGAGAATTCTGGTTCTTTTTGGTGGAAAATGCTATTTAGAGACTACCGTCTGGATACTATGGAGGGTGCTGATTTTAGGCTTTCTCAGTGAGAGGAAGGAAATAACAGAAAATAAAAGTTCATATTGATATTTCCAATTCATATTTACAGTGACATGTTTTAACTTAATTTTATATTTGTATTGGTATTCTCTTAGGCTTGTAGTCTTGGTTCTTATACATTAATAATTACTTATTTAATAAATATATACACACACACACATTGTTTCAGAATAACAACACACATATTATTTCTTCCAACATGATTACTGAAACAGTGTAAGATTTTCTGCAGTAGTCCCTTTTGTCCTTGGAGAAATATCCCACTAGGGGTATACAAATTACTTTTTTTTTTTTTTAAGATTTTATTTATTTACTTGAGAGAGAGCACAGAGGGAGAGGGAGGAGCAGACTCCCTGCTGAGCAGGGAGCCCGAGGTGGGGCTCGATCCCAGGATCCTGGATCATGACCTGAGCCGAAGGCGACGCTACTAATTCCCCTCTGTTTGGTTAACCAATCAGCCTGATACACAGTTAGATTTATTTTTTGTTCGTTTGCTCTGCTTCTAGGTTAGGAGATTTTTATTTTATTTTTTCAAATAGTTATCTAAACATTTAACTGGCTTCAGTGTCACATCGGTAAAATGAGTTCTGCTCCCTCCTTTTGCCTGGTTCTTTTTTATTTCCCTATAGGCAACCATTTAATTCATTTTATAGTTAAATACATGGCAGTATGTTATACATACTTTTTTTTTCTCTCCTGGGGTCCCTCCTGCCCCCCTGAGCGGTGTATTCTGAAGTCTGCTTTAGGGCAGTGCGTTCGTAGAGTCCTCATTCCTTTCTCTTGGTCGCTTCAGAGCGCTCTGCTGTGAGAAGGTGCCTTACCTTATTCCCCTACTGGGGAATATCTGGGTGGTTTCCAGCCATTTGCTCTTACGAGCACTACTTCAGTATTACCAAGAGCCTACATCCTGAGGTAGCTGTAATCACCCGGTTTACGGTTGGTTTTGTCTTTTTCCCCCTAACATTGTAACACAAGCATTTTCCGTATTAATTGTAAGTGTCATTATTTAAGATAATTTTTTATTGTGAAAGTAATATAGACTTATTTAGAGATTTTAGAAACTCAGAAAAATAAATAAAAATCAATTGAAAGTCCCCACAATCCCTCTGTGTAGGCATACTGTTATTATTTCGATGTGTTTCCTCATAGCCTTAACAATATTTTGTATAAAGATTCAGGAAACAATTGGTATCATATCATATAGTGTCTTGGTTGTTTTTGCTCATAATTGTGCTTTTTTTAGAAAAGATTTTACTTATTTTAAAGAAAGAGTGTGCTGAGGCGGCGGGGGGGGGGCAGCAGAGGGAGAGGGACAAGCAGACTCTCGCTCAGCTGAGCGCCGAGCCCGACATGGAGCTCAGTCCCAGGACCCTGAGATCATGATCTCAGCTGAAAACCTGAGCCGAAGCGGAAAGATTCTAGCGTCAGGTGCTTAACCGACTGAGCCACCCAGGCGTCCCATAATTATGCATTTTTTAAAAATGCCATACTCTTTTTAAAATTAATTCCTTATTTTTGAAAAAATAATTAATTCCCTGTTGTTGGATATTTAGTTTCTTTCTGGTTTTTCAGTATTGTAAGTAATGTTGCAATAAATATCCATGCATAAAGCTTTTGCCAGATTTCAGTTCATTCTTAAAGCTGGTTTTCATCAGACTTTAAAAGAGAAGGAAGAGCACATGGGTGAAATACGTCTGTTAGGTTGCTGTCATATAGCGAGCGCTAAGCAGCTGAGAGATGGTCATCTTGAAGTGTTTGTCAAGTAAGTTCTATTTTTTCTTTTTCTTCCGGTAGGACCTTAGAAATGAAGTTGAGAAACTACGCGATGAAGTGAATGAAAGAGAGAAAGCCGTGGAGAATCGTTACAAGAGTCTTTTGAGTGAAAGTAATAAAAAACTGCACAGTCAAGAGCAACTGATCAGAAGTCTGACAGGAAGCATCGATCCAAAGGACTTGTTGCTTCAGGTACCGTAACTTCTTTTTCTTTTGTATTTGGATCTGTTGACTTGGCATAGGCTGTTTTCTTTAAAAACTCTTTTGCAGAAGCATTTATATAAAAATAAGGCTGGCAAAAACGATGATGGTCTTCCCCACTTTATGTCAGAGCACTTCAGAGCTTCCTTTATGTCCTTTGGGCGTCAGCCACCAGCAAGAAGGGAAGGAACTTGTTCTGGGTCGTATGACCCGTCCTCAGTAGAGCCCGATGGAGGCCCTGGCCTGTTCCGCCCTAGGGCCCAGCCCGCTTCACCGAGGTGCTTCTGCTGTGTGTGCTGCTCTGTGGCGCGCCGGGCCCTCTCACCCCTCCGTGCTGTTCCTCTAACTGTCCCCGTTTGGTCTTGGAATACCCTTCCTGTTTGATCATGTAGTGAAGTGTTGATTTAGTGCAGGCTAACAGGTAACCATGGTGGAGTCAACACGGGTATTTAGCTCTGCTTCCTTGGAGCCTTGTAGAAGTGACAGTGGGGGGGTGAAAGATACAAGCCCTCTGCTCCATGCCTTTGGGGTGAAAAGCCAACAAGGAGCAAGCTGGTGTATCCTACAGAACCCAGAGAGGCTCAGCAGGCAGTGGAGGGACCTGGTCTCTTTGTAACCAGGAGATTTGGCTGGAATGCTGGGCCGTTAGGTGACTTTGTTCTCTTCACTAGCAGGAGATGGGGGTGGTTTCCTCTCTGGTGACCTTAAACCAGAGAAGCTCTGGCCTGGGGGGTTACCAGATGCACCTGAAGGCAGGAGTGGGTCTCTTGAATGAAAACGGGACTGAAGTGTGCATCCCCAACATTGAGAGTCCGAGGCGAGAAAAGACAGTTGGGTGTCTTCCAACAGAACAAGCATGGCCCCACCGGTCCTCTCTCAGTGAGCCTGCCATCGATGTGCTCTTTCCACACTCAGAGCTTCTGAACACTTTTCCCTCTAAAGGTGGGTGGATGGCCTGAGCTCCCCAAACAGGGGAAAAGTGTGTAAGAGGAAAGACAGACAGAACAAGGCTATATAGAGGCCATGGAAATGGAGGGATGAGAAGCAACCAGACAGCTTTAAAAGAACTCAATACTGTAACATCTTTAGATAAGAACTAAGATCAGGATCTGATTTAAAAAAAGATATTTGGAAAAGAAGAATGAACTATTGGAAATGAGAAGTATGATTACAGATATAAGGAGTTTAACAGGAGAGTTAGAAACACCAGAAGATAAAGTTGAGTGAGCCTTCCAGAAAATAGAACCCGACAGAGAAACAAACAGGTGAGGATATGAGAGGGAGAGGCCTGACTCAGGAGTTCCAAGATGTGACTGACAGGAGGTCCCGAGAGATGGGGCAGGCAGAGCAGAGGGAAGGGAACCCTCAAAGCAGTAGGAGCACTGCAGAGTGGAGGGACGGACACCTGTGTGTTGAAAGTGTCCCTCTGTTTCTAGCGCAAGTAATGGTGAGACGCCCACGCCCCAAGGCGCGGCCTTGTGAAATTGCAGCACACGAGGATAAAGAGAGGATCTGAAAGGTTCTAGAGCAAGGTGCAAAGGACCCAGAGCCAGAATGACATCAGAATTCTCAACAACAATACTGGAGGCCAGAAGGCAGGAGAGCAGGGCTTCCAGATTGCTGACGAAGAGTGATGTCCAGCCCAGCATTCTGTACTCAGCTGAGCCGGCAGCAAGAGTGAGGGCAAACAAAGCTGTTTTCTGACATTCCATGCCTAAAATCCTCTGCCTGCCAGGGACCCCCTGCAGAAAACTCCTGAACAGTGATCCCATACAAATGAGGAAGAGGCCCCAAAGGAGAGACATGGGATCCAACAAGTAGGGCATTCTCTTGGGGTGCGGTGACGGGAATGCCCAGGATGCAGAGAGCTTGTATTTGAACTCTTGAGACAGGGCCTCAGTTGGGATTTCTCCCAAGAGATGGAAATGGAACCCATCATTTACCTGATGTCTCTGGCTCCATCTAGAGGCACTTTAAAGTTCTTTTAGAGAGTTTAGAGATAAATCTACATTAAGTACCTAATTTAGTTTTATGAACTAAGTGAAGAAATAGAACAAAGCAGTTGTTACTGATTCCAAGGAAAGCAAAGAAACGAACACGAAAGGAAATACGACCACAGAAGGCCGGACGGGTGAGTCATGCACAGCGTTTGTGTGGTCCTAATAGTGTAAATGCGGACTGTCGATGGAACTGAAATTGTGTTGTAACTGTCAGGATAAGTGCTGGGGGGGTAGATACTCTAAGAGCTAAATCCTTAAACCTCTATGGTAGGAGCCAAGAGATAAATCTTATCTTAAGAAGTCGGTGGGATGCTTCGGTGGCTCGGTGGGTTGAGCATCGGACTCTTGATCTTGGCTCAGGTCATGATCTCAGGGTTGTGAGTTCAAGCCCTGTGTTGGGCTGGGCAGGGAGCCTACTTAAACAAAAAGTCGTCAGGCAGTGTGAGAGTAGTAATGTAATGTAAATAGCAGAAGAGGCCGAGGAGTTGTAAGTTGTTTTTTCCTGGGAGTGGGACCCAGAAGTGAGAAGTGTGGGGGAAGAGGGCAGTGTTGTTTCCATGTAAGCCGTGCGGACTGTTTGTTAAACAATGTGTATATGTATTTGGGCTTTTAGAAAAGGAAAATGAAAAGTGTGAGTCAAGCACAGCTGTATTATGGCGATTCTGGAAAGTCCGTGTTGGTTATTTGGTTTCTAGTTTTTCCTGTTTATAGTCTAATAGGTTTTTATAAAAAGTTGCTTCTGTTTCTTTCGTGTTTGTGCTCATCTAAAACATTTGACACGATGAAGTAATTCTGATAGGTACTTACGAATAAGATATGGTTCTTGCCCTTAATTTCTGACCTAGAGTAGACAGAGACCTCGTTAAGGAGTTACTAGGTTTTAAATAGTTAGGAATAGATTCTACGCTTGAATGGCCAAAAGACCAGAGAGAGGGTCTCCAGTCCTGTCGTGTTGTTGAATGCCACATCTTCGGAAGGGCTCAGTGAGGTGCATCCTCACGAAGGACCCTTTCACATGCGACCAGACCCCAAAACAACATTCACAGCCTTTCTTCCTAGGAGTCAAATCTCCTCGTAGATATAGATGGTTCAAGTTTTGTCAAGTCTGTGATGTTTCGAGAGAGACTGGGTTTTGTTGGGTTGCAGTATACAATTCCTCTAGTCACCACAGTGACCCTGTAGGATAGGAAACAGACCCAGAGATCACAGCTGGTCAAGGGGGACCCAGGATGGGAACCCCATCCCCTGGGACCAGGGCTTGGGCTTGGCTCTCTGTGCCCGCCGGGCGGCCTTCTGAGTGGTGGGGAGAAGGGCGCGTTATAGTGACTGCCACCACCCCTGCCTACGCCCTGGCCGCGGGCTGCTTTTCTCCTGGTGGGAAATAACTGATGCGCTTGCTTTAGGTTTGTAATCGCCTAATATTTGGATGATGGAAATTTTTTTCGAGGAAAATAATGGGAAGAAAAAATAAAATATTTTCCCTTAAAGAGTTTTGGACAATCTGTTAATATATTTTCTCTTGTTGAGAACTTCCTCATGGTTTGTTTTGTTTTCCTTAGAAATTCAGTGAAAAAGGTCCGGAAGCGGTACAGCACAGTCGTCCTTCACAGACCGGCGGGGAGCTCGGGGTCAGGACTGAGGGCTTACCAGCAAAGTGCTCTTTGCAGCGGTCACCAGGCGGCAACTGCATCTTCTCGGAGGTAAGCTTGACCGGACTTGGACGTCTGCGGGTGAATTCATGTTCCTTCTGACACGTGTGTGATAACTCCTCTTACCTAGAGCCCCTCCAATGCCTTCCTGCCCACGGTCGAGCTTATAAGAGGTAGGAGGAGGGTTCCTAGTCTGTCCGCCTTATAGATGGGTATCCTTGGGCTGAGCCCTGGTATTTGTACCACACAGGAAATGGGTAAGTCACTGCTCATTAGAGGCGAGCCTCGTATTTGCTGTCCCAGGGTTCACCTCTCAACTGTGTAATCTCTGTGTATGTCATTTCTATGTTAAGAAAATTTTCCTATTCAGCTACACACAAAAACTGGCCCAGCAGGCCCTTCCTGGAGTGGCCGCAGGTCGCTGTCCGGCATCTCTAGCTACAGCTGACTCCTTGCAGATTGCTGAAAACGCCGTGTCTGCACCTCTGCCCGTGCCTTTGCACGTGCTGTGCCATCTTCCTGGAACGGCTTTTCTCTCCTTGTTTACTGGGTGACGCCTGAGCATCCCTGAAAGCGCCCCTCTGGTGTCCCCTTCCCTGAGCCTGCTTGCTAGTGACTTCTCTTCCTCCCTGGTACACAGCACTTTGCACGCCCAACCTCGCGCTGACGTAGGATCCGCCTTCCTGCTGCCCCTCGCCCGAGCCGCTGCACACCAGGGATGGGCACCTCGGGGTGTGGAACTGGGATTCGTGTTGAAATCCCCATGCTGAGCCCAGTCCTTGGCCTAGTACATAAGCGTTTGTTGAGTGAATGAATGATTAGATTGGTTTGTGAGAGATGCATACAGATTGTTCTGAACCCCGCCCCCTCCCCAGCTTGCATATAATGCAACTTGGCAGCCAGATATGGGGAAGGAAGGGAGCTCATCGTAGGCCAAGTTTTGTTTTTTTAAACCTGGCTTTAATTAAGTTCATACATTCAGAAGACGGAGAACTCTCTTACGCAAATTAGTTCTTTGATGAATGGCTCTGATCATGACTTGTGGTTTTGTGAAGGGTGATTCTCAAAATAATTAACAACTGGTGCCGCACGGTCATAGCCATCGGAACAGACTCAGGTGGTAGGGCTGGAGTCTTGCTTTCGTGCCAGAGACCAGCCGTCTAGTTACCGGCTCTTGGAGAGGTCCCTGAGGTCCCTGAGGTCCCCAAGGTGTACGGGGACGGGCTGGGGCCACGGGGGAGGTTGGCGAGGATGGGTCAGGGGTCATTTTACGGCTGGCGTCCAGTAGTGTGGCAGCCAGTAGTAGCCGTTGCACTGTGGGCCAGCTCGGCGTCAGCCCTGGTCCAGGGGCGTCAGTGGCTGAAAGCGGGGACTTTTTCTTAACTCCAACCATTCGTGGGCTTGCATTTTGCCGTTTCTCTTGAATGAAAGTGTCAGCATAGAGTAGTAGAACCCTTGGGCTGGGCCAGAAGTCTGGAGGCCAGGATTTTTCTCTTGGCTCTGTCACCCCTTGGGCGATGTCGGGCACATCCAATAACTAAAATCTCAGAGGGCTAATATTTTGTGAGTCAAGCTTGCATACAGTTACTTGATTTTGACCAGATTCAGAGGGGTGTTAAGATGCACACTAACCTGGGGCACCTTGGTGACTCGGTTGGTTAAGCATCCGACTCTTGTTTTGGCTCAGGTCGTGATCTCAGGGTCATGAGATGGAGTCCCACATGGGGCTCCATGCTCAGCGCCGAGTCTGCTTGAGATTCTCTCCCTCTTCCTCCCATTCTGCCCCTCCCCCGCTCACACTTTCTCTCTAATAAATAAATAAAATCTAAAAACAAACCCAAACGAACCATGTAATAAGGCACAGTTCAGTGTTTTGAAACAAGAGAACAGCCCATCAAGGTGTTTTTAGGAGGACAGATCTTCACCGTTTTGAGTGCATTTCATCAAACCTTGCTATTTTGAATCCCGTTTTCGTCATATAAAATGTGTGTAAGTGTTGGGGCGCCTGGGTGGCGCAGCGGTTAAGCGCCTGCCTTCGGCTCAGGGCGTGATCCCGGCGTTCCGGGATCGAGCCCCACATCAGGCTCCTCCGCTATGAGCCTGCTTCTTCCTCTCCGGCTCCCCCTGCTTGTGTTCCCTCTCTCGCTGGCTGTCTCTCTCTCTGTCAAATAAATAAATAAAAAAAAAAAAAATCTAAAATGTGTGTAAGTGTTGAACAAAATGTTTGTCGATTTGTTGAACAGGCGGAGTGTTTTACAGTTTAATCTCACCAGTTTGATCAGCTACCACTTTTTTGGTTTCTCGCACTGGGCGCTGTCTGCACTTCACAGAACCACATGTAAAAAGGCATACCATTTTCGGTTACATTTAGATGCTGGTGATGTTTCAATTACTGTGCAAAATGCCCGAGTAATTTAGCAAAGGCTTTAATTCTGTTCTGCAAGACTAATTGCAAATTGTGGATAAAGAATTATAAATGACAGTTTTGGAGTTATGAATTTCTAGGTGCCCATCTACACAGTCCTAACTCTTGCAGCCTATGGTTTTCTCCCCCCCGCCCCCGAAAGGTGTACTGTAGTTCTTTCTCTGTAGAAACTGTGGATTTCTCCTGCTGTGCCCTTGGCCACTTTGTGTTGATTTAGGGTTTATCCTCTGCCCGTTTCTACAAAGAACCTTGAGGCTGTGATGAAGTCTCCGTGGACTCGGGGCAGTCTCTTTTGCCTCTAATCACTGTGGGATCCTGAGAATTAATGCTGGATGATCAGGGAATTGAAGAACTGGGAGGAAAGCACACTGACCGTATTTGACTTGCTGCAGCCAGAGATTTATAGCCTGGCTATTGACATGGTTGGGACATTACTGCTGATTTTCCCAAGTATTAAAATAAATGTCTTTGTTGCCGAGCTGTGACATAGCTACCAAAGGAGAGACCATCCATCTACCAGGCCACTAAATTGCCCTGCTTACCAAGAAGTGAGCCGTTAAGCTTTCTCTTTACATATCTGCTATCTCTTCAGATTGTGGTCTGCACATTACATGTGTTTCCTTCAAGTCATTAAGGAAGCTTTGCAGAGTAGGGAATGCTCTGGACTTGGTGTTGGAATATCAGTTCTTCTTCTTTCTATCTCTGCCACCTTGGGCAGGTGACTGGATCTCTCCGGAACCCACCTTCCTGATCTGTGAATAGGGAATTGCATGCTTACCTCCTGATAGGATTGGAAATAATCCAGTGCATTAGTTATTAGTTCAGGCTCTTCCGGTTGGAAGCTGTAGGATCCAATATTGAGTCGTGTGGTCACAGCAACAACGGTGAAAGGGGGTGTTTATTGGGAGTGTGCTGGGGGCTCTCCCAGGTGCCCGGGGAGAGCTGAGTAGCCATGTCTCGGAGAGGGTGAAACTGTGGCAGCCTCATGGACAGAAGTCCTAGACTCTAGGGCTCCGTGTTTGATGTGACGTACACCCAGTGTCCCAGACTTGTGGTTTCTCAATGGAAATCTCTGAACCTGGAGAGAGAATCGTACTGCTTTAGTGTGGGTCCCAGGGGCTGGCTCACTGAGAGAAGGGTCTTCCAGGGTCCTGCCCATGTTTTAGGGACAGTTTTCAGATGACACGGGAATGGTGGTGAGCTGGGTGGTCGTGCCCAGGGCGGTGGAGAGCAAACTGCGGAGCCAGACACAGGTAGGTGTGTGGCGGTCAAGGTCCTCTTTGGGGTGAGAGGCCCCCTGCCTGGGTTGTTTCTTGTTTGGGGGGAGGGGCAGGAGGGAGGGAGGGGGTGGCTTGTGTCTGCCGAGCATGTGCTCCTTGTCGCTCCCCTTGGGGCAGCCTGGCCCACTGCCTCTGCGCCGAGGAGATCTACTGGTTTGTCAGCTCTGCTGAGGGAGCCAAATGACTTCATTCTAATGGGGCATGATTCAACGCAGGGGAATAGGTGATTGATGAAATGGGACCCAAATGGCTCTGAAGAGTTCATTTATTTAACATGGGTGAGCTATTTGCTTCTAGGAAGACGTTGACTCACTCTGACTTCCATTATGCAAAATATCCACAGGCATCTCTGCTTTTAAGATGCACGTTGGTTGCTGTGTTTCCTCTTACCTGGCTAATTGTCAGGTCAGCAAGTGTCTGCGATGGCATCTGGTCTGCGCCGGGCCCTGTGCCTGGCTCGGGACGGGGCTGCCCACACGGGGCCCTCGGACCTGTCAGCAGGTGGTCGGTACGCTAGCGCTGGGGCGCAAGTGAACCAGAGTGCCACGGGGGCCGGAAGAGGGCATTTTCCTCAGTCAGGGAAGGCTTCCTGGTGAGAATTCGGCCTTAAGCAGACCCTATAAGGTGCTGGGAGTGTGTCAGTGGGGAGGGGGGAGTGATGGTCCCTGCAGAGGGGGAGGAGTGTCCCCCCCGAAGCGCGGATGGAGGGTTTCTTCGTTGCACTGAGAAGGAAGAGCAGGTGTGGTCAGCTGGCAGGTGGAGGGTAGGGGCTTAGGAGAGCAGGTTCGGAAGTGCTGTTGGCAAGAAGGGTAGAAGGGAACCGAGCCACGCTTTTGGGCCCTGGCCTTGCAGGGCAGTCCTCTGGGGCCCAGCCCACCGCCATCCCGTTAAGATACAGGGGCCACGGAGTCAGGACTGTTTCACTGGGCACACGCATTCCACATCTGGAGTCTACTCCGTCCAACAGAAGTCCATATTTACCCGTTGCTTTTCCTAGCCCTTCTTGACTGGCTTTGAAGTTACATACCTAAGCACACATTCTGACTGCCACTTATTAGCTGGATGGACTCAAACAGATATTCTCTTCTCAGAGAATCAGTTTCTTCATCTGAAAAATGGGAAGATTAATACACCTCCCCGGTTTCAGTTAGAGAGGATATGGGTAAAGCACCCAGCAAAGCCGCAGGACATAGGAATAGAAGTTACGGCTGACATCTACCAAGTGTTTACTTAGTGCCAGGCAGCACTGTGAGAACGTCGTACAGATGAACTGGTTGGATCTCCGTCACAGCCCTCTAAGCTGTGTAGAACCATTACCTTCGTGAATAGGCGCAGATACTGAAACAGAGAGGTTGAGGAACTTGCTCAAGGTCACACAGTCTGTGAGGTCACACACTCTTAACCGTCACTGCCCTTCATGGTAGGTGCTCAAGAATAGTAGGTTTTTTTTTATTTATTTTCTTCCTCATTTTTGGCTGCCTTTTACATGGTTGACAGGGACAGCGTGACCCTGTCAAGCGCCCCAGTGCTTTGCATCCACTATGGAGCATTGATGGGTGGACTGGAGAGCACGGGCCGCAGAGCCTGACTGCCTGGGTCCACGCCCTGCCTCTCCCCCTGACCTCGGGCCTGCTGGTGGCCCTCTGTGCCACGGTTCCCTCATCACGGAAATGAGGGGGGAAAGGTAACACCTAAGCTCCTTGGGTTGTTGTGAGGACTCAATGAGAAAAAGCCCAGGGAGCACTGAGCATGGTGGCTGACATTGTCTTGTTAGCCCGTTAAATTCTTCCCCGGGCTCTTCTCTGGGACCCTCTGTCGACACACATGGTGTGTACAGGTGGGAGCTGAGAGAATCCCACATGACACTGTCACTGTGCATAAGAGGCATATGGGAGCTCCTTGTGCCAGTGACATGTGGCATGATTTACTAAAGGGCCTGACATTTCTAGCAGTCTGGGTAGCTAACTTATCATGACCAGACTGGTGGGTTAGCATTTGCAACCCTTCATTAGCAGGTGATGCCCTGTTTCGTTAGGGCTAGAAGCATAGCAGCGTTCCTGCAGGTCAGGGGTGCATGACCTTTTCTTGCCCCTTGCATCCCCGAGCTAGTCTGCTGAAGCCGGGGATCTCTTCCCTGGAAAAGGATTTAAATGCATAAAACACATGCACAGGATTATAAAGGAAACCAGTTACTTTGAAATTTGGTCATCGGAATATTTAAAAATATGCTTTGGAAGTGGTGCTTCTTAACGCGTTCAACCTCAAGATCGCGTGGCGAGTGTAGTCTGCTGTCGTTCGATAAGAATCAGTATTTTAAGATCCTTGAGATACCTGTAACACACAGTAACTGTTTCTTTGGGTGACCCGGTCACAGGAAAACACTCACACTGCTGTGGTTTGAGCAGCGATAGTATTCCGGCAATTTCAGTAGGGCTAAGAACCCCTGTCCTAGGTCGCATCTTAACTCTAGGACAAAGCCTAGGTCAGCGTGAAATACAAGGGGCTGCTCTCAGCGCGTGACTCCCCATTCACTCCCCCCAGCATTTGGGGAGCATCTAGTCCATGCAGGACACTGTGCCAGATACGCTCCACGTTAACTATTTATTTTCACGTTCTTTTCTTATTTTGAAATAATTTCACCTTTATAGGCACATTTCAAGAATCAAGGGTTTCACTTTTCCCGAGGCATCTGAGCGTAAGTCCTGTCACCTCTGAACACTTCAGTGTGTACTTCCTAGAAGCAGGGACACTGTCCTGTGTAACCCAGCGCAGCCATCAGGAGCGGGGAATGAGCGGACTCTTCACTGCCTTCTGATCCTCAGACTGGCTGGTGTTCCCCCGCTCGTCCCACAAAGCCCTTCGTAGCCAGAGGCCCCGATTCAGGATCACCTGCTGCTTTGTCTTGATTCTTTAGTCTTCAGACCGGAATAGTTTCTCAGCCTTTCCTTGACGTTCGTGCCCTTCATACTTTCGAAGTGTCCGAGCCAATCATATTGTAGGGTGTCCTTCAGCTGCGGTTTGTCTGACGTGGCCTGGTTGATCGGGTTTAGGTAGGTGTCGTGGGCAGGAATGTCCTCTCACTGTGTCCTGTCTGATGGTACACGATTTAGATTTGCCTCATTGCTGGCCATGTGGACTTCGATAACTTTATGAAGGTGGCGTTCACTGGGTGTCTTGACTCTACAGTTCCTCCTTTTTCCTGTCATTAATCAGTATTTTGAGGTGTCTTGAGTCTATGTAAATACCCTGATATTCTTCAGGCTTTCACCCCCTGGTTTTAGCTGGTCGCCTCAGGTCCCATGGCTGGTAAGTAGCAGAGATCCATCTCAGCTCCCTTTGTCATCATTCTGTTTGGGATGCCTTTAGAGCGTGGCTCACTTGACCTTTTCTATTTCAGTCTTTTTTTTTTTTTTTTTTAAAGATTTTATTTATTTATTCGACAGAGAGAGAGACAGCCAGCGAGAGAGGGAACACAAGCAGGGGGAGTGGGAGAGGAAGAAGCAGGCTCATAGCGGAAGAGCCTGACGTGGGGCTCGATCCCAGAACTCCGGGATCACGCCCTGAGCCGAAGGCAGACGCTTAACCGCTGTGCCACCCAGGCGCCCCTTTCTATTTCAGTCTTAAGTCCCTTGTCCCTAATACCAGGTTTGGGTTGGTGAACTTCTCGTCTTTGGAGCAAGAGCAAGTGTGGAAAGGCGCTGTTTGTAGTGTTGAGAAAGCGATGACCAGCAGCGCTGAGGGGTGACAGGTTCACGACGGCTGTGTCGGGCAGCAACGATGTTCCATTTATAGCTGCTGTTCAGTATGGGATGCGCAGCTCTCAGCTTTATTCCGAGGGACATGGTGACAGTCATTCCCCCACTCTTCCTGCAGGTGGTGCTCTCTGACTGTGGCCTGAGCCAGGGCCTGGCACCGGGGATCACCTCCGTCTGGATTTATAAACTACCCACATATGTTTGCATAATGTCAGGATGTACTCTTTTAAAATTCTTCCCTTCATGTCAGATATCCCATTGTCATTTCCAGGAAAAGCAGCAATTAGACTATGAAGAGCTGATTCAGGTCTTAAAGAAGGAGCAGGACATCTATACTCATCTGGTAAAATCTCTGCAGGACCCAGACAGGTAAGGTTACTGTTTAGACATCATACACGTATGCAGACACGTGTATTGTGAATAAATATGGTTGGTGTCTGAGGCAGCAAAGCCTTCTCCATTTGCTTAGGAAACCTAAAGTGCTTGGACGATGGTTGCCTTCCTTAAATCTCATAAACGTGTTTTATATTAAGAATTGTCTGATTCTGGGGCACCTGGTGGCTCAGCTGGTTGAGCATCTGACTCTTGATTTTGGCTCAGGTCACGATCTCAGCGTCATGAGGTCGAGCCCCATCTCGGGCTCCGCGCTCAGTGCGGTCTGCTTGAGATTCTCTCTCTCCCTCTTCCTCTGCCCCGCCCCCCCAGGCACTTTCTCTCTCTCTCAAATAAATAAATAAATCTTTAAAAATAAGAATTGTCCAATTTTTAGATTGTTTGATTTTTTTATCCTAATGAACGTAGGATAAAAACAGCATAATAATAATTACTTGTTTTTATAGTACTGTATTATAGATTAAGAAAGTGCTTCCATGTGTATTATCTCATGAGATCCTCACAGCTGTTTTGTGAGGTAATATTGTTATCCCTGTGTTCCATGAGGCCACGAACGCTGAGAGAGTTAGGTGACTTGTCCAAAGTTACACAGGTGGTGAGTGACTGCACACAGGGACTCAAGCAAGTTTCTGTGTCCGGGAGTGACTTGTGTCTTTACAGAATTGCTGAGATACTCTGGTGCCAGTGAGGTGTGGTGATGAGAGACTACTGGAGGCGAGTGGCCTCGCTCTGTCCTAGCTCTGTGTCCACAGGCAAGTGGGCCCCTTGGGGCCTCTGTTTGCCAGTGCAGGCTTGGCCTCGGTGGTTTCTCACATTACGACCTCCTCCCTCTCCACACCGGGCTAGTTGCAGGTGCAAGGATACAAGCTCTGGGGTTCATTTCAAAACCGTACAGAAGCAGAGGAGGTGGGTGGGGATACTGATGGAACAAGAGCACCCATGGCTGCCTGGTGGTCAGGGCTGGGGTGTGGGTAAACGGGGAGGGGCTCAGGTAGGAGCTTGTCTTCATTTGTGTATGTTTATACAGATTTCCAGAATAAAAAGTTAAACTGTCCCCCGTCACTGCTCCTTCTCTGAAGCCTTTCACTCTGGCTGGAATGGTCTTCACCTTTGCACGGCCCCCCACAGCCTGCCGTTATCTCCCAGAGGCCTGGAGAGTTCATCTGGAGGGCTGTCCTTGTGAGGAGGCTGTCGTCACTGTTGGGCTGCCCTCACAGCTGCTCCTGCCACCCTTTGGGTGCTTGTCCGTAACCGGCCTGCCCCCTCGTCAGGGCCATGCGCCCCTCAGGGCAGAGCCCTGTCTCCTCAGCGGCTCCATTTCCCAGCGCCTGTCACCGTGGCTGGGTGGAGTGGGCATGTGGGAAGCGTTGAGAGGATGAGGACCGCGCCCCCTCCGCCCCCCGGAACCTGCATCTAGTCTTCTGAGATAGGGGATCATTGTCAGATTTGTTGATCTGAAGTGAGTTTAGAGAAAACGGAAACATGCTGATGAAATTCTGGGAGTAGGCATCACTCTCTAAAAATGAGCCTTTTCCAGAAGCCTTAGCTGCTCGGCATTTCTGCTCAGGGAGGGGCGAGTGAAGCTGGGAAGCTGGGGTAGGGGTGGGGACAGGCCAGGTCCCAGGCAGCTTCTCTGGGTCCTGTGCCGGGCGGGGTGCGTAACAGCGGCTCAGCTTTTGCTACTGCATTCCGCAAGCGCCGTCCCCTGCCCCAGCGCGACGGCCATCACCGTCTCCAGATAGTGCCACGTCTCTCGTGGGAGGTTAAGTTGTCCCCAGATGGGAATCCCTGCTATCACTCCGGAGAATCGGAACGTTCGGCTCATGAGCGTCCTCTTTTGTTTGGGAGGTGCTTGGATAAGTGGAAGGAGGGACGTGATGCACGTGGAGTGTCTCGTGTGTGTTTGCCTTTATGCTAAACGCTCGCCCATGGAACTCTTGAGAGTTAATCCTTGAAACGGTCCCGAAGGGCAGGTGTTATCCCCATTCCACAGATGAGGAAGGTGGGCAGGACGCAGGCAGCTGGACCGACTTGCCCAAGGTCATGGTGCTAGTTAGCGGTGGGGTGCTGCGTGGGGTGCCGCGCGGAGCGTGCCTCCGTCTCCTCCTTTCTGCCGCCTCCTCCCGCCGCCTGGCACAGGAGGCATGCACAGGGCTTTTGTTTCTTTCTAGCTGGAACACCTTTTGTTCTACCAACTCCTCACACCTTGAAAAGGCCCTGGAGTTAGGGAGACATAACTGACAGACACGGGAGCAGCAGCTGTGTACTTTTCACCCTGTCAGAAAATGGAAGAGGGAGGGAAGCAGTCAGCCTTCCTCAGCCCTAATCGCAGCAGCTTCGCTGAAACAGTCTCCTTTTCTCCCCCTGCCTAAGTGTCTCTGCAGCACGGCTGCATCCAAGCGAGTGCTGTGACACCTCCGTGAGGTTTTCCATCAGCCTTACAAATTGATCATTATGATTGCCTGGAAATGGAACTAGGTACGAGTTGCTAGTAGGGCCCCTTCCCTCGCAAGAAGACTGCTTCACAGTGAACCGTCGTCAAAGCAGCGAGCATAGAAGATTAGACATAATGGTTTATTTTCCTTCCGATATATGTTGATTTATATGTGCGGTTCGATGGATGGAGCTGGAAGCAATCTGTGAAGGAGAGTGGGGCTCGAGTCTGTAGCGCAGACATTTGGAGCAGTAGCTCCTAGCCATTTTGGGGCTCTGGACCCCTTTTGGAAAATCTGATGAAAGCTCATGGGCCCTCCTCTCTTTAGAAACAGCCACATAGTCTTACATTTTTGCAGACGGTCTCAAGGTGTTGGTGAACCCTCTTAGGGAACCATAGGTCAGACACTGGACAGGGAGTGATGTATTTCTCAGGATTTAAAAAAGGAGGCTTTCTGATTTGTTAATGTGTTTTGCTGGTCTTGAAAAATGTTCATATACTTTGACCCAGTAATTGCACTGCTGGGAATCAGGCTTAAGAAATGAACCTGAATGTGAGAGGCTCTAGGCACGGAGATGTTCAGGGAAACATCATTTATGTTATTCAGATGTTGGCTGGGTCTCTGTTCCTCTGAGAGCTGGGTGCACTCAGCTCAGATCCCTGCCAGAGCCCATTTGGTGGGTCTGGGCCCCCCAAGTCAGTAGCTACTAGCCAGGGGACTATTGATATCGGAACTAAGAAAAATTACCCATTCAGTTCCTCAGTATGTTAGCTTCGTTTCAGCTGCTCAGTAGGCACATTTAGCTAAAGGCTACCATATTAGTGCATATACAGAACACTTCTAACTTCCAGAAAGTTCTGTTGAACAGCACCCCAGGATTCCTGCAGATTCTGGGGGGTGCGCATTTTCATGGCCTCTTCTGAATTCTGGGTTGCTGGCCTCACTCAGGCTCTCTGTGCAGGCTATGCTGTGTCACGCTGACCCAGAGGTGAGACTTGGCACTCCCCACCCCAAATAAAAATCCATCCCACCCTGTGTTTGTGAGTGGGGCTGGAGTTCTCTTGGCCCCTAAATCAGACCTTTCCTCCCTCCTTTATCAACTCCCTCTCTTTCTTTTCTGTTTTCACTTCCTTTCTGCCCCTCAGTTTCACCCCCAGTACCATGTCTTTCAGGAGTGACATATTCGCTCTTCTCCCTTGTCTCCTCTTTTGCAGCCTGGGTGCCAAGTGACATGGAGGCTCTCAAGAGCCTCCCCTTCCACACCCAAGCCCTTGAAAGGCATTACTCCAAACAGAGAAACATTTTGGGGAATGACATGATTTCTCCCTATTTACACCTGTAGCAAAAACTTGGAAATGACCCAAATGTCCACTACTAAGAGGATGAGTTCAAGTAAATGGTGGGCCATTCACCTGATTAATATTACATAGTCATTGAAAATGATGCTTGCAAATCATTTCCAAAAATGTAGGGAAATATTTAAGTGAGGAATGCACAATTCAGTATCATATGTCAAGTATTATTTTCCCTTTGTGAAAATACTCAGGGAAAAAGATTGGGAGGAAATGCAGTCTGGGGGCGCCTGGCTGGCTCAGTCGGTAGAGTGTGTGACTCTTGATCTTGGGGTTGTGAGTTCGAGTTCCATGTTGGGTATAGAGATTACTTAAAAATAAAGTCTTAAAAAAAAGGACACACAGCCTGCCCCATGTTAATTGGTAGCAGGATCATGGTAGTTCTTGTTTTCTTATGCTTTTGTGTTTTAAATTTTCCGTAAGCATATATTTACTTTTATAACCAGAAAAAAACCCACTGATGACCTAACAATCAAGGGGAGGCTGGCCGGCTTTTGTATCTTAAGGCACAAATAGGTCTGTTTAAAAATGGCTGTTGTCTTCGGGTGATGTATGGACGTGTTGAGTCACTGTATTTATTCTACACCTGAAACTTATATTACCCTGCATGTTAACCAACTGGAATTTAAATAAAAACTTAAAAAAAAATTTCTGGTGTCTCGTTTTACCAAGTACCAACAGCCTGCAGGCTGAGTTAAACAGCATTTTCGCTTTGCGGAAGCAGCTGGAGCAGGACGTGCTCTCCTATCGGAATTTGCGGAAGACCCTGGAGGAGCAGATCAGTGAAATTCGGAGGCGGGAAGGTGCGTGCTCTCTCGTATGTGTTTCCCTCTGGTTTTCCCACGTGGAGGGCCGTGGCTGAACTTTAAGAAAGTCCTAAAACTTCAGTATGGGATGAAGAGCCCACAGGATTTCGTCTGGGTTCCTCTTTTTTGTGGTGACCGTGTTCATGTTGGACCTCCCAGTCTGTGTGTGTCCGGCTTCAGCCTTCGTGGAAGGGCTCAGCGCGTCGTATCAGTTTGCCTAGCGGGGCACCCGCTGCAGAGTCTGGACCGCACTGACGCATGAGCGCTGAGATTGCTGTTTCGGGGTGAAACTTTGCTCTTAGCATTGTCACGACGAGTGAGTTCCTCAGGGAGGGCTACAAGGTGAGGGGCCTGTGGTTCTAGCATTGCTGTGCTCATCGTAGCAACACTTGGCCGTCTCCCTTACTTGAACCTGAGCCTCGAGTCTGCACGACTGCCCTCTTCCTTTCTGTCTCGAGCCTGGTACCTGGCATGCATGGGTACAAGAACTTGGTGCTAGCAGTGGTAGGCTTGACTTTTCTGGAGCGCTTGCTGTGTATAAGGCACAGCACCAGGCACTGCATTTCTCATCTCGGGTCCTGACGATCACCCTGTTGGCCGGCGTAGCTGTTGACTTCATTTTACAAATGAAGAGCCTGGGGCTCGGGTTGAGGGTGGGGGTTGATTTACCCAGTTCGAGCCAGGATATCTTCCTTTGAAGTGTAGCTCTTTCTAGTGCATTAGGTATATCAGCTCTTGTCCCCAAATCGTTAAATGAGATCGTGTTTGTAGACATGCGTCATTCAGTAGATAGCCTGCCCTTCCTCTGTGCCTTCCCTCCCTATTGGGATGTGACCTTCGGCGCAGAGGAAGCAGACCTTTACGCAGGTGGCCAGACATTCTCTTATCTCAGATCTAGCAGCCAGTTTCTGCACTTGCTGTGCTCACGACCACAGAGGGCTCTGGGGCCAGTAAAAAATACATCAGGCACTTTTATTTCCCTGGAGCTCTACCCTTGAGGGTCACGTCTAATTTTCCTGTATTCTCACCTAGACAGAATCACTCCCTCATTTAAACTGAAATCACCGTCCGCTGGTGCCACTCAGAGTGGTCTCTAAGTACAACACTTGATATGCAAATTCTAATTCAGAATAGGCCACAGTGAAAGCCTGCAGCCCATGATGAGACCGTACATTGAGATATCAGCCTGTGGAGAAAGAGGGAAAATTACTTTTGCTCCAAAGGTGGTACCTTCAACTCCCTATTTGTACTTATTCCCCCTTGTAGCAACCCTCCCCCTCCCCCACCTTTCCCAATTCAAATTGCCTTATATGGATTATACTAGGATTGGGCTTGGAAGGATCTATTTCTGATATTCTTTTTCTCCTCACCCCCCCTTTTTTTCTTTTTTTTCAGAAGAACCATTTTCATTTTATAGTGATCAAACATCTTATCTGAGTATTTGCCTTGAAGAGCCCAATCGGTTTCAAGTGGAACATTTTTCTCAAGAAGAACTAAAGAAAAAGGTATTGACCTGTCAACTTTCAGTCCTTTGTTGGTTATTTGTCGTCTCTTGGGTTCCTGATCTGAGCTGTAAGAATCTGAAAGTTCCTTTCCTCTCCTTTCTTCCTTCTCTCCCTGCCTGTCTTTGCTCCGTCTTTGTTCCTTCTGTGTTTGTTACCTGGCGTGCCCTCCCGTGTGCCTGACATCCTCCTTCTCAGACTGGAGGACCAGCCCAGGCTTGATCTCCTCCAGCAGATGCTGTCCAGGCCCGCCCTCAGGTCATTCTCCTCTCCTCTCGTACCTAACTGCACTGATGGCATGCTCATACTGACCTGTAATTATCTGGTTATTGTCTGTATCCCCACCAGGTTATGAGCACCTTGAAGTTAGTGATTGTATCTTACTTATTTTTGATTTTTCAGTACTACCACACACAGTGGGAGTTAATATGTGCTTTCTGAAAGAATATAGATCCAGATTTGATCAGTAAATCTTTTTTTAAAACTGGAAACCAGGTTTCTCAATCTGTAGATTGTTGGTTTGATGAGAGTGGTTTAGTACTTTCAAGATCCTAACAACCACCAGTCAGAGTAGGAAGTGTGAGCTTAGAGGATACTGTGATTTATTATCCAATTATCGTATATGTATGACAGAGTTGGTCTCTGCCTTGGGATAATTCACATTCTCGTAGAGTGGGCAGACGGGTCAACAGGTGTTTGCAGTGTCGGGTGCAGGGCTTGCTGGCGTAGGTGGATGTGCAGGGGAGAGGCAGCAGAGAAGGAGAGGTTAACTGTCGGGGGCTGGGGGTGTTCATTTGATCGGAGGAAGCTTTTCAGCAGAAGTGAGGCCTGAAGTGGGTTTTGAAGGATGCATAGAAGCTTGTCTAGGTGGAGGGCCTTCTCCGCAGAGAGAGATAGTAGGTGTAAGGTACTAAAAGTAAGGAATAGAGAGGAGAATCAAGAATGTCAGCATCTTGGGGAGGAATGGAGCAAGGAGCATCGAGGCATCTTAGTTTTTGAAGACGGAGAGAATAGGGGTGCTGAGAGCTGCTGGCAGCATCCCCTGTGGCAATGTTTCAGGGCGGGAGGTGTTCATGTGTTTGGTGCTTAGTCAGAGTTTGTAGAGGCAGAATGTTTTGTTCTTCTCCCTACAACCTCGAGGGCTGGGTCCAGTTCGTCTTCATGTGTTGTCGTATTGGACATCTGCTGTGTGTAGTCGGCGGGGGCGTTCCCACTTTATTTGAGGGGCTAATGCTCACCCCATTAAGAAGTCTGCAAAATGATTAGCCATTGGGGTTTGAAGCTTACAGGGAACAAAGGTGGTGCCTGCTTAATTACTGATGTACCTGGTCTAGCAAGAGCCATGCCTTAAGGAGGAGCACTGGACTGGGAGCCCTGGGATCTCAGCTCCGGGCCCATTCCACCTCTGCGGAGGCAGCTCCCCTTTCCCACATGGCGAGGCACTTTGGCCGTCATTGTATGTCATTTAATTCCCCAGACATCCCCAGCCGCGGGGCCTTGGGCAATAAACTTCTTTGTATGTTGGCTCCTCATTGTAAAATGGGAATAGTCATTCTAGCCTGTCCACCTCCTCAGGATTTCTGTAAGGAATGAATGACTAAAGCTTGTGGGAGTATTTTAGTAGCTGTAAATTGCTTTGTAATTGAAGATGATGATTATGACTGATATCGCCAGATCGGTATACAAAGAAGGTCGATGCTCTGAAGGAAGGCTCTGACACAGTCTCAGAAACATCAGTCTCGGGGGCTTGTTCTCCAGGGGGCCTCAAGTACCAGACGGAGATCGGCTTCGCTGTCCGTGATGGGGCACGTAGCCTGTGCCAGGGACCTCGGTGCGCTGTGACCGTGATCCCGATCAGTTCCCACGGTAGCCCATGCCGCAGATGAGGAAATGGAGGCTTAGCCCAGGATTGCCTTGGAGGGGTGGCTGTGGGATTAGAATGCAGGCATGCCGGTGTTGCTTTCACCGCACCGTGAAGGGGCGCCTGAAGGCTGGAGTCGGGCTGCCCGATCCTCCGTAATTGTGGTGCTGAGAAGCCCACTCAGCGGGAAGGTGTGTGTGCAGGGCCGAGGCCCTGGGAAGCCGAGGTCGGCTGGTGGGCAGCCACTTCTCTCTCTGCTCTTATCCCCCAGGTCAGTGACCTGATACAGCTGGTGAAGGAACTGTATACAGACAACCAGCACCTGAAGAAAACCATCTTTGATCTCTCCTGCGTGGGTTTCCAGGGAGGTGACAGACTTGAGTCAATAGAACAATCGGAGGTAAGGAGAAACGATCGTGTTAGGTGCTCACTACAAAACGGTACAGCCCCCCAGATGTCTCCAGCCCACATCTGGCCTGAGGAGGCCCCTGGTGAAACTCCGTGTGCTGGCTGTGCCTCGGAGGGCCCTGGTTGGTCAGCAGCCTTCCGCAAAGTTTGGGGTAGGTCTGCACGGACACGTCGGATATATTTTGTTGGCTTTTGACTCCCGAGTCCGGCCCTGGGGTCTGTGCTGCAGATGGCACGTCTGGATGAGTGGTTTGGTCTCAGAGGGATCCGGAGAGTAATTTGGGTAGTGTAGAGGCCGCATTAAGGAATCTGTTAACGTTGAAAAACAGATGAGTAAACACGTTTTTCATTTTTGTATTAATCTTCTGAATTTTGTGCATCTTCTCACGCACGTGGCCTCCGGCCTGGTGGATTTGACCGGATGTGTGTCATCCCTTCCCACACAGCCCCGGGAACTCCCGCACTGCCTTGTGAGGAGGCCAAGGCCAGAAGCCAGCGGCCTGTCTGAGCAGGGCCCTCGGGCCGCGGGAATTTTCTGCTGGTGGCGTTTGAAAGTCTGAAATGGCCAGGAAAGGTTAGATCATGGTGTCTCCACGAGGACCACGACACGGCCTGTGGTTGCTGGGCTCGTGTGCTCGCCCACCCTGTTAGCCCTCCCACCCCAGGACAGATGCGGAAGCCTCATCCAGCCCGGTCCCTCCTGGGTCTGTGCTTGTCTTTGTGAGGTGCTGTCTCTGATCCGTCGTTCTTGGCCTGCGCGTATAGGGGGGGGCCCTGAAGTCGTGCCAGTGGGGAAGCGCTTGTCTCCTCCCTTTAGCCCCTGACTGGCTTCTCTCCCCGACGGGCAGAGCCGGGCCCCGGGCCTCTGTTAGCCTTTCTCAGAGGACTGGAGCCGTTCTTACTCCCAAGTGCAGGAGGGCCTTTTTGTCCTTGTGTCCCGGGCCCCTCAGCCTTCTTGGTGAGGGTTGTCTTGAACTCAGCCGAGCTTGCCAGGTAAAGGAGGTCTCGTTGCCACATTCTGCGGAAAGATCTGTCAGCCTTAAAGCTGTCTCCTCCCACCCTCAAAGTGGAAGCCGCTCGCAGGTACTCACGCTGCGCTCTGGCCATCTGCTGTCTTTGAGAGAGGGAATGTTATTGATCTTAGCCTCCTGGGCTCCAGATAATTTTGGAAACTAAGAATATCTGCAATCCATTTAGGGAGAAACAAGTCTCTGGGTTTGTTTTCTCCAAGGCAGCATTTTTAATAAGCAGCTCATTCTTCACCTACTTCGTTTGAGTTGTAAATGGCGAGTTTGTTTGTTCATTTGCCCTTTGAAAAAAATCTGTTAAATGTCCCATTATGTCCTTTGGAGAACAGAGGCTTTTTCCTCTTCCCACTCCGAGATCTTAACACGAGCCGATTCAGTTTGAGTCACTGGTCAGATTGCATTTCAACTTGATGTCCCCGTGAATAGCCTTGTCCCGTGTAGCCGTTCCCCCGGCGTGGGCGGGAAGGTCCCAAGATCTGCGTGGTGTTTCCCCGGCGTGGGGCGGGAAGGTCCCCAGATCCGCGTGGGAAGGAAGCTGTTCCCACAGTGGTCTTGAGCTGAGGGAGGAGAGGTCGCGTGGGGGCGAGGGTGGGATGGCGAAGAGGGGAGGCTGCCGTGCCCTGGGTGTGCGTGTGGTTCTCCTTTGATGAGGCCGGGAAATGGCCAGTCTGTCCACAGCCTTTCTGCGCAGCGGGGCTTGCAGTGTCGGGGCCGGGCACCATTCCTGCTCCCGAGAGCCTGTAAATCAGAGAAGGGGAGGGGGGAAAGAAAATCTGTTCTGTGTTTTTGAAATTCAGTATTTTTCTCCAATATTTAATTAGCCCACAGCATTGGGTTAAAATAGAGAAAAGAAATTACCCCAATCCTGTCACTTTAAAACACGCACAGTTAATTAACATTGTGGAACCCTCCTCCTCTGTGTACGTGAGCACGTACAGGCCCACGATGCGGATACGGTTTTGTTTCCTGTGTTTGTCCAATTTCTGTTATGTTATAGCATCTTATTTTATCTTATGAATGTGCCGAAATGTAACTAACTGCCTCACTATTGTTGGACATGTAGATTGTTTCCAGCAATTCACTATTTAAAATTACCTGATGAGTGTCCTCAGACACAAATCTCTTTCTGGGTTTAGGTTTTTTTTTTCTTTTTTTCCCCCTTTGACCGTATTCCCAGATAGGTAATTGCTAGGTCAAAAGTACAGATAGAGACAGATACAGCTGTAAAGTATGCATAGAATTTATTTTCATATAGCCTCCCCCTGCAACCTTTAATTTGACGAAGGGTATAAATAGTAGGAGCCCCTTGATGTAGTTTGTCAGGTTTGTCCTCAAAGTGGTTGCCCTGGAACGGATTCCCTCCAGCTGAGGAAGACCGTGCTTACTCCTGTATGTGGGCAGTTCACTTCAAAACCACCCAAACAAAAGACTGAGGACAGGTGTCCTTTGGTTTTAAAGGGCATTAAAATAATCTCTAATCGGTTTGCTTCTCTTTCTTTGTGTTTATTCACTGGTTATTAATTTATGTATTATAAAATGGGGTTGAGATTTGATGTACCGGAGTGATTGGAGCAGCGTGCAGTCATAGGGTGAGCCTTGCAAACCACGAACCCTGTGATGTGTGGAACTATCCCCGCTAAGAGGATACGCGTGTGAGTGTGCAGAAAGAGCTAGTCTCTATTATTTACTTACGTCATCAGTTTTAGAAATAGCTAGAAAACTAAGATTTTTTTTTCTTTTGGCATGGAGGGAAAACATGGATGAGGGGCATAATTTAATTGAACGCAGGTATTCGAAGAGCTGCCGTGTTGAATAAGAGACAGACGTTGTGTGACTAGAGGACAGACAGTACTCAGAAGGAGGAGATGCTTGTTAAATTCTGCCATTAGTAGTAGAATTAAGTTTAGTTTGTCAGAAGCGGATTGGATTTCATTAAAAGGAGGAGGTATCCAAGAGTTCGACTTCGTAAGTTATGAATCGTACATGATTTATAAAGAGCCCTGGCACAGTGCCTGGCATGTAGTAGGCACTCCGTAAAACAGTCTAATTGTTTTGGTAAGTTAGTGGCAGAGTTGGGACTAGAGACCTCTTCTGACTCTGGTCAGTGTTGTTTCCGTGACACCATGGGGCATTGCTTCCAAAGTTTAACGTGTGTGACTTTCCTGGGCATCTTGTTAAAATGAGGATTCCAGTTCTGTGAGCCCGGCGTGGGGCCCCAGAGTCTGCATTTCTCGGAAGCTTCTGTTGCTCCGAAGAGCGCCCTTGGAGCAGCGAGACCAGAGGTAATGCTGAACACCTCTTGGTCTCAGCTCTCACTTTGAAAGGCTCTTTATTCGTTCCTTTGGTCTTTCAGCACTGTTTCATTGCACACCAGGTGTTGCTGGCCCTTTAGAACTGCCCCATCCAGTATGGAACGCAGAGCAGCAGAGGGGCAGTTTCCACTGAGAGAGAGAGAGAGAGAGAGTGTGTGTGTGTGTGTGTGTGTGTGTGTGTGTGTGTGTGTGTGTTGGGGGATGGGGGCTGTGAAGGAAGAATGCGGAGTGCTAACATGTGGACAGGGGCCTGGCCTCTTCCTGGAGGAGGGGGGGCCGACAAAGCAGATCAAGGAAGAACAGCCCAGGAAGCCGGGGTAGAAGCAGGACAGTGCAGTTGTTAGGGAGCTGTGTTTTCGGGGTGAGGGGGTGTCTGCGAGGGTCAAGGACTCTCAGAAGACAAGAAAAAACGGCTGAGAAGTTGCCAATGAGTCTTTCACGTATGGAGCCAGGGACATTTCTCTGTGTCCACAACATTTAATTTCTTGGCCATTGCTGGAAATTGAGTTTACTTTTCATTTTGACCAAGTCAGCAGAGGTAAAGAGAAACGAAAGTTAATCTTTATTTCACTGTGTTGGTGGTGATTCTGGAAACGAAGAATGACTTTTGATATTTCAACTTGGAATGGTGTGAGTGAACAATGTTTTGCTTAGTTTAACTTATGGGGGCCCTTCCTTTATCCACGGGCCTGGGGAGGAGCTTCTCTGTGCTTCTTCCCTAAGCCCATGTGTGTTCTGTCTCCTGTATTAGATGATCTTTGGAGGACTTTTCACGTGCAATTTCTAGAGTGTTGGCAACAAAAGCCACGTTGCAGGAGGTGGGGGTAGACAATTGTTTCAAGAAGCTTGGAGAGAGGCAGAGAAGGCTCAGTGACCAGATCTGTTGGAAATCAAAGAAGAACTGTCGTCGTTTTGTTTTTTGAAAGATGGGAGAGACCAGGGCGCCTGGGTGGCGCAGTCGTTAAGCGTCTGCCTTTGGCTCAGGGCGTGATCCCGGCGTTCTGGGATCGAGTCCCACATCAGGCTCCTCCGCTGAGAGCCTGCTTCTTCCTCTCCCACTCCCCCTGCCTGTGTTCCCTCTCTCACTGGCTGTCTCTATCTCTGTCAAATAAATAAATAAAATCTTAAAAAAAAAAAAAAAAAGATGGGAGAGACCTTCCCCCAGCATTTTATCCTGAGGAAATTTAAACACAGCAAAGTGAGAAGAAACTGACGATGAACACCCATATACTCACCAGCTAGATTCTCCTGTTAACATGTCCCACTTACCCATCGTCATTCCATCTTATCTTTTTGATAAATTCTAATGTACATTACAGATACCGGTACACTTCCTTCCTCTGAAATACTTCAACACATATATCTTAACTTCAGTGTATGTTTGTGGTTATTTTTCTTTTAAGGTTAAGTTCACATACATTGAAATCTAGAAATCCTAAGTCTGTATCTGCTCAGTTTTACATGCATATGTTCCTTGTGACCCACACCTCCTCAAGACCCCTCACGTCCCTTCTCATCGATTCTCACTGCTACCCCCAGCCATTTTTCTTCTTTTGTCCCCCCATGTGTTAGTTTTGGACACTAGACTTTCACATGAGCGGAATCATCAAGTGGACTCTCGTGGAAAGATTCTTTCACCCGGCATACTGTTTTTTGAGATTCAGCCATGTCATGTGAACAGACTGCATGTTCCTTCTTATTGCTCAGTAGTATTCCATGGTGTAAATATATTAAAACTTGTTTATTCATTCTGCTGTTGATGGACATTTGGATTGTTTCGGGTTTTGCATATTATGATAAAAGTTGATATGAACATTCATGTACAGATCTTTATGGGGATATCTGTTTTCATTTTTTTTTTTTTTAAAGATTTTATTTATTTATTTGACACAGAGATAGCCAGTGAGAGAGAGACAAGCAGGGGGAGTGGGAGAGGAAGAAGGAGGCCCCCAGGAGAGGAGCCTGATGTGGGGCTCGATCCCAGAACGCCGGGATCACGCCCTGAGCCGAAGGCAGACGCCCAACGACTGAGCCACCCAGGCGCCCCTGTTTTCATTTTTCTTGATGAGTACCTGGGAGTGGAATTCCTAGGTCGTAGGGTTATTCGTTGTAGAAGATACTGCCAGAACTTTTTCCACAGTAGTCTAACCTTTTGTATTCCCACCAAGTTTGATAGTCCTAGCTGGCCTTTATCCCTTGAGAATGTCTTAATGACGAGAGCAGACGCCGATGGAGGGAGAGAAGCCCCTCATCCGTATGTAGGAGCTTTGATGCCTTAGTGAGTGTGTCCACACGTGGCTCGCCTGTTTAATGCTTGTTAGTTTAGGAAGCTCTGATTTGTAAGGTCGTCAGTCCTGTTTGATCCCGCTGGCAGATTTAGATGTGGTTGGGTTGAATGTGTTCTGGTCCTGGAAAGTTTTCTATCGAATGACTTCATGAAGTCAGTTTGCTTTGTCTTGTTTGCTTTCTTCCAAAATAAGCGTTTCCTATAAGGGGAAGATCAGAAAAATGTAAGTTGGTCTGGGAAAAGTATGGACTAAATATAGGAATTCATAAATAAAACTGTAGAGAAGGAACCTCAGAAATCTCGTACGTACACTGTGCCCAGCCGGTGACTCAGCACGGTTTGTGGTCTTGATACTTCAGTGCAGAGCTTACAGTTTCATCGGTGAGGTGAGCTTTGGTATAATTTTTGAAACGGCTTTGACTGATGACCTCCCTGGGTGTGGCCACCTCTCCTCTCCTTTTTTATTTGGTTTAATCCAGGTGCCCCAGGACTAGAGTTTTCGCCCTTGCAGCGAGCTGAGATCTAGCCCCCTTGAGAACAGTGTGCTGTCCGTTCTGCAGAATGCAGAAGCTTTGGGATTTGCACTTCTTTAAAGCATTAGGGATTTATGCAGTCTTCATAGAAAACTGTTCTTCATTTCCAAAGCATAAAGTTATCGTCAGGCAAGCTCGATACTCATTAGTGATGAGGACTTTTTGTCAGCAAAATGACAGCATGGCTGGGACTGTCCATCTCAGATGTGTGACAGTCCAAAAAGAGGTTTATGCCCTGTGCTAAATAGGAGAAGTGATGCATAAATCGGACACAACATAAATTTCATTTACTGCCTTCTTGCTGTTTGATATTTTCAATTCCATCAATAGCTTTTTTCCAAAATCTTGTTAAACTTTTATATAATCTGAAAGTGAATTCAGCCACGGCAGGAATGGCAGTCGCACAACAGACAGCATATTCAATTTACAGCAGCTCAGGGAAGGCCCTGCGAGGGCAGGGGGAAATGGCTTTTGTTGTTTCTTCGGAATTTGTCCTTCAATGATGTCCAATCCTGGGCAGCTGTGTGTGATTTGCTAGAACTAGCGTCTCTAACTTCGGTTAATTTTTATTTCATTGGCTTTGGCATTCGTTTCTGCCTCCTTTTTGGTTTGTTTTTTGTTTTGCATTAAAAAAAAAAAGACATCAGTGACTTATTCATACATATTCATGCTGCGCTCTTTTTTGGGTTGCATTTTCACACCATTCCATGCTCCGTGTAGCTTCTGGCTAGCAAGGAGGACGAGGACACGACCAGAACGGAAGAGGAGGACGAGAATAATTTCCTGAGTGACCAGCATTTGGAGCAGAGTGACAAGGTAGGGACGCGGCAGTCAACTCCAATTCCATCCTCCCCTCTCTGTGCCCAAGCCAGTCTTCCAGCTTGGAATGAATCCGTTGACTCTTCTATTCATTCTGCTTGTCTCGAGTGCCTCCTGTGTGCCAGTGGAGAGCAGAGACACTAGGTCTCTTCCTTCTCAGGAGTTACAAACGGGGTGGTAGAGCCAGTCGAGAAACAGCGAGACATGGAGTTGCCAATGAAAACAGGGTTGTCCTAAGAGAGTAGCAGGCATTGGATGTTGGACTTGGTCAGATCTTTAGAGATCTATCCCCACCCATTCGTTTTATGCATTGGAAACTGAGACCTCTGAGGGGAGGGGATTTCTCCAGGGCGTAGGGTAAGTCAGTGACTGAGTTGGAGCAAGAGCCCCTGTTTCTGGACTGTTGTGGAGTCCCAGATCATTTGATTGCAGTGTAAGGACTCACTTCTCAGGGGCTCTCTCCAGTCTCCTGACCTGGAACCCAGTTTAGTGTCATGTGGGCATTGTTGAGAATTTGACTCCTTCAGAGAATGTTCCTCCAGTCACATGGATAACCGGGCATTTGGGAGAAACATTCTCTGAGGTTGAAAGAACCCAAAAGACCGGGATGCGGTGGGACAGAGGAGGCTACAGATTTGGCATTCGTAAGCTTCAAGGTGTTCAAGTTCTTGAGGTCATGAATGCAAGGTCATTAAAATGTAGGTGGTTTCGGAAAGCAAAGCAATTCAAAGATCTGATTTTGAGTCTTGGTCTTTATCTTTGTGACCTCAGTTAACCCTTGCTTAACCCCTCAGCCTGAGTTTTTCCCATCAGTGAAGATAATCCATCCTTGCTGGAGTTTTTGTGATATTTAAATAGAAAGGTATGTACTAAGTGCTCAGTAAATGCTCCTCTGTGTCTTGTGATAGTCCAGACTTTTCCTTTTTTTGGAGGTTACTTATTTAGATGGATTTAATAACTAGATTGGTGGCAAACAAGACCCTATAAATAACAGCTCATTTGTGTGGGTCTTGTCTTCCATTTAAATATCTTAATCATTTTACAAGTGTGAGAGAGGGGTGTGATGGCCAGTGTGTATATCACCAGCAGTAATGCAGTCAAGGGGAGTTATTTATAGACTGGTAGAAGAAATTTACAGCTTTGGAAAGGGGGGGAAAGAATGCTAATTGCAGCACCTCAAGACATGCCCAGTACAAGCTTTAACTAGATGCTTCCTTGGTCCCACTCCTCTGGGACCCTCAGTGACCCCAGAAGGTGGATCCATAAATAACATCTCCCTGGGAATTAGGAACTCTCTGCTTTCCTAATGAGACAAATCAAAGTCATGTTAATTAGGATGTCTCTGTAAAGAGTAAGGCGCCTTTCTGATATCTAACGAGGAGGATACATCGCAAGAGGTAGATAATAGACGTCTGAAGCATCATTCATGGTGTGGGCTCCATACCTTCTTAACTCAACAAGTAGTGGGCCGTGGGGTGGGGGGGACGTGCCCATGGTGGGCGGGACACTGTGCCAGGACCTTAGGTGAGCAGTCATCTCATTTGATTCTCATGGTCCCCTTGGGAGATGGCGTTACTCTCCCCATTTTGTGGATGAGGAAAGTGAGGGTGAGGAGAAGTGGTGTGAACCTCTCCATGGTCTTCCGGGAGCATCTGCCCGCCTGGCCACAAGGCACGTGTGTGGACCTGCGAGCCGGAGCTCTCTGCCCTGTCCCGCTTGCCTTTTCCGTCCAGCTTGCTTGCACTGCTCATTTACTCTCAGTTTCTGTCCTTTTTCTCTCCGCCACGTATGCCCTGTCTCTCTTCCAAGGTCCATATTTTGACCAGATACTGTGATTTGCAGATCATGGAGGATTATTCCAAAGGGGGCTGCAAAAACGGATACTTGAGGCACACAGATTCCAGTATTCTAGACTACGATGGAACCCACAAACCTGGCTGCCCCGGAGACCAGAGTCTAGAAGAAGGCGAGCTCCTGACCCTGCTTGCCCCTTTTTTCAACGAGAAGGCCACATTGTTACTGGAATCCAGGTAGACGTGGGGCCCTGGCGTTGCTTTTTCTCTCTAGTTTGAGGGGAGAACAAACTCATTTTGCTAAATGGATTTAGATGGCAGTGCTGTGTAATTTAGCTGAGCGAGCCCCTGAAATGTCTTGGAAGGAATCTTGCCAGTCATGCAATTAAGTAATTAGGCTGCGTGCTAGTGGCTGGGAGGGGACTTCAGCAGAGCCTCATGCAAACCCATTACAAAGAGAGAAAGAAAGCTTGCCTCTGGAATTGGTCCTGGGAGCCCTGGGAAGGGCTGTCTGCCTGTCAGCGAGAGAATCAGCCCTACTGGAGTCTCTTCCAGTTTCTGCAACGGCTTACAAACTGCCATTGTAGTCGTGACTCGCTGTTTTATGTTGAGCTTGAACTTCAGTTCTCTTCTCATTATATCTGCTGGGAGTCATCCTATGTGAGGAAATACTTCAGGGTGTTTGCCTTAAAACAAAAAAGGAGAAACATTCAGTAATTTGTATTTTTCACATTAACCCTTCGGGAGGAGATTGTCCCCGTTGCACATTCTTTCAAGACCATGGTATCAGCTGCTTGGGCTTTGGAGCCAGAAGGAGCCGTGCCTTCGTCTCTCAGAGCCCCAGTTTCTCCGACCACTTCCTCGGGTGCCGTGAGGAGTAAGAAAGCGCACCGTTTAAGGAAAATGGCAGGCGGGTGGTGTGTATTCAATAAAACTGTCCCGTCCTCCTCCAGTGTAGGTAGAGAAATGGAGCCGCTAACTCGTGCCCGTGACTCTTGGCAGGAGCCAGGAACCCTACTATTTCTTACACCGTTGGTGGACTAAGCCTCATAGACATTCTTTAGCTAAAAAAAGGACTGGAGTGTTCTGTGTTTGTGAGCTCAGGCAGGCTGACCCTTCCCCCATCCCTGGCATCTGTCCAGCATTTTTCTAGCATGTGTCCTCTTGGGGCACCTGTCTAGTGGCCGTTCTGGTTAATTGTCACAGGGAATTAGGTGACCATAGTCAGCGCTTGAGAGAGGGAAGGTTTTCTCAATGTCAGGGTCCCAAACGTTCCATCAGAGTTCGAAGATGCAGCTCTCTGTCTGAGGACTGCCTCGGACTGCGCCTGGGTGACGTGAGCCGGGGAAGGTCCAGTGGGCATGGGGCCAGCCCGGGCACGTGTGCTCCCTGCCCGTGGGCAGGAGCTTCTCAACCCCAGCTGACCCTTGTGGCTCCCAGCCTTCCAGTCTTTCAGTGGAAGTCCCCAAACTGTATTCTAAATCTCTTGATTTTTAAAAACGAAGACCTAGTTACATTTTTTAAGAAAGCATTTTCTGCCTGCCAGGCAAGCTCATGACATCTCTGGTTCAGTTCCCTGTGCCCTGTAGGTATCTGTTCCATAGGCTTCCAGACCAGGTTGGCCAGTTGTAATGTCAGAAAAGGTTTTCTTACACCAGCCTAAACCTGCAGCCCTGATATTGTTCTCTGTACAGCTGTTGTTCACGGTGTACCGCCGAAGCCCGTGACAGGGGAGTCGTGGTTCTGCAGGCCCTCCCGAAGGCCTGGCCATGGTCTGCACCCCCTTCTGGCGCACACACTGGGCATCGCGTGCCCAGGCTCATCTTACCCTCACACCAGCTTTCTGGACGCTGCTCGTGGTGATCTCCGTTTTATAAATGTGGGAGCTGACATTTGGGGGCTTGACATTCCCTTAGCTAGTAAATGCTAGAGCCATTGGAGAGCTTTCTGGAGGAGTCTTTTACAAAGACTCCTTGGGTAACCAGCATTTTGATTGGTCAGAGAAACACTAGTCTTCTGCTTAGGAATTCCCTCCTGGTCCCAGCCACCACCGTCTCTTGCCTGGATGCCAGCAGCGCACCCTCCTCTGCTGTCCATTCTCCACAGAGCAGCCACAGTGATCTTTTTAATAAAACTTAGATCAGATCCGTTCCATGCTTAAAACCTTCCAGCGGATTTCCGTTGCTCTTAGAGTAAGATCAGAGCTTCTCGATCTGGCGCCCGCCTCTTTCTCTGTTCACCGAGCTCCTCAGACATCCAGGCTGGTTCTCATCTCAAGGCTTGCGCTAGCCGTTCGCTCTATCTGGAATGCTCTTTTCCTGGGTGTATATGTGAGTGGTGGTGTCTCAGCTAGATATCAGCTCTGGAGAGAGGCCTTTGCTGACCAGTCACAGGAAATCCTGCTTCTACATGTGGTCTCAGGACTTCCTCCCTCCCTCCCTTAATTCATAGTACTCATCATTGCTGTACGTTGTCTTACTGTGTTATCAATGTATGCACGAACGTCTGTCTTCTCAGTGAGGTGTGAGCCTCGTGATTCCTTTTCACCATGCATGCCCACTACCTAATGTGGCAGATAGGAGATGCTCAGTAAATATTTAAGTGTCAGTGCGGACACTTAGAAGCCCAGCATCACAGCAGAAGGTGAGTGTGGACAATCGGAGAGAGTGTAGTGATCCTTCAGAGTCAGAAAGCTCTGGGTTCTGGTCTTTGCTCTGCCACTTTGCTAGGGGATCTTGACTCTTAAAGAGCCTGTTTCTTCAACTATAAAATGGGGTTAGCTTTGGCCCCCTCTCCTAGTTGTACAGTGAGGCCTGAATCTCGTTGCTGTATTTGAAGGATCTGACACACGGCAGGTGCTTCACAGATGTCAGTTCCTACCCCCTTCACCTCTCGCTTAGGCAAAGATCCTCTGGAAGGGTATATAAACTATCTTTGGGCCCCTGACAAGACCCTCGACTGAACTATTAAAAAGGTCCCGATCACGGCGACGGCTTAATGAATCTGCTGTTCAGATTTCTGGCAAAGTAACACTTGAAATGTTTTATTTCACAGCACCCCCCACTTTAGTATAGTCTAATGGCCTCTTTCACCACCTTTTACTACCCATTTGTAAAGTCTCTTTTCTGGGTTTTATTGTGTGTTGTTTGGTGGTGAGTGATGGTCCTCCTTTGGCTAGCCGAGTAGCAATTGTCATTATTTTTAATCTATATTAAGGGAAGGAAAGGAAAGGAAAATTTAGTTTAACATGCTTAAAGGGCCAGAAATATTTTTAAAGTCTGGGTTTACTAAATTTTAAGATGGTATGTGTAGACTAGATGATTCCACATTAGGAGTGAAAAATGTACCATACATTTTAATTTTGTTTTTTAAACTTTTATTTTTTACCCTGCTTCAGTGTGCTGTCGCTGTGTAATCTGAATGGAGTTGCCTCTGTCCCAGAGCTCGGTGATCAGAACCCAGAGGGGAGTAGGGCCTTCCCTTTGCTCTCAGAGAGCTCCATGGGGAAGGTGAAACCAGGCCTCACATCACTTGTCCCTTGTAGCGGTAGCTGAGAAACGAGTCAGAGACTGTCACGGTGCACGCAGGGAGTCGGTCTGTAGAGGCTGGCCCCGGCCGAAGGCCGGTGGGAGGAATGGCAGAGAGAAGAGGAAGTGTGCAGCACGGAGGTGGGCCCCTTCTGTCCCCTGTCACCGCTGACCGCCACGACCTCCGCCTGGCCTGGATGTCAGCAGCAGCTCTTCTGCCAGCCTCTCCCTCTGTCCTTGCCCACTCCGGTCCCTTTTTCCATAATTTCCTGTCCCAGTTTCCTAGTTTCTCTCTTCTTTCTTAAATGAGCCACTCTCCTTTATTTTTTAGACGATTTATACATACTTATGTTAAAATCTCCAGGTTGCCTTATTAATTTTATTTTCTTGAGTGTGAACTCTTATTCGTTGGGTTGTGGCCTGTCTGTTGTACTAGTGGATCGTGTGTGCAGGTTTGGTTTGCCGGTGTGGACAGCCCTGCTCTGTCCCCGCATTCCCTCCTCTTCCTGTGGGGGTGCCACAGTTGCCTCTGGCTTGTGAGACTTCCCTGTTTTTCTCCACCGTGGGAGTTAAATTTCTGCCCCCAGTGCTTTCTGTAAATGCCCCCTTTCTCCTGACTGTGGGTCTCCTCTGTTTCCGACCTTTGGATAAATTTTACCCTGATTTCAAGGTAACCTTATGGTATTTGTTATGTATCTTTTGCCGTCACTTACATGTGTTTAGAGAGGAGTGGGAGGGGCTCCTGTGTGCGCTCACACCGAGTGTAAAGTCGTCCCCACTTCCCACTGCCCTACTGGGGGCCTCAGGGAGCTCTGGGAAGCCAAGGCAGCAGCGAGAGGCAGGGAGTACTGTAGGTGGACTGTCTTATGTCTCCGGGCGCCGTCTACACAGTGCGCACACAGCCGTAGCTGGGGTCTGCGGGAGCCTCGGGTGCATGGCGAGGGCCCGAAAGTATTTGCTACCTGTACGGTCTCCTGTTTCATCCTCATTGCTGTCCTGTGGAGGGAGACTTACCTTACTTCCCGAGCATCTCTGAGTTAGAATTTGAAGCCATTTTTGTGTGATTTCAAAGTCGCCACTATTTCTATTCTGAGTAGTTCGCAGTATCCCTTCATGCAGTATCTATATACTGAGCACTGACTGTGCACAGTGATGGGCTCGTCACTCATGAGTCCACCAGGCTGACCAGATCCACCCAAGCCGTTCTCACCTCTGGATGTAGGAATGGGGCCGGGGGCGGGTGGACCTTGCAATTGTCAAGAATACTTGGTGACCCACTTTGCTCCTTTCTAGGCCAGCCTGCATCCTTACAGCCATGTGGCCCCCTCACTTGCTGTGTACTTATGTCAAATTGCTTCTCCTCTTCTTATGCAGGAGTTAGACATGGCAATACCCACCATGTGTGGCTGTCATGAGTTGACATGGGATAAAATCCTTGGTGGTGGGTCCTGGCACACGGCAGGCAATCCATGTGCTTAGTTTAAACAGACTTTGGGCCAATCAGTGGAGAAAACATGGGAAACCGGGTAGGGCATGGGGCTATAGCAGAAAACCTAGTTCTTCCACTTCCTTCCCTTTTGGAAAAACAGGCCAGACCTTCTGAAAGTGCTGCGTGAACTACTTCTGGAACGAATGTGCTTGACAGAGCGGGGAGTGTCTGCAGAACACCTTGATGGTGAAACTGAGAAGTCCCTTAAGCAAATGGCTGTTCAGCTAGGAGGTGAACTCGGACATTTCACCCAAGTCAACTCATTGTCCAAGTCCCATGATGAGCGGCAGTCGCCTCAGACAGCCCAGCTAGGAAGGATGGGTCAGGTGTCCAAGCTGGAGCTGAAGGATGCCTCCGTGCAGACTGTGGCCGCCGAGGGTGACACGCTCAGGTTCCAAAATGAGGGCAAGAGAGAGGCTTGGGAAGAGAAGCCACCAGATGCCGTGTTTCACACTGAGGGTCTGCCGGACAACGTGTGCACGGCCCCAAGGAGCCAGGCCACTGCCCTTTCCTTCCCCAACGGGACTGACAAGGTAAGCTTTCCTATTTATTATTTATTTGTTTTCTTATTTTATACAAATGAAAGGCTTAAAAACTCAACTCTGATCTCACTGCTTTTTCGTGATGTGTGTAAAATCTGGTGTCTCCCCTGACCTGCGCTTCGTCTGGCCTCTACCTAGAGGTGTGTGTTCGTCTTAACCTTCCCCCCCGCCCAGTCTTATTTGTCTCTACATCATGACGTTTATGCAGTTTCCTTATAGAGTCGTATTTCCTCATGTGTGTGTAGCTTTTCTTTCATGGTATCAGCAACATCTTGCCTTGTAATGGCCTTGTAAGATTCCACTGTGGGAAATGTGCCCAGATTTGCATGAGTTTCACCTGCTGGTGGCTATTTACAGTTGCAGATTGGAGTGAAATTGTGATAACCGGACTTTAGGAGGAGGGCCAAGAGCCTAGGTTTTATCTTGTGCAGACTTTGTGGTGGACAAGTTCTGTTCTGTGGGCTTCGTCTACATTCTCTTAGCCTCGCAACACTCGTCAGGTGAGGAAGCCCGAGTTTGAATGCCCACAGTTAGCCAGCAGTTACAGGGCTGCGCTGGGACCCCACTGTGCCTGATGGTGCACCATACCCGTTCCCAGGCTAGCCCCCAGCTCCTGCTGGCCCAGAGTGGTAGGGTCCGGTTGTGGTGGGGGAATGCATTTTGCTTCAATCAAGATGCTGTCTCTATGCTTCTCCTCAAATACCATTGAATATGGCACATTATTAAAAGCCAGACTCTCTTGGCAGTATTTGATTGGACCTTTTACTAAAATCCTCGTGGGCAGAGGGGTTGGGCTTGATGATCCCCGAAGCAGGGAGATGTCAGTGTTCTGGTGGAGAAGTAGGTCATGTTTCTAATAGAGCTCCAGTGACGGCTGTTGGTGTTCCTGTTTCTGATGGGTGTTTTGTATCTGAGAAATCAGCTGTACACACTGCTTCATAGCATCAGAATGGAGAATTAAGTTTATTTTCTGACCACTAAATTACTGCTTTTGTGCATACCAAAGGGAGTTAGATATATCATTAGCAAAATTGCTTTTGATTGTTTTAAATTATGCACCAAAACTGTAATTTCTAGAAAAGGGTTTTCTAAAGATATCAGTAAAGACAAAAAAAAAAAAAAAAAAGACACTGCCATTATATTAACGGTACTCCAGATGCAAATTTGTGCAGTTTGGCTGGAATAGAAATGGTCTCATCTGCCCCAGCTCCGTCAGTTTGTACCTGTGTATTAGGAAAACTCGATGTCTTTTCCCCCAATTTGTGTGGGAGATAGCCTCCTTTGTGCAGAAAAATTGCATAATCGAATGAACTCATTAATTTCCCCAAATATATTAAAAAAAATTTTTTTTTTAGTTTGGAATTATCCTTCTTCCTTGTGTCTTCAAAAGGAAGGTCCCTGTGTTTATTTTTTAGCATCTGCTGTTGGTGCTAGGATTGTGCTAGATATTCCGTATCTGTATCATCACATTTAGTCTTCTCAGGAAGCATGTAAGTTAGGTGGGCATTCCTACATTTTACATATGAAGAAAGAGAGCCTCTGAAAGGCTCAGAAAATGGTCCAGAGTGAGGCAGCTGTTAAGAGAAGTAGTAGGAATATAGACCAAAGCCCAGTTTTAGAGGCAAACAGGAATATACTTTTTTTTTTTTTTTTAAATAAGCTCCACATCCAATGTGGGGCTTGAACCCATGACCCTGAGATCAAGATCTGAGCTGAGATCAAGAGTCAGATACTTAACTGACTGCACCACCCAGGTGCCCAAGACAGGGATATTCTATACCTACTCTTCTCAGGAAGGGAAGAGCCCTTGGTGTGAGAGACCGTCACAGAGGTCCCTGTGATTGCTTCAGGCCTGGCCGCCTACCTTTCTCAGTGGCTTGAGTGGGATCAGTGTGACCGGGACCCGGAGGCTGGCGCAGTGGTGACATGAGGAAGCGTGTGGCAGGTGCCTGCTGGTGCCTTGTACATTGTTGTGTAGGTGCGTGTCAGGCCCGGTGTGTGTGCCTTCCTGTCCCCCTTCCAGTCCCAAGTGAGGAGTTCCTTTATGACATCTTTAATAAGGTGGTAGGTGGGGCTGTGCGCAGTGTCCATAAGGTGGCATTTTGTGCAGTGTTATTTTAGAACGCGCATTAGGTTGACTGACGGCAGTCTTCCAGCCTGAAATTGGCTTTGGCATTTGTACACTTGCAGATATCTTTTCTCCTGCCATATGACACACAGATTTGGATCCAAGAATAAAGATTGGTGGAGACCGAGGACCAAGCAAATGATGTTATTTTGCAGTCCTCTTTGATGAGGCATCACCCCCCCACACACACACACTAACTGCCACTGGTCCCCTTCACCACCTTAGACTGTCCTTGGCCTTGAACCTGCTCTCTGCTCTTGAATTTCAGGGCAGAGAGTGTCTCACTTTCCTTAACTGAGCAATAGAGGCTGGAGAGCCGTTATGAGGTTCGGCTCTCTAACCTTCTTGTTGTATGACATTGGACCGGTTGTTGGATGTCTCAGTTCTTTGTCTGAAAAATAGGCCCGGTAACTTCCATTATCCTGTGTGCTCTGGAAATGCAGAGCTTACTGGAGGATTGTGGGACAATGTGCTTGAAAGCATCTTATATCCTTGAACATGCAAGCAGGGCTCCTTCCTCCCTTTTCATCCTTCAGAGACCTTGCTGATTTCATCATTCCCAGGGTCCCAAGTATTTCCTGTTTTCTTCTCAGGTTCCTTCTCCTCCACTTAAAAAACTAGAAAGAATAATAGCCTCATTGAGGTATAATCCACATATCATGCAATTTATCCGTTTGAAGTATATAGTGCGGTGGTTTTGTTTTGTTTTGGGTATATCCATAGAGTTGTAGAACCATTACCATAATCAATTTCAGAATGTGCTTAATTATCCAAAAAGAACCCCTGACCCATTGGCGGTGATTTCCCATTTCCCCCCATCTGTCCTAGCTGTAGGCAACCACAGATCTACTTTCTGTCTTTATATATTTGCCTGTTCCGGATGTTTCGTATAAATAGGATCATATAACACGTGATCTTTGGTGACCACGTCCACTTAGCGTAGTAGTGCTGTTGAGGTGCGTTCGTGCTCGGGTCTATAGCAGCAGTTCGTTTCTTTTTATTGCCAAACTGTAGTCCATTGCATGGACGTAGCACATTTTATTTATCTGTTCATCAGTTGTTGGACATTTGGACTATTTCTACTTTTTAGCTGTTTTGAATAACGTTGCCATGAACATTCATGCACAAGTCTTTGTGCGGGTGTGTGTTCTCACGTCTCCTGGGTAAACACGGAGGAGTGAAATTGCAGGGTCATATGGGAACCCTGCGTTTAACCCTTTGAAGAACTGCTAGGCTGTTTTCTACATCGGCTGCCCCCAGTTTACCTTTTCACCAGAAGCACGAAGGTTCCAGTTTCTCCACAGCCTTGCCGACACTTGTTATTATTTTGATCATAAGCTGTCCTGGGACGAGTTGGGAGTGGCGATATTTCAGTGTGATTTGATTTGCATTTCCCTGATGACTAAGGACACTGAGCATCTTTTCATGTGTTTATTGGCCATATATAGGTCTCCTTTTGAGAAGTGTCTTTCAGACCCTTTGCCCATCTTTTAATTGAGTTATTTGTGGTTTTTTTATTATTGAATTGTAATAGTTCTTTATATATTCTAGATTTGGTGCCTCTCCCCAACTTTTGAATATATTAAAATTCTCCCCACATGAAAGGCACCCCCATTTGTCCTCTTTAAGTTATTGTTTGTATGTTCATGCCACAAGTAGTTATTGAGTATCTACTGTGTCCTTGTGCTGGAAGCTGTGGATAGAGTATGACCAAGAAATGCAGAGTTCCTGAACCCTGGAGCTTATAGGCCAGTGCAGAAGGTAGACAAAGAACAAGTAATTGCACAGGCATTTAATTATGATGGTACTAATGTTCTCCCTAGAGAATTGTAGGGGGCAGTGTGGGTCCTTAACAGGGAGACCTGACCTGGTCTTGGAAATCAAGGCCTGTTCTCCCAAGGAAGACACATACGAGTGGAGTCCTAATGAATGTACTGGGATTACGGGAGAGGTGGGGGTGGGCAAGAAAGCATGTTGTAGACGGAGGAGACAGTGTACGCCAAGGCCCTGGGGTGGAAGGAACACAGACATTTGCGGGACTGATAGAAGGTGAATGTGTGGAAAGGGGCAGTGACTCGGGCTGCGGGTCACGTACAGCATGGCAGCTGTGGTAGAGGTTTTGACCGTGGTCCTTAGAGACCGGGAAATGTTCCAGTAGTTGTAAGCAGAGGCGGGTAATGTTAGCTTTGCGTTTCCTGCCGCAGTATGGAGAGTGGACTAGAAAGGGCAGGAGGAGCCGGGGGAGGGCGCTCAGGAGGCAGCTGCCATGGCTAGGCAAGCGCCAGCAGCGTCTCGGGGTTAGATGGAGGCAGTGGGGGGTGAGGAGAGGCCCAAGACCTCAGCTGGAATTAATGGAGCTTGGTGAGTAGCGAGAGTGGGTGATGAGTGTAAAGAGCAGTTGGAGAGATTCGCAGGTTTGGGTTGCACAGTGAGGGGATGGTGGTGTGATTCACCAAGACAGAGGGTGTTGAAGCTTTGGGGTGGGGACTTGGGCGGTGGATGGAGGGAGCCGAGTGCTGGGCTGGCTTCGGAGTGCCTGGGAGCCAGTAGACACGAAGGCGTCAAGGGTAGGCAGGTTGGAGCTCCGAGCCTGGGAGATAGCCACCAGATTAGTGACTCGGTAGCCATGGAGAGCTTCAGTAGGGGTGGTTCTGGTGGACTAGCAGATTGGCTTAGACTGAGGAGCGGGCGGCTGGGGGGTGGGAATGAGGAAATAGATACGAGCAAGAAAATGTGATTTAGAAGAGTGTGTTGGAAGAAGGACTGCCATAGACGGGGCATTTGGATGTCCACAGAGACGGTGGGCCAGGGCTGAGAGGGTGTCGAGGAGGAAAAGCTTGGCACTTGCCCGTCAGAGGAGGGACCTGCCAAGACACAAATTTCGTAGACCGGGAGATACACATAGATGCCATTCTAGGAACCAGAAGTCTGGACAGCCGGTTTGCATCCTGTTTTACGAGGCTGGCGTGAGAATGTCGCCTGTGTGACCAGAGGAAGTGTATTCATTGTCCTGTGCGTGTGTCTCTTCAGGACGTGAAGAAGTCCCGCCTGCCCGTCCTGTTAAAACCGTCCCGGTCGTTAGGAAACGTGTATCGGCTCCCTGCCGGCCAGGAGGTGGTGGCCCAGCTGCAGGGCCAAATCTTGGAGCTGCAGGGGGAGCTGAAGGAGTTTAAAATCCGCAATAAGCAACTTCACCAAAAGTTAATTCTGGCTGAAGCAATGATGGAGGGGAGGCCAGCGGCAGACAAAACGCTGCAGAAAGGTAAGCACCGAGGAAAATGTATTCTCCGTGAGCTAGATGAACGACCCGACGGAGCTGCTCGAAATGTCAGCCTTGTTGTTTAGAACTGCAGTAAGTTTGAGTATAAATTTTATGAATTACAGTGATTAATCTCGACTCTTGACAAATACACAATCAAAGGAACACAATAAGGAAAATGAATCTATTGTTTTCATTTTGTTCTGGAGTCTGGATAAAGGGAACTTGTAAGTGTTCGCAGGTCTTGTGAGGTCATCGCTCCCTTCACTTGGGTTGGTCTGGGGGTACCCCAGCTGTGGGATGACTTGAATCTGGGTGGGTAGTTTTGGCTTTATCTGTGGAAGCCTCAGGCATATGGCATCATGTATATATAAGTGAGAACCCTCTTGGTGGGGTTTTCTAGCATGTCTAGACTACATTACTTTGGCTTCCTCAGGGCTGATTCCAAACCCTGTCTCAGAGCAGTGTAGCTGGGCACACAGGTAGTGTTGGACCTCGTTTTCAGAGCATGCATGAGTCCACAGAAGTACACATGTTGACTGCCGATTTTGCACTTCTGCTGTAAGCACAAGGCAGCAACACATAGTACTAAGAACAACAACAGCAATCTTTTATTTATTCATTCAGAAAGTATTGATGAAACCCTGCTGTGTGCCAGGCACTGTCATAGGCCCTGGGGACGTAGTGAATAAAACAGATGCTCTAAGTCTGTGTCTAGCTTCCATTCCCGTTGTGGGGAGAAAGACAGTCCTCTGATGAGCAGGTGTGGCGAACGAGAGATGGCAGGTGCTGGGGAGGAAGGGGAAGCAGGGCTGAGGGCATGGGCAATGTGGAGCGGGATAGAGTGTGCTACCATATGTGGGATCCTAGAGCCTCCCCGAGGAGGTGACATCCGGACACAAGCGGGAGGAGGGAGCGGAATAGTCAGCTTGGAAAGGACGTTTTTGGCCGCAGGGACAAGGGCAAAGGCCCTGATGTTGTTTGAACTTGGGAAGTTGGATGACTAGGAAGGAGGCCAGTTATGTGGCTGGAGTGGAGTGGGGAAGAGGAGATGGGAAGGAGGTCAGGGAGGTACCCATCGGGAGGGCCTGCTGAGGCCATTCTCGGGCTTTGCTTTCACGCAGATAAGACTGGAAATGGAGGGTTTCGAGAAGCGGGGTGACATGACCCGACCTCAGCTTTAAAGCAGGGATGGGCAAACTACGGCCTGTGGGCCAAGCTCACCGGCCATTTTTTAAGTTTTCTTGGAGCACCGTGACACTCCCTGATTTGCATGCTGCTTGGGACTGCTCGGGCACGGCGATTGCGGAGTTGAGTAGGTGTGAGAGAGGCCCTGTGGCCGGCAGAGCCAGAAGTAGTCTGCGTTTGGCTCTGGAAGAGATGTAGGCCGACCTCTGCTTGAAAGGCTCACTGGTGACACGAACCATCGGAGTGATGGAGCTGTCTTGCCCTGAGGTGGGAGAGGCTGAGGCGGGCATCCGGTGTCTGGTTTGGGACTTCTTGAGATGCCCGTGGACCAGCCCCGTGGCGGTGCCAGGTCGGCAGCTGGAGATACAGGGCCGTAAATTTAGCAAATGTCCACATATCGCTGGTATTTGAAGCTCTGAGACTTGGAGACCCAGGGAGCAGATCCAGGCACCAAGACTGGGCCTCTCTAGTAAGCAGGGGTTGGACAGAGAAGGAGCAGCCAGGGAGGCAGGCACGGAGCCCAAGAGGATGACATCCAGAAGCTGAGTAAAGAGCCGGTTTGCTGTGTCGAATATTGTGAATCAGTAAGATGAGGCCTGAGGATTGGCCTTGGGATTTAGTAATAGGGAGCCATCACCGGTGACCTCGAGGGAGCTGTTGCCCTGGTGCGGCCAAGGCCTGCCTGGCACACGTTCCAGAGAGCCAGTGCAGGAGAGGAACCGAGAGGGCAAGGACAGACAGCTCCGAGGACTTTTACCGTAGAGCGGTGCTGAGACACGGGGCAGTTAGGAGCTACGCTGTCAGCGAGGCTTGAGGGACTCGGAATCGGGACCGCGGGCAACTGCAGCAGGTGGGTCGTCACTGGTGGTCTGGCAGCATGAGCTGCAGAGCTGGAGCTTTTAGGGAAGAGAGCATGACCTGGAGGTGTCTGTGGAGAGCGAAGGCATGTACGCTCTTCCAGGTCTGGGATCACAGGGGTTGTGGGAAAGATGGCCAGGGGATGGCCTCCACTCCGGGGGCGGCCACAGGCGAAGCAGTGTTGGGAGACAGCCCGGGCCCTTAGAGTGAGGGGGCAAGGTGCATGTGCAGGGAGGACACTGAGCTTATTTGGGATTTTGCCATCAAAGAGTTGGCATTCTGGGGTGGGGGACTGTATCTAACATGGAGATTTTCCAGGTGGCTCAGGGCTGGGAGTCTTGTACTTCCTGTGTCAGTGATAAGATGAGCACCTGTTATTTTTTCAGACTCACTGCCCACTTTAAGTACATGATGTAATGGAATCTTCTTACCAGTCCTTGAGGTAGGAATAGTAATCATCCCCGTTTTATCATGAGGCAGCACTTTCACAGATAAAGTGACTTGGCTACGGTCACACTGTCACTAACTTCCGGAGCTAGATTCAGACCAGCCTGCCTGACTTCCAGGCCCGTGCCCTTTACTGCCTTGTAAAGCCTAGCATCTCGACACCTTGCATATGGGTTTTCTGATGACCTATAGTCCATGGTATTTTCCATTGATCTTTAGGTTCATGGGCTCACTGTAGCGGAGGTTTCAAGATACGTGGGCCTTTGGCAGTATTGCTCTTCCCTCCCTCTTTCCTTTCCCACTTTCCCTCCTCCCTCCCTTCCTCCCTTCCTTCCTCCCTTCCTTCCTTCCTTCCTTCCTTCCTTCCTTCCTTCCTTCCTTCCTTCCTTCCTTCCTTCCTTCCTTCCCTCCATGTGGACATCTATTCATGCATTCAGTGACTATTCCCCAAGCACCCACTGTGTTCCCAGCCTCATGCTGGGTGTAGGAGACAGAGATGGAGAGGACTGAGATAGTCTCTCCCTTCTGAGAGCTCCCTGGTGTGTTAAACACACCAGTGCAAGGCAGAAGTGAGGGACACTTCAGGGAGGAAAGGTTTTATGACCAAGGTGACTCAGCCCAGCAGAGGCCCTGGCACTTGGCTCAGGACTTGCTGTATGAATTTACCACTGTTTTTGTTTCTTGCTGAGACACCAGGGTGCCTTGACCAGGTGCTACTCCCACAGTTGCCCAGTAGACCCTGTGGCCTCTCTCTTCTCCAGAGAAGTGGGCATAGTCTATAGAATTCATTTTCTCACTCATAGTTTTTTGAGAGCCTGGACTTAAACCATTTTAGACAAGCTGCAGTATATTTATGCTTTTTATGTCCTGTTATGGCAGCTCGATAGATTAATTTTATCTTATAAATTGCATTTTGCCTCCCCAGTGTTTTTATTTTCCCTGTTGTATCTTTGTGTTCTTCTCAGTTGCTTGGCTGGGTTTCAAGTCTATGGTTTTATTTATTTTTCCTTCTCTTCGTGAATGCTTATAGCCCAGCCCCTTGTGGGAGCCGCCTACCAGGACAGTCCGGGAGAGCAAAAGGGAATTACAACCATGCCCTGTGTCTGGAGAGACAAGGAAGGGGACAGTGACCAGCACACCAGCTACGAGACCGGTCAGAATTCAACCCCTGTGTGTGTTGAGCAGCTTCCGTGTGCCAGGCACTCCTTGGGGTGTTTCATAGAAAAATTGTTACTAAGCCCTGCAGCGGGCATCTTAGGACATCATCATTATTCCCATTTAACACATGAGGAAGCTGAGGTTTTTAAAAAGAATCGATCCGGGGTCATCCAGCTGGTAAGTGGGCAGATGAGTGGGGTTATAGTAGACTGCGTGTCTGAGCTCACCGGTCCATTTGTCACCCTTTTCTCCCCGGCAGTGGGCCGGGCCCTGACGGGCGCAGTACATGCTCTCAGGGACCCCACAGCCAGCCCCGCAGCCGGGTGGCTCTCCGTGTGGTGCAACGTTGGCCTCCTGCCGCCCGGGAGGGTGGGTCGGAGGTGACCCTGAGCTGCCCCCTGGTGTGCGGGCTGTGGGAAAGGTACAGGGACGTGAGTGAGTTCCCAGGCAAGTCGGATCTATCTCTTCTTAAGCCTACAGATAAGCACAAAGGATAAGAAAAGAATATTCATGTTCCCATTCAACCAGAATGAACACATGCTGACATTTTTTCTTTTTACCTTAGATCCGCCCCCCTCCGCCTTTGTTTAAAAAAAGAATCACCTTTAATCTGAACCTAATTCACTCTGTAAGAAATAATTGTCTTCAGGAATCCTAAATTTGTCCTGGGGCGGCTATGAGAATGCCAATCTCTGGGGAAGCACTGAGTCACGGTGTATGCTCTCCCAAAGCCTCCAGTCAGTGTGGTGGATACGTGGTCACATGCTTCTGAATGTTGTAGGTTTTGAGGAGAAAGCCACTTGACCAGGCAATAAAGTACCCTTAGCTGAATCGTAGAAAGTTCCAGAACTGCAGTATTTCCTCTAATGCAGATAAATGGTCCTGGGGACATCTTTGGATTTCTTGTTCATAGCTAGTTGACTGCTAAAGGCTTCGTGTCTAACTGGCAGTTTCCCTTTCCCTCCCAAATCCCCAGCATTAGTGAACTTCCTTTGTCTGAATGTGTTTCTAGAACTTTGCACATGCTTCTGCTTGAATGTTCCCCCTTTAATTGATGCACTTTGAGGTCTCTGCTTCAGCGTCACTTTCCAGAGAAGGCCTTCCAAGTCCCTCAGTTATTTAGACACTCCCAATTGCCCCCCCCCCATATTTTCTTCTCGAACTGACTTGCTCAGTGACTGCTCTCAGCAAAGCTGGTGCCGTGTGTGACGGCCTCACTGTTCTTTGCTCTTCAGTAGCTCCTTGATAGATCCTTGAGAAATGAATGCAGGGGATTCCACAGGTGTTATTGGCCCTTACATTGAGGGCTAAGGGAAGTCTGTCCTTGCTCGTGCAGCCCTGATACGGAAGACTGCGATTGCAGGAGGGATGGGTATATCAGGAGGCAGTAGGCAGCATTCAGAGTGTTGGAGGCAGTGGGCCAGGCTTTGAGGGAGGGGCTCTGCTGCTTACTCATCCGACCCTTGGGCAAGCTCTTATCGCTCTAAACCTCGATTTCCTCTTGTAAAATGGGGATGCCAGTGATGCCTCGCAGAGTTGTGAAGGCTATCCATTTAGTCATAGCATAGGTGGGAAGTGGTGCTCGGCCGGGCCCTGGCATGGCGGTGTGTCCTGAGGCCTTGCTAAACCGCAGGTTCACCCTCTACATACAGCTTGTAGTCCTCCCTCTCCCACACCCTCCATGCAGTGATTTCAAATGAAAGATCCACCTTTGGCCCTTCACCAAGGGCTACTGAGCTGCGAGGAGCAAAGTCAGGTTGCCGTGTCGATGCTGGGCTGTGAGATGTGCCAGAGACTGGCCTTGGAGCCTAGAAACCAGATCTTTACCGCAGCCGAATCACAAGCCGCTGTAGATTGGGGGCAGGTGTGTAAATGTTAGATTGTTGTGTTGTGAGGAACAAAGCTTAAAGTGGAGGTTAAGCGTTGGTAGGAGAATGCACACCGTCCCCCCATTCTGAGATGTGTGTGTGTGTGTGTGTGTGTGTGTGTGTGTGTGTAGCTATGCGTCAGAGCTGGCCACAGTCTGCATCACAGAAGGACATTCGTGTGGGTCTTATTACACTTGTCTCTGCCTGATGATTGCTTAATGAAAATCATCGAAACTGATCTTTATTCCCTTGAGTGAACGAACGTCACTTCTTGCCATGAAATTCCATTATCATGAGGTTATTATGGCAAAGATAGTTCCTTGACTCGGAAGGTGATTTATTAGAAAAAAAGCCTATTGAGATCTCTCCCTCTGTCTCTGTGTCTTACACTCATTCAGCCAGCAGTTACTTACTGAGTGCCTTCTCTGCCCCAGGCCCTGTGCCAGACCCCGGAGAACAGAGATGAATGACACGTCTGCACCCCGGGAGACCGCAGACACCAGTGACTATCACAAATTTTGTACAGTAGAAATGCTGTATTAGGAATGCTTCCTTTAGGTCATGTAGCAGCTGCTTTCTAAAATAAAAGAGTTATTTTGTAGTATTTGCATTGTGAACAGAGAGATAAGAATGGGCTTACAGCCACGAGGAACAGTTGCAGAGCCCAGAAATTGGAATACACAGTCTGACGAGGATTTTTGTGTGCTCTGCCCTCTGAGAACTCTCCCAGACCCTGTCATCCAATCCACATGGTTGCTTCTGCAGCCTTTGCCCTGGTCCGCAGCCCCTGCTTGCATGCCTCCTGCCTCCTATGATCGGCATCTTCTTCCATCTTCCAGCAGTTGGAGGGAAGCAGAGAATATCAGTATTAGCTGGGCTCCTTCACTACTGTGTACCAGACACTTTCTGCAGATACCGTCCCCCTTGATCCTCAGAACACAGCAAACACAACCCTTCACAGTAAATGGTGTTCTTCCCATTTTGCAGATGAAACTGCTGAGGCTCAGAGAGGTTAAGTAACCTGCCCGAGGTCATGCAGCTAGTGAGTGGCAGAGCCAGAGTTTGAAACCAGATCTGGTTCGGTTGTGAAGATGGGTTTTTCTACTCTAGCCTCCTGCCTCCTAAGGATTTAGACACCCCTTGTACTGAGCTGAGCTCCCCCTGGACGACGGGCAGTGTGGTATGTGGTTGAGGACAGAGGCATTGGACTTGGGCCTGAGCTACAAGTCTTGCAACAAGTAGCTTAGACATCTTTTATGGGGAGACTGAGGCTCTGAGACATTAAACTGCTTGCCTACTGCAGGTATGTAGCCAGCAAGTGGCAAAGGTGGGTGTGGTCCCCCTTCTCTTCGACTTCAGAGCTACGCCTTCTCTCTGCAGTGCGACTCCATCGCTCACACAGGCTGGGCCGCACGTCCGGGGCTTGGAAACAGCTGTCAGGAAATAGTTCCTGGCAGGGTAGTGCCTCAGTGAAACAGCTCACTGCAGGGATGTCGCGGCACCTCCCGGAACCCATTAGACGTGGAAATGAAGACTCTCCTCAGTCGTGCGGGTTTTAGAATTATTGCTCTTCAATGTTACTTCACACACTCCCCAGTATCTGTCAGACCTTCTGACTTCCGGTCTGGGTGAGGTGCTGTACCAGACCCCGAGACTGTGAAGGTGAAAGCCTGTCCCTCCTGTGAAGGAGCGAGAGAGGAATCCAAACATCGAATTGCTATGTAAATAAGTAAACCAGCCCGTGTCGTTCCTCCGTTTGCACCTAGCATGTGGCATGCGTGTCCAGGGCGATGTGTGTGGGGTGCTGTGTGCACAGACGGAGGGGCAGTTTGGCATCGTTTGAAGATGGGCTTTTGCAGAAGGAGAATTAGATCTGCGTGTCGAAGGATGAGTTCATTGAGTAGGCTTAGAGAACCAGATACATTCCAGGCAGAGGGAGGAGCACATGCAAAAGCATAGAGGCATAAAACAGCCTGGTGCGTGCAAGGAATTCTGGGACTCTCTGTAGGTGGTGTGAGGGGATCCTCTTGGGTAGGTTGCCTGGAACTAGATTGTGGAGGGTCCCAGACGCTGTAAGAAGGAATTTGGGCTTAATCCTCCATTTAATGGGGATATGGATGAATTTTAGGTGGGCTGTGGTGGTTATCATGATCAAATTCACTTTCTAGAATAGTTGCTCTGAGGAAGAGGGTGGATTGAGAGGTAAGAAGAAGGACTGGAATCAGAGAGGCTTGTTGGGCTATGCAGGGGCAGAGGGGGTAGATTTCAGCAAAGGAAGTACTGACATAAGTGTGTCTGATTCACAGACTCTGAAATTTGCCAGCCCGATGGCCTTGCCATCTTGCCAACGTGCAAAGGGAATCCTTCTGAAGATTTTCCTGGCCCAGCCTTAGTAGCTGCCTACTTGAGTTCTAAGAATCAGCTTCCCACCAAAGTCAGTGTGATGGGGACCCATCAGTCTGAGAACATCGACACCTCAAGTGATACAGAAAACTTAAAACAGAAAATCTGTGACTTGGAAGCTGAGCTCGAGGGCTACCGGAATTTCTTATTTCAGCTTCAAAAGCACTCCCAGTGCAGCGAGGCCATTCTCACAGTCTTGTGTGGGACAGAAGGGGGCCAGGATGTCTCGAGCAAGCCCAAGGGTAGTACTGACGACGAAGAAATGACGTTCTCCAGTTTGCACCAAGTACATTACGTGAAGCACATGAAGGTCCTTCATCAGCTGGCTCCAGAGGCGACCCAGGGCGGGCTGCTGGAGGGCCTCAGACAGCAGCTAGTGGAACAGGAGTATGAGCTGCAGAAGGAGCAGAATTTGAACATGGAGCTTTTCAGCGAAATCCATAACCTGCAGAATAAGTTCAGAGATCTCTCACCCTCCAGGTACATCCCACTGCCGCTTCTCCCGCTCTTGAAGCCTGCAGTTCCCCAGGTTGCCACTAGGTCGGCCGGTGAGCTACAGGGGAATGCTGCTTGGCGATGGGGGGGCTTGTGTCTTGGGGAAGGCTCGACGGTGGGTTTAGGGCAGCTGGGCCCTGTGGAGAGGTGAACGTAAGGCCACAAAGAACAGCGGCTGTACACATTTCTAGTTTTGTGTCTTCTGAAGTTGGCAGAGGGGATTTTGCCCTCGTCAGGCTGGGAACTCAGGGCACAGGTCTTATTCCCGCCGCTCGGTGAGTTGCGGTACATTTGCGGAATGGCGGTGTTTACTCCTGGAGCCCATTATTGGCTTTTACTGTGGGACTGAAACTGATGTCCTAGGCAGAGTGGGAAGAATATAAATAGTTTCCATATCTTTACCCTTTCAGGTCATCTTAGAGAAATAAGCCTGCATAGAAAGAGAATTCTTAGGTCATGTTTTACGGGCAGAGATATGTACAGTTTTGCTTTATGAGCCATGACAGAAAAGCGATCGTTTGCAAAGTTGACCTTCATTCGTCACTTATTTGAGACGAACATTCAGAACTAGTTCTGAATTGTCAGGAGCCAGGGTGAATTTTTTCAAGCCTTCCCAAACAGCAAGATGGGAGGAAGCTTGTATTTATTGAAAGGCAGTCGAGTCAGACCCCTAAGTAGGCACTTTCTTAATCCTCAGAATCACCCGGAAAGGAGGTGTTCTTAAATGTGTTTCTGTGCATGAGGAATTGAGGCTCAAAGAGGCTGCCGTGACTGAGCAGACCGCCCGAGGACAGCGACAGTGCTGCTCCGAGCCGCGGCCAGTGCGCAAGCCCACTGTGTCCCACCCTAGTCCTCAAGCCACTGTGTCCCACCCTAGTCCTCGTGTCCTTCCTCACCCGAGAAACCGCCCCATCTTCAGCGCAGCTGTCACATGACCCGTAGGCGCACACTCGCCAGCAAAGGTGGTCAGCAGCCCCATGTGCTGCCCTCATTTCAGGGAAGGGGGAACACGTTTATGAAGGGTCAGCATCTTTGCCAAGCCACGCGGGGGCTGGGTGACTGTGGTCACGGTTAATAGGAGCCACGTTTTCCTTAACTTACATTTCGCTGCGTGCCTGTGAGTTCTCGTGTGCTCACACGGGAAAAGGCAGATGTGGTGTCAGGAAGGTAGTATTGTACAAAAAAGCACGGGCTTTGAGGAAAGACTGTGTTTGAGTCTGAAACCTTCCCCATTTAACTTTTCGATCTCTGAGTCCGGTTCCTCTCTGTAAACGAGGAGGTGCATACATTTGTCCGGAGATTGCAGGGAGCAGTTAACTTATACAAAAACAACTAATGCCCTGAATGACGGGTCATAGACCCTCCATAAATGGTCGTTAGGATTACGATTACCCCCTGACCTTTCAGTCGAGAGGAAAGAGTCCCGTTTTTGTGTTCCCGTGTTAGTTTCTTTTTTGTTCTTCATGAGAATTTGTGGTGGGTCCCCTGGCCCTTGGAGCACTTGTTTCTATAATTCAGAATAATATTTTTGAAGAGTGTATGGAAACTAATTGTCCTCCTGAGTTCTTGCCAGTCTGTACTGTAATTGGGGGCTTTATAAGGTTAAAAATATTGCAGAAGAACCTTTGTTCCAGCATTTGTTGGCTGTTTTGAAATCGAAGGAGTGACCTTGCAGACTTCCAATTTTTCTAGAATATGTATACTTGTACAGCTGCAGGCTTTTAAAAATTGTGCTCTGTCATTTTTCCAATTAGTGTTAAGGTCACAAAAATTCAATTCTAAAATGGTACAAGCATTTTCTCTCCCTGCCCCCCCTTTTTTATCAGATACGATTCATTAGTTCAGTCCCAGGCCAGGGAGCTCTCCCTTCAAAGACAGCAGATTAAGGATAGCCACGGCATCTGCGTCCTTTACCGGCAACATATGAACGCCACGATGAAGGCGTTTGAGCAGCTGCTGCAGGCCAGCGACGTGGATCACTACGTGGCCGAGGGTTTCCAGGAGCAGCTGAATCAATGTGCCGAGCTGCTCGAGAAATTGGAAAAGCTGTTTCTCAACGGTAAGTGGGGCAGTGGATCGTGAGTCTTAAGACACACCACGTATTGATCCAGGACTTCTCCTAGAGGGGCCCTGGTGGAACCGACTCCTCGGTGGCCCTTACCTCTGCTCGGATGCAGTGAGAGCGGCGCCACGCTGACCACGGTGCCCTCCAGCGATGGCTTCCCTGTGCTTGTTCCGGACCCAGGGTCTGGCTGCCGAGGCACCGCCCCCCACACCTGCCCCACGCCCATGGTTGCTCTAAATTTTCAAGAGAGGGTGGAAATTGGGTTTTGGGGGGCGGGGGTAAGAACTCATGAGTTTTAAATGTTGGCAACACTCAGCAAAATGAGCAAACAAAAAACCGCAGACATTTATTGGTGAAAAACGTATATTCAAGGGTCAGGGGTTGTTAGAGGAAGGATGAAAGAGAACCTTTGCTAAACAGTTGCTGTGTGGTAGGTACTTTAATAGATGTTATTGCATGGAAATAAAAAAAATAATCATTTGCAGTTTTTTTGAGACTAGGGGTTCTTTTATACTATTTACTTGGCTTCATCAGTTTTGCCACATTTGTTTTGTCATTTTCTCTTTCTCTGTCTCTGTATTCAGATCTTCCTCAATTTATGATGGGGTTATATCCCAGTAGACCCATCATAAAGTTGAAAATATCATAAGCAAAAAATGCATTTAACACACCTAACCTACCCAGCATCATAGCTTCGCCCAGCCGTAAACGTGCTCAGAACGCTTACAGTAGCCTACAGTCGGGCGCCATCCTCTAACACAAAGCCCGTCTTATAAGAAAGTATTGGATGTCTCGTGTTCTTCGTTGAAGGCTGTACTGAAAGTGAGAAACAGAATGGCCTTGTCGGTCCAGGCTGGTTGTATCAGTTATTTGCCCTTGTGATGGTGTGGCTGATGGGTGGCCGTGGCTCGCTGCCACTGCCAGAATCACAAGGGATGGTTGTACCGCATGTCTCTAGCCCGCAAAAAGATCAAAATTCAAAATTTGAAGTACAGTCTCTACTGGATGCCTGTTGCTTTCACACAGTCCTAAAGTTGAAAATTGTAAATTGCACCATTGAAAGTCAGGGACCATCTGTGTATATACACACGTGTGTGTATGTACACATTATTATTATTATTATTTTTAAGATTTTATTTTTAAGTAATCTCTACACCCAGCATGGGGCTTGAACTGATGACCCTGAGATCACGAGTCACATGCTTCCCCAACTGAGCCAGGCAGGCACCCCCCAAGCACCCAACATTGTTATTATTATTATTATTACCCTAGAGCCTGACATTATCATCATCATCATCACCATCATCATCAGCCCTCCAGGGGTGGCTTGGCGATATCATGTCCCTTTCCCCCTTCCCCCTAGAAGTGTCAAAGCGTGCGGCCCCTCCCATTGAGGACATTCTTTTATACAGCCACAGCGCCATTGTTAAATCCATGACCTAGTATCATTATCTCATATACAGTCTATATTAGAACTTCACTAATTGATTCAATAGTGTCTTTTATGAGTCTTATTCCTGGTTCCGATCCAAGACCCACTCCGCACATTACATGTAGTTGTCACGTGTCTTTGGTTATCTTTAACCTTTTCCTTCGCCCTTTGTCTTTCATGACATGGACCTATTCTTAGAGTTTAGGCCAGTGCCCCAATTTGGGATTATCTGTTGTTTCTTTAGGATTGGTTTAGATACATTTGATGAGATTAGTTGTGTGGTTTTGGCAAGAAACCTGCATAAGTATAATGTTCTCGCGGTACCGTGTTTATGAGGTGCGTGCCATCGGTTTGTTCCATTGTTGGTGAAAAGAACTTGGATCACTTGGGTGAGCTGATGTGTGTCCGGTTTCTCTGCTATAAATGACAGTATTTCCCTGTGTAATATATAAGTAATCAGTGGGGAGTACTTTGTAACCCTGGCAATATTTGGTTCCTCTTCAGACGTTTACCTCAGATTTACTAGATGTTCCTTGCTCAGCTGTCACTGCGATGGTGGCAGTATGGTGATTTTTTCCCTCATACCGTCATTCCTTCTTCATTTTTTGTTAGATGGCATCTGCTGGAAGGATGAGCTCTCCCTTTATGTCCCCTTTTTGTTTGTATGTTTGTTGCTTATTTGTTTATTCACGTTGTGGACTTGTAGCTGCTTATTCAGTGGGCTGGTATTCAGCCTGTCATTCTATTGCTCAAATTGATTGAGATTTGGCAAGTGGCAATTCCTTCTGACAGGTCTCCGTCTTTTTGGGGAGCACATCTGTACTCTCTGGCACGAAAAAAGATGTTCCAGCCTCATTGATACTGTCCCTGCCCCTGAATCAGCCACTTCTCCAAGGAGCCCTGGTTCATCTTAAAGGGCGATGCTATTTAAAAACCATGTTTGGGTGCTGGGTGTTTTTATTGCTACTGGGGTTTCATTGTTTCTAGGCCCTTGAGCAGACAGAACTAGGATATATCTCACATGCATACGTACACGTGTGAAATTTATTTAAAAAGTTGTTACTTCACAGCAGTGCCTGCCGTTCCAGTGCAGCCCACTGTGTCCTTTCTTGCTCTTCCTGCTTCCGTATTGTTTCCCGTCTCCAGCAGTGAGGATCCCGGTTCTCACAACATCGTGTGTCTGCTGCTGTGCTCACTTCTCTGTAATACACACAAACAGGCCCAGAACTGCCCCTCCGTACCACTGTGAGAAACAAACCTGCTAAAAGATCACGATTTGTTGGTAGTTCTTTTAGTTTTTAGGCTAGGGGTATATAGTCAGGTATCAAATTTGAAAGTTCCTTGGTTTCATTCTTTTGTTGTTAGACTATTCATTTGGAATATAATTAGATTTACTTATTTCTGTTTGTGCTCAGTGTTGGGCTTCCCCTCCCATTTTTACTGATTTAATTTTATTTTTTGAATATGAAAAGTACAAAGGTGGTTCCAAAATTAAAACTTTATCTATTCAAGTTGCCTCTATGAAGTCATTATTTTTGTCCCTCTCTTTTATATCCATTAGTATGACTTTCCAGCCCCCCTTTCTCTCTCAAACCTCTTGGAATTGGGCTTTAGGACATCCCGGCCTCTCCATGGAAACGGCATGTGCCCGACACTGACACCTGCCACTTTGCTGAACCCGGCCATCAGTTTTAGACGGCACCTCCCTCACCTTCACAGCAGAATTGAACATGGTCAGTCCCTTCCTCCTGGGGGAAATTCTTTCCTCCCTGGGCTTCTAAGTGGACACCACCCAGTACTCCTCCCACCCACCTGCCGCCCCTTCGAAGCTCTGCCTTCAAACGTGTGTTGTAAATTGGACCAACTCTCACCGCCTCGTTGTTGCCACGGTCTCCTCTCGTGGATTATCACAGTCACCAACTTGGACCACCTCATTGCCACCACGGCTCCGGTCCGCCATGGTCTCCTCTCATGGATTATCGCAGTCCTTGCCTCCCTGAGGGTCTGGGCTTCCCCGTGTCCCACTCTAGCCCATTCCCGCACAATAGTCAGAGTGATCTTTTCAACATGTAAGTCAGGTCATGTTCCTTCTGCTCAATAAATAATGAGCACGAAGCCTTGACGCAGTGCTGGGTGCATGGCTCATAGGTGCTCCGTGCTTGCCAATATGTCTTCCTGTTGTGAGTCGGGGGTTTAGCCTTAGAACCACCTGTTTTACTTGAGGAACTTGCCTTACGGAGGAGAGTCAGTTGCCCAGAGTTACAACTGACTTGGCGAAACCAAAGTTTGACCTTAGTTCTTCTGCCTTCATACATTACGGAACAGATGGCTCCTGAGGGTCTGCGTGTGTCCAACTTCATTCCAAGGTAGAATGTGGGATAGTTCGCGCCTCTGGGCCCAGGGAATGTTTCCTGATTTCTCTGCAGAACCCAGCAGCTCAGGCCTGTTGCAGACTGGTGGTCCTAGTCCCAGCTCCCCAGGACCTTGAGGCCCAAGGACACAGGAACAGTTGACTTTCCCCAGCTTTGTGAAATCCACTTTCTTCTAAGGGTTTCCAAATAAGCTAGTTTTCATTTTAATATTGGAGAAATAACTGGGTCCTCAAGACAGAGCTGTATCTTCCCGGCCTGAGGCATTTTCTGTCTGTCTCTCTGTTCTTCCTGCAGGCCCTCAACCAGGGCCCAAGGAAGTGGGAGGCTGCGAGAGAGTGCCTCTGGCACCAGCTGCCCTCCCTCACTCATCCAGCCGCACACCACCCCCTTGATTTATTTTTTAGTTATTTACCTTGACAAGCCCAAGGAGATCTCACTTCTTGTTTCCTGTGGGTTCTGGAAGCAGAAGCATTTCAGGCTTCGCAGACAACAAAAACATAGAACTTTGTTTTCTTGTACAAAAGGCATAAAAGTCTCAGGTACCTCATGACAACTGCCGTTCTTAGAGAATAAAATGTAACCGAGGTGGGTCTTTCTTGGATGCTATCTAAGGGGTCTGGCTTCTGAAGTATAAAGGGAGCTTGCTGTAAAATAGTTTTCTGTTTGAGGCAGTTGCTTAGCATGAGTTCTTAAAAATTTTAAATATAGTCTTTTTTTCTTAATACAAAACAGTACGTGTTTATTGTTGAATAACAGATAAGCGAATACTCCTATAGTTGCATTATTTATACAGCAAAAATGAACACCCTGGAGTTTCTACCTCCAGATCTTTTTTATACCCGTGTGTATTTTTTGTAGAACTAGGACTGTTCACAACCTTTCCTTTTGTTCAGTTGTAGATAATAAATATTAACCTACATTGTATGTTTTGGTGGCTGCAGAGCATTCTTTTGTATGAACGTACCATAATTTACTTAATCATCCCCCATTACGTGGACATGTAGGTCCTTTCCAGTTTGGGGCTATTAAAAGAACACCATATTGGAATCTTCATACATATCCTTGTTTTCCTTTAATAATATTTAGTTGGTAGAACCCAAAAAGTAGGAGAGAGTATGGTTTCTCACGATTTGTCAGGACCAGAGCCGGGATCTTTTCTAGCCTCCCAGGCTAGGGATTTCACTAGAGTCCAGAACCCTGCAAGATTTTCTGAGTGCATTTTTCTGGGGTGAGGGTCTATAACTTTCAGATTCTTGAAGTGGCTTGGCACCCAGAGTAGACCGAGAGCTGGTGTTGCGGTCCCACGGTGTCCTCGTTCATGATGCCTCCCAGACCAAGTCAGGAAGACAGCGTGGTCCTCAGGTGTTTCTGAGTCAGCCCCGGGGAAGGTACTGAGAAGGTTGTGAGGTAGTCCCTTTCCTCCGTTAGCTCACCACGTGTGTCAGGGTTTAGCCACATGGATAAAAGTCAGCCGTGGGGGTCCTTTCTCTTGACTTTCCTCTGCCTGTGGGGATGAACCTACAGCATTCATTTCTTCCAAGGCCTTCCATGGTCTTCCTTGTCCAGCCCGCTACCCTCTCAGTGAGAATGATGGTGATGATGCTGATGATGGAGAAACAGTGAGGAAGGCTGGGCTTTATTGGCTGCATGTTCTGTGCTAGGCATGTTGTCAGCCTATGAGAAGCTGCTGTTTGTCAGCTTCATCGAATAAACAAGTAACAGAGAAGTGAATTTACTTGCTTGAGGTCATCCAAGGAGTGGCAGAGTCTGGATTTGAGCCCAGGCGGTTGGCTTCCACAGCCTAACCTCCTGACCGCCATGATGTGGTGCTTCTCACACTCCTGTTCGCTTGGGTGTCCCAGTCAGAGCTTCGGTGCTGCAGGCCTTGCTTGCGTTTCCCCACTTCTGGGACTTTGCTCGAACCAGTCCCTTTTCTAGAAGGCTTTTACTCTCTCTTCCATTCTAGAAATTCTGTTCATCCTCTAGGAAGCTTTCTTTGTTCACCCCAAGTGGAAGCAAAACTCTTTGGTTTTTTTTGTTTTTTTTTTTTTTTTTAATTTTGGGTTGTTTGTATCTTGCCTATGACAGTTGCATCTGGCTTTGTGATGGACATTCTTTGCCAGGTGGAAAGAACAGAACCTTTGGAGCCAGAAAGACTTGAGTTCAAATCCCAGCCTTATGCTTCTCTTACTCCTTTAATGGTCAGAATTCCTCTGTGAGGGAATAGTACCTATCTTGCAGAGTTATTTGTGAGAATTAAATGAGATTACTTAAAGTGTCTGGTATCCCGTCTGACGAGTCTTGGGAGCTCAGGAGGTGACAGCAATGATTTCTTGTGGGCATATTTTATTTCTTCAGAGCATAGCCTTCTGGAAGATGGGGGCCTTGTTTTGTCCTGGCTCCCAAACTAAGCTGGGGCCGTACTTGTAGTGTCCAGTTAGGGTTTGATGACAATATTGATAGTTTTATGCAGTTTGGATCTTACTCTCGGGCACCCTTTGGTTCAGTGTCCTCTAACTCTGTCTGACCCTCGTAGTGGGGGCTGGGAAGGAGGTGCCCTGAGCTCTGAAGGGACGGCTTCTAGGAGGAAAGGGTATTGGAGTTCGACCTTCCGTACTGGAAGTCGTTGGGGAAGGTATCTTAGGAGTGGTAATGGGGCATGTGGGGTCTAATTAGCATGGTGAACAGGCCATCAGAAAATGGAAGATCTTTCCTAAGTATCCCTAGAATCTGCCTTCCACATGGCCCCTTAGCTTCTTTATACAGCGGTTCTTTCCTGCCTCAAAGGTGTGTCCCTGGTCACCTCCTCAAAATTGTCTCTGATGGTCTGGGCTGGCTCACGTTTGTTTCCTCTGCGGGCCCTCCCATGGTATCCCGTGCCGCACCTGTCACAGTCCTGGAGTGCAATCGTCTGTTGGGTGCCTCGTCCCCCTGCAGCTGTGAACTCACTGAGGGCAGGATGGCTCCTCCTTCGTCTCGGTATCCTCAGTGTCGGGAACGGGCGCCTGAGAGGAACTCTGCAAATGTGTTGTACAAATTACTAGTGGATGCAAAGGAAGGAACATTTGGGTCACGTAGGAGATGCCAGGCTATGATATTTGAACTGGATTCTATATGGTTGATGGATTTGGAATGGGGGGGTACTGTTTCAAAAGAGGCTTTTCAAACAGAAGCAGTGTATGGGACGGATCAGTGCAGGGGGGACGGTGGGCTGACTGGTTACCAGACTGTCCTGTGTGATCGTTCTCTGGCTTGTTCCAGTATGGATGGGATAACTAGACGTCTTTTTGTTTAAAAAGATGAAGGCCCCCCACTGCCACCTACTACACAGCTTTTTGGTGTAGGAGTCAGATTCGCCTGGAAGACGGGAGCAGCGCCTTCATGACATGCTTCCTAAGCTTTGGGAACAGCCTGACAGATGGTACCCTGTCACCTGTGGGAAGGCAGTTTCCACCATGGAATTCAAAGCATCACTTGTCATGATGGCCCTATGAATCCCGCACTAACAATTTGTCATTTGGTTCTAAAGAGTTCTGCTGTGGCAGGGGAATGGGCAGAATAGAATTGTCGTGGAGTTGTTACAAACCCCTCACAGGATGTCCTGTTTGCAGACGGAGAGACTTGTGTTTTGGATGGCCTCAGCGCACTTCCCTCTCTGGCCATGGATTCTGTTAGGAGTTGAAGAGAGGTTTTTGTGACAGTTATAAGACAAATTTATGGTCAGGAGTCCCAGAGTGCTAACAGGGTGCCCCAGACCAGCGATCACCTCCCCGGGGAGGTTGCTGAGGTGTGTGTCCGTGCTCCTGGAGCACGCGGGTATGTCGATGCTCTTGCGTGCGTGGCTAGTCTGTGTAGACTCCTCAGCCCTGCGGAGGGCCGGGCTGGGCAGATGGCCCCTCCTCGGGGTCTGCGTATCAGCACGAACGTTGCACCCTGGGCAGGTGCGCGATGGAAAGTGCTGACCTCTTCTTCTAACAACAGTTGTCTCTGCCCGTTCACGGTGGTCTTGTGCGCCCGGGACTTCCAGTCAGCGTCTTGGAGATGGACCCAGTCAGATGGCGATTTCCCCTCTTGACGAGGAGTGTAGACGACAGAGAGGTCGAGCCCATCCCCTGCAGTGGAGGCCTGTCACCCTCTCCCGACCTTCTGGGGAGCCAAAACGTCACTGCGTCGGGATGTAGTCTTGATCCGAGAGGATCAAGAGCTAGATTTGTGGTCGAGCTGGCTCTGGAGTGTCTCCAAATCCCCTGCTTAACTGGAGCGTAGAGTGAAGTAGGTGAGGGGATGTCGGAGGAAGAGAGGGGCCACGTCAGACCTCTTGGATTTCCACTTCACTGTGAAATGGAGAGCCTGACACTGTGCCAGTGTGATTGACGTGAGGCCAGAGGACGTCGGCGGTGTTGAGGAGTCGTCCTCGGGGACTGGCACCTGATTGCTGGGGGCCCGTGGGACTCCTTCCCGGTGCCCGCCAGCTCCCTGCAGCGGCCGGTGATGTTCAAGCCCTCGGACTGTCGCGCTGGCTCTCCGTGCCCACGGCTGTCCTGCTGGGGTGTTGAGGGAGCCCCGATAGCAACACCCGCCGGCTCTGGGAGCACGACGGTGGGGACCATGAGGCACGGGCAAACGCGTGAACCTCCGGTGCTCTTTTCCTCTGCGCTGTGGTGTTCGAGAACTTTCCCTTTTAGGAGTAGTTTTGAAAATGGAATGTGTGGGTGCAGTTTAATTATAGTCTCATTTTTCAAGTGCAGCTCTAGAAGGGTTTGTTTTTTTCTTTAGCCACGCGGTAGCTTCTTCAAAGAGCTCATCCCAGTCTGCAATTTCCAGAGTTCTGAAGTATTTTTAACATGAAGCTGTTAGTCTCTTTGAAACCTGGGCTCCTGTGTTTCCTTTCAAAGAGCAAAGGCTGCCATGCAGGGGAGAGCAGCGCATCTTTCACCCAGTTACGTTCTGAGCTTTATTTTGTTTTCTTTCGCCATTTCTCATCGTCACTCCCCTGCCGCAGGCCCTGGTTTATTCAGCTGCGCTCATACACTCCTCTCCCTGCTAATCCCACTTCTGAGAGTCTTTCCTAAGGAAATCATTTAAATGTAGATAACGCTGTATGTACAAAGATGTTTATTTCATTTATTTATAAAAGTGAAATATTGGAGATGACCTACATGTCAAAGAGGGGACTGGCAGAAGCTATGGTACATGCCTGCCTACCATGGAATTTTAATGCAGTCATTAAAAACTAGGTTTCCAAGGCAGATTCAGTGAGAAAAGTGCTTACAGTAAAATACGAAGGGAAAAGATGAAGTCACAGTACAGTGTCACCCGTGCCAAAATGCAGGGAAGAAAGAATGGAAGGAAATCCTTAACGTGTCCGTAGCGGGCACCTGGAGGACAGCGGCGTTCTTTTTCTTATTTCTGTTACCCATTTCCTGGAACGAGCATATATTCTCTTGGTATCAGAGTTTCTAGAGAAGGAAAAAGAACCTGCACCCAGCAGCTCCTTGGTGATCGGTTTTTAGATTCAGGGCTGTCACCTCCCTCCTAGAACTGGTGCCAGAGCAGTGATGAAGGAGCCTCTAGTCCGAGTGTATTCTTGGTGATCCTACGATAAAGAGCTGGGATTGTTACAAAGAGTATTTAAACAAATGGAACGGGGCCTCTGCAAATGTATGAGTAAGACATTGTTAGGGAACACTTGGTTTTTTAATTTTTATTTGTTTGTTTGTTTTTAATGTCTTCCTTCTTCTTGATGTTCTTTCTGCTTCCAGGAAAATCAGTCGAAGTGGACACGAGCCCCCAGAATGAAGTGATGGAGAGGTGAGTGTATGCCATTGGGGAAGACCGTGTGGTCGGTTTGCCTGCTGGGCATGCTGGCTCCCTCCTGTTCGGTTAGTTTCCTGCTTCTTGTGGGTAAAGCACAAACACGCTATGACACTGACAGTGGCCACGCACAACCAGGCGTGTGCTGTGTGCCCTGCAGCCTCCATCCAGTCGTTTGAGGCCATTCCTGGCGTCTGTCTGTCAGGTGCTTTGACGAGGATGACACATGCCTTCTATTGGCCCCTGGGTACCTGTAGGATCGATTTCAGATACCTTAGCCTGACCGTTGAGGCCCTTCTCAGTCTGACTCGCCTTTCTTTCTCTCATGCTCTCCATGCTTCCGTCTTCTCTGACTTTTTATTGTTGTGCAGCCCATGCCTGAACACAGGCTGTGCACTCGACTTCTTCCTGCTGTAGTTTGAAGATCCTTCTTCAGAGTCCGTCTATGTGGCAATGAACCTGGCTCTCCCCAGCATCCCTGCCTCCCTTCTGTATCCCCGGATCAGTTATGCTTCCTGCAGCACTTGGCACATCATCACATTGCAGCACTGAGCACATGGCATCGTAGTACACCCTGCATTTATCTTTCCGTTCCCAGAATTCCTCGGAAGAGGAAAGGAGCTAGCATGCCCGGGGTACTGGTGTGTGTCAGCTGCTGCCGTAGGCGTTCACGTTCATTCTTTCCGACCCTACCAGGCAAGCCTGTTATTCCCATTTTAGGACGGGGAACCTGAGGGTCACAGTTGCATGCTTGCCATTAAGAGGCGGAGCTGGGGTTTGAATTTGAATCTGTCAGACTCCCGGGCTCTTATTATTGTTGCATATTGCCTTTGGAAGACAAAGACTGTGTCTTGAATATCTCTACACCTGCTCCAGCCCCAACTGTCTGGCATGTGGCTGGAATTTGAAAAATGTTCATGGAATAAATGTGTTGTATACTTTCCTAATTCGGCTTGATGGCCCACAGGAAATGTCAAGGTCTCGCCCCCCTCTGTTCCCTTGTTAAAGGTTCAGACTGTTGTGAGTGCTACAGGTATTTCCCTCCTCTTTGGAGCAGTGAGGCTTTGGGCTTCTGGGGGTAAAATAAAGAAACAGAGACCAGAATTTTAGACTTTCTTGGCGTCACGAAGGCCACAGCGTCATTAGAGTGAACAGTGGGAAGCATCACAGCTCACCGGAGGACGTTTCAATCAGAGCTTCTGTACGTTCAGAAGAAATATTCCTTTCCCACCGCAGTATTTTCTCAGATCCCTCCCAGTTCAGCCCTCTCCTTCCATCCTTCTAATAACGGATCACATCTCAGTGGCAGGCTGTGGAGAGGGCAAGTAAGGCCTCCCAGAGTGGAGACAGTCTTAACTGAGATCTAAAGGATGAGAGGCCTGGGGCAGGGATTGTCGGAGAGTGTCTGCGCACGAGGTGAGGGAGATGTGGCCCTTGTGAGCTGGTGCAGGGAACTCGAGGGTCAAGTCTGGAGAGGCAGGCGGGGCTGTGCTGGGCCGGTCCTCAGAGTCTGTGTTAAGGGTCCAAATTTCTGTGCTACAGGAAGAGGGGAGTCTTTGAAGGAGGATAAGCTGGGGCTAGACAAAGTCAGATTTGCTGTTGTGAAAGATGAGCGTGGTTGCTTGGAGAGGGGGCTGGAAGGAGGCAGGGAGCCTCTTTCAGCCCTTCTCAGCCATGTGTCACCCTTCCCATCTCTGACAGGTTGGTTTCTTTTCCTTCTGTTCTGCTTTTTTCTGCTGTAGGCTTAGCGCTCGCACAGGTCACTCCTAAGCTAATTAAATGGGTGCCCTTGGCCCATTCGGCACTTTTGCAAGGCAGCGGCAAGCCCGTGCATCCATCACGCTGTCTGAGCGAACTTGCATCTGGTGTTTACCTGTTAATGAATGCGTTGCAGCTTTGGAGTCCTTTGCTCTTGTCTGAGCTCATGAATAATGAGACAAGAAGTAATAGGAAAAAGTGGGAGAAAAAAAGAGCTTAAATTAAGGAGCTTATCTCTAATGGAGATGCATGTGGGCTTTTCACCAAGTTCAGGGTGTTTTTCCTCATGGCTCCCGTGGCTCTTGGGAAATAGGGGTTAATAACCAGATGATTGCCAGAATGGTGGCGTTGAGACCTGCTTGGGGGCCATGAGGGGTTTGAGATTGTTAAACCCATAAGGCCACTTCATGGGTTTGAGTTGGCCTCCTACTTTCTCCTGGGTCCCAGAATGAGCTCGGCCGCTTACAAGCCGTGAGACTGTGGGCAAGCTCACGACGCGCCTCAGGAGCCCCCACTCTGAATGAGGACAGTCATGCCTACCTCACAGGGTCTCTGGGGGGATTAAGTAACATGCCTGGTGCAGAGGGGGCACTTGGTAGGCAGCTGCCAGTGATGCATGCTGTCTCGGAGGGCCCCTCCCCGTAAGCCGGACAGGGGCTCCCCCCTTCTTCATTGGCTCCAGACTCAAGCCCACCGAGCGCTTTTTAGAGCGTTCTCACTAATAAAATGCTCTAGGGAAGCAAAAGGGCTCCAAAACAAAGTTGCAAATACGGGGAACTGACAAAGGACCAAGTAATCTTAAGTGTTCCTATGGGAAATGATTTCTCTTTCAATCCCTACGGTGAAGGTTGGAGGAAGACAGTGTAACCTACCAGCACATCCTCCCGGAGTCTCCTGAGCCGTCTGCCTCTCATGCATTGTCCGATTGTGAAATGTCCGAGAAGTCCTCCGTCCTCTCACGAGACCAGAAGCAAGACAGCGAGACTGGGAAGACCTCGGTCTTGGCCAACCATTTCTCTCAAGGTAAGCTAAGCTTTGCTAAGCATTTTGGACACAGCCAAGGTTTCCTGGTCTAAATAGTAATTTGCCATCTTGCGTGAGTAAGCAGAGTGTAGTGACATTTGAATATTTGTCTGATGAAGGGAGATCCTGCCAGGGCCCGAGCTGGTCATTCAGACTATCATTTATCACGGGGGAAAGCTGCGGTTGTTGAAAGTGTTGATGATGGGGGAAGAGTCATTTTTATTTCTCAATGATGACTTATTATGTGACTTGCCATTTCCTTGCTCTTCTGACAGGGGCAGAAACCAGGCTGGCAAGCAGTGAGGTTATGTGTCCGTTCCAAGTCTGGTTAATCTCCTCTGGTTCCTTTCAGACTCTTCCTGAGGTCATGTCACTTTGAAGACCCTCGCTTTGAATTGTACCAGAATACCTAACCACCACCCCCCGCCCCCGAACCCCCGTTTGGGTATTTTGTAATTCTAGCAATCTGCAGTGTTTCCCTCTAGGGTGTGACCCTTCGTCCACTGGGTCAGCCCCTCGTCCTGCCTCTGACTGTGGGCTGTGGGCTCACTTGGCAGAACCAGCCTCCCAAAGCTCCGCCTGCCCCTGAGCTCTCCTTTACCTCCTCTGTATTTGCAGTCTTCATGCCCTCCTGCTGGGGTATTCGGTAAGGCTTAGTGTTTATAAGTCCATGTATTTCAGAAGTTCAAGGGACAGTATGGACCAGGGATTGGCAAATTTTTCCTAGGAAAGGGCAGATAGTAAATATTTTCGGCTTTGCGGAGCATATGGTCTTTGTTGTAATTACTCAATCCTGTTGTGGTAGCAGAAAGCAGCCATAGACAAAATGTAAATGAACGAGTGTGGCTCTGTTCCAGCGAAACCTTATTTCCCAAAACAGGTGGTGGGTGGGTTCGACCCAGGAACTGTGGTTTTCTGACCCGTGGTGTAGATTCTGGACCTTAGCTGACATCCTCTGGTCTCGCCTTTCTTCCAGTGGTTGTTTGCAGGGCACCCAGCATGGACTCAGAGCACGAATCAGACCCTGGCACCTCCTTTCTAAAAGCTTTTTGTTAACACCTGATCACATAGAAAGAACTGTGGTTTTCAAAAATTTAAAATCTTTTTTAGCAACAACCCTCCCCCCCCCCCCCGCTTTGTTTTGGATGAACTTTACACGGAGGCCTGATACGTAATAGAGATACGGGTGAGACTTTGTCCTCCGTGGTGGCTCTGAGGCTCCTTTGGGACACTCAGGGCCCAGAGGAGCACAGTTTGAAAACCCACCTAGGGCACCAAGTGCTCTGTTTGATAGAAGGGAGGTGTCAGCTGGGCTCCTACTAGTAGCCAGTCACCGCGATTTGCTTTCTTTGGGTTTCTGGCTGTATGCCTGTATGATTTCTGTGAGTTTCTGTGTACCGGGTTTCTCTCGGTTATTTCTGGCTCTTTGATCTGCCTTCTCCTACTGTGGGTCAGACCCATGAGTTGTTTCCCTGCCCTTAGCTGCACTTTTTCTGCACTGTATCAGCCTGGCAAGGAACCCAGTCCCTTTCCAAGAACCCCTGAGACTGTTTATGTGAGAGGAACACCCTCGATTGAGGGCTTGAGGAATTACAAGGGGGCGAGGGTTACAGTGCAGCAAGCCAGAGCTTTTCATGGGAACCCTTGAGATCCCTGTTGTTTAAAACCCTTCTGCTATGGTATGGGCACCTCGCTCTAGATTCCTCTTGCCGGCCTCTCTTTTTTCTACCCTCCCACATGTCTGCCACCCCAACCTTGGTTTATTTCCAGCATAGAACCTGTAGGCATCTCCTTATGTCTTATTATTCTGGGGACCCATGACCTTGGGCTTGTCATGCCTTCCCAGTGCATTAGCAGGCACTTCCCTGAAGGGGCACGGTGCTCTCTGGAGCCGTCCTAGTAAGCCCACTCTAGCTTCTTGGGTTTGTTTCTCTTCAGACTTTTGGTCTCTGCATCTGTTTTTTCCTTTTGTCATGTTTATATTCTAAGTAGAGAGATAATTTAGTATTTTTCCTTTTTGCACTTGACATTCTATCATAAGCTTTCTGACATGTTGTTACATACCATCATTTTTAGTGGCTTTGGAATAGTCCGTTGAATGGCTGAACTGCAGTTTTCCTTATGTTCCCCTCTTGCTGAACATTTAAGTCATTTCTAAAATTTCACAATTGTGAACACTGCTGCAGGGAATATCTTTGAACAGGAAGCGTTCCCCTTATTTCGGCGCATTTTCTTAACCTAGATTTTGTGAAGTGAAACTACTAGGGCTGAAGATACACAGTTTTTGTTGGTTGCTTCTTGCAGGATTTATGGTTTTGAAGAGTTAGCATTTGTCAGAAGGATATTTATTGGAAGAGGGACAGATATTTTTCTCCCATTTTGTAAAGACGAGTCTAGTGTTTCCTTCTCCTTGGTTGGGGCTGCATAATTAATAAGTGGTATCCAGTTCGACTGGGAATGTTTTCTTAAGCCCCGTTGATGAGTCCGGCTCCGGGCCAGACCCAGTAGGAGGTGATGTGTACTGACGGCTGCTAAGCCTTAGTACCCCAGAAGCCGGCCGCGTGTGATATGGACATAAACCAGCAAGGAGGATTGCGCTCAGAATAGATAAGTTCCTCCGCACTCCGTCCGGACTAGTGGCTGGAAGATTGGCAGGGCGGCAGGGCAGGGACGGGAGGGGTGGCCGGGAGTTTGCTGCAGACAGGGTCCTCCAGCGCCGGGCTGGCCACGAGGGCCTCACGCATCCCACCAAAGGACTTGCCACACTCCTGGCATTAATAGGAGATAGCTGAAGGTCTGGGAATTAAGTCGTCTCATAAACATTCAGATTCATGGCAGAATTACTATTTAATTAGGAAAAGATCTGTAACATTGTGCTACTTTTAAATGAAAGTCATTTTGGAGGAATTAAAACTGGGTCATAACATTAGTAGAATGTTTTAAAACAAACATTACTAAGACACACTGAGTGTACTGTAATTGATGAATTAAAGACATTAGTTTTGCCTTTGGATACTTGATGTGGTTATGCTTTAAACACTGATTCTAGAAACCTACCTCCAGATTGCAGCTGTGCTTCCTCCTTTCTTTGTTAAAGTGAGATGTGGCAGAGGCTGAAAAAATAGGACATGCTCATTGTAGAAAATTTGGGAAATTTAAATTTTTATCTATTACTGTTACATTGAGATAGAATATCGAAGTTTTGAAAAACCTGAAATCTACCACCCAGAGGCAACTGCTGTTAATATCTAGGGGTAGATTTTGTTATTTTGTGTTTATGTGTCTTTTTTGCCCACAAATTTTTAAATGGAGTTATAATTATGCTGAATAATCCTTGTTGCATCTGTATTTTTCTGTGATATTGTATGGTCTTCATAATATCATTTCAGTAGCTGTAGAATACTGCATCACAGTAATGTAACGTGATAGAGTTTATTTAATAATTTGAGTTACGTTCAGTTTTTACTGTTCTATAATAGTGCTTCAGATGAACATTTTCATGCATTCTGGCAAATGGTTGTCAGCATCTCTGGTGATCTCTTTGCACAGATTCCTAGAAGTAGAATTATTTGAGGAAAGACATTGGAAAAGAACCTTTCTGAGGCTGATGATAAAAATAGATCCCAAAAGTCACGCACATTTATATTCACGCGAACAGGATGCGCTCTGGAGAGTATACCCTTCTTACCATTTTCACTCGCGCTGGGATTACTGTTTTGCTGTGTTTTTAAGTCTTAAATGAATAAGCGATAAATGGATAAACGTATTCCTTCCAGAGAAATATCTGGATTCATCATGAAAGTGGTTTATTCCACTCTCGGGCAATTCAAGCAGACTTGAAAGTGATCTGTTAGTTTCACCATAAGGAAGATTTTAAATTAATATTTGATCTTTAGAAGAATAAAGGGCCGCATTAGAGTGAGCATTAAAATTGTATGGGATATAATTTTTCCATGTGATGTAAAACACCCTCCTCGTGGAGGTCTGCAGAGAACCATTACAGAACTGTGTCTGTGGGCTGTGGGCAGTCGCTCAGCCTCACCAAGCCCGGGAAAGCGTTGCCAGTTACCGACGATCTGAATACATCCAGCACGACTTGGAATTTTAAGATCTTTGCATAATCTGTAAATTATTCAATTTGTTGGGGGCTTCAGGCTTTAAATTAAAAATAACTCTCCTTCCTGTAGACTTAGTAATGGAACATATACAAGAAATTCGAAGTTTGAGGAGACATCTAGAAGAATCTATTAAAACAAATGAGAAACTTCGGGGACAGCTGGAACGGCAAGGGTCTGAACTCGATCCAGGTAAGGGAGAGCCGCCCCAGAGAGCTGTTGCACGCCAGTGAGGGCTTCCTGTGGGGCGCGTTTGCCTGGGTCAGCGCGCCCTGTGTTGGGGCAAGCTTCTCACTCACTGGTGGCCAGAGAGATTTCAGCCCGGGTCCCGACCTGGCTCCTTACCTCCACGGTGACCTCACTTAACACTGCGGACTATCAGTTACAGTAATTTATTTATAAAGTGGGGATAATCATCCCCGTTTTATCCCGTGGCGACGAGGGTTAAGTGAGCTGACCGGAGCAAGTGGCCCCCACAGTCCTTGGCACTGAAGGAGTCTGCTGGCCTCGGCACCCTGGATTGTGGCTGGGTCCTCCTCTGACTCTGGTCGCTGGAGAGAAACAGAGAGGTATTTTAAGATAAAACGGAGCAGTATTTCGTCTTTTCGTCAATAATGGATCTTCAAAGTATTAGCATGTTGGCAGTCTGGCGAGTGTCACAGGCTGGCGACAAGGTTGCCAGCATGCCTGCATAAAAACACAGTTAGGTCTGAATGGAATATTCTTCCATGCAGAACTTAAAAATATGTATTTTTCCCATAGGGAAGACATTCACATGGTGCGAAGCTTATTATCTCCATTCTGTACCCATTCATCCTACTCTCCCTTCTCTCCGCCCACCTCTGCTCGTTGTCTTCCACACCCTTACAGTGCTTTCTCAATGCAAATACAAATCTATGTGCTTATTCTCTCCCTCACCCAAAAGCTAGAATACTTTCTATCTGCCATTCTGTCCCTTTTTCATTGAACAATATATTTTGGACATCTTTCCTCATTGCTCCAAAGAGATTGTTTTCATTCCACGAAGCATGTGTCTTGAGAGCAGCTTTTGTGCCCCGGGAAAAGCCTGAGTTTGTTAGGGAGCTGCACTGAGCTGGGGGTGGACCCCAGCTCTTCTGTTTATTAGCTTTGGGACTTTTGGGCAAGTCACCCCGCCTCTCCCAGACCTAATTATTTTATAAAACAGCCATCGTGCGATTCAGTGAGGCAGTGCTCTGAATAGGGCCTTGCTCCGTGCCTCACTCAGTAAGTGGTGGTTTTCCTTGTCATTGTCATGTAATTTTACTGTTTTATTTTGTATGACATTATTAGTTTAGCATTGCAGAGCTCTGCAACAAGTGGGGACGCAGACATTTTTAGAGACGAAATAACTGAGTTCTAGAAAGATGTACTCAGTGGCAACAGCACTTGAGTCCTTGGACCCCTGGTCCAGTTCTCATTCCTATCTAGCACATCATAGCCCTCTGCCTAGAAGGATCTTTCCAAAGCGCTGTGTGTACTGATGTGCTGTAGTCCGCGAGGTAAACAGAGTGGATCCAGGCCCTCCCACCCCCTCCCCCCATCCTGCTTCCTCCCTCTCCATCACCCCAGGGAAATTGATTAACCTGAGTTATTAAGTCATATCAAACACAGGGAAGAAATACATGCCTGGGCCCTTCACATTCACTCGTGGTAATACCCGAATTAGATTCATTCTGTTTTGCATTTTTCCTGGCGAATCCAATTATAGAATTATTTGGGAGCTCAAATGGCCACCAGCTACAATGGAGCTGGCGATAGCTCTGGAGAATAATTCTCTCTGATGGGAAGGGTTACAGAAAGGCATTCTCAAAGTGTTTACACGGGTGGAAAGACACGCTGTTCTCACCGTGTTGTCACAATCTCTAGAAAGACAAAGGAATAAAAGTGGCTCCGCCTCCCCACTGCTGTGAGGTGTTCATCTTGGGAGCAGGTCTGAGCCGGGCATGGCTCCTTGTGAGGCTGAGGCAGAGTATTGTTAAAAAGTGTCACCTCGCATGTTAACTTCTCATAAGGTGGAGGAGCTGGTAGTGACAGCCTTCCGAGGAGACCCCGCCAGCTAAGGCCCTGTCACACTCTGTCCTCTGGCCTGACTCTTCCTTTGAGAAGTGGCCGCCCTCGCTGTGGTCAGAGCAGACTTGTTCTGTAGGATTGTTCCTGTTCATGCAGATGGCACTTTGGTCCTGTTTTTGGCTCTAGCCCACCACCAGTCATGATCTTAATACAAATGATAACAGCAGTAATAATAACAACATGCATCATTTTTATTGGGCTCGTGGAGACTTAGGGAAGTGATGTGATGAGCCTGAGGTCATACAGCTATTACGAAGCCAGAGCCATGATTCAGACCCAGGTGTCTCCAAGAGGACACCAGAGTTCATAGGGGAGAGAAGAGGAGATTGACGGGGAGAGACACGTGTGAGTGAAAAATTACATGGCGTTGTGATTTGTGAATCGTTAACATGAGGGAAGGTGGTGTAGAGCGGAGAGAGTGTGCAGCGTTGGCTTCTGGGAGGCTGGACATCCCACCGTCCTTACGGGGAGTTTGAATATTACCGGTCATCAGTTGTGTACCAGGAGTGCTTTCAGCTGCAGAGAACAGAATATGAGTAAAAACTGGTGTAATGGAGATTTATGCTTTCTTACACAACAAGAAATCCAGACTCAGGCAGTTCCAAGGCAGGTTTACTGGCTCAGGGACAGGATAGCAGGGCTTGGGGTCAGTTTCCAGGATGACCGCGGTAATTCCAAGCATCACGTCCTCTCAGCAGTGTCCACTGCATGGCAATGAAGATGGTGGGGCTCCTCCCTGTCCTCTTCTCATCCGGGTGAGAAATCTTTCCCAGAAGCCTTCAGCAGGCTTCCCGTCAGGTCTCATTGACCGGGAGTGGCAGCTGGCCATGTTCTAACTGTACCAGAGTCTGGGAAAGCAGCGTCTGGCTCTGCAGTGTAGTAAGGAAGGCGGGGAGGGAAGAGTGCCTGCCCCATGTAGAAAGCCCCATGCCCTCCGGAGGGTAGCGTGTTCCTTTGCTTTGAGCGTCATAAATGGTGCAGGCATAGAAAGCTGTCCGGCCAGAGGAAGGGTAGGATTTTAGGAGCTAGACCACAGCCTGGGCAGGTATTTATAGATGAGGAAATGGGTCAGAGTTTGTAAGTAATCTCAAACCCAGTCTGTCTGGCTTCAGACCGTGAGCTTTTTAATAAACACTTAGAGGCAGTGAACTTGAGCTAGGAGTTGAAAGACGAGTGCGATTTTGACCAGTCAAGAGGAGCTGGGCATTCTAGGCACAAGGAATAAAGACCTCACTGTACAAAGTCAGGGAAATGTGTGACCGCACATTGTATGAGGGCACAGGCGTAGCCCGGTCTGGCTGCATTCGGGGACACTAGAGTTGAGGGTGGAGAGGGAGGGGGCTGTGCCCGAGATTGGCGTGTAGTCATGGAGATCTGAAGTTTGTTCGATTGCCTGTATTCGCAGCGGAGGGCCGTCTCGTGTTTCTGAGCAGAGACTATCACGAGCGGACTGTGTGCAGCCCCACCGGCAGAGTAGCAGGGAGGCAAGGTCGGGGTGCGCTGGTAGGGTCTGAACTACAGGGCCAGAAAAAGAGTGAGTCAGTGTCTGAGGCATTTGGGAGGAAGAACCAGCAGTCGTGATTGCCTGGTTGGGCAGTGTTGAGGATGGCTCCAGGTTTCAGCTCGGAGGAGGGGTGATAGAGATACCGTCCGTAGGGGAGGGCAGAAACAGACCTGTTCACCTCTGTTCACCCTTAGGATGTAAGAATGGTGGGAGGGGGACTTTTGCCACCTCTTTCATGCCCACTCTCATTTCCCTTTGGGCTCTGGTGATGCCTCATCTGGTTCACAGCAGTGATTGCATGTTGTGTTTCCTCATTGTTTAAAACTGTTTTCTAGAAAGTTCCAACCATACTGATCTGGTGACCATAAATCACTATTTATGTGTGTTTTTATAGGGTCTACAAATGCTTTTGCTTATGGATCAGAGCTGCATAATTCTCTGACATCAGAGATCTGTTTCCTGAGAAAGCAGAACCAGGCTCTCAATACGATGCTGGCCAAGGGATCCAGAGGTAGGAACTAGAGGAGCCATCTGCAGCCTGGACCCCCACAGCCCTCTGTGGCATGGAAAGAGCGTATTAGAGTCTGACCAACCCAGATTCAAATTCTGTGGCTCTGTGACTTTGGGCAGGTCACTTAACCTCTCTGAACCTCAGTATTCTTAGCTGTAAAATAGGAGTACCTCATGGGGCTGTTGTGACAGTTAGCCCTGTGAAGCCCCCAGCATGGTGTGTCTAGTAAGTACACAGCTTACAGTGGAAGACAGAAAGGCTAGAAATCTATTACTGCCAAAAATCTCATCCAGAGATTCCCTCTTATCAGGAAGGTTTTTCCAGTATTTCTTAGGAAGATCCCTTCTCTTAATTGTTTCTTTTTAGAGCTTAGACCCCGAAGAGCTTTCACCTACATTATCTCCTAATACTTAAAATGTTTCTGGATGGAGGAATTATTAGTCCTGTTTTACAGATAAGAACCTGAGGCCTAGGGAATTGACCTTCCTGTGGTCCTGGAGCTAGAAATCGTAGAACTAGGAGTTGGGCCAGCTTCTCCCATTCTCCCTGGAGGATATTGATGCTGCTTTTGGCTTAAGAGATAGAATTGAGGCTTTTGAAGATCATTCATTCACTCAGCAAATGTGTCAGAGCCTGCGTAGACTAATACAGAAATGAGTGGGTCCTGGTCCCTTCCCTCGAGGGGCTCGTGGTCTGATGGGAGAGAGAACCAGGTAACCCATGGCAGGCCAGCGTGACAATCAGCCAGGACAAAGGCATGCTAGGGGAGCACAGGACCCTGGGGACAATGTCTTGACCCAGGGGAAGCTCAGCTTCAAGAGCTCAGTCCAGCAGTTTAAGTAGGGATTAGCCACAATGCCTAAGGTTCAGAAGAGCCCGGGCCTTTTAAATAGAAGAAGGAGAGCAGACAAAAAGCCTAGGGGTTAGTGGTGGGGAGAGTATAGACCAGTCAGAAATTGTAGGAAGTGAGTGTGGCTGGAATCTGAGGGAGGAAGGGAACGCTTGCTCAGAAATCGTCATGCCATGAAGGGTGGTTTCAGAAAAGCTGGGTCTGAGTCTTGGCTCTGGCACTGTTTGGCTCTGTGACCTTGAGAAGTGTTCACCTTGTGATCCTTTGTTTCCGATCTGAAAAATGGGGAGAAAAACCGTACCTACTCGGACGTTCGCTACAAAGATGAAATAAGATGATACCCGTGCAGGTTTTAGCGTAAGGCCTGCAGTCAGAGCTGCAGGATGTAAGAATGGGCCACCAGCGGCCCCGCGAAGAGCTGGCCTGGGGAGTGCTTACACCCCTCAGAGCTCTGGTGAAGCTTCGCACTAAGCCCTTTACGTGGAGTATCTCAGTTCATCCTCACAGTGACGCGTGTGGGGGAACGGAGGCACAGGGAAGTCAAGAAACTGCGTCGAGGTTTTGGTGCCCGTGGGCAGCAGGGTGCACTTGAACTCGCCACTCTGCCCCCAGGTCACGCTTGTAACTGCCTGTCTCCAGGCCCTGGGCGTGTTTTATTCCTCAGGGGAGGTGCTGTCGTCCCAGCCTGAGGAGTGGAAGGGCCCAGCCCTGCTGGCCTCCTTACCGGGGCCCTGTGACTTCCCTCACACCCATTGCCAGAGTTTGGAGCTGTTTCCTGCCTCTGTCTATAATTTATACCTACTGTTTGCTCTGGGAAGGCAAAGTAACTAGGTTTGCACGGCCCATTATTGTATAGAAAATTAAACAGGCCCATTTCATCCCAGTGACGTTTAATCTGCAGCCTTGATGTTGACAGATTTATCTGCCCAAAATGCATAAGATAATTGGAATGCCAAAATCATAAATGCCAGATTAAATCTCATTCTGCTTTGTATTCCTGGAGTGCTCGAGCTGAAGTGCTGTATTTGCGTAATAAGGTTGGAAAAAACAAATGGTCTCTTCTCAGTGGCGCTTTGTTGTGTTTGCAGATAAACAGAAGGAGAATGAAAAGTTACGGGAGTCCCTCTCCAGGAAGGCTGCGAACCTTGAGCTCCTTCAGCGAGAGTATGCCTGTGTGAAGGAGGAAAATGAGAGGCTGCAGAGAGAGGTCTGTGAGCAGGAGAGACACAACCAGCAGCTGCTCCAGGAGGCGTGCAGTAGCCGCAGCGAGCTGAGCAGGTAGGGCTCGGGGGGCCCCCTGGGCTGCGCCAGGCGTCCGGTCCCAGAGCAGGGCGCGCGCTGCCCCTGCCCGAGCACCGGGGAAGGCCAGCAAGCGCTCGGGCACGTGACGTCAGGTGGGCATCACACGCATGGAGCAGAGTCGTCCAAGTGAGCAGGCTGGGGCCTGCGGGGGCAGATCTCTGGTTTTTATCCAGGGGAGGTCAGGAGAGGCCTCTCTGAAAAAAATGGCATTTGAGCCGAGACCCGACGGCAGTGAAGGGGGGGGTGTGAGCTCTGCGGTAGCGGGGTGGGGAGGAGCTCATTTGTGACAGGAAGGGAGGGGGCCCTGGGGCAGGGTATCCTTGGCCTGTGCAGGGCAGAGCAGGGAGGCCAGTGTGGCTGCGGGGAAGGGGGGGCGGAGAGATGGCTGGATGCCCAGTCCCGCAGGCCCTCGCAGCCCTGGGAGGGATCGGCTCATGCCTGGGGAGGCCGTGGGGAGGTTCCGTGCTGAGGGGCGGGAGGCCCACTTAGACATTAAAGGGCCTGTACGGAGGGCCCCTAGTGCAGTTGTCCTGTCCCACGTGTTTCCAGTTGTTCCTCAGAGCTCGGGAGTGCCCCGCTCTTCCAGAGTTACCGATGTCACCCTTGGTCGCCCAGGGGTGGTGCGCTGACGTAGCAAGATCATCGTCTTGCCGTCACATGGTGCGGGCCCCTCCCGAGCTCTGCACCCCTTGCTGAGCCGTAACCTTGTAAGCTTCGCTTCCTGGCATCCCTGCGCTGTGGGGCAGATAGCACGCAGCCGTCGGGTGGCCGTGAGGACGACACAGGGTAGATAACGCACATACGGGGCCGGGCCCAGAGCAGCACTCGGGGAAGGGTGGCCGTGTATGGAATTCTTACCCACCCGCGTCAGGCTCGTCCACACTCTGTGGGCTGCCGGTGGAGGGGCCCGGCCTGTCGAGTCAGTCAGTCCCTGTGTGTCGGAATTAACATCTCCTCCCTGTGGCCGTGGGGCCTTCGCAGGGTGCAGGAGGAGGCAAAGTTGAGGCAGCAGCTGCTGTCCCAGAACGACGAGCTCCTGCAGTCCCTCCGGGTGGAGCTGAAGGTGTATAAGAGGCTGGAGGAGGAGCACAGGAGGCTGAGAGGTACTGGGCGCGCTGTGGCTGGGCTGTGAGCTCACTTCAGCACCCTCTCCCGAAATGCTGTCGTCACACCCCCGCTGGGTAGAGGGGGCACACTTTGCCGCAAGCCCTCTGGCCCACTCTTCTTCTGAAGCAGCTAGAACCATGGAAGGACTTGGGCTCGGGAGCCGGCCCAGCCAAGGCCTGGATTCTCATTGCCCCGCCTCCCGGCTGTGCGACCTTCAGCAGGTCACCTCCCCCCTCTGGGCCTGCTTCTTCCTCCTTAAAACGTGTCTTCTAATACTTAGTCTGTAGAGTTGTGAAAATTCAATGAGATCATTTATGAAAAGCATCCTACCGCAGTACGCGGGACATAGCAGACACTCAGGGAGTAAGTAATTTGATGATGAGTTTTCTGCTAGAGTGTGTTTCTTTTTGCCCATTCATTCGGCCAATATTTCTGGAACACCTACCACATGCGGGGCATTGCTGTGGAGATGGTTGTTGGCCCGGGTCCTCTGACAGATACCAGATCACAGCGACTTGACTGCAAACGCCAATGTTTTAGAATCAATTTTGAGGTGTGGTAGTGTTTTTTTTTTTTAAACTAATTTTCCAGATGGTTTCTCCCTATTGAAAGTTTATCTAGAAAAGGGTCACCTCACACCTTCCATTTTCTCCTCAAGTTGCTTTTCTTATTCTTGCTGTTGTGCCTTTTTTAATATACTGTGGCTCTTAAAATCAGCCCCTTTCATTCTATAATTCCAGCCCAAATAGATTTTATTACTACTAGACATAATTCCGGGTTTGGTGTGCAATTTGCTAGGCTTTTATGGCCAGAAGCGAAAATTAATTTCCAGCTCTTATTTAGCCTGTGGAATAGCAGCAATTAAGTCTGCCAGTATTTTTGTTTTTAAAGTCAAGTTGTTATTTTAAATTGTACCTAGTTCTTAGGAAGGGGAGGGTGGTGGTTGTGGCGGGTTTAAAACACTGTTGAGCTCCTTTGATGGCTGACCCTTTGGTGGTGGAAGACGTCAGGGTTTTCCCCTTGCCCTTGTTTGCAGAGGCTGGAACAGAGGCGTCAGGAGAAGGCTGGAGGGGGCAGGACCCTTTCAGTGACCTGCGTGGTCTCCTAACGGAGATCCAGGCTCTGCGGGGACAGCTGGAAAAGAGCATCGAGACAAACAGCATGCTACAGAGCAAGCTGGAGGAGCAGCTGGCGATGGAGGGAAAGAAGGCTCAGGAAGCAGCCCTCACCGTGGCTCTCCAAACCCTGTCCGTCCCCGAGTGGCCCCCGCAGCTGGACAAGCACGGTACTGCCCCTGCGCCTCCTCCTGGAGATTGCAGCCCTGTGTGTGTTGGCGGGACACGGGAGCTTCTGGGTGGTACCCTTGCCCCACGAAGCTGTCCCTCTGTTGGCAGCAGACACCCAATGCCCCAGAAGCCAAGGGCCTGACTGCTGCTTAGCTGTCACCTTTGGCAGGATGGTGTTATCACCTTCCGGGGCCTCTTGGTGGAGGGAAGTGGAGTTTGGGTTGCCAGCGCTCTCATCACCTCCAGTTGCGTCCCTGCATCCATTCAGCCCTGCCCATATCACTCCACTGCTGAAAATCCTTTTCAGTCCCTCTTACTGCCTTTCAAAGAGAATCTAAACATCTTACTCTGGCTCTCAGGGTCTTGGAGGATCTGAAAAGCATCCTGGTAGGTTTGAAAACTGCTTCTGTTTTGCAATTGCTCACGGGTTTATTGTCTAGCCCTACAGAGGCTGTGTAGGGTCGCAGAGAAAGGACAGGGGGTTCCTGTCACTCCTCTGTCATTTGCCCAGCACTGGGCCAGGAATAAGCCAGCAAATGGTCAGGCTCAAGGCAGTCGGCCGGGCCATCCTCTTTGCTCTGTGGATGAAGGAACTAAGACTCAGAGAGGGTACTGGACTTGCCCAAAGCAACACAGAAAATAGGTGCCAGAGCTGGAGCTAGAAATGATTGTTAGCTCCCGAGACCAGTGCTGTCCCTGGAGGAGCGCCTGACTTCGTGGAGCCTCAGCCTTGGGCCATCATCCGAAGACCCGCAGGGCAGGTGCACACATCCAGTGGGACAGGGAGTGTCCGCATACTTTATAAACAAGCGTTGTATGGAAGTTTGGAGTTCATCTTTCCTGGGATTGGGAATTCTATCTATTGCCTGTAATTTAAAAAAAATTAAAATCTCTTGGGACACCTGGGTGTCTCAGTTGGTTAAACAACTGCCTTTGGCTCAGGTCATGATCCCAGCGTCCTGGGATCGAGTCCCACATGGGGCTCCCTGCTCAGCGGGGAGCCTGCTTCTCCCTCTGCCTCTGCCCCTCCTCTTCGCTTATGCTCTCTCTCTCTCTGTGACAAATAAATAAAATCTTTAAAAACAAAAATAAAATCTCTTAAAGAGCACCCAGTCAGCATGCTGTAGAGCTTGTAGTGATTGGTTTATCGATCGCTCCTTGATGAGGAATTTAAAATTGTCACCAGAAGATGATGTGATGATACGAAAAAAAGAAAGTGGAAAAAAAAAATCCTTCGTGATTCTGCAGAACGATATTTTGCTTTGCATATTTCTCTTCCTTGGGCGATCACATGCAGGCATGAACTTACATTGTTATGTTGTGTTTTGTGCCGTTCTGCCTCCTTTCTTTGTTTTTGCCCAATATTACATCGTAAGTGTTTCCCACCCTTTCACACGGGCTTCCTGATTACTGTTTTCAGACGACTCTCAGTCACAAAACCATTACTGTGGTGATCATTAAAGTGGTCTCTGATTTGGAGCTTTAATAAACGTCGATGTTAATGTGCTTTTTGCTGTTAAACAGCATTCTTAGGATAAAAGTCCTACCAGCAGAATATCAAAGGGTTGGAAAGGAGCCATGTTGCTGCCTTCTGCATGGGATGGCCATCAGCAGTGGGTATCTCTGCTTTAAATATAGGTCTGCTCCTGGCCCTTCTTAGGGTTTGGCGGAGATGGGACCAGTGGGTCTGTGGGGTGCACTGGGGAGTTTGGGGCAGGGAGGACGATTCAGGGCTGGGGCTGCCCGGGAGGGAGAGCAGGGGCAGCTGAAGTGAGGCGGCCACAGGACAGCCTTTGCCTGCTTCTGGAATTTGTCTGGGGTCAGCTGTGGGTGAGCCTCGCGGGAGGCACTCAGGAGAATGTGTTCTGAATCCACAGGGCCGCCTCAGTGCAAAAGTGTCCTCCAGAGATGGTGGGAATTCTGCCGTCGGCAGCGGCCTCTCTTCCTCTGCAGATTTTCCAGGATTGTATTTAGTGCACTTGTTTGAAAGTTCTGCTCTAAGGATGGCTGGTTTGGGCAGAAAGTGATTCCTCTCAGGGGCCAGCTTCTCGGCCCCGGAATCGAAGGTGGCCCTCGGTGGTACTGAGGGGCCCTCCGAGGTGCCTGGGCAGGAAGGAGCTGACTGGCCGTCCTAAGCCCTGGACACTGGGCATGGTCCTTGGTCTTCACTCGGCTGCCAGCACTCTGCTAGTGCTGGGTCGTCTGCTCCTCCCTGAGGCCTGAATGACAGTGCCGTCCTGCCCCCTGCGCTCCTGAGAGTCAGACGTACAAGCAGTCTGGATTTCATGGTGTGGCAGATCGTCTGGGACAGCATCTAACTGGCTTTGCCTCTGACGCTGTTCACTGCATCACTTCCTAAACTCTGCTTTGGGTCCCTTTTGTCTCTTGCTTGGATGCCTGGACAACCTCTGGACTCACCCCTCCAGTCCAGAGCACAGCCCTCAGCTCAGCTTGCCCGGCCTGATGCCCTCGAGGGGGTCCCCACAGTCCTCATGGTTCCAGCCTTGCGTCCCACTGCGGCCCTGCCTTGCACCCTGGGCCCAGCCTGCCACCTGCTCGATCCTCCCTCCGTGCGTCCTGGTGGTTCACTCCTCTGTGCCTGCATTATGTTCCCTCCCTGGGACCGCACGGGCCTGTGCTTCCTTCCCTTAGTCCTGACCACCTAGAAGTGAAACTGCGTGTTGACTTGCTGGACAGGAGGGTCCTTCCAGAGAGGACGCTGGGCCTGCTCACTCTCTGTCCCCAGGGTCCCACAGAGGGGATCCCAGTCCCAGGGAAGATTTGAGTGGATGCTTGTGTGTGTTTGGTACAGTACTCTCATTCAGTTCTTTCTCAAACGCTGATGACAGTTTCTTTTCCTTCTGTTTTGCATCTCGTAGGTGGTGACAAATGCCCCATGGCAATAGAGAACTCCTGTGATCTCTTTGATTCCACCCTGGCGGTCCCACCACGATCAGGTACAAAGCTGAAGCTGGGTAACGGTGGCAGGGTTGGGTTTGGCAGTAGGACTTTTTAAATTGAATGAAAAGGTCCCAAATCCAAGAGAGTGTTTGTCAGGATTTGGGGCTTCACGTTCTCAGCATGTCTAGCTGGTGAGCTCCTCCCCCACGCCAGTTAATCCGCTCCTCGGCGTTACTAACCTCAGCAACGTCATCAGGTCCTTGTTGCCTTAGATGGAAGTGTGGGCACCTTAGTGTGGCTTTAAGGCCCTCCAGCACCCAGTCGCGGGGGGCCCATCCAGCCCTGGCCTTCTGTGTTCGTGTGGTCGTACAGAGGGGTCCCCATCCCGCAGACGGACCTGCACTCTCCTCTCGCTGGGACCGTGCGGTGTGGCCCCGTCCTTTTCCAGGCCACCTTTGTCCCGTTCTCTGCCAGTGCACCTCCTTGTCCTGCCCCGAGCTTCATCATGGATGCAGACTTCTTTGTGAAATGCCTTTCCTGAGGTCCCCAGTTAGAATTATTCATCTGTACTTTGTTGGTCCAAAGGTAAAAAGCAACGGGCTTTACCTCTGTTCAGTGTAATTCTTGCTTCTTGTTCAACCCAGCTCAATTGTTGCTTCTCCTAGGAAGCCTTTCCTGATCTCTCTTCCTGCCCAGAGAATTGATTGTTTCTCCCTCTGAGCTCTGGCTCTTCGTCGTCATGCTGTTACGCCTCCCGTGTGGTGTCTGATTAGACCCCGGGCTCACGGAGTGCAGACACTGGCTTGATTCATCTGTGTAGATCGGGGGCCTTTGCAGAGTGGGTGCCTGATAAGTGTTGGTTGAATTGAATCGAGCTTCTCCCATCAGACGAATAAGCCCAGGGTGGGGGAATAGACAGACGAAGGTCCCGGAGCCCGGCCACTTGCCCCCTGTGCTGTGCCGGGTGGCATTAGGGCCTGAAGGTCTTACTCTGTGCTCCCACCTGCTTTGACATCGTTGAATGCAGCTCGACGAGCACAGGAAACTGCCCCCAGTAGATCTGACAGCTTTCCTCTCGTGTTGTAGCTTCAGACACTCCTCCGCTCTCTGGAAATGACACGGACTCCCTCTCCTGCAACAGTGGCAGCTCCGTCACCAGCACCCCATGCGTGTCCCACCTGGTCGCTGGCCACCGCCTGTGGGCCAACACGAGTGGCTGCCATGTCCTGGGCCTGACTGGGGACTACGAGGCCCTGTGCCAGCAGATTGGCCAGGGCCAGAAGCTCTTTGCTGAGATGGCCCTTCAGATCCAACAGGCTCCCCGGCCCGCAAGTCCGGAGCTGGGAACAGAGGTAACCCGACCGACCGCTGGAGGGAGTGAGGAGCTCACTGGGAGCAGGAAGTGGAAGGGGCCGCCTCGGGCTCTGAGAGGCAAGGGATGCGTGCATCCTCCATGAGGCCCTGAGAAGGGGAGCCAGGGATGGAGCTCACGAAAGCTCAGAGGTCAGGTCCAGTCCAGGGCACTGTTCTATGGGGAGGATGCTTGTCGAGGATTGTACCCTGTGTTAGTGCCACCTCTTCCCTGGGGTCACTTCTTCCTGCCTCATCCTGCTGGATCTCCTCACTTTTAAGTTCCTTGTGTTGAGGACCCGTGTGTCACGCGCTTGACATAAAGTTATTCACTTCCTCCAAGGGTTGGGGTCAGATGTTCTCTGTCCTCCCAGACTGGACCCAACCACCAAGCTTCCGTGTGTCACGTTGTCTGGTCCCTCTTCTCAGGTTCTTCCTGAGGCCCCCTGCTTCCTGGCACCTGATTTGCCTTTTTGTTTTATTTTATTTTATTCTATTGTAAAAGTCATTCTGTATTTTACATTTCACGAGATAATAAACTTCGGGAGAGCTGGGATAGTGTCTCTTTTACTCGCTGTTGTATATTTACTTCCTAGCACGGGGCCTGGCATGCATGGGTGCACCGTAAATGTTTGTTGAATGAATTAGTAAATGTTAATAAGATTACTGTTCTTTTCTGATCATAATCTTTATTTACAAAAGCATGAAAACATCACATGGTGTTCAGTGCTTAAAATTTTGATACACACACACACTCACTCTTTTAGCTTATTCCTAAAGTTTAGTAAAACTGACTCACAGGACTTTCATATTTTGACTCTCAGTTAACATATAAACAATTTTCCTATCCCATTCAGTATTTTTCTAGAACTTTTACTGGCTGAAAAAAAAAGCCAATATGTGGATGTAACACCATTTACTTACTCTTTGGCCTGTTTTTTCGACATTTAAGGTGTGGTGAGCATCCTCGTAAACAGATCTCTCGTCGCATCTTTGACTAGTTCATTAGGGTTGAGTTGCTGGCGGGGAAGCTCGCTCACAGGTCGTGAACCCTTTAGGGCCCTTGGTGGGGACCGTTGATGCGTTACTTCCAAAAATACGTATCCCCGTTTACAAGTGAGAGTATCTCACTACACCTTATTCTTCATTGAGTAATTTTATTTGTAAGTGGTTTTTTGCCCGTTTGGTAGCTAAAAAGAGTGCGCCATTCTCTTTTGCAGTGATTTTATCACCGTGAAGACAGTACTCTTTTAATTTCTTTTTAAAATGTATTTTGTTTTCCCTTCTCTGACTCATGTTCCTTGCTTTCTTTTGCCCTTGACATCCCCCAGTTAGGGTTTGCCTCTGTCAGCAGAGGGTGAGGGAGACGTTACGAGGCCCCGACTTCGTACTGGCAGTTCGCAGAGCCATGTAGCAGGGGCTGCTGAAGACGGAAACATTCGTGTTGCGTCCCTTGCTGTTGGCACCGTTTGCCTTCCGGAGAGGCTCCGTGGTGCGGAGCGATGCGAGTGGCCCTGCCACAGACCCTCTTCCCCTCTTCTTGGCGTAGTAAATACAGTTAACGCAGGTGGTTATTAATCACGGTTATTGATTGGGCTACAATCACCACCGAAATTCTCTCATAATCTATAATTCACCAGTCTTTAAGAACAATAAATTGGTGTCGTCTGGCACCAGGCTCTCGCTCAGCATGTGGACACAAGCCCTGCGGTCTGGAGATTTATGCTGCCCATTAAAGCCGGCTTGTCCGTAATCTTTCTCAAGATTGCATGTTAACGGCCTTCTTGTCTCGCCCCCCCTACCCCCGCGCCTTGTGCAGGGTCCACACCGGGTGCCTCTGGACAGGTTCGTCACCAGCGTGGGCACAGCCAAGCTGATCCTCGAAGAGGCTGCGAGGTTACTGACGCTTTTCTGGAGGGTCTCCCCACCCCCAAATGGCCAGTGCACGCTCCGGTGTGAGCAGGTAGGTGGCGACACCTGGATCCCGAGGCTAGGGGTTGCCACTGGGGCTTGTGTCTCGGTCTGCAGCCCGGGACCTTGCTCGTGGCAGATGTGCCGTCAGTTTGGGGAACAGGTTGGGGGGCGGGTGCCGTGTTTGTTAAGGGTGACGTGTCAGGCACTGTGCTGGCTGCTTCTGGTGTGTTCTTGCCCGCTCCCCCAGCACCCCGCGGGCTCGGCCTGTGGGCTCGACCTGACCATGTCCCCACTCCTAGCACGTCTTTGTGGAGGGAAATCCTGTCTGCATCTTACACACGGGGCAGCTGAGGGTCTGGGAGCGAGGCCCGACCAAGGCTGCAGAGCTGGTTTGGGCGGCGCAAGTGTCTGAATCCAGAGGGTATGCTTTCATTTTGTAGATTTTAAGTCCTAGCTCGTCCTCGTAGTCCAGCTCATTCCCTTCCACTCTAAATCGCTTTCACTTTAGGTGCCTTTCTCTGGACCGTCTGATTCCTTTTGATAGCTTTCAGAGTCATGTTTTAGGGGTTCTATTTTCAATCTGCTTTAACTACTTATAGAAAGTTTTTTTTTGTTTAACCAATGAAAATCATTTATTGTAAAACCATTGAAATTTCCCTCAAAAGCTTGACTTTGCAGCAACTTGAACGTGACTGAATTAAGAACGGTAGATCCCACAACCATCCTCATCCCGATCTTTCTTGGCACAAACCAGGAGTCAGGCAGAGCAGAGGCCCTCCCTGGGTTTTCATCGGTGGGAAACAGCTAGTATCATGACCAGGCGAGCAGCCGCCCCGGTCGTCCGAGAAGCCTCCCGGAAGGAAGAGCATGCAGATGAAGGAAGAGTTAGAACTTTGCTTGGTGGTCTGATAGATGTTTCCCCCTGTGCCAAAGGCCAGCAGGAAGGCAGAGGGAAATTTGCATTGCAAGTCGTTACTCATCTAGTTAAACCCCTTCTGACAGCTCTCAGATCCGGCAGCCGTGGCAGAGGCAGCAGTGAAACAGCGCTCGCTCTCTGCTCGGAAGGTTCTAATGAGCCTGTCCTGTGATTTCCCTCTTGGGATCCTGGGGAGGAAGTTTGGGTGCACTAAGCTCGGGGAGGTAGGTAACCAGTCATTTCGCAGAGAAATCCTGTTTTGGCCACTTTTAGCCAGTGAGGCCATGGAGAGGAAGAGGGTCCACTGGGTTCCAGGCCCACACTGGCCTTTCGTTTTCTGCTCACCCACCGAGCTCTTTCCGTCTTAGGCTTGATAACACAGATGCTCTGACGGCCTGACTGCCTGGGCTTCCTCTCGGCTGCCTGGCTTCTTCTCACCTCTCCTGTCTCAGCTTCCATGTTACTTCAAGGTCAGAGAGGGCTCCCCGGTCACTCAGTCACAGCGCCCTCTTCTGCTTCGTCAGGGCCCTCTTCGCAAATTATCTATTTCTTTGTTTAATGACTGTTTCCCTCTTTTTCCCAGGAGGGGCCATGTTTATTTTGTTCATATTTTTGAGTGAATAATTTTTTTCTCGTATTCCCAAACAAGTACTTGCCCAATGATTTTTAAAGCACAACGTGTCTGAATGAAACACAGTACAGTGTTTTTGTCCTCAGTGCACAGTAGTGTCTGTTAAATACACGGACTGTAGATCTTCTTTCATGTGTGTGTGGGTGTAAATATAAATTATAGTCACATCGATCCCCCCACCAGCAAACTAGTCCAGGGACTGGCCAGCGCTGGTGATGACTCACCCTTCTTTCCAAGTGTTTCTCATATAATTGATTATGCTCACTTTAGCACCACAGAATTCTGGAGCCAGAAAAAGGACCTTAGAGTCGCTCTGATACGATTGCTGGTGCACACAGACCCCCTGTGTGGTGTTAAATTGCCTCAAGCCGCTTTTCTGCCCCTGCCTGTGTTTCATACAGTGCCTTCTTCTTAGTGTGAAATGTGTGTAAAGCAGATTCCCAAGTTTTCGCCAGCAACCCCAGTGGCTTTTTTTTTTTTTTTTTTTTTTTTACAACCTAGGGTTTTCTCTGAATGTCATTAATTTGCCTTTTGCATTTAATATACTGTCCTGTGCAGTCCCTAGGATTACTCTGGAAAGTGTGTATCATATACATCGGTTTATCCAAGAAAGTTGTGGGGAGAGATTCAAATATATACACGTATTTGTTTATAGAAGTTTTGTTTAACTGGAAGGATAAATAATACAAGAAAACAGGCTACTTGTAGGGGTGGGAAGGAAGAGGAGGGGAAGGGCAGGAATAGAAGGTAGACTTCTCTGAAAAGATCTTGTTTCGTAAATTTGACATTGAAACTATGTAAATGCTTTAAATAATTAAAAATAAATCAAAATGGAAAAAAAAAGCAATTTTTAAAAATTGATAGCAAGATGAAACAAACCTCACTGTATATATAGTATTGAAGGCATACCCAAGAAAGAGGGAGCATTTTAAGACTAAAACACAGTAATTTGACTATATCCCTAGTAGAAATACCCTAAGGGCAAAAAAGGATTGAAAAAAATGTTTTAATTGTTTTCAGTGATGATATTGTTAATAGTAATATTGGTACTGGTATTTTAAAACCATTACAATTCTATTGTAGGATAAAACAAATAGCTAATTAGATTAAGATTTTTACTGCCAGGGAAGAGATATAAATTTAAAAACAAAGAAGTAAAAATCCTGCCATCCTCGATTTAGAAATATCAGTATGAACTTATATTGTACTTCCTATTAGAAACATTTACTTTTTGCTTTAAAAATGTCCACTCCAGTACCAGTGAGCACCTCTAGTGCCAAATTGTGATTCCTAAATACCTTTTCCCACTAACAGGAACCAGGACTCCTTGGAGAAATGGTTTGATTCTAGGTCTGGGGCAGGAAATGCGTAATACGAGCTTAGAACATCTTTTCATCCTAGGGAAAAAGAGGGGGAAGGGGGAGTAAAACAGATTTACAGTGGTTCTCAAATTACGGTCCCTGGACCAGCAGCTTCAGTGTCATCTGGAAAGTTGTTGGAAAGGCAAATTTTGGGGCCTCACCCCAGACCTACTGAATCAGAAAGTCTGGGAGTGGGCCCCCGTAGTCTGTTTTTACAAGTCCTCTTGGTAGCCCTGAGAACCACTGGATTGAAAGAAACTTAAGAGACATATCAAATGCAAAAACATGGAGTTTATTTGGATGCTGATGAGTTGGACCAGTTGTTCAAAAAAATGAAATTACGTTGGGCTCAGGGAAATGTGTCTCCTGACGTACATGGTGATACTGAGCAATTATTGTCATCGTTCTAGATGTGGTGATGATGTGTTTTTCTTTTTAAAGAATCTTTTTTCTAGAACTATGTACTAAAATATTTTATGGACGTGAAATATGATTGGCTTCTGGGCTGGAGTTTAAAAATACTTTTAGGGTACAGATGGGCAGGCATGTAGTGATGCGGGTTTGGCCGTGATTTGATAATCACTGAAGCTGGGTGGGTACCTGACCGTTCATTATCCCATTCTTTCTACTTTTTGTGACTATTCGAGATTTTTCATCATAAAGAAGAAAAAACAGTTCAAAAATCCAGCTCTGGAAGTCAGGCTGAACACTCCTGAGTCAGCAGGTGGCCTTCTGGGAGGCACGTGGGTCCCAGCTCTGAGCTGGGCTCTGTGGCCCGAAGGAAGAGTTGCTCTGTTGAGCTCTGCTAGGTGTCAGGCACTCTGCGGAGCACACAGCATCTCCTTTGGTCCCTCACGGGAGCCTCCAGAGAGGAAGGTATTATATTACCATCTTCCAGAACGGAATCTTCCTTTCTTTGTCACCGTCACAGCTGGAAGTGACCGAGCTGGGTCTTAGAGCCCTCTGGTTTTTACCATGGTGCGTTCGTCCTGTAAAAATGAAGATTTTAGTTCAGAGGAACAGCAAACCTACAGAATTAAAATTCCTTGTTTTAAGTGCTGGATAGAAGATGGACAGGGTGTTTTGGGGAGTGCAGGTGAAAAATTAACCTACCCATTGGCAAAGGGTCTCACAGCACCTACGCAGGCACTAGGGGTCAGAGAGAAGAATTGAGTCTCGGGAGAAGAAGCAAACAAGTAAATGATCAGTTAAATTCAACATGAAATGGGCAACGACGAGGAAAGGACTGGGTGTAGCGAGTGTCCAAACAAGCAGTAACCAGCCTAGACTTCTGCTGGGAAGGAGTCCCAAGGAAAGCTTCCTGGAGGAGGTGTTGGCCAAGCTGACTTTTGAAAGAGGTCTAGAGGTTAGCCAGGCAGCGGGGAGGAAACCATGGTCCATCCCAGGCCTCATCCCCTTTGCGTCTCACTCTAGATGGATGGGGTCAGGGAGTATCCCGGTTCTACAGCCATGGAGAATGACTTCGTCCCGGAATGTGTGGTCTAGGAAACCATGACCTGAACACAAATCTTTGTGGGCTCTTAGCGTGAGGAAGAGAATCAGAGAAAACCTGAGGTTGGAATTAGGCTCTGTTTTGGAAGAACAGTTGACATCCTTGTAGCTGGCACAGTTGGTTAATCTTGAAAGTAGGTTAAAGCAGGACATCAAGCGACGATACGTAGCTTAAACATGGCGGTTTAACTGAAAACAGTTAAATGTACGTTTGTTTGCCATTCTTTTGATGGAGGGCCAGGGCCTCTTCTTTGAATGCGGGTCTCCTGGTGAGGATTTCACATCTCCTTTCTTTCGTAAACTACATCCATAATGTATGTCTGTCACTTCCAATTTCTGTTTTTTGAAGATGAAGAAAAAAATGTAGACACGTGTAAAGCAACTCGAATATAGAATTCTTCTAGACTACGTTCCTCCCACATCTTTCATAGTTGATTCACCCACACCTAATTTGCCAGAAATGTAGTTTTTAGTGACTCGCCTTTATCAAGTCTTTCCTGAGGCATATGTGAGTTTTCATACAACCAATTCTCTCTTTTCATATACACGTTTCATGGGTTGACCTAATACTTAATTATTTCCCATAACTGATTGCGAGTACAGCCGCCATAAACAAGTTTGGGAGCGAAGTAAAGTGGGGCTCCTCGTAAGTTGGCAGCCCGGCATCTCCCCTCTGGGGAGCCGAGGTGTTTCCCTGTCACAGAGCGTAGCCCGTGCCAGCGTGCCCTACAGTTGGGGCGGGGGGTGGTTATGAGAAAGGAGGGTCCTCAACTCTCTGAACCAGCTCAGCGGAGACTGGTTAAGAGAGCCTGTAGGGTGTGGGCATTTCACACGAGAGGTCGGGGACCTCTGGCTCGCCACCCGTCCGCTCTGCCCACACCTCCGGACGGTGAAAGCTCTCCTGAGGCTCATACTCTCCTAATCATACTTTTGTGTTCTCTTTTTAAAATTTATCATTAAAAATTTTTGTTTTAATGAGCATTATAGTTTTTGTAAAAAAAAAAAAAAAGAAGAAAAAAAAAAAAGAAAACCAAAACCTCGAACAGTTCTGATAAATTTTTAAAAATGAACAACAAAACTTCCAAATCGCATCTCTCAAGAGATCAGTCACTATGAATATTTTGATGTCGTCTCTGTTCATCACATGTCTTAGACGTCACATACACATCTGCGGGTATAGGTCTATCTATCCAATTTTATGAAACAGGAATACCTGGTATACAATAGCAGTTCTGGGCTCGTTTTTTTTTTTTTTTTTAAAGATTTTATTTATTTATTCGACAGAGATAGAGACAGCCAGCGAGAGAGGGAACACAAGCAGGGGGAGTGGGAGAGGAAGAAGCAGGCTCCCAGCAGAGGAGCCTGATGCGGGGCTCGATCCCATAACGCCAGGATCACGCCCTGAGCCGAAGGCAGACGCTTAACCGCTGTGCCACCCAGGCGCCCCGTGGGCTCTTTTTGTCACTAATTATCATCTTCCAACGTCAATAAATAGAGTTGTGCAACATCACCTTTTTGAAAGATTTTTATTTGAGAGAGAGCAAACGAGCAAGCACAAGCCAGGGGAGGGCAGAGGCAGAGGGAGAAGCAGACCCCCTCCTGAGCAGGGAGCCCAATGTAGGACTGGATCCCAGGACCCCGAGATCATGACCTGAGCCAAAGGCAGCCGCTTCACTGCCTGAGCCACCCAGGCGCCCCCACAACATCATTTTTAATAGCTGCCAGATGATGCCGTCGTATATGAGGACTGGGATTGACTCAGACCCCTGTTGAAACAAACCAGGTTGTTTATTGGCTCCTCCTATGAACGATGCTGAGATGAACACCCAGGCACACAGGCCTCTTCGTGTGCGTATGTGGTTACTGGTGGGGGTAATGCCCAAGTGCGGACTTGCTGGAGCAAAGCGTTAAGCACATTTTACAGTTTGGCAGATCTTGCCCGGCGTTCCACCCAGACTGTGCCAACTCAGTCCTGCCAGGGCTCCCGAGGGTGCTTGCCCCACACCCTGGCCCCGCTGGGTTTTGCCTGGTTTTGCCAATCTGACCAGCAGAAAATGGCTTCTAGTTTTCCTTCAAATATTGCTGTTAGTAAGGCCAAGCATCTTTTTGTATGTGTTTTATTTATTTTTTAAAGTAATGAATGAGACTGCCTTTTTTTTTTTGTATGTGTTTTAGTTCTTTCCTATGTGATAGGATGTTTTGTATTCTTTGTTCATTTTTCCAATTCCTTTTCTCTTGAGACTGGAGAAATGAAGGCAGAGATCACCAAACTACACAAAAAGCTGTTTGAACAAGAAAAGAAGTTGCAAAACTCTGTGAAGCTTTTGCAGCTGAGCAAGCATCAGGAAAAAGTCATCTTTGATCAGTGTAAGTGAGCGGGTGGGGGTGGGCTGCTGCGTCCGCCCACTTGGTGCCTCTGAGGACCAAAATCCCCATCCCGGACACCCACTTTGGAGCCCAGATCACCTGTCATCATGCCTCCTATTTATGAGTTTCCTTTCATACTTTATCCTTTCTGACCTGCACAGACAAATAAATTCACTTAGCAGACCTCAGTGGAGAGGTCACGTGCTGCTGCCAGCGACTGTCATGTCGTTGGGGAGACAGGTGCATGGCGTGTGCTTTGACGGAACGTGTGTGGGGCAGGGTCTTAGGGACCACGAGAGGGGAATGGGGAGGGTGTCATTCTGTCCTGGAAGGTTGGCTTCTTGTACCCAGGGACAGCTGAGTTGAGCCTACAGGAAGGAGCAGGTGTGGGTCAGGTGGAAAGGGAGCAGCGTGGACAAAGGCAGAGGGGCAAGAAAGAAGGTTTTGTATGTGAGACGCCTACACCAGTTCATGTAGCTGGAGTAAGACTGCAAGTGGCAGGTTGAGGCTGGAGGGGTCGCTGGGACTGGGACTTGCTGGTGGCTGCTGCACCGGTCTGGGCAGGCCAGAAGAAGGGCCTTGGCAGGGCCGTGAGGATCCAGGGGGAGGGGATGGTTTTGACAAATACTTCTCAAGGCAGATACAGAAACTCAGGCTTGGAGAGGCTACATGACATTTGTAACGTCAGTGCTCCTACTGATCCAGGAGCTTCGGAGATGGTGGGGAGCAGCTCCCTGTCCCCGGTAGAAACCCGTAGCACCGGTGCACCCCGCGTGTTTTGAGAGTGGCAGTCGCCGAGTTAATCTGCCCGTGCCTCGCCGTCTGCCTGTCCCTGTCCTGGGAGGGCCGCCGATGGTGGCGCTTTCCTCTGGAGCTGCCAGCCTGTCCCATGCTGCCCTTTTATCAAAGGCCAACGTTTCTGGGGCATTTCTGAGAAGCACAGAATATAGATTGTCGTTGGGTAGGGGTTCTCCTTAGCTACCCCCACCCCAGAAACCTTCTGAAAACTGACTCTGTGAGACTGGCAGAGTTAGAACAGAGTTGGAAGGAAGATGCTGAGTCATGGAGCGGGTGCTGACTTTCTGCTCCGTGACCCCGTGCCAGGCTCTGTGCACAGAGGTGAACCAGACGCTTCCTGCCAGCACAGAGCTTTGGCTTCATGGGGCAGACACAAAAGTCAGCTTCAGGGCAACGTACTGAGTGCATCCCCAGCGGCCTCAGGTGGTTGAGGGCTCTGGACTGAAGGGGTCTTGAGGGATGAGTAGGAGTCCAAGAAGGGGTAGGGACAGGATTATGGCAGGTGGCCTCGAGGGTGAGAACTAAGTTTTCAGGAACATACTTAGGATATGCCAAGGGATTTATTTGCTCTGAGGGTGTTTGTGTTGGACACGAAGAGGATTTAGGGAGGAAGCAGCCTCACTTTACAGTTGCTGCCCTGAAAGGCAGGCGCCCTGCTTCCTCCCAGGGCTCCTGATGCACTGGGCATTTGCATCGCACACAGCTAAGAGCATCTGATCAGTGGGACCTCTGGAATCGTCCCATCCAGGGAACCATGTCCGGTTCTTCTCCCAGCTAAAGGGCATCTAAGGAGAAAAAAATGCCCAGAGTTCGTGCTTTCCCCCAACTGATTCGAACTCCTGCTTTAAGGGTAAAAATTGACTTTGCAGAACTGCCTGTGACCCTTGCCTTGGGCCTTGGCACATGGGCTTGCTTGGCGTTGGGCCCACCCCCTTCCCAGAGCTGCTTCTCTGGAGGGCCTAGGAAGCCAAAGTGTGTGGGTGCTAGTCGGGCACAGGCCTCTCCCCTGCCCTGCACCATCGTCCCTCAGACCCATAGAGGTGAGCCCCGGGGGTGCCCGTGCATCCTCGGGCCTTGCCGAGCCTGTAACGGGCAAGTATCACTGTGAGGTGGTGACTTAGCATGAACTCGAAGAGGTGACCCTGGTCCACCATGAATTCTTTGGTCTTGGGGTATGTGATGGGCAGACTGGAGCCTTCCACACCTCTCTCTGGTCTGGATGCTTCTGGCTCGTCTACACGTCTGCCTGAGGTTCAGGGGTCAGGGGGTGCTTCCTCCCTGCTGCTGGCTTTTTACACTGTCTTCCTGAGCATCCGTGTCTAACGATCCTGTTCTTTCTTTCTTCTTAGTGGTCGTGACGCACAAAATCCTTCGGAAGGCCAGAGGAAACCTGGAGGTAATGCCCCTTTGAGTTCTGTTATTGGAAGCCCATTTGGGGCACGGGGAATGGGCACAGGGCAGGAAATGGCACGTAGTAGGTGTTTGAGAAGCATCTCTTGTGAATGAATGCAGTGTGAGCTCATCATCACTGCGTTCTGTAAATACTTACTGATTAAACAGTGTGTCTTTGAAAGTAGTTTCAAAGTAGCAATTCCGCCTGTAACTCTGCGGGGGATCTTCTCTCAGAAGCCCCCCATGGGACCTAAAATTCTCCTTTTTTCCCTGCCTTTTCCTAGCTTAGGCCCGGGGGTGCCCACCCAGGAACATCCAGTCCCAGCCGACCCGGCTCCTGAGGAGAACTTCAGCCAATAAAGCTTGTGGTTCCCACTGAGCTCTCGCTGTGGCTTCGTTACAAGTGTGGTTTCGATCTATTGAGGGGAGAAAGGACTCTCTGGCTAAAGGAAATCTGCTTTTCCCTTCATGTTTTCTCTCCTGAAGTTGGTTTAAGGGTTGTCGTCCGACAACGTTTGGGTGCCCGGCCGTGAGGCTTCCAACGGGCCCCGAGCTCTCGGGCGCTGGGAGGTTTGCCTCTGAGCCGTGGCATCGTTGCTGGGCACAGTGGTGGCCTTCGTGCCCACCTTACACTTGCTTCGTGCTCAGCCAGCTCTGCGGTGTGAGCGTCCTCACGGAATGATTCCTTTCAACTTGGTGGTTCATTTAGTTCATGCAGAGCCCGGAAGCCCAGGTCCTGAACTCCAGAGCGGGACAGGCCAGGGTCTCAGGAGTGGCGTGGCCCTCGGATACCTCCCAAGCTCTCTGCTAAGGTCACTTAGGTGTCCAGAGAGGAATGGCGTCCTGCCGCATGGCCAGGTCCCGGTGCCTGCATTTGGCCTGCACTGGGCAGTGCGTGTCACGTCCCAGAGCAGTCCCCTGAGGGGTGCCATTCCCAAGGAGGAGATCCAGGTGACCAGAGCAGGGACTTGTCATTGCAGTGTCCCCAGGATGATGGTGATCTTTCCATTCCTCTGTCCCGTAACGCTGCCTGGTGGTTTGTTACACCCTTGTCATTGACCTTCATGTCTAATCATCCTCTGTCTTTACCCTGAGCTTCATGAGGGCCCTGAGAAGTAAACCGGGTAGGGCTCAGCCCCATTTGCAGAAGCCCATAGTACCCCAGGGGGGAACTACCCCTGCGGGGGCCCAGTCTGCCAGGACGCTCTCTGCTCAGCTCTGCTCCTTGTGCTTCACGGCCCCGCACCCACCTCGGTGCCAACGAGCAAGTGTCCGCTGAGCAGCCCACCGTCGGGGAGCACGGTGAATCCCTCTGTGCCCATGGCAGCCATCATTCTGGGGACTTCAGTGACCGTGGGGGGACACTTCAGTTTGCTCTTCTCTGCAGTCACTCATTCTGACACTTTGCGCTTGAAACCATCGCCTCCTGTCCATCAGCTTGCTCGCTCCTTCTCCCCTCCTCTGCTTTCACCTTTCGGAGGTCCTGGGCTCCTTGTCTTCAGTTCCTCTCCCATCAGGTTTCTCGAGTCTTGCCTCCCATATCTGAATCCCTTTTCTGCCCTGTAACAGCTGAGGTATGGAGAGAAAGCACCATCTGCCCCAGGATGCTACCCTGCCTAAAACAGTTTTACCTTTGGCTCCAAGCCCAAGTCCCTAACAAGGTGTACCAGGCCCCTCTCTGGCCCAGTGTCACTTGTCCAAGCCCTGATCCCTTTTGTCCTGCCAAACCCCACACCGTATTCTCGCTGCTGCCCCCACATCCCTGCAGACACAATGATTTGAGGTGATTGTGAGCCAGAGGCATTGGGAGTGGAGGGGCAGGAGCCTGGGCTGGGGGGCAGGGAGCAGGCCTCTCATGCTGGGCTCTTCCCCTCTTGGCCTTGGTTTCCCATGAAGTGCAGGGGCGGGGCAGGGGTCAGTGGGGACCCGCTCTGCCTGGGTTCCTGTCATCTGAGCTTTCTTCATGAGAAATATTTGCACAGATGAGCCTTATTTTAATACATGCCAGTGTGTGAAAACTCAGATACCGGCATAAAATAATGCGGCAGCCCCTTTTTCGAGAAGTTGCACAAATGGATTCCTCAGTGGAAGCTCCCATCTGTACACAAGGTGGCTCAACGTGTTTCCGTAGAGGCAGCAGGAGGCTTGGCGCCTCGTCCCAGGTGGCGTGCTTCCGTCACTAGTCTCTGTGCCCACGAAATGGCGGTCCCCCTTCTGCCCAGTCCTGGTTACAGTTGTGAGCCTCAAACTTTGGAACTCGCTGAACAATAGGACCTTTTCCAAAAATCAGTCTTCAGTGTTTCTTGGTGGCTGGTCTCAAGCAGATTTTTGAAGCACTGCTTTACGTTCATGTCGCTGATGTGCACAGGTGTGCACAAGCATGTGTGTGTGTGTGTGTGTGTGTGTGTGTGTGTGATGGGGAGTCAGTTGTCAGTCAGTGCTTAGAGCCCAGGCTAGGCTTGGAAGTTAGAGCTGGGTTCAGCTGAACTGGCAGGAAGTGGTACTTATATTGCCCAGCACACGGTTACTGCCCAGCCCTTGGGCACTGAACTTGGTCATTGGCAAGGGCATGAGCTGGAAGGGTTGAGGCGATCCATCTTGGATTCTGCTACATCCCGGGTCCATCTGGTTGGTAAACCCAGGCATGCCTGAGAGCAGGGCCTACAGAGGACGGGGCCCTGGGAACATAGCTGGTCATTCACTTAGTCACACACAACTGTCCACGAACGCAGTAACCCAAAGCAAAGTAGATTTTTGCTGCCCAGTTTAGACTCCTGTAAAATATTCCCAGCCTTGGGCTAGTGAAGGCCCTCCCTCCTCTGGAGGGTACAGAGGCAGCCTGGTTTGTTTGGGCTGGATTCAGGCCAAGAACAAACTGCAATAAGGACAATTTGGACCTTGGAGAAAGCTCCATTGTCCCTGGTGAGTTAATTTTACCAGCAGCTGAATTCAGGAGGACGTGTCCGTTTCCCCGGCGGTGAAATTAATCACCACGTGAGCTGAGGAGCTGCACCTGAGAGCAGCAGCTGCAGGGGCTAAATATATAGAGAGGGAGCAGGAGCGGGGGAGGGGCACAGGGCCCGCAGCTCACCTGGGAGCCTCCTGCTTGCAGCACCCTGGCCCACCTGTCCACCTCCCCGCCGGGAGCCCGAAGGGTAATCCCCGCGCTGCCAAGCTGGTGCCCGCCTTCACAGCAGTCACTGTGTCCTGCCTGGTCTCATTAATCTGCACCACTCTGCACATTTCACAAATGAGAGAACGGGGGACAGTCCCCTTCGTAAGTGTGGGAGCCAGGATTTGGACCTGAGTCTGTCAAAACCTGTTCTCTATCCTGTCCTCTGGATTATCCTGTCTCCCCAGAATGCTATCTATTCAAAAAACTGCGGCCCTCACTTACAAACCGAAGTATTCTCACTATCCTTTCCAACAACACGTGTCTGGATGACTAGAGAGGGGCCCCGGAGACCCACAATTGAATTCCTCGACACAGCGGCCCCAAGAACCACTTGTAAGGGGACTGGGAATGGGAGGAAGAGTGATCTTGTTCATAAGTGCTCAGCATTGTGGAGGCAGACCTGCCTGGGGGCTGCCGACCCTGCCAAATTGCCTCTTCAATCTTGGCCATATTTTAAGTCTAACTCAAAAATTCAATTATCAAAATTACTCATCCCGTCTTCTGAGAAGCCCAGGACTCTGCCTTAGGGGCCAGACGTGTTTACCTCTTGCCACAGATGAGGTCTTCCTGACTCTGTTGGCGGCAGGTGGGCTGGGTGTGGGCAGGTCGGGGGACCCAGGATCTTGTCCTGGCCCTCAGGGGGTCCTAGTAGGACCTGGGCTCCGTTTCCTCATCTGCAAGATGATGATGCAAACAGGTAAAGCTAGAGAATGGCTAACCATAAGGCCCAGACATTGGCCAGATCACTGGGGTTTGCTTGTTCGTGTATCTCAGCGAAGGCTCTGCCTTGGGGTAGCAGCACATGCTGGAGTCACCCTTGACACCTTCTTCCTCACCCTCCATATTCCATCCATGATCATGGCCACTCTATCTACTTTCTCTCCACTTACCTCCATCACCATCTTGGTTCAGGTGACCTCTCGCCTGGATCACTTGCTGTCTTCCCAGTTGGACTCCCCACATCCAGCCCTACCCTCTCCAAATGTCCCCATATCCCAGCTAGAGGGATTCTTTAAAATGCAAAGCTGATCATATTATCTCTGGTTAAAATGTTGACTGCTTCCCGCTGCACTTAGCATGACCTGTAGGCCCGTGGTGTGTTGAGTCCTGTCCATTTCTCATTCCCCTCCAGCTGCCCACCCTCTCAGCTCCCCATCCTGCAGCCTCATAGGGCTTTCCTCTCTCCAGCCACAGGGCCTTTGCACATCCACCTAGCATGCTTCCATCAAGTTCCCTGGCTTCTCTTCTCTCTGGCTAGTGGCTCCTACTCATGCCTCAGAGCCTCGTCAGGTAGGTCTTCCCCATCAGGAAGACCGTTATACATGTACACAGCACGATTCCCCTTCACAGGCACGTGGCCACTGTTGTGACTGGATGGTACAAGTGTCATTTTTTGGGTTACGCATCTCCCCGTCAGTAGCTAGAAGGTCTGTGAGGGCACAGACCGGTGTGATTTGCTCCCCACTCTGACCCTAGTGCCAGCCACAGGGCAGCCAATATATTCACTCACCAAACATTCCCAGGGCTTCTCCAATGTCCTTTTGGAAGAAATCATTCTGTGGGGAGAACAGACAGGTAGGAATGGCAATAGGAAAGACTTGTTCAGGGGGCCTATGGGCCAGGCAGTCTCTATCCCAGGCAATCATGTGACAGCCCTGTGGGGGAGATGCTGCTTTTTCCAGAAGAGAGCCTGAGTCACAGAGTGGCCCGCCCAAGGTCACGTGGCCAGTAGTGGGTGCAGCTGGATTCAATGCAGGCCAGCAGGCTGGAGAGCTCAGCCCCCCCAACCACTGTGCTGCGTGTGAGCATGGTTCAGCATGGTCAGTGCCAAGATGGCTCAGGGTGGCCCTGGCGTGGTCCACACTGGCAGTGTCCAGAAGGTTCCTGCCAGCAGACCCAAAGTCCAGCTCTATCCCTGGCTCGGTCTTCGTCTCTCCATCCTCAACAAGAGACAGTGGGAACCGCCTCTCGCTCACCCCTCTTGGGCTTCTGTCCTGCCCCTTCCAGCTCTGTCCATCTGATGCCAACCCTGGGGAGGCCACTGCCCTGCCTCCACCCAGAGGACCATGCTGGGCATGGTGGGCCCCTCTCCTACCCGATCGTCACCTTAGTAAACGCACAGTGGCAACCGAGCACCTTCCCGCACTCGCCTCTCATGCCGTAATCACGTCCTCGTTCACAGGCGTTCACATGAGGGCTTAATTACAGGTTTTCAGGTCTAGAAAGATTCTCTATTTGTACTGACACCACTTTCTTCTGCCAAACAGAGCAACGTATGGCTCCGGCTCGGTAGCGCCGCGTGGCCTGTGATGGCAGGTGACAGGAGACAGAGAGCAGCCTGCCCTGCTCTCCAATGGGACCGTGGGCTTGGGGGTCACGGACGCGGGGTGACCAGCGGACAAGGCTCGTTGGTGGTGGAAGCCATGGCTGCCGGGCCACCTGGAACGTGTGACTCCTGATGGGCCGGTGGGGTGGGAGACAGTCACCTTCTAGTGCACGATTAGCTCTGGGAGGTGGTGATACGTGACAGGAACTCGGGTGCCTGGGAAAGAGGCCCCGCACGGGGCTCTGGGGTGGGCCGGGAGGGGGCCCTGGGGTGCTGGGAGTTTGTGAGGTGGGAAGGTGGGGGGAGGGGTACTAGGCAGAGCAAACAGCCTGGCAAAGGCGTGTGCATGGTCTACTGGCCTGGCCAGAGCTTGGGATCAAGTCGGGACAGGGAGAGGGCAGGCTGGAGGTGGGCGGGGCCTCAGGTGCCCACGGGAGGCAGGCAGGCTTCATTGGAAGAGGGTGTCGGGCAGTGAAGAAACACGGAGAGATCTGTATTTGGGGAGGGTGGAGCCAGCCGTGGAGAGGGACAGCTGGGGGGGCCGGGGTGCCAGGGTCGGGGGCAGGCTGTGGAGCGTGTCTAGACCAGACGGTCCTCACTTGGGCAGGGCCAGGCACAGGGAGGTGGGGTGGATTTGAGCCACTTAGGGGACCCGGGGACCAGTGGTGCGTTGGCTGAGTGGGGCTGTGTGTGCACACATGCGGGTGAGGGTGGCGGACAGGAGGGTCAGGGCCACTGGGTCTGGCTGTGGCCATGGTGCGGCCTCGTTCATGGAGAAGGGACAGCACGGAAGGGTGTTGATGCTGACTTTGTCCTGCAAAGTCAGGGGAAGGGGCAGCATGTGGCGGGAACAGTGCGTGCAAAGGCACGGAGGCCACCAGGGCCCCCGGTAATGACGTACAGGCAGGGTGCCAAGCATGAAGTTGGGTACAAGGTACTCAGGATTTGGGCCCAGTTTTGGCGTTGGGGAACCAATGGTGCCTGAAGGAAGATGAAGGAGAAAGCCCGAGAAGAGGGGAGGTGGGGAGAAAAAGGCTGGAAGTGCCGGGAGCAGATCCATGGCAGGTGGGCCCGGCCTGAGGACACACGACCCTGCACTCTTCACACTGATGCTGTAGGAAGGCTGATGGCCGGGGCAGTGGGGGGATACCGGCCTGAGGTGGCCTCCTACGGACCTGCGGGGACTCCTGTTTGGTCTGCCGACTCTGGGTCCCGCCCTGGAGTGACCTGGTGAGCTGTGGGCAGCTCTTGCGGTAGAGACAGGCAGGATGGTGGTCCAGGGAGCTGCGCAGAACTGGCCTGTGTTTCGGCTCCATGGCCTCCGGGCCTCCTGACCTTGGAGAGGGGATCTGAACTCTCCCTGCCTCAGTTTCTCGTCTTTGAGCTGAGGGTAATAATTCATCCTTTCTCCTCCTCCCTTGGGAGTTTCTTGTCTTCCCCCCAATGCTTCCAGTCTCCCCAGGACCGTCTTTGGCCTCCCGCTGCCTCTTCCCAGCCGAGTCTACCCTGCTCCCCCCTTACCCTCTCTTCTCTGTCCTCTCCTCTCCATCCCTCCTCCTCCTCCTCCCTACTGGCCTGGGTGAGGGCTGCAGCCTCCCCAGGGGGCCTCCCTGCCTCCTGCACCCACCTGGTCTCTGTGGACAAGGCAGGGTGAGCTTATCAACCAGGAGCCCGATGGTTGCACCCCTCCCAAGACCAAGCGCCCGTTCCTCCGTGGCATGCAGGCCCTCCCCTGTCTGACCCCGGCCTTCAACTCCCATCTCTCTGGGCTCCTCACTGGTGGGACCTCCACCCCCACCCAGAGGGGCCCGTCCTGTCACACTCCTCACGGCCCCGAAGGCACCTCCTGTTCCCCTGCGTTGCCAGGCTTTGCACACGTCTCCCGGTCTGAAGTGCCCGTCTCCCAGCCCCTCGGCCCGACTCCACGAATCCTTAAAGACTCACCGCAGGCATCACCTCAGCCCCCAACCTTTAAGCCTCAGTTTATCCCCCTAGAACACGGGCACGATCCTATTTGTCCCCTTGTAACTGGAGACAAACTTAGGTTTTTAACGGACTGCAAGCAGCTAAGTTAACGGACTCCAAAGAAAGGGCCTCAAATGCTAATGTTACCTTGGCTGCATTAATAGAGACAGAGTCCAAACAAGAGAGGTGAACAGTGATGTTCCGTCCATGACCTGTCATAACCACGGTGAGCCTGGCGATCATTCCCTGTACCTCGCTTTAGGAGGGGTATTGACAAGGGGGTTCTATCACTGATCCTTCCACACGGGCTCACTGAATTTGTTTTTCATTCATCAAACATGTATATACCAAGCACTACACGACACGTCACATTTAATGCTGTAAACATCATGTCCTTCATGTAGAAACTCACAGCCTGTCTGGTATCGTAGTAAGAAAATAGTGCCCGTGGTGCGGCGTCGTGCCCCGGAGAGGTCCCTTCTCAGACGCCTGGAACTGGTGAGTGTTTACATCGTGCGGCCAAAGGAAATTTGCAGATGCACTTACTGTTAAAGAGCTTGAGACGGGGAGATCATGCTGGATTATCCAGGTGGGACACTCTAATTCACGAGTCCTTAAAAGGGGAGACTCTTCCCCAGCAGTGCTCAGAGCTGTAACAACAGAGAAAGGGTCAGCGCGCGGCTGGCTGTGAGGGTGGAGGAAGGGACCCTGAGTCAGGGATGCACATGGCCTGGGAAGCTGGAAAAGCCAAGGAGACAGATCCTGACCCTAGAAACTCCAGACAAGAACACAGTCCTGCCAACTCCCTGATTTTAGCCCAGCGAGGCCCACGTCAGACTCCTGACGCACAGAACTGCAGAGTAAATTCGTGTCGTTTGAAGCCCCCAGCTGTGTGGCGATCTGTTAGGGCTGCACTAGAAATCTAATATAATGCCTTAGATCGTCACTATGAATGTGATTGTATGAATTGAGAGGTCGGAAGCCATGTGCCTAGAGCAGTGTAGATTCCTAATGACAGGGCCCATCAATGAGAGGTGGTGAGCCCCCCGTCCCCAGAGGTATGATTACACAAGTGCAGTTGGAGGTGTTGTGGAGGGGATTCCTGTCCAGAAGAACATCCAGAGATCAGAGTCAGAAGCCAAGTGGCCCCAGGTGAGAGGAGATTAGGGTTCTCCCTGCTGGCTCTCCGTCACCCATCACCACCCGCAGCGTCCTCCCCTTTGGTGGGTTATTATATATGGTTACAGGACTCCATTACTTCAGAATGCTTCTGTGGAACGCGTTGAAGGAATTATTGAAATGTGTAATTACAGTGTGCATTGTAATATAAAACAAGTCTATTATATTCATTTGATGGAACCGTGCTCCATAATGTCTATTCTAATATAAAAGATTCTGCCATTAAAGTGTTATATTGTGTGATGCTAATTGTCCGTCTGCAGACGCCGTCACCCGCTCCTCACCCGGTTCCCCCACTTTCTCAAGACGTTCCTGCTGCCGGGCACCCCAAACACCTGAGCTTCTGAGTTGGGAGGGCATTTTGGGGTCACTCGGTCTACTCCCCCCCCCCATGCGACAGCTGGGGAGTGTGAAGCCAGGAGCCCGTGGCCCAGGGATTGGCTAACCGGTGTCCCCCGAGCCATCGCCGGGAGCTGCAATCCAACCAATTGTCACAAAGCATGTCAGGTGGAAGCCCAGTAGACCGGCAGACAGAAGGGGTCCTGACCACTGGCCAGGCCCTCTCTGAGGCCCCTCCACAGAACACTGGGGCTCTGAGGGGCCCCCTTGCAGACCAGTGGTCTGATGCTTTATTCGTCCAGGTGGAAAGTGCTTGTCTGAGGTCGTACCCCAAGTTGGGGCCAGAGCTGGGACTCAGAGCCCTCTCCACCCTAGCTGCATGGGGGTCAACCTCTCCAGCCAATGCAGGGGCCTAGCCCGCAAGTGAGGTGTGGTGGCTCTGTGGTGTCCCTAGTTTGAAAGGCACCCCAGAGACCCTGTGGCACAGTGAGTTTAGAAGGGCTTCCTCCCTGGACCTTGCTGACCTGCACTGATCCAGGCCTCGCCACCTGTGGCGCTGTCACCCTTGCACGGGTGTTTAGAGCTCCTGCCAGGTGGCGGGAGCTGTTCTGGGCCCTGGGGACACATCTGTGAACACTGGGTTCGATTCTAGCAGCACAGGAGCAGAACGGAGGAGGGAACAATCTCCTCTGTTAGGGGTGAAGGTGCTTCGGCCCCCAGGACGGGAGAGCAGAGCAGGAGGAGATGAGGTAAGCTTGTCCCAGGCTGAGGGAGGGGACAGCTGCAGGAGCGACACCGGTAGGGGGGCGGGCAGGAGGGAGCCAGGAGCCCGGGAGCAGGGAGGAGGCCAGTAAGCGGGGGAACAAGGGCTCAGAGGACACCAGGGCCCTTGGAGGGTCAGCGTCACTTTGAGGGAGAGGGGCAGACATTGGGGGGTGTGGAGCAGAGGAGGGGTGGCCTGATGGTTTTAGGGAGCCTGGCTCTGGCTCCTGAGCCAGGAGGTATGGGCATCTCTGAGTGAGAAACGGCTGCCTCCCTCTCCAGCCTCCAGCCTGCCATCTGGTTTTCCCTTGGCCGGGGTGCAGCCACCCAGAAAGAATGCTGGAGAAAAGAGGGAACCCCCATTTAAGGTTTTTAAAGTCTATTTTCTCGCTGTTAATCTCTTAGCAAACAGTCCTGCTTGTAAATTAAGCTTCATCTCCTTTTCTTTTATACTCGAAGGAACTTTTCAGAGAGGTGAAGACACCTGCCTGAGGTCACAGACCAGGGTCAGGGGGAGCCAGGGCTCAAGCGGGGTGCTTGTCCTGCCTCTCACCGAAGGGGGAATCCCTGGGAGGGTCCCCCTCAGGCCACTTGGGTTCCAGCAGTGACAGAAGTGCCAGGCAGGCACTGCATTATGATGTGATCTGGGCAGAATCACACTCAGTCACATTGTCCCCTGGGGCACCTGTCTTCCCATTGGAGCTGCCAGGAGACTCTCTCCCACTCCCAGGAGACCAAGAACAGAGAAAGGCACCTTTCTGGCCGCAGGTGTGGCTCAGCCCGCAAAGAAGAAGTCATCCCGATTCCTCCATTGTCTGGATCTGTGCAGTAGCATGTTGGGAACGGAGAAAGTAAAAATGCTGCCCTCCTAGTTCCTTGGTCGTTTGCCTTGTTGTTGGGCTCTGAAGCCCCCCTGCTTAGGCTGGGGTCTCATGGTCCCTCTGCCTTCTACCTGCAGCCTTGTGCACCGTGGCCAGATCCTCTCCTGGGCTGGGCTGGGGCCAGGCCCCTGTCTCTGCCCTAGGGACTCCCTTCCCAATCTCCTGTCCCCGGAGCCCTTCCGGCCACGGGATTAATGTGCACAAAGGCATCGGGTTTGCTGGAACCGTCGGGGGATGAAGCCCGGTTTGCAAAGCTCCACACACTCAGTCTCTGTCCTCGCCACGTCCTCCGCAGCCGGTTCTAATTCTCCCATTTTGCAGACAAGGGAATAAATCTCAGCGCGATTCATTCACTTGCTCAGGGGCGGTGCCCAGTAAATCAAGGAGCCGGCACAGGAGCTGGGACCGTGTCCCCGGCACATCGCGTCACCTCGTTAAGTGTTTGCTGAACCGCTGCACGGAGGTGCGTCGGATTACGCTCGCTGACTTTGGACCCCTGCACTGGCAATTTGGAGCATGTTATTCAAATCCCGCGGACTCCTGTCTTACACTAACTGTCCTCAAAGGCCACCATTAACAGGAGCCGCATTTTCCTTTGTGCATTTGAAAAAGTTCCATCTCAAAGCCATCATGTCAGTGCAGGGACCGTGGAGGAGTCAGCTGGAATTAAATCAGGAGCCAGGAACGGGAAGGAGGAGAGGAAGGTCATCTTTTGAGATGACAAAGAGGTGCTGTTTTCTCAGTCGGGTAGGCGCGGCTTCCAGAGCACCCACTGGGCTGCAAATTTTAATTCCAGTCTCTGCAGCTGCTAATGTGCTTGTCGCTTGGAGAATAGACACTAATTGACAAGCAACTAAATAAATAACGTGTAACATGAAAGCAAACATAAGCTTTAAAGGAGAAAAAAAAACAGCAAAAAGGATGGAATTAAAAATGTGGGGGGTTGGACGGTGTTTTCCGCACTCCATTAAAGCAACATCAAAAGGCTTTTCAAAATATTTGTTTTATGGTGAAGATACAGTTTGGAAGCATCTAAGCTCCCGTCCCCACGCCGCCGCGCTGGAGATCAGAGGCGGCACAGCGAGAAAAGGAGAGTAGTTTCTTCAAAAGGACCTGGAGAGGCACCAGCTGCCGCCAGAGGCATTGGCGTGCCAGCCCCTCTGTCCTGCAGGAGCACTGACTGAGGGCCAGAGAGGGAGTGTGGCACAGCCAAGGTCACACGTTGGGCCCCTGGGAGGGTTAGAAGTCTGGTGCGGGTTGAAACTGTAGGTATCCCTCCTTAAAGATGCATTCAAGTCCTCACCCCTAGCACCCCAGAGTGGGACCTTATTGGGAATCAGATCGTTGCAGACGTCACTGGGGAAGATGAGATCACCCTGGAGGAGGGTGGGCCCTCAACCCCATGTAAGGGGTGTCCTTGTAAAAGAAGGAGAGAGACATGTGCCGGGGAAGCACCAGGTGAAGACATGGGGACCCACAAGGGGGAAGGTGTGTGACCACAGAGGCAGATTGGTGTGACGTCGCTGCGAGCCAAGGAACCCACCAGCAGAAAGAAGGGAGGAGGGGCGCCTGGGTGGCACAGCGGTTAAGCGCCTGCCTTCGGCTCAGGGCGTGATCCCGGCGTTCTGGGATCGAGCCCCACATCAGGCTCCTCCGCTATGAGCCTGCTTCTTCCTCTCCCACTCCCCCTACTTGTGTTCCCTCTCTCGCTGGCTGTCTCTATCTCTGTGAAATAAATAAATAAAATCTTTAAAAAAAAAAAAAAAAAAAAAGAAAGAAGGGAGGAAGAGGCAAGGAAGGGCGGTGCCCAGAGCCTGGGATGGAGAGTGGCCCTGCCCACACCTGGCTTTTGGACGTCTGGCCTCCAGAACGGTGAGAAAATACACTTCTATTGGTTGAAGTCCCCCCCCCCAGGTGGTGGCATTTTGTTCCGGCGGAAGCCCGCACAGCCTCTGGCACCTGCCGTCGTGCTCCCCGCTCTGGCGGCCAAGTCCCAGCTCCAGACACTGCCCTGGGGCTCCCCTGACTGAGCCCCCAAGCTGTGCCCTGGTCCCCATGTAGCCAGATGTTATTTGCCGTCCCCAGCGTGAGCAAGGTCTGCAGTTCTCGCTACCTAGATTGTAGGGACCTTCCCAAATTACGACTCGTTTGTCCACCCAGCACTTCTCGAGCTTCCTGACCAAATATGCCTGCCCCTCCTAGCCTCCCTTGGGGTCACCCTCTGCCCTCACCCCTGTCCTCTCTCCCGTCTCTCCTTCCAGCCCAGCCTCCTCTGCTCCCTTGCTCCCCCCTCCCCCACAACCCTGAACATGCTCGGAGTGCTCCTGCCTCAGAGCCTGGGTGCTCCCTCTGCCTGGGATGCCCTCCCCACGGACATCCACGTGGCTCACTCCCTCACCCCCCTGGAGAGTTCCTCAGGTGTCACCTTCTCAGTGAGGTCCGCATGACCTGCCCCCCGCGCTCCTGCCACCACGGGGCACGGTCTCTTCCCTACGTGGATGGCACACCCCGTGTAAGCAGGGCCTCATCTGCCTCACCTGGTACCTCGTAGGCACTCGATCACTCTTTGCCGGATAAGTGACCCTCCCTGGAGCCAGGCCCGGGCTGGGCACCAGGGAGGCTGACGCAGGGACCTTAAATAGCTCACAAACGTCACAACCCAGCCCCTCTGCTCCGGGGACCGTGTGCAGCAATGGGGCGGGCATGACAGGTGGGGTGCGTCATCCCTTCCGGGGTGGCTGGAGGGCCTTCTGGAGGAGGTGTGGTGGTAGGTGAGTAGGCAGGTAGGAGGGCCTGGCAAAAGCCTGGTGGCAAGAAGCGAGGGCAGCGAGCTCCTGTCCCCCCGGGGCTGCGTGACAGGGGTGCGGAGGCTGTTGGTGACAGACACGGGCTGGGAGATGGGCGGGCGGCCTGCGTGTCAGCCTCGCACACGTGGGCTCTTCCTGAGGAGGCAGCAGGGGACAAGCAAGCAGGGTCAGACCATTTCTGGGGTGCAGAATGTCCACTTGTCACCCCCTAGCCCTCCATGCTTGGTGTCACCTGACAGGCACGGAGGCACACCGGGCTGAGCTCCGACGTCCTTCCAGCTCCGCAAGCCCGCCTGTGCCAGTCGGACCCCGTAGGGCAGAAAGTGGCCCAAATCCGGTCAGACCAATTCCGACCATGGAGGGGGCTTGTGGTCTTGTGGACCCGGCTGGGAGGAGCAAGCTGGAGCAGGCCACGGAAGGAGCTGGCACGGGGGACTCACAACGCCTCTGTCTCCCCTTCTCTCTTTGGGCCGCTGTCCTCCCTCCTCGGTGGGCCGGGAGGGGGGACACACAGCTCAGCAGCGTCCAGTCCAGACTCACATCTTCTGGGCTTCATAACCAGGGGGAAGACGCCTCCTCCCCCAGCTGCTGTGATTGGAGTCCCAGGGAAGAGGCTGACTGGTGTGAGCTGAGCCTGCCCTATGCGCTGTCACGGGGGCAGAACGAAGCAGGAGCCTCTCATGGGCCCTCCGGGCCGGAGCATGGCCTGGGGTGCTGGGGCAGGGCCGCGGGCCCCACAGAAGGAGGGCACTCACCCGGACAAGAGCGGACGGATGCGGGGCAGACAAAAGCTTGGGTCATGTGGGACCTGTCCTGTCAGCACCTGGGTCTAAATGAAAGGTCTTGGGGTCAAAATAAGCCCCATCTGAGGACCAGGGTGAAGTAGAAATGTCAGAATTGCAGTCCGAGCTTGGATTGGGACCCTTTCCTCCAACATGTTCTGGTCGTTTCTCCTCTGTGAGACTCAGTTTCCTCCCCCGTAAAATGGGGATGACTGGCTCTGCTTCAGAAGGGTTTTTGTGGGGTCACAAGGCAGTCATGCAGGAGCACTTTACAAACCCCGAACTTGCCAGGCACCTTCCTCTGGGGATGGAGGGAGGGATAAGCTCATGGAGCTGCAGATGGCGAGGCTGGAAGGGCCGCCAAAAGTGGGTTAGTGGGAGGCATGCACTTGTGAGCAGGGAGACCGCGGCCTGTGCTCCCCGTTCCTTCAGGTCTCCTGGAGCCCGGGGAAGTGAGCACCCAGGTGACAAATCGGCACTGAGGCAGGCGACTGCATAAGATGAAATTGCTTATCAGAGAAATAATGCTAAAAGTAAAATAAATTAGACTTCGCACTGACGTCGTAATTTTAAAAATTAATTAAGAATAAAAAGAAGATGCATCTCGAAGGAAAGGAGAAGTCTAATTTTGACAGACAGTAATTAATTCCTCCGTTTAGGGATTCATTAACGGGCCTGCAGTACAAATTGCTCCTTTGCAGGGCCTGAAATTCCCTGGGGCCCTTCTTGAGGCTCCGTGGGGGACGAGGGCCTGTTACAGAGAGGTCACTTCTAGGGACCAGAATCCGGCCCCTCCCTCCAAGACTGACTCCTGAATGTATTGCTCTGACTGACTGACCGTCTCTTTGGGGGGTCGCTGGGGGGCTCCCTTCATGGTCACGACTCCATCAGGCACAGGAGACCTGGGAAGGGAGCAGCCACCGTGCCCGAGGGCGTGGGTGCTGAGTACCCACAGGGAGTGGGGCCGAGCCTCCGCCCTCCCTGACCCCCTACCGTCAGTAGTAACCGGTCTAGAAGATGTGCTGGGACTGGGGAGGGAGAAGGGGCTGGGGGGGGTGTGTGAAGTCGGCGGGGGGTGTGTGGCTCTGAAACAAGCCTTAGGGGATTATGAGGAACCATCCAGGAAAGAAGGTGAGTGGGGCATTCCAGGCAGAGAAAGCACGGGTGTGCGCGTGTGTGCGTGTGCGTGTGTGTGTGCGCGTGTGTGTGCGCGCGCGCGCGCGTGTGTGTGTGTGTGTGTGTGTGTAGAAACAGCGGGGCTCCGGGAGCTGCTAGAAAGTGCCCTGTCTGGAGGAGGGTATGAAAGGCATGCAAGACGCAGGTGGAGTGGGCATGGGGAGGTGGCCAGACCCAGGAGCGTGGAGTTTATCCCGAGGGCAACAGAAAGTCACAGAAGGGTCTCAGGCAGGGCTGGCTCCATCCCGTTTTAGAGAGAGATCCAGTGGCTGAAGTCCCACATTATACTTACTTCTTTGTGTCCTGAGTACGGCCCTTCTGGAGCCACACTTGTGTCCACGGGCACATTACTTCTTTTTATGAAATAAATGTCCTACGCTGAAAACAATCGTAAATGTCCAGAAGAGTTGTCAGTACGAAGCACTCTTCATTCCTGAACGATTTGAGTATAATGCCCCATCCGATGTCCCCGCATGCCAGTGTATGTTTCTGCAAACACGGGCGTTCTCCTGCATAACACGATACAGCCGAGTTATCTGCTGCCTCCTAACAGATCACCCCCAAACTTAGTGGCTTAGGACACCGAACCTTTCCTGTCTCACAGGTGCGGCTTAGCTGGATGCTTCTGGCTCAAGCATTCTGGAAGCTGTTGACTCATAAGGTGTAGTCAAGCTGTTGGCCAGGATTACATCCATCCTCAGACTTGGCTGGGTCCCAAGGACCCGCTTGTAAGCTCTCTCGAGCTGTTGTTGGAGGCCTCAGGTCCTCACAGGCCACTGGACTGGGGCCCTCAATTATCGTTGGGACAGAGAACCTCCCCATGGGGCTGCACACAATATGGCAGCTTGCTTACAGCCGAGTGGGTCATGAGAGACAGAGGGTGCGTGCGGGGAAGGGGAAAGAGAGAGAAGCCAAAGTCTTAAGACCTAACCTCAGAAGTGACATCCATCTTTTCTGCCACGTTCTCACTCAAGGGGAGGGGACGACCACTGGGGACCGTCTTAGAGGCTTGCCACCATCACCATTATGAAATGCACATGGATGCGTTCTACCATCTAACCTCAGACCCCAGAGATTCACCAAACCCCCCAGTGCTGTCCTTCCCAGCAAAAGGACCCAGGATTCGTATCCCCGTGTCCTGCACTTTGCCCTCATGGCTCTGTTTCTCCTTCAACCTGGAACAGTTTGTCTTTCTTCCCTCGACGTTCATGACTTTGACATCGTTGAAGCTGTTTCTCGAACATCCCTCCGTGTGGGTTTGTCTGCTGAGTCCTAAAGGTTAGACCCAGGTTTTCGAAGGACTATCCCAGAAGCGACACAGTGGTCTCCTCGGTACCTCCTGTCGGGGTCTGTGAGCTTCCGTGTGTCCCACTCCTGGCGACTCCATCAAGGTGGGGTCTCTAAGCTGCTGTCACTGTAAGTTACTTCTTCTACCTTTGACATTAATAATGATTTGTGGGGAGGGTTTTTAAAACTGTGCAAATATCCCCTTCCTCATCAAACTTTTTCACTTACTTATTTATATCTGGCTAGACGTACGACTTCCTATTCCGCTCAGTGGACCGCAAGCTGTCAGTCCCGTTACCTACCGTGCGCAGGGCTGGCCGTCCAGAGGCCCCCGACGCCGGCTCCCGTCTCTCCAACAAGGACACTTGACTTCCGGGAAGACCTGCCCTCAGCAGCTCTACGACTTGTGACACCTGTTGTTTGCCTCAGAAGTGGAGGCTGTTTGCTCTCCTTCATGTCTGGCCTCAAGCCCGTGCCAAGGTGCTTGCCGAAGCTCCTCCCCAGAGCCCTGGAGGGAAAGGTCTGAGCACGAAGAAGCTGGTGCACCCCGGCTCAGTGTCTGTGTCCGGGGGGCCCTGGGAAGCCACTGGCCTCCCTTCCCAGTGTCCTGCAGATGGAGTCCTGTCTGTGGGGCTCAGACCCAATCATCAGGCCCCAGGAGGGCTTTGAAGATCATCTGGTCATGTCCCATTTCTGCCTTGCCCACAGCCCAGAGAGGGGAAGGCACTTGCCCGATGACACACAGCATGTAAGCAGCAGGGCTATAGCGGGGCCAGATGTCCTCCGTCCTAGTCCAAACCCTGGAAGGATGGGATGTAGTGGCTAGGTGCAGCTGGATGGGGACACCAGATGGCGAGAAAGGTCGAGAATAAGGAGCAACGCTTTCCCTTCTCCAGCCTGAGCTCCATTTCCTGGCTTGTAGGACGGGGCACTGGCTCAGGGTCTTCCTGGCTGGTCCTCTCGGGCTCTGCCTCCCGCAGTGCCCCCTCCCCTGGCAAGGAGGACAGATGCAGGGGTCTCAGTGACACAGATGAGGTCTGCAGGCCCCAATGCTCTGGGGCTAGGGCTCAAGCGGCCATTTCTTTTGGGGGATTTAGAAAACTGCACATTTACCTTCCGGGCCTGGGGGCTGAGGGGGAGGAGCTTGCTTGTATAGGGAACCCAGAGCCTTCTTGAAGGACATGGCTGAGGCCATAGCCTCTGTTCCAGAGATACAAACTGGGGGAGAGCCGTCAGGGGGAACTGGCATGCCCCCCGGAGGGTCAGGAGGCAAGGGACAACAGAGGGCCTTTGGGACAGGGTCACTGCCCCCTGTGTGGGCAGCCACGGATCTCAGGCTGGATCTGGGGTCCTGGGAGTGTTACCCTGAAACTGGAGGGCTGCAGGGCTGAACCCGTCAGTTACAACACATATACGTGGTTGAAGCCTCTTACTGTACAGGTAAAAAAAAAAAATAAGGGTGAGTGATCAGAAGTGAAAAACTAGAAGTATCTAAAATATTTAATAATGGGAGCATGATTAAATAGATTTGGGTGCCCTGGAGCATTATGCTGGGAAAAAAATTTTTTTTTAAAGAATTTTTAATGAAGTGGGAATATGCTCACGATGCAATGTGGGATGGAAAAAGCAGGGTAGGTAAAGGATCGATTCCAGGAGTGTTAGTAAAACAGAGTGGAAGAAAGTCTACTAGGGCGCCTGGGGGGCTCAGTCAGTGAAGCGTCTGCCTTCGGCTCAGGTCTTGATCCCGGGGTCCTGGGATCGAGTCCCGCATCGGGCTCCCTGCTCAGCGGGAAGCCTGCTTCTCCCTCTCCCTCTACTCCTCCTCCCCACTCGTTGTTTCTCTCTCCCGCTTGCTCCTCTCAAGTAAATAAGTACAGCCTTAGGAAAAAAAAAAGAAAGTCTACCAAAATGTTAAATAAGGCTAAACAGGGTTTAAATCTGGATTGTGGAATTGCAAGTGACTTTTATTTTCTTCTTTATCTTTCTGTGTTTTCTGCAATAAATATTATTACTTATAATAAAAGATTACAAGACACAATATTACATTTAGAATAAGAGAAAACATAGAAGTCTACAAAAGGAAGCCAACACCACATCATTTGTAAATGCCACTATCTCAGTGCCAAGCCATTACAAGCCCTCCCACGGTGGTTTCTCTTCCTATCTCTAGACGCACAGATCAAACGAATCATACCTGCTACTCTAAAAAGCCCCCTTTGCCCCTTCATGAGGATGGCATTTACAAAAGCACAATAGAATTAAGAGAAGAAGTAGCCAGAAGGGTGAGGTGCCCTGTGGGAAGACATGCGGGAGATTGATGACAATCTCAGGTGAGTGACTTGTGACCCCTGGGGCTGCAGTGAACTGCTCACACTCTCACACCCCCTGGGAACCACAACATACATTCATGTGTGGTTGGGATCGAATTAAGGGTACAGCCTGTGGTCCAACAACAGAACGAGTTTAATTGACCAACCCAGTGACCAAACAAAGGGTCATAAAAAAAGAAAACCTAGTGTCGTTGATAAAGTACATTTTCATTCATTATTTCACCGTCTCAGTGACCCATGGGACAGACATTATAGTATTATCTCTATTTTGGTAACGAGGATGATAAGGTCAGTGTGGTTAAGAATTGTGTCCCACTTGCACAGATCCTGGATGGTGGGATTTGGACACCCGTCTGGCTGTCCCAAAGTCAAGTTCTTGCCCAATCATTATTCCCACACGGAGTGATGGTCTAGCCACTGAACTCCGTCTGTGTCCCTGTCCTGAAAGCCTCAGGGTTGTCCCGTGGGCTGTTTTTCTGACTGCTTTTCAATGCTGGCGAACTCCCTTTCCTTCTGGAGGATTCCCTGGGTCAGCAGCACTCATCAGCCCAGCGCAGGAGCCAAATGGCTCTCCCAGGGTATTTTATTTACTATTAAAGCAAAAGGGGAATTCACTGGGTAAGATAACAGGAATTGGAAGGGTGATAGGGGCTCCAGGCACACCAAGGGACTCATCAATGTCATTGGCTCTGATTTGTTTCAGCCTCTACACGAGTGCATGTCCCGTAGCAAGAAGATGGACACAGAAAGGCCCAGATTCACATTCCTCCAACTTGACAACTGGCCGAAAGTCAGTACCTTCCCTAAGAGTGCGGGCCAGGAAGTCCCGGGGGAGGTTCTGATTGGCCAGGCTGGGGCAGGCGACCCTTCCCAGGACCACAGAGGTGGGTCTGCCCCATCTTAGCCACACCATTGGGTAATCCCCAGGGAAACAAAAACTCATGTTTTACCAACAATCAAATTTTTAAATCTAGTTCTATTTCTTGACTTAACCTCCTTTAAACAGTATCTGTTTCCTCCTTGCTAAGAAAGATGAGAAACTGAGCATATTTTCCTGTCTTCCACTTCTCCTTTCCCTTACTGAATTTAGTTCTGGTATTAATCTGAGTTTTCGTACAGATTGCCTTTGTAACTTTTAATACCACACTCAGTCTCTGTTTCTTGATTTATTCCTTTTGGATGGGAAGTATCGATCTCTGTGCTGAAAAATAAAGGAATCAGTATACTTACACCTCTATGTCTCCTGCTCACCCCCATTCTTGTTAAATAATTATTCTTGCATTGTCAAGGTTCATAAAATTTACATTCTCTCTGTTACCATCATGATCTGTCATGATTTCTCTATAGGTTGGTTCTAAAATTTTAAACCCAGTGGTTCAAACACGTTAGATCGTGGAAATACTCACTGCAGAACCAAGGCGAATGTGATTCTATCTGTCGAGAGGAGAAGGTGATCCCATGTCTGGAAACCCTTGGTGCTCACAAGGAATGTTCTAGACACTGGGATCTGCAGATTCTCTTCTAAGCTGGCTGGCACTTCCCTCGGTCCTAACTTGTCTTGAGTGGCTACCGTTTCCTGTGTCTACTCTTTTCCTCTTCCCTAAGTTTTTTAAGCATAAAATTGACCATTTGAGCGACTTGAGAGGTACCGTTCAGTGCATTAAGTACATTCACTGTGCTATGCATCCATCACCACGATCTGGTTCCAGAACTCTATCATCCCAAAAGGATACCCTGTCCCCTTGATGCAGTCAATCCTCATTCCTCCCTCCCATCAGCCCCTGGCAACGGCGAATCTTCTTTCTGTCTCTGTGGATGTATTTATTGCAGATGCTTGAATAAATGGAATCATCCAGTATGTGGCCATTTGTGTCTGGCTTCTTTCACTAACATAATGTTTCCAAGCATGCAGCAGTAAGTACCTCATTTCTTGGATGGATGATACTCCATTGTGTGGATATAGCATGTTTTATCTAGAAGCTGCTGGGTGGTTTCCACCTTTAGCTATTGTCAAGAGTGTTGCTGTGAACGTTTGTATCGCTTTGAGTCCCTGCCTTCACCTCTTTGGGGCGCATTCCTTGGAGTGGAATTTCTGGGTCACGTGGTAATTCTGTTTAACTCACCGACGAACTGCTACACCGTTTCCCACAGTGGCTACACCAGTTGACATTCCCACCAGTGATGCAGGAGGGTTCCAATTTCTCCATACCCTCTGTCCCTGCCAATACTTGTTATTCTCTGTTTTTTTTTTAAGACTTTATTTATTTGAGAATGGGGGGAGGGAGAGGGAGAAGCAGACTCCCTGCTGAGCAGGAAGCCCGATTCGGGGCTCGATTCCAGGCCCTGAGATCACGACCCAGGCTGAAGTCAGATGCTTAGCCTCCTGAGCCACCCAGACGCCCCTATTCTCTGGTTTGATGACAGCCATCCTATGCGGTGTGAACCAGTAGCATTTCCCTCGTGACTAACGATGCTGGAACATCTTTTCATGTGTTGGCCATCGTGCATTTTCTTTGGTGTAGTATCTGTTCAAGTCCTTTGCACGTCTTTGAATTGGATTGCTCATCTTTCTGTTGTTTCAAAAAAATTTTAAAGTTATTATTATTTTGTTACAGAAGCATCTCTGTATACATGTTTTTAAGTTCATGTGCAGAGGGATAAATATTCTGCATTCCCGGAAATGTGTTTGATGGATTGGCTTTGTATAGAACCCTGCGATGGAAACCACTTCTCCCTGGAACTTGAGAGCTGTGTTAGGCTGAATAATGGCCCCCCGAAATATCCAGGTCCTGATCCCCAGACCCTGTGAAGGCTACCTTGACTGGCAGATGTGATGAAGGATCTCGAGATGCGGATTGTTAAGGCAGGTCCTAAAAGTAATGATAAGTGTCCTTATAGGAGGGAGGTAGTGCGGGGGGTGGGGGGGATTTGTCTACAGAGGAAGGAGGCCAGGTGGATGCCGAGACAAGATGCCACACTGCCGGCTTGGAAGGTGGAGGAAGGCACCAGGAGCCCAGGAGTCATGGAATGCAGTTCTAGAAACTGGAGGAGGCCAAGCAAGGGAACCGGTTCTCTGCTAGGGCTTCTGGATGGAGGGAGACCGATGCCTTGACTTGTACCCGGTGAAGCTGGTTTTAGACTCCCGACCCCTCCGGACCGCAAGAGATTACATCTGTGTCCATGCAAGTCCCCGAGTTTACAGGGATTTGTTACCCAGCCGCAGGAAGTTGATACAGAAGCCCCGCTCCATCTACATTGTCTTGGGGTGGCTGACCCCCCTGGATTTTCTGCTCTCTGGAAGCCTTTCACGTTTGCTCTTCATCTGCAGAATGCAGAACTCTCACCAGGTGGTGTCTCCGTGGGTTTCTTCCTTCATCCTGTGTGGTGTTCGTATTCTCTGGTCTTTGAGGTCACAGCTACCCCCCCCAAGCACCCTAAATGCAGCCCTTTGACAAACCACCCGGTGACATTCCTGTCCCTGGGGCCAGCAAGCCATCTGTGACACGGAGCCTGGGCTTCTCTCAGCCTCCCCAGAAATCCCTGGAAGTGGTGACCTCTGCTGTCTCCGACCACAATATCTTCTGTCCATTCATTGGTGCATTTCTCTCTCTCTCTCTCTTTTATTTCAGACATTTCAAATCGCTGCGACAGCAGAGACTTCCATACGCCTGTGATCTAGACGCAAACAGAGGTCAGGGTTTTTCTTTTCCTCTATTTGCTTGGCTCTCCCTCCCCCCCCCTTTGTTAAGTCAGCACTCGTTTCTTTTTTAAATCAGTTCTTCTCAATATCTAATGTGCTGGGAGATCACCTGGAGATCTTGTTAGATTCCAGATTTTGAGTTAGTGGGGTGTGCGATGGGGCCTGAGCACTGGCGTGGGTGGCAAGTTCCCGGGTGGAGCTGACGCTGCTCGTGCCGGGGCCGCATGTGAGCGGCAAATCGCAGGCGTCGTGGATTTCGTCCCTGTGCACGTGAGCACGTGGCGCGGGATGTGCGGGATTGGCACACCTCTGAAATAATCCAAGATGCGAGCATGTATTTTCTTGGTTTGCATGGAATTCGAACTTTTTTCTTCTCCTGAATGATACCTGTTCCTCAAAGGCACGGACAGTTCCAGCTCGTTCCCCTGCATCCTAATGTTCTCCTCTGGACCTTCTTCCCCCTGCCTTTGTTACGGCAGGACCTTCCCCCGACATGAGATTAAGAATTACTTGTCTTTATCTGCACTCCTATGTTCACCGCGGTATTATTCACAGTGGCCAAGACGTGGAAATAACCCACATGGCCGTCAACAGACAAATGGATAGACCAAGTGTGCTCTACCCATAAAATGGAATATTATTCAGCCTTCAGAATGAAGGGAGTCCTGCCCTTTGTGACATGGATGATACTGGAGGGCGTCATGCTAAGTGAAATAAGCCAGTCACAGGACAAACAAGGCATGTTCTCACTTCCATGAGACGATCTAGGATAGTCACAGCACGTAGACGCAGAGAGGAGAATGGTGGTTGCCATGACCGGAAGGAGGGCGGAATGGGGGGGTCGTTATTCCATCGGTACGCAAGGGGAGCAAGTTCCGGAGATCGGCTGTACACCATTCTGCCTATAGTCGACAATACCGTATCGTGCGCCGAAACACTTGTCAACAGGGTAGATCTCGTGTTAAGTGTTCTTACCTAAAAACCCCAAAACCCCACACAAAAGCCAAAAGGGACACAAGGAAACTTTTGGCGGTGGTGGATCTGATTGCGATGATGGTTTCATGGGTGTATACACATGTCCAAACTCGTCAAATTGCATACACTAAAAATGTGCAGGCTTTTGTATGCCAATGAGACTTCAGAGCAGGTGTTAAAAAAAAATAGAACTACTTCTCTTGCTGACAACAAAACTTCTCTCTCCTACTGACTGCCTTGCTCAAGCCCCGGCTCGCCCCGCTGGGATTCTTCAGCGCTGTGGCCCTGTCCAGTGGCGGGGAGCGGGGTTTTAGGCCGCAGGGGGCCTGGACGAGGCTGTCGGGAGCCCCTTGCATTAGCCACGATTGCTGTGGTTTCTCATATATTCAACTTTGGAGCCAGCCACTCTCAGTTTCCTGTCCACACTGGAAGATCCAGGCTGCCCACTCGGTGGTTGGTCTCCTTTCGACAGATAGGGCGAGGGCTCAGGGAGAGAGCTGCCTCCATCACAAAGGAGCTGAACCCATCTCCTGGGAAGGGGCTATGCAAACCCAGCCCTGACAAGGGACAGCAAGCCTCCCTTTAATACCCCAGAATGATGAGCATCATCGGGTCCTACTCAGGATTCAGTGGCCCATCCACAGAGCTCCTCCAGGCCCGTGGCAGGTGCAGAAGACAGGCCTGTTCTCCGACCTTGGAGAGCCTCCGCCCAGCCTGAGGAGAAACAGATTGTAAGTTTCTCTGCACCCGTGGGCAGCCAGGAGCTCCCGGCGGCCTCTGTGGCCTTCTCCGCTGTGCTGGAGACATAATGATGCTTAGTAAATATTTGGTGAATAAACTGGTGTGGCTTCACGTTCTTCTTCAAGAGATGGTTTGGGACTTCTGAAAAAATATTGCTGAATAATTAAATGAGACTATTGTTCAAAACTCGGAGGATGATGAGACCTCTGAGAAGTGTTTTCTCTGGATCCAGAAGGAAATGTGAGACTCTCATTTGGACCCTTGAGGGAATGCAAGGAGACGGTGGCTTTTCTGAAATTAGAGCAGAAAGCTATAAGGAGAGGAAGCGGAGATGAACAGATATCTCGATAAACTATTGAGAGAGATGAAGGACACAAGGATTGACAAGGGACATAAAGGACAATAGAAACATTACAAAGTCTCTGGAAGCCTTGATGGTGGAATCGACTTTATGGAAAATCAAATCAGATGTGGAGGACAATCTTAAAAAGCTTCCTGAAAAGGCAGAAAAAAAGGATAGAGACAGAAAATATGGGGCAATAGTAGATATGATGGTGGGTCTTGTGGAAAGAGTGGGACAGTTGGTACCAAGGCAGAAATTAAAGCCACACTGTGTAGGTCCAAAGGCCCCTTCCTCCTGACCAAGCCAATGGAAGATCACCGCTTCAGTAAATCTGGATAGTGAGTTGAATTACAAAGAGCAAACCAAATAACCTGCAAGGATCCAGGAAGGAAAAAGCGAAGTATCTAACAGGTGACCCAGCAAGGAACACGTCAGGCTTGGCTTCAGACTTTCTTCCTTAGTAGCAACAGACCACTGTCTATGGAGTTGCGGCCAAGTTCTTTTCTGTTCTTCCAAAGACTCTTACAGCATAGATAGGCAAACTGTTTCTGTGTCTGTGAGATAGGGCTAATAAGAGTACTTCCTTAGAGGATTACAAGAAAGCTAAATGAAATATGCGTGTATTGCAACATTTAGAATACTCCCTGGCATTGGGGTTTCCATTCATTCTGACTGGCTTTGGGGTTTTCGATAAATGAAGATGCCAACCTCATTTGGGCCACGTTGAGCAGAGAGGCCCAGAGGGCTTCCGGATCTCTGTGTTTGGAGCTCAAGAAAGAGGTCTAGGGTGGAGGTGGTGACCAAAGCCGAGGGGGCAGATTAAACCACCGGGGAAGTGTGTCCAATGCAAGAAGAGGTTGCAGGAGGAGTACCATTGGGAAGTGGACAGAGGGGAACTTGGGGGAGGGTCTGAGACCAATCTGAGGTTTAATGGGGGTCCTGTTCTTGGCTGTGGAGCTCACCTGGCAATCAAGTTCAAGTAGTTACTTGACCGACAACAAATATCTCATTTTCTGGAAAGGCCCAGAAACTGCCCTAAATCGGGGGGTTACCAAATTGCCTACTGCAAGCAGACCTCCCCGCAAGCCCATCCCCTGCCTGGGAGCGGGGGGGCTTGGGCCCTGGGACGTGGGAAGGTCCTGACTTTTACTGGGTACTCAGCTGATCAATCACCCATAACTCCAGGCTCTGAGTTTCCACTCCCCTCTTGTCAATAAGGACGACTGCCCTCTCCTTCCAGATCAAGGCAGACTAATTGGGGCTAGGACGTTCAGTATTTGAAGATCGTATGATTAGGGAAATGTACAAATTCAATTTCACCTGACCAGATTTAATTCTGCACTAATCAGAGAGATAGAAAATTCCAGTGTGACAATGGCAGGGAGATGACTTTGTTTCTGGTCATTTCAATGTGTCCCCCCAAACACTTCCAGGGGAGCTGAGGTCTCTGGACTTGCTTTGCTGGGGCTGTGGGAAGGGTGAAGCTTTGGTGGACCTTCCTTATCTGATCTTGATAGGTCAATACTCTCCCTTCCTGCAGAGCCCTGGTGAGGCCTTTGAACGGTGCCTCAGATGAGCTTGGAACACGATGGTGAATAGCATTGACGGAGGCACTCATCCCTCTCTCCCACTCTGAGCTTTGCATCCTGCCAGCCCCTGTGGGTCCGGGGGTGAGGCGAGCGCCTGGTGGCAGCACCTGGGGCTGGAACAGTGTACAAGCAATGATGACCGAGGCCTCTCTTTGCTCCTGTTCTTCCCTCTGTTTCACCTGGTGACTTCTTACTCATCCTTCAAAACCCGCCCAAAATGTCCCCTCTGAAAGCCCAGCCACCAGCCCCACCTCTCCCCCAGGAAAGCTGGCCACTCTGCTCTGTCCCATGACTGGGTACAGAATTCTCTTCTTACCCTACTTTCCATGAGCCTGCTTTTTTCACAGAGGCACTTTAGCTAGCTCCGAACTCAGATCTGAACGTCTGGGGGACATTTCTGTCCCCTGTAGCTGGGGCCAAGCTCAGACTTCAGAGGAAACTGAGGTAGACACTGTTCTATAATGTCCCCCTGCAGGGGACTAGGGAGGTCCTCAGGCTCGCTCCTTAGTGTCACATGGTCATGGTTCCTTCCGGCTGCAGGCCTGGCCAGCCGAGGACCCCGGGGATCTGCTAGAGAGGGCAGATGGGATAAAGGCCTTTGCTTTTGGAGAGGAGTGGGCTTCCGTCTTTGTGTTTGGGCCACCGAGAAGGCAGGGTGAGAGCAGGCCAGGTGGGGATGGAATGTGGCTGGGCCCGGCCTAGTGTCTTCTATGGTCTGGGTGGCCCTACCAGTGGGATAAAGGCCTGGGGTCAGACAGTGGGTGAGAGCCCCGGTCCTGCCACGTCTCCGGGTCTCAGTTCCCTCATCTCTAAGATGGGGATAGTAATCAGCCTGCCTTATAGGATTGCTGAGGGCTTCAGTGAAATTCCCGTGTAAAGTCCTTAGAACAGTGCGGAGGTTAGCGCTCGGGAGGTTGGCCCCAAGCAGCCATGGCTGTCGGGCCTCATTCTGTGGAGGCCCTGCGCCAGAAGCTGCAGGGAATGTGGGAGATCCTGGGCCCAGAGACGAGGGGTGGTCTGGAATTGGGGAAGGGACTGCTGTTTGGGAGCGTGGGGGAGGACTCAGCCTGCTGAAGCCCACGTGACCGTCCAGGAGCGCTTACTCTCTGCAAGGCACCCGTAAGCCCCTCCTTACTTCCTCTTCACTAGAACCTCAGGCTATCGAGTTGAGTGCTAGAGACCCCTTTGCAGACTGGGAAACTCAGGGACCTGATAGGAGGGGATGCGGCGGGGGGTAGGGACCAGGAGGCAAAGGCAGGTCCGTCCAAGGGCAAAGTGCCTCGGGCATTAAGAGCTCCACAATCTCCTTTCAGACCCCGAGGGGCCGTGACCACTAGTGCCATTCTACTCATTTACTGTTGAGGGACCGAGGCCAGAGGTGGTCCAGGGTCACTTAGCTCCTCGCGTGGCCCTAGGCACCTGTTCGTTCTTTCACGCCCTCAGCTGGCTGCAGGGAAGGGCCGGGGTGTTGACCCAGGCTCCTCCTTCCCGCCCTCCCTGGGGACGCTGGGACCTGATTCCGAGGTGTCAGGAACACCATTCCAGTGACAGTCATTCCCCGGGATGAGCATTAGCCCTGCCGAACGCTGGCCCTGGGATCGTCGCCGGAGCTCCATTGCTGTGTCCTTTGAAATTTAATGACCTATGCACGATAACAGATAATTTGCAAATTTCACATGATCAGCCCTGGCCAATTCCATTCAATTATTTGTTAATAAGCACCAGGACCCCCGGCTGTAGTTTTATGCTTCCGAATGTGAAATGAAAAAACCGGGAGGGGAGCAGAGCACACTGTCTTCCTCCTCTTTTGCTGAATATTTAGCAAGAACGTCACTTCGGTAGGGCCCAGTGACACCCAGGGTTTACTTGCTGTTCATTTGCATCGTGGATTTTTTTTTTAAATAGTAATTATCTGTAAAAGGTCAAATATTTGCTTTATCTATATAATTCAATTTCCCAAAGGCCTTTGGGATTCAAATTAACGCCCTTGTAATATCTTCATTGAAAAGGAAGATTAATTATGCTTACATGGAACCTAATTTGGCTTATCAGACCTTTAATATGGCTGTGATCGTGAATGCATTTAAATTTAGGATTACGCGGGTGATCCCGGTCCCTTATTTGGGAGACTTTTAATATTTGTCATTATTTTTATGCATATCATTTTTCCCGCCTGCTCAGGAAAATTAAAATGTCGGTTCTGAAAGAAATAAACATTATGTATTGACATTGGTAATTATGTTTTGGTATTTAAGGGTGCATAAAAAACTGCACACAGGGCCTCAAATATAAATTTGCAGTTAATGCCTTCAGACGGAAACTGGAGCTCTTTTACTTGACTCACTAAATTGGAAACAGGCTGTCCCTGGGGTTGCTGCCTGGTGTGGTCGGGGGGGCATCTAGGCCAATAAAATAATTTTTATTGGCACTCAAGGATGCTTCAAGTTCTGACTGGCCCCGGGAACTCTCGATTTAGGGTCAGGAGCCTGAGGTTTCTTTTTGTCGCTAAAGTGCTGTGTGATCGTGACCAATTATAGGTCCCTCCTGAGCCCCAGGTTCCGATCTGTGAACAATAGTCACTCACTAGGTTCTTTCTCAATGGCTTATCAGTTCCTCGGTGGCAGGACCTTAGCTTATGTAGCCTTGACCGCTAGACCTGTCAGCAGTGCATCGGCTACATCCAGGCTCCGGGTAGGGCTTTGACCCCCAACCAGGGCAGTGGGCTCTTGGGGGTAGGAGGGATGGTGAGTCAGAGTTTGGCTTCGTATCAGTTGTTGCTGTGTAACAAGTAACGAATCATAGCAAGTCTTACCAGAACTCAGTGGCTTGAAATAGGAAGTGTCTCTTCTTTTTCAGACTCTACAGGTCACCTGGGCTCTTGGGCTGATCTGGGCTGGGTTGAGCAGTCTTGGCTGGGCTTGTTTACGGATCTTAGGTCAGCTGGCAGGTGGGCTGGGGCCTTGCTAGTCTAGAGTGGCCTTCGGTGGGATGCTTCATGGACTCGCTCATTCTCTGACCAACTCACCCAGGCTTTTTCTCACGGCAGAACAGGAGTTTGAGGGTGGAAGCAGAAATAGGCAAATGGGGGCGCCTGGGTGGCACAGCGGTTAAGCGTCTGCCTTCGGCTCAGGGCGTGATCCCGGCGTTATGGGATCGAGCCCCACATCAGGCTCCTCTGATGTGAGCCTGCTTCTTCCTCTCCCACTCCCCCTGCTTGTGTTCCCTCTCTCGCTGGCTGTCTCTATCTCATAAATAAATTTAAAAAATCTTAAAAAAAAAAAAAAAAGAAATAGGCAAATGCCTTTTCAGCCCTCTCCTTGCGTCTGGTTTGCTGGTGTGTCATTGGCCAAAGGCAGTGATGCGGCCATACCTGGAGTCAGTGTGGGAGGGCCACCCCGGGGAGGGACACAGGGAGGCAGTGAAAGTTAAGGCCAGCGACGCCAATAGTCTACCATGGGCTTCATCCTGGCTCTGCCACTTACCGGCCCTGGGAACAGAGGCACAGGACTCAAAACTCCCAGTCTCTCAGCCTCTTCACCTGTCAAATCGGGCAGAGACGCGGTGAGGTTTAAATGCGATAAATGCATTTTAAGTATTTGGTACCCGGTCCGTGGTGGTTGCCGAGGAAGGCTTACCGAAGGTTCGAGGATAAATGTCCAAAGGTGGGCACTGTGGGTTTGTTTATAAGAATAGAAAATCAGAAAACGACTACCTAATGACCATCAGAAGGTGTCTAGTTAAATAAATCATGAAATGATTTAATGAAACGCTTTTTAGCCCTTAGGCCAATAGACCAAGATACCGGCATGGAAGGATGTCCTGACAGATTGTCGGGTGGAGAAAAAAAGCACATTTCAGCACAACTCACAATGTATGATACCATTGTGTGTGTGTGTGTGTGTGTGTGAGTGCCATGGAAGCCGTAGGTTTATTCCTGTTTATAGAAATGTCTGGAAAGCTATGCCCCAAACTGTAAGTAGCAGCATTCAATCCTTCTTGATCGCTTGAATCTTTACAACGACATACATTACTTGTGGAATGGAACAAGAAAAAAAAAATGGAAAAATTTTTAGGCAAAGAACATAAAAAATGATGGCTTTTAGGTTTCAAGTCATCCGAAGAACTTGCTAATAGCCTCTACAAACAATACAACGTATAAACTCACATAAAAATGGTAATAGCCACTCTTTACTGAGGACTCATTACGTGCTGAATACTTCACCCCCCGCACCTACCACACCTGAAAGATGGGTGGGATCCTCCATTTCCCAGGCGAGGAAACTGAGGCCCAGAGTAGAAGAGTAACTGGCCAGTTGAAAGCTGCTCCCTGGGGTTGGCCAGCCGCCTGTCTTTGCTGTCCGACACCCGCCCCTCGCACCGAGACGCTGCACCTCGTTGGTGTATAAAGCAGAGGTCCCCGGGCCTCGCCACCCACCAGAAGGGCCAAGGGGCTTTTTCCAAATACAGATGCCTGGGCCCCGCCCCATATCCAACAAACCATTTCTCTCTTTGGAGGGGACCTGGGAATCGGTATTTTCATATGTGTCCTCAGGGATGCTGGGGTAGTCAGTCTGGAATTCAGGATCTGCTGCCCTGAATCCCTTGTCCAGTGCGTCACACCATCCAGGGAACGAAAGAAAATGTAGATGGTGGCCATCATCCCCATTTTACAGAGAAGGAAACTGAGGCTCAGAGGAGGAAGTCGCTTGCTCAGGGTCTTGGAACCAGGGAGTGGGATTGAAGCCTTGGCCTGACTCTGAGCCTCTGTGCCACTCCAGTGCCCTGCTGAACGGACTGGCAAGGCCCTCGGGAGGGTGACAGGAAGAGTTGGAGGTCACCCGGTAGCTTGCAGCAGCCAACTGCTCTCCTCCTTGTGTCCTCAGGCTTTGGGAGTGTCCCCATGGCCCATTCTCTGTGGGACGCTGGGAGGCTGATGCCACGTGGAGCCGTGGTGGGACTCTTGCCATTCCCATGGTCCCCCAGATGACCCCAACGATCCAGCCCAATAAAATGGGGCAAGAAATGGGCCCTGAGGAGTGCCTGGGTGGCTCAGTTGGTTAAGCACCGGACTCTTGGTTTCGGCTCAGGTCGTGATCTCCAGGTCCTGAGATCAAGTCCCGCGTCGGGCTCCACACTTGGCGTGGAATCTGCTTCAGAGTCACTCTCCCTCTCCCTCCGCCTTTCCTGCTCACGCCCTTTCTTTCTCTCTAAAATAAATACATAAATCTTAAAAAAGAAAAGAAAAGAAAGAAAAGAGAAGAAAAGAAAAGAAAAGAAATGGGTCCCAAAGGGCCACTTCCTCCTCCAGCCCTCCCAGCTGCTGCAACTCTGAGGACTCTTTCTCTCTTCTTTTCAGTTCACTGCTTCCTGGCTTTTGTTAGCAAATTTCAAGGGAGTAGGTTTGCTTGGCAAATGATAAAAGGTGGTTGTAATCAGAGAGCGTCGAGCCATCACGTGGAGGTCGTGAGCCCTGCCAAGGTTCCACCTGCGCTCTGGACCTTCTTAGTTGGTGGGAGCCAGCTGCTTGGGGACACAGGGCCAGAGACGCCAGCTGGGCTGGCAGGAGGCCCTGCAAGTCTGAGAACTCCTGGTGCCCCCAAACCTCGAAAGGAGTCTCTGCCACCATCTCCCAGCCTGGGGGTGGGGGCGAGACACTGCCTGCTCGTTTCTTCTCCGGGACAAGGAGCCCCATGATGTCAACCCCTTTGCTCCCTCTTCTCCAAAAGACCTCTTGTCTCCTCTCAAGCTCCTGGCATCCGTTCACAGTATATTTAATTTAATTTAATTTAATTTAATTTAATTTAATTTAATTTTACTTTATTTTATTTTACTTTATTTTATTTTATTTTACTTATTTTATTTTACTTTATTTTTTTACTTTATTTTATTTTATTATTTTATTTTATATTTTATTTTATTATTTTTGGAACGGCTTTATTGAGATACACACCCCACACCCACCCACTGAAAGTGTACAGTTCAACGGCATTAATTCAGCTCAGTTGAATGCTAGTCACAGAGTTGCGCCACCAACCCTCCATTCATTTTTGAACATTTTCATGGGTTCAGTGCAAACCCAGTACCCTTTACCTGCCACCCTCCAGCCCCCCACCCCTCCCAGGCTGAGGCAGCCGCTTACCTGCTTTCTGTCTCTGTAGCTTTGCATGTTGTGGGCATTTCGTACAAATGGAATCGTCTAACCCGTGCCCGCTGGTGACCGACTTCTCGCACTTAGCGTGTTTCCCGGGCTCACCACATGCCCGTGCTTCGCCCCTTGTTACGGCTGAATAATACTCCATTATTTTGCTAAATGGATAATAGAACATCATTTACCTCATTTTATAATGTTTTTTTCCCTAGCTCCCAAAAGATTTACCAGTCACAAAACTCAGAGAACACTGACAGGTTAAAAATAAAAGTAAGAGGCAATTTCTGAGAAGTTTTCATCAGTGAACAATCACACAAATGGGAGAAATGGTGCCCTAGCAACTTCAAGGCTGTTCTAGAATTGCCGAAATGAGAAAGAGGTTCAGTGCGCAGAAAGGGGGATCTGGCTACAAGAATCGGGGTAATCCATATCACGGCACGCGGTGCAGCCCTGTGGGCTTACATCCGTTGACAGGAAAAGCTATTCGTGACTTATAGTTGAGTCAATTCTACGACACCATTTTTATAAAAAATCATACTTTTGTTTCACACCTGTCTGAGCATTATCGCTGAGGGGTGGGATTTCCAGTGGGATGTGTGTGTTTATTTTGGGAGGAGAAAGAGTAAGGAGGTGGAGGCTAGGAGTAAACAAGTGTAGCAACATAAGATACACCTTAAGGCATAACAAAAAAACACCTAAGAGGAAGTTTGATCCCCTATTCCATGCCGGGAAGTCGTCTGCGTTTGTGGAAAGGGCCCCTGTTGCTCCCTCAGTGAGCACTAGAAAACCGATAGGGCTGGATGATCAAATTTATATTTGGCTCTGAGCTCCCCAGCAGCCAAAGCAAAGAGGGAAAGGAGCGCCTACAGCTTGTTTGCTGTTGCCTCGAGAAGCCATAGCTATTTCTGAGAGAGGCTGACAGAGCCTCTCCTCCTGAGTCTCAGGGAGACACTCCTTCCTGCGATGACGAACAACACTCTCAAGGACAGCCTCTCACTGCACACAACAGCGAGACTCCTAAATGCTGGCCAGTCCCACCTTGTGCAGGCTGAGAAGTGAGCCTCTGAGGGGCAGGGGTGAAAGGAAGCGGGACAGGGGAGTTGCTCTCCACTGGCAGCCTCTAATGTTTGCAGTGCGAGCCTGTGGGGCTCAGCACGCTGCCCTGCAGGGGAGGGAGAGGGGGAAGGAGCCCCGGTGCCTGCTCTGGGTCAGACACTGCTTCTCTCGCTCCTCCTTACTAGACGTTAGCCCGAGGGGTCTCCTGCTCGTTCTGCAGCCCAGGAAGCTGCGAGGGGACACCGCGACCTGAGCTCATCTAGCTGTGAGCAGAGAGGCAGTCTTCCAGTCTTGCTGTCCCAAATCCAAGGCTCTTAGGACCCTATACCCCCCCACTCCCCAGCAGCCCATCCCCCAGGCCCTAGCGTGCCCCACCTCTGTTCCTCGAGGCTGGTCTGGCTCTTCTCCCCTCCCTCTGCAGCCTTACAGTCCTGTGACCTGGGACAAGTTGCTTAACGTCTCTGGGCCTCAGCTTCTTCATTTGGAAAGTGGGGATGGCAGCCCTTCCTTGTCCCCGTGAGAAGGAATGAATTGGTAGAAGTGAAAGGTGCTGAGGGCAGTGCTGAGGCCGCAGCCAACACTCCCTTGTCTTTCCACGTCTTTCCTACGCCTCTTTCTCACCTCCCTAGGCTGCGCCCTCTGCTTGGGTCTCTCTCCTTCCTCCCTTCATCCAGCCGATGCCTTCTTATCTTTCGGGTTATGGCTTAGATGCCACCTCCTCCAGGAAGCCTTCCCTGATTCCCCAGCCCTCCACTGTGCTCCCATGCTCCTCCCACATGGCCTGGGTATGGTCTGTTACCCTTCGGTATCTCCTACTGGCTGGCGTGTGGAGGGTGGCTTGTCTGTGACTCACGGAGTGCTTGACACACAGGGGCCCGTGGACTATTTGGTGAGTGGCTGGAGACAGAGTAGGGCTTGATGGGAGAAGGCCAGGCTGGCAACGGGCCGACATGTTCGGGGCACAGAATGAGGGCTGACCATGCACCCCGATGCTGGCACAGCACACACGCTGTTTAAGCCAGGTCATGGGCTAGACCATCCCCCGCCCTTGATCATTGAGTTTGGTCGTCTGCCTGAGCTCACCAGCTCGTGAGCGGTGGGCTGCCACTTGCACCCTCAGTGTCTGATGCCGATCGTGGGAACCCCCACGGCGCCCTTCCTGCTCCCGTGCTGCCCTTGGAGAGATGGATGGGCTGGCGTAGAAATCAACGGGAGAGGAGGATGTTGGGATGAGAGCGACATTTTCGGAGATTCACTTGGTCTCTGGGGTGCGGGTAACAGACACCTAACTGAACTCACACCTACACACACCTCGCTGCCCACACGCACGGGTTCCCCTCACAAACACCCCCGAAGGGGCAAATGGAGCCCCACACGTTTGAATGCTGAGATGGAGGGTACCCATAAAGAGAGACATGAAATCGCCCACAGAACATTCCTAGGCAAACACAGAATGAATACCCCAACACAGACATGCAGAGTCTCGAACGTACGCATAAAACCCTGTGTCCACCGTGCACACGTGCGTGCACCCCCCCAATTCACAAATAGGAAGAAAACCCCTAGGAGTGGGGTTTAAAGGGCCCATGAGGTGGGGGAAGGAAGCAGGGAAGCTGTCCCTAGGATGTCCCCCACGTCCCCCCCAAGGGCCTGTTGTATCAGGGGCCGCCCCCTGGCAGGTGCCATGGCCTTTGGCTCAGGTCCTCACCCTGGTGGGTTTTATTCTTCCTTCTCGTTGACATTTCACGCCAGCCACTCTCACCCGGAGCAGAGGCTGGGCACTGTGCCCTCTCCACCCGGGCTCTGGGCTCTCATAACTGCCGCCTTCCCAGGACCCTGGTCCAGAAGATGCCCTTCCGGCCTTTTGGGGTCCAAATCAGGCTCAGGGAGACCAGGTCACTGATACTGCAAAGTTTCCATTTCTCCCTGGGAAATGGTTCACACTGGCACGTAGTGAGCTTGCTGACACAGGGCGAGACCAAAGCGGAAAGATGAAATGGAGAGTCACGAGCTGGGGGTTCGGTCTGGAAGCGGGGACATCGGTCTAAGTCCTCGTGGGCTCTGGGAGTCTGAGCGTATCTGGGGTTCCCTCAGGTATAGACCCTCATGCCTGCAGCTTTACGTGGGGCTTTCTTCGGCTGGGCAGAGTCCAGAGGTAAGGGATGGGTCTGGGAGTGACGGCCTGACCCCCACTCTGCCTCCTCCCCGTCCCCAAGCTCCCCCTGACTTCTCTTTGGTCTACACCCTGCAGTCGGAGGAATGGTTTTCAGATAATAATCTGACCACGTCACGTTCTTGCTTAACATTGGCAGAGACTTTCCGCTGGCTTATATTTAGAGATGTTTTCCTGATGTGGCCCCTCCAGCCTTGCTCCCTTTCCCTCCCGATCTCTGCACCCGCCGCACTGGGCTCCCACGGTCCCTCCCATGTGGGGGTCATCGCCCACACCCGTGGCACGTGCCTGCCAGCCCTCATGATCTGTCTGGCCAGCACACACTGGCCCTTCAGGTTTCAGTTCAGATGTCCCCTCCTTCAGGAAGCCTTCCCTGACCTTCAGGACTAGGTCAAGGGCCCTCCTCTGTGCCGCCGCTGAACCCGCCCTCATCAGCCTGGACTGTAATCTTCACGCTGTCCCCTTCACTGGCTGAGGGCTCTTGGAGGGCGTCTTGGTGTCCTTGGCATTCAGCCCAGAGTTGGACCTCAGGGTTTCAGGCCCGACTCTGCCCCTCACTGGTTCCGATGGCCACTCTCAGTCATTCCAGGGTCCGTGTGTGACACAAAACCTCTCCGTGATGCAACACACAGCGTGGCAGAATCCGCCATAGTGTGATGTGACCTGGTCACATACCCAACAGTTTGCACAGCCCTCTGTGATCCGGTCACACCCCCAGGCCTCTCCGACAAGCACTCCGGCTGGGGTTAGTACCTCGATCTTATATTGGAGAAGATGGAGGCACAAAGGGGGTGCGTGACCTGCCCCCCGTCTGGGTCGAGGCAGGAGCAGGTGCAACCCCAGTAGGGAAGGCTTGGTGAGGAGGGAGCATTTCTGGGGTGCTTCGGAGTCTGGGCAAGACTTGGTCCTTTGAGGAGGCCAGGGAGGCTTCCAGGTGGAGGGAGCGAACAGTCTGAGCAAAGGGAAACTGTGGGCAGGGGAGTTGTTCTATGCTCCTTGCCTCACGGTGGTGGTGGTGGGGGGGTCCTCTGAAAGCCAGACCAAGGAATGGACCCCATCCTGGATGGTCCAAGGAGCTGGTGAAGGTTTTGGAGCAGGGAAGAGGCTTCACTGCAGAGGAGGGTGAATCCGGGGGGCGGGGAGGACACTGAGAAGATTGTACCAAGATCTGGGCAAGAGGTAGGTGGTGAGAGGCTGGTGGGTGACCTCAGGCTGGAGCAGAGGGCATATCCCCTCCCGTTGTCCTCTGTCTGACCTTGGCGGGTTCCCCCCAGTGCAATCAACTTTGTCAGTGGTCTCTGCCTCAGAAGTGGCAGCTGGTGGATGGCCCTCCTTGAGGGCATCAGGACTGCCCTTGGGAAGGAGGGTCCTGTTGTGAGGATGGGGTGGGGGCCTGAGTGGGGGGATGCTGGAGGTGGGCACTGTCTGCTGCCTCCGACTTCCACAGGGGGTCAGTGTAACATTAAAGTTCCTCCTGACTGCTCGGTCCTGCACAACCTGACAGAGGCCCTAGGGTTCAGGAATCTGGGTCAGCTGGTTATATTTGGAACCCCTGGTGGGCAGGTGCCAGGCCAGGTGAGCTGGGGGCTGCTGAGCCACTGGAGAATCAAGTTTGTTGGTTTGTTTTCTTTTTGGTTTTGACTTTAGAGTTGCAGAGGGAACTTACTGAGAAACCATGGTTAGTAACACTCAGAGGTCCCATCCCTTTCTTCTCGAAGCCTCCAGGGGGCCGCCCTTGCCGACACCCCTTCTGCCTCTCTGTCTGCTTTCACCTGGGAAGATGGGGTCCGCCTACAGGGCAGCTTTATTCAAATGACAGATGCCAGAGCCCTCGAGAGCCTCAGAGATGACCTTAGATCTCAGCTGAGCCCGTACATTTGGCGACTTTCTGCTTGGTTGGTGAGAAACGGAGACCAGAGAGGTGGTCTGATTTGCCCCTGGTCTTCGGTGAGTTAGTGGCAGAGCCAGGTTGGACTCTTGGTTGGCTCACCTCCAGAGGGGCTCTCTGATTTCCGTGGGACCAGCCTTGGGTGATGATGTCACTGGCAAAGAGCTCTGGGACTCACGGCGGCTGTCATCGGCTCAGCGCTCCCCATCCACGTTCTCGGCCAACCTGCAAGGGTGAGCGCTGCTCTCTTCAAGTCACAGCTGAGGAAACAGGCCTAGGGCGGTTGAGGGGCGCCTCAGCGAGCAGGTGGAGGTCAGCCTTCCCGATCTGGAGCTTGGGGTTCTGTAGAATAGGCCAGCGCTCCCCCAACTCCATGAACATCAGTCTTGGGGAGCTTCTCTGAAATGTGAATTCTTGAACCCCACTTCCAGACATCTGATGCGTAAGATCTGGGGCGGGACCTTTCCAAACAAACCCCTCCAAGGAATTCTGAAGCAGACTGGTGGCAGCTTAGCCTTGGAGATCCCTGTGGCCAAGGTCAGTGCTTCTCGGACTTAGACACGCATACATATCCTACTGGGCCTTGTGTTCCAACGCCCCTTCAGATCCAGCGGCTCTCAGGTGGGGCCTGAGGGTCTGTAGGAAGCTTTATCTAACCAGCTTCCCGCTGATGGTGCTGCTGTGGGATTGGGGACCGCTCTTGGAGACCCGCTGTGGTTGAGATCTTACACTCATCCCCCTGGGCACACACCAAGGGTAGATAGGTTGCAAAGTCAACAACATCCACTCACTGCCCCCTCCCAGGGGACACGGTAGCCACTCACCCCTTCCTCTGTATTCCCCACATCAGAGGTGGGAGAGTCCCAAAAGTAGAAGAAAGAAAGACAGCAGTCTCCCTGGCCTCCATGGCTGAGAGGAATCCCACAGAACGACTACTGGCCAAATCTCTCCCTGATGTCCCCAGAGCTCGGGGAGGCCCGGGAAATACTGAGTGCTCAGGGAAATTAGGTGATGCTAACCTCCCATGACACCTCTTCCGTGTCTCTCCCCCGTGCCTCTCCATATTATAACTGCCCCCCCTCCTGAATCTTGTGTTATGTTAATAGTTCCCTAAGTATTTTTAATTAGATTTTCCAAGCAAAAGAAAGTTTCCAAAGTTAATTAAAAGTTGTCTCACTGTAATTGTGTAAAGGCAGCTTTTGCTTCTGAAAAATTAAATTCTTATAATTAAACTCCTCTATCCGTTTAAAGATTCCAGTGGAATGTTTATTATTCATCTGTTAGGAAAACCTTGGGAAGGATGCTTGCTCCCACAGCCAGGAACCGGTCCATCCGACGTGGTGCCGTGGACTCAAATTTTCCCTGCCTTTGACGACTTCGCGCCTCGCAGAAAGAAAGATCAAGGGCTCTGTGTTTGGGCAGGTATGTGAAATGCAGGCTTTGAGCTGGCCCCCGTGTATGATGGATTACATCTTACTCACGTCGACGTACCACCCCTTCCCGGTCTTCCCCATTCCCAGCTGCGCTGGCCACGTGACTTTCTCGAGCCATTCAAGGGAGGTAAAGTGATGTGCGTGACTTCAAGCAAGAACCTTCCAGAGCCCGCACAGGGTTGGCGTGAATTTCTCTGCCATTATGACCGACAATAACCCGGGTAGACAGACGCTGCTCTGGGAACCGGAGTAAGACAATGGGGGGCAGAGACGCAGCTGCTTGTCAGGTCTGCTATTAATGACATCTTCACCCGGATAAATCCTCCCTGATTGTCATGACTCGGCTTAGCTGTCCTTTCTATGGAAACCGTTCCCTGGCCAACACGACAGCGTGAGTTGTCATTCTTATGAGCTCCCACAGCCTCCCTGGCTTTCTGGTCTGCAAACCCCAATGCTGTTATGTCGAATGGGATAAATGCTGGTGTGTCCTTTAAAAAAAATTAATGCCATTATCGTTACCATCCAGTGTTGTATTAGTTCCAGGTCAACGATGCAGTGATTCAACAGTTTCGTACAGGCCTCAGTGCTCATCTCCTGGGCACCCACTCTGACTGTCAAGAGTCTGCTTTTGGGCGTGTCTCTCTCGTTTGTTTGTTTTGTTTCTTAAATTCCACATATGCGTGAAGTCATATGGTGTTTATCTTTCCCTGACTGACTTATTTCACTTCACATTATACTTTCTAGATCTATCCATACTGTTGCAAATGGCAAGATTTCATTCTTCTTTATGGCTGAATAATATTCCTCTGTGTATATATATATATATATATATATATATATATATATTCCACTGTATATGTATATATACAGTGGAATATTATTCAGCCATAAAGAAGAATTGTATATATATTCTTCTATATACAATACATTTTCTTTGTCACCGTGTCCTTTAAATTGAATGCATTGAAAATAGATACTGTGTCTTGCATCCGTGCACCTGCAATATAACAGCACACTCGTGCCCGCTGAACGGACAACTGAGCCTTGGGGGTCAGAGGGATCTGGAGCTGAATTCCGGTTCCATTGTTTACTAGTCAGGACAAGCCGTGGACAAGCCCCTTAACATCTCTAGGCTTTGGCTTGTCACCTGCAGAATGGATCGAAGAATGAAGCCTACTGTGGACTCATCCGGATGGGTACAACCTGCCAGGGAGACGGTGAGAACAGGGGAGCCATCTAAGCAGGGGGCTTCCCCACTTCTTTCCTGAAGGGAGCGCCAGGATGGTGAACAGACGGCCGCCTTTCTCCAGTCTCGGCCGAGGAGAATTTGGGATTTGCTCCTGGCAGTGATGCTGATGAGTCGGCTGGTGAGGTATGTGGGATATGCAGCTGAATGACTGATTCCTCTATGTGGACTCTGACTAGAGCGAGGGAGAGACACAACAGGGGGGCAAGACTCGGGAGATCTCTCTCCTTGGCCTGGAGGTCCAAGGGGGCTGCAAGTTGCAGTGTTTCCCTAGACAGCAGTTTCGGTCTGTGGCACAGCCCGTCCCAGACCTCTGTTCAGACCTTCTCTTGGGATGGTGTTAACTGTGTCATGGTGGTTCCACGCTGCGGGAAGCTGAGTAATGGCTCCCCCAAAGATATGGTTTTCTCCCAACCTGGGAGTATGTTACGTTACATGGCAAAGAGGAGTTCAGGCTGCCAATGGAATTGACACTGTTATTCAGGTGATCTTTAAAGAGGGAGGCTACTCAGATGGCCCCATTATAATCACAGGGTCCTTACAAGTGCAAGAAGTCGGAGTCAGAGGGAGAGGTGCCGTGCTGCCCGTGTTGCAGGTGGAGGAAGGGGCCGTGAGCCCAGGACTTCTGGCCACCAGCATCGCGGAAAGGCAAGGAAGTGGATTGTCCCCTAGAACCTCTAGAAGAAAGGTGGCCCTGCAGACGCTTTGATTTGAGCCCCGTGACACCCATTTTGGACCTCTGACTTCCAGGGTAACAAATAATCCTGTGTTGTTCTAAGCCACTAGGTTCGTGGTAATTCGTTAAAGGCAGAAGGAAATTCACACACCACACCCTCACTCTTTCTTCCCTTCTATATGTCCTTCTCCTTATTATAACGTCATTAGCATAAAGTAGCCTTTCTGCTTTCAGGCACCTGGAATGGCATATGAGCAGGTGGCTTTGATGGAGATTTTTGTCTTCCCCGAGTGGGCTCTCCTCTTGAGATTAAAAAAAAAATGTAACTATCCCACAGTCTGTCTGTTACCCTCCTTGTTTCCCCTCTCTGCTCCATCAAGGTCTGGCTGCTCTGCATTTCTCTGGAATTTACCGAGTACTGTTCTGGCTCTTTCTTAGCTACTCTGATACTTTCCCATTCCCCTGAACCATAGATTCTCTCTGATCAATACTTCACATTCAATATTCCCCCACTCTCCCCAAGTGTTGCTTTATATTTTTATCTCCCTATTAAAAGGAATTCATTTGTGAGTTTCCTCATCTAGCATCTTCCTTCCCTCCTTCCCTTTCCTCCTTCCTTCCTCCCCCATCCTCCCTTTCTGCCTTCCTTCCTCCCTCCTCCCTTCCTTCTTCCTTCCCTTCCTTCTTACCTCCCTTCCTCCCTCCCCTCCCCCCTTCCTTCCTTCCTTCCTTCTTCCCTTCCTCCCTTCCTTCCTCTTCTCCCTTCCTCTCTTCCCTCCTTTCCTCCTTCCCTCTTTCCCTTCTCTCTCTCTCTTTCTCTACCTCCTTCTCTCCCTATTTCTCTTCCCTCCTTCCTTCCTTATTACTTTGCTATTTGCTATGGATGAGTGACAATACTCTGAAATACATAATTGTGTATGTTAATCAAGAAACAGTATCAACAATTCCAGTACCCAGTACGGGCTCCCTCTCCGCCTGGCACAAGCAGCATCCTCTGACCACCTGAATGGCCCTGACCTACTTTTTTACCTCATTGTTCTGGGTGTTGCCAGCTCTCAGTGTATTTTTAACTATCCTGTCACGTCCTCTGAATTTAAACTTTCTCACCACTTGGCTACCTGGAAGCTGACAAACTCCTTTGTTTCTATGTCATTTCACCGCCTTCTGGAAGGTCAAGAGTAAAGTTCCGACCAAAACCATTAAAGAGGGTCTGTGTCCTGGGAAGGAGAACAACCCACCTGCTCTGACTCTCTTAATTCTACTTTCTGCTCTTCCAGTACCGAACGTTCTTTCCCTGTGTAGTTTCACCAGTGCCGCATTCGGGGGCGGTGAGTGTGGACTGCTCTCAGGTTGAAGGTCATGTGTAGAACATGCATGTTGGATATCACGGGTGGAACGTCCACACGCCTGAGAAAGATGACAGTCACGGGCTGCCCACTGGCAAGTACTGACGCTGAAAGTTTTGTTCAAAGTCCTTTGCTGAGGGGATGGGGCGACTGGGTGGCTCAGTCGGTTAGGCGTCTGACTCTCGGTTTCCGCTCAGGTCGTGATCTCGGGGTCTTGAGATTGAGCTCCAAGTTGGGCTCCATGCTCAGCGTGGCGTCTGCTTGAAATTCTTTCACTCTCTCTCTCCCTCCCCTTCTGCCCTTCCCCTCTCCCTCCCCCTCTGCTTCCCACCCCCACACCCCCGGTTCATGCTCTCTCTCTCTCAAATAAATAAATAAATACAAATAAAAATAAATGAAGTCTTTAAAAAAATTGTTTGCTGGGAACTCTGGGGTTCCCACTGGAACCCCACTTAACACATTTTTTTAGAGAGTTGGAAGAAAAAGTCTTCAATGGTTTAATGGGACAGAAATGAATCCTCTAGAGTCACTAATTTTATTTATACACTATGAACATATTGAAAATGCATGAGCAGTTAAACAGTGAAATAAATCAAGACACCCCCCCACACACATTTTCCAGCCAGCTCAGCCCCATAGATACCTATTTGGGTTTCCTTAGTTCTGCTCTTCCTCTTTTCCTAAGTTAAAAAAAATTGTGGGGACATAGCTTTAACATAAAAATTGCCATTGAGCCAATGTTTAGTGTGTCATCGACCCAATGACATTAATTACATTCACCACATTGTGCAACATCACTGCTCTGTTTCAAAACAATTTTTATCCCCCCAAACAGGAATTCTGTACCATCAAGTGGTAGCTCCCCTTTCCCTGGTAACTTTTTTTTTTTTTTAAGATTTTTATTTATTTATTTGAGATAGAGAGCCAGAGAGAGAGAACACAAGCAGGGGAAGCAGCAGAGGGTGAGGGAGAAGCAGGCTCCCTGCTGAGCAGGGAGCTGGACACGGGGCTCAATCCCAGGACCCCGGGATCATGACCTGAGCCGAAAGCAGATGTTCAATCGACTGAGACACCTAGGCGCCCCCCTCCCCTTCCATTGTTAACCCCATTACTCCTCACCCTCCACCTTTTTCCAGCCCTCTGGTACATAACTCTTAAAATCTGGGTTCTATGTTCCCATTTTTACCAAAGACATTCACAAAGATTGGCCTAAGACACGAAAAGCTACAAACTCCCACCCAGAAAGAGCAACGTTCACGAGGCCACGGAGCTGCCAGGCTCTCAGATGAGCTGGGCTCTCCATGAACCAGCCATAAAAGATCAAAGTACCACCGGATTATGGCACATTTCAGATCCAATTCCATTTTCACATTACGTTTAGATATCTCCAAAGACCAAGTAATTCCTCGATATTTTTGGCCCATTCCCAGATTTTTTTATTTTACTCCCACATAAAAGCACAAAGGTTCAACAGGTAATAGGCATCGAAAATTTTAGTGCAAACAATCTAAAGTCGAACACGAATTAACACACCGCAGACCCGCCCCCATCATCTTACAAACTAAGGGGTTTGCAAAGCCACTGCAGAGAGAAGACACGGAGTCACGACTGAAAAGCATTCGAGCTCATACACAGCCAACACAAGTAACTGACCTTAAACAGATTTCTCTTCCAGGTAGGAGGAATCCTTCAATCTCGTGTGGACTCAGGGCATCAGAATGGGGAAAGCAGGTAGCACGTGAACGGTGATGTGTTGGTTAATAACGGGTATTTGGATGCGGCACTTAAGGGCGGGCACAAGCATGGATTCGGAGACTGCACAACACAGAGCATGTGTTCAGCTGACACTCACAGCTAGTGGCTGGGAGTGGAGGTGACTTGGGTTTCCCTGAGTCACAGCATGTCAGCAATAGCCGCCAGATCTCTGAGCCATGTCTGTCAGAATTTGCTTTATTGTCATGTAGCTTGCGCCTCCGTCAGCAAGACGTGTCCTCCGGTATCAGAATAGTCTAAAAGAGGTCATTTTGGGGTCTGGGAACGCACGCATTTTTTCCCATGTAAGTTATGGTAATTGCCACTTTGCTTTACGACATCGCGGTGTAGGAAGGAAGCTTTCGCGGGAACGTGAGGCTTTCAGATAGCGGAGAAACCTGTAGCTCGAGTGATGGGTGTTGCCCAGGAGCCCAGAACGAAGTGACACAATCATCGTGCCCAGGGGTTTAGGCAAAAGCTCTTCAGTTTCTGAGATGGCGGATGATGCTGTTGGCGCTGTTGGTGCCTCTGGTCTGGACTTGGACTTGACAGAGACCGAGCAAGGATGAGTCTTGTTCAAAACCTGTGCTTGTTTGAACCTATGGCATTTCCGGAATAATTTTGCTTTTCTTGTCTGGGGACAGGTCTTTTTGGTGAAAGCAAGGCCAGAGGTGATCAGATCCCAAGAGGAGATAAGTTGTTTTGAGCCTTGCTGTGGCTCCCTATGGCATGACTTCCCTTGTCCCTCGTTCCCCTTCTCTTGCCCCCAGCTTTAGCTGAGCTGCTCTTTTGTTTCAGGCCCTATGCCTGGTCGTGGGTGCCCAGGCTGGGATGAGACACTGTCCCTGCCCTCCCAGTCCCCAGTTGGACATACCTACAAGGTACCATGGGGAGTCCCGGGGTGAAGGAAGCCCGGGGCTGACCCAGAGACCTGGGGAGTCCCAGGGGCTCCCCAGAAGAGGTGGGGCCCAGGTCTCAGCCCCAGGGAGGCATTAATACAGCCTGCCGCTGTTGCCCAATTTAGCTGCCCCGTCGTTCTGACCCCACATCCCCAGGCCCAGTCCGGGAAGTTGCTCCCAGCCAATGGTATTTGGGGACCTTCTACAGTAGAGCTGGTGCAGGGCCCGGAACGGAGGGATTAACTTCACACCCAGCCTTTCTCAGACACGCGGCGCTGGGTTCCTTGGCTTGGTACTTTGCTTGGAGCGTTGGTTCATGTGCATTCTCTTGAAATGCGGGCCATTCTCTTCTTCCTTTGGCAAACTTGACTTCGTCTTATGTCATACTTAGGAAACCGCAGGGCCCCATCAGTGCCCAGTCCTACTCCCCCCCTGGGTAAAGAGAGGCAGAGATCGCTAAGCGTGGCTGGGAGGCAAGAGAGGGGGACGGGAATCTTGAGGGAGGCCTATGTTTATAGCCTTCTTCTGAAGCTTAAAAAAAAATTGCGGTGAAATTCACGTAGCCTACAATTAACCGTGTCAAGCAACGATGCAGGGCCTTCGAGTACATTCAGGTATTACGTGGGTGCAAACACCACCTCTCTCTTCTTTCCAGAGCATCTTCATTGCCCCGAAAGCAGACCCTGTACCCATGAGCTAGCCAGGCCGCATTCTCCGCCCCCTGACCCCATGCAACTCATCTCTTTCTGTCTCTATGGATTTGTCTACTCTGCATATTTCATATAAAAGGAATCGTGTGATACGTGGCTGTTAGGGGCTGCAATGTGTCCCTCAAAATTCACGTGCTGGCGTCCTAACCCCCAGACCCTCACTGTGACCATATTTGGAGGTGGGGTCTTTACAGAGCTCATTAAGTTAAACTGAGGTCATTAGGCCGGGCTCTAATCCAATAGGCTTGGTCTTCTTACAAGAAGAGGAGCTTAGGACACAGGCACCCACACAGGGACGACCATGTGAAGTCATGGGGAGAAGATGGCCATCACCAAACCAAGGAGAGAGGCCTCCCAAGAAACCCACCCCTGACCCCCGATCTCGAGACTCCGGGTCTCCTGAATGGTATGAAGATACATTTCTGTTGTTTAAGATTTTTGCTGTTAAGTACCATCTAATCTGGGCTAATTTGTCACAGTAGTTTTAGCAAACCAACTCAGGGATCCTTTTTTTTTTTTTTTTTTTGAATAGACTTTCTTTTTTAGAGCAGATTTAGTTAGGTTCATAGCAAGATTGAGCAGAAGGTACGGAGTTCCCGTATGCCCCCTGGGCCCCATGTAGGCATGCACACAGCCTCTGTCACTATCGACGTCTTGCAGTGACTTTTTGTGACTGGCTTCTTTCGCTCGGCAAGGTGTTTTCGAGGTTCACGCACGCAATAGCAGGTGTCATTACTTCTGTCCTTTTCATGGCGGGAGAATATTCCATTGCACGGCAGCCTAATCACAGTTTATCCACCTGTGGATGGACATTTGTGGTCCTACCTTTCGGCTCCTGTGTACAGGTTTCTGTGTGGATATATGATTTCATTTCTCTCGGATAGACACCTGTGAGTGGAACGGCTGGATCATATGGGAACTCAGTGTTTAACTTTGGGACGTGTTTATAGCCTTTTTCTGGGACCGCAAGTGTTTACGGCGTGACTCCTGCCTCCCGGAGCCTGGTGTCAGGTTGTAGTGGAGAGTTTGGCTCTGGTGATGAACTGCCTGGCCCACGTCCTGCCTTCACGCTGCGATCTGGAGGACCCCGGGCAAGTTGCTGAACTCTGGTGCTCATTTTCCTCAGGGGGGTCTTGTAGGACGGCTGTGCAGATTACACGGAAATGGGTAGAGGGACTTTGTACGTAGGAGTCACTAGGTAAATGCTGGCTGCTTAGGACGCTGGAATGTATCCTTGTGCGAATAGTCACTGCTCGGCTTCTTGGCTCTTTGTACCATTGCAGCTCACCTGCAGGGATGTGGACATGTGAGCATATCGGTGGATGGCATTCTGGGGAGGACGGTGGAGCGCATAAAGGTGTGGGTGGAGGGGTGCACAGGGAAGGTGCATTTGGCTGCAGTGAGGTATGTGATATGTGTTCAAGAGCTGGTGGGGGCCAGTCTTCAGAGGTCTGAGGACGCCCTACTTTCAGCGAGGCCTTGAACGCCGACACCAGTCTTGGGGTGGTTGACACCAAGATCACGGAAGGAGAGGAGGGAGGGTGTGCTCCCTCATAATTGGCTGTACAGGCATCTCAGCAACTGCGGTGGCATTTGTCGTATTTCATGATACTGGAGCTTGACAGTTATACTCCAGATAGTCAACATTTGTAGGACAGAAGAGCTCTGTTAGTGCAGAGCTCCTTAGAAGAGACCCAGAAAAATGTGTCTTTAACGTCGTGATAATCTATGGAAAGACCACTGTGCAAACACTTTACCAAGTCTTGCAAAAATAAAACAAAGGAGAATGTTAAGGGAGGAAATAGACACCACTCTGTAAACCAGCGCTGGTACGAAAACTTACAAAGGGATAACGTTGGTGTAAGAGAAAATGTGTGTTTGAATCCTGACGAGTATAATTCAGGAGTAAAAACTCAGTTGTTCATTAAAGCTGAATTTGTCCAACACATATGACTAGCCTGTGTCATGAAATTAGGTCTTTCCAAATGTATATAATATATACAAAACAATACATAATACACATTATACGTCCAAGCCTGTATATTTAATGCATAATAATACATAATCATTTCTATATGTATTAGTTATGATTTTAATAATTAAATATTGCTTAATAACAATAAGACATGCCCAGGCTTTAAAAATGAAATGATAGGATTGAAAAAGAGAAACAGTAGGGCCCCCACAATGCTACTTGCCAAAGGCAACCACTTCCCATCCTCATTGAGATGGTTTTTAATTTTGACAAATCTGGTTAATTTGGGGGCATGTGAGTCTTCTAAAACTTGCATTTATTTTATTTAAATGGTATGTCAGACTTTTACTGTTTTCTCTTCTAATGCCTGTTTTGGGCACAGGGAACTGGGGCTTTTGAGGCAGGGCTGGCAGGGACTTCCTGGGGAGGAAATGGTTAAGGCCTCACACCTTCCTTGGAGTGCTCAGCGCCAAATGGCACACCGTTTCCTCAATTAGGAAAAGATGCTTCCAGACCAAGAGAACCATTGTCTGAAGTGAGCCCTGGTTCCTGGCTCAAACATTCCCCAGCGTTTACCCTCTCTCTGTTCCTGGAGTCCGGTGAGAAGGGCACAGGGTGTTGGACTCAGAAGGCCTGAGATGCACTGACTGTCGGATGACCTTGGCTCAGTCCCTCGCCTTCTCAGGGTCTCGGTCTTACCAGGTTGCAGGACGGCATAGGGAGAGATGCTGGTGTTTGTACTGGGGGTCAGGGTCGCAGCCCCAGGGGTCTTACCGCAGAGTATCACGTGCGGCACGAAAGAAACAGATCCTAGGTTGAAACGTCAGCAGCGTCTCCCAGAACCACACGCAGAACCGGCCTGTCCTGGGGCTCCTGCCGCTGCTGGGATGACGCTGTGGACCAGGAAGGTACCTGCTAAACGGAGAAGTCCCGGCCACTATGGAGGCTAGAGCCGCATCGCTTCCCGGCGGCCCAAAGCCATCCTGCACCCTGCCTTCGCCAGCTAAGTAATTCCGAATTCTGGGGACTTCTGTTACAGCCGCCTCAGGGACACCAGGACCGGGCACGCCCCTTTCAGGGAGGTCTGAAGACCACAGGAGCTACGGCTCCCATGGGGCGGGCTGCACCTTCCCCGGGGCGGGTCGTGTCCCCTGCTTGCCAGCCCTGCTGCTCTGTGGGCCGCTCCAAGGACCTCTGCAGCCCTGCTGGCAGGCGCTGTCCCTGGCCTCTGCTCTTCTGAGCTCGCAGACAGGGCCCAGGATGTCCTGTGATTGTCCCCCAGAGTCAGAAAAGCGCGCCTCAGAACCGCCCCCTGGTGGAGCAGCCCAGGGAGCGGGGATGAGCGGAAGCCCTGGGTCCTCGTGGGCCTGGAAATTCACGTTTCCAAGATCTCAGGGCCACGCTGTGATGGATTAGCTCACGTTCCCTGGAAAATACGACCTGAGGCACAAGCCCCCAGGTTATCGGTCCTGGAGAAGGCAGTGCCAAGGGAGCAAGCGTGGGGTCCGGGGCAGTGAGGCCAGCAAGAAGTTCTGCAGACCCAATACAGCAGCCCGGGGCTCAGGTGACCATCCTGTGTGGCAGGAGCCGTGGAAGATGCTGTATCTCCAGTTCGTCCAAGAGAGGATGGTGGGGGAATGTGGCTACTGGCTCCCTTTTCCTACTGGTCCAACTTGGCTCTTAGGAGCTGTCCGCTCCCCGGTACGTCCAGGTTGTTACAACTGTACCCCGTCAGCAGCCTCTGGGGAGCTAGACCCTAGGAGGGTCAGTGAGAGGACACGAGCCAGCAGTGCAGTCCCTGTCTGGGCGTCCTGCAGCTGGGGTCCTGGGGTGGGGGTGAGCCGGGGCTCCTGCGTGGTCCCTGAGCACGTCCCATCAGTATATCAGTGGCCATGGGGAGAGGACAGGGGGTGAGTGGTGCTGTCAGGTCAAACCCACAAGCAACACAAGATGGGAGAATTAGCTGCCACAGCGTCCCCACCCACTAGGGTGACAGGATCCCCCTCGTGCAGGCAGAGATGAAGCGCCAGAAACCTCCCCCAGTAAAGATCCCCGTGGCTGCAAGGAGTGCAGTCACTGCTGAGGAACCTTCCCAGAGGGTTGCCGACAACTCGGAGCTGAAGACCGTGGCCGGAAGCTGGATTTCCATGTGCCCACTGCTGACACCCGGCTCTCATCTCCCTCTCGCTGGCATCTGTAGCCCCCCCAGGACCACCGGGCAGGGCTGTGCTGGGAGGTGGGGAAGCTGGTGTTCGGCAGAGGGGGAGGTGCTGGCGGGATTTGGTCCAAGGGAAGACTCCAGAATGCTTGTAAGCCACTTAATATGGGCCAATGTAGCTGAGAACGCAGCCAGAGGGTTTGAGGTGAGATGCTCGGTAGAACTCTCTAGACTTTGGGCGTGTGAGACATGAGAAGGAGCGCCCAGAGAAAACCCTGGGTGTGAATCAGAGTCTCCTCGTTTGACCCGTTCTTTGAGATTGGAGTTCTCTCTATAACGTGAGCTCTGCGGGGATGTTCGGACTGCTCCTCGTGACAGGCAGCCCACTACCATCACCCCCAGATCGCATTCTTTGTCTGGCCCAGGGCGGTTTCCATCCTGGGATTTGGGGCTTTCCCTTCTCCTGTCCTGGCTTGTCCCCCCCAAGAAACGGATTCTGACCTTTGCTAGTGACCACTCCGCTGGTCCATGTCCCTCTGCAAGGCCAGCATCTAGGGTGGAAATCCACACTGCAAAAGACCAGCCACTTGTCCCTGAAGACACATCGGGTTCCAACCTATCAGGCTTCCAGGGGTGGGGGCTGGGACACAGCCTTGGGCAGCTCAGCCCAGCCTCACGAGCCCCTGATGACAGGCTGCCGGCCGCCGGGATGCCGTGTCGTGAGTGCCAGCAATCCGGGGCCAACCTGAGTGATGCCTAATGGCAGGAGGAAAAAGATGATGAGCCCTTCCCTCTCTCCCACCGCCTCTGACTGCCACCTCTTGCATCTGGAGCTGAAGCCTGAACTCCAGCACTGCCTTCCCTGCCTCACCCAGCAGATGAAGCTTCCCGCTCCCGGGAAACGACGACTGCGAGGACGGCAAGGAGCGAGGAACTCTTCTCTTACCAGCTGTTCTTCCTGGGCTCTCTCATCCATGCCCTTGGCCTCAGGTGCCACCTTCAAGCTGGCCTCCAAGACTGGCACCTTTCCTATCCATTAGCACCCACGTCCTGGTTCTGAAATCAGCTCTAGACCACATCATTCCTGCTCCTAGTCCTTCAATGGCTCCCTGCTACCTTTTTATTAAATTGTTTTTTTTTAAAGATTATTCATTTATTTATTTGACAGAGAGAGACAGCCAGCGAGAGAGGGAACACAAGCAGGGGGAGTGGGAGAGGAAGAAGCAGGCTCCCAGCAGAAGAGCCTGACGTGGGCCTTGATCCCAGAATTGCAGGATCACTCCCTGAGCCGAAGGCAGACACTTAATAACTGAGCCACCCAGGCGCCCCCTAAATTCTAACTCCGTCTCCCGCCCATCTTTCCAGCTCCACCCCCAACCCTCTTTTCTCTTGCATTTAACTCCCAGGTCAGATGAAACCACGTGTGATTCCCCCAGACACCCATTCTGTTCAGTAACCCCAGGCTGTGCTCTTTCTGGAGAATGTCACCCCCTGTCCCTGATCTGAGCCCTCTGATGAACACTGTTTGTACCTCAAAATCTTACTTAGGTATTGTCTTGTCTTTGAAGCCCTCCCCAACAGAGACACTCACCACTCCTCTTAAACTACTTCTCTATCCTAAACACACCATTCATTCATTAATTCAACTCATATATATGTTTTTTTCAACTAAGATTCATTGACCATCTGCTAAACATTTGATCCCTGACCTCCTAAAGCTTGCAGTCTGGTAGGAGATTTCGACATGTCACAGTCTTGCAACTTGTGATATGTGCAATAAAAGCCAAAGAATAATGAGGAATAGAATGTACTGGTGGATAGTTAGCTTGAGGAGTCATGGGAGCATTCCCCAAGTAAGGGACATTTGTGCTGAGACTTGAGTAGGAGCCCTCTCTTACTTCCCCTGGGAAAGAACAGAGAAGGAGCACTGCAGACAGAACACACAGCTTGTGCAAAGGCCGTGAGGCAGGAAGGAGTGTGGTGCATTCAATAAAGTGAGGACTACGAGAGTGGCTAGAACTCAGGGCACAAGAAGGCAGTTGAGGGAGGCGAGGCTAAAGAGAGAGGCAGGAGTCAGACCACGCGGGAAGACAAGAAGGTGCCTGGGACTAGGACGGTCCTTGGGTGGATATGTGGTTGCAGGAAGGTATTGGGAATTCTGCCAGGTGCCAAGACACCTGCAGCAAAGTTTGCCTTTCATGTCATCCCGTGCAGGGGTGCTGGTGGGATGTGTCCATTGTGGGTGATGCAGCGTGGAAAAGGGACAGTGCTTACAGGCAATAAGTTGAGTCACTGCAGCAGAAAAGCACCCTGGGAGCCAGAGTGGACTGGAGAAAATTGAAATTCCACATTCAAGAACCCCAGAGGGAGGCTGGGGGCGGGGAGGACTTTGGGTCTCAGACCTGCAAGGTGAAATGGGTCAGGCTTAATGTCATTTGACTCTCAAAGCTGCAAGGGAATCCTGGCAGCCACCTGTGTGACCTTGACATCAAGGCAGATTCTCAGTAAATGTCTGGCTGGGAATGGAACTTGAGTGGTGTCTTAGACCTGGGCCCTTGGAGACGCCTTAATCCCGGGCAAAGAGGGGCTTTGGCTTGCTTCCACAATTCCCATTCTATTTGCTACCCCAATTTCTACTTCTTGCATTAAGCAGAACTCCTGCTCTTCCCTGGCCACCCCCTCTCCTTTGTGGCTTGCAGAAATTGTCTGGTGTTATGCCTTTTAAAAATGCATTTGAACAGGAACCCCTCTCCACGGTCGCTCCTCCTCCCGAGCTGCAGGTGGGGAGGGCAGCACCACACCCTGGGGCTGGCCCTCTCTCAGCTGGGCCCCCACCCAGCTCTCCAGCACTTAGGGACCCTTGCAGAGTCAGCACTAACCCACCGCTCTGAGCCGGAAACACACCCTTCAGCATTTAGCAGGAGGCTGCTAATGCGTCTGGAAGCAATAGCTTAGAGAACCCACGACGGGGAGTTGGGGGTGGGGATGGCACTGGGGCCGCCAGCCCGGGATTCAGAGATCTGTTGCCTTTTGATGAATTTAATGGTGAGAGCACGGCATACCTTGTCCAGGACTCTTGCCCAGAGCCCCGTGCGGGGCCGGCAGGCGGGAGGCGTCCAGACAGGCCCCTGCAGGGTAGGTGTGAAGGCGGAGGACCCCTGGTCTCGCAGTGGGGGGAGCAACAGGGAAAGTCACGGGTCACTGGGGAGGCTGACCTGGGAGAGGACAGGAAGTGGCTTTAATGCGCTCTCAAGGAAGGGACTTCCCCCCCAGAGTTACTCCTGCCTTTACTAGTCTAGTAAGGACGAGAGAGGACAGCAGATGCTGAGTACTTGGGGATCGTGGCCATAACAGGCAGCATCCTGGCTGCCATTCTTCCTCTGATCTAACGCGTCCTCCCCAGAGCCTCTCAAGGGCTCCCTCAAGTACCCCGTGAACTTGTCAGCCCCTTGGACGGCCTCCAGTGCCAGCAGGATAAAAGCCACAACTCCCCAATCCGGCATCAGAGTTCTTCAGGTTCTAACCCAGCTTCTCCCCTACCTAATTTCCCACCGCGTTCCCTGAGCTGCAAACATCCAGAACCCTCTGTGCACTTGACCGTCCCCGGGTGCTGCCAAGAGCACGGCACACCCTTTCCTTCCTTCTGGGCCTGGAAAAAGCCTCCTCCTCCCCTCGAACCTCACCCACTTGGTTAAGTACCTCCTTCTCTCCTCTCAGGGCTCCTTGGACACATGTGGGTGCGGTGGGCAGAGGAGGCAGTAAAGCGTGATGACGAAGAGTCCTTGTGCTCTGCCCCTCACTAGCTGTGTGGCTTTGGGCAAGTTAGTTAACCTCTCTGAGCCTGATCTGTAGAATGAGGTCTGTGATCTCCCCACAGGGCTGTTGACAGGGTTTATTGGGAAAGCGTAGGCACAGGGAAAGTGCATCGCTTAGTGCCTGGAACTTAATAAAGCACTCACTAAATGTTGGCTGCTCTTACCGCAGTGCGCGATGGCTAGCCAGTTTTGCATCTGCCTTTCCCGTTAGGCCCCAGCTCCTGCGACCTCCTTGACCTCAGTTCACTCCTGCGTACAATGGGAACTGAATTAGCTATCCTTTATCTAGGGAGTAACTCTGTAGAGGGCTCAGCCAGAGCCCACAGAGAGTGAATGCTGATTTGATGCCTTTTTTTTTTAAAGAGAAGGGCCTGTGGCTCGCCCTTTTCTGCATCTTTGCTCCTGGCTCAGTGCTGGGCCTGGGTGGGGGTGGGGGGCATCAGAAGCCCCCTGGGGGGTGCCTTGCCTCTGAGCGATTGGTGGAAGACGTGGTGCTCATCCTCCTGGCCCCCAGTCCCTCCTCCTACAGCTCCCAGGGCCCTTAGATAAACTCCAAGCTCCTGGACTGTCCCATGAGGCCTCTCTTCTGCTCCCCACCCCCCCAGCTCTCCAAGGTCTGGCTGCTGCTTCTTTAACTTCTGCAAATGGCTCAGAGGCACTCTTAGCTCCTGGCTTCAGCTCCTTTTGTTTTCTCTTTGCAAGTCAGCCTCCCTGTCCCTGCCCTGCCTCCAACAGGGCTGGGCGCCCATGTGTGGGCTGGCTCATGCCTCCTGCCTCCACACCTCATGGTGGGGGGGGCTCCCAGGCAGCACAGTGAGGCAGTGGGCCCGGAGTCCTACTTCTTGGGTTTGAACCCCTGCCCTTCTGCTTCTGAGCTGACCCCCGTCCCTCTGAGCCTCAGTTTCCTTATCCATAAAATCCATCTATGCTGGCAGGCGTGCCTTGAGAACTCAAGAAACCACACCAGGCTGCTGTGTGTATTAGCCCACGACGGCTGAGGGGTGCGTTTGCCTTTAAGACCAGAAATGCTTCCTCAAGGATGTGTGGGTAAATATTCCCTCCCTAAATATTTGATTTAAAGAGCTTGACTTGGAGGACAAAATAAAATAAAGCTGCAGCTTTTCACCATGTATTATTAATAGTCGTAAATGGGTGAAGGCGTGGGCTCTCTGTCCAATGATGCCATTTCTTGGAACAACGGGCCTTTAACTAGGTCCCACGTATTGAAAAGTGGGCTGTAAAAGGGGAGGATATGAAATCTCTCTCCAGGTAGAATGATATCGACGTGGCACAGGCATCTTGCCACATGGGCCAGAAGGAGGATGGTCTGTGCTACCAGGAGATGGCAGGGAGAAGTAGAGCTCATTCATTCCTTCACTCCTTTATCCACCTGTTCACAGCTTAGGGCAGTTTGCTCTCCGCACTGACTGCTTTCTGCCTGCCTTCCTTCCTTCCTTCCTTCCTTCCTTCCTTCCTTCCTTCCTCCCGTAAATCCACCCGTGGAGGTAGGGAATATTATCTCTGTTGTATAGATGACAATGCTAAGCATCAGAACAGCGACATTTCTTGCTGCCTTCACATAGTGGGGAGGTGGTAGATAGCGACGTTGAACTCTGCTGAGGACCGCAGCCCACTGGAAGGCAGGAGTCCTGTCTGGCTCATCCTTGTCTCCCCAGCCCCTGGCTCAGCGCTCTCTGCCCATCTCTCTTCGGCTGCTGGTGGAGGACAGATGGCTGGCTTCACCTCTCTGTTCATTTTGTTGAACAGACAGTGGGAGCTCCTGAGCTCAAGAAGGAATACGGAAGCACGGGACACAGATCTCTCCCCAAAGACTTCACCCTCTAGTGGGTAAGCCAGATGGTAGCTGGCATGAAGCTTGGGGGCAGACGGCTGCATACCAGCCCATCCAGAGACACGACAGGCTGGAGAAAACAGCACTCGCAGATGCTTCCGCGGAGGCAAGAGCCGCTCAGCGCGCTGTTGGTCCTGCCTGTGTGCAGGGAGGTATCCCGCCCCCCCCAAGATCAAATTGATAACAACAGGTTCGTTCACGGCACCTGATTTATCTGCCAAGTAGATTCTCCCCTGTGCGACCACGTTGTTAGAGCTGTCACCCCCGATACAAAGACTAGACAAATGCCCTCTCCAGATTTCATGTACCAGTAGGAGAATGAAATCATAACTCACTTTAGGAATCCCTGATACATATTTATACTCTGACTGGTGCGGGCCGGGAAGAGCTCTTCACTTGGCGTGTTCCTTGGCTGCGGACGGGCATCAATCTTCTCTCCAGTTTGTTAACTCGGCTGCCACTCAAGTCAGATTTACTGTCACATGACTGATCGCGCGTAGACAGTTCATCACGGGAACATTTGCCTAATTTGCCCCATCCAAATGGTTCCCTGTGACGCTGACGCCTGATACGGCTCCGTAGATGACGTTCCTTTTCTTTTGGAAAAAAAAATCTTTCTGCCCTCCCCCCCTTCTCGTGGGCTCCCCATCTTCTTACTTAATGGAAGCAGTAAATGTCAAAACTATAACTCCACAAAAGGAAGTCAACATCCAAGGCCAAACAAAAACCCACGTAAACTGTCCTTGGCCCACACGGAATTGGCCCGATCCAGGGAACGGGGCTCATTTCTGGTAGGAGACATGACCTGAAAAGTTTAGCCATATTGAAAAGACAACAGTCTACCTGGTTCCATATTTGATTTGCTCTGGGGACGGTGTGCTCTCTTGTTACACTTTGTCCAGCAAAGATTTCAATCTTCTTTCTACTCTCTCCTCTGAGCGATTCGCGTTTCTGTTGAAAGCCCCTCGTCTGCGCCAGATGCTGAGATAGGCACGTTCGTGCATTGTCTGTGGTGGGCAAGGATAATTGTCCCCCTGGAAGTTCGGTGACGTTGAAACTCGCCACATGGGTTGCAGTCCCCTGGATCTCTCTAAGCTCAGGAACATTCCTTATGCCTTCAAGATTGACTTCCAGACTTCTCAAGGTCAAGGACGCCTTTAAATTTCCACATGGAGTGCAGAGATATGCTGTAGAGACTCATCCCCAAAACTTTCGGACTTACCGGGCACCTCAAGGGTAGCATGGCTCAGTGTCTGCAGAGTGCTTTGACTAGCATATTTAATCCTAACAGCCATCTGAAGTGGAACATGGGAATTTGGGGCTGCCTCTCACTCAGCTCCGGAGGTTCAAATTTTACTGTTCCCACCATAGGCCGATCTCCAAATATAGTCCTGTTCCAAGGTACTGGGGGTTAGGACTTCAACACATGCATTTTTGGGAGGACACAATTCAACCCATAGCAACGATCGGCCTAAAGAAAGCTTTAAGTGGAAAGGTATCCTTGGGATGTCTGGGTGGCTCGGTTGGTTAGACGTTCGCCTTTGGCTCAGGTCATGATCTCAGAGTCCTGGGATCGAGCCCTGCACTGGACTCTCTGCTCGGCGGGGAGCCTGCTTCTCCCTCTGCTTCCCACTCCCCCTGCTTGTGCTCGCTCTCTCTATGGCAAAAAAAAAAAAAAAAAAAAGGAACGGTACCCTTTGTTTGGAATAGGAAGTATCAGTTTTGTAAAGCTGGCGATTCTCTTTGAATTTGCTTATAAATTCAATGTGCTAACAGTAAAATGTTATGGTAGGTAATAAAATGATTTGATGGTTCGTATGAAAATCCAAACATGGGAAAGACAGGAAAAATCTGAAAACGGGGAGTGGGGACCAACCCTATGAGATTTTAGAACACATTTGCTCTATGGTAACAATTAAAATAATACAGTACTAGAGAGTCAAGAAACAGATTCAAGAATGTGAAAGGATTTTTTGTTTAATAGGATGGCATTTCAATCAGAGTGGTAAAGATGGAGAGATGATAGCAGGTCTTCTGGCTGGTCATTTGTGGTTGGGATGGGGCAAGGTACATTCCTACCTCACTCATTATACTAAAATAAATTGCAGTTTAAGGAAGATTTAAATATAAATTATGAAACCACAGAGTCCTGGAAGTAGGTGTGGGTGAAATTAAGAGAATATTGGCGTGACAAGGGTTCTTCTGAACACCGCATAAAACCATGAAAGCAAAAGAGATAGACAAACCCATTACCTATAATTTAAAAATATTTCTGTATGGCAAGAAGGCGTAAATAAGCCACAAGGCAAACGGCAAATTGGTAAAAATATTTGCCACAAATGACAGAACATTTCCTCGTTAATAAAAGTACTTAGAAATTCTAATGGAGGAGCAAAAGAGAAAAATGGGCAAACGGTATAAACAGGCCCTTTCCAGAAAAAAGGAATCAATATCTGAAAAGATGCTCAACCTTATTCATAATTCCAGAAATGAAATCTAAATTAAAAGCGAATTTGCTCTTTATTTATTGCAGATGGTCTCTATTAAAACAGAAAGGGGAAACCGGGAAGCCGACACGTTATTGGTAGTATGATGTACATTGATTTGGTGGGGAATTGAGCAATATTCAACACACCCGGCAATTCTATTAGCAGGTATAATCTAGAAATCGCCTCAATTTTGTGCGCAGCTCGGTGGAGACTATGACATAGTCGCTGGGCCCATGACTTGCCTTCTTCATCTGTAAAATGGGAAGAATACAGCCCGGTTAGACCTAACATGACAGCTCCATTCCTAAGAAACCTTGTGTTCTCAAAACTTGTATTTGAGAAGCTTTTTTTTTTTTTCGTAAGGGGAGAAAAAAAGGGAATAACGCCAACACATTTAAAATTCACAATTAGTGATTTTCTCGTGGGCGAGGGGCATTTGTATAAATAGCTGTCGAGATCACTGTCGCGGCGCCTCAAATAACAATTTGGTTGATTAACACCGAAAAAATGAAATCTAAACAGCGCATCGTATCGCAGCAAAATCAGTGAGTTTCTAACAATCCAAATAAAGGACAGCCACCAACTTGGGCCAAAGGACAGGGGGAATGATTTCCAGGCCACCTACTCAAAGTAGGGTTCCTTGGCTCACGGTTTGTCCTGGGACGGGATCGGCCGAGCGGGTTGGTGTTGTCACGTGTGTCCCCATCACTAAATGCCGGCTCTGGATTCCATCTGCGCTAAGAGCATCTGTGCCGGAGGAGAATGTCCTCCATCGGAGGCGTGGGTGTCTCCATGCGCAGCACGAACGTGGCTTTGGGGTGCACTCCCGAAGGTCTAGGACGTGGTTCAGTGGCCAGGGTGTGGGAAGCACACAGTTAATGTTCTTATTCTCCTTATTCAGCGTCTCCACCCCGCCTTCTCTAGCTGTTCCTCATGGACCAGACCACGCCAGTCCCCTGCTGATGTTTTCCAGTTTGGAAACTACCTTTGAGGAATTTGCAGTCTGGAGGGAGGTGGGCATGCGCATCACTTACCTCCCCCCCCATGCATTACATATTGGAAAGCAAATGAGTGGTGGGGGAAGAGAAAGGGGGAGTTAGTTCTGCTTTGGGGGTGGGGGTCACGTCCGACAGTCATGGAAAGATGATGTTCGGGGCAGAGAAGCAGGAAATGACCTGAGATCCCTTCACAGGGAGCCCAGGCCTGCAGTGTCTGTTCTGACTTTCAGGGCTCCCAGGGGAGGGGCACACAGGGAAAGACACCGGTGCTGGTAAAACAAGTGAGAGAACGTAATTCAGAGACCTGGCGCATGGAAGGTGTGTGGAGAAACCAGTCCCTGGGGTCAAAGGCCCCCTTCTGGGGCCTGCCTTTTCCTGGTGCATAGAATGAATTAAACTGAGTCCCCGAGGTAGTGGCTGAGATTTCTGTCTCCCGTGAATCTGGCTTGGTTTTCAGCTTCATTGGATTTTAATCAAAGGCCATTCTGAGAAGTGGTTATGACCCTGGGGGAACCAGCTGACAAGTGAAATGGCCAGAGGGAGGGGGCAGGGCAGCCCCCCTGAGGACGCAGGAGACCAGCTTAGTTATAACCACTCAGACAGGCCGCCTGCTGCTCAGGAATGTCTAGTCCTGCCCAGCCTGGGGGCCCCCCATGGCTTTGCACCGGGCCCTGGGAGCTGCAAGGAGCTGTTGTCTGCTGACCCTGCCTCCCTCCCTGGAGTTTGGCCTGGGGGGCGCTCCCCCGGTGCTGGAACTCTTATCTGGACGCACCCTGCGTCTGCTCACCTTGGAAAATCAGATTCTCTTATCTTCTGAGACCCCACCAAAGGGGCTGTCCCATGCACTCCCGAGTCAATGAGGAGATCAGAGTTCCTGTGGAGCACCCCGTCCGGGCAGACACCAGTCCTAATAACCCGGCCATTTCCTGGGAGCCTGCCCTGTGCCAGGCACATTCCCACTGAAGATTGTAATGCCCATTTTAAAGATGGGGAAATAGAATCAGAGAGTTGAAGTGGCTTGCTAGTGAAGCTGTATGCTGAAAAAGTAATTTAATCTCTAAATAGTCAGATTGTATTTCTAAAAGAGAAGGACTTTTACAAAACAAACAGCATTATCCCACCTCAACAGAATTACAAGAATTCTTTAATATATCAAATGTCTACTGTGTCCACATTCCCCCACCTGTTGCTAGTTCGGGGTTCGAAATGGGACCATACATTGTGATAGGCTGATGCGTTGCTTCACTTTATTTCCACCTGACTCCAGCTCTTTTCCCTCTTTGCAATATTTTGTTGATGTAACCAGGTAATTAGTTCCGTGAAATTTCCCATAGTCAAAATTTTACTGATCTGAAGCAGAAATTTGAACCCAAATGTGTTTCCAGAATGTATGGGCTTTTCAGGACAACAACTTTACCCTTTATAGTATCTTTTCTCCATAGCAGCCAGTCATTCTCAAAATGCAATCGACCATAATATTCATCTGCTTGAAATCCACCATCTCAGGGCAAAATCCAAGGTCCCTTGGAGCTGAGGCCCCATAGGACCTGGCACTGGGCCACTTCTCTGATCTTGAAAATTCCTCCCAATTATTTTGGTTTGGCCATGCTGGCTCTCTGCCTGTGCTTAGAACGCTCAGAGCACAAGGCAGAGTTAGGCTTCCCCTTGGCTCATCCAGGCTACAGGTCCCACCTGGACCCTCGCACTGGTACATGGAGCTCCCACAACCTGCTTACTGCCCCGCTGGGGACGGGGTGGGTTCCTCCCCACCTCACCCTCCAGGGGCTTGCATTGGTGAACCGAAGCAACATCAGGAGGCCGGAGAGGGAACCCAGGGTCCGGGAAACTTGCCCACCCCGAGGGCCCCTTCTTCCTCCCTCAGTGGGCAGAACCCTGCCGTCCCAGCCAGTCCAGACTGGGCAGAGTTTGGGGTTGAGCTCCCTCTCCAGGATGTCTGCTTCCTGGGTGCCTCCCAGTTGGTACTTTGCTCTGAAAATTACTCACTCAGCTCAGTCTGTAGGGTTTGGCATGAGAGGTGCCCCCCGGCCACATACACACTTGACCTTTATTTCAATCTACAGATTCCCTTTCCCCATCTCTCTTTCCCTTCATTGCATCTGGTGGGTGAAACCAGGTAATTAGTCCCGTCCAATTTCCCATAGCCTGGATTTTGCTGATCTGAAGCAGAAATTTGAGCTCAGATGAAGTTCCCCCCTTACTCGGGTGGGGGGGTTCCAGCTGCCACACCCAGCTCTCAGAGGTCCCCACCCTTCGTGAGGATAAGCTCCCACTTAGAGGCCGTGTAGGGTGATGGGTGCTACAATATGGGGACGGGCAGACAGGATGCTTTGGGAGTGTAGGACCGGGGTTAGGGAAGACTTCCTGGAGGAAGGGCACCTAGGATGAGCTTTGGTGGGTGATTAAGGTTTGACTGGCTCTATCGGTTTGCCAGGGCGGCCGTAACGAGCGCCTCAGAGGGGTCACTTCAACACCACCACTTTACTGTGTCAGAACTCTGGAAGCCAGAAGCCCCAAATCAAGGTGTCAGCAGGGTTGGTCCTTTCTGGGGCTGTGAGGGAGAGTCTGCCTGATGCCTCTCCCCTCTGCTGGTGGTTTGCCGGCAGTCTTTGGAGTTCCTTCTAGAAGCATCACCTTAATCCCTACCTTTGTCCTCACATGGCGTTCTCCTGTTTGTGTGTCTGTCTCCATGTTTTTCCTTTTATAAGGACACCGGTCATATAGGATTAGGGCCACCTCGATGACCTCGTGTAGACTCCATCACCTCTGTGAGATTCCGTCTCCAAATAAGGTCACATTCACAAGTGCTGAGGGGCAGGACTTCATCGCATGAGTTTCGAGGGGACATAAATCAAATCGTAACATCAGGTGACCGCAGGTGCTGTGGGGTGAGGGTGAGGGGAGAGGGGAGGGGTTCCAGGTGCCGGGATGGGTATATGTGCAAAGTCCGGAGGCAAGAGAGGAAGCATGGGTTCAAGGAAGCGAAGTGGTTGGGTCTGGCTGGGTGGGATTGGGGCCAGATGGGGGCGCTGGAGGTGAGGCTGCCAAGGTTGGCCGGGATCAGATCTGGGAGAATTTCAAAGACTTGGGGAGGAGTCCGCAGCTCGTCCTGGGAGTCCTGAAGAATTTTACACAGGGTGTGACAAGGACAGAACTCTCTGGCTGCGGGTCTGGGGGCCTGAGGTGGCAGGGAGGCCGTGGTGAGGGACACGAGCAGATGGATTTCAGAGAGGGAGGTTCGGGGGGGGCTTTCCAATGGGTTGGCTGGGGAGGCGTGAGGACAAGGAAAGCTCCAGGATGCTGTCCTGGTTTCTGTTTCATCTGGGTGCTGGGGGGCCCCATCAGTGGTTGAGGCCTCAGGAAGAACGTGACACAATGGTCCCCAGGCTCAGATCCCTTTCGTGGTGACAGACAGCAGAGAGCCAGTTACTGCCTGGGAGCCGGGGAGCTGGTTCTGGGACAGCTGGGAAGGACGGAGGCTAAGGCTATGGAGGGCAGGGACGGAGTGCCTCCCTGCACTTTGGCCTGCCTGTTCTCAGTGCTAAAAGGAGGGAAGGTGTGGCCCGAAAGGCTCACTTGACAATGGATCCTAAGTGGCTCTCGTCCCCTGTCTTTTACGGCATGCTGTCCCCGGAACGAAGCCCACACTTGCAGCCTGGCCTGCGGGCTCCTCCGGGCTCTGCTCCGAGATCTTGCCAGCTTCCCGCTCTCCTGTCCGTGCTCACCTTCTGATGAGCAGAAGCACTCACTGTCCCACCTCCACCCTGGGTAGCTTCGCTGCTCCCTCTCTTCCGAATGGTCTCTCAGCATTTCTGTGATGCTCTCCTCTCCTTCTGGCCCCTCTTCCATAGCCTTTATCTCTCCTAATTATATTATGAGCTTCTTTTTTTTTTGTAAGATTTTATTTGTTTATTTGAGAGAGAGAGAGAGAGAGAGAGCACAAGCAGGGGGAGCATCAGGCAGAGGGAGAGGGAGAAGCAGGCTCCCCGCTGAGCAGGGAGCCCCAAGCGGGACTCGATCCTAGGACCCTGGGATCATGACCTGAGCCGAAGGCAGCTGCCTAACTGCCCAGGTGCCCCTATATTATGAGCTTCTTGATGTCAGGCAAAAACATCGGACTCATCTATGTAATCCCAGTGCCTGAACATAATAAGGAAGAAAGAAATGAACATTTACTGACACCCATTAAATACCAGTCAGTACATCACAGGCTTTAAGAGTAAATTCACAGTTAATCCTTACTGCCTTTCAGGGTTGGTCTTTGAAGTCACCCTACAGGCGAGAACACAGGTTCGGAGAGAGGGAAGTGCCTTGATCAAGCAACTTGGTAAACTTGGCAGGGCTCTAAAGTATGTGCCCTTTCTACTCCAGCAGCTGGGTATGTGCTTGTTGAATGAATGAATGAATGAATGAATGAATGAATGAATGAATGAATGAAAAGTTGGAGGGACAGCCTCTCTCATTTTGGAACTGGAAAGAAGACAAGGAAGGAGGGTAGAAACTCTATCCAGTAAAGGGAGGAGGTGATGAGCTAGAAGGTCTGCCCACACTCTGTAACCGCAGCCTTTGGGAGAGTGTCTGGAGAAGCAGGAGGGCCCTGGGCTTCGCTATTGGGTGACCTTGGACAAGCCACTCCCCTGGGGGAAAGAGAAGGCTGCACTATCCCCCGTCTGTGGACCTTCTCTGATGGTCCCCATGGACTCCCACGGTGTCTGGCCATCTGCTGGCCTCCCGAGGGCTCAGAGCAGAGGGCAGAGAGTGGCTTGGGGAAGTGGCCCTCACTCTTTCCCAGGGCCCAGATCACCTCAGCAGTTGACTTGCTCAGAGCTGGCGAGACCTTTTTGTTCCAATCAGGGGTGGCACATGGTTGTGCAGTCGTTTCAAAAGGAGCTCTGCTCTCCAATCTGCCTGGCTTCTGCTGAGCTAAGGGGTATTGCTATTTGTTCTGTGGCGAGAACAAAGGTGGGAGGGAGCACAAGGTATTAGATTCAATTATAAACCGAGGCTCTTAGAGTCCATTCTCAGATGTGGAAATGCTGAATCCTTCCACCTGACTCCCCCGCCTTTCAAGCCGCAAAGATGTCCAGGCTCCCAGAGGCTCCCTGGGTCAGCCCCAGCTACCTTTTCCATGCACGCTGCGCCCTTCTCAAAGAGTGAATTAGCCCACGAGCAGGTGATTTTTGCCTGTAATATCTCCATTCTCCTTTCCCATAAAAATCAGAGTGTTCTCATTCACTCTCTTTCTTTTTTTAACTCAAACGTGTTGGTGATAGCATCTCTGAGGCGCTGGGGCCCCAGCTTCCTGGGAGAAAAAGGGACCTCAGTTTATATCTTTACTTCTGTTTTGGATTCCACAAGCAACTTCACTGTGCTAAGCTGGCCTTGAACATGGGAAACAAATCAACTCACCGAATTCTGTTCGTTAATATTTTGCTGAGAATTTCCACCTCTGGGTTCATGAGAGAAATTAGTCTGTAATTTTCTTCTAATTTATTTTTCAGGTTTTGGTATCGAGATAATGCTGGCTTTATAAAATAAAATGAGTTGAGAAGAGTTTATATTCTCAGGAAGAGTTTGTGTAAAATGGCATTATTCCTTAAGTACCAGGTGGAATTCATTAGTGAAGCCTCTTAGGCAGCCTTGGAGTTTTTCTTTGTGGGAAGGTTTCCATGATGAATTCATTTTTTGTGTGTGTTCTTAGCTCTTAGACGGTAGTCAGATTATTTGTTCTGTTGTGTCAATTTTAGTAGACTGTGTTTTCCTAGGATTTGTCCATTTCAATTATATTTTCAACTTATTGGCAAAAAGTTGCTGTTAATATCTTCTTATATTTTGAGTCTCTATAGGACCCTGCAGTGATGTTCCCCTTGTCATTACAGATATTGAGTATTGATTATTAGCACACTCTCTTATTCCTCGATTGGTTATGCCAAGGGCTTATCAATACTATTAGTATTGGAAGAATTAACTTTTGGCTTTGTTCATCAACTCTATGGTACTCTATTTTCTCTTTCATTGGTTTCTGGCCACTATTTCCTTTCTCCTACTTCCTTCTGTTTTATTTTGCTGTCTTTTCTAACTTCTTGAGATGGAAGCTTAGATCTTTGATTTTCAGCCTTCTTCTTTCCTTGTATATGCGATCGAGGCTAGTGTTTTGCCTCTGCACACAGTTTTAGCTGCAGCCCTTTCAGTTTTGAAATGTCGTATTTTCATTATCATTCAGTTGAAAGTACTTTCTAACTTCCAGTGATTTCTTCTTTGACACAAGAGTTATTTAAAACATACATTTTTGGGGGCACCTGGGTGGCTCAGTCAGTTAAGCATCTGCCTTTGGCTCGGGTCATGATCCCGGGATCTTGGGATCGAGCCCTGCATCGGGCTACCTGCTCAGTGGGGAGTCTGCTTCTCCCTCTGCCTGATGCTCCCACTGCTTGTGCTCTCTCTCTCTGTCAAATAAATAAATCAAATCTTATAAAAAAAACATTTTTTTTTTTTTTACTTCAAAAGGTAGAGATTTTCTAGCAATCTTTTTGTTTTGGTATTAATTTGTAGCTCACTTTCACTTTTTTCCTGCAGGATTTCAATTCTTGAAATTTGTTGTGATTTGCATTTGCCCAGCATATAGTTAATTCTGGTAAATCAAAGAACCAACCTCCGGCTTCGTTGATGAACTCCCTTGTGCTTTGCTCACTTTTGCTATCTGCTTCTCCCTTTATCTTGATCTCATGTCACTTAATTCTCACAGCGACTCTTCCAGGGTCCTTTGAAAGCCTCATTTTTCAGGTAAAGGTACTAAAGAATCATAGTATGTTGGTTAAGGGCAGGGTTTGAATCACGACTCTACCGCTTATTGGCTGTTTCACCTCGAGAAAGCTGCTTAGCCTTTATGTGTCTTCATTTCCTCATTTGTAAAATGGGGAGCATTATGCCATCCTCCGTATAGGGTGGAAGTGAATAAATGAACTAAAACTTGTAAAGTGCTTAGAAGGGTGCCTGTCATATAGCAAGTGCTACAAACATGTTCATTAAAGAAAATTAAGGGTCAGAGGGGGAGATTTCCTGACTAAATTGACACAGCTAATGCCACACAGAATGTTAGTGGAAAAATTAGAAGTACCCAGGTCTGTGTGACCCTAGATGTACTTCTGTCATTGTATCATGCTGCCTCCCAAACTTGACCCCAAATCAATGACTGTTTCAGGGGTGGCAAGTAGGTATCTTTACATTTGTCATTGAGAATGGCCTTGGGTTGAAGTAGGATCTTGAGCTCAGTGTAAGCATATGCTGTGATTGATGGCACGGGGGCACCAGTGACAGGTGTGTACCATCCATGGTCTAAGCCAAGGGCCACCTCTTCCTGGAGATATTTTTAATTACTTATCACACAGTGAGCTGTCCATTCTTTGAAGGTTTTTGAGTCTTGACATCACCATGAAACCTGGAGTTTGACTCCAAACTCCTAAGAGTTTGACTTCATGGGGCATAGCTCCTGAGGATTTCTGTGCAGGTGGGAAGACTTGGAGCAAAGCTGGAGCTCTTGTCTTATGACTACCTGTGCCTGCTACGGGGACATTATTATTGTATTCCTCTGACCTGACAAGCTCTGCATGCATAGAATTCCTCATTGGCTGAACACATGTGGTTTCTTTCTTTACAACAACTTAAAGGCAAAGACAATTCCTTGTTCTTCTCTGTGCCTGTATAGGTCTTAGTATCTATCTGGCCCCCCAATAGAAGCTTAACAAATTTTGTTGAATTGACTTGATTCTTATTTTGATGGATGTAATATGTGAAGATGTTGTCCCAAAATATCCAAGTGAGCTTATCTGAAGTCAGGACAAAACTGGTGTCTCCATGTTAAGACTCAGGAGACAATAGCTATGCCTCAGACTTGATTTCATGGGAGGGAAGAGAGAAGGTAGCATTTGATTAGCAATTTCTTTTATTTTTTAACAGATAACTATTTTTTAAGATTTTATTTATTTGAGAGAGAGTGAGAGAGCAAGAGAGCACAAGCAGGGGGAGTGGCAGAGGGAGAGGGGGAGAGAGAGGAACAAGCAGACTCTCCGCTGAGCAGGGAGCCCAACAAGGGGCTCGATCCCAGGACCCTGGGATCATGACCTGAGCCAAAGGCAGATGCTTAACTGACTGAGCCACCCAGGTGTCCCTAATTTAGCAATTTCTATGGCGGCAGGAATTTAGCAAAAAGCTTTAGATACTATATATAGTATCTCCTTTAACTCTCAGAAATCCTCCACTGCCATTTTACAAGGGAATTATCTGAGACTCGGAGAGGTTGAATGACCTGTTTGACGTTATACAGCCAGTAAGAAGCAGGCCTGGGATTTAACCCCAGGTCAACATGACTGCAGAACCGATGGGCTTTCCATTAGACCATTCTGCTTCAGGTTGTGGATCCATCCACCCATCTATCTGTCTGTCTGTTCATCCATCCATCCACTCATGAAACAAGTATTTTTTGAGTACCTACCATGTACCCAGTAGGCAAGCTCCATGCCCTCATGGGGTGATACAGATAAAAGACAAACAAAGAAACAAATAAATAAGCTGCATATCACCTGGTGAATTGATGTCACCAAGGTCTCGGGAAATGCAGCACTGAGAGGCGGTTGAGCCCGAGTCAGGAGACCCGGGTGTTAGTCCCGCTCTGCACTGACTCACGGGCTGACCTTGGACAAAACACCTCACCTCTTGGGTCTCTGTTTCTCATTAGTGAAACAACACTTTGGACTAAAAATATGACCTTGAGAGTCCCCGCTGTCCCAGGATTTTATAATTCCAAGTCCTTTAAAAGTTCTGTTCTTTCATTTCTTTCTTCATAAATAACACTGTATGAAATTGCTACAAAAAGCCCCAAACAGGTGCCCAAGGAGCCACAGAAGCAGATACCTGGTGTCTGAAATTCAAGGACTTTGTCACTTTGAGTCTGGAGACAATTTACCTGGATTCTGACCTATTTCCATTTGCTTCAGTGGAAGTACGTTTCTCAGTCCCAAGCAGTGTGCATGCGTGTGGGGAGCCCAGAGCTACTTCCTGGGAACGAGGTGGGGATTATTTATCAAATCAAGCCCCGCTGTGGAAGCAGACTCTGTGTTTACACCATTCATGCATTCAGCAAATATTGTTCCTATCACAGACAAGGACAAAAGTAAACTTCACCCTGAAAGGTCTGCATTACCACGGGTTTTCAATTCCGGAGACTCTCAAAAGCCTCCCAATACCCCTTTCTCCATATTCATGCTTCTCAACTTGGACCTAAGATTTACCACTGTTGACCATCTCTCTTCTTTTTAAAAGAAAAAACATTCAGATTGCAGAAGGAATGCATTCCCAATGCTGAAAATACAGCCAAGAATAAATAAGAAAAACAACAACCCATAATCCCACCACCCACAGATAAACACCATTAACATTTTATCGTATTTCCTTCCAGTCTTTTTATGCTTTTCAAAGTAGCTGAAATCATACTTTATAACCTTTTTCTATCTTGCTCTTTTACTTAATGTTATATCATTAAGCATTTTTTCCATGTCGTTAAGAACACTCCATAAGCATCATTTGTAATGGTGACACGATATTCCATCTCATGGAGGCAGTTCAATTTATTTAGCCATTCCCCCAAACCCAACATTTAAGCTTTTTTACCCATAATATTTTACGTTTATGAATGATACTGTGATGACTATATTTTATACATAAATCTTTGTCCACGTGTCAGATTATTTTTCCAGGACAGATACCCAGATCTAAAACTTACTAGTCAATTGGCTTTCCAGAAATATCATACTCCATTTTTTACTCTTTTCAGGAGTCTGTGAGGATGTTCAATGCCCCACCTCCCTTCACCAGCATAGACTATTATCATTAGAAAGAAACTTTGCTAATTGGAGAGGTGACAAGAGTATCCATTTATCTTGGTTTGTATCTCTTTCGTTAGTAGCATGGGCAAATAAATAGTATAATGTTTCTTAGCTACTTACATTGACAGTTTCTGGAATTGTCTGCTTATGTTTGCTCATCCCTTCTTTCTAGGTGCTCTTTTCTCTTTGGACTTTTGTCCACAGACGTGTGTTCCCCAAATGAACAACAAACAAGAAGAACTCAAGAGCAAACAAGCCTTAAATTGAATCACAGCGTACTCTGTTGTTCCCTGTAGAAAAGATGTTTTGGCAATCTGCTGTGTAATGAACTACTCCAAAACTTAGTGATTTGAAGCAACCATGTTATTTTGTGCATGATTTTTGGGTCAGCAATTTGGGAAAGGCTCAATTGGGCAGTTAGGCTTTGCACCACATGGCATCTGCTGGTGCCTGGGTGGGGATGAAGGGAAGACTGGGCTCAGCTGGGACCATTGATAATCAACAGCTACATGTGTCCTCTCTAGCGTGGTGGCTTCAGGGAAGTTAGGCTTCTTTCAAGGAACTCCAGAGTTCCCAGAGAGAGTGAGCTCAGATACAAGAATTAGAAATTGCTAGTTTCTTAAAGCCAGGGCTTGAAAACTGGTACAGCACCACTTCTGTTGTATTCTGTTGGTCAAAGTGGCCACAGAGTGTGCCCAGATACAAGGAGAGGGCATATAGGTCACTTCTTCATTAGAGGAGGGTCAGGAATTAACAGCCATCTTTCCTCTGGTACCAAAGAGTACCTCGATATTCCACGATTAAGTTAGCATGGATTCAGAGGGTGGAAGAAGGCAGGGAATAAATGAATGAATAACTAGACATTGAGAAGCTAGACAATTTGCAGAAAGTCACACAGCAGATCCTAGGCAAGCCCAGACTTTCCTTAAGGATTATTATTGCTCCTATTTAGCTCCAGAAACATTTCCTTCTTCCAGGGAAGGGTCTTTTCTTCCCAATATGTGTGGAAACCAGTGCTACATGGAATGATGTGAAGGTTCCAGAATGGAGTCACATAGCAATCATCCCTCTCCGCTCATATCCCCTGAAATGACGATGTTGTCAGAGGGCGGGAATGGGGGAAGTGAATTAAAATATCTCGGTCTCAGAGTCAACAACATTGGGTAGTAGATTACATATGCTAATATGCATAATTTTCAAATCCTTATCTTTCTTTCACAGACAAGTGACCTGGAGTTATTAGCAGAGCTTATAAGGTTAAGTATTAGAGGCTGAGATTATGTGACACAACATACTACTCTTCTCCTGAGAATTTAGCCATTTTCCCAACACAGAGAGCTAGGCCCAATAAGTACCTGGGTGAGGATTGCCTTGGATTTAGTAATATGACAGAAATGATTTCTTTGTGTCGTTTTAGTGACTTACTTTACACCAACAAATGTCATTATACAACCTAACACCTACCATCAATTCCCCAGCATGATCAGAATAGGAAACTTCTCATCCATCCACCCATCCTTCCATCCATCCATCCTTCCTTCCATCCATCCATCCATCCATGCATGCATCCATCCTTCCTTCCTTCCATGCATGCATGCATGCATGCATCCATCTTTCCTTCTATCCTTCCATCCTTCCATCCATGCATCCATCCATCCATGCATCCATCCATCCATGCATCCATGCATGCATCGAACAAACATCTACTGGGCACATTCCATATTTCTGAAATTGTGTGGAGATACAGTAGTGAGCTAGAGAGACATTATCTCTGTGCTCATGGAATTGCCTACAATGTAGCTGCAGGAAGAAAGCTGGTAGGGAAGATAGATTTATTGAGTGCCAACTGTGTGGCCTGGGTGGTGCACATTATCTACTTTTGTCCTCACACTTGAGACCCGGGGATTAATACCTACCCTTTAGAGGGAAGGAAGCTGAGACTCAGAGAGAGAAGCAATTGCTGAAGCTCATGCAGCTGGTCAGTGGTAGAGCTGGGTTGGGAACCTTGGTCTGTCTGACTCAGAGCCAATGCCACAGGAGTGACAGGAAAGGGACAGCTACGGCTATGAACGCCTTTGTGTTCTCTCACTGCCTCAAACCTAGAGCTACAAGGGAAATCAGTTGGAAAAACTTACATTCATAGGTGTCTTCTGAAGGCAGTGTGGAGCGGGGCAGACAGAGCATCCTGGTTTGGGACCCAGGAGACCTGAGGTTCTCACTCTGGCATCATGGGACCATGGCAAGTCCATTTAGGTTTAGGCATGTGTGACAATGATGAAGTGCAATACTGGATCTGGGGGGTCAGAGTGGGTGCCCAGGCTGGGGGTAAGTGGGTGTTGGGAGCAAGAGCAGATTCCTGTCTCGGACCTTTGGTCTGATTCCATTAGACTCTACCAGTGCATGGCAGGGGCGTGGGGCAGGCTGGTCTAGTCCTCTGAGCTGGAAGGGGTTGGCCACAGCCAGGTGGGATGTCAGGGTCACAGCCATGCAGGCCAGACCCCCATGGAAGGAGGTGGGAACAGGAATGGTCACTGGGCAGAGAGATGCTCAGACTGGTGTATGAATCAGTCCATCTGACCATTAGCTGCTCCGTGGCAACTGCACGTGTTCAATATACTCTGATAAACAGAGACGGAGTCTTTTTTTTTTTTTTTTAAGATTTTTATTTATTTATGTGACAGACAGCCAGAGAGAGAGGGAACACAAGCAGGGGAAGTGGGAGAGGAAGAAGCAGACTCCCAGCGGAGGAGCCCAATGTGGGACTCCATCCCGTAACGCCGGGATCACGCCCTGAGCCGAAGGCAGAGAGAGGCTTAACGACTGCGCTACCCAGGCGCCCCGAGACGGAGTCTTTGATGCTTACAGAGGAAGAGGAGACCTGGATTTAAAAATCATGTGACGAGGGGCGCCTGGGTAGCGCAGTCGTTAAGCGTCTGCCTTCGGCTCAGGGTGTGATCCCGGTGTTCCGGGATCGAGTCCCACATCGGGCTCCTCCGCTGGGAGCCTGCTTCTTCCTCTCCCACTCGCCCTGCTTGTGTTCCCTCTCTCGCTGGCTGTCCCTATGTCAAATAAATAAATAAAATCTTAAAAAAAAAATCATGTGACGAAACCAGCCCGATACACTTCAGCTTGAAGGAAAGCCACAAGATTCTCTGAGACCATAAAGCAGGGGGTGGGACTCTCTAGTTTGGGGACTGGAGAAGGGCTCAGGTCAGACTTAGGTTTGAAATGCAGTTTCCCCTCCTCTCCCTCCAACTCTCTGGCTTCATCCTTTGTCTTGAATGAGGCTCGCATGTTGCCATGAGGTGTCTGGTGTGGGTTTTCCTTGCTTCTTCTCTTCGCTCCTCTCAGCCCTTTTAATTAGAATTCTTTCACCTTTTATTAAACTGCAGGACATTTATCTTCATTAACTCTCTCAAATATTGTTTTCATTTCCATTTTCATTTCTCTCTTTCTGGATCTCCTATCTAGCACTTCTACCTCCATCTCGATTAGTTTTCCTCCCTCCCCCAACCCTCCACCAACCCTCCCTCCTTCTCTCCTTCCCCCCCTCCCTCCTCTCCCTTCCCTCCCTCCCTCCCTCCTCTCCCTTCCCTCCCTCCTTCCCTTCCCTCCCTCCCTCCCTTCTTCCTTCCTTCCTTCCTTCCTTCCTTCCTTCCTTCCTTCCTTCCGCCTTCCATCCTTTCTTGAAATATAATGGCCATACAACATTGTGCAAGTGTAAGGTGTACAATGTATTGCTTTGATAATTTATATGTCACAATATGGTTTTACCACCTAAATGTTGGCTAACGTCTCCATCATGTCACATAGTTATTTCTTATTTGTGGTGGGACCAATTAAGATCTGGTCTCTTAGCAAGTCGAAGTGTGTAATACAGTATTGTTGACTATAATCACTGCCGTGCATTGTCTTTCCAGAACTTATTTATCTCCTAGTTGCGAGTTTGTGTCCTTAAACAGCTCCCCACTTTGATTAGCTTTTCTTTTAATTAATTAATTAGTTAATTCTTTTTCCTCCAGGGAGATTTTCTCCATCTCTTTTCCCATTGACTCATTCATTCTTCTGTTATTTACCCCTATACTCTGTTAGTTATATAAGTGATTCTATTTTCTGTATGCAATATTTCTACAGGGTCCTTTTATTTTTGTTCTTTTCTTCCTGTTTCTGTTCTTCCTAGTCTTATATTTCCTTACCCTCTTTTATATGTTGACTAGGCTAATTTTAAATTCTTATCCCTTCTGGTCTAATGTTTTTGCTTCTTTATGGCATTTGTATTCTAGAATGCTGTTGGTTTTTTTTTTTCCTTTTGGTACAGCTGTGCTTCTCGAATGTCTTGTCTTATTTGTCTGTGAACTTATTTTTCCCCAGGGATGTGGGCTACTGTCTGGCCACATGTATGTGGGAAGGCCAGCTCTGGGCCCAACGGACTCGGAGCAGGGTGAGGAAGTGGACAGGCCACAACATCGTAAACCATAGCCAGTTACCCTCACTGCACCATGTAGGTCCTCAGGTCACCCCCCTCTGGAGAGAAAAGCAGCATTTAAGGGAGCGTATGATGCCTTGCCTCTCTAGATCCTTCAGTGCTTGTCTGGTGGGGAGGGAACCAGTGTGGTGTGAACTTGGCTTTTTAATTTGTCATCCTGCCCAGCCTCACCTCTATTCACCCCAAAGTTCTTGCAGTTTCCTAAACATACCTCATCCTTTCCCACTTTTCTGCCCTTGATCAAACTTTTTCTGGCAAACATCTACTTACGCTTTGCAGCTCAGCTCAAGTGCCCCTCTCCCTCCACATCAAGTCTCCTCTGACCTTCCTGATAATAATCCTAGAAACTGATGTGTCTTGAGCTCTTGCTCTGGGCTAGGTCTTTTGCTAAATACTTTTCATGCATTTCCTATTTATTTCCTACCACAATCCTGACACAGAGAGGTTAAGTGGCTTGCAGAAGGTGTCTCAGCAAGTTAGTGGTGGTAAAGAGATTCAATCAGGCATTGCATGCCAGAGTCCATCAGATCACCTGAGCACTTGATCTGCTGCCCCCTGCTTTTCCAGCTCTCTATCCTGACGGTACCCCTTTGGGTTGTTTGTCATTTGTTTCTGTCACTGTCTGTAGCTGGGGCTGAGTGTCTCTCTTTCTCTTCACAGCCCAGCATTAAGTCCTGGCTTGGAGAAGGTGAAGGAATGGATGGTGTGGTCTGCATGTTCCACCCCTGCCAGATGCTTTTGGAGGATCAGCACTGAGCAGAGTGCTTTACACATGGTAGGAACCAACCAACCAATCAGCCAACTAACCAACCTAACCAATCAACCAAAAAACCAACCAATAAGCCAACCAACCAACCAACCAACCAACCAACCAACCAACCAATTAGCCAACCAACCAATTAACCAACCAACCAACCAACCAACCAACCAACCAACCAACCAACCAACCAATTAGCCAACCAACGAACCAACCAACCAACCAACCAACGAACCAACCAACCAGCTACATAACCTTCCCCAGGAGAAAACTGAGGAGAGTGTCACTTCCTTGCTAGAGTTTATTTGTTGTGCTTGAACATTAGTTAATTCGACAAACATTTATTCACTACCTACTATGAGCCGTGTCTGTTTGACTTTGCCTTGCAGACTTCTGACAAGAGTTTTACCTCTGTTTTGTGCTACTACCCCCTGGGCAAACAGGTATTATATGGCCTGAGGGGCAAACACGTGTCAGGTGTTTGACAAGGGATGATGTAGGAGTCTGGGAAAGAAGCTCTCAGACCATCTATCTTTGATTCAGAAACAAGGGAAACAAAAACTCTGGATTCTCCAACTTTATGAACAAAAGATGAGCTATTCATGAGCAAATAGCAGAACTAAGTAAGCATAATACAAAATTAATAAGACAGAGCTTTTAGAGCAAAGTAAAGGAATTAATAATAAACTACTGTTTACTACTGAGAATTCAACTCCCTCCCCCCTCAAAAAAAACAAAAAAACCCCTATTTGATGACCATACCATGTCAGTTTGATATAGCTTGGGAATTGGCTGTGTTGCAAGAACCAGATTCTCTTTACTTTATCCTGCCTTCATGTCTACTGATATTTTTTAATACATTTTTGGCTCAAGATGGAGGCATATCCTTAAATAAAACATGGTCTGTTTCATCGAGGGATCAAGATTTTCTTTGTCCCCTTGCCCCATCCTATTTATTTTCATAGCCTTGTTACCCCTGCCTCACACTGACCTATTGCTCTTAATTGGCAAGCCTGAGCAGAAAGCAATGGTGGCCACTGTTGGTTGTCCATCCAATTATTCTCTTTTCTTTCTTGCTGATCGAATCCTTATTTTGGTTAAGGGCAACATGCCCAACCTCTGGGAATAAATCAGGATCGGCCACCACAATGGTGGCGATACTACTATTCTTCTTGGCAAAGGTCATTAGTATGAGATGTGAGGGAAGTCTGTTGGGGAAGTTCAGGAAAGAGTTTCCTGTCTGGAGAGAGAGATGGAGGAGGAGAAAGCCCTTTCCCCACTCCAGCCTTCCTTTCCAGTGCTGGCTTCTGTCCTGTGAGGAATGGGAGCTACTTTAGCCTTCTTAAGACCTTGACCAGAAGGCCCCACGGACCCCAGAGAGGCTGAACGAATGCTCAGAGGCCACTGAGCTGCTGAGTAAGCCAATCCTGGGCAAAGATCCAGGCTTCCTGTCACGTGAGATGTTTCCATACCTTTATTACTCAAGGACTTGCTTATTGGCTTGTTCTGTTATCTGTTACTTGCAGCTCAAAGCATGCCCACTGGTACAAGTGATACAAGGACCACACCCTGATTTCTCCTGCCACATGTGTATGCGCACACACACATATCACATTCTTCCTTTTAACCCTCTACAGTATCTTGTTAGAACCAAAGACATTATTGCCTCTGTTAACAGAGTGAGAAACAGGCTCAGAGACTGATGTCTTTTACCACATGGAATTATGGGGCCATATGCTCTGGGTTGCTGAGCCCCTCTCAGTAGCATGGCAAATAGAAAATAATCTGACTTGTGCCTACCTGCAAGCTATGACACTGTTCTCTCAGGAGACCTTGGTTTTGCACAGAAGTCTTAGAAGTTGTGATGGTTAATTTTATGTGTCAACATGATGGAGCCATGGGCTGCCCAGGTATTTGGCCAAATATTATCTCAGTGTTTCTGTTAGGGTCTTTTTGGATGAGTTTGCCATTTAAATCAATAGATTGCATAAAACAGATGGTGCTCTCTTATGTAAGTGGGTCTTGTTCAATCAGTTGAAGATCTGAATAGAACAAACAATTGCACCTCTTGTGAGTAAGAAGGAATTCCTCCTGCCTGATTGCCTTCAAGCGGGGACATTGGTGGTTTTTTCTGCCTTCAGACTCAAACGTATGTTTATAGGCTCTTCCTGGTTCCATAGGCCACTGGTTCTCCTGGGTCTGCAACTTACAGCTGGCAGGTCTTGGGACTTGTCAGTCCCTACAATCCCGTGAGCCAATTTCTTACAATAAATCTCTTTCTCTCTCTCTCACTCTCTCTTTCTCTATATATATCTTATTGGTTCTGCTTCTCTGGAGAACCCTGCCTAATCCAGGAATCACCCAACTCTGAATGAAGCAAGCAGGGTTTCCTTCTCAACACAGTAAGGGAAGGAATCGAACCCTTTCCATGTGGCCACTCTGTGCCAAGCACTGACTGGGTGCTTTTCACACAGTATCTCATGTAATCTTCCAACAGCCTTGAGAAGGGGATCCTGCAGCTGCTTCTCATCATTGGAGGCAACTGAGACCCACAGCAGAGCAGCAGCTTGCTCATGGCTACACAGATGGTAAAGACAGAGCTGGGATTTGTGGGTTTTCTATTAAATCAAACTGTCTGGGAGATGCTGGAGGCATTTGTGGGAATGTACCTTTCTTTACTTGTTTCCTCATTTGTCCTCAAGGGAACTGTCTGCTCCTTTGTTTGGGGCTGAGACCTACATGGCTCTCCAGCTCAGGGTTCTCCCATTGTTCTCATTCATTTGAAAAGCTGAGTGATTTACAAAGACAATTCCTTAGCAGAATCAGCTGACATTTGCAGTGTTTTTAGCAAAATGCAGACAATTCATTTTTAGCCTCATGTGAGAGAGTTTCCTCCTTCTCCCTACAACCTTTTTTTTCTCTCTCTCTCTCTCTTTTTTTTTCTGTCTTAGTCTCAGCATCCCCTACCTTATTCCTTCCACCCATGAAAGCAATTTTAACTTCATGAAACTAATTAAAGTTTTATGTGCCTACATTCCTTTACTGGAGCGATCATAGATTCCTTAGATTGAAATGGAAACGGGCCAAGAGGGAAGCATCTTCAGGCCTCTCCTGTGAGGATGAGGTTGTGTGTGCAGTTGTAGGATGACTGAAGATGTCAGCCAAACCTTGGTTTGGGGACCACAGGACTTGTTAATGAAACCAAGTGCCTCAGTTCTAAGACAGTGAGAAGGGGAGTCAGGCAAATGCCAATGTATGTGCAGGAAATGTTTGTTGAATATATGAATGTGAAAGTGGACAAATGAGTAAATAGGAAATTATGATTAGTAATAATACATTTAAAATGCTATTGCTAGGGGTGCCCAGGTGACTCAGCTGGTTGAGCATCCAAGTCTTGATTTTGGCTCAAGTTGATGTAGGAAAGATGTAAGGGTTCAAAACCAATGGCCAAGAAAGAATTTTTGAGACATATTTGGTGCAAAAAGGGTGGTGTTATTAAAGCATGGGAACAGGACCTGTGCGCAGAAAGAGCTGCACTGGGGTCATGAGGAGTGGCCCATTGTATACTTTCAAGTTGGGAGGGGGTTAAGGATCACGTAAGTCTCTAAGGAATTTTGGAAGCAAGGTTTCCAGGACCTTGAGGCTGCTAGCCATTGTTGGGAAAAGGTCATTTATTATTATCTAATAAAACCTTAGTCTTGAGACCCTTCAGATATACATCGGTGGGTCTTGTGCTTGGGGGATGATTGCCAACACGTATCTTGGGGAGTAGCGATAAAGGAAGTTTCTGAAAGAATTTTTGTATGTTGAAGTAGACTTACTTATAGGATCCTGGGGGTTGGGCTAAGATGGCCTTTGCCCCTAGCAAAGTAGTAACATTGAGGCAGCTCAGTTCTTAGAGGAATGTCACTCTGCCTGTTTCAAGGGCTTGTCAGTGGGCTGTAGATAGTAAGGAAATTTAATTTTTCTTTTGCCTTTGTTTCCCACTTCAAGGTCATGATCTCAGGGTCGTGAGATTGAGCCCTGGGTCCAGCTTCACGCTGGGTATGGAGCCTGCGTAAGATTCTCTTTCTCCCTCTCCCTCTGCGCCTCAGTCCTGCTCACATTCTCTCTCTACAAGAAAATACTATTGATAAAAATAGTATTTATGAGTGTTTACCATGTGCGAGGGACTGTGCAAAACGGTCGACAGCCGTTACCTCACTCAGTCCCTCCCAGATGCCTTTAAAATAGGTATTATTGCCCTGTTTGGGCAGATGGTGAAATTGATGCACAGAAAGGTTAAGAACATGCCTGATTACACTCAAGAAATAAGTCCACTTATTTGAACTGGGATTCAAAACAGAAGTATCTGACCTCAAAGCACATGGTCTCTGACCGCCGAGTCCATTCTGTGATTTGCTCACAATCTCTTACTCCCTTCCTTCTTATGTTTCCCTGTAGGTGGGGTGTCCTTTCCCACCTCATTAACTTGGGGCTTGGGCACGTGATTGTCTCTGGCCAGTGGAGTGTGATGTACACCCTGTGTGGGCAGCAGGTTTAAAGACACACAGGTGGTTTGGCTCTGTCTCTCGTGCATTCCTATTCTCTGCCACGTGGAAACACGAGACGTGCCACGTCGTATGTGCCTGATCGACCAGTGCTGCTCCTCCCCCCTGGGGTTCCAGAATGAGAAAACAATGGAACAAAACTGAGCGGACAGACACATAGAATTGACCCCTAATCAGTGAGTAGCCCTCTGGTAATGTGAACAAGGAACATGTGCTTGTGCTATAAGGCATTGAGATTGGGGGATTGCTTGTTACAGCAGCAAAGCTGACTGATACAGTCTCCATATTGTAGCGACTATTGTGCTTTGCTTCCTGGAAGAGGTGGCATGTAAACTCAGAATGGGAAAACTTTTTATTTGACCAGAAAATGGGGAAAGTGCTTTCTAGGAGGCAGAAGCCGAGTGAGCAGAGGCATGGATGTAGGAAGATACACTGGAGTGTGTGAAGGCAATGAGCAAACACAGATTCCCACATCGCTGTGGTAGGGCATATAAGGAAGGCAGTTGGAAAATCAGACCACAGAGGGCATCGAACAGCCTGCTAGGGATAATGAACTTTACCTTGAAGATGCCAGAGGGTGCCAGGGGCGCCACCAAAGTTTCATTAACAAGGAACACAATGTGCTTAGGAACTTGCTTATGGTTTCCTGCCATGTGTAGAAAAACATTGCTGGTCATGCCTCCTCGTTCTAACTCCTGGCTTATCCTGGAAACCTGTTACTCCAGCTACAGCATTTGCTAGCAGCCAGCAAGCTGATTTCTTTCCACCTTTATCTGATGTCTCTCAGGATGGGTGACTGTTCTGCTCAGACGAAGAAAAGTGAAGCTGCCTCAGGAATAGTAAGAGTGATTTTCTTCTAAAAAAAGTTTCCAAATCCTATTTATATGTGTTGAGGAGAGCAAGTTCTGAGGTAGAGGAAAGAAAAGGTGCAATGCGTCTTAGGCAGCTATTATGTGCCGGCAGGCTTGGGTTCATGAGTGTGTGACCTGGGGAGTCACACAGGACCCTGTCCAGAGAAAGGTCCTGTATGTACTTTAATGTTCTGTGATCACACCTTAAAATTCTTAAGAATTTTGAACAAGGGACCTGGTGTTTTCACTTTGCATCGAGTCCTGCAAATGGTAGCACTAGGCACTTCACATGCCTTATGTCATTTAATTCCCCCCTTGGTCCTGTGAGGTAGGAATTATCATTGCAACTTTACTGAGGCAGGAACCGAAGCTCAGAGAGGTTCGGTTATTTGCCCAAAATTACACAGCTGACATGGGATAGAGCTGGGATTTGAACTCTGATTCCTTTGTCCTCAAAGCCCACTCTCCTTCAGCTAATGGGTTCACAGACCATTATTGTTTTAAAGCACCTCCTTCTCCCTACCCCCATTGTTTTAGCTGGAGCTTCCCCACAGCCCCATGAGGTCAAAGTCATTATGTCCATGGAAGAAAAGCAACTGTCTCCCAGCCAGTGAGCACTGGAGCAGGACTGGAGAGGAGGCTTTACAGGGCAGGGCTCCTTGAAGCCTGTGTCTTGGACAATGACTCGGTGGAGGCATGTGCATCCAGGGCTTGGCAGTAGGCTCCCAGCCTCTCCCTCTTCCTGTCGCGTCTCAGGGAACACAGGCCCCCACAGACCACGAGCAGAGCTCACTGATGACCCGGACCATGGGCGCTCCACAACAATGCTTGGACCAAAGCCCTCACCTTACAGCTGGTGGAACGAGGGGCCGAAGGAAGGGCAGTAACTTGTCCAAAGTCACACATGGGGCTGTGGCAAATCTACCCTTGAAGCTCACACATTCCTTCTGTCTATCATTCATTCTAGTAGCAGGTTCTGTGCAAGGTGCTGGGGAAGCAGAGGTGACTAGGACAAACATGGCCCTGCCTCGAGGAGCTCCTGTCTTGTAGGGGATGGACAAGGGACCTAGATCCTCTGACTTCAGGGACCCTTCACCTTGGCACAGCACCAAGCAGACTGAGCACCTTCCGATGGAAAAGTCTGGGAAACTTCTGGCTTAGAGAGGTTGGAACCATTTCCTTAGAGCTGACGCTGGCTTTCAAGCCAATTTGCATAAGATAGGTCCTATCCTGTTAGAACAGCAAATTAATAGCTCATTTTATGGATTGAGCAATCAACACCCACAGCCCATTAAATTTAACAACAAACACGGCTGATGATCAGGTTTTCAGCTTGGTCCCACCATCAACTCCCGCGCTTCCTTTTTCCTTCCTCCTGACCTTTTCATTTCCTTTCATCTCCCTTCCCGTGAACCCTCCTCCTGGATCCTCATTTTCTCATTAGTAAACATGGTGTTAATTTAACTTCCCAAGTATCTCTTCCCTGCTGGGGCTAGAAGGTCTTCCCAGTCCCCCAAGTGGATTCTGCTATCTGCGACGTGCCCCAAACCCCAGACATCAGCACACAAGCTCCTTCTGGGGCCCTGGGCTGGGCCATGGGAATGAGCAATCAATATTTTATAAAGGCGTTAAGGTGGTGATGAAAGATGCATGAAGTGGTTCGCAGGGAGGGGCTTGCTGACAAAGGAGCAGGTGACATTAGAGCTAACCTTGGTGGCTATGACTTACGTGGTTGGAATTCACTGCGGAAGTCTCCTCTCTGATCTTCCCAAGGAGATGGGAAGATTTGTCATAAGGACGTAGTTAAATTTCTTAGACCCTCCAACTTAACCTTCCTTAAAAGACTTCTAATTGCTTCGGATGTGTGGGTTCTATGAATAAGTGGATGAGCTCTTCTAGTTAACTTAGGGATGAGATCTTATGGCCCAGATCTTATGGTTAACTAGACCTCCATTAGCTGTGGTTTCCCAGAATCCTGGTGCTTGCCCCTCTTGGTGGGAGCATCTTGCATGACAGTTGTGCCTTATTGGCAGCGCAAGAGGGAGCCTGGAGCTTCTGGGGAAGGAAGATGGTGTATGATAGATTGGATTAACGATCCCCGTTCTTCACTCCATTGTGACAGCGTCATATACTCTCACCTTACCTGTGCTTGGCACTCTGTGGACTGTCTGGTGGGCTAGTCCATGTGCGTGTTTTGGCCAATGGAACGGCAGTAGGTAAGACTTGATTGTGGGCTTGTGTGGTTTGGTTTGGGCTCTTGTGCTTCTGCTGGACACCACGAGAATGTGCCACTGTTGCAAGGTGGCTGAGAGGCCTGTAGGGGTGGCCCTGAGGCAAACCTGTCGCCTGAACCCAAGCCCAGCCAAGCCCAGGCAAAGCTCAGCCTGCAGCGAGCTGCCTGGCCCAGTCAGGCCTCGGTCAGCCTGGCCATGGGGACCCGCGTCTCGGCAGAGCCTCAGAACGACAGTCACCGCCTCTGGTTTTAAGCCACCATGTTCTGGGCTGGTTAGTTCGGCAACATTAATTTTCTTCGATGGGGCGGAAATGGAATGTTGCCTGAGATTTGCCCCCTGGTTGGTTCTTGGAGGCTCCTTTTAGCCTGTCTGATTGCCACACAAGGTGGATCTCTGAGAAGCCTTCACCAGTCTGGCCCCGAACCGCCCGCCCCGCCCTGGTCAGCAGCCCGAGTACAAGCCACGTGGTTACTTCCCTCCAGACCTCTTTCCCAACGGAGGCTGGGGGTCCTCAGTGGATCCTTTCTCACCTCTCATCTTGGTCTGTGGTGTCCTTGTCCACGAGCAGATCCTGCACACTCTCCTCTGCTCTTCTTGAAATTCGGGTCTTGCCCTGCTTCCCATCTCAGTGGGGGTGACCTCTCATGCTCGGGACAGAACCCCCCCCTGCGCTCATCAGTCGGTACCCTTGCATTCACGCCCCCACGCACATGGGGCATGGTGAGCGCCCACCCTGTGCCCCGTGCTGTGCTGGGAATGCAGAGATCAAAAAGTCTAGACCCTCTGGTCAGGGGCCCACACCATAAAGGGGAGACAGATAATTATTTCTCCCAGCCTCTCTCCTTCCCTCTTCAAGTGGCCACCAGGTTCTGCGGTGTGCCTCGACGCCCTCATTAGACTGCCTACATTTCTGGCTTGAATCATTGCCTCTCCAATTTGACCAGCTTCCAGCAGCCTCCCACCTTCTCCAAACTGGTGACCGACCTGAGCTTTTGAAACCACTTCTGCTCTGGCTGGATTACTGCTCTGACCAAGATCTCCTACCAGCCTCCTTCCACGTTGGGTGCTCGCGGGCATCCAAGCCCCTCCCGGAATGGGATCCCCACAACCTCACCCTATTCACTTCCCGGCCCCTCCATAGGCATTCTGTGTCCTGGGCTTGGGAAGCACAAGATGCTTCCCACATGGACCATGAACTTTCTCATCTCTGCTCTGTAGTCTGTGCCCTTCCTTCTGCTGGTCATATTCTCCCTCTGTTCTCTGCCGTTCAGAACTGCCTTAGTTTCAAGATGCAGTGGAATGTCACCTCCTCCGGGAAGCCTTCCTAGAGGCCCCTTGGGCAGAGTCCATGAGTCCCCTCCCTTCTCCTCTCTGCACCTTGCCCATCTTTACTTAGTGCAGTATTTACTGTATTATGTTGTAACATTTTTTGTGTGTAATAAATTTTTCTTATCCTGTTTATAACCTAAATTTCTTCTAAAGAGAGTGGGTTAAGTTAACACGCAAGCTTTTGTTCTGCCAAGCACCTCCGTGTGTTTATGAATCAACAGTTTCCAGGCAGAAGCCAAAGTTAAGTCACTTTGCATAATAGAGGAAAGAGGTTTGCAGATCTGGGAGTATAGGGTCAGGGATGGGAAAATAACTCCGGGTGGGGCCAGGGAGAGGCCTCTGAGGCTGGGGCAAGTCCCTCAGCTCCCCTCCACCACAGGGGTGGCAGAGAGGTGGGGGGGGGGTGGGAAGGGAATGTCTGGAACGAAGGTTGAAGTTGATCCCCATGGGATGTGCATGATGCCTCCCCGACCTTCCCTGCAAAATCTTTAGGTAAGTCTTTATCACTCACAATTGCTTTAGAGTATGTTGGAAAGTTGCTAAAGTTCAGATTCTGCTTTTGAGGGGATTTAGAATCGACACAGAGAGCAAAGCCTCAGCCCCAGGTGTGGGGCAGAAGGGCCCTGGAAGCGGCCGCTCTCTGGGAATGAGAAGAAGCTGTGTCACACTCTTGGCATGAGGATGCCTGAGCCAGGCACCGGCAACTCCAAGGGCCAGGAGAGCCCAGCTGGCATCTTGGTTGTATTCCTTTTTACGTTTGTCTCCCCAATCAAATTTGCTCAAGGGCAGGACTCATGTAAAATGTGTCATCAGGTTTCCAAATGACAAGGAATAGAACCCATCCGAAATTGCCTTAACCAAAACCCCCAGAGCCAACCAACCAACCAACCAACCAACCAACCAACCAACAACAACTGAAAAGAAACTCCTGGGTCACATAATTGAAGGGTCCCAGGGTACTGGGTCAGGTAGGGCTGGATCTAGGTGCTCAGAAGATTGAGCACTTTCTTTTCTATTTTCTTCCATGTTAGTTTCTAGGTAGTTCTCTTTACCAGGTGGACGCCCTGGTAGAACTTCCACCAGAAGGGGGCGCTACAGCTCCCTCCCAACCCCATAGCTGAAAGAGAGCTTCTCTTCCTGCCCTAGCGGCTGAACTCACTGGACTAACCTGGAATGCGTGACCACAGCAGAGTGAATTACTCTGACCTGGGGGATTGGCCAGACCTGGATCATGTCCTATCTATGGTTCAGGGTGGGGTGGAGTTTGGACTCAGTCCTACCTGGGTTACCTGGATGGTGAGTGGGGCGGAGTGTTTTTCTAAAGGAACATGAAGGAGCTGATTGATAACAGAAATAGGGAAATAAAGGCAGGGACAACAACAGTCCCCCAGATAATCACATTCACGGCCTTCATTCCTCTCTGTATCACCATACTTGAAACAAAAGAAAGGCTGATAAGTTTTCCTACATTTAGTTTAGAAAAAAAAAATAAGAAAATTCAGTTTTGTCATAATTTAAAAACCATTCCATCTGCATGGATCCCTAATATAACCCAATCTGATGTACTGTCTCTTAGGGTACGCACCAGAGACAGCTTTCCTTTTCTCCCTCCACTGCCTTCCGACATGTTCTGTCGGCTCCCGATGCCCCACCCTCCGAGGCATCCCCGACAGATCCCAGAGATGTTCAGTTACTTTTGACCAAGTTTTTAACTGAGTTTTACTTTTTAGAGCAGTTTCTGATTCACAGAGACACGGAGAAGAGAATACCGAGAGTTGCCGTATCCTCACATCTTACTTTAGTGTAGTTCACTTCTTACAATTAATGAGCAGATATTGATACATTATTGCTATTTGGTCACTGTGAGGTATTAGAAATAGCCCTACCTTCAGGGGCTAACAATTCTAGTCTGGTCCAAGTGCAAACTTCAACTCCCATGCAATTCAGAACACTCCTCCCGTGGCTGGTGTCTCTAGGGTCAGGCCGGGCAGTGGAGGGATTATGGGAGAAGGGACAAGTCTTATGAGACCAGTACTTTTGGAACTTGACCGTCGGTGACCCCCACTACAGCGGCCTGTCTCTCGTGGGATGCAATTGGATAAATCTGTTGACTCGAATAATAAAAAATGGGGGCTAGCATTTTATGTCTCTATTTTTATTTTTCTAGCAACTCATTTTTATTGTGTTTTACAAAAGTACCAGCTGGGAGTAAACAAAACAAAACGTTGCTCCTTCAACAAACACAATTTAAGAAGCGCTGCTCTGGGAAACCTCCACTTCGTATCTTGATACACCGCCAGCCACCGGGTAAGGAAAAATGAGGACCTACTGATTATATCCCAGGCCTTGTGCTAGGGTCTTTTATAATCATTATTTCATTTAGTTCTTAGGGAGACTTTGTAAAGGAGGCATTATTACCTGCATTTCGTAGGTGAGAAAACAGACTCCGAGAGGTTAAATCGTTTGTTTATAGTAACACTGCCAGCAAGTGGCTATAATCAACTTTATTTTTCTCACAGCTATTCATCACTACCTCCTTCCCCATAAGAGCATAGATTCACATCCACTACCGTGAAACTCACCTGCCTCTGGTGGGCAGAGTGTACAACCCCACCTCATTGATTTTGGGCTGCGGCCAATGAAATCTGAGTGGAAGAGTCAGTGGGTTAGTTCTGAGCAGAAGCTTTACGAATCATTGCATATTTCCACCAGTCCTCTGGAGAGTCTGGTCGCATGTCCGATCAAGGCTGTTCCTCTAGCCTGAGTCACAGAACGAGAAAGATGGAGAAGATTCAAGTCCACTTGCGGCTGGGAACAGAGTCACAGAGCCTCAACCTTAGATGAGCCTTAGATGAACCTATAGCTGAACCTTAGATGACATGGAACACAAGCCATGGGTCTTCACCATCGTATGCCTCTGAGACGGTGGGGTTGTTTGTTACACAGCTTTGCTTTAGCAAAGCTAACAGATACATGGTGGAGCTGGGATTTCAAACCAACCAAGTGGCTTCAGGATGAGTGTCCTCTCGTTGTGTCACATCTGATTTATATTAACACCGTTATGTATTGTTTTGATTGTCCATCTTGCAATTCCTTTATCGGAAATGCCACTTTAAGTCAAATTCATAGACCATCGATCAGGACAGGCTTGTCTTTCTCTTTAAGCAAATGCCCTAAAATCTCCCTTCACCTGATACACTGAACCACATCACTATGGTGTCTGTAGTCTGTTCTGTTTTTATGGAGTCTTGTTCAAAGGCAAAGAGCCTTGGTGGAGAAATAGTGGGAAACTTGCACAGTTAACAAAGCAGTGGGGGTAACTTGATGGTCTGTGGATTAGGGTTCTAAGGATCTGAAAGGGCTCCTAGGAGAGGGGTTTGAAAGGGAAACACAAGTTGACCAGTAACAAGCTTCACCCATGCCATCATTTTGCTTCAAAGTGGCCATTTTTAGCCCCTGCTTTGGTCTCTGCTTTGATTTTTAGAGATAGCTTATCAGAGCATTCATTCATTCATTCATTCATTCATTCATTTATTTGGCAAATCTTTCCTGAGAGCTTGAATCATGAAATCTTAGGAATGGACTCATGTCTGACCAAGTCACTCCCCATTGCCCACATGCTCCCAAAGTTCTGGGTCTGCCCTGGACTCGCTAACTAGCCTTATCTCCCATCATCCCCTAGGCCTGACCCATCCTCTGTGGGGGTCACAGGTTCAAATTCTGACTTTGCCACATACTGCCCTTGAGATCATGGGCAAGTTACTTAACCTCTCTGAGCCTCAGCTTCCTGGTCTCTAAAATGGGCACCTCCCCCTCCAGTTCCAGCCACGCTGAGCTATTCACAATTTCAGTGTGAGCTATGCTGAATCATACTCATGGCTTTATGTTCGCTCCTGCTTGGAGCACCCTCCCCCCCTTCCCCTGGAGAACGCCTACTCAGGTTTTAAGAGTCATTCAGTAGACACCTCCTCCAGGAAGCCTTCTCGAGTAACCCCCTTGGTGTTTCCACAGTCCTCTGGTTCTGTCTTCAACATCCTCATGGCCCTAATGGTCTGTTATTGACTGCTTGTCTCTTTAGTTATCTACCTGCCACCCCTGGACTGTTGAAGTTCCTTGAGGAAAACCAGGCATTTTCACCTGTGTAGCCAGAATCGACACATAGCAGGTATTTCATGAGCACTTGGGTTTTTTTTTTTTTTTTTTTAAGCTTAGAGGAGAAAATGTTACTTGAACAAAGGTAGATTAAATTTTGATTTACAAAATTGGTTTATTCAGGTAATATATGGTTTTGCTCATAGAAGGCTGTTTTAGAAATCAGTGACTTTAATTTGTTAAAATTAGTTTTTTTTAATGAAATAATGCACAGCAACCTGGTAAAAAATTTTCAATTGGGATGTAAGACCATAGAGTGAAAACTAAAATCTCTTTTTCATCCTCTTCCCACCTTATGGTGTTCCCGTAAGTTGTTATGTGTGTACAAGATTTTTTAGCACTATCCCTTTAAAACACACATGTACATACATAATCACACACATAATCATACATACTCTATGTACGTTATGCACTTGTTGTTTTTCCCTTTTCATATTACATCTTAGGAACTATTCCATATGGGGACTGTGTCAGTCTTATTAATGGCTGTGTAGTATTCTGTTTTAGGGATGTTACATAATTTGTGTGTTCGGGCACCAGTGGATGGACTTTAAGGTTATTTCCAGGTTTTCGCTATTGCAAACAATGCTACAGTAAAAATATTTGTTCGTGAATACATGCACAAAATCATCTGTTGGTTAAATTCCTAGAAGTGGAGTTGCTGGGTCAGGAACTGTATACTCTCCTGATCATTATTTTTCTTTTTAATTCTAAAGCATTCCAAAATGTACTAAATGGAAAGACATAACTGTTACTTGCATTCTCATCTCCCAAATGTAATAATGTTATAACATTTTGCTATATTTGCTTCAAATCTCTCTTTTAAAGAAATAAAACATAATGGCGACATGGAAAGCACACCCTGGTCTCTTCCCCAGTCCCTCACAGAGTTACTCACTCTCCCTTGAGTCATTTCTATAAATATTTTATTTTATTTTTAAAATTTAGTTTATTTTTAAAAACTTTTTTAAAAAGATTTTATTTATTTATTTGACAGAGAGAGTGAGAGAGAGCAATCACAAGCAGGGAGAGTGGCAGGCAGAGGGAGAGGGAGAAGCAGACTCCCCACCGAGCAAGGAGCCTGATGAGGGGCTTGATCCCAGGACCCCAGAATCATGACCTGAGCTGAAGGCAGACACTTAATCAACTGAGCCATCCAGGCGCTATCCCCCCTCTCCCATAAATATTTTCATATGTGCGTTTGAACTTACATGATATATATATATGTTCCCATCAGTAATAAACAGTATACATTTGTTGGTCTAGTTTTCATATAAATGAAATAAATCTTATCACAATGTATTATTTTGCAACTTGCTTTTTTCCCCACTTACTATCTGGTTGTTGCGTTTATGTCAATTTCAGCTATTTTAACTTCTACATCGAATTCCATCCATTAACAAGTCGTTATTTATCTAGTCTGCTACTGAGGGCCAATTGGATTATCTTGTTTTCATAAACAGTGCAGTAAATGTCTACACATGTCTCCTCGTGTGTTCGTATGAGAGTGGTTCTCGGGTAGAGGCTTCAAGCAGAGTTGCCAAGAGAAAAGTACACACATCTGCAGCTGACTGGGCATTGCCAGATTACTCTCCGGAGTGCTCGTAGGGATTTACATTCGCAACAGCAGGGGATGAATACCTTTTTCCTTACGTCCTTGCCAATTCTTGGCGTTATCAGATTTTTTTAAAAATTGGCAATTAACTTCATGTGAAATGATACTTCATTGCTTAATTTGATGGTCTCTACATATGTTTATTGGCCATTTATGTTTTCCCTTCCATGAATTGCCTGTTCATGTACTTTGCTCGCTTTCCTGTTGGGATTTTATTTTCTCACTGATTTTTTAATTGCAATTTTTATAGGCATAATTGTTGATTCACAGGCAGTTACAAGAAATAGTACAGAAAGATCCACAGAACACTTTGTCCAGTGTCCCTCAATGGTAACATTTTGCAAAACTGTAGCGTCAGAGCATACTGAAGACAATCCACTGTATTTAGGTTTCCCCAGTGTTAGTTATACAAATCTGTGTGTGTGTGTGCGCGCACACACTTTTTGGTAGGTAGATATTGATTATTGATTGAATTTCTGTAATGGTTCTAGATCTCTTCAGGTTTAAACTTCTTTTCAAGTCCGTTTTGATAAGTTATACGGTTCTACAAAATGGATAATTTGGACTAATTTATTGTCATCACCATCTGAGCCGTTCCGACAGAGTTCCTCTCAGCGTGAGGCTCTGTCACCCCTAAATTACAGTATCCTCAGGACACACACATCCTAGCACAGTGTCCCTTTTCCATGATAAAGTACGTCATCCTTTAGCTTAGAGTGATATGAATGGATCAGAATCAGGCAGACCTTATTTCGAATTCCATCCTAGCTGTGCAACCTTGGGTAGGTGATTTAACCTCTCTGGGCCTTGGTTCCCACATTATAAAAAGGTAATAATAACACTATCTCATAGAGTGAGGGGCAAATAAGGAAGACCCTAGCCTAGCACACAGTAGATAGCCAATAAAGACAGCTCCCTTTCTACTTTGTATCCTTCTGCTCACATCCAGGTCTTTCTGTTACTAGGCAGAAGCTGTCTGAAGGTAGGGGCATTTATGCATCCCCCTGGTGCTGGCCTGCCATAGTCACTCAGGAAGTGTTTACTGTCGGAAGATTGCACCGAGAGGGAACGAGTCTGTGTTTGGTGGAGGAGAGGTGGAAGTCACTAGAGCTGGGGAGAATCCCATGCCCACAGTGTAGGAACTAGGCAGTATGGGCTGGTGGTTAGGGATATGGGCTTTGATGGGACAGAGGTGGGTTCAGATCCAAACTCTGCTGCTTGGTTACTACGTGACCCCTCTGAGCCTCAGTTTCTTGTTAAGTGGAGCTAATTAAAATACTAGCTAACAACTAAAGAAGACTTACGACATGTCTGGACTGTGGATTCAGCACTTTATAGGCATAATTGTTGATTCACAGGCAGTTACAAGAAATAGTAATTGATTTTATCCTCACTGCTCCATGAAGTTGACAATAGTATCACCCCCGGATCAGAAACAGAGAAAATGGATTCTGTAACTTGCTCTACACCACATAGCCACTAGGGGGAGCAGTATGGTTCGAGTCCACCAATGGTGTTTCCTACAATCAGGACTTCGGTGAGGATTAAATCGAGCCTTACATCGAAAACCGGGGATGTACTGTATGGTGACTAACATAATATAATAAAAAATCATTATAAAAAAAAAAAGAGATCTTGTGTGTAAGGTTCTCCGCAGAGTGCCTGGCACATAGTGAGTGCTCAGCAAGAACTGTGACTATTATTACTGCTATTATTACTATTGTTATTGTGGGTTCTACACAGCTCCCCTTGAGTCCTCAGCTGGGTCCAGCCACAGACTCACAACCCTACTCTTTGCTTAGCATCCCATGCTTGATGATGGAACCTACTTAATCATAAAGCTACTCTTGATTTTCCCCTGGGTGTTGATGCCACTTCCCTGGCAGCTGAGGGAGAGTATGCAAGACTATGAAGCTTCTATTCTTGACATCAGTACTTTATCTTGGAAATGACTTTTTGGACACACTTCTTCCTGTTCTTTCCAGAGCTTGTGTTTCCTGGGAGCAGAAAACCCTTTTCAGACGGCAAAACAGCTCCTTTTTTAAAAGGACAGAGCGATGTAGGAACATAATCATGTCAGCCTTCAATTTTGTGAACTTTTAGCCTGTCTGTGGGGATATGGTGGTAAATAAAGCTGGAGAGGTCAGCTGGGCCAAGATCCAGCCATCATCCAACCTCCATCTACTCTTCTATCCATCCAGTCAGCTAATCATGCATTCATTCATTCATTCATTCATCTGTCCATCCATTCACCTACCCATTTATCCATCCATCCATCCATCCATCCATCCATCCATCCATCCATCATCGAGAGATGTTTTTTGAGCACCTACTATGTGCCAGGCACTATCACAAGTGTGCAGAGCCTATCACATAAGCCTGATGAAGGCAGTCAGTCTGGGTTGCCAAGAAGAAGAGACCCTTGAAGGCTTCCTGGAAGAAGTAGCAGCACTTGATTTGATGAGGAAGACTTGGTATACAGCAGGGCTATTGGCGCTTAAGGTTCAGTGAGCAAGGCAGATTGTAATTAGATACTGATGCGTATGATTGTATAATTATCAATAAGATAAGTGCTCTTAAGGACAAAAGCCTTTGCATTAAATGGAAGGTGGGGGAGGAGTGGTGGTCAGAGGAGGCCTGGGGATCTGCATTTTCAAAGCTCTTGAGACAGTTCTGATGGTCACGCATGTTTGGGATTGTTGCTGTGAGCTTGAGCTTTCCAGTCAGTCAGATGCTAATGGCTCATGAAGGTGCCAAGGTTCTAAGCCCCACAGCCCTTGGGTTGGCCAGCACCCCAAGCTGGTTGCTTCTAGCAGTGAACCACTCATCCGTTTCCTCCAGTGTCCTAGACAAATATCACCATTTTCAATGTGAGCCGTGACACGACCAAGGCGGGAAACACTGCTCTAGGCACCGTGAGGTCATGGGAGCTTGTTGAGCTGGGATGTGTTCTGGTCAGTTGGGCCTTCTAGAAAGTTCTGAGGCCACAATGTAGAGCATATACTGATGGATGAGACACTTGGAGGAAAGGAGAGCAGTGAGGAGGCCGGGTTGTGGCCTATGGGACACTGGGGAGGCCTGAGCTCGGGCTGCGGAGGGGGAGCAGTGAGGAGGGGCTGAGTCAAGACACATTTGGGAGGTAAAATCAACAGAGTGAGTGGGGGGAGTCAAGGCTGGGTGACAGGGTTCTATTTACTGGGGCAGAGTCTCGGGAGGAGAAGCTGGGCTGAGGGTGGGGAGGTGAAGATTTCAGTTTTGGATGAAACAGGGACTTTTTAAGAGTCCAGATTGTGTGTCCGTGATGGTTCTTTGATGACAGTCAGGAGCCCCTGAGCGTGGGCCTTTCAGATGGACATTATTCCTGAATCAAAACTTTTGCCATCTGCTCATCCCTAAAATGTGAAAGCAGAGAGAACGTATTTCCCGACGAGACTGGTGAGGAGGAAGGGAAATGGTCTTTAACTGCTTGCAGGACATATGTTCTTCATTCGACATCACATTTGTCTGGAGTGCTCAGCTCCTTCCTGGGGGATGTGGGGAGGGGGAGAGGAAAGAGGGAAAAAGATGTTGGGTGAGGCTGTGGCTTCCTAACAGGCAACTTCAGGGTCAAAGACAGGTCTTCACAGCTGTCTCTCCAGGTTTCATCTGTCCTCACAGCCCAGCTCAAGTGCCACTTCTTCCAGGAAGCCTCCATGGGTCTTTCCTCTATCTGGACACTGAGCACAAGCAGCCAAGTTGTGATTAAACTTTTCCTGGGTGTCTCCCTCATGGTCTGCCTGCTAAGAAATTAGGTCTGGGCTTGTGGTTCCCAAACTCAGCTGCGTGTTGCAATCAACCAGGGAATTTTGAAAAATAAGGGTGGTTGGCCCCACCCCAAAGATCCTGCTATCACTGATCTGGGGTGCCGCCTGGGCATCAGGCATTGGAACAGCTCACCAGATGGACCTAACGTACAGCCGGCTAAAATTTAATAGCTGGTGAACTCCCCCCGACCCAGGCGCGTGGCTGTGCTTTTGTCTTAAGAATTTTCAGGAAGCTAAAGCAACCCTTCCACCCAGTGATTGCTTAAGGAGAAGGTGGCTATCCCTCTCAGCCAGGAGGACGGCTCTGTGGGAGTATTAAGTGGCCAGCGGAGATGAATTCCTGGATGAGGGGTTTTTGGCACACTGCCTGTGTCTCACTTTGCAGAGCCTGCACCTGACCGTGGAAGGGTGGCCTCCTCCTCTCAGAAGCCAGCCAGAAGGGGTCCCTGGGGCTGCTGCACGGAGGGAGGGAGTCGAGAGCCTCCCCGCACACGCAGGTTCGGAGACACAGCACAGCCTAGTGCGGGACCAAGACTGCCTGGCCACCACTTTACGTCTGCCCCTCGGGAGCTGTGTGACTTTGGGGAAATGGCTTAAGCTCTCTGTGCTTTAGTTTCTTTACCAGTAAAATGGGGAAGATAATAGCAACTATCCTCCCATAATGCCATTGTGAGGAGCAAACGACCTCTAGGAGAAGATGCTTAGAACAGCACATGGCACAGAGGACCCCTGCTTCCGTTGGTGTGATCGCAGGGGCTAGTGCGCCCCCCATCGCCTTGGATCTAGTTTACAGTTTTCGGCAGGGCTGAGGCTGTACTTCCACACGGCCTCTGACCTCTCGGGCAGTGGTCGGTCCAAGGATGTGACAGTGAAGCTAGCGGGACCACGGGCTGTATGTCCAGTCTGAGATCGGCGCCCACCCTTTGCCGATGTGGAGGATGTTACAATGGGGGTGGGGATTGAGATGGCCAAACTGTGGTGGGTTTGGGGCCGAGCTTTGCACCCTTGGATGCACATCGGAATCCTCTGGGGGAACTTTCAAAAGCCTCGCCCAGGCCACCCCCCTGACCAACAATAGCAGGATTGCTGTGGGTGGACCCAGCCACCATGACAAAGCGGTCTCCCCTACGTTACCGGCTCCCCCTCCCCCTACTTTCTCCCCCCTCATTGTGCCTGATTCGTCAGAACCACAGAGTGAGAGCAGCCTTAGGGGCCAGGCCTCCAAGACAGGGAAACTGAGGCCCCAAGCGGGGACAGACTTGCTCAAGGCTGCAGAGTGGATCTGTGGGACAGCCTGGGGCCCCACGCCCTGGATTCCCCAACCTGCACTCCTTCCTCTGTCCCATATCGCCAGTGTTTCCCCTGTCCCGTCTGCTCGGTCACATTTCTGTTCCTGGCCCCTCTCCAAAGTGGCCTTGGATGGGGCTCTCTTCCTGCTTCTTCTAGACTTGGGTCTTGCGGCCAGAACGAGGGTTCCTGGTGGTGAAGGTGGAGAGTGGCACAGGCTGTGGGACCCTCCCTTGTCAGAGATGGCCTCCAGGGTCCAAGTCGGGCAAGCTTGATTTCCGGCTGGCATTTACTCGCAAGCCTCCTTTACGGATTCAACTCAATACACTTCCTCTCTCATCAACTCTGGGGGTGGGACACTGGGATTAGAAATGATTGACTAATCCATCTACACTTCACCTTAATCTAGAAAGACGCTCACATGTCTTAGAGCAAGTGTATTGTAAAATACACCAAATGTTGGCATCAATAAGAAAGAAAGAAAAAAGGAAGAAAAACAGAGTGGACACGGAGGTGGGCCCAAATCCTAGCTGGACCACGATCCAATTTCCTTGTTTGTTCATTCATCCCTTTACTCATTTAGTTAGTGTTTCGTGATGACTTATTAATGAATGAATGAAATCTCCTTCATTTACTCCACCTTGCCTTCCATTCCGGGACACTTTTGTTTTATCTCAGGGAGAGCCACATTGAGCAGATATTTGCCACACAGCAATTCAGAAGACAAGGTGGGTCTACTTTTTGATGTAAAGGAGAAAGGCAGGCAAACCGGCCTGGGGAGAGAAGGAGGTAAAAGGGGACAGGCAGGGCATTGCAGAACCTGGCTGTTCAGACAAACCAAAATAAATTAAAAAAAGAGGAAAGAGTTGTGGCACCTTCCAGGAGAAGACTCAAAGCTGCTTCCTGTCTCACCTCTGTGGGGACATTTCAGTACGTTAGCTTCGTGTATTGGAAAAGGGTGAAGAGACTCCGATCTCTGGAAGAGCCTAGTTAATATACCCTAGTGGCCAAGGTGTCCTTTAAACTCAGAGCACCTTCTGGAACCAGAGTTCTATTCTCAGCTGCAGGTGGGATTGACCAAGCTTTTCTGGGATTCCTTCTCCTCCATCTTGCAGAGGACTGGGATCCAGGGAGGTTAGGGAACCCCATGGTCATCGCTGTAAGCAGTATAAGCCCAACCTTCTGGACAGCAAGCTTGGACCACTCCACCTTGTGCCGCCCCTGTGGCCTAGCCCTCTGTGAGAGCTCTCTCTGCTAGCATACCCACCCAAGGCTGTCCTTTCCTGGCTTTGTGGTCACCTCCCCCATCAGACTCTGATGCCTTTCAAGAAGTGACCTAGTGTGACACGGATCTGTAGCCCCAGCAGGCTGCCCAAGGCCTGGCCCTTAGTAGATGCCTTAGCGGAGCAATCAGATCTGGATTCAGGTCTGTCTGATACCCGTGCTCACGGCCACCTTGCTCTTCACCTCCAGGGAAAGGCCTAAGGAGCCCTGAGTCTGCACAGCGCTTTGCCTTCTGGTGAGGCCCCTGGCAGCACCTTGCTTTGAGACCTTGGGTAAGTCCCCAGGCTTTTCGTGCTTCCGTGTTCACAGGGGAGTTCTAGAAGACCAGCTAGAAGATGTTTCCCTGTCCAGCCCTTGAAATGTGTGCTCATTGGAGCCTTCGACTCTGACTCTCCGACCTGCTGGGGAACAGGGTCATATTCCAGGAGAGGAGTTTGGTCTGAGCACCTGTGTGCACGTGCGTGTGCATGCCTCTTGTTTGGTCCCTCAAACCTCCTGATCACAAAGTCACAGGAAAGAGCTCACCAGATATGCCCCAACCACACGGATTTCTCTGTCTCATGTACTAAGCAATAGATCGCTTTCCAAATCGTGTGTATTAGGGCCATGGTGAAGCCAGTAACCAAGACTCGGAAGAAAATGTGTTTTTCTTGCTCTTAGAGCAGAGTAACTCACCACCCCCAACCCATTTATATTAAAATCTTTGGGGCGCCTGGGTAGCACAGTCGTTAAGCGTCTGCCTTCAGCTCAGGGCGTGATCCCGGCGTTCTGGGATCGAGCCCCGCATCAGGCTCCTCCGCTGGGAGCCTGCTTCTTCCTCTCCTACTCCCCCTGCTTGTGTTCCCTCTCTCTCTGGCTGTCTCTATGTCAAATAAATAAATAAAAATCTTTAAAAAAAAAAAAACAAAATCTCTTAAACATTTCCTCTTAACAATGAAAAAAAACCACGCTGTAATCCTCAGAGGCCTCAGTTATGAGTATCAGAAGACTCATCTTTAAGTCTCTTCATTGAAATTTCTTTACCCTAATGGAGGGTATTAATGGTGGACTTCCCCCCCCATCAAATAAAAATATGGAATGTGCGACTCGGAGCTGCCCCCAAAAGCCTTTCTGGTTTCTCCACTTCCCACAGCCTCATGCTTTTGCCAAAGTTTATGAGTCTGTAATTTCCTGGAAGTTTATATAGCATGAAAGAAGGAGAAGTGATAAAATATGCAATTTAATTGCAAAAACCACGTACTAATCTCTCTAATGTGCTAGATTAAGACTGTAATATGAGAAGCTACAAGGTGGTTAAACTGATTTAGAGCAAATTGGACCCCTAAGTCTCTTTGTCTGTGCCATATTTTATGCCACCCAGACCTAACAATTTATTTTGTTTTGGTTATTGATTGATAGTTGAAGAAAAATAATGTCACATCAGGCTGTACGTTATTGGCATAATCTCTCGGGCTGGGCTGGGTGAATACCTCTAAGTCCAATCCTGCTCTGGGCCGTGTACCAGCCAGGGGACCCAGCTCTGCTCTGAGGCCACAAACATCCCCTTCCGGAGTCACTGCCCAGCCGCCCGGGGTTGGTTCCTGCCGGCAGATACAGCCCTCTGGGCAGCATCATCCTGGAGCTGCAACTCTGCCCCAGGGGCCCCCACTCTCACCGGTGGGCGGGAGGACAGGGCTCTGAGACCGCGGGGATGGGCTGCCAGCTTGGCTCTTCACTTACCGGTCACGCCACTCTCTGAGCTGAAGCTCCGTCATGGGAAATGAGGTGTTCACACCCATCTCATGGTATGAGGAGAGGACCCAGTGAGTTGATCTACCAAGTTCAGGACCCCTCAAAGGCCCCCAATTATGGGTAACTCCCTCCCCTTTATTTCAGATTCTCTGAGAATCGGAGGGACTTCAGGATCATCTTAATAATACCATCATCTTTAAGCTTTGAAGCATTTAAAGCCATTTATTGGGGGGGGGAGCAATCCAGATTTTATTTATTAATTTTATTTTTGCAGGTATTTGCCTAAGGTCTCCTATGTGTTCTCATCATATTTCATCCTTACAGCTCCTTCTAAATCTGTCTTTCCTGCCCCCACCCGATTGTGAAACTTTGGATGGTAGAGATTCTGTCTTTTTATCCCCAAACCATCTGCCGCGCCCCACACACTGCCTTCCATTGTGCGGGGGCAGCGGGCACACCTGCATCAAGCGACGTGAGACAGAACTCTACCAGGAAGAATACATGACATGAGAGCATCACACACATCTCAGAACCGGCCCCACAATCCACACACTAGGGGATCCCTTCCACCAGCCCGGTCCTTTGTGTCGTGGGAGATTACAGTGGACGCTGTGCGTGCCACCCCGGTCCCCTGTCCAGACCCTGGCTCCCAGCGGCTGGAAGGGGTGGGTGCTGTTGGCTCCCAGCTGGGTTGTCTTGGCAATTGCCCTGGCTGAACGGGGCCCCCTCACCCAAGGTCATGCTCCATACCTGGGGAACACGTATGGTTTGGGGTAAAAGACCTGGCCCCCATGGCTCCACTTGGGTCAACTTTATAAGGTCATCTCTCTTTCTGTTAAGATTTATTTATTTTTGAGAGTGAGAGAGAGCGAGAGAGAGAGGGAAAGCAAGAGCGGGGCAAGGGGCAGAGGGAGAGAATATCCAAGCCAACTCCCACTGAGCGCGGAACCCAACCCAGGGCTCGATCACACAAACCATGAGATCAGGACCTGAGCCGAAGCCAAGAGTCAGACGCTCAACCAACAGAGCCACCCAGGTGCCCCTCTATGGTCATCCCTGTGCAACTCAGAGCTCCTTTTGGGATCCTCTGGGGCCTCTGTTAGCACGGTGTCAGCTTCTCCCTCTGCCTGACCTTAGGATCCCAACGCCCTCAGGTATTGGTTCTGAGAACACCCCAGTAAACATGTGCATGCAGATGTCTGTCTTAGATTAGAGTCCGTTTCCAGGAATCTGATCTATGAGCTGACACAGGAGAATAGACATTTATCCTGAGAACAGCAAGTTGGTGTGAAAAGGAGAAGAGGAGCTTCATGACCTTGGTCATGTCACTCCCGAGTCTGAACCTCAGTTCCCATCTGCACGTGGATGGGGAATAGAGACTGGTGAGTGTCAGCCCCAATCCTTTCTCCCCTTTGTTCACAATGATTGCATTGCAGCTGGGGACGTGCTGAATTTCTCAGGCTCCCCCATCGTTAGGGGACCTGGGGGCTTGCGCATCAACAGAAGGCCTGGGTCTGGACTTTGACCTTAGCTTGCCTCTTCTCTACTCTTCTTCTTTCCTGTGACTTGACACCTGGAGGTCATGGTGACACAGTGTTGACCAAGGAGATGATGACACCATCCTAGGGTTGAAGGAGCAAAAAGACGAAGGGGGTAGGTCCCTGAACATCTGTGTGGAGCAGAGCTGCTCGCAGATTCAGGCTACTTATGTGAATTCTGCTGAACAAGAGAGAAACACACTTCTTTGTTCTTCCATTCAGCTGACTATCACCCCCCCACAAACACAGACTTTCCAGCTGATGCTAGACAAACTTCAATGCTTTGGAGAGCATTCGTTTTCTTTCCAGCTATAGCTTTATATGATTGTAGAAAACCAACTGATTTTCGAAACAATTTATTCGTTCATTCCTCTATCCACCCATTCATTTATTTGGCATTTACTGAAAGATCTGCTCAGCCCTGGGGATTAGACCTGAACAAGATACAGGGGCTGCTAGTCTCGTGTGGGGAGAAAGATGCTTGAGTGTCTCCAAGTGACACGGTGAGATAGGTCGCTACTAAGTCCCCCCAGGAAGAGGTATTAACTGCTATGAAGGTGGGACCGGAAGGCATCACAAAATTATATTTTGAATACAGAATATGAAAAGATGGTTTGAACTGGACCCTGAGGGACGAGTAGGAGTTTGTCAGAGAATAAGCAGAATGGACGTTTTAGGCAGAAAAACGAGGGTGCAAATGGTAGGTTTTGGAAACTGCAGATTTTGGTGGTGCAAGTGCAGGGTGGGGGAGTGGTGGGGTAAATGGGAAGGGGCTTGAGTGCTAAGAGTTGACTCCATCCTGGGGTGCCTGGGTGGCTCAGTCGTTAAGCGTCTGCCTTTGGCTCAGGTCATGATCCAAGGTCCTGGGATCGAGCCCCGCATTGGGCTCCCTGCTCCGTGGGAAGCCGGCTTCTCCCTCTCCCCTGCCTGCTGCTCCCCCTACTTGTGCTCTCTCTCTCTGTCAAATAAATAAAATCTTTAAAAAAGAGTTGACTGCATCCTGGCAGCAAGAGGGGCTCAATGAAGGTTTAAGTGGGGCAGTGGTGGGACCCCAGCCGGGGGCACGTGAGGGTCTAGCCTGTGAGAAGAGCAAGAGCTAGAAGGGGAGACTGAGGGGAGGAGGCCACTTGGGAGACCCTGGCTTGCCCCACTGTGTCCGATCACAGGGGCAAGGAGAAGGAAAGGTCACTTTGGTCACCTTGGCAGAGACTCACCAGGCCACGAGAGCTAAGGCTCCAGGCAAGGGCGTCCTTCTGTTCATCAGCGGATCCCTGATGCCTGGCACCCAGTGGGTGCTTGGTAGATGCTTGAGGAACCCGTGGATGGAGGTGGGAAGGGAAGAAACAGGGTGCTCTTTGGGGGTGGGGGGATTTGAGGTGACAAAATTAGAGGGATGGAGAGAGGAAGGATGCACGGCAGTCATTTGTCTTTCAGAGCTGTCGCCAGCCTGGCTTTCTGTGCAGAGCACACAGGTCCACATCATGTGGGGCTTGGCAGCAATCTCCTCCGCTGTTCCCCCCCCTCAGGCTTCTTAACCTTGGTCCCCCCCACCTCCGCTCTAGCACCTGGAAGTGGGTCCAGGAATAAATGGATGCCTTCCCCCCCTACCAATTTGCTATTTTTTTTTCTTCTTCAAAAATTAATGTATTGCATCTTCATATGATGGAAATTAAAAATCACCTCTGCATTACCAGCTTGGCAGGGTAGGGGGGGAGGCAAGGGCAGCAAACTCGGCTCTCTCGTTTCATTCAACCATCTCTAGTTAAGGTACCATCAGCATTTTCCATTGTGGACTTTATTTTCCAGATTTCGGGCTCGGTGTGGGACAGAAAGGAACCGGTCACCGGGAAACTTCCTGCAGAAAGGGCATTTGTCAGCTCAGCCTTGCTGGGTTCCCTCTGCCTTCCTGGCTTTCCTGCCCCAGGGGCTCGCTCCATAGACTCCTGGAGGCTTGCGCTGCCCCCCTGCAGACAGGCTAACGGAATCCCTCTGCAGAGCTGAGAAGACTCCTAGAATGGATTAGAAATTATGCGAGTTAACCTGGGCCCCAATGGGTCAAACTCGATGGGGAGGAGCCCTAGGAGTCAGGTAGGGGTAGAGGGTGGGCTGGGTGTGGGGGACTCTATGACCCCCTCCAGCTGATATCCGAGCCCTCCGATTTTCTTCCTGCCACATGTCCAGCTTCTGCATAAGAGGTGCCTCGAAGAAGAAGTTCTGTGGCTAAAGAGTTTGGCCAGCCTGCCTACCCATTTTACAGACCGGGAGAATGGAGCCTGGCTGGAGAATGCGAGTTGCCCACATGGATAGGGCACATTGAGAGTCAACACAGAGTCTCAGAAAGTGACTTGACATCTCTTAGCTTGGATCTCTTGTCTGTAAAATGTGGGAAGGGGTACAATCCAGGTCCTGCTGAGGTATGTGGACTAAATGCAATTTCATAAATGTGCAGACCTTGTTGTCAGATGAAAGTTGGTACGTCCTCTTCGGCAAATCTGCAGTATCGAAGCAAGCTGAATACCCCTGGGAATCCACCTATCCAACAGAAATGAGTGCTTGTATCCTACAAAGGACAAGGACAAGAATGTTCCCGGCAGCTATATTCATAATAGCCCCTAACTGGACACTGTCCAAATATCCATCAATGGCAGAATGGATAGATAGTGGTGTAGTCACATAATGAAATACTACACAGCAATAAAAAAGGACAAATAGGGGCTCTACACAACGACAGAAGGTCACAAATGCAATATCCAAGGGTATGAAGCCAGGCACAAAAAAGTGTTTATGGTATAATCCCATCTATATGAAAATTAAGAACAGGCAAAAGTACCAAATGGAGTTGGGGCTCAGAACAGTAGTTTCCTTTGGGGAGAAGTGATTTGGAGGGGGTATAAAAGTGTGGAGGGGGGCTAGAAATGTTCTAGGTCGTGATTTGGGTGGTGGCTTCACAGGTAAGTGCAAATGGAAGATTAATCAAATTGCACCTGTTAGAACGTTGCATGTCATTGTATGCAAATTATTAAAAACATAAAGAAAGAGGGGTGCCTGGGTGCCTCCGTCGGTTGCGTTCGACTCTTGGTTTTGGCTCAGGTCGTGATCTCAGGGTCGTGGGATGGAGCCCTGTGTTGGGCTCCGTGCTCAGTAGGGAGTCTGCTTGACACGCTTTCTCTCCCTCTCCCTCTGCCCCTCCTCCCCCATGCTCTCTCTCTCTCAAATAAATAAAAATACATAAACAAAGAAATTATAGGCCCCACCCTAGAGTTTCAAATTCAGTGAGCTGGGATGGGATCTGGAATCTTGCTTTACTTAGAAGCTCCTTGGTGATGCTGATGTGGTTCACAGCCCACACCTTAAGGAGCACTGGTCTAAGTGGTCCTCAGAAGCAAATGGAAAACAATCCATTCAGCATCCCACGTACCAGTGAAGTCCAATCTGCCAAGGTCTCACTCACACGTCACTTCCCTTCTGCCCTCTGAACCTCACATGGAGCCCCATTTGCCTCCAATGACTTAGCTGCAAGGGCATCTGGGAAATGTAGTTTTTAGTTTCTAAGTCTTGCCTCCACAAATGGAGCCCCATTTGCTTCCGATGCCTTAGCTGCAAGGGCATCTGGGAAATGTAGTTTTTAGCTTCTGAGTCTTGCTGTATCGGCAGGTACGTAGAAGGGGGATAGGTCCCAAGTGACACTGGACCACACTTCTAGAGTTCCCACTGAGCAGCCAGCTCGTGACACTCCATATAGTCAGGACACTGACATGAACATGAGTATTCTGCTGGGTGACTTGAGTTAATTGCAGCTGTTGTCTCCAGGGGATTCTGGACATTTTTCCCAGTCTAGGGGAGTCAAGTTTTAGGTTGGAAAGTCTGATAAGAGTTGTTAGCAAAGACAGTTCTTCCCTTGTTTGGCTCAACGATACAAAGACGAAATCAAAATTTAGTTAGCCCTAGAGGTAGAAGAAACAATCCCCTGCACTACCCGCTTCCCACCCATTTCTCAGATGGGGAGACCGAGGCCCCCAAAAGGACAAAGTTCACCTGGGCAGAGCTGGGACTTAAAACTCACGTGCCTTCATGTCTCGTTAGAAAGTACTTTGTTCTCTGTGATTCCTTCTGTTCCTCCTTTGTCCCTGTGCCAAGAGCAGGGCAGAAATTGTTATTTTATAGATAAGGAAGCTGAGGCCCTGACAAGGTGAGCAAGGGCTGAATTACAACCCACACAGCAATCATGGTCCTTTTGCCCGGTGCAGCCCAGAGCCAGGGGACTCAGGGAAGGTCCTGGGCAAGAGGGCAGCCTCATCGTATGGGATCATCACTGCCTTCCTTCCACTCAGCTGCACCCCTCCGGCTTGCCTCAAGGCTAACCACCGGCTTCCCCACTCCAGATCCTAACAGAACAGAAAGAACTTCTTTTGCTAGTGGTTCTTATAAATTTTTCGGCTAGTCAAGTCTCGTCTTTTGCTGTACAACCACCCTCCCCTCCTTTGGATACGCTTAATGTTTTAAATGTGACAAAATTTACATAACGGAAAATTTACCGTCTTGAGTATTTTTGTGTGCAGCTCAGGGGCATCAAGTGCATTCACTTTGTTGTGCAAACATCACCACCATCCATCTCCAGGACTCTTCCCAGCTCCATGAAACAGCTCCCACCCCCCCTTCTCCCAGCCGCTGGCAACTGCCTTGAGCTTCCTGTCTCTATGAACTTGACTACTCTAGGTACCTCATGTAAATGCGATCACACAGCTTTTGTCGTTTTGTGTCTGGCTTGTTTCACTTAATGTAATGTCCTCAGGGTTCATTCACGCTGTAGCCTGTGTCTGAACTTCCTTCCTTTTTAAGGCCGAATAATATTCTATTGTATGTAGGTAACACATTTTGTCTATCCACTGGTTGCTTCCACCTTTTGGTAATTGTGAATAATGCTGCTATGGACACAGATGCACGAATCTCTGTTTTGAGTCTCGGCTTTCAATTCTTTTGGGGATATACTTAGAAGTGGAATTACTGGATCATTTGGTAGTTCTATTTTTAATGTTTTGAGTTTTGAGGGTTCACCATACTGGTTTCCATAGCGGCTGCACGATTTTGCATTCCCACCAGCAATGCACAAGCTTCCAGGTTCTCCACATCCTGGTGAATTCTTGTTATTTTGTTTTTTGTTTTTTGTTTTTGTTGTTGTTCACAGGTTTATGTCAGTGTTCTGAGTTGTTTTGCTGTGATAGTAGCCATCCTAACGGGTATGAGGTGGCTGCTGGCCATCCCATCTCTTCCCATCCCATCCCATCCCATCCCATCCCACCCCATCCTTTCCCATCCCATCCAACCCCATCCCATCCCATCCCACCCCATCCTTTCCCATCCCATCCCATCCAACCCCATCCCATCCAACCCCATCCCATCCCATCCAACCCCATCCCATCTCATCCCTTCACTTCCCAACCCATCCCTTCCCTTCCCTTCCCATCCCATCTCATCCTTTCCCATCCCATCCCATCCCATCCCATCCCATCCCATCCCATCCCATCCCATTGTTGGAAACTTGATGTAATCATTGAAGAAAAGAATCCAGCACCCAGGGAAGCTGTGACTCCTGATGAGTCTCAGAAGCTCATGAGACTCACCCAGCAGCGGTGGCACACAAGGAAGAGTGGAAGAAGGTCCAAAAGGGCAGCCAAGTGCAACGTCTTTCTCGTCTCCTTCCAAACAGCAAACACTTCCTGAGTCTAGAGGAAGCATTTCTGTACACACCAGACTATTGAAATCGGCGTGTGGAAATGCCTTCGCTACATTCTTAAGCTCTTCTTCCCTTTTTAGCCTCTGGAAGAGGAGTTTTATTTTGCCTTCACAGTGGCACAGTAATAACCACATAGTTTAAACATAAGTTTTCTTGTGCATTTCCTTGTTGAATTTTGCACATTGAAATTTTTATATTCATGCATTCTTTTATGATGCCTAAATGTTTTCCTTGAAATGTGTATTGATTTGTAAATTAGATTGTCTTCTGTAATAAAATACCATTTGCACAAAAAAAGCTTTGTTGTTACAGAAGGTATGGAGGGGGAGCCGGAGGGGTGTGGTGGTGGCGGCAGCGAGGCTTGGAGGAGGGGGTGAAAGGCACAAAGGGAAGAGATGTGGCCTGGGCTAGGGTGCTGGCAGTGGGGATCCCTGGGTGGTGGGGGCTAGGGTAGACAAGATGCATTTCAGAGACAATCTAAAGGATATGGTGGCCAGTCTGTGGTCAGGCCTGAGGGAGGAAAAGTCGGGGTCCAGAATGCCTTCCATATTTCTGGCTTCATGAGTTGGGGTGGTGGAGAAGGCAGGGAACAGAACAGAGGTGTTGATGACCTTTTCTGCTTAAACCTTAAAGGGCCACTCAAGCTTCAGGACATGTTCCATAAGACAGAGGCAGGGGACTGGGGGAAGACGAGAAGGGGAGATTGGGAGATGGGTGGCTAAGGGCCCTACAGTTAGGCTTCAATGTGTGAACTTTGACCTCCTGGGATGGAGAGACAGCATGGCCCAGACACTAGAACCCAGCTGTCCTGACTCTGGGGGTGGGGAAGGGGCCTGAGAACTCTTGGCCCCCAAGCTATTTCTTGGGTTGGTGTCCTGAGGGCACGCCCACCCTCACACGTCTCTTCCCTTCAAGGGCACCCATCCTTGGCTGAGGATCCAACACCCACATGAGTCAGAATGACCTGTGTTCCAGTCCAACCCTCTCTCACCAGCTCCGCTCCCCAAGTCTCAAGTTCCTCCTGGGTCATGTGGGGACACATGCCTCCATACCAGGGTTTAATGACTTAGGCACATAGAAAGGCTGGTGGACAGCTTGACAGGTGTCTTGCAGGCATTCTGTAAACAATTGTTGAATCTGCATCATTTCTGAGTCTGCCTGGATGCCCCCTCCTCTAGGAAGCCTTCTCTGGTTCCCCCCCTAATCAGTAAGATTGAATACAATCCCCCTTCTCTATGCCACCAATTCACCTCACTGTGCACCTCATTGTCTGTCTCCTTGAGCACAGGGCTGGTATTACTTAGCAGGATGGTTTCATTTTGGCATCATATATACCCTATCTTGGCTGGTTCCTCACTGCGGCATCTGGGGCAAGTCTGTTAGTATCTCTGAGCCTTGCTTCTCCCCTCTGCAAAATGGCAACGCTATCAATTGTACCTGCCTCTTAGGACCATTGTGAGAATTAAAGGAGAAAACACACATACACAGTCTTAGAACCATGCCTGGCCCATGGCAGGTGCTCAGTGTGTGAGCCATTTATCCATCATTACTCGTTATCATTATTGCTGACATCTTTGCTTGTAGGTCTATGGGACTAAGAATCAGTAGACCTGGGTTCTGATCGTGGGCTTTTCTTATGTTGATCTTTAGTGAACTCTTGTTGTACCTAGAACTGTTCTAGATCAGTGGTTAGGTAAGGAATGGGAGGGCTTCATAATAAAGAGAAGCTCTAGTTACACCATTCTTTTTGTGATCACGGTGGACGCAGACCAGGGGACCAACACGATTGTGGAAAGGCTTTGTGGGGAAGAGACTCTAGGGTGGTCCCTGCCTTCTCTCCTGTGACCCCAGGGGCTGCTGTCTGGGAGCCCACGTTCTGGTGGCACCTGGTTGAAGCCAGTGGGGTCCCAGCTCCCCATCCCTGGAGCCCTCCCATGGAGCATCGGCAGAAGCCCTCTGCCCACCTACCCCCAAGCCTTTGGGCCTTGCCCTGTGCACACACATATGTATTGGGGAGATGCTTCTCTTAATCATATCTTGAATTAATGCAGGCCTCGTTCTTTCCCAGCTCTCATTACCCTCTTAATTAACTCGGCACAGATGGAAAAAGTCGGAATTGCTCTAGCCGAGTTGTTCTGCTAGTTTTAAAATGAGATGGCAGATGGGAGGACGAGGTGGAACGGGCCGGCTCGGAGGGAGGAGAGGAGTTTTCAAGCTGTCACCGGAGCGTCAACAAACGCTCCATCTGTTGGTGGTGAGGCCGGGCCGAGGCCCTGTGCGAGTGGCTGGCGTTCATAGGGCCGCATGGGGCCAAGGCACAGAGGCGCGGGCTGCACGGCTGCCCGGGACGCGGTCCCCAGCACCGGGATGGGTGCGGGGGCTTATGGGGTCCCGATGCGGTGGACAGCTCTACCGCAGACCGTGACCCGAACGCTTCTGCCCCCACTGCTGTTTTGGGAGCTGAGGAAGCCTTTTCTTTTCCTTCTTACCTAAAATAGTCTCGAGGAATGAATTATGTCGACTCCACGCGACTGTCGGAGTGAACTTTGGGAAACGCACATCACTTTGCTGCTTGAGTGACACAGGCTCCTCGTGGCCTTCCAGGCAGCCCGCCCTGCCCCATTCTGCAGCCCCATCTTCCCCGGCCCTCTACTTGCCCCATGCCGCCTTCAGCCGCAAAGACCTGCTGTGGTCTTTCTGTGCCTCTTGTGCCTCTGGGCGTTGGCATTTCCTGTTCCCTCTGCGGAGCTGGCCCCTCCTTCTCATCCTTCAAGACCAGCTGTGTTAGGTACCCTTCCGAGTCCTCGCTCTGCTCCTGTGTTTCTCCCATCAACGTGTTTTTGCAAATCCTTTGCTGTGAATGAATTAAGAAATGGTTCTTCACGGGGCGCCTGGGTGGCTCAGTCGTTAAGCGACTGTCTTCTGCTCAGGGTGTGATTCCAGAGTCCTGGGATCGAGTTCCACATCAGGCTCCTCCGCTGGGAACCTGCTTCTTCCTCTCCCACTCCCCCTGCCTGTGTTCCCTCTCTCGCTGGCTGTCTCTCTCTGTCAAATAAATAAATAAAATCTTAACCAAAAAAAAAAAAAAAAAGAACTGGTTCTTCAGCAGCTCAGAACCGGGTACGTGCTCTGTTTGGGGTTGCGTCTCAACCTGCAAAGATCATAGAGCCTTAGCATTCAAAGAGATCTCAGGAACCTCTTAGAGGGCAGGAACCCCTTCTAGTATATCCCAGACTGGTGAGTTCTCAGGCTTGGCTTGCTTACTCACAGGGACGGGGAACTCACTCTCATAAAATAAACACTCTTGGTGGACAGGTCTGTTTGTTCCACTGTTCTCTGGGCTGGGCCGTGATTGGACTCTGTGTGATGTGGATGGAATAAAATCTGCCCCCTCTCCTGCAGGCCAGTCCTTCCCGGGCTTGACAACAAGGTCTGTCCTGGGGCTGCCACGCTCAGTGACACACCGTGGAAGGTAGCACCTGCTGACCGCTCTCTGACTCTGTCAGATGACAGGGTCTTAGGATCACTGGCCATTCTGTCTTATGTCCTGAGGTGTGTTGACAGAGCTCAGACTTCGGAGTCAGACTTGGCGTCAAGCCCATTTACTAGTTGTGAGACCTCAAACAAGTCCTTAACCTCTCTGAGCCTTGGCTTGTGCGTCTGTAAAATGGGGCTTGAATCAGATGGTTGTTGCGTCTCTTTCTGTTGTGACCCGTGAGGTTCCAAGACTGTTGCCTCTGAGCCTCCTCCTTCTGGTTCAGGGACCTCTCATCTGACCTCCTGACTCTTGTCCCCCTGCCCTCATTCCTCTATCATAATACCTGGTTCATCACACTGACTGTCTGGCTCCCTTCACCAGCTGTTCCTAAAACTCAGTTCTGATCAAGTCACTCCTGTGCTTCCGTCTTCATTCTCCATCAGCCGTGGAGTTCTGTCCCGGCTCCCTTGCCTGTGTCCCCAGATCCCTAAGCGGTAACTGCACTCTCTACTTCCCCCCGCCCCCCGAGTTCTCCAAACACACATTCTACCACTTCACACACACCGTTATGACCACCTGCAAATCCCTTTCCCCTGGCTCTTGTCAGCTACTGACTCCTACTGATACTGCAAAACCCTATTTGGATGTCACCTTCTGTCTGAGGCTTTTCCAGATCATTCTTTCCTTCTGAGAGAAGTGAACCATTCCTTCTTCTAGACCCCTTTACAAGTGCAGTACTGCCCTGAGCACAGCGTGTTTGAAGAACCCTTTCCTGCCGTTGTCTTTCTTCTGTAAATTTCACCCGATTCCTCTCCGTCCTCCGCACCAGGGACAGAGCCTGGCAGGCCGATGTCCCCACCTTCCTGACTGTGCTGCTGCACTTCTGACCCCTGTCTCTTTCCTCACTTTTTTCAAGTGAAAATGACAGCGGCTCTTAATCAGAACTTCTTAATCACACCACGTTATCCTTCCGAGATGCTTTTACCTCCAGGAACCCATTGATTCTCTACTCTAAATTACTATAATTACCACAAATGATAAAATAGCAGCTTTCCCAGTTTTCTTTACCCTTGCCAATTTGCATATGCTAATGCACGAACATCTCCCCTCGCCCCCCCCACCCCCCACCCCTCCTTCTGGCTCTTCTAAGACAATTTTTGTGTTTGCACTTACTTTGCCCCACTGCAACTCAGGGCTGGATCTGGGCAGGGAGGACAGAAGTTTCCAGAAGGTCTTAATCCATCCAAGGAATGGAAAAAATAAATTTCCTGTCCTAAAAAGCATAGTGAATATAGGGACACAGATCTTCTGCGAGCTCAGGAGAAGGTGGGGTGGGGGAGGCAGAGGGCACCCTCCGCTGAGAGGCAGGTGAGGCCTGGCTCATGTTGTTGCCTCTGATAGTCTTGGCCTGGTGCCCTTGCTCTCTGAAACTCACACCCTTCTCCTGGAAACTGGGAGGCTATAGCCATTTGGCAGTTTATAATGAGGAAGAAATACGACCTTTCTTGTTTGTTTTAAAAAACTATGGTAAAATATACATACCCTAAACTCTACCATCTTAACCATATAACGTGTACAGCTCAGTGGCGTTAAGCACATTCACGACGTTGTGCAAACATTACCCCTTCCATCTCCAGAACTCTTCTCGTCTTGCAAAACTGAAACTCTGCCCCCATTAAACACTGTCTCCCTATCCTCTCCCCGCCCGGCCCTCGGCAACCACTTTCTGCCTCTATGAACTTGACGGCTTCCGTTGCATGTTTGAGCCACATTTTGCTTATCCAATCATTCATTGCTGGATACTTGGGTTGCTAAAAAATACCCTCCGACAAGCTTAAATATTTTCTAAAATTTACAGACGGCACAATTTTAGGAGGTGGAGGTGGTTAGGACAGTGAACTGTGGTGTTACACTTGACCTTGAGTCCTGGCCAGGTTGTCCTTGGGCTCCTTACCTCAGTGTCTATCCCATGGGGCTGTTGTGAAGTTAACAATCTAAAGGCACGTACAGGGTTTAGCACAGGGATGGACCCGCAGGAAGCATTCATTCTTTTAGTCATTTAGTCATTCATTCAACAAATCTCTACTAAGCACCTACTACGCTCCAGGCACTGAGCTAAGTGTTTGCCATAGAACCACATGTGTCTTTCACGATGCTGACCTCAAAAAGGCAAGAGAGACTACCATCAAATAAGTAAGAGAAAGCACATTATGTCAGACAGTGGTAAATTCTATGGATTGACAGAGAGCAGATTACAAGGGATAGTGAGTGCTTGGGGAGGGGGCAGTTTTATCGCATACAGGGTGAGCAGGAAAGTTCTCCTGAGGACATGAGAAATGCAAGGGTGAGCCTGGTAAGGATTACTAGAAATAGAGAGAAGAGAAAATGCAAAGACTTTTAGGGGGGAGCATGCATGGAATGTTCTAGGAATAGGAACATGTCTAGTGTGGCTGGAGAAATTTAAAATAGAGCGTAGCAGGAGATAAGGGCAGAGAGGTAGCTGGGGGAGAGAGCTGCAGGGCTAGGTGAGCCGGCGTGGGAGAGCAGCTGGCACTGAGGAATTCTAAGCAAGGAAGTGATGGGGTCTGACTCCTGTTTAAAAAGCATTGCTCTGCCTGCCAGGTTGAGAATCAACTGTAGTGTCGGCAAGGGTGGAGATAGGAAGACCTATGACTGAAATAATCCAGGCCAGGAATTGGCAAACGTTTTCTATACAGTTCCAGAGAGTAAATGTGCTTGGCTTTGCGGGGCCATAGCGTCTCTGCTGCAATTACTCAGTTCTGCCCTTGGAATGCAAAAGCAGCCGTGGACAATATGTAAACAAATGGGTGTGACTGTGTTCCAATAAAACTTTATTTATAAAAACAGATGGTCGGCTGGATTTGGCTGATGGGCTATAGTTACTGATGCTGGCTTTAGCTAAATATTGGTGAGTTGGACCAGGGTGTGGCAATGGGGCCACAGGAAGTGGCTGAACGTGGGATATATTTTGAAGGTAATATCAGCGGAATTTGTTGTTGATCCAAGACATGCCAGTTACTGAGATGAGAGAGTCTGGGTGTAAGAGGTGTTCTTAGGGCGTGAGGAGAATTAGGAATTTGGTTTCTAACGTACTAAGTTTGAGATGGGCCTTAGACATCCAAGGTGGATATATAAGTCTGGAGTTTAAGAGAGAGACTGAGGGTGGAGGAGGAATTTTGGAGTTATCTAGATGGATCTGAAGATACGAGACCGGATGAAATCATTTATGGGAAGGGAGTGGATAGAGAAGAAAAGCCTGCCAAGGACTGAGCCCTGGGGGTGCTGAAAGAGATGAGGAGCAACCCACTGGTCAAGGAGACTGAGGAGGGGTGGTCACTGAGGTATGAGGAAAACCCAGAGAGTGTGGTGTCCTGGAAGCAAAGAGAAGGAAGTGTATCTATGTGGAAATGCTCAATTTCTAAATGTTACTGCTGTGGGTTGTTGTCTACCAGAAACCCCAGTATGTGACCTTCTTTGGAAATAGGGTCTTTGCAGATGCAACTAGCTAAGATGAGGTCATACTGAATTACGGTGGCCCTACATCCAGTGACTGGTGTCCTCTAAGAGCGGACACACGAGACACACAGAGGGAAAGGGCTGTGTGTGAATGGAGGCAGGTAGAGCGATTGTGGTGATGCAGCTATAATCCAAGGAACACCAAGGAAGTCCAGTAACCACCAGAAACCGGAAGATGCAAGGAGAGCCTTCCCTGGAAATGTCAGAGGGAACGGGACCCTACTGACACCTGGATTTTGGATTTCTGGCCTCTAGATTTTTATAAATAAGTTTCTGTTCTTTTAAGTTACCTAGTTTCTGGTACTTTGCTTGAGAAGCCCTGAAAAACTAATACATGTTGCTGATGGGTTAAGTAGGATCAGGACAGACAAAGGACCTTGGATTTGGCAACACTGGATGACCTTGACAAGAGCTGTTTTCACTAACGTGGTGGGTGTGAAAGTCTGATTGGAGCAGATTCCAGAAAGAACAGGAGAGAAGGCATCAGACACTGTGAGCGTGACCCATTTTTTCATTTTAAAGGGAGTGGGGGGAAGGGTGCTGTTTGGGAAGAATGGGAGAAATAAGACATGTCTTATGTTGAAGGGGACAATCCAGTAGAGAGGCAAGAAACCATGATGCAGGAGAGTGGGGAGAATGAGTGGTGTCCTCCAGGACTGCATCAGTGGGCATGGGGAAAGGCTGCAGTATGGGGAGGTCATTCATACCAGTGGGAGGGAAAGCAGTGAGCTTGGGTGGGTGTGGCTGGCACAGGTGTTCGAGGGACCTGTAAGGAGTTCTTTTCTGGTTGCTTTTATTGTCTCAGTGAAACAGAAGTCAAAGAAATGAGCAGCAATTAAGGCTGGGGAGGAAACAACAAGGTTTGAGTGGAGAGAGAGGTTAGGTGGTCGTGTGTGTGTGTGTGTGTGTGTGTGTGTGTGTGTGTGTGTGTGTGATTCTCACTGGGGAAGTGTATTTGGCTGGCTATGCAGCCCAAAGGGCCTGCTTGAGCTTAGTGGCCCTGAGTTCAGTGTGGAAAGTGTGTTCCCCTCTCATCACATTCAGCTGCCAGGTCCAGGTTAAGTGCAGGTAGAGAATTGGATTAACCTAGCAAGTGTAATAAAGCAAGAAATGAACAAGGCAGTCAAAGGTTTTATCAGTTATCTATCGCTGTGTAACAAAACCACCCTAGTACTTGGTGGCTTAAAACAATAGTCATTCATTTTTCTTGTGAGTCTTCAATTTTTGGCAGGGCTTTGGTGGGGATAGCTTGTCTCTGCTCAGCTGGGGTGGCTTGACTGGGGAATGGAGGATTTACTTTGAAGATTGGGTAGTAGGCAGACTGGCCCCCAAAGATATCAGGTTCTAATCCCTGGAACTGTCAATGTTACCTTATTTGGAAAAGAGGTCTTTGCAGATATGAGTAAGTTAAGGATCTTGAGACAGGGAAATTATCTTGGACTGATTATCCATGTGGGCTGTAAATGCAACCATGAGTGTTTTTTCAAGAGAGTTGCAGAGGGAGATTGGACATACAGAAGAGATAGAGGGAATGGACCCCAGTGGAAGCCAAGGAATGCCTGGAGCTACCAGAAGCTGGAAGATGCAAAGAATGAATTCTCCTGTACAGCCTCCAAAGGCGTATGGTCCTGCTGACACCGTGATTTTGGACTTCTAATTTCCAGAACTATGGGGAAATAAATTTCTGTTGTTTTAAGCTGCCAAATTTGTGGTAATTTATTACAGCAACCCTAAGAAACTAATACAGATGGTGGTTCTCATGTCTAGTGAGTTGTTTCTGTCTATCATCCATGAGCTCAGCTGGCACTGGGGGCTGAGGGCCTTAGTTCCTCTCCACCTGGACTTCTTGAGGCATGGTAGCTGGGTTCTAAAAGTGAGTGTCCCAAGAAAACAAGGCAGAAGTGATCTCACCTTTTTGATAGTCTTGGCATCACTTCTTCCATAGTCATAGCCGCACTTCAATTCAAGGACCCACTTCTCAAGGGGAGGAGTGTAAAAGTCACATAAGAAGTAGATGTGAGAAGGGAGGTGTTGCTGCAGCCTGTTTTTAGCATGTACAACCTGCCACAAGGGTGATACAAGAAATGATGGTAATGATGATGATGGCAAGGATGATGGTGGTGATGATGATGGTGGTGATGATGACGGTGGTGGTGTTGATGGTGATGATGGTGGTGATGATGGTAGTGATGATGGTGATGATGGTAATGATCATGGGGGTGATAATGATGATGCTGGTTATGATGGTAATGGTGATGGTGATGACTGACCATGACTTCCTGGATGGGCGAAGAGGAAAGTGAGGACACACTGGGCAAAGGGCAGTGAAAGGGTGGCAGTGTCAACGGACCCTAGACCTAGTGAGGCGGAAGAACTGTTGATCGTGGAGTGAGCAGCGCACAGAGAGGGAGTCTTGAAACTGAGGTTATGGAGTGACAGTTATGGGTAATGATAGGTATAGTTTAACCATGGTAGTGAGTGACTGGGGCATGGATTTTGCAAGACAGGAAGTCAAAGAATGACAAAACAGGCTGTTGGGAGGAACACTCACATGGATATTGAAACTGAGTCTGTGTTGGAAAGAGTGCCAGTAAACCAGGAGTTAAAACCTCTGGGGACACAGGGATAGTGCTGTGAAAAGGAGGGGTAGTGGGTGCTCTAATATGATGGGGTGAGCTTCGGAGCTGGAGGCTTTTAGGGAGGGGAGCAGTGTTCTGGAAGCGGCAGCGAGGAGCAGTGAGGAGCAGTGTGAATGGCAGAAGGAGTGTAGGAGAGAAACAGGTCCTCTTGAGAGAGTTGCAGGGAAGGAGGGTCCCTGGGGAGATCAGGTTTCAGTTGGAGCCAGAAAGTGAATGAGCTCAGAAGTTGAAAAGAGGATAGAGGGAATTGCAGAGGGCATAGTGGAAGATTTTGGTAAGGATGTAGAGCCTAATGGGGATGAGTGTTGAGGAGGGGGAATGCTCTGGAACCCTGGTCTTCTCAGGGTGACTGACGTGAAAAAGGATATACAGCATGATGGTATTAGATTTGGGGGCCTCAAGGCAGACAGCTGGGCTCTGAGGGCTGAACGGAGGTGGAAGAAAGGGGTGCTAGGAGCCCGAGAGCTCCTGTTCATGACAGGGAGAGGTCAGGGGAGGTGCCATGTGTCCAGGGGGACTCAGAACTCAGCAGATATTAATTATTGCTATCATTGTCATTGTTTTGCAGGTCAGGCTGCAGATTTAATAGATGGGGAATGGGCATTATTTCACTTGTCACATTATGCTGTGACTATTTTCCTGGCTTCCCCACAGGGCTGTGAGCTTTGCAGAGCAGGGTCTTCATCTTGTTGCCTTGGAATCCTAACACCCAGCACAGTGCTTAGCCCAAAGTATTTATCAGATAGAATGTGTTGAATGAAAAATGCTCAGAGACACGTATGGGCTTTCCCAAGGTCACAGAGCAAATGCAGAGCCAGGACAAATCATCTAGATTCCTGATTCTTAATTTTCTTTGCACTCCTACAAATCTAAATCCTTCAAATTCTTGTAGTGGTTACTTCTTCCCTTTATCTCTTTCCCCTTTGCCCATTTATTTTCCAGTGAGATCTGCAGCCCCAGATGGAATTTGAAGCCCAGAACCTCCATCAATGTTCAAAGCCTCCCTCTTTTTGCTCATGTGTAATCTTCAAAAGGCCCTTTTCTCCCATAATGATCTTCCCCGGGGGGATCCTGGCAGGCCTGAACATAGGAACTGCAGGCTGGCTAAAGAGGGCTTTTCGGCTAATAGAATAAACAGGCGAGAAAATAGGGAAAGAGGAGGGTAGCTCTGGGGCCTCTTTGTCAACTGTTTTGGACTTGGCATTGGGGGGCTTCCTAAGTCCATTAACCTCTGTTAATTTCTCTAGTGCTTTATGGTGAAGGGGATGGAATTGGGTGGAAATACTCCATAAGTGGGGTTAGTCACACCCAAAACTGACAGGCTGAGATAAACCCATTTGGGGGAAGAAGAACATCTTCTCAACCCATCCAAAAGATTTGAGGAGTGGGAGGAGAGAATCCCATGATTCAATGCCAACTTCTTGATCACAGATTCCCTTTTGAGAGGCTGTCAGCTGGGGGCTTAGAGCAACCTCTCCTGAAGCTGGGATTTGGAAAGGGCTGGTGAGTCACTGCTCTATGATCAGCTCAGAAATAATGGGTTTCATGCCTTGATTCTCCCATCCGAAAACTTCAGAGGCTGGCCAGGCATCAAGGGGGCAGAGAGAGATGAGCACAACATGAGACTATCAGTCCTACCATTATAGAGATTGGGGTGTGCATGTGTGCGTGTGCGCATGCGTGTGCGTGTGGGTGGGATGGAAGGAGGGATGGGGATGTGAGGGAAGGGAGGAAGACTCAGACAGAACATGCAAGAAGCAGAATCAGGCTGGCATAGAGGCTGGCAGGCAGAAGTCCCTCCTCTGGCCCCCAAAAGAAAACACTCTTCTCTTGGAGCAAGGAAAGGCAAGAGGATGAAATCTCAAAGTCTTTGGAGAGAGTTCTGAGAAAAAGGAATTGATTGGGAGAAATGGCACTCCTGTGGGGTGGGTGTCTCAGGAAGACAAAATAGGACACACTCTGGGAGAGCATTTTCTGTCACCTCGAGGGCCTCCAGTGGGTTGCTGCGGAGGGTGAACTCCCAGTCCCGTGAGGGGCTGAGTCACATGTGAAGACCATCCAACACCGTGCGGGCTTAGGGGAACACCAGGCCATCTGAGGCAGTGTGGTTAAGCCTTGGGCAAGTGCTACTGACGCCATCGCCCAGCCCATCCACTGTTCCATCTTCACTGCTAGAGTCCCAGGCGAAGCCATCATCACCTGTCCCTGGACAGCTACAGTGGCCTCTGAACTCATGTCCCCGGTGGTATTTTAAAAATGGCAATCAGATCATGGTACTCTTTGTAAAAAAATTCTCCAATGGCTTCTCACTGCTCTTAGAATAAAGTCCAAACTCTCTCATGGTCTCTGACCTCACCTTGTATCCTCTGACCTCTTCTCGTACCCTGTGACCTTACTGTGTGCTATGCCCCCTCAGTGAGCAGAGCCATACCTTCTCTCTCCTCCTCAAAGGGGCTGTTCCTGTGTTGAGGCCTCTGCTCGTGGTGGTTGCCCTACCTGGTACCCTCTTCCCATGGATCTTTGCATGGTTAACTTTTCCTTATTTTTCAGGTCCTGTGTTATCTGTCGCCTCCGCATGGAGGCCTTCTTTGCCCCCATTTAGAAGTAGGCCCCCTCTCCTCACCCCAGCCGCTTTCTTTATCTGGTTCTATTTGCTTTGTTACTACAGCTTCTTGCTGTTTGAAATAATCTCATTAGTGTATTAATTTGCTTGTGCATTTTCTGTCTTCTACCATGAAAACATGAGCTTCGAGAGCTCGTTTACCACCCAAGTGCTGGGTGTGTAGGATGCTTTCATAGCATAGTTGTGGGATGAATGAATGAATGAATGGATGAATGGATGAATGAATGAATGAATGAATGAAGAGGTGAACAGACAAGTCAGACACACCTGGATTTGACATCTGGGTCCACCACCTACAGGCCTAGTGACTTTGAAAATGTTTGTTGGCAACGTGAGGCCTCGTGTATGGTGTAGGGACCATGACACTTAGCCTGAGGATGTCACAGGGCACCTGTCCCAGAATTATGTGAGACTTGCAGCTCAGTACCTTGCCTCTAATAGGTGCCCATTAATGTCAGCTCCCTTCTCCTTCCTGGTCTTGCAGTCGTGGACTCCACGTGAAATAGGAGGGTCAGGATGGACCATCTCTGCCAGAGGACTACCATCGGAAGGGCTAGCCACAGGGATGGACACCTGGTCTACCTGTCTCCCAGCGCTGATCTCGTCCCCGTGATCCACCTGGCTCTCTGAGGCCCAGACTCTGCCCACAGTCCTGTTGCCACTGCTGTGCTCAGCACCCTCATGGAGGTGAGGCTTCCAATGTGGGCTTCCTAATGCTGAAACTTCTTTAGGCCTGACACTCAAGACTCTTGAACACGAGCTCTCATTTTATCTGTGCAATTTTGTGCTCTTGACTTTCAGCTGCCCCTTGCTTCTGCTCAGGCTGTTGCCTCTCCCATGCCTCACAGTCCAGCGTAAACTTTTTCTTTTAGTGCCCTCAGTATTGGTGCACAAGCAATGGACGTGCTAATTACAAAATGGCCCCTTTATGTTCCTTAAAGGGTATTGGTCACAGTTTTACTGGAGATGCGTTTCTAGTAGACACTTGAGTTGGCCATTTCCCTTGTGTGTTGATTTGTCTTTCCTGGTAACATAAACTTTTAGGGCAGGAAAGATAACTTGTCCAACTATCATGACAGAGGGGGAAATAGGGCCCAGTGAAATAGAGCACCTTGCCCAGGTCACGCAGTGAGTCAGTAGCAGAGTGAAGACTGGAACCTCACTATGGATTTTGGCTGCGGAGAGCTGGTGGCGGAGCTCAGTTTGGATTCAGCCTGGGCAGGAAGCCCATGGCCTGGTCTGCTTTGGCCATGCCCCCGGGCACCATGTGAGTGACAGCAGCTGGAGGCCATTAGGGGCGTGTGTGTCTCTCTTGCGCACACCCCCATCTACAAACATTATCCTTGGAGGCAGCCTCAGCTGGGATGGTACACCCAGGTGGCTGTCCCATGTGCCAGCCTGCGTGCCCTGAAGCCTTCTCGGAAGCCTCCCTACTTGGGAGGTCTGAACTGAGCCTCCTACCAGGATAGCAGGAACAGGGCTGAGTCCCTGCTGTTAGCACACGCATAGGATCCTGGGTTCAGGCAGGCTTCTGGGATGGTGGTTTTCAAAGAGAGCAGTGCTGCCCCCCGCAGGGCATTTTAGGTATTTGTGGGGGTTGTTTTTGGTCCTCACAGTGTTTGGGGAGACTATTGGCAATTAGGGGTGGGGGCCAGATATGCCCAGTATACCACCTTGCAGAAAATTCCACATTACAGAGAATCCACTTGCATCTTACTGAGCAGAATTTGCCTGTCTCACTGGAAATGCATACACGTGAAAAATCTGTTTATAGTTATTTATTTCTAGACCCAAGCTCTCTCTCTCGCTCTCTCTCATCTATCTATCTATGAATATAGATAAAGAAAGTTATTTTGTGCCTAGTTTTAAAATACACCGAGCTTTCCAGGAATGCAACTACTTGGTAAATTGAGGGTAGACTGTACTTTGCTTTGTTCAAAACTTCACCAAGAGTGGTTCACCATTTCAGAATATTATGCTGTGGATGGCAAGACTACGGTTGAATTTAAGACACTGATACATTCCCCTAGCCTCCATCTGCCTTTGTGGTTATAAATATAGAAAGGTGCTTAGTTAGCCCTTATTTCAAAATGTCAGATTTAAAGAAAAAGTGTCAATGATACTCAGTTGAATAGTGTTTCATGTGTTCTAAGTCCCAACCTACTCATTAGGAAGAGGTGCAGACATCTTACTGCTTTCCTGTGTCTTCACTGAAGTCATGTTTGAGCATTTAGCTATTAAAATATATATTATTTTATTATGAGTTATTTCCTTTATCTTTATGCTATATCTGTTTATAATATATTAGTTTGCACAATTATGTAAGTAGGTTATACTATAATCTAGAGTTAGTATAACTACCTATACTAGTAGATACTATATTATACTATATTATACTATACTATTTCATCATAGTAAAGAGGATGTTACAAAATAATTGTTATGAAATGGGGGGTAAGGGTAATAATAAACCTGTTTCCTCACCTCTAGGGACACATATCTGGTTTGCCAATACCATTTAAATCCTGTCTTCTGGATGAAAAGTCTATTTTTTCCTTCTTGGAACCCATGAATATCCAGCTCTGTAATCTGCATTCATTCACTTACTAATTCGACATATATTAAGACTTGCCTTGTATGTGCCAGGCATGTTGCCAAGCACCCGGTGTATATTATCTCACTTAATCCTCATGGCCACCGTGCAGAAGAGGACTTATTATTCTTCTCTGTGCTCATGGGTTCAAGTCCCAGACAGCTCCCAAGCCAGCAGAGGAGACAGACAAGCAAACAGGCATTGATGGTCCAGTGTTGTCAATGTGTTCATGGGGGAAGCACAGGGAGGGGCTGTAGGACCCAGAGGAGGGGTGTCCTAACCCTCTTCCAGAAGGAGAGAGAGTGTTTAAATGAAGGGTTCATGACAGATCAATATCTGAGCTCAGTTTTAACAGATGGGCAGGAGTCAGGCAGAGAGAGGAAGGAGGTGGTTCTAGGTCAGGAGGAAGCAGGGGCAAGGACCGGAATTAGCATGGCGGGCCTGGAGGGCTGCAAGCTATTCATTGTGGTTGGAGCCCAGAGTAAGTGGGGATGGTGAGACACGACGCTACGTGCAGGGAGGAGGCAGCCTCTATAGTGATGCCTGGGGTCCCTGCGTGCAGCCCTGAAGATCCCTCATTTTGTCCCAAAGGCAATAGGGAGCCATGGAAGAGTGTGCAGAGGAATGATGCTGTCGATGTGGTGGGTCGCAGTGATCACTGGTGTTACAGTCTGGAGAATGATTGGTGGGGACACGACTAAAGGCTAAGAGACTAGGTCAGAGCCTTTTAGCACAATTAAGTAATTCACTATTACTGCAAATATTTATTGATTATCTCGCATTTGTAGTCAGTGCATGAAGTCAGAAGCCCCCAAAGCCCCCAAAGTCATAAGTCTGGCCACTTAATTTCTATTAGCCCAGTACGAGCCAGAATTGTGACACTAATTAGGTCCCTGTGCCACACCCACCCCATGGCCTTCTGAGGTCCCAGACAAGGGGGCCCGAACCACTTATTTATTTACAGTGCTATTCTAATGACCAGTTCTTCAAAAAAAAAGGCAGCAAGGAAGACATGTGGCTCCTGGGTGGACCTTAATTTTGGATAATTAATTATTATTCTGAAATATTTTCTAATTGACTGAATATTAATTGTCTGGAGCTGTCATCATACAAACGCTTATCTGTATTCACCCTCTTCCAGTGCAAGCGGCAGTTCTAGCACTGCAGGAAACCTCGCTGGGCTGAACAGAGTTCTCTGGGAAACGTGAACTTGCTTGGCCTTAAAGGCCAGTTAGTCAGGACGGTGCACAGCGACCTGCAGGTGAGCAGGAGACTGGAGATGTCGGGAGAAAGGAGAGGCCTTGGTGCTCGATCTTGGGGAGACAGAAAAGACAGATCACGAGCCCTTCTGGTTCGAGGCTTTAGAGACCGACTTGCCGGCATTCCCCCGCTCAGCAAATGCTTACCTAGCACCTTATGTGTATTGCAGAGGTCAAAACAGATGCGGCCCTTGTCTGTGGAGCCTTATAGCTTAGTGGGGGATACAGATATTAAACAGCTAATTATTCAAATGATTATTTAATTGAAATTGGATACATGCCGTGAAAGGAAAGTTCAGGGTGATAGGAGAGGGAATCCCCACTGGATCTAATCCGATTTTGGGGTGAGTGCCCTTGAGGACGTGGTGTTAGAGATGAGACTGGGGAGCGAGTAGGGGATGAAAAGATGGGATAAGGGTGCAGTGGGGCAGGGGGAATAGTGGCTGGGAAGGCTCAGAGATGGGCCATGCAAACAAGGCCAGCTCAGGTGAAGAGCAGACAATGAACAAGATACGACCTGAAAGAAGGCGGCACCTGCTAGTGCAACTCCAACCTTCCCTTCAAATGGCTCAGGCAGTAGGAGAAGGGCTAAGCATGGCGGCTCCTCAAATACTGTGACAAAAAGGTCAAACTAGACTCTTTATATTATTATATTATATTATATACATATTTATATAAATATAAATTTATATAAATATAATATATTATAATACATTATATTATTATATTATTATCTTTATGTTATTATTATATAAATATTAATATATTTACGTCTATGAATAGGTTGTATTTTGAGTGTTAACCCTGATCTGTTAATGGTGATTGACTGGGAGTGCTCTGTTGAGAAGGATTCTGAGGCTCTGTCCAGGGTTAGTGATAAAGAGTGGCATGATTGATTAGTAACGTCTGCTGTAGGTAAGGGAAAGGAACTGGTAGCTGACATGGTCATTACTTGTCCCCGTTTCTACTGCTACTAACAAACCCCTTGCAGAGTTAGTGGTGTGAAACAACCATTTTCTTATGCTCAGATTATGTAGGCCACAAAGGTGGAAGGCGCAGTCTGTGACTTGTCTTATTCTCTTGATATTGCCTTTTGCAGAGCAGAAGTGTCAGTGCTAATAAACTCCAGCTTATCAACGATTTCGCTCATGGATCATACCTTTGGTGTTGTATCTAAAAAGTCATCGAGATTTTCTTCTATGGCATCTTCTAGAAGTTTTATAGTTTTGTGTTTTATATTTAGACCTGTGATCCATTTGCGTTCATTTTTGTGACGAGTATAAGATCTGTGTTTAGATTCTTTATTTTTTCCTTTTCGCATGTGAATGTCCAGTTGTTCCAGGACCATTTGTTGAAAAGACTACCTTTGCGCCCTTGTATTGCCTTTGATCCTCCGTCAAAGATCAGTTGACTGTATTTTTGTGGGTCTGTTTCTGGGCTCTCTATTCTGTTCCATTGATTTGCCTATTCATTAACTAATACTGTACTGTCTTGATTACTGTAGCTTTACAGTATGTCTGGAGTTGGATAGTCAGTCTTCAACTTTGTTCTTCTTCAAAATTATATTGGTTATTCTGCATCTATTGCTTCTCCATATAAACTTTAGATCTAGTCAGTTTGTTGATATGCACAAAATAACTCACTGGGATGTTGATTGGCACTGCATTGAATCTACAAAACAAGTTGGGAAAAACTGATGTCTTAATATTGACACTTCCTATCCATGAACAAGGTACATCTCTCCATTTATTTAGTTCTTCTTTGATTTTGTGTATTGGAGATTTGTAGTTTTCTTCATCCAGATATTATACATATTTTGTTAGATTTATACCTAAGTATTTGATTTTGGGGGTGTTAATGTAAATGTTATTGCATTTTTCACTTCAAGTTCTACTTGTTCATTGCTGGTATATAGGAAAGAAGTTGGCTTTTTATATATGAACCTTGCTAAGTCACTTATTAGGTTCTTTGTGTTTCTGATGACAGACATTGTAAGCGGTGTGAAGTCATATGACACCAAAAGCCCCACATATTTTAAAAGGAATTGGATGTTTGTTTATTGTTTTGTGTGGTACTTCCATAAGACCTAAAAACAAGCAAACAGGGATGCCTGGGTGGCTCAGTCAGTTAAACATCTGACTCTTGGTTTTGGTTCAGGTCAAGATCTCAGGGTCATGAGATCGAGCCTGGCACTGGGCTCAATACTTAGCAGGGAGTCAGCTTGAAGATTCTCTCCCTCTCCCCCTCTTGTGCTCTCTCTCCTCCTCTCTCTGAAATAAATAAATAAATCTTAAAAAAAAAAAACCCAAGCAAACAAAAAAAAAGTCTAATTTGTAAAACACGTTTTAAACATATCTTAAAGAAGGAGAAAAAAATAATGAAAGGGTTTTAGAAAGAAAATGTTTAATGTAATTGATTGCCTAAAAACAACTCTTGAAAGAAGACCTTGCAATTCTCTCTTTTGGTTCTCAGAAAGGCAACAAGTTCTTGAGCAAACTTGTCTAGAAACCACCTTATATCCACCATAAAAGATGCTCACAACCTTTGGAAGTGGATCCAGATGAGGGTGTAGCTATCTGAGGCTAGGCTTCTGGGAGACAGACTCTGAGAAGGAGATTGGCAGGCAGGAAGTATTGGTTCACTTTAGCTTTTGGGAGTGGCACCCGTGAGAGAGAGAGAAGGAAGCAGGGCAGAGGGAGGGCTTGAATGGTAATGCTGTTGCAACAGAAACCTCAGTTTATTCTCTAGGCAGCCCTGGGGTTGAGATAGCTCTACGGAATTATTTTTAATCAAGGCAAGGGCTCAGGTCTTTGTAGCTCAACATGGGAGTGGGCTGCTCCTGAGGAGGGAGGCATGACCTTGGGTGATGCAACACCCTTTCGTTAAGGGCAATTCCTGGGGAAAGATGCTTTGTGAGCTCCCAGCAGTCCCACTCCCAAAGGATGCTATGGGAACACGTGCTTTGGTCCCAGAGGGGCACCTGGAGCCACATAACAGTATTGCTTACAGTAGTGGAGAGGGTCTTGCCATGCGAAAGCAATCTTGGCTTGTAGGCACTCTGGATGTTAAGCCCTGAAGATCTTATAGTCTAGTGGATAAATTCAAGTCACCAAAAAAATGGATACATCATGGCAAGATAGGAGTTTCAAAAGAAAGATATGCAAAGAGCAAAAGAAGCACCGAGTACTCTACCTGGGGAGTGGTATCTAAAAGGAAGGATATTTGAATAAGGCTTCGATGTATGAGTAGGAGTTTGCCAGGTGAGCAAAACAAATTCTTATCCTAATATTTCCACTCCTGTTCAAATCCAGGCCAATACAGGCCGTCTTATACTCTCATTACAACCAACAAAGGTTGAGTGAAAATACAAAAGTTCCATGTAGCTTTGGGAATGGGATGACTCAGTCTCTGTCAACCTCTGAGGCTTTCGTGGCAGTAAAAAGAAGAACCTATGGAGAGGAACGTGCTTTACGTGGAACTGGTTTGGTTTAGCTCAGATGTCCCCTGCTGCACTGTACCACTCTCCTTCAATAGGATCCAAGCCCAAATCACCAAAGACATGGATTAAAATTTCACAGTTATTAAAGAGCCCCTTTTTTCCCATCCATGCCTTTCCCCCAGAACTTAGCATCTAATTAGCCAAACATTCGTTATCTAGGGAGTTCCAAAGTTTCCAATGTAAGCATCGACCCAAAAAAGAAACCAGCATCAGATTTTAGAAGTCACGGTTGCAGTTGTTTTTGGTGAATTACCATTTATATATTTCCCATCTGTGAGTATTTTTCTGGAGTACCACCTGTTTTCTCCCTGCTTTGGTAGTAGAGAATCCAACAGATCATATCTCAGAATAAATGCATTTTATCTATAGTAGTTTTTCACATTTTCAGCAACTTTTTTTTTTAATCTCACAAAATAATCTCCCCTAAATACAAACCAGCTTTAAAGCCACAAATAGACAAGGACGCTTTAAAGTTTTTTATTTTTTTCAAATCTCTCACGAGAGCTCTGGGAAGTCGATCTAAAGAGAGAAACTCAAAGTGACAGCGAAGATGATGAGAAACCCAAGATGGGAGACGCATCTTGTACCAAGAGCACTTCGCGAAGCTGCAGAGCAGACAGGGAAGGGAAAGCTTGCAGTCGTGGGGAGCCTGAGTGGGGAGAAAGCCTGTCTTGGAATCCGAGGGACGTAGATTTTAAATTTCCTCTGTGTTCCTTGTTTCTGTGAAGCTTAACATGAGTTACTTAACCTCCCTGACTCTCTGTTTCCGCCTCTATAATCCGGGGATCGTAATGCCCACTCCAGAGCTGCGGTTTGAGGAGGTGATGTCCGATGCGTTGTAGAAGCTTATGCAGGGTTAGCGGTCTTGCTATGCCGGATGCCACCCTCAGCAAGAAGGCCCCATCTCATGAGAGCAAAGACCTCTGGGATTGTGCTCCTAAGAAACTGCCAGGGGGCACCCTAAACCCCAGAGTAGACATAGAGCATCTTATGAGTGGTTTAACTTTATACTTCAGCAACTAATTGAAAACATAGTTTTCAAGTTAAAACAAACATGCATATACTGTCATGTAGATTGAAAATTCTGTATGTTTCATTTTAAAACCCAGAATTCAGAAGAACTTCTTGGAGGGTGCTATAGATGGTACCTATAGGGCTTTTGGGGTGCATGAGTTTAGGGTTCCCTGGCTTTAGTGGTGCATGGTTCAGGGGAAGGGTTTGGAAGCCCTGCTTAGGAGCTTCCTGAAAGCCTGAGGGCTACTCTGTCATCACCTCCTGGCTTCCGTGGGAGAAACAAGGGAGTCTTGTCAAGGAGTTAGAAAGGACTTTTGAAATATGAACGTGTGTTTTCACAGGTGGGTATTCAAAGTGTTGAAAGACTAAAGGATAGACGGTCCCCAAATTAAGCAATCTGATATCCACTGGTTAGGAGTATGGGGATCCTGAAGGCAGTTTTCTTTTAGTGCTGTGTTGTTAGGGGGACCATGTAATTTATCACCCAAACTGGGACATTTGAAAGGGAAGGAGGTGCTATTAATAATTGCATGAGGATAACAGACACACACCAGACTGTCTGGTGGTCCAGGGCCTAGAGGGACCCTATGCATGATGCCATGGTTCCTTGATTCCACGAGCCTATGAGTCATATGACACATCACTGGAAACAAAAGGGAAAAAATTAGATGTTATTGGAGTGTTTGCACAGGGAGGGGAGGTTGTGGTCAAATTTGTTTTAAAAGTTAAAAATCATGGGATGCCTGAGTCAATTAAGCATCTGCCTTCAGCTCAGGTCATGAACTCAGGGTCCTGGGATTGAGCCCCCTGCACCAGGCTCCTTGTTCAGCAGGGAATCTGCTTCTCTCTCCCTCTGCCTCTCCCCCTACTTGTGCTCCCTCTCTCTCTCTCTCTGCCTCAAATAAATATATAAAATCTTTTTTAAAAAAGTTAAAATCACACTAATTATTGTGTGCAGAGTGGATGGAGTCCCATCAGTGTGGTACCAGGGAGACCCATAAGAAGGCTGGTACAGGGCTGATGGTGGGGACCTCTGACTCGCATCCACCTTCCAAGGTCCCAGCCCAGCATTTAAAGAACCCTGGTGACCCCTTGCTCTAGATATTTCATGTTACCAGTGTCTAGCTCCGGAACTGGACAAATCACCCTACATTGCAAAAGTAGAAAATGAGACAGACAACATCAGTTACCCAGAGGAACATTTCAGGACATTGGACAAAAAAAAAAAAAAAAAAAAGAAAAAAGGATAATCCTGAAAAACTCTGCCTCCTGGTCATCTCAATGCTTCAGTGATGCACACAAAGTTGGCTGACAAGAAAGCAATGCATCAAGAATGCAAACAGAGAGACAGACGGTCTTTTAAGGCATAACCCTCTGCTTCAGGGGCAGATGTTCACATCTTGCATTTGCAAGGACAAAGAGGTGTTTTTGTTTTTTTTTTCTTTTGATGTTTCTGAAATATTCCTTGGATTGTGGGGACATCTTTCACACATGCCATGTTCTTTCCTACCCCAGGGCCTTTGCACACACTCCCTCCTTTTCCTTGGAAGGCTGCTCCCCGCTCCTCACACCACTAGCTCCTTCTTTTCCTTTGTGTCTCAGCTCAGTGCCTATGTCTTGGGTGGCCTTCCCTAACCCACCCAGCTAGACTAGATCGTCCTCTTGTCATCTGCTATCTTGGCCTTTGTGCTTCTTTTTATACACCTGACACAGTCTGCCACCATTGGACTCGTCTGCTTCCTTGTGTAACTTGTCTTCCGTTCCAGAAGGTAAGCATCACGAGGAGAAAAATGACTTCTGCCTTCTTCACTGCTGTACTGTCAGCACCCAGGAACAGTGCCTGAGCTGTATCAGGGGCTCAGCAAATACTGTGGAATGGATAAATGACTCTTGGAGTGATCAGGGGCTCGGAGGGCATCTCTGAACTTTCCCCACTTCTAAGAGCCTTTGAGTTTACACATATTTTGTCACCAAGGCAGTGGTGACTCACTCCAGAGCCGTGAAACACAAGAAGGCAAATCCTTCCATCTGGATACAGAGGTCCCTCCACCAGACACAGGGAGGCTGTCTCCAAAGACAGTGAGTGAGTCTGCAGGCCTTCCTCCCAGGGTTCTTGCGGGAGGTGGGACGGGGAGCCCTTCCTTCTGGTACGCACACCCCTGTCCCAGACACAACAGAGACCACGCCGGCTCCAGCCAGAGGGAGTCTCAGGAGCGACCTTAAATCACACAGCTGTCCCGAGGCGGGAGCATAACCTGGGCCCAGTCCTAGATCACCGGGCAAGAGGCAGAGGTCATATATCACCTAACTCCATAAAGCCTCCGTGGCACCTGGGGAAACTGCTCAAAGCGCTTCACTGAACAGTGGAGTGCTGGAGTAATTGTCCTCATATGTAACTTGCCCTGCGCTCAGGAGGGCTGCCTTTCCCTTTTTCCTTCTACTCCCCCATTTCTTTATCACTAAGTTTTATTCCCTCCTTCCCTCCCTCCTTCCCTTCCTTTCTCTTTTGTTTTCTAAAAGGGAGCGGTGTTACCACTGGAAAAGGGCAGTGTGGTTAGGGTAGATAAGAGGAAGCAAGAGACAGAGCACTTACGGGGCCCAGAGCACAAGGACAGCAAATCCAGGAGGACCCCCCACACCCTGGAAGCCAGGGTGCAGAGGGTCGGCCAGACTCCTGTATGTGCTGGGTTCTCTGGGAAACACGGGTGGTGGGTGCTGGGGAAGCCAGCCTGGTCCTGGGGCTGTGACAGACTGGGTTCAAATCCCTGCACCCTCCTTTACTTTCCCAGACATCATAAGAGATGGGACAGCATCTTGGAAGGAGGGTGGGCTCTGGGCGAGGTCAGATATGGGTCCTAGTGGCTTTCTTGTGGCTCCTGTGACCAGAGAACCTCTCTCAAGCTTCTTTCCTGGTGCTCACAGTGCGGTATGAATAGTGAGTCACTCACTCTGCTGGTGGAGGAGAGCAAAGGCAACGGTAAGCATGCAGGTGCCCAGCAAACTGTAGTGTCCTACAGACAGGTGACCGCAAAGGTTATGATACTCACCTTGATGAAAGACACAGCACCACTAACAGGGAGCGGACGGTCCGGGAGCATCTTCCTCCAGAGCGGCTTCTACGGGAGGAGATTCTTGTGCTGTGTCCTCCAAAGTGTGTCCGAGATAATCTCTCAGTGAATAAATCAGATATAAAGTCGGGAGAAGGGGGAGAGAGATATTCTAGGCCTTGGCCATTTGCTGTTTGGATGAGGCAGTGGGGTCTTGGGAAGGGGGCCCCGTGTGGCTTCGTGGGCGGACAAACAAAGAATCCTTTGTTTCCCTTGGCCACTGTTTGGCTGACCCGGGAGATGGCCACAGCATAGGACGGGTGTTGTAGAACATCTGCTCCCTATTTAGTGGGGCCATTGGAGCAGCTGGACTGGCAGCCGGACCGGCTCATGGGTTGGTGACAGCGTGGGCTCCGGAAGCCCACCCATCTGGCTGTCCGTGTACCCTAGGGCACGTTATTCAAACTTTTCAGACTCGGTTCTTGCACTTGTGAAACAGAGCCTCTAATTCAGGGACTGTGGGAGTCTGAAGTCCCCGGAGAATTCCCTGGATGGGGTTGGGGTGGGCAGGGGGACCAGAGTCCTACAGTCACCCAGGCTCCTGGCTCTGCTCTGCTTTGGTTCTGTTCCATGATGATCTAGATAGGTCTCAACTTCCCCAAACTATCCCCCCATCCCGGTCAATATCTAGATCCAATTTTGTGAAGGTTTGCAAGGGAGCTGAAGGAGGAGTTCATATCTTAGAGACAGTAACAACTGGTAAAGTAGACTTGAGTCATCTCCTTCCTTAAAATGTCAGCCAACTGGGTAAAGAAGGTCTCCCTCACCAATGCGAATGGAACCAGAGGGCATAAGAAGGGCAAATTTGCTCTCTCTGCTTGAGCTGAGACCATCTGTCTTCTCCTGCCCTTGTACATGGGTGCTCCCGGTTCTCAGGCTTTCAGACTCGACTGAATCACACCAGCAGCTTCCTGGTTCTCTAGCTTGCAGATGACAAATCGTGGGACTTCTCGGCCTCCATAACCACATGAGTCAATTCCTATAATAAACCCCCTCTTAATGTGTCTCTAGATACCCTATTGGTTCTGCTTCTCTGGAGAGCCCTGACTACTACCCAACGGGGAGTTTCTTTGTCACTTGTAGCCCTCCCAACCTCATCCCATCTTGCTGGGTCCCTATGTTAGCTTTCTGGGGCTGCTATAACAAAGTGCTATAAACTGGGTGGCTTAAAACAATAGATATTTATTCTTTCGCAGTTCTGCAGGCTAAAGTCCAAAATGAAAATGTTGGCAAGTTCGCCCTCCTTCCAAAACCTCTAGAGGAGGATCCTTCCTTGCCTGTGCTGGCTTCTGGGAGCCCCAGGCATCCCTTGGCAGCATCAACTCAATCTCTGTCTTCACGTGTCTTCTTCTAAAGACTGTCTTAATGGATTAGGGCCTGTCCCAATCACTTATGATGTCATCTTAGCTTGATTGTATCTACAGAGAACCTATTTCCAGATAAGGTCACATTCACATTGGAGGTTAACATTCCAGCAGATCTTTTTGGGGGACACCGTTCAATCCACCACAGTTTTTTTTCATCTCCTGTTCCTCATCTCTCCACCTCCTTACCCTTCCCCCACCAGAATGCCCCCCAAAAGCTGTCTGTTCTTCTCATTACACAGAGCTCTTTAGCCCTTCTGGGCATCTGCAGCCCAGGTGTATCCTCACCTATCCAAAACCACCAAGATAACCATGACTTTCAATTCGACAGTGTCCATCCTTCCTAGAACCCAGACCATAGTTTCTTTCCTTTTCTTTCTCATTACACACAGCACAGAAATGAGATCATGTTATGCATACTGTTATATACCTTGTTTTTGTTTGTTTGTTTGTATAATACTTTGCAGTAAATCGCAAACAACTTTCCATGCCAACACCCATATTTCTACAGCATGCTTTTTAAGGGAGGGCCATGTAGAACTTCGTCATGCGTGTCTCTTCCATAATTTAATTAACCAATCACCAGCTGTTGGCTCACGGGCCACCTCCACTTTTATGCTGCTGATCGCATCACTGCGATGAGCTCCCCCGCAAGTCTGAGCTCTGGAATTCAGTGGTTTCCCCTGACGGGCTTCTATCTACATGCACACTGGGTGAACAGGAGGCACACGCTTTGCCAAGCCAGCGAAATAACTGCAGCCAGAGCTAAAGATGGGCGCAAGCTCCTGACGCAGCACCTTGTGCTGTCCATTAATAGGGCCGGATGATGCTCCGATGCTTTAAATCTGCAGGCCTGTCTCATTCTGGAAGGAAACGGATGGTGCCCATCCTGGAGTCAGTGTTTGGAAACAACAAAAGGGAAGCTTTATTAACACTGGAAATGTACTCTCAGCTCGTGTTTCCTTTTCAACACCCGTCTTGTTCATCTCACAGCTCAATGAACTGTTAACGTCACATATATCTTTTGTTCCAGCACTGAATCCAGTTACTCCAGGCTTCTGCTAACTGCAGACAGATGAGATTTAGTTTTCCCAGGGAGCAAGAGGATGAGAGAGAGATTAACTTGGTATAGATCGTCTTGGCAGGGCTGAGGTGGGAGTGCAGGTGGGGGGGGGGGTGCATGTTGCTCTTTTGATCCATGGGGCACCAGAGGCTTCCATCTTCTCGTGGTGTGATTGTAAACTTCAGATCTGTTTTCTCCTGTTGATGAAGGCCTCCATTCAATCCATTCTTTGGTAGAAATTGTTGAGTTGATTATGGCTGCTGCCTGTGCACTTGAAGAGAAGCTGAGAGCCATCGAGATTCCAGAAAGGAGCACCTTTCTGTTCAGGCCCAGAAGATAACCCACCGGGGCGCCTGGGTGGCACAGCGCTTAAGCGTCTGCCTTCGGCTCAGGGCATGATCCCGGCGTTCTGGGATCGAGCCCCACATCAGGCTCCTCCGCTAGGAGCCTGCTTCTTCCTCTCCCACTCCCCCTGCTTGTGTTCCCTCTCTCGCTGGCTGTCTCTATCTCTGTCGAATGAATAAATAAAATCTTAAAAAAAAAAAAAAAAAAAAAAAGAAGATAACCCACCATTCACCCTGATTTCCCTTGTAGATAGTTCGCTCCACATGAGATGATGACAAATAAAGACAATACGGTACCCCAGACGAGACGACGATGCAAAAGGCACCCCAGACAAGATGAATGACAAAGAAAGACAAACAAAGACAATTTAAAGGCAAAGGATACTTCGTCCTATTTGCCTGGATGGGCCTGACATCCTCCTTGACTTGACCTTGAAAGCTTTCAAGCCGATGTCTATCCTTGACTCTAATCCTTGCTCTTACGTTGCCCTGATTCACTGTCAGAGCTTTTCTTGCTTCTCCTAATCCAGTGGTGTAATGTACTGGGTGGTGGTGGTAGGGTTGCCTATCAGGCCTTTCACTGCAAATTCCAAGTTCAGAAGGACTGTCTCAGCTTTAGTGGTTTTTTTTTTTCTGAATTGAACACCAATAGGGATAGAATTCTAGAGTTAGTTTCAGGCCCTAAAAGCAACCAGGGCTTTGGAGTCAGAACATGTGGCTCAAATCTCTCCTAATATTTATTATGGCTGTCCTTTTGGGTGAGTCAAGGTCTTTCCTCATCTGTCAAATGGGGCCTATATAAGATCTAACTTCTGTTCACCTCTAGGGAATTTTGCTGCTTCCAAGGGAAATATGAATGAAAGAGCACTTTAAAAACTGCCAAGGGGTTGACTATGGGGACTCACTGATCTCTGGGACACAAAGGAGTGTGTGATTTGGAGTTTGGTGAACATGGGTTGGAATGCTGTTTCTACCTCTCTGAGTTGAAGTTCCTCATCCATGATATTTATTTATTTATTTATTCATTTATAATTTTTTATTATGTTATGTTAGTCACCATACAATATATTTATAATGGCTAACAGTGGTCAAGGGTGTACTATGTGTCACGTGCAGTCCTAAATGTTTTGTGTGGGTTAAAGTATCAACTTGCAATACAATCTTCATAAGGTAGGTGCCATTAATATCTTCATTTTAGAGAAGAAAAAACAGAGGCACAGAGAGAAGAAGAACTCCCTGGACTTGCTGAAGATCATCCAATTGGTAATTGCTATAGTTGGGATTTGACAAACCGGGCAGAGCTCTACCTCTGTCGTTGTGAGGATCAAGTTGGTGCCTTCCAGATTTTTCCACCACGTGGTTACCATTGCTCCCTTTGTGCTTGACGTTATGTGGTGAGATAGTCCACGATTATGCCAATATCCTCTTGCTCATAAAACTCCCCACCCATCGACCATAGTATCCACTGACAATTCCTACCTAAATTAGCCTCTTCGTGATGGTGGCTGAATGGTGATTTTCTTTTCTTTTCTTCTTCTTTTTTTTTTAAAGATTTTATTTATTTATTTGAGAGAGAAAGAGTGAAAGAGAGCGAGTGAGCACAGTGGGGGAGGGACGGAAGGAGAGAGTGAAGCAGGCTCCGCACTGAGCAGGGAGCCGGGTGCGGGACTTGATCCTAGGACCCTGGGATCATGACCTGAGCTGAAGGCTGATGCTTAACTGACTGAGCCACCCAGGCGCCCTGAATGGTGATTTTCTATTTCCACCATTCCTCCTACATTTACTAGTGGGAATTCTACTGTAAGGAAGAATTTTCTCTTTTCCCCATTTGTTCACTAACTAACTAACTAATACCAGGATGGATGGAATTAATGGATTCCTATTTTATTTAATGAATTGTAATCCATCATGATCATTATTTACTCTGATGTTCAAATCGTCCCAGATTTCCCTAGCAGGAGCCCTTTCAAGCTGGTTCCCATGTACTTTTAAGCCATTTCGTTATTTTCTGGCATAAGATATCCCATGTTTGTCTTATATTTTCCCACCCTGCCCCAGCCCTAGAATCAGCCATATCTCCAAGAGTCCCTGGTTCCTGTTAGTAAAGGATGGTATTTAGAAACCAAGGATTGGGTGCTCAGTGTGCTCGTTCTACTCTACTGTCATTGCTTCCAGGTTCTTTCAATGGACACCCATATATCTCTATGCCTATGTATGTATGTATGTACCTATCTATCTCAAATTTATGTCAGTACTTCCAATTCCAATCCAACACCACAGCATTCATTCCTGCTTTTTCCCTTCCATATTCTAAAGACATTTTTTTTTTGAGAGAGAGAGTGCATGGGAGTACATTGGGGGGGGGAGGGAGAGGCAGAGGGCAAGGGAGAGAATCTCAAGCAGACTCCCCACTGAGCACAGAGGCCAATGCAAGGGTCAATCTCACAACCCTGAGATTATGACTTGAGTTGAAAGCAAGAGCCGGATGTTTAACTGATTGAGCCACCCAGACGCCCCTCTCCTTCCCATATTTTAAAATCTCTCTTCTGACAGTGAGCAAACGGTCCCTATTTTTCTCAATGTATTTCCATAATTGTCAATATCCCTGTGTATAACCAATCTCCCAATCAGATCATTTGGACTTCCTGTTTGACCAACCACATCCTCTGCTGTCTCTCGGACAGCAAGCATAATGCCACCTCCACTCCCTGATGGAGGGAAATTCAGGGAGGAACTCTTGATATGAAGGTCGTACATTTAGGCCACCATAAGAGAGAAAAGCTCATGGTGTCATTTCTCTCAATCCAGATGCATTTATTGAGGTTATACTGAAAGTCACTCCCTGTGTTGGATGTTAGGACTCTACATGTAGATAAACCCTGGTTCTGAACCTCAAAAACCTCATTGTTTCATACGGGAGGTGGACATATGGATTGAGATTGCTAATTAGAGCGTCCAAGATGCTATATAGCGTCCCCGCTACATGATTGACTCTGCCAGGGGAGGCGTAACAGAGAAGGGACCTCGCTGGGTGACTATGAGTTGGCCAAAGGAGTGAGGGCACAGCAAGCCAAAGGCACAGAAGCATGAAATTGTTTGTTCATTGGTAGGACTGCCACTCTCATCATCCTTTGGCAATTGACTCTTGAAGGTCAGATGATTGCTCACAGTCAAGGACATCTGAGGCATGTGGGTGCACCCAGCAGGCCAACAATTTAATATCCCAACAAACTTACAGTATTTAAATCTTAATCTTAATATAAGATTTGTTTATAATTTTTGATTCAAAAAACCCATGTGCCTCTTTATTTAGTGAAAAAGTAAAAGACTTATTACAAGATTTCCCAGGTTGTGTAGCTCTTTGGGAGTATTCCCAAATAATCAGTTGGCTGGCGGTGTGGTTTGCAGTTGCTTCCTGCTATTTGTACAGCTTTAGGTGGGTGACTGCAGGTGCTTTCTATGACAAAGGACAGGACCGGTTGACTATTTTTTATTATGTAAGGAGTTGCAGGTGAAACCTGAATTATCCGACACCACAGTCCTTGTGGGTTTCAGCAAGGCTTTATTTAGCACCTCTCATAGGCTGGCATCCTGAGCAGCTGCCCGACTGCTTATTCTAGTTTTTCCATGGCTCTGGGGTGAACCAGGGTCACAGCACATTCTTCTGGTTGGTGCTGACATCCTTTCACTAATTTTTAAAAAGATCTGTTTATTTATTCAAGAGAGAGAGAGAGAAAGAGAGCAAGTGGGAGGGACAGAGGGAGAGGGAGAGAATCTCAAGCAGATGCCATGTGGAGCCCAATGTGGGGCTCGATCCCAGGACCCCGAGATCTTGACCTGAGCCGAAACTGAGAGTTGGATGCTCAACCAATTTTGCCACCCAGGCACCCCCATCCTTTCACTATTATCTATTGCTTCTTATTTTACCCAACCCAAACTGCTCTCTTCTACACCCAGACAAATATTGACTCCATTAAGTATCACCCAACCCTCCCAGCTTGGGCCAAGAACAAGGTGAAAGGGGAAAAAAAAAAAACCCCACATTTCTCCTAAGCCTCCGAATGCTCTTGGGATCCCATAAACCACCATGGAGACTGGAGGCACCAATTAAGGATTTGTCATGATTTTCTCAAACATGGGGCGAGTGCTCCTCTGTGCAGGCCACGAGGAGAAAGTTGGAGAAGCAAATTGGTGCTGTAAACAAGCTCTCAAGGGCAATGTTTTCTTGAGACAAGAAATTGTTTACAAGCTCCATGGGAGTGCCATTTACATAAAACAATCGCTATGCTCATTACCGAGCATTTTCATTTATTCATTAAAACAGGTACCTGCAGGACTTGGCAAACCTTTGTTCGCTGGGTTCTGTGGATTTCTGTTCCTCCAAAGGGAGATTTGGGAGGAATATTTACTCCTTTAATGTTTTCAGTCTGATGATAGTAACAGGTACCATTTACTGAGGGCTTGCTCAGGGCCAGCTGCTTTCGATACATTTTATTATGTAATCTTCACAGCAGCCTGGTGAGGTATGTCATCTCATCCCATCTGATGTATAAACAAAAAAAAATGAGGTTCACAGATTCATGGTGCTCATCCAAGACTCTCCAGCAGGTGGGCAGTAGGGCTGGGCTGGCTGCTTCTCTGGGGCAAGTTGGATGGAGTGAAGCCCTTACGCTCAGAAGCTGTGTGGGGACCAAAGGGTAGGCTGGAAGCTTGCACACCTGTTTTGCTGTCTCCTTGCACAGTTCCAGCCTTAGCAGAGGGCCAAGGAGCTCCAAAATGTTTGCTGAAAGAGAGATTTTATTATCGATGAAAAGCAGCGCATCACAGAGAATCATTTTGGCTTCAACCTTGATCTGATTTGGGAAATCTGGGTCCAGCCCTGCCGTATGAGTCACGTCACATCCTTCTGGTTCTCTCTGCTTCTCCACCTCTGAAGTGGGGGGACATGAACTAGTTTAAGAGGTTCATGGCTCTTGATCAGATCCATTGGTAGGGTTTTGGAAGGGGGTTGCATGAAGTTAAGTGCAAAATTACGTGGATTGGTGCATGTTTACGTTTCTCGAAATGGTTACTGGCTTAATACTAATCACGATGAGGACAACAGAGGGGACAATTTATTAAATGCTTGTTAAACACCAAGGATGATGCTCTTTACCGTATCTTATTTCATTTTCACAAAATCCTACGAAGTAAGGATTACGATTTTCATATTACAAATGGATGAAACTCAGGCTCAGGGAGGTAGAACCACCTAGTGAAGATCTCAAAGCTGGTGAGTGGCCGACGGAGGATAAGAGCCCAGGGAGGCCTTGCCGTCAGTCACATCACTGCCTAGTATCCTTTATTCCAGGCTTCTTCCTCGGCCCTCCAGGATGTGAAACACAACCGAATGGAATGATAGTCCTGACAAGTTGTGGTTTGAAAGAAAGGATTCATAGGGATTGTGAGTACAGCCCTTAAACATCAACCCCCACTACCCCGGAGAAGGGAAGTCACCTGCACGTTCGACCACTCCGTCATTCACTCATCAAACACCGAAGTCCCATGTCTGGCTGGCCCTGCATCAGGTGTTGTGGCTGTGGCGTTCCCCCTAGCTCACGGCCAGACGGCTGAGTCCTAAGTGCAAGCCTGCGGCAGGACGTGAGCGGTGCCATGGCTGGGGCTTGGCTGAGGTCCTGGGTCCTGGGGAGGGGCCCTCACCCTGCCTGGGGCAGCGGGGAAGACAGGAAAGGCTTTGCCAAAGGGCCATCTAATTTGGATTTTCCAGCACCTTCCTTGGGTCAGGGACAATTCCTGTAGCTCATACCAGGAGGCCTTTACGGCAACGACAAATGACAATATCATTTATTGAGCCTTTACTTCTCTCAAGGGCTTTCAAGTCTGCTCCCATTCAACCTTCACCCTAATCCCCTGAGTGGGTACTGTTGTCCCCATTTCCCTTCTTAGAAAACCAAGGCTCAAGGAGGTGGGGCACCTCGACCAAGTTTATGCCGTGAGACATAGCCAAGGCAGGATTGGGACTCATGTCTGTCTGATCCCCAAATCCATGAGCACAAAGCTTCCATCATCCTGGTGGGAGAAGGCTGATCAGAGCCCAGGAGGGGAGCAGGCTTTGGGAGAGACAAGCGCTCGGATATTCTGCTTGGCGTGCCCATACGGCGTATTCTCTCCATTTAGGGGACGAGGAACTGAGGAGCAGAGAGGGGGTGGGGTCGGCACAAGGCCATGAGGGTGATCGGTTCCAGAGCTGGGATTCCTGCATGGGCCTGCCTGATGCCAGAGCTTCTGAGCTTCTCACCAAAGTACAAGCAGGCCTTTCGAAACCCAATGCCAGGACTCCATGCTGAAGAATTCCCACCACTTGCTTCACATGCCCCAATGGGCTCTGCGCGTTCAATGCCATCACTCAACTCGGCCTGGCTGCTTGGGTCTGAATCTGTACTCTGCTCCTTATTAGCTGTGTGACCTGAGGCCGGTTCCTTGACCTCTCTGAGCATCTCTTTTCTTGACTGTGAAATGGATAATAACATAATGCCAACTTCAGAAAGTAAGGATGAAATGAGATAAGCTATGGTAGCCCGCCAAGAGTAACACTGCTCTGTCATTGCTAACTTTCATTCTTTCACAAATAGGAAGGCATTCAATAAATTATTAAGTTGCTGTACCGGTGAAGGAGGGAGGAGGGGTGTAGGACTCCAGACTTTTCTACCTCTTCCGAGCCTGTGATTCTCGCATTCTGTTATTATTCTTGTATGTGACACTGTTTGCACACCTTCTCCGGGGAGCTAAGCAGGCACCTAATTAGCAAAGGCGGCTTAGCTCCGAGGGGCTGGGTTGTGGTGTCTGCTGGATGATGGCCTGGTGGGGGCCCCGGGCGAGGGTCGGAGGGGGTGCGGGCGGCATTGCAGTCCGCCCTTCGCAGCCTGCCTGCTCCACCCTTGCGTCCCGACATCCCTGCCTCTCTCCGCCTCTCTCCCTCCCCCCTTCCACCACTGGAGCCCCAGAGCAGTAGCTGTGTGTTCCCAAGAGGAAAAGCAACACAAGCCACAGACCTGTCGGACCCCACCCGCCCCAATTAATCTAAGAAAACAAAGATGTGGCCACACACACACACACACACACACACACACACACACACACACACAATTAGTGGTGAAGAAGCTGAGAGCCAGGGATTCACATGGGGTCCCGTGGTTGTAGGACGCAGAGCTGCTCCAGGAGGCAAACCCTGGTTTTTATGCCCAAAGTGAGTTCTCTTTTTCCTACTCATCTGCCTCCTCCTTCTGTCTCTTTCTCCTGAGATGGGAAACACACAGGTGATGGCCTGACCGCATATGACAAGAGAACTCTAACCACACCTCCTGCAGCAATTGGCCCAAATGGGCAGGACTCGGTCATGGCTGTCAGCCTTCCTATTCTTGCCCTGGCTCCCAACTCGGGACCCACCACACGAAGCCGAGGATATTCCCCGAACCAGCTGCAGAAGCTGTACCCGCTCACTGTCTGTCTGCCTCCAGCTCCCCCGGGCTCCAACCTCCGGTCTGAGCCCACCTGAAGTCTTCCTCTTTGTTCACCGTATGGCTCCCCCCTCCCACCTGCCTTCGGGTCTCTGCCAGATGCAAGCGGTGGTGGCTGACTCGCTTGCTCTGAGTGGAAAACCTCTGCTTCTTCTCATTTGGGGGCTCGTTGTTTATTTCCACACTTTCCACCCCTACGAGTCCATTTTCTAGCCCAGGACAGCCTCCCTTCGAATCCGGACTATTGCACGAGCCCTGCAGGATGGATGCTTCAGTCCATTTACTGCTCACTTGGGGCCTTATGAGTCTTCCTCAGATTCTGTGACCCTGTCATTAAATCAAAATAAGTTTAGACCCACCAGTGACTCTCCACAGCTTGGGAACAAGCATTAACTCCCATCCCAGGGCTGGAATGGGATGTGGTTCTATGTGCTCATTCTCAAGGGGGTATCTGGGCTACATATCAACTATAAGCATTTCCCCTAAGGTCTCTGGGTCTCAGTTTCCTCATCTGTGACATGGGCACAATAACGCCTTCCTCATGACATTGCTGTGAATCATGGGAATTAATGAGATCATTTATTCCTTAAACCAACACATATTTATTGAGTGTCTATTATGTGTCAGATGCTGTGGGTACAGCAGTGAGCACAGCAAAAACAATGTCCCTCCCTTCCCCTTGGGGGGATTACATTTTACTTTGGGGAGAGAGAACACACACACACATACAGCATCAGGTGATTGGTGGGAATGCAAAATGGTATAGCAACTTTGGAAAACACTTCGGCTGTTTCTTATAAAATTAAACACGCCCTCCCCATATGACCCTGAAATCTTACTCGTATGCATTCGCCAAGAGGAATGAAAGTGTTGCTCACACAAAAACCTACATGCAAATGTTGATTTATAGTCACCGAACACTGCAGACAACCCAGTCCTTTACTGGGTGGATGAATAAGCACACCAAGGGGGCAGGCTGACACCCAGGATCTTAAGGGTTTTGAATGGTGTGATGGTTTCTATTATATGTCAACTTGAGTGGGCCACAAGGTGCTTAGATAAATGGTCAAACATTATTCTGGGAATGGCTGTAACGGTGTTTTTGGATGGGATGACGTTTAAATGGAGAGACTGAGTAAAGCAGATTGCTCTCCCTACTGCAGGTGGGCCTTGTCTAATCAGTTGAAGGCCTGAATAGAATAAAAGGCTGACCTTCCCCGGAATAAGAGGGGATTCCTCCTCCCTGGCAGCTTTTGAGCTGAGATATTGTTTTTTTGTTTTTGTTTTTGTTTTTTCCCCTTGTCTTTGGACTCGCCTTGAAATATCAGCTGTTCCTGAGTCTGGAGCCTTCTGGTCTTCTGACTGGAACTCATCCCCAGCTTTCTTGGGTCCCTGGTCTGCAGACTGGAGATCTTGGGACTTGTTAGCCTCCATAGTCACATGAGCCGACACCTAATAATAAATCCCATAAATCTCTATCTCTATCTCTTACTGGTTCTGTTTCTTGGCAAGCCCTGACTAGTACAAATGGATTAAAGGAGCTGCCTTTCTGGAAGGGGCTTTGATGACTCAGCAGTGCTTTATGCACAGACAGGATGGACAGTATTACCTTTTACTTGGCCTCCCCTAACCTCAGTTTCCAGCTCTGTTAAGTGGCCTCAGAGGGCTGCTGTGGGGCTTCTTCTGGGCACCCTATCTCAGTTCGAACCCCCTTCTTTATCTTTCTGCTTAGCACTAATCACCATATTCACTTTACTCATCTTGCTTATTTATTTTTTAAATTGTATTTCATTGTTTTATTTTATTTTATTAATTTTTAAGATTTTATTTATTTGTCAGAGAATGAGAGAGAGAGAGAGCGAGAGGGCACAAGCAGGAGGAGCGGCAGGCAGAGGGAGAAGCAGGGTCCCCGCTGAACAAGGAGCCTGATGCAGGACTTGATCCCAGGACCCTGGGATCATGATCTGAGCTGAAGGCAGCCACTTAATGGACTGAGGCACCCAGGTGTCCCTCGTCTTGCTTATTGACTGTCTCCCAGTGGAATGTAAGCAGGGACTTCTGAGCATTTGGCACCCAAATAGTACCTGGCCCATAATAGCTGCTGAATAAAAATGTTTAATACGCGAATGGGTGTACGTCATAGATCATCATATCTCCAGCAGCTGGCCCGGGGGCTGAGCTAGAGCAGGTGGGAGACATGTTCGCTGAATGAATGAAGGAATGAATGGATACACACACACAAGACATAGGAAAGGAAACAAGACCTACTTTCGGCTGAGGGGGAGCCTTAGTTCTTCAGTGTGTGTGACAGTACAATGCTTATTAAAACGTGCTTTGGAGGGCAGGGAAAGGGTCTTTTGCTCCTTAAATGCTGTTGTCACTCATCTGGGTCCCTGCAAGAGGGAGTGACTTGGAAACGCCCATGAATCGTCCACAAATTGCCCAAGTGCCATTCCTTGGGATCTGCGTGGACCTGGCTTCAGGGTGTGGGCTCGCCCTCTCCTCCAGAATAATCCTTTTTTGATGAGGATGGACCCGCTGCAGTCCCACTCGTCTGCGGTGTGTTTACTAGTGTTTCCAGCCTGTTTCATATGGATTAAGCTGAGGCACGGGGTCCTCGCATGTTTTCTCCGTGCATTTCAGAACCCCACGAAATTACATTATAGATTCATTGTATAAACAGGATAGTGAGCACAGCCGTCATCAGGCAGCCCCGTAGTCAAACGGCAGCGATTGTGGGGTGCCCGGGCTGGCTGCATGCAAAGACTTGCACAGCAAACCGGTCGCATGCTTGTTTATTTAATCTCCAGCTTCTAAACGTTCATTTGGTAGCGAAAATCACCTTTTGGCACACTTCGGCTGGGAGATAATGGGAGGAGGGAGGCGACTGGCAGATGTCATGCAGAAGGAGGCCCCTCTCACTCAAGTCGAAACAGGACTAGGAGGGGCTGGTACTGTTGGGGCCAAGTGCAGGGCCAGCTCCTTACCGGCTCTGGGGCCTTGAACAAAGTACTAAACTCTTCCGAGCCTCAGTTTCCTTATATAGAGATGAGAATATCTACGCCACTGAGTTATAAGTAAGTTACACATAAATTCCACCTGTGTCACGTGTGAGCACAGACCTGACACGCAGTAGGTAGGCAAATGTTAGGTATTTCAATGCACTTCACTCGTGCCTCACCCACTGATCACTATCAGTGCATGAATAATTATGGAGAACGTATCACATTCACGCATGGAAGGAGCTTGACCTTCATGGTAACAATCATGGCTTTGAGCCCTGGGCTTACAATTTCTAGGAAGAGACCTCTCTGAGCCTTAGTTTCCAAATGTGTAAACTAAGGTTTTTCACCTTGATGGTGATTGTTTTGAGGATTAAATGGGAGAGAGACCGGGGAGGTGCTGTAGAAATGACGAAGTGTGAGACTCGGGTTACTTGTTATTACAGTGATAATTGCATATACTTAAAAGCAACTCTTCTAAGCAATTAATATGTGTTTAACTCATTTTCTCCTTATAACAACCCTAAAAGGTAGGTATTGGTATTACCCTCATGTTGCATATGAGGAGACTGGGGGCACAGAGAGGTTAAGTAACTTGCCCCAGGTGGTCTAGTGGCTAAGAAAAGGAGCCAGGAATGGATCCCATGTATCCCGGCTCTAGGGTCCTGGCTTTTGATGGCTCCTCTATGTTGCCCAATAGCAGTAATCATAATCGCAGGCAGTACTTAGTGCCTGTGATGGGCCTGATGTTATTCCTGATTATCCACCTGCGTTCTCTGGAGACCGCACGGATCTGCACCTGATGGCTTCTTGCTCATTCTTGATGGTAACAATAGAAATCCACTCTGCTTAACTCAAGCAGGGAAAGGAATTGATTGGAAGGATAAAAGGGAACTCGCAAAGTTGATGTGAAGGTTGGAGAACCACAGGCAAGAGCCAGGGGAGGCAGCCACCTCTGAAAAGTCTGGCTCTGCTCAGATCCTGTTCCATGCTCTTAGCCCTGCATGTTTTGGAGTCAGGTGGAGAGGGGGTATTGCCCCTGCTTGCTTCCAGAATGGGAAGAGGGGCTTCATCTCTTTTTTAACTTGGAAATCTCCCAATAGAAAAGGGGTTTAGATACTCCATGGCCACAAGTTACAAACGATTGGAGGTATTATCCCATTTAACAGATGTGGAGACTGAATGCCTTGTCCCAAGTCCCGACGGGGGAGGACCACAGACCCCAGGCCGCCTTCTCGAGGACACAGATGGATACGATGTAATTTCCCCTGAGGTTTCTCAATTTCAATCTTTAAAATCCAAAGATATTTCAAAAATATTTATATTCTCTAATCTGGTTTTTCTACTTCAAGTTCTTTGTGCTGTGTTAATAATAAACAAAGATGACTATTCAGATTTTTACAGAAGGATGTGTGTGCCAACTTCGTTTATTATATAGGGACATTATATGTAATGTAACCATTCTATATCAGAGAATCTTTAAGAAAGGGATCTATATATGATGGAGTATTATAAAAAAGTCTTAACAGTGACTTAAGAAAATCGATAAGTAAAACAAAACGAAATAAAATAGCACTGATTATAGAATACAATCTAAATTTGGGGGAAGTTTCTCATATGCATAGAAAAAAGACTGAAAGAGATATGCTTAACTTTTAGTAGTGATTATATTGGGTTGGAAGGGTTATGATAATTTTTACTTTCTTTTTTTTGTTTGTTTTAAGATTTTTATTTATTTATTTGAGAGAGAGAGAGAGCACAAGCCGGGAGAAGGAGCAGAGGAAGAAGGAGAAGCAGACTCCATGCTGAGCAGGGAGCCCGACATGGGGCTCGATCCCAAGACCCTGGGATCGTGACCTGAGCTGAAGGCAGATGCTTAACTGACTGAGCCACCCATGTGCCCAATTTTTATTTTTTTAATCTTTTCTTTTCCTGTCCAAAATTTCCATGAGGAACACATATTTCTGTTACAAACAGAAAAAGAGTCAAGAAAAACAAAGTCAAGACATCCAAGATGGTGAGGCTTTGTGGGGAAATGATACCAGCACACTCCATGGCTGTAGGATGAATTGGTACAGGTCTTTTGGGGGAAACAAAAATCAAGTAACAGATAGGTAAGAGTTCAAATGAGGTTTATGCCCTTTGATTCCAAACACCGATCCCTGGGAATTTCTCTTTTATTCTGGGGATACAATTCATTAGATGCCGAAATCTTTGTGCAATGGGGATGCTCATTACGGTGTTATCTACAATAGCAAACACTGTGTAAAAGCTAAATGTCCAACGATGGGTGAACAGTTTTGTAAATTGTGGTGTCAGTGAAAGGGTAGTTTGGCACCCTTAAAATGGTAATTATGAAGACGGCAGCAACACGGGCTCCATCGTGGTAGATACAAGAACAGAAGGGCGGAATATCGAGTCTGCAAGCGTTGACCACATGTCAACGTCCAGAGCCCAGAGCAGATGCTCAAAACATGACAAGTAAAATCATAATTACGGTGGAGTGAATGGGTTTTGGGGAGATTAGTATTAGTTTGTTTTCTTAAAGCTTTACTCAAATATTGTTAGTACTTCATCTTCTTTTTAAAAAATGGTCATTATTTTATTTTATTATTTTTTAAATTTTTTAAAAGATTTTATTTTAAGTTGTCTCTATCCCCAGCAGGGGTTCGAACTCACAACCCTGCGATCAGGAGTCAAACGGTCCACAGACTGAACCAGACAAGTGGCCTGATACTTCATGTTCTTGCTACAACTTGCACTCTGCTGAACAAAGCTCTCTTAGAAATTGGGGTACGGATGCCTCGGTGGCTCAGTCGGTTAAGTGACCAACTCTTGTTTTTGGCTCAGGTCATGATCTCAGGGTTGTGAGGTCGAGCCCTGTGTCGAGCCCAGGGCGGAGACTGCTTGAGAATCTCTCTCTCCCTCTCCCTCTGCCCCTACCCCCACCCTTGCGTGCTCTCAATCTCTTAAAAAAAAAAGAAAGAAAGAAAGAAATTGAGGTAAACAGACAAGGAGAGTTGTGGGTGGGCTCTTTGAAATTAAAATTAAATTAGGATGAAAATGATTGCGCATGGGCATACAGAGGAGTCCAAGTGTGGTGTGGGTGGTGCTCTGCAGCTGTCTACGTGCCCTGGGCTTCAATCCACTTCTGGGAAATGGAGGGAGGGTGAAACTCAGTCCTTGGGAATCCTCCAGCTCTGATTTTATTTTCCAAATCTGTGATATTTATTGAGCCCTATACACAGGCGTTTTGTTATACACTTGGCTGATAACCATTCTTTGGGGTTGGTCCTATCGCTGGCGTCACTCTAAGGACAAGAAACTCAAATTCAGAGCAGCGAAGTGGTTTCTGCAAGGCACACAGCCAGCAAGCAGTGAAAGCAAAATGTCCACAGTTCTTACTCCACCTTACATTTTACTTTCCTGGCCCAGCATCCCGGCAGCCTGTGAGGCCCATCCCACCCTGGACCTCATTCCCTCCTTCCCTCTCTCTGTCTCTCTGGAGATTTTGAACCCAGGTGACATGTCATGGTTGCCCTTTGATCTCACAAAACTTATAGGTTCACCAGTCAGGAGGAGAATATTCACTGTGTGGGGATGGAGATGAAGAAGGTATAGGAGATTTGCCCAGTGTGGTGGGGTTTGAAAAGGTGGATTAAGAAACCATTGTTTCCTTATTTCTTTATGATGTGTGTTTTTTTCCTAAAAGTGGGAGAGTCTGGGAAATCAACCCTGATTGAACAGGGGCACAGGCAGTTTCTGGCCGATCTAAGTTTTCCAGTTCTTTGTTAACTGTAGTAACTGCTACGATTTGTACTCATTGAACGATGAAACAACACAATATTTCGTAAGGACCTACGCTGTGCTACAGGTGAGAGATCCAGGGTCTCTGCCTCTGAGGGGCTCCCCGCCCAGTGCCCTGATGCGCATTCAGACTGGGTGAGAGGCAAGAGAGGTTGGAGGCAGAGAAATCCCAACACACCATGCGAGGCATTTCCCAGTATGCCTAAAATTGTCCGCGGTGTTTGTAGAGTGAAATAATAATTTTCCTAGAGAAGAAAGGAGAGGGAAAGGCAGAATGGGAGTTTAGGGATTTCACCGCGCGGGAGCGCATTCATCACGGCCATTCGGCCATTCGGGTGCCTCGGCTGGTCCTCCAGCACCCTGTGAGCTCTCCGGAGTGCTCACCTGGTGGAGAAGACTTGGCCATGCTCCCTCCCAGGTGAGAAGAGCCCGGAAGGACTAGGGCCCTGCTTCTGGTCCCCGTGCTGCGTCTCGCTGTGGGGCCTCAGGCACGTGCCAGGGGCTGGGTGGGGCCACCGCCAGTTCAAGCCCATCCCCTCTGAGCCTGAAAATCCCTTTACCCCTTTAGGCGAGGCAGACAATGAAAGCGCCGCTTTGTGGTAGTGCCCCCGCTTGAGAGCCAGATGTATCCTCCCACTCAACCCGCATCCAAGCAGCACGACGGGACCACTGGGATTACACGGTCTCATGGTTTCATAGCAGCACCCGAAAATGTGGGGACCCTGAAAGGAGAGAAAGGGACAGTTGTTTACTTTGGGGCAGGTTCCGGGCCCACCTACACGTTCCGTAGCATAAATAAGAGAAGAGAGGGCTGGGGAGAGCAAGATTTCCAGGCTTTCTCCCATGCAAGCAGAGTCCTGGGCCAGATGACCAGCAGAGGGGAGACTGGGAGCGCAGGGCGGTCTCCAGGGCACAGCAGGGCTCCCTATGCGTAAGCTCCGCCCACTTGGCCCAAATCCTGGCACCGGACCACTTTCTTTACAACCCTTTGGAGGAGGGGTGGGGGAGAGTGGCGGTGGGTGCCTGAGGTCCGTGTCAGGAATGAAGGGTTTTGAGGACTCCTCTAGGGATCTCCCTTCTGGATCAAGTAAGGATAACAACATCTGGAACTGTGGCAATGGGGCCCCAGTGAGTTCATGTGCTGGGAGTGGGGGGTGGGAGTGGGGTGTGGGAGTGGGTGCGGATCTGTAAGCAGGGAAGTGCTGCCTGTGTGAACGAGGTGGTTAGCAGTCTCAAGGGCCATGGTCACTTCTTAGGAAGTGTGCCCCAAGCAATTTTCCCAACACGGGGCCATGGGTTCTAGGCGAGTCCTTTGCTCTCCTGCCACTTGCTGGGGTGGGGTGGGGGTGCAGGAGAAGCAGTGCTGAGCTTGCTGGTGCTCAGTCCTGTGGGCTGCACGCCTGCCCCCCGGGGGTGGGTGCTGTGCATAGTCTGTCTGCTTGGAATACTTTTCCTCCAGGTGTGTTCTTCCTGCTCCTGCTCCCGCACTTGATCGTGTCCCTCCTCCAATGTCACTTCTTCCACGGGGCCTTTCCCTGCAGACTGTGACAGAGGTCCTCGGGGCTGGGAGCGCTGGCTGTCATGGTCACGGCCTCCTTCGTCCAGAGAGCTGCTATTGGCTGATGGAGGTTATGTCCCCAGTCCCCGCAGGAACCCCTTATAAGTCAAGGCTGGACTCCGGCTGAATCTGCATCCTTAATCCTTTCCCGGCTGAGTCCCAGTCTCTGCTTCTAGGCAACTAAGTTAGGACAGGGCTCCAGTGAGAACCCTTCAGGCCCTCCCGCTGCTTTCCTTTTGCTTCCTGCCACTGCTTCTGCAGACATCACGGGGCTGCCTCTGATCGTGTCTGCCCTTCCCCATTGCAATGCAACCTCCAAGAAAGTAAGGCCTCGTCACTTGTGTCCATGGCCTGTCCGCAGGCTCTAGCCCAGAGTTGGGCTCATCATAATGCCGGATGACCCCACTGGTGGAATATGGCACTCCAGGTGGGAGCCCTGGAGCCCAGAATGTCCCAAGGTGGTCACCCTACAAAGATCCAGAGCTGTTTTTTGCTTCTCAACTCTGGGAGAAATTCACTGACGGTCACGATTAGGTCAACTAGGGTGAGGATTGATACAATTTTCCTTGGGAATTTTTTGTGCTTAAAACGTGAAAGGAAAAGGCAAAAGATCTTTGAGGCATTCAGTGTTGACCGTTACCGGGATGGTTCTGAGGGATGAAGTATTTTGGACAACGTCTGACCTCGGGGCAGGAAACGGCTCATTCGCTTATTCAGCTCACATTTCCTGAGTGCCCACTTTGTGCCAGACTCTGGGCCAGTCCTGGAGACCAATGCCTGAGATGCGGTCTGTGCCTTCGAGAAGCTTCCAGAGACCTGGGATTTAGTCTCGGGTTTGTCCTTAATTGGCTGCGTGACCTCAGCACAGCGCTCCCTTCTCTGGGGTTCTGTCTTCCATTCCTGAAGCCAGAGCACTGGGCTGGGTGATTTGTTGGAGCTCTGGACCAGCTCCCTGTCTCAAGGGCTGAGTCTTGCTTCCAGACAGGCTGTCTGATTTTCATGGCCATCAATATTTCTCTAATCATCATTTTCTCTGGGGACTGAAATTAAAGCTAACTGGTTTTTCCAGATATAATTTCAACATTGTCACAGTCAATACATTTAGATCAAGCCCTGGCGGGAAAGGGGGCGGGAGGCTCCCTCCCCCCATTGTATCAACGGAGGGTGAGCCCAGTGAGCGTCCAATGAGGTCCCATTACCCACCGCCGCTCCTCAGACTCAATTCCCCGGTGTTGCAAATGCCTGCAACGGGCGCCCGTCCACATCCTGCCTCCTACTCCCAGTGTGTGCTAATGAATGCATCGATTTTCCTATTCTGTACCACAACAGTTATTTCAGAGATAAATGCCTCCTGTTTGTGGTTATTAAATCTGCTTCATGTTGGACAGCTGACGGTGGGTGGGAAGACTGGTCTGGGTAGAGCCAAGAGGGGGGCAATCTGGGACAGATCTCAACTCAATTTGCAGCAGGCTACAGGACCTTGGGCTGGCCACTGCTCTCCGAGCCTCAGTTTCTCATCTGTGATATGAAAAGTGTTGCAGGGTGTCTGAAGTTTAAACATTTTTTGTAAAGCAGCAGAATGTTTTGATGACAGGCGATGTTATTATAAGACCATGTATGAAACAGATGAAAAAGAGTGGCTCTGTTTGGATTGGGGATGGGGTGGGACTCCCTCCCACCTGGCCTCCTCCCTGCTCCCTGTGGAGCCCTGGCACCTCCAGGGAACCCCGAGGCTCTGAAGAACATAGTTTGAAAACTGCCAGGCTAGATGGGTAGTATGTAGGGTTCTCAGTGACAGATGAGGGAGGGAGGACCAGGGAAGTGTCAAAAGGAAAGGAGGGACTGACCTGGCCAGACAGATAACTCAGGTGCCCCCCAGGAAGTGGCCCATAAGCGTGAATTTCTTAAAGCCTGAATATTTCTGCCTTTTGCTTGGAGCCCTCCTCTCCAGCCAAATCACCAGAGATGCGACCTTGGTTGGCCCCTGTGGGTAGGGGTGTGCCACCTCCTGGGCCATGTGGATCTGGGTTTGAGTCGTTACTTAGACACTTTCTAGCTGTGTGATTTTGGACAAGGCTCTTCACTTCTGAATCTCAGTATCCTCATCTGTAAAAAGGAGATGATAACACCAAATTCAGGATAGCTTCCCATACATACCGTATTGATCCAATACAACCGTGTGCATTTTAATCCTTAGAAACAGTAATAATAGAATGCTAAGCTTTTGTTGGCCACTTGGTACATATTACTCCCATGCTTAATTTTGATGCTAACGTCTCGTCTTTGCAATCACCTAGCAAGAGAGGGGTCAGCATATCTACCTTCCAGGTGAGGCTTCGACAGGAGAAGCCAAGAAAAGCTTCAGGTTTTGAGCACAGGTCTGTTTGGCTTTGGAGACCATGTTTTTGCGTCTGTACCAAACATCTGAAACGCTTTTAACTACCCTTCTCTGCTCTGGCTGGGAAGCGCTGAATCACTTTTTGTTCTTTGTGAAAAGCAGTCCAGATGCTTGGTCCTGAAAAAGATCTTTGAGGGTCGTGATATCTAGCTATCTGTATCTATTTCACATTGCTTTGAAATTCCTGCAGACACAGGAGGCCGAGCCTGTCCTTGTCTTTGCAGGCTGTCCCTTGATCCTGTGGCTGGAGAGTTAGTAATGATTTGGCAACTGAACCCCTTATCTGGAGCAGTTACTATGTTGTTTCCTGGGAAGGAGGAGGTCAATGAGACACAATCTCTGTCCTCAAGGAGCTCACAGTCTAATGGTCTAATGGAAGAAATGCACGCATGTTAGAAAATACCTTGCACAGCGGGAATTGTTATGACAGAGGGTCTCTGCGGACACCGAAAAACCTGGAAGGCTTTTTGTGGGAGGTGGAACCTCAACTTGATATGGAAGGATGAATGATGGGCTGGTCAAAACCAGCAGAGAAAAGGAGTTGGCAATGAGAACCTGGAAAAGCCGAGGCACAGTATGTACAAAGGACAGGATGGCATGGGACATTTCGGGGGCAAGCAACAGTTCAAATGACTGGAGAAGGAGCATGGGGAGACCCTAATGAGAAGCCAGTGGGGAGCCATGTGTCTGACCCCGGGGAGCCAGGCGGCTGGAATATGATCCAGAAGACAACTTCAGCTGTCCAAGATCCCAAAACACAATTCTGGAAAGAGTATTCCGAGAACTCTATGGCGGCTGCCCTGGAGCAGGGGCCCAAGGAGGAGGCTGGGAAAGTGACGTCAGAGAGATGGTGGGGCATGGACCAGGGTGGAGGGAGAGGAACTGGGGCAAACGGGGTGCATTTAGTACTCAGGGGGCTGGTGATTGTTGGCTGGCGGGTGGGGGAGGAGGGGAGCATGTCCAGTGTGATTTCAGGGTTTATCTGGTCTGTGCGACCAGGTGGGTATTGGTGCCTTGGCCAAGACGGGAATCCTGGAGGAGGAGCTCAAGGTGGGACATGGTGGCTCTAAGGGGCCGGGGGCTTTCAGGTGGAGATGGCCGGGAAGCTCTGGGACACACGGGCCTCAAGCTGGGGAATGAGTTAGAGCTGGAGATTGGGAATCATGAGCTCCCGTATTGAGACAGCTGGGGGACATCCAGAAGAGTCTGTAGCCAGAAAAGGAGAGAGACAAGGAAGCCCAAATTGGGCCAAATGAAGCCATAAAATACAGGTACGAAGACCTTTAGGAAGACAGACTGAAGCCTTTTCCTAGAGCTGGTCATGCGCTCCCCAAAGCTGCCGCCTTGACACCGAGCAGCATTTAAAGACCGCGAGCATCGCGTTCCCACGATACTATTTGAGGGCTGATCCTAAATCCATATCGCGTACAATTTCTCCACTTTACAGAGGGTAAGAAAAATAAAGAAAATAACTGTTCATTTTGGTTACTATTTCTTTCTAACTATATTCCCTTAATGAGGCATTTGCCTGCAACACGGTCTGTTATGTATTCCGCGTTTTATAAAAGATCTCTTGGGGAAAATAACCCAGGAAACACAATTTTTCGGCACCATCTCCTTTTATTAAGAATAATGAAAAGGAAACAAGAATCATTCTCCCAGTCAAACACACTTCTGCTTCCCCTTATTGGTGTTTTTATGACAGCCGCCAGGTAGTAGTATGGGCATCCACGTGGTGGCTTCCACCAGATGTGCTATTTTATGGACATTCTAATGACCCAGTTGCGTGTACATGAAAGCGGGGGTGTGTGTCTATAAATATATCGGCTGCATAGATTTATATATCACCCATATCTGGGTAAGTGTCTGGGATGGTCCAAGACCTTAAAATCACACATACACAACACGGGCTCTTTGCCCAGAAAACCAATCATCCTTCAAAATGGGCAGAAAGAGCAAATCGGGAAGTTAACCCAGGAGAGAGAATGCAAAAGCACAAGGCCGAGGAGTGGTGTTGTTCATTGGAAACTCTAGCCAGGCTTATGGACGTAGCTGTGGGTTCTCCACACCCTCTCTCTGCGTGAGTTTGGCCACGCTCATGGCTGGATGGCTGCCCGGGTGCAGGAGGCTCCCTCCTGCCCACGGCTCCAGCCTAGACCTCCCACGGACGCTTCAAATGTGTGGGTCCGACTGCCAACTGGACGTCTTCCCTTGGATGTTCCATAGGCACCTGGTATAAACCTCCAGTAATTCTCTGAGCCTTGTCCCCCCTGGTTCCTTAGCTTGGTTGATGCTGATCGCAGTAGGTAAGCTTTGCAAATCATGCCGTGGCCCCAGGCGAGGGCCACCCCTGATTCCCTCACCTCTCTCCCGTCCTTTATCCAAACCGGGAAATAGTGACTGAGTCCCTCCCAGGTGCCAAGGGCTCTTCGAGGCATAAGTGGCTGACCTGTTCCCTGCTTCGAGGAGCTCACCGCTGTGTGGGGAGGCAGAAATCACCCAGGGGTTAAGAGTGTAGGATCCAAAGTTGGAAACGTCCAAGGTCAGAATCCAGCTCTGCCATAGATTAGCTGCTAGACCCTGGGCTCGTAAGCTTCAGTGTCTTCATTTGTAAAATGGGAACAACATTAAGAACCCCTTTCTCATCGGGAGGGTTTGTCGTGAAGTTTACAAGCAGTTAATTCATGTAAACCGCTTATCACTAAGCCTGAGCACAGAGGAAGAGCGTGACAAATCCAAGTGCTTTCTAGCGCTGGCTGGGCTCGATGACACGGACGGCCTGTGGTCTCCTACTGCTGGTCTGCCCTTTTTCCTGAGCCTTTGTAGCGGGGCACATGGCTGATCAGAATAAAGATACATTTTCCAGCGTTCTTGGCAGTTTGGTGTGGCCACTGTGGCTCCGTTGTGACCAGGGAGGCTCTGGAAAGCCCTCCTAAGACAGTGACATCTTTACCCATTTTTTTCCGCCTGCTGCCTGAAATGTGGATGCGACGGCTCTCTCAGGCCACGCGTTAGTTAGTGAGGTGCCCCTGGCTGGATTTCCCGGGAGTGGAGGTGAAAGCGGAATTAGTGTGCAGGGGTTTATTAGGGAGTGCCATGGGCATCTACACCCCTGGGAGGGACAGGGAAGAAGCGGGGCTGGGCGGAAGGAGGTTCAGATGTGAGGCAGGCAGGCCTCTACACCCCTCTATGCCTTGGCTTCCATCAGTCACTGGATGTGGGCTACCCCACGGGGGCATTGCTTTGGGGAACGGCCCTTGAAGGGAATGGCAGCTGGGGGCTGTGTGCTGACAGCCCTCCCAGGAGTTGGGCCACAGCCCTTCTTTGAGGGGTATCTGGGAGGGGCAGCTCTGTGTCTACCTCAGTAAATCCCTGCTATAGACAGCTCAATACAATGAAACTTACGCTTTGCTCATGTGACAGTGCCTATCACATGTATCCTTAGTCCGGTGGTGACTCAGGGACAGTGGCTCCTTCCATCTTGTGACTCCGCCTTTTTCTCGGCCCTCAGAATCCTCTTAGTTCAACAGGCAGATGAGAAAAGAGAATGCATGGCGGTTGTGGTGGGTTTGGAGGGCCAGGCCTGGTAGGGACGCTTCTGTCCACAGATCCCAGTCATTGGCTGCACGGCGCTGCAAGGGAGGCTGGGAAATGTAGTTTAGCTGTGTGTTCGGTAAGACAAAGGGCAGAATTTGGTGACTGCTCAGTCAGTCTTTGTCAGAGACAATGAGAAGGGGGCCACAGTCTGGAAAGGCAGAGTGGGGGCCTGGAAGGAACCTGGGTCTGGGGGTTGGGACGTCAACATACCCACCACGGGAAATCTTACGTCCGGGCTTCGTTTATGTGGGAGACACATAAACGGAGAGAAAGAAATGCAGTAATAGGGGGTGGTGGGGGCCGAGACTGAGGAAGCCCAAAGGAGGGGCAGCTGCTTGGGGCTGGTGATGCTTGACTGAGATCTGAAGGCCGAGCAGGAGTTGACCAGTTGCCAGAGCTGATGGCAGGAAGTCGTAGTTCAAATCACAGACCCGAAGCCAGGGCATAGATGACATTTTGCATGAGCCTTGAAGACTACAAAATAAGTTTCTTGATGGACCTGCACGAGACAAGAACCTCCATGAAACAGGGAGGATGGCCGTTTTGCTCAGAACCTTGCACAGGACATAAATGAATGAACAAACATGAATGAATGAATGAATGAATGCGCAAAATTTTCTCGATCAACACCCACTCAGTTTGATGATCCATCCTTCCCCATGGCCCCCCGGCATCTTCCCTTACGTACCCACGTTCCAGCATATATGATGCTGCACTCTAATTACCGTTTGACGTATCTGACTCTCCACTTGACTTCAAGGTCAAGGACTTTGTCTCATTCATCCTCTTGCCCCTGTCATCTCGCTTAGCCTGGCACTGGCTTTCTAAACAAATGTTTGCCAAATGAGTGAACAAACACATTAGTCCATTTTGTCATAAAGGGCTAGAAAAGTCATTCTGTAGTTGCACTGAAATCTATTCCTCCTGCTTTCCGCGAATCCAGCTTGGTACTTTGGACGTTTGCTGGGTGCCTGCAGTAGTCCCTGCTCTGTGTTAATACAGAGGGTGGGCTGTTAAGACAAAGACCCTGCCCTGCCCTCGGAAGCATCCCCGACCAGCTAGCTATCTCCTTTCAGAACGAGATGAGATCTTATTCTGTGGGTGTCTACTAGGAGGAGTCCCTGAACTGGGGTGGCCCTGAGGCAGGATGCTGGGCCAGGGGTGGTCTAGGCCAGGCAGAGGGAAGTGTGATATCCCCAGATGCTGCCGGGACAGTGCTGCTCTTAAGCTTTAGAAGTAGAAGTTTCAGATCTGCCCGACCCAGGCTACCGCTCCTCATTCATTTGTTCTATTTCATTCGGGGCCAGGTCCTGGGAGGGCTTCAGGGCTTTAGGGAGACGAGGTGCAGCACTGGCTCACCAACTGTGGCTTACTCTTCCCATGCATGACAGCTTTCTACCATAAGCACCTGCAATGCTCTCCCTGTGGGATTTCTCTGGCCGCTGGGGCACGTGTACCCGTGTACAGCAGGAGCGGGCAATGCCGGGGAGTCACCCAGTGCAGGGGGGACCTGGTGCATAGCTACTGGGCTTCCTCACCTGTCATGGGGGCATGTCCTACACCGTCTCTGAGGTCCCCAGGGGGTCTGAGCTGGTTGTCCACAGTGGAGACCCACTCATCATGGTTCTTTCTTGTCTCTTTCCCCATATCATTTCCCCAGCCCCCAAGGGCGCTTCCTGGGGTTGTCTCTTAAATCAGCCACTGTACTGAAATCTTCTTCTCAAGGTTTTCTTCTGGGCGAACCCAGCCAATCTAATACGTAAACTATCTGTCTAAACTGTCCCCTAACCAGGAAGTGTGATGCTTAGTTACATGACGATAGTAGGGGAAGCAGCAGCCGGGACAGCGCACAGCCTCGGGACAACGTTCCAGAGAGGGTCTTTTGCAGGAAGTGACTTTAAGCCGAATCCGTAGATGTGCCTGGATTGTTTTACTCGGGGTTTCTTCGGGCTCCTTGCGCCCTGTCGTGCGGCCGTGGACGCGAACAGCGCCCCCTACAGCTCTGCAGCGTTTTCTACTGGGAGCCCTGAACCTCTTTGGAAGGAACAGGCGGTTAGGGAGAACCCGTAGTTTGGGTGGTCGGCCTGATAGCAGGCATGGGTCGCGAAGGTCATTTACAACCCCCACCCCGTCTCCTCTTCAGTGCGCTTCTTGGAGGCCGGTGTCACAGCGGCTCACATTTCAGAGATGAGGACGCAGAGGCTCTGAAGGGGCCTTCTCGCTGGGGAACCCACAGCCGGGCACGGCCGAGCCAGGGCTGGACCCGGTGGACCTCACAGCTCACCTGACGTCCGGCCTCCAGCTCCAGCTCCAGCTCCCGTGCCGCTTTCCGTACCATGCTTTGGAGGTGACCTCGAGGTGCAGGCATTCTCGCTCCGATTTTACTCATGAGGCCACCCTGCAGCCCTGAGAGCCGGAGGGACGGTGTGCAAGGCGCGCGTGGTGGAACTGGGGCCTGGCTCCGAGTCCTCTGCCCTCCCCTGTCCAGCAAGCAGCCCGTGAGGCGGCTGGGATGCCCCTGAGGACCGCTGTGGGGGGCCCCCACCAAGCACAGCCCGCCACTCCAGACTGCGAGGCCGCCGAGTGTTTCACGGCCAAGGGGGCAGCCCTGGACTTGAACTGCCTGTATTCAAATCTTGGCTCCACCCATCAGAGCAATGTGATTGGGGCAAGACTTCTGCCTTCTCTGTGCCTCAGTTTCCTCATCCATGAAATGGGGATAATAAGAGTAACTACCTCATGGGGTGGCTGTGAGGATTAAATAAGACAATACAAGGAACGTGCCTGCAGAGTGCCCACAAAAATATAGAATCCGCAAAACACAACATAACTCTGACTTTCTTTAGTTGTTCAATAGGAACAGACTCTTAGCTGAGCTATTTTACAACATGATTCCATTTTGCCCTCTTGAGTCAGGGAGGTTGGCGTTACTAGCTCCTGCTTTGCAGAGGGGAAGACTGGGGCTCAGGGAGGTTAAGTAACTTGCTTGGCGTCACACAGCACGTGGCAGAGCCAAGTGATCCAACTTTTAGGCTGGAGCTCCTGACCACTGCACCACATCCCCTTGGCCCAGCACGGTCTGCAGCTGCCCCCCAGAGCTTAATTCAGTGAATCCCAGGCTTGTCCTTCATCCCGTGTGACCGCGCCAGCCCCTGGCATTCGAGGTGTCTGAGGGCAGCGAGGCGATTTTTCTAAGCAGCATCTGTGGCTCCCGCAGCAGATAGCTCCTTTTGGCTGCCAACTCGGGCCGCCGGCAGGACTGGCCAAAGATGGCACTGCACTGTCTCCATCCCAGGTCCCGGACTGCACAATCTGCTCGCATGTCATGGTTGCCCACCCGCAGGGACCCCACCAGCCCTCCAAAGAGTACCTAGCAGGGAGATCACCCCACCTACCTACCCCGGGGCCCAGCTTCCCATCTCACCGGGGCTTAGTAACGCACCCATCTTTTAAACTCCGGGCCCTGCTGTAATATTAAGGCAGTAATTTATACACTTGGCTCCTGAGCTCCCGGCTGTTTCGAAGGCATTGATCACCCCGGAGCACTCATACATGATTCAGGCTTACTCCTCCAACTCCTCGGCCAGCTATTGATTCCAATGACATTATTTATCAATTACGAAAGGTTTATTCCTCACTCGCTCCTGCACAAAAGAATCCGTGCATTTATTTTACAGCGTGATTTATTGACACGTCACCATGCATTACATGGAAAATTGAATTTTTGGAGGCTGGAGAACCTTAGGAAATTTCACAGGTTCAATTAGACAGGAGAACATCAAAGAGTTTAATGATACAATTTTTCATCCATTTGCTGCAGCCCTGGGAAGGGAGGGACCCCGGGCCAGGTCAGCTCGAGCCCCAAATGGCCCAGGTGCATACCTCCTGATGAAGATCTCTGGGCTGTAACCCACCTCCAAGACTTGGCACAAGGCTTCTATTTGTGAGTCCTATTTGTGAGGTCAGAACATTTCTTTAAGTTGGGTGAACGCTTTGTTGCCAGAGCAAGAAGACTTTCCTTGGGCTGTTGGGGAGGCTTGGGCAGATCTTTCCTTGGTCTGTGGTAGAAGACAGAAAGGCCACCTTGTGCTGGTGGAACAGTGCAAGAGAGAAGTGGTGATGTCATATTTAGGGCACATTTGTAACATCTTCCCACCCATCTGCCCTGGCTCATAGCGAGTCCCAGGGGAAGCCCTCCCGTATTCCCCAGTGTGGATCAGACCCCCACTCTGGGTTCTCAGAGCACTTTCCAGTTCGTAGACATACATCGCTGTGATGATTGGACTCATACCACCTCTCCCTTATGTGGGGACTCCCCCAGGGCAGCAGGCCAGATGGGTTGTCTCGGCGTGGCACTATGACCATTCCCATCCACAGCTGGGAACCAGGAATGCCTTCCCTATCAGGATCTAGGTTCGAGTTTGCCAAAGAGGGGGACTTGCAGAAGCGAAGAGGCCATTGTTCTCATGGCTATCAGAGGTGGCTGCTTCCTGTACCCGTGCTCGAGTTCCCACATGAGGACCAAATGTAGTAGACTCTTAGACTTGCCGGTGAACTCTGGCTTCCCCACCTGTTCTAGCATTTGGGCTTAAAATGTTAGTGACTGCTTCTCTGATCCTCTGGCTCCTGCCTTCTATCCCTCCCCAGCCCCAGCTCCTCTCACATGGGTGTAAACCCTAATTCCCATATCAAACCCTTTATTCTTATCCTAGTAATGGACCTGCCATTTTCCTGGTGGGACCCCAGATGGACGCAGTGACAGTGTCTGTTTTGTGTTCCTTGCATTCTTCCAGACCAAGAGTATACTGGATGTGGTATGTAATCAAATATATTGCATTGAATTGATGAATGAAGATCCTCCTTCTCCTCGAGCTACCTAACTCTTACTTAGCCTTTAAAGCTCACCTCCTCCAAGAAGCCTTCCTTGATACCAAGTGTGGGTCAAGGGCATGTCTTCTGGGCTTCCACTGTTGGAGCGTATATTTTGGAGCTTGGTTATAAGCATCTGTTTACTTCCTGTCTGCTACAGTAGATGTTGAGCTCCTTAAGGCTAAGGATGCAATTTAACCGTCCCTGTTTTTCCATGTCTATGTACCTGGCCCACAAAGAGTCCTAGAGGACTTGGTCATTGATTGGCCTGACTATCACTGTTGTGTGTAAGAACAGGACATACTGGTTACTAGATCCTTTCACACGCATTCTCTTAGTTGACTCTCACAACAAAGCCATAGGGCAGGTAGTGCCTTCCCTGGGCAGAAGGTCATACAGCTTCGAGAGTGTTGCCCTTCTGAAGAGCAAATCACCAGGGCTGGAAGCCAGTGATCCTTTCCTTGTCCAGAGTGCACTCCACAAACCAGACGGACTTGGGAGCAAGCACTAGAAAAGTCAAAAGAGTAACAAGAATAAATTATATATTTGGAACTAATATAACGATAATTAGGCAAATTGAATATTAAATACTCAAGTGGAATCTACAATTATAAGCTAAAGCAGCGTTAAACTCCGTGTCTGAGATGCTTGAAAGTGACAGATCATTTGGATCACTAAAGCCACCATTTATTTAATCAACTTTCTATTTCCTAAAATGGGCTGGAGATGAATTTATATCCCTTTGGAACTGTGATAAAGACACACGTCACTTGCTACAGATACACTTTAAGAAACCAATTGAATCTCGTACGTTTAGCCTTGAAGCAAATTTCTCTAAAGTGAATTAGATTTTCCCATTGATTTACATGATTAAATTAAAGATGTGTTCTCATGGGAAAAGTTGACCAATAAATGGAATTAAATTTTTTTTTTTCCAAGCAAGAATGGGGTAGGGGGAGCAGTCGTAAGCTATTATGGGTGCTGTGGTCCATTGCCGGCATCATGCTTGCTGGGAGCTATTGTCCTTACATGGTCATTTGCTTCTTTTGTGACATAGTTCCTTATGGTGTAGGAAGCATTTCTTGTCTCAACTTGATAGATCAGGGGGAGTCAGCCAGAAACGGTGGCCAACAATTACTGAATCTTTATTCTGCGCTGGCTACTGAATGAGCCACTTTTTAATTCTTACAGCTACCTTCGGAAGGAGCTATTATTATCCTGGACCTGGAGGTTCAGAGACATAAAGCCATTTGCCCAGGGTCCTAGAGTTGAGTCTGTCCGACTCCAGAACCTATGTTTTATTAGCTTCGTCAGGCTACGGTGCAAAGGTAAAAATAATCCAAAGCCACTGATAAAGAAAAGATCGACTTTCTGTTTCTCTTTCGGATGGGATTGTGTTCTTATACTTAAATATAGGAATGTCAATTGCCTGTAAATTCCCTTAAAATAAAACAAAGATGTTACCTGGGTGGTACCTGGGCCCACAGGCACAGTGGCTATCTGATTTGGACCTCTGTGTTTCCACCTCCAAGTGGCTGAGGTCTTTCTGACCCCCCCAAATGCTGCTGGTTCTCCTGCCTCTGGGGTACAAAAAGGAGATGGCAGATGGGCCCAGAGGGGCCAGCAAGAGTCCAGGATTTTCATCTAGGCTCTGCCTCTCGCTAGCTGTGTGATCTTGGGTAAGCCCCTTTCCCTCTCTGGGCCTCGGTTTCCCATCTGTAAAATGAGGGGGCTGCACGGGAGAAGTTTATAAAGGCCACCTCCTCTGCCCTCCCCCTACCCCAGACCAGATTCATTTTATTTCTTTGATTTCTTTCTAATTGCGCTCAGTGTTCACACAAAACCAAGAATTGACCGTATGCATGGAGAAAAATTGATTGGCCATTTTGTGTATTTAATGGCTGGCATTTAAACGGAGAGATATTTCAGGTTAAAGAATGCTGTTTGCAAACATAAAAAAATACCATAAAAATCAAATGGAGGCAGACTGTCTACAGAGCAGCTTCAAATCAAGTGCACAAACAGAAGTCGAGTTGCATCATTATAAACTTCTGATTGAGAACAAAGCTGCAGCGGTTTTGAAGGCAATTCTCATATAAAAATTGATTTTCTTCAAGCTTTTCCCATGATTCAAATTAGGATGATGGGCTGTGTGTGTGTGTGTGTGTGTGTGTGTGTGTGTGTGTGTGTGTGTGAAATAAGTTCTTTTAAGAACATGTGTTTTGATGTTTCAAGTCAGATTGAAATTTCTGAATCTAATGCATCCACAGCAAACATAAGACCCCAGGGATGGGGGCAGAGCCTTAGGTCTCCCATTGTATAAAATTAGTTTATAAAATTAAACTCAGTCAATCTTCACAACGATCGTGTCAGGTAGGTAATACGAGCCTGTTCTACAGATGAAGAAACAGGCTCTCGGAGAAGTGACTTCTCCAAGAACTAGCAAACATGAGACTTGACTCAAGGACGTCTGACTCCAAGCAGTATTCTTTCAAATGAAATGATGGCTTATTTAACAAGGTTTTACTGAGTGCCCAGTACATGGTAGGTAGTGTTCTAGGTTCTAGGTGAGAGGCTTGCTGCTCTCAGTCAGTTTACACAGAAGTACTTTGAATAAATAGCTCCGTCCTTGCCATCCCCCTGATCTCAAACATGCCCCACCATCTACAAACTTCTAGAAACCTCTTCAAGAAACAGAATTTATATATTGTTCTTTGTCTTAGCTCTAATTCTTTTTTTTAAAGATTTTATTTATTTATTTGAGAGAGAGAGTGAGAGAGAGAGCACGAGGGGGCAGGGAAGGAGGAGGGGGAGAGGAGGAAGCAGACTCCCTGCTGGGCAGGGAGCCCGAAGTGGGGCTCCATCTCATGACCCTGAGATCATGACCTGAGCCAAAATCAAGAGTCGGATGCTCCGCTGACAGAGCCACGCAGGTGCCCCTTTGATCTTGAATTTGACTGAGTTACTTAACTTGTCTAAGCTTCTATGTTGGGTTGGTTTTTTTTTTTAATGTCAGAGTCAGCGTGGTATGCTCTTGGGATTAGAAGTGAGTCTGATGTGTGTGCATGAGGACGGCTTGGAGGCTATTCCACGCAGGACTTGTAAGCCCCTTGGGGAGTTGGGCTTCCCCTTAGAGAGTGGGCAGCCATGGCCACAGCTGTGACCTGGCAGGATCACTCTGAGCAGTGCGGAGGGTGAGCTAGGGAAGGAAGGGGAGTGAGACCCAGGCAGGGGCCAGGGGTTGCTGTCATAATAATCCAGGGGAGTAGTGGAGGAGTCCATACCAGGCATTCATGGTTGACATGGAGAGGAGAGGCAAGACTCAAGACTATTCCCAAGTTCAACTCAATGGGACCCACTGGTGCATGGATGGGGTGCTTTGTTCCTGGAGGTGGCTTGCTTCCAAGAGAAAGGAGACAGAAAAGTCCGGGTACCCCAGGAGTGAGGTGAGCGGTGGGTGGAGAGTGGCCAGGAAAGTTATGCTCCATAACTTTCTCCTCATGAGAGCAAGCATCAGGAGTGGGGAAAGCTTGGGTTTCTGATCTGTGTTATTTATTTAGGTGGCAAACCAGGATGAAGGGGAGACTTAGGGTTTGTGAGGCTCTTGTGTGTTACCCACTGGAGATGGCTGGTGGGTGGCCAGATGTGTAGAGTCTAAAACTCAAGAGAGAATGACGTAGAAGCCATTGGCAGAAGGTAGAGGGTGGAATCATGATAAAAAGTTGGTAGCTGGGGTGAGAAATGACACTGTTGAAAGAGAAGAGGAGGAGACAGAGGGCAGAATGGGAGGGAGCAAGAATGAGACAAGGAAAAGCAGCCTGTAAAGAAGCCCAAGAAAATGCAGACCAGGGATAAAGGGAATGCAGGGGGCATGGGAGCAACCAAGGCAAAGGAAAAGAGAGTTTGAAGAAGGAGCAAGAGTAGATCAGGAGCCTTAGATCCTGCATGATGTGAATTTGAAATCTGTTTCTATCATTTTCCAGCTACGAGATCTTGAGTTTGGTGCTTGGTAAATGGCAGCCATGATGATGATGAGGCTGGTGATGGGGACTGTGAGGACGAAGACGGATGCAAGCAGTTGCAAGTGTTGTAAGAAGCAGGAAGACCAAAGTGGACAAGGTCTAGAAAAGTAGAAGAGATTAGTTTACTCCTGCACAAACTATTTTTCAAAACAACACTAACACTCGTGAAACAACTGGATTTCTTTCCCATAACTTCACCTTCTACTTCCCTAAAACACTTGTTCCAATAAGAAGGCTTAAAAAAAATCCCAAAACTAATATCACAGACATGGAGGCGGATGCATATGCTAGGGAGTTATTAAAACCACCTTGATTTTAATAAATTTACCACCAGGTAGCAATCTCTCAATGTCGTCTCTTTCTAATTTGCATGTGTAACTGGCATCTCGTTAAAACATCATTAAGAAATTGAAAAACAGGAAGACATAAACAGACACAGAGATGAAGCAGAGGGGGCCGGGGGAGGAGGCTGTGGGTAGCAGAAGAGTGGGCTCCTTATGTTAAAAAAAAAAAGCCCCAAAAAACCCAAAAAAACCCCAAAAAGCTCAACTTGGTTATACAAGCCCAACCTGATTAACAAGTGAGGGGAATCAGAGTCACACAGATACTGTTTTACAAATTGGCAATTATAAGACTTGTGTGAAAACTTCATTTTCCTGGAATGATTAGGAATTGCAATAAAAGCTACTGTCATTTTTCTTCAGCTAGACCACCATCTATGTGTGTGGGAGAGCTTTCTCCTCAAAGGATGAGCACAAGAGGGCAAGCCCCATGACTGGGCTCTTAGATTCTGGTGCCTCTTCTATAGCCATATGAACTTTTCATTTTTATTTTTATATTTGGTATATGTGTAAATATGGTTTTTTTTACTACTATAAAGGTAATGTACAGACATTGTTGATAAAAAAAAAACTATATGAAAATATATCGGGTCCAACTAATCTAAATGGGTCATGTGGTTTAATTAAAGGAGTTCCAGCTTGGGAGCTGGGCAGGTGTGGGTCTGACTCCTGGTTCTGCTGCATGACTGTTCTGTGACACAGGAGCTGGTTTTCTCATCTGTGAAATGGGAATGCGGCTTTGGGAGGATGAAATGAGACAGTGTTGATAGTGTGCGGGCACATGGCGTCTAGGACATACAGTAGTGCTCAGTCTATGGTGGTTAGTGGTTCACACTATGCCCTTCCTTTCTTTCCTTCTGAGACTCACTCCTTGAAATTCTTTACCAGCTTTAGGAACTCTGACAAACACTGGCAACCAAGGCTTTTCATAGTTTGGTCCCAACATACCTGTTTGGTATTTTATTGGTCTGGAAGGCTAACATCTGGAGCCTAACATTTCAATGGCTTAGCACGGAATTGAAGATTATTTCTTGCTCAGGCTGCAGTTCAGGATGGGACTGGGAAGGGGTCGCCCTGTTCCACACAGTCATTCAGGGATCCAGATTCCTTCCATTTTGTGGTTCTGCTCTTTATGAGGTCCATTGTGTTCTCGTCATTCACCCAGGGAAATGGATAATACTCACCATTATCCGTTCACACCCATCTTTACTACCTGGCCAGACATGGCTGCACACCTCACTTCACTTCTTTCTGCTGGAGAAAAGGAGTCCCAGGGCACTGTCAAGGTGCAAGGGAAGCTGGGAGATGTAGTCCATCAGTGAGGCCTGAGAAAGAGAGACCGTGCAGATGGGTGAGCTCTCCCAGTCTCTGCTCCACGCATTAGCTGCAACATGCAGGCTCCAGGCAAACAATCTAACTGAGTTGTTTTGAGTTGGTATGTACCCTTCTTGACACGAGTTTCCAGATACTAAGAATGACATTCTCCAGACCCAGCCAGGTGACTCCAGTAAGAGAGAAAAATCCCCCAGAAGAAGGGGGGACACGGCCGAGCAGCCCCACGCAGCTGCTGACTCTTGCTGCTGAGAAGCCCGGCGCCCAGCCAGGGGGCCTGCAGGATGGCCACGGGATGGGTAGAGCATGATCCTTGCCCTCAATGTGCCCACACTGACCAAACCACCAGGGAATGATCCCAGCTTGGGTATACTCAGCGCTTAGGTGATCGGTATTACCTGGGAAGAGCAAATTAAGTTCAAAGGAGAAAGAAAAGGGGGTACGGATGGAGCAGCCACAGTGTGGCAGACAAGGGATTATTTGGGCGGGCAGGAGGCCACCCTGTGTGGCTGTGGATACAGCGACCAGCTGGAAAACTCGAGTCTCCTTCCCTGTAGGGACCAAATGTATCTACGTCATTGCATTTCTGCAAGGGCTCAGAGAAATAAGAGAAGTGAAAAGTTTAAAAGAAATCTATCTGGCCATTGCCAGAGTTCAGCAAAGACTTCATGGAAGAAGTAGGGCTTCTGGAGGCGGGGCAGATCGGGGTACAACGTGGGCCTGCAGGGAGGCGGAGGGGGAGGGCATCCCAGCCAGGAGCCTTGGGGGCCGTGGTGCAGGCGTGGGACTGGCTGTGGCCTCACTGGGCTGGGACAGTGGAAAGATCACGTAAGTAGAAGAGCTTCCTTTTACGGGCCTTAGCCCACAGTGCTGCAACTTCCCATCTCCTTTGGCTCCCCAAGTCCCTCTCAAAACAAGAATTTAGAATCCAGGCCAGGCGATTCTGCCTGTGTGTCTCGATTCTGTCTTTTCATGGGCAGCAGGCAGGGCCAGTTTCTGAGAAGATTTATAAAACAGAGGGCAGAGCTGCGGCCTGCCTGGAGATCCAGTGTAAATTTGACTTAATGGGTCTCTCTCTCCCTCTACACACACACACACACACACACACACACACACACACACACACACCGCAAATGCACAGACCTCTGGGCTGCTGTGTCCTTCACAGCCAACGACGTTCATATACAAGGTTCATAATTCTGCTGGCTCAGGGGCAGCGTCTCCTGAACTTGGCCTCTGCAATTGTGAAAGCTAATGGGGCCAGCGGCTCTGCTGTGTGTATCCCACTGACAGGAGGGGAGCGTGGGGTGGCAGTGCTGCCTTGGAGTCTGGTCCCACGGCTTCCCAGATGTGCATCGCCCTGGAAGGACGCGTAACATCCGCACGCACCAAGGAGGATGGTGAGGCTCAGAGCACGAACACAGCTTGTTTGAAATCATATAAATAGGTTTGCAGATTTTTGTCAAGTGCCTTCTGCCTGCCAGGCACGCCTTATATACATCGCTTCTAACCCTCCAGAAACTACTGCAAGGTAGGAGTTTTCCTGCCCATTCCACTGAGGAGGAGACTGAGGCTCAGAGCAGAAGGGTCAAGGTCACACAGTGAGTCAAGACAACTGGGATTTGGGATCAATCTCTCTATTATAACCAACAAACGCAGAGACAGCAGTTACTCTGGTTATGAATAAGACCGGCAGCGAGCATTCACTTCACACGTGCTCTGAGCCAGGCATTGTGCTGAGCACTTTCACTCACGGGACCTCATGGAATTCTTGCCACCCTTCCAGGAGGAAGGAGCCACGACTACTACACCCATTTCACAGACGTGGAAACTGAGACCTGCTCACCTGAGTTAAATAACCAGCCCAAGCTTCCGCACGGGAGAGTGGAGGGGCGGGCTCTGGACCCAGGCGTTCTGGCCCTGGCTTCCTCTCCTGTAGCCTCTGCATTAAGCTGCCTTATTAATGGCAAACCTTACAACTGAGTGATTTTATATGTAACTTTGTACCAGATCTATCTGTCCTGTGAATTGGAGGCGGAAGACAGGAGTCTACTATTTTGTGAGCATCTACTCTTCTCAGTTCTCTATCAAGTCGCCTCAGCTAAAGGTCACAATAACATACCAAGTGGGGAGTCCTGCTCGGCTCCTTCCGCACACGGGCTCGGAGAAGCAGAGTGCTCTGGCAATGGGCAGGGTTCGAATGCAGGTATGTCTGCATCGAAGCTGCTCTCTCAAGGGTGCATTGCTGCCCCTCTCAGAGAGGGCGGGTGACTTGCTCGGGGTCACCCAGCAAGAGAGGGGCAGCGCAGTGGTCAGAACCCAGGCCTCCTGCCCCTATCCTGACCTGTTTCCATTGTGTCACTGCCCTTGGGGTGGGGGAGTCTTAGAAAAAGAAGAAGATGGGCTTCAGGGGAAAGGCATGCCATTCACCCCATGAGTTAGGAAAAGAAAACCACAGGTGCCTCCAAATACTTTACTTTCTTTTTTCTTTTTCCCTTCTTTCCTGTATTTAGAACGAGAGGCAAGTGTGAATGATACCAGCAGGGCCTGCCAAAAGCCTGCAAAAATGACAGGGGACGATTACACAGCTGGAAAAAACTGTTTCACCGTGGCTTGTGACATAAAAAAGCAAAACCCCAAACAACAAAAAGCCCCCAAAGGGAGAAGTGACAGCGTCTGTGGAAGATCAGTGGGTGAGAGTCATGGGAATCTGGGCTCTAAACCCAGATAAAGAAGACTTCCCAGCAGTCAGAGTGGTCCAACAATAATCGAGGCTCCTGGAAAGGTAGTGAGTTCCCAATTCCTGAAGGTATGCAAGGGCCGCTGACCAGGTGCTGAAGGGGCCAGGGAAGGGGGGCTCAAACATCTAAGGTGTGACCGGATCACACCCATGAACCTGACCCCAACTTCATCTGATTGTTTAGACTAGAGGCTTACAATGACCACTTCCTTTTTTTTTTTTAAGTTTTTATTTATTTATTTGACAGAGAGAGAGACAGCCAGCGAGAGAGGGAACACAAGCAGGGGGAGTCGGAGAGGAAGAAGCAGGCTCCCAGCGGAGGAGCCTGACGTGGGGCTCGATCCCAGAACGCCGGGATCACGCCCTGAGCCGAAGGCAGATGCTTAACCGCTGTGCCACCCAGGCACCCCTACAATGACCACTTCTACTTACTGGCCACATGTTAGGTGCCAAGCACTGTGCTGAATGCTTTTCTCATTCAACTCAAGGATCGGCTGGGCTTATCCTGCTCCTTAGGAACTGGGTAAGATCAGATCAACCTGAACCTTGTTTCATGATTTATGGTAAGTCCAAAGCCCCAGCATGGTTTCTGTGTACATACATGTGCATGTGCACACGCGTGTGCGTGCATGTGTGCATGTGTGTGCATGTGTGTGTGGTGTGGGGCAGGGCTTCACACTCTCAAGGGCATCTCTACTTCTGAGTTCCTGTTTACACTAAATCAGTTCCCTTTTGGACGGTCTTTCTGTCTGTACAGATCCTTGTTCCAAGATAGAGAACTCAGAGGCATCATTTGATCTCCACAAAAACTCACTTTTGGGCATGATGTGGACTCTACAGAAGGTTTGCGGCCACAGAGGTGGCATGTGCCTCGGTAGTGCAAGTAGCATGAGGCCGTGGCCGGTCCTATTCACGAAAGCTTCGGATGCCCTGCCCTTTGACGTTTCCCCCCAGTCTTTGGACCCTGTCCTGCGTCTGCTCTTCTCACCAGCGCCCTGTCTCCTTTCTTCCCTCCTCTTTTCCCACTTCCCTGTCAAGCAACCAGCCAATCCTCCACCCAACCCACCCACTAACCACACCAGCCAGCCAACCCATCAACCAACTAACCAGCCAGCCAACCAACCCATTAAGCGCCTATCATTTTTTCTAAAAAAAGAATCATCACGTGACATGCCAGGTCACACTCCAAAACGCACAGATAGGAAGGAACAAAGGGAGGATTGAGGGAAAATGAAGGAAGGAAGGAAAAAACAGACAAGCAGATCTCCAGATCTGCCTTCTGGTCTCATCATACTTAAAAAAGTTCATCTGGGTGTTTTCGAAAACTCGCCTTTATCTTTAATGACAGCTCTGCTTTGGTCCCTGGCAGGTGCTGTCAGCCATGTCAGTTTCAAAACCTGCCCAGCCTCCCTTAATCCTTACAGTGACCCTACGCGTAGGTTTAACTGTTTTCCCTGTGGGAACACTCTAGCGGGGGGAAGGGAAGTCCCTTGTCCAAATTTGTGTGGCTGGTGAGGGGCAGGACCAGGAGCGGGGCTGGGACCACTGGACCTATACTCATAGATCAGAAAGACCAGAGCTCTCTGGGCTCCCTGAAATCTGCTGCCACCTTTTCAGATGGCATTTTAAAATCCCACCATGCAAACATTGTCTCCTTTTCTCCCTGTAGCCGCCCTGGAAGTAGGTATTTTCATGCCCATTTCATGGTCCCACAAAACCGAGACCCAGAGAGGTGGCTTGCCCAGGTCCCAGCCCCGAGGATGTGGTGTACCCCAGGGTGTGAATCCCCTGGGTCTAAAAGCCTGCTGTTCCCCTCCGTGTGCTGTGCGTGCCTCCTGGATCCTAGATTAATGAGACAGAGAAACAGAGGAGCTAGCATCCGGTGGGGCAGTCAGCCGTGGAAATGGCTATTCACAATGATAAATTCTATTAACAGGAATTGTTGGCACGCAAGGGTCACAGAGGAGGCATGGCCAGCTCTGGGGTCCACGGGAAGCCTTGCTGAGGAAGTGACCCCGGAGCGAGGTTCAGAAGAGTGGCTAGGAGTTCACCGTGGACACCTGTAAGGACGGTGAGGCCATTCCGGGCAGAGTGCACTGGAGGATGACACAGCCTCAAGAAGTAGCCAGGCTCCTGTGGGAACGGCGGGCTGCCCCGCAGGAGAGGGAGGCTGAAGAGGTTAGTAAGGATAGCCCATGGAGGCCTTGAATGCCAGAACAAGCGTTCAAACTTGATCCTGAGGGTGATGGGGAGCCACAGGAGGTCTCTAAGCAGGGGAATGACCTGTTTGCTTTGAGCAGGGTGCCAAGGGTGCCTTGGACACCATACACACACACACACACACACACACACACACACACACACACACACACACGCATGCACTCGGTGCCTTGCTTTTCTGTGCCACCATTCATCTTCTTTTCGGGAACGGGTACTGGAGGTTTTAATGAACTCATTACTCATTCCACTGTCAGGTGAGTCCAATTGTGGTGGGAGGTTGGGTAGAGGGCTCGTCCTGCTGGGGCCGTGCTGCTCTGAGCTGATCTCATCAGCAGCCTCTCCGGCTCTGTCCCTGGCAGCAGCTCACCCAACCTGTTCAGCAGGGGGCCCCCCCTCCCGCCTCCTCCCAATCCCACGCTTTGCTGCCTTCTCAACTCGCCAACATCCATTTCAATGGGCGTGATTGGAATCTTGTCTTCCCGGAACTCGCTGCCATCTGTCTCTCCCTACGCCGGTGTCTCGTTCCTATCCTCTGCATCTCTATCTCACCGCTGGGCCTGGGAAGCTCCTGCCTGTGCCCTGGATGGCCAGTCTGCCTGTCTGTCTCTCCTCCTGGCACCGCTACCCCCACCTGGGCTTGCCCATCCGCATTCTCTTCCTTCCCCTTCCCTGCCTTTCTGCACTGTGGACTTTTCACCTGACTTGCTCTTCCTTTTCTTACCTTGAACTTGTCTGGATGCTTGTCTGTCTGCCCATCTCCTCTCACCTTAGTGCCTCTGTTTGTTTATCTCTTTCCTTCTCCTCCTCCCTCCCTTCTCCCAGGAATTGTCTGGAAACAGACCACTCTGATGTTTAGTCAATAGAAGGGCACACGGTTTTGCAAATTCCTAGCTATTCTGATTAGATCCACATATTTCGTGGAGCGGGCTTCAGGGTGGAAGGGCATTCATCTGATGGAAGTGGTGGCGAGGGCCCTGGAGGCACAAGCACGGGGCGCCTGGGCACCTCCTTTTCCTGAGCCACGTGGCCCTTACACAGGTAGGAGTGGCAAAGCCAACCTCGTGTCCTCAGCCAGCTGGAAGCCAGGAGGAACACTCCAAATCATGGACACGGGGACTCTTATGGCCGAAAAGACCCCTTGAGATTCAACTATTATCATTTTTTCTTTCTCTCACGGATGTGGAGAATGAGGCTCAGAAACAAGGCAAAGTTTTGGTGGGTGGCTTAAGGTCACTCAAGGAGAGTCAGTTTAGAACCCCCAGCCTGCTGGCCTGCAGAAGAGGGCTCTTTGTTAAACCCGAAGAAAGCCCATGGCCCGGCAATTTCCCACACCGTGTGGGTAGTGATCTTCTGTGCCCCCACACAGGCCAACTTCAGGCACATCTCTACGGCGGGGTTGGCAGACCAGGTAAATCCATCTTCCTTGAGGGTTTCTGGCAGAAATGCCTCTTTGTGGGTCAGCATGTGTGATCTCCTTCCTTAGTGTGGGCTGCTCCTGGGAGATGCTCAACCATGGACTACATTTCCCAGGTTCCCCTGCGCCTGGGGGAGAATATGTGACGAGTTCTTGCCACTCCATTGTGAGTGGAGGCCATGTGTGCCACTTCGGGATGAAGGTGTTTAATAAGAGGATGTGCCTTCTTCATATACTTGCTTTCCTCTTCACGAGCCAGATGCGGAGGATCCTGAGGACCGAGGGAATGACAGAGCCACAGTGTGGAAGGAGACTGGGTCAGTGCATCAGAGAGATGCTGGTCAACCAAGAGGACCAGCATTGACTGTTACATTGGTGACAAAAGGCTTATTTGTCACAGAGGTTGGCATTACCCTGAAAAATACAGGGTTGGTCACAAGTTACTCATATGGATGAACAGAGTCTGCTTATTAAGGTACTGTCATTCTCACTCCTGTTTTATTGGTGAGGAAGCCCTGTCCTGGAGTTTCCTGAATAGTCAAAGGTCCGTGCTGCTTGTCTGCCACTCTGACCTTTCTCCCCTTACTCTGCACTGGCTCATTATTTTCCCACTGCTGGTCATTCAAACACACCAGGCATCTTCCCGCCTAGAGGCCTCCATATCTGCTATTCTCTCTTTTTGGATTTCTCTACCCCCAGATCTTCTAAGTTTGCCTTCTTCCTATTTATTGAATCTTATTGCAAACACCCCACCTTGTGAGGTCTTCTCGGGCCACCCTGCCATAAGCACTGACCCCATCTCTCTAGCATCCATCCTTCCACTGCTCACACATCATCATGGTCTACTTTCCACAAGCCCCTGCCACTACCTGAAATTATCTTGCCCATTTATTGGTTTATTCAATGATTGTCCTGATACACTTTTCTTTAGTTTCTCCTCCAATTTAGGAAAAAGAAAGTCAAAAGGGCACTTCAGTTTCTAAACTTGATAAGTAGTGGTCCTGAGATTTGAACCCAGAACTGACTGATTCTATAGCCTACATTCTTTCCAGACTGCCACATGGTTCTCCTGACCAAGTAAGAATTGGTTAGCTATATTTGTTTTATCAGGAAATCATTTTGCTCACCGATCCCAAGGCAGGGTGGTAGAGGGGGAAAAAGCAGGGATTCTTGAGTTGGCAAGCCCAGCTTCATATCCTGGCATTGACGTTCTACACTGCATAACATCTCTGAATGCCTTTCCCACAAAACAGAATTAATATAATTCCCTGAAAGAGTTAACATGAGGCTAGAAGGAGATAATGCATGGAACGGCTAACTTAATGCCTGCGCACAGTGGGGGTTCAGGCACCGTTAGTTCCCTTCCTAAAAAGGATATCAATATTTATCCCGAGAGTTCCACCTTCATCTCAGACCAGACGATTTATCAGTGGAAAGAGGAAAAAAAATGCAAATTTGGATAAAAACACCAAAGATTCTGAAAAGCACCTGATTCATCCCCAACTACTCTCTTGGGCTTTGTTGGGAAGAGAAGTTTAAATCCAAGTCAGAGCTCCAAGACCTCATCACAGTTACTGTGTTGAAAGCAAACAGACTTTGGGATTTAAAATTTTTTCTCATTTTCCCCCCTACAAAGCATAAATGTCATGGACAAGGGGCAAACTCATTACAGCTAGGTTTCTATCTGCCTGGTCCAGATGCATGTGCTCAAATGGGAGGCCAGTTCCAATGGCCAACGTCCAGGACCGTGTGTGCCGTGACTAATGTATGTAAAACACACACAAGGCTCCTCTCTCTCCCGGAATCTGGAATCAAAAAGCAAAAGTTAGCTACAGAGAGACTCTAGGCAAGCTCTCCAAAGTCTTCATTGCTTTTCAAGTTTGGAGGCAGTGCATCTGGCTCAAAGCAAAGGAGCTCTTGATGGGGACTGGGGATTATTATTTTTTTTTATATGGATGTTACCGTACTGATGGTGTTTATCCGTCTCTGACCGTAAAGTTCACTTTTTCCATATTAGTCAGAGATTAGGTTGTGCTCTGGTAACAAATAACCCCAAATTCTCAGAGGCTAAAACAACCAGGGCTTGTTTTTGGTTTGTGCTACGTGTTGAAGTGCCAGTTGTTGGGGGTGGGGGGCTGTGCTCACTGCGATCACTCAGGGTCCTAGGCCAGTGGAAGAGGGGCCATTGGAAACGTTGCCAGTTGCTGCGCCAGAGAGAAAAGAGGTCTCTGAAGAGTCTCACCCTGATTTTTATCTGCTTAGCCCAGAAGTGACACATGGTATTTCCTGCCCCAACTCACTGGCCAGAGCTAGTCATAGGGCTCTACAACGACAGGGGGGCAGGACATGTAATCCTACTATGTGCCGAGAAAAGAGGAACAAAGACCATTTATTCGCAATACCTCGTTTCTGTTCCTTGCAATTCCTGGATGGGTCACCATGTCTAGCTGATTCAAATCTCTTCATTAACCAAAAGAATCTATTCTCTTCGTTCTCTGGTGCTCATCCCTCCTCAGTCCAGGCTTCCAGACCTCTCATCTAATGGTGGCCTCCACCTCCAACCTTGTCCCTTTGCCAGTCTTGGTCCTTGTAATTCATCCTCTGCATCTTGGTCACAGGGATCCCCTGAGTTTCCATCCACCCAGGTCATTCCCTTCCAGATACAGACCTTGGTGCCCTTGGCACCATCTTTCCTGCATCCCAGCCTGGATTTGTAGAGAGGACAATAATGACTATTTTGTTTGTTTCTAGAAAAAGGCCTTTTAGGACCCTTCTGAAGTCATGATTCTAGGATTCTATTATTATTCTCAACCATGAGGCTGCAGACACACACCTCCTGTAGGGGGTCCAATCAGGCGCTTAATTAGCAAAGACAATTAAACTCCAAGGAACCAGGATCCACAGTCCCTGGGTGACTTACCATGTGACCTGCTACCCAGCCAGTGGGAGGGATGTTGAGGTGTCTGGGTCTCCGCTGGAGGTGCTGGCTCCCTTCGCAGCTAGCCACGCAGCACCCTCATCTCGTTGGCTGTCCTTTCCGCAGGGACAGCTCCTGGGCCCTCCAGCACATTCCACCTGCTCTCCCTCCAACGGCTGTTATTCCCTCCCAGCAGATAAACACCAAGAGGCGAAATCACCAACTCAGTCCATCCAGAAAATGATAACCTTTCCTCAGCACAGACCTGACCGTGCCCATCAACATGGGGGCATTGCACTGTCTCAGCAACGCTGTGGGCTGGACAACATAACCGCCCACATTGGCAGATGTGGAAACGGGGTCTCAGGAGGTTCAGGTCGCTGGCCGGGAGGCAGTACAGTTGGGGCTGGAATCAGGGTCTTCTGCTCCACACCATAGTGATCAGAGACGCTGGATCGCACGTCCCACGGAGTAGGATGTTTGGAAGTCCGCACCTAGACTCAATTTCCCCTAGTTTCCCTGGGTTGGCCTGGAGCTGCGGCCAGACTGGGAACCACAGGCCTTGAGACAATCAGGCCGGTGCCTTGTCTGCCTCCATCAGCAACAATGGGCCAATTAAGGCAATTACCGCCAGTTTCTATAACAGGACACAAGGATCACAGCGCTCGGCTCTTTGAAAATCTCCTATAAAAGTGCTAATAATGCATTAATGTATTAATCCCCTTAATCCTGTCAAATTACCACAGACTCACTCCTCAGAGCTGCTGGTGGGTCTCTGCTGTCCCCATGAGAGGGCGGATGCTCCTCTCCCCTGTCCCTTCTTCCCGAAACACTCCTCAGGAAGCCGCGAGGTCCTGCTAGGAGAGGGTGGGGGTAGAAGGCAGATGGCCATGCGAGGGGAGGGACATTGATTCTTTGACAGAAAGATGAGGATGTACTAACAAAAGATTCTTTCTGGAGTGTTTCTCAGCAAGGAGAGACAGTCCAGCACAGTCAGCGCACCCCGGGCTGCTGACTCTGTCACTCACTGGGTGGTCTTGGGTCACCGCTCAACTTCTCTCTGAGCCTCTGCTTCCTCACCTATAACACCTGGATAACAATTTCTCATTGCAGAGTGGATGGAAGATTCCAGAACTGCAGGTGAATGCCTGACACATAGAAGGCATTTGATACATCTCCAGTCCCCTTGCCATCTGTAAAATGGGTGTAAGGACCCCCATCATGAGGGCTAAATGAGCACGCATATCAGTTCCCTGGCACATAGTAAATATTAATTCTTTTTCCTCTTTATTCTTGTTTTTTTTGTTGTTGTTCTTTTAACTAAAATGCTGCCCGAATTTCAACAGAGTGTAGGAACGAAGACCACAATGTTGAATGAACTTTTCAGATATTTTATTTGTGATGAAGCAAATTACATCTTTTCCCTGAGCCCCACTCTGTATGGTGGAGAGAATTTCAACACCAATGTCAGCCTGCATAGGGCACCCCTATCCTTCCTTATGGGCAGATCAGAATGGGAAGGGGTGTGGGGCTTACCTGGGCCCTGGACACCTAGAAATGGGCAAGGGGCTTTAGTTTCTAATGGGCTCTAAGGTACTAGGACAGTTTTGGTGTCAGGATGCCTCTGTGGTCAGGCCCTGGTCCCCATGGGAGCTTCTCCAGGGTCCTTCAGGGGCCTCTCGGTGGATGGCAGTCTCTGCCCCAGAAACCCCCTACTGCTACCCTTGAGGCCTTACTCAGTCCTTAGCAGTCCCCTCCACTGGCATCCCGCAGCATCCCACCAGAGAGCTGGTGTGTGAGTGGCGACAGGGCTGCCACACCCTGGAGCCGGAATTTCGGAGAAGGAATCCATTCCCTCATCCCTGTCCCCATTCAGTTCTGGGGATCTCCTTTCTCTTTCAGGGTCAACAAAGCCTGCGTTGGTGAGGAGCAAGGAGTGAGGTTAATCTCTTCCAAGTGATTTTGGTTTTGTGCTCTCAAACTCAGACTGTTAAGCATCGTCTCTGGCAAGGACATTCAGACTCAGAATCCTCAGATTTGACTGCCTATTTGGAAGGGGACAAGGGAAAAGGCCTTTCATTCTTGCTGATACTCTATCAGCAAATAGTGTGAGAGTTTTAAAATATATCCACGAATTCGGGGGCGCCTGGGTGGGTCAGTGGGTTAAGCAGCCGACTCTGGATGTCGGCTCAGGTCATGATCTCAGTGTCCTGGGATGGGCTTTACGCTCAGTGGGGAGTCTGCGTGAGGATTCTGTCTAGCTCCGTCCCTTCCCCTGCTTGCACTCTCTCTCTCTCTCTATCAAATAAATAAATACATCTTTAAAAATATATACATCCACGAATTCACTGACACTCCTCCTCCAACCGGTGGAGCTGAATTACCCTCTGGAGTATGGACTGGACTCAACAACTTGATTCTAAGGAAGAAGATGTGGTAGAAGTGATGGTGTAGGTTGTGGAAAGTATTTGGCTCCCCCTTGCTCTCTCCGGAGCACTCACTCTGGGGGAAGCTAGCTCTCATGTGATGATGACACTCAAGTGGCCCCATGGAGAGGTCCATGTGGGAAGAAGTGAGGCCTCCTGCCAATGGCCATTGGCGGCGCCATCTTGGAAGCAGATCCAGGCCAAGTTCAGGCTTCCGACTGATTGCAGCTCTAGCCAAGGTCTTGACTGTAACCTCCTGAGAGACCTGAAGCCAGAACCTCGCAGTTAAGCTGCTCCGGGTTCCTGATCCACAGAAATTGTGTAAGGTAATAACTACATTTGTTGCTGTTTTAAGCTACTAAGTTTTCAGGATAATTTGTTGCACGGTAGATAACTCATATAATTAACAGCAAAAACAAAACATAAATTGATATCTCAATAAGTAGCCCTCCGTGTGTGAGTGAGTGTGAGTGTGTGTAAAATGCTAGACTGAGTTTGCTCACACACCACCTATTTATTGAAACCCAAAGCCAGGCATGTGTGGGTGAAGGGGTTAAAATCACAGACCCAGTGTCCAGGAGGCCCAGTCTGGAGGGAACAGGCAATCACAATGCAGGGTGTTGACAGCGGGGAAAGCCCAGGGGGTTGTGATAGCCAAGAGATGGGACCTGTGACCCAACCTGACTTCAAGGCCTGGGAAGGTTTCCTAACAGAGGTGACAGCCACTGGGAGACTCCGAGGACCAGTACAAATCTGCCAGGTGGCAGGGAGCTTGGGGAAGGGTATATCAGGCAGGGGGAGCTGCTTAGGTCAAGGCCTGCTGATGAGTGAGAGTATGTGGCCTTCCGGAAGAGTAGATCTGTTTGGTGTGATCAAAGCTTAGGGTGTGTGTGTGTGCGTGTGTGTGTGTGTGTGTTTGCACATGTATGGGAGGGGAGCAGCATGAGTAGGGAGGATTGTGACAAGAGACAAAGAAACCCAAGAAGGGAAGAACAAGACCAAATCTCAGCCTAGCATACCCCAGGTATGGGTCTTTCCCACAGGTCACCTTACCTATTGGAGCTTTGGCCTCCTTATTTCTAAAATGGGAATTCACTCAATGATACATTTAACAAAGATCTTGCCGCATGCCAGGCTCTGGGCTAAGTCTGGGAACACCGTGATGGTGCCCAGAAGAGCAGACCTGGTGCTCCAGGAGCCCAGAGGCGAGCGTACGTAGCCCAAACGTGTCTGTGTCCTTGCTCTCTGCCAGACTTGGACTCAGCCCTTGGGCCAACATTCTCCTGGGGAAGATGGGATGCCCTCTTGTCATCTCTGGGGCTTGGTGCGGCTACCAAGCGTGCTGTCAATATTCTTGAGTCTCTTCTGACGGCTGTGTTTTGGGTTCAGGAGGGCATGTGTCTCGTTGCAAGTCTGGGCACTGGGGTCAGACCGCCGGGTTTAAATCTTTAAAACAGTTGCCAGTTATGTGCCCTCAGGCCAGTGGCTTCTCCAGCTCTCTGAACCTCAGTTTCTTGATGTAAAAAGTGGGAACACTAGAATTACAGGTATGCCAAAGGGTTTCTGCGAGGAATAGGTGATAACACAAGGTCTCAGATGCTTGGCAGCCACCCCAGTGCGATAACTGGACGCATGTAACATTCTGGTCATCCTCTGGTGCTCTGCCCCCTGGTGGCTGGAGTCAAATCCCAGGTCTGTTACTTGAGCTTGGGCAAGCATTTAATCTTTCTTTCCCTCTCAACTTTCTCATCTGCAAAATGGGATTAATAACAGGACCGCCCTCAAGAGGCTGCGGCCATTGTTGAATGAGTTAAGGTGTGTGGCTTGCTTCCTGCGGGGCCTGGCAATCAGCTCATGCTAATTTTTTATGTTGCTACCTTATTCGTTGTGGTTTGCAGCCAGGGGCAGGCACTGGCAGGAGAAGCAGAAGGGAGGCTCTGGGACCCTCAGAGGGCAGCAACAGAAAGGAAAGGGCCCCTTGGGTCCACATGCAGAGAGGGATCTTGTTTGTGCTCCCCTTATGCCCTCTGCAGGGCCCCTCCCTCCCCGGGGTCCAGGGAACCCAGAAGGCTCTGCAGCCCAGCCCAGCCCTCTGCCTTGCATAATGGCCTTTGCTCCCCAGCCTCCCCTCCACCCAGCGCCAGGGACTCAGGGTGATGCATGTGCTGGGTCAGCAGGCCTGGTGGGGACGGGGAGGGGTAAGGCGGGGAGGGTAGAGGAGGCTGCTCTCTCTCCTGCCCCCTGCCATCAGTGGGCTGGAGGACACGGACAAGCTCTGGGCTTAATTGGCAAATGGATTCTCGAGGGATAATTTCATTGACATGCACCGTGGGAGGGTCTGCAGGCCTTAATGACCGGCTGGGCTGGCTAAATGTGTTTACCAAAAAATAAGGTTATTGATTCCGCAGATATTTTTTTTCCCTTGCCATCAGCCTATTAATGCGAGTTTTATGTAACAGGACAAATAGATCATGGTGTAAAGTCTTTTGAAAATCCCCTGTGAATGCTGTAATAATGCTTTAATGTATTAATCCCCCTAATCCTGTCAAACTTCCAAAAGAATTTCAGGACACACTGACAGAAGATCTCGCTCCCAGCGCTGGCAGCCGGGGCTGCATGTGGAGGCTGCTGCTTTTAACCTTTTGTGGCTGGGAAGCGACCATGTTCGGAACAGGCACAGAGGTAGGAGCCCACTTTGGAGAGGGTGGAGATGGATGGAAGGGAGACTGGTTCTGGCTCGGATGGGAAGGAAAGGCAGCCTTGAGGGGCTCCAAATGGAGCCAGACGTGCTGGACCCAGCAGGCCATGGTGCCTGGCGTTTACTGATTTCCCTCTGTCTCTGTCTCTATCTCTGTTAGTCTCTGTCTCTGTCCACTGGGCACTGAGCCCAGCACTTGGTCATTTCCACCGAAGCCCTGGGAGGGGGTGCTGTTGTTCCCCTATGTTGTGGATGCATGTTTCCCCCTTCCAGAAGATCACCGGGCATTTCTAGGTAGGCCCCCAGCCTATTCCAGTGTGACTCTACCTTATCTTGACAGATGGCTTGCCTAGATTGCTGGCAAGTGGCGGAGGGAGGGTTCAAAGATTGATCTGACCCAGACACCCACGTTGCTTTCTTTCTCGTAGGCCAGGATTTGGTAAACTTCTCCGAAAAGAGCCAGAGGGCAAATAATGTTGGCTTCACTGGCCACATGGTATCTATTGCAAGCCCTTGACTCTGCCATTTGGTGGGAGAGCAGCCAGGCCCAGGCCCTAAGCAAATGGGCATGGCTGTGTTCCAATAAAACTTTATTTAAAAGAACAGGCAGGCAGTGGTTGGCGCTCCCTGAAGTAGGAGCTAATGGAGGCCAGTGGGATTCTAATAATATGTTGTTTGATTATGAATCTGAGAGTTGAGGGCTAGATCTCCTCGACGGCATCCACTTCCCGTGGGCTGGACGCCCTCCTCTCTGTCAGGGCCTTCCGTCCTGTGATGCCAGAGCGAAGACCGGCTAGAAACCCAAGTGATGGCAAGACTGAAGCCTGGCTGTTTCTTACGCTCCGGGTCGAGGAGGATAGGACGTGGTCCGGGGCTGGTGTGGCAGCTGGAATGCCCGGGGAGAAGCCCGTCTTGCTGGGTGACCCTGGCCAAGTCCTTTCCCTCTCTGGTCTCAGGGCCTCGATTAGCAGGGTGAGACGCTTGGCCTTGCTGGTGTATATGGTTCGTCCGGGTCCGAGAGCTTGTGTCTGAGCAACGGAGTGCCAACTTTTGAGCAGCTCAACACAAGGCAGCATCTGCTGGGCCACAGGCGCTGGCCAGTGTCTGAGGGCCGGCCGGCCTTGGTTTGTCCGGAGCACTTCAGATCAACAGCTGGAACGGGGGCTGCTGGCAGCCGCTGAGGGCTCACCACGTCAGGGGGCATTTCCCCAGCTGCCGAGGCTGCAAACGGCGATCTGTGTGCGCAGAGCCTGGCATTCTCCTCGAACAGACTTCAGTGGCTGTTTATGGGCCTCAAGACAAAGCCCAAATCTCTCTCTCTCTCTCTCTCGCTCATCTTCCGGCCTCTTTTCCCGAGACCCCCACCTGTCCCTTCAAGTGCACATTCTGTGCACCCTTACTCAGAGTCCCGGGCTCCATTCTTACCTCCAGGGAGGGAGCATGGCCTCTCTGCAGGCACATCTCCTTTCCTCTTTGCCTGGTTAACTCCCACTCATCTTATGCGCCCCCTCCTCCAAGAAGCCTTTCTTCATCCACTACCTGGGGGAGATGTTGCTGCCCTCTACCCTGTGGGCCCACCATGGGGAGGATGAGAATTTATCAACCAGGCTTGCAGGAAACAAGCAACAGCAGCAGTTCACGATCAGACAGGCACTGGAGCCAATCCAGGGGAAGAGTTAGGAAGGACTTCTTGGGGAAGCGATGCTTCCTTGGAGTCCTGTGGGGTGATGAGGGGTTATCCCAGGGAGGGAATAGGGAAAGACTATTCTGGCTGCAGGGAATGGCAGGTGCAAAGATGCAGAGAGAAAGTGGTACCTTTGGGCCATGGAAAGCAGCTCAGTGAGGCTCTCTGATGCCTCTAGGATAACAATGGAACTTCTGAGCGCGGCATTCAAGGCTCTCCAGATCCTAGCTCCAGACTCTGGCCTTGCACGATACCCCAGCATACCACAATCATGGATTCCATGCAGTTCCTGCTTTCTGCCACCCTCTCTCTTACTCCCATGACCTGAGATCTGCTCCATCTTACGGCGTATCTATCCCAGGACCCAAAAATGAAGAGACCCCATCAGTTCCTGGCCTCAGGGAGCTTGCAACTTATTTGAAGAGAGATGCATCAACTCCAAATTGCAAATGGCATAAGGCAGCTGCTCTAACCTTTGCAGAATGCGAGAGTAAATGAGTAGTACATGGACAGAGAGCTGGGGGGCCTGGAAGACGGGGTACCCTGCCACTGTGGGGGGGGGTTGGGGCATTGGGGATGATAGAATAGTGCAAACTCAAGTCAGGAAGTGAAGGGCATGTGCCAAGTTCCGGGACCAGTGGGAAGCTAGTGTGGCTAGAGGGTTGGCCGTGCATACGTGTGTGTGTGTGTAGGGGGCTGGCAGGGAGTGGAGGCGCAGATGGAAAGAGTCACAGGGAGGAAGGAGCCTCGGGGCGAGGTCAGGGTCACTGAATGCCAGGCTGAAGCATCTATATTCGTTGCTGTCCACGCGGAGCCATTGAAAAAGTGATGCACTTGGACCTTGTGCTTCAGGAAGACCCATCTACGGTGAGCAATGGACGCAGAGGTCAAATGGGGTGGAACTGTGCCACTGAGTTACAGCCATGGTCCAGGCTGACGTGACAGGAAATGGGGATGGAGAGACAGTCCTCGGAAACTGCAAGTGAGAAACCGATTGGGGTCAACATGAACAGAGGATGCAGTTGCCTTGGCGGCGTCCAGCCTGAGCCTGCCTGACCGGGTGAGCTCTTGGTTGAGAAAAGGAGCCAAGCTTTCAGCAACAGTTCTTGCGTCAGTGGGGGTGATCTGTGTGTCGGCTCTGTGCTCCCGGTCCCTCACACGCGGACTCCGTCTACACAGCCACCTGGAGAGGCAGACCCCGCCTGCTCGCTTCGAGGATGGATAACTGAGGCCCGGAGACGTTCAGCAATGAGCCTGACTTCATGCAGCCATGGGCTGGTGGATTCTAGATGGGATTGGGGCCCAACTCAAGGTCCTCTCCGGGGAGGTGGGACCTCCCCAGGCCGTCCAGGGCCCAGAGGGTGGGGTCGCATAGGGCTCTTCAGGTTCACATCTCTAAGGGGAGTCACAGATCGGACTCCAGAGAGACAAGGTCACTGATAGGGACGAGCACCTCCTGTCACAGCCTAGGAGAGCCTCCTTCTGGGCCAGGCGAGAATAGAAAATGGAGTTTCAGGCACCTCTGCAGGGAGGCCAAGCCTGCTTCGAAGGAAGGCAGGAACCCGCGGAATGGGCCCATGCATGTCGAGCATCCTCGGGGAAAACGGGCCCAGAGAGGTTAAGGGCCTTGCTTAGCATCACACAGAAGGTGTGACGACAGAAGGTGGATTCAAAACCCTGAACCTGTTCTCTTGAGCTCTCTGCTCTCTAAGTATTTCCCATGACTGAGGAATCTTTAAAGGAGCTATACCAGGCCCTTTAATGTGGGGGCGAATCCCCAGGCAGATCCTGGCAGCCAGCAACAGAGGACTCCTCTGTTACACACACATGTGCCCCTTTCCAGCCCCTCTCTCAAGCTGGATGCCCGCTTTCCGTCCTTCCCCCTGCCCCTGTGCTCTACTCGGCCCGCAGGTCTGCCCCATGCTCTGTCTCAGGCTCCCTCCTCCTTCCCGTGCCCAATGCTGCCGACTGCTGCCCTGGCCCCTCCTAGCTTCCACACACATGCACACACGCACATACAAGGGCACACACGCTCACACACGTGTGCACATACAGACACACATGCTCACATGGGCATGCACACACGTGTGCGCGCACACACAGGCATGCACACACACATGCACGTGCATTTATTTCCTTTAATCCTTCTGCCTTGATCAATGTCTCCATTCCCCTAATCATTTTTTCTTGTTCGGTTTTGAACTGCCTCCAATTTGCCTGCTTTGGCCTGGTAATGAGGTGCCCTCGAACGAAATGCAATATTCTGCATGTGACTTTGCCAGGGTCATATGGATTTTTTTGCTAACTATCTCCTTAGACCCCGGGTGACATGCTTTCTTAGTGTAGCGACTCTATTAGTGATTGGGCTTTTCTAAAGACACTGGTAAGTCTCATGGAGCTGCAGAGTATGGAGCCAGGGACGTCGGCAGCCTTTCTGGTCCGGATCTTCTGCCTCCCCCGGCACTTCCCACCCCACCTGCTTGGGGCTTTCTGCTCCCCTTCCCTTTACCTGTGCTATTCCCTTGGCCAGGGACGCCCTTGTCCCCTCCATCCCCGGCATGCACGTGGATAATACCTGTGTCGCCTCTAAGGCTCAGCTGTAATACTGGCTCCTCCACGAAGCCTGCCCTGGTTTTTAGGCAGAATTCAGGTGCTCGTCCCTGTGCAATTCTTGCAGAACAGACACCGCCTCTGCCCTGGAGCTTAAGTCCAACGGGGAGACAGATACAATCAAATAAACACACAGATATACAATCATGTCTGCGGACAGGCAAAGCACAGGGAGGGTGAGAGTTTATAAAAAGTAGGCTCAGAGCTGACATGTGAGGGGCAGTAAGGCTGCCTTGAGGAAGACTCCTTGGCGTTGAGCTCTGGTCGTTGGAAAGGTTTTCCTTCCATGGAGCGGAGGAAACCTATTGTCTTAGAACTTGCTGTCTCAGAACTCTGACCTCTTGGCTTAACCCTCCGGGGACACACAGACTTGGTGTGCTCTCTGAGACGTCTTTAGAGAGTTCAAGTCAATGATCAGGCTTTTTGTGTCCTTTTTCTTCTTCTCAAAAAGGATATGATTATGGAATCTTGAGCCATCTTGGTACCCTCACCTGTATGAGTTAAATACCTGTGACAGGATTGTTGTAGGGGGATGGGGGAGAGAGAGAGTTAGAAAGAGAGAGAGAGAGAAAGAGAGAGAAGATCATGCATAAAAATATGGGCAAAGATCAATCGATGGATGCTGGCATCAGTTACCAGTAAGCAGCGTGTGATTGATTCGTCTTGAAATTCACTCCAGGCAAGGGTGTTTACAAAGAAATAAACAGATCCTCTAGATTTTATTTTTATTGTAATTCTTACTGGGAAGTTGGGCCTGCAGACAGGCAAAGTTATCTCCAACCAAAATATCTGTTTTGCTAAACGCCACTCAGAGATGGAAAATATATTTCCTATACGTTGTCTGTCCCTATTTCTCTGTTCATGAGCTCCATTATGCTCCTCTTCTCTGCTCAGCCTGGATGTGAATCTTTCTTAACACAAAACTCCAGGCAGCCGTGGCCAATGGATCTATATTAGTGTGTGTCTTGTTATTTATCGCTACAATAATAATGCCACGCAACGGGCAACTATAAAACTTTGGTGGCACCAAAGACTTTATTGCCTGTGTGCTGGGATGGCTAGTTTGGCCACTCTGGGTTGGTTTGGCTGACGCTGCCTGGGCTGTCTTGTGCTTGTGTGATAGGCTGGGGTCCCTGCTCCAGCTGGGTGGCTCTCTTTCGGGGTGGCTCCTCCTTGTTCTGGGACCAGCAGGCTTCCCTGAACCTATTCTGGTAGGAATGGCAGAGGTTGAGGAGTGAGTGGAAGCACACAAGGCCTCTTGTGGCCTGGGATCAGAAGGGACACACTGTATGTCTACCTCATTCTAAGAAATTCGTGTGGCTGGGCTCAGCTTCGAGGAGTGCAAAATAGACTCCACTTCTCCAGGGAGAGAAACTACAAAGCCATTGTCAAGGTGCATAGATAAAGGGATTGGTGAAAAATTGGGGCTGTTACTCTGTTGTCGTCTACCACAATGCATGAGATGGATATTAATTGCTGTGTGCTATGTGCTAATTACAAGGTTTACTTAACGTATATTAATAATGTGAATTTATCTCTATCAACTCTAGAATGGCTGTCTGCATACCGTGGTTTTAACATGGGCAGGGGTCACTGCCAAAATATAAAGTTCCTCCATTTAGCTCCTCCCACCTCAGCTAACTTTGATGGGGGACAACAATCTGTCACTCCATAGAGATAGTACCTCAGGACGGGCACTATGGACTTGACCGCGCCCGGGGAGGGATCCAGGACTCACGTGGCTAGGCTAGCCATGTTACGTCTGGGGGATCTCCTCCTGCAGAATAATCCATCCCTGTAGGTTTCTGTGCCTCATTTTACAGATGAAGAGGTCAGGGTTAAAGGAAGTGACCCAGCTTACCCGGGACCCTCTGTGACATAGGAGCTATGGCGGAGACAGCCTTGACTGGGGTCCATGAAGAGAGGTCTTCTGACCTCCCCTCATAGTTGCTTCCACAGCTCTACACTCTGCCCCGTTCCCACGTCCAGCAGGGTTTCCTGTACCACCTTCTAGTCTTTGCCCATCCTGGAGGTGCTGATTCTGTCTCTCCTTCACCTTCTCTACTTTGCCCCTTGAAGTTTGGCTCTCCTCTCAAATTCCCATGCTGTGATGTTCTGTCACTCTTTGTCAGTGGAAAGGAGCCAAAACGGTATCTCAAAGGCAATGACACGTGGAATTTCCCTGAACTGTTCTGGTCAGGGCACGTGGTCAGTGCTTCTTCATTCCTGCGGAAACATTTCCTGAAGGGAACTTGGACCAAACAACCTTTGGGGAGGAGCATACGTCCTAGGAGGGAGCCCTGGTGGGGCGAGCCACGAAGGATGCACTTCCTCATTTGGGTTGCGCTCATTGGAGGGGGAGGGGACAAAGTAATGTTGTTTGGGTCCCAGTGTACCAGAGTGTAGTGACCAGCTCTTTGAATTTTTTTTTTTTAAATAACCAATCTCCTTCTCCGTCCTTAGGATTTAAGCACGTGCGCAGGCTGCTGGTCTGGACAGGTGACAGCCATCAGGGTATACTCCGCGTCTCTGAGAGCCAGGCCTCTGTTTAGCTGATGGGCCCAGATCCTTCCCTCTGCAGGACAGAAACTCTCCCGGGAGTCTCCCCAAGCCCAGCTTTTCCCATCAGTCAACCTGTCTTCAGTTCTCAGACTCACTCAATCAACTATAACCCCCACCCCTGCGGTCTCAGAAAGGGCAAGTATCAGAGTCGGAGTGGTCCCGGAGGCTCATCATCAGTACCTCTGCAGATGGGGAAACCCAGGCACAGACATGAATAGGGGATCGTGTCATCTCTTTCCCAACGTGGAGGCCAGGGGAGCATCATTAGCACTGCGTTCAGGAGCCACGGTGTCAGAGTGCATGGTAGACTGGATAATGTAAACCCATTACACATGCATGTCTTTTGCCATGTGATTTTGTGGTATTTCTCACTAGTTGGCAGAATATATTTTTCCAAACAATAGTTTTTGGGCTTGGCCATATGACCTGCATTGGCCAATGGAATGCTGGTGGACATGATATGAGCAGTCTTTAAATGTGCTTGCATGGTTTACATCCACTTCCTGTATTCCTGTAATCCACTATTGGAATGAACATGCCCTGGGTAGCCTCTGGGTCAGAATGAAGACATATGTAGCATACTTGAACTCAATCCAGAGCCAGGAGTCAAGCCCAGCTGAGGCCGGAGATCCCAGCTGAATGCTTGCTTACCTACAAGTGTTGTAGGCTACCAGCTTTCTGAGGTTGCTTGTTATGTAGTATTCATTTCATAGCACAATAGCTAATTACAGGAAGGGAGAAGGTGTGAGTGTGAGGACCAGGGGGAGGGGGAGGATGATCTAGGTGGTCTGGGAGATGGTAGCATGTAGCAGCGAAGGTAATAGGCTTTGGAGTCCAACATTCCTGGGTTCAAGATCCGGTCGCCCATGTGCACCACTTATGCAAATTACGTGTGTGCTTTGGGACAGACTGGCCTAGCCATTTCTGACCCAGCTCTTCATTCGTAAATTGGGGATAATCATAGAGCCAACTTCAAAGGATTGTTGAAATGTGATTATGTAAATAAAGAGCTCAACACAGGGTCTGACTTATATTCCCTTTACTTGAAAATTCTCGTCTTATTTTTCTCCCACCAATGTTCTTGCCTAGTTCACTCTTTTTCCCCCCAGCTTTATTGAGGTATAATTGATAAATAAAAATTGTAATGTCTTTAAAGTGTACAACGTGATGATTTGATGTACATATACATTGTGAAGATTCCCACTGTCGAGTTAATTAACACCTCCATCGGCTCCCATATTTACCTTTTGTCTGTGTGAGAACACTTGAGTTCTACTCTCCTACCAAATTTGATTTATACAATACAGTATCAACTACAATCACCATGATGTGCCTTAGCTCCTGAGACCTTAGTTATCTTATAACTGAAAGTTGGTACTCCTTTACCAACCTCTCCCTATTTCTCCTACCCTCAGCCCTGGTAACCACCATTCAGTTTGAAATGGTATAAATATAAAAATGTTATAGGAGATGTAATCAAATGTTTACTCCTAGTCTCTTCTACCAGGTTCTACATGTTGAGATAGCCAGGACCATGTCTGTACCCAGCACCATGCCTGGCACACAGTAGGAGCTCAATAAATGAATGAAAGCAATTACTAATACTAGTAGTGATTGTGATGATCTTTTCCTACACACCTTCCTTTGCTCTTTGCATGACGTACTGGGGAACTGGATTGATTTAAAGAGCTTCGGTGAGCTGTTGGCAGATCTGGGACTCAAACTCAGGTCTCCCTATTTCTGGACCAGCATTCTTCTCTGCTCACAACACTGTCCCCCACTGTGCCCTTCCAGAGCCACAGTCTACATGGCAGGCTTGGAACCCTGCCTCTCTGTGTGAGAGGATCAGCCCACAATCAGTGCTCCAGCCTCCCATTTACCCACCGATGGATGGAAACATGCTCCCTTTGTGTACGGCTATTTAGCCAGCATTTTGTTTTAACTTTTCTGCTCACGCTGTCTGGCGTCCCCAAATTGGCCTTTGTGGGGAAATCGATAACAACTCATGCATGCAAGGCACATATCCCTTCCACAGGACATTAGGCGGGCTATTGAAGGAACTTCGGTTGGAAAGGAAAGTTCTATTTGTAATTGAGGCAAGTGCAGATAAAAATGACACTTTCATATGTGTGTTTGGTAAGATAACACTATTTCTCTCCCTCCCTGTGTCTCTAGCTGTTGGGACCCCTTTTCTAAGAGCTGTCTGCACCAGGAGCTTTCTTGCAGTAATTCTTATTCATTCATGCACTGGAAATGAAGAAAGAGGGGGCTACTGTCTTCTAGGGCTGCTATGGTCTAATCCAGAAGTCCCTGAAGTCAGAAGACTTGTACCCCAGCCAAAGTTCATCCAGGGTTTCCTTATGCAAGCCAGCACAACTCATTCTCCTCTTTGGGTTGTAGTGTCCCCATTATATTGGGTGTTCCATGTTAATACCACCCTTAAGGGAGTCATGAGGGAGACAGTATGAACACCCATGGAGTACCTTCTATATGTCAAGCAATTAACATTCATGATCTCATTGAACACTCATGTATGATCTCATTTTCCACATAAGGAAACAGGTTCAGAGGAGGACGTTAACTCACCTGAGGTCACAGAACCTGTGAAGATTCAATATGTATTTTCCCCATCACACTGGGGTAGAGGTATGTTGAGATAGTAAGAGTGTCACAGGAGTTGAGGTCTGACTTTAGGTAATATTCCTGAGAAATCAGGCACAAGGTAAATCAGGAAAGCACAGAATAATATTGAGAACAGAATATCCTCACTGCTTAGTATTGATAGAGCATTTTCTCATTCATTCTTTTAATTTAGGCTTCACACATCATTATCCAGATGAGAAAACCGAGGCTTAGAGAGACTAAGGGACTTCTGAAAACTATACAACAATGCAGTTATTGATAAAGTTGGGACTGAAATGTATGTGTCTGACCCCAGCCCAGTGCTCTTTTCCTACCTAAAATTCAGAATCACAGAGCTCTTCAGAAGAGACTTTTGAAAATGATGATGATGATGATAATGATGATGATGATGATGATGATGATGATGGGAATGATGGTGATGATGATGGTTGTGCTGGTGATAATGATGATGATGGTGGGAGTGTTGATGGTGATGATGATGGTGATGATGGTGGTGGTGCTGACAATGATTATGGTAATAATGATGATGATGATGATGGTGATAATGATGATGATGATGGTGATGATGATGATGGTGGTGGTGGTGGTGATAAAGATGATGATGATGGTGGGAGTGTTGGTGATAATGATGATGGTAGTGATGATGGTGGTGGTAGTGATAATGATGGTGATGATGACAATGATGATGGCTGTGATGATGATGATGACAGTGATGATGGTGACAATGGTGGTGGTGGTGGTAGTGATGGTGAATCTCAGTTGGATCTAGATCCAGGGCTGGCTCATGGTCTAGCTTCAACGTATCCTTCCAGTTTTTTCTCTACTCATCTTTCCTAACCCTCTGCTCTAGAGGAGTAGACTTGCTGTCTTCAAAAACATATTGCCAAGCCTGGACTGTAGGCTTTGCTCTTACGAAGTCCCTGAAAACATGTTTTGTGGCTCACCTATAAATAGAGATGCTTGGTGATGAGAATAGGGTTCCAAACATCCACAAGTCTGAAGAACACTATACGTTATGCTCTCCTCTGAGAGATAGCACAATGCATGTTTGCATAGGAAGGGTTCTGGGACATCTTACAATAAAGCACCTATTAAATTTTAACAACTACTTTCAAAACTTTTTCTGACATAGAACTTCCCTTTTCACGTAATTCTTACCTATCAGTATCCCACAGAATGAGTGTTTTTACAAATCACCTGGAGGAAATAGTGCCCCAGCTCCTTTGCTTCCTCAGCTAACCCTGAAGTTAGCTGTGTTAGATGAACACAGTCTGTCTCCTTCAGCAAGTCCTCACAGATCTTGTCCCTTCACAAGGGCCTCTGCTCCACTGAACTCCAATAATATGCATGGAGTCTTTGCCTAAACCCTTATCCTGGATCTTCCCCACTCAGGCTAAATTTAAGGTGGGTACAGAGCCAGGCTCTCTTCGTTGAGGTTGTCCAATGGGGGAAGTGCCCAAAGACTAAGCCAGAAATGGATATCTTAAGGGGTAGCTCTAACTTTGACATAGGAAGCAGGAAGCTAGAAGATGAAGAGAAGAGAATGAAGAGGAGATGCATAGTAACTGGGATGCCAAAGCTGAAGTTCAGCTTCAACCGAGAAGATATCAGGGGAATGATATACGGATTACAGGGAATGATGTAGGGAGCATCCAAGCATGGACAGGCACCTGTTTGGGTCAAAACTCATATTTCTTTAGCATTCTGCATGCTCCTGTTAATCACTACTACGTGAAGAAGCCCAGCCTAGACTACTGAAGGCACACGGCTCAGTCATCCCTGTCTCTCTAGCTGACAGTTAATACCAACCATCAGATATGTGAGTAAGGCCATGTTAGACCCAACCAGCCCCCAGTGAACCTTCCATCTGACTGCAGCTGCAGGAGAATATATGTGAGACCAGCCAAAGGAATGCCCAGATGAACCCAGCCCAAATTGCCAACTCATAGAACAATGAATGTTTGTTTTAAGCCACTACATTTTGGGATGGTTTGTTACACAGCAAAAGCTAACTGATAAACTATTTTAAAAAGATATATGGAAGTGCTGTTTCTGGGTGGTTAGAAAGAAAGGATAATAGGGTATTGGTAAACAACACAAATGATCAATTAATAACTACCATTAATACCTTTCCCCCTAACCAGAAAGTCTTTCTGAGTCTCCTAAGGAGTGTTGGATCTTCTTTTCTATCCTTCAAATTCCCTGGGCTTCCCTGATCCCAGAGCTGATCATACTATGTGGTAATTGGCTGCTTACCTCAGAGCTTGGTAGCTGGCAGGCTCTGAATGGTTTGGAGGAAGGCTGAGATATTGAGTTCCTCAGCTCTTGGGGTAGCCAGGTGGGTCCTGAGTCCATCTGCCTCCTTCAGCACAAACAGCCTCTTCTATTTATCCCAGTGGGTTGTGCAAATACTTTTGACTCGAAAGAGTTCAGTTTCCTTGTCTGGTTTGTCCTAGGAGACTGCAGACTTTGAGAGGGTGGGGGTGGGGGGTAATGTGGCTACTCTTGCCCAGCTCCTAGTACTATGCCTGGTATATAGTATGTGGTCAATAAATATTTGCTGAAAGAAGGGATGGTGAGATAGCTAGGAGTTGGTATCAGGGCAGTCTGTCTGTTGTTAAGGGAGAAGAATGGAGGAATTGGGGTTGACTAGACCTGCCCTGTCCTATAGCTCCTAGCTGCATGCTATGGGCTGTATTGTGTTCCCGAAAATTCACATATGTTGAATTCTAACCCTTAGTAGCTCAGATGTGACCTTATTTGGGGACAGGGTCTTTACAGAGGCAATCATAACCAGAGTATGAGAGTTGGGGAGATGACAGAATTATTTCCCTGAGGCGTTGGGACTAATTTGGACCAAAACAACACCTTCCTTACTGCCCAGAAGAAAGCCATGAGCAGAGAGAAAAGTACTCTATCTTAGAAAAGTGGCTTTAGTGGGTCTTAGTTCACTTGGGAAAGTTTGTTGGTTAGCAACTCCTTGTAGCTAAAAAATCTTGTAACATGTGATAAATCAATTACTTTCTACTTAGAGGAATTTTTGACCAGTTAGGCATAAAGGAAAGGCATTGGGATTGCTGAAGTCTTTCTTATTCTTGGGGGTGTCCTGGGTGGGAGGGTTGAATGTGGGGCTCCCCTCCCCTTCTGCCCCTGGAAATTTTCCTCCTTTGATCTCACTTCCCGGAGGGAACAAAAAGCAGAGAAATGGGCTGTGAATCCCATTTATATTCATTAACACCCTAAAGATGAAAAATACCTTTCCATTATCCCTGGGATAATTCAAGCCCATTGCATAGGAAAATGTTATATATCTTTGTCACTACAATCTCAGGGGCATGAGATTAGGAGTTACGGTGCAGAGCACATCAGAGTGGTCCTGCCAGAAACTTTCCAGGCTCACTGATGAGCCAGATTTCAGGACCGATGTTAAGGCACTTAAAGAACAACTTTCCTTAATGGCCTCCTAGAGAGGTTTCAGGTTCTCGAGATTAGTTGAGGGAACCTGAACAGAAACACCCAAAGAGGCGAGAGAGGGGCTTCTGCTCCCTAATGCACACCCTGTGGTTTCTGAAAGCCATCAGATAGTCCAAAACACTGAACACAAATTGGATTTTTTTTTACTCTGTGCTAGGAACTCTGCAACCTATCCACCATGGCCCCATTTCAACTTTGCTGCTGTATTTTAGCTATTTAAAGTATTTTTAGAATTGAGATGCAATGTACATATGATAAAATGCACTTGCTGGATCAATGTCCCTTTGGCAAATGTTTACCTAAGTGTACTCTATATGACCACCACCCAGCTGGGGACAGAATATCCCCAGCACCCCAGTAGTTTCCTTTGGCCCTTGTCAGGCAATTACCCCCTCAGGCAATTACTCTTCTGACTTTAATCGCCACCCCTTAGTTTTGCTTTATCGAACTTCATAGATGGAAGCTTCTAGCATGTACTCTACTGTGTCTGGCTTCTTTTGCTCAACATAAGGCCTATGAGCTTCACCCACGTCGTGTGTATCAATAGCTCCTTGTTTTTGTTGCTGTGCACCCCACCATTGTATGAATAGACCACAACTTACTTATCCATCCTTCTGCTAATGGCTATTTGGGCTTGCTTTCAGTCTGGGGATACCTGAATCATTTGCTTTATTTTTCTCCATTGTATTTCTCACTACTTGACATGCTAAATATTTTGTTTCTTTAGGGTGTCATTCTACATTTGCTAGAACATAAGCTCCGTGAAGGCAGAGAATCTTTGAATCTTTTCCTTTTCGTCTCTTTTCAGCACTGAGAACAGCACCTGACATACAAGAGACATTTGATAAATATTTGTTGAATGAAGGTACAGATGGATGAATGGTCTTACCAATCACTCTCTATGGCGACAGACTTGTCCTGGTTTGCCTGGAACTTCCCCATTTTAGCACTCAAAGTCCCGTGTCTTGGGCAAACCTAGGACGTGGTTATTACTATGGTTTCTGTTTTATGTTTGAAGACTTTGCAGCTTGGAAAGTTTTAGTGACTTGTCCAAGTCATTCCATCTGGAAGTGGCAGAGTCAAGACTCAAGGCTGGGTCTTTCTAAGTGTCCAAGATAGAATCCCTGCCTCCTGGCTCCCAGTATGAGAAGACTCTCCCATAACAAGGATGAGGTACATCTGTTATGCTGAGGAGACTTGACAGCTCAAGGATGTTGGAGTTTATATTAGTTTCCAAGGGTTGCTTTGAAGTTTACTGCAATGGAGTTTAAAGTTCATTTTGGGCTTAAATCCTGGAGTGGTCACTTGCTGGCAGGGTGAGCCTGGGGGGGTCACTGCGTCCCTCTGAGCTGTAATAGTGGGGATGGGGAGATTCTAATACTTCCCTCACAGGTTACCATGAAAGTGTTGTGATCTGATGAATGAAAATGCCATTCCTAACCTGAAGTACAATGCGTGCTCAACAACTACTTTTATTATGATTATTAAAAACAGCTTTATGAAAGGCACCTGCTTCTCAGTCAGCTATGAATTTGGATTCATCCAAAGAGGATCCACTGAGGATTGCTGTGGGTCCAGCAGAGTGCTGAGTAACCAGGTTGGTGGGAATGGTGGTGGGAGCACAAATGAAAAATTCTGGTGACCCTGGTCAGGGTCACACCCGGTTCTGAGGGAAGGACAAAGTTTGTTCATGAGGATGTTTCAGGATGGCGTTTTTCAAATGGTAGATTGAGACCCTTTAATGGTCATGAAATCAGCGTTTTGGGTCTCTGGCCAGGAAAGAATCAAAGAGGAATTACCAGATGTAGTAGCATAACAGGTAGGGCTGGCTGGATTGGAATGCTGGCTCCGGATGGGCAAATGATTCAGGGGGATCTGAGTCTCACTTTCCTCATCTCTAAAATGGGTATGATCCATAGGGAGGAATTGATATTTGTAAAGGGTTTACAGTGCAGTAGGGGCATAGGAAATGCAATATGTGTTTGCAGTTATTAACACCTGCAAGAAGGACATAATTTTGTTTACAATTTACAGTTTGTCTAATTTTATCTGTTTATGTATACATACGCATGTACAGGACAATGATGCAAAATATACTGATATAATGTAGTTCTTACTGTGCATTTTGTATTTCCTTCTTTGCTTTCCTTTTCTTTTCCTTTTTTTTTTAAGATTTTATTTTTATTTATTTGACAGAGATAGAGACAGCCAGCGAGAGAGGGAACACAAGCAGGGGGAGTGGGAGAGGAAGAAGCAGGCTCATAGCAGAGGAGCCTGATGTGGGGCTCGATCTCACAACGCCAGGATCACGACCTGAGCCGAAGGCAGACGCTTAACCGCTGTGCCACCCAGGTGACCCTTCTTTTCTTTTTTTAAGTAGTCTCCACACCCAACATGGGGCTCAAACTCATGACCCGGAGATTAAGAGTGGCATGTTCCACCAACTGAGCCAGCTGGGCACTCCCATTTTGTATTTCTTATTCCAATTACCCAGTTCATGCTTCACAGTGGGCATCACGTAGGATCTCACTCTTTCATAGCCACGTACTGCTATTAGCATCATCCCGATGTTGGGGGGAGGGTGTAGAAGCTCATGGTGGTGACACTGTGTGCTACATTGGTCTGCATCGAAGGCCAGTGCATTTTCTGAGCCTTGCCCTGCATCTCAGAGGTGAGAGCCACCTCCGTTCGTGTGGGCCATCACTGGAGCAGCTGAGCCAGTCCCCTCTTGGCCCTAAGCTGGACAGATGCCTCTGGGTCGGCGAGTCAGGCTGCAAACTGGCTTCTTCATCGCAGGTTTGTCTGTTGAACATGCATATGCCTTTCCCCTCTGAGCCTTTGGTTGTTTTCATCTTTCCTTTTTCCTTCTCGTAATAAAATCTAATCTAATTTCCAGTAATTTCTCTGAAATTTTATTTCCAGGGTTCGGTCCTGCAAAATGGCCACTGGCTCTGGGGACCTCAGAGAGAGACTCAGGCTTACACGGGGGCACAAATCAATCCCAGGCCAGGCAATTGCTCTAAAATCCATGCCGAATGCAGAAAATGAATAACACAGGGGCACCTGGGTGGCACAACGGTTAAGCGTCTGCCTTCGGCTCAGGGCGTGATCCCGGTGTTCTGGGATCGAGCCCCACATCAGGCTCCTCCGCTATGAGCCTGCTTCTTCCTCTCCCACTCCCCCTGCTTGTGTTCCCTCTGTCTCTATCTCTGTTGAATAAATAAATAAAATCTTTAAAAAAAAAAAAGAAAGAAAATGAATAACACAGACACACCTTGAGCTGCTCCTTTAAGAGGAGAATCCTGGGCCCTGGGCAGGGTCAGCTCTGAGAACAAGATGCTCTGTGCCGGTCTGGAATGATGACCACAGACTGACAGTAGAGACAAACACTGCCTCTCTCTCCCTGTGTCTTCCTTCCAGAACAGTTCTGTTTTCACCAAATACTAGTATATCACGACAAGAGGAATCCTGGGACTGGGGACAGAGTTGTGTTCCTACGCTTGCAGAAATGCGGCCATGCTGTCGTCATGTTGAATGCCCATGACACTCCAGGGCTCTGTTGAATAATTTTTAATAACCTACACAAATTGTCAGCAGGAAGTTTTATAATCCCATTTAATAAAAGAAAACATCAAGGCTCAGAGAGGTTAATTAACTTCCCTGATGTCACACAGCTACCAATAGAGGGAGTTGGGATTTGAACCCAGTGTGTCTGACTGTAGACCTTCTAAGTGTAGTCCATGGATCAGCATGATCAGTATCACCTGGGGTCTGTTAGGAATGTGGCACCCACGCTCCTTTCCAGGCTTCCGAATCAGAATCTGCATTTTAACATGATCCCCATGTGATGTGTGAGCACCTTGAAGTTTGAACTGTATGAACGATGTCTCATAGAGTTTGGCTGTTACTAAATAAGCAAACAATTAACTAATTAACTGATGAACAAATAGACAAACTCCAAGTTGAATTCCAAGGTCAAAGAGTCACTGTCAGCAAGCTATTCAATTTTTAGAGTAGCATTAACAAGCTTCTGTGGCTAGCAGGAGAGGGGTGATTTCTTCACCTGGAGTTGGATAAAAGATCACTGGGGGCAGAAAGACTAGTGAGCCAATGCACTTCATCTCCCCATCTTGCTGCCATCCATCAGAGCCCGAGTACCAACTGGACATGAAGTATTGGGACAGGAGAAAGCCTGGGGAGGCAAGGAATTCCTCCCAGGAGGTGTGACAGTACCAGCTCTCAACCATCCAGGCACCGGGCTGAGTGCTTTCCATATGCATTGACCATGGTAACAGCTAAACCCAGAAGGACAAGAACTGAATTACATAGCTTCTTGTCTTCTATCTGAACTGAGATTTTATTTTGAGCCCCAGTTTGCTGAATGGGAGAAACCTAACCTCAACCCATTTGGGCCCCAGCTTGCCCCCGGGGGGTTTTATCTTAAGTTCCAGGGTATTGAGGCATCAAGAGACAGAGGCATGGGTGTCTGGTACCATGTACGTCAGCATCTATCCACACTGCCGTCTGCTGGGACATCTTGGTTCCCACCCAGTGGCCCCATAGAGCTCATTGTGATGGGGCCACCTTATGGAGGTAACCTATAGGCAGCAATCCCAGAAATTTCTAGCACATGTAATTGTTCAGTGAAGTTCAGCTATTATTATTTGCCATTATAATGTCTTCTAACCCAATAGAATGTAGTGCCATTTAAAGTTCCTAAAACCTTAGAATAACAAGATGTAAGAATTGAAAGACCCTTTGGAAATAATCTGTTCTACTTCCTTGTTCTATAGGTGGAAAAGCTGAGACCAGAGAGGGAAAAAAAGTTACCCAAGAACATACAGCACGGGGACTGGTAGATGGTGCCATTAAAAAGAAGAAGGACTGATTTGGGTAAAAAGTAAAGAGGAAATTTTGCAAAGTTGGAGTCAGAGATGCCTGGTGGACATTCAGTGATGAAGTCTAGCAGTGGTTGGACATACAGATTTCTGCTCAGGGGAGACATCTGGGCTAGAGCATGTGATCAATGAGTTGCTGGTGTAATGGCAGCCAAAACCATACAGGGCGTCTGAGATCAACCACAGAGGTATAGGGACTGGTAAGAAAGGAAAGCTAGACAGGGTCTGGGAATTCTCCAATGTGCCCAAGAAGAGCAGAGATGCTGGCCATCGGGGAGCCCCCAGAAAGAAGAAATGGGGACACCAGCACAAAACCAGAAGAGGAAGGAGCTTCCAGAAGAAGACTCAGCTTACTGCTGCAGAAGGAATGAGCTTTAGAGAAGCCAGGTGGAGAAAGGAAGGAAAGGGAAAGAGGTTAAGTCAGGGAGTAGAGCTGGGTCAGGTCTCATAGGGACCAGGGTAGTGTCTCTGTCCATGGTCCGTCCAGGTGAGGCTTAATGACATCCAAGCTGTCTGTTGAGGACTATAATGGTGATTAATTTTATTGGTCACTTTCAGTATTTGGAATTATAATCAATTATTCACTCTTATTTTTTTAAAGAAAAAAATAGAGTTTTATTGTAAATTGTCTTTGTTTCCTGCCACAGAATCAGAAATGCCCCAGGTGACTGTTCACCATTGGCAAGGTCTTGGCTCTGCATCCATATATGCGATTGCTTTCTTGGAAGCTTGGACTCTATGAACTGGAAGGCCTTGCCAGGGAAATCATTTGGCTCCTCATCCCGTCAGAAATCTCTCTCCAACATGCTAAGCATGGGGGCCTCCAGAATCTGCTCGTGCACTTCCGCTGGGGCTCATTGCATCCTCAGGCGTTCTGTTTATGGTTTAGTAACTGGAATTCTTAACGACTTCTTCCTTACATTGACCCCTTTCTGAATATCCACCCAGTTGGCCTAGTTCTATCCCCTGGAGTCCCATTGAACCAACCCATTCCATTTCCAATTGGCCTTCCTTGTCTGAAAATGTCTCTCACTATTGCCCCTTAAGGCTTCTCTTTTCTTAGTTAAACATCTCTGTTCTGTCATCCTTGGTTCATCCCCTAGGCCCCCACGAGGCACAGAAGGGCACAAACAAAAGAAATGCCCTGATGCTTGCCCTGCTTTTGCAGCCTCAGTCCTAAATCAACCCAGCTCGCCCGCTTGTACGTCTTGTTACTCTGCCAGCCTCTTTCTTCTGACTCTGCTCTCCTAGCTTTCCGATCTGGGATTTTATTCACTAATTATTAATTTGAGTTTTGGCTTCCTCATATACTAGCTGTGTGATCTGTGCAAATTTCCTGCCCTTTCCAAACCCCATTTGGAAAATGAAGATAAAAATTGCACCAATCTCATAGGATTGTTGTAACGAGTAAATGAGATAATGCATATAAAGTGTTTAACGTTTGGTAAACACTCAAACAAGTTAGCTGATTTTCTTATTTTAATTCAACAAGCGCTTACACTTGCTTATTATGCACCAGGCACTGTTCTAAATATTTTGGAAACACTAACTCATCTACTTTTCATAATGGACCTGCGAGGTAGCAATATTATGCCCTTTCTACGGATGAGAAAACTGAGATGCAAAATACATTATTAGGTATTGCACTAATCTTTATTGCTTATGCTATCAATTAGCTTTTGCTGCACTAGAAAAACAACCAGAAACTTCCAGCGGCTTCTGCTAGGTTCAACTATCTGGGTTGGGCTCCATGGCGTGATTCTGTTGGTCTCATTTGGGTTTACTCATGTGTCCACACATTAACTGGGAACTCTTCTGTAGGGTGGGTTTGGCTGGGGAATCTTAGCTCTGTGTCACGTGTTTCTCATCCTCCTTCTGGAACATGTCCTTCTGTTACCAGGAGAGCATCCTTATGGTGGAAGCAGAAACACAAGAGGAAGCCAGCTCAATTCTGCCTGCAACATCTGCAAATATCCTGTACTAGGCAGACTTCTAAGATGATCTACCCCTCCTGTCATTCATACCCTTGTGAAATCCCCCACCCTCCGGGTATGGGCAGGACCTGCTTCCAACTGGTAGAATGCAACAAAGATGGTGGACTTTCATGACTAGGTTACATGAGACTGTGGCTTCAGTCTTGCTATCAGATTTTCTCTATTGTTTCCTTGGCTTATGCACTTTGATAAAGTGGCCCACATGGCGAGTAACTGAGGATAGCCCTGGGCCAACAGTCTGCATGGAACTGAGTCCTGCCAACACACTACTTGAGCTTTGAAGCAGACCTTTGCCCGGTTGAGTCTTGAGATGACTAGGGGCCAGCTGATGCCTTTACGGCAGTCCTGTGAGAGAGCCTAAAGCAGAGGACCCAGCTGAGCTATGCTGAGACTTCTGACCTACGGACACCATGAGAAAAGAAATATGTGTTGTTTTCAGCTCTTAAATTTGGGGAAATTTGTTATACAGCAAAAGATAAATAATACACATCCGTGTGGTCAAAGCAAGTCACATGGCCAGGCCTGGGGTGGGGAATTAAGCTCTGTCTATAGAAAGAGAATTATAAAGTTATAAGATAAAGGGTGTGAAGGGTGTGGGTACAGGGAGGGGTGGAGAATTGGGGTCAGTGATGCAGTTCACCCCAAGCATCTACTACCTGCCAAGTGACCTACTACCTGAACTCCGGAGGTGCAGAGTTGAACAAGACCTAGGCCTTGCCCTTGGGGAGCTCATGAGCGAGTGGAAGAGCCAGAGAAGCCTTTGGAGTCTGAGTGATGATTTGCTCAGTTGGCACTTGACACTGACTCTGTGTGTTGCTTCCCGAAAATGTCACCACCCTTACCCAGGAACTGACAAAAGGAATCTGAGAGCATCCCCAAGGTGCCCTCTGGAGTGAAGAGAGCCCAGGTGTCTTGGAAATGCAGCTTTGGTGGCCCCAGCCCTTGCCAACTCTGAGCGGAGACCTTCGGGCGATGAAAATCATCTGTCCAATAAACAGGTCCGGGCAATCATGGAAACCAAAGCCTCATCCATCACCAATGGCAATCAAGAGGTGGTTTGGCTGGGAAGGAGGCACGGAGGGAAGAGGCAGATGTTAGGAGCCTGGTATTAGCAGGGAGAAAATGCAAGGTATTCAGTTTACCGAGTTTGTGTTGCATACTGTGCTAGTCACTATCTCATCTGGGCATTGCAATGGCTCGATGACGTAGACACCATCATTGGAAAACTGAGGACCAGGGATCGTGTAGTCACTTACCCAAGGTAAGATTTGAACACTTGGTCAACTCAAGCCAAGGTAATGTTCTTTCCAGAGGGTGACCTCCTACCCAATCTTTCTCTTACCTCTTGCCCATTCTGATGCTGAGATTCGAGAATGTCGATCTGGTCCAGTAGATAAGCAGAGTTCAGATAGTCCGAGATCCTAATTGCCTCTGTCATGACTTCCTGAATGACCGTGGCCAAAGTCACTCCCTTAGTCTAAGCCTGATTTTTCCATCAGTAAAAGGATAGGTTTGGATTTTATCGGGGATGTCAAATCAGTTTTGTCCTGCATGCCAGCTCCAACCGGATGATGGTTGCTGTCTGATGTGTGATGTTGATGAGGACTCTGAAGCAGGCTTTGGGCTCAGTGGGAAGGAGTTCTGTGCTGGGTCACCGAGGTCGGTGGTGGGTACGGACTGGGAGCAGGTGGTCTCCAAGTTCTTCGAAATTCTTCCGTGAAGAATTGTGATTCTCTTCTACATTCCTCTTTTGTTCTTTAAGAGTTTTTATCAGGCAAAGCTGATCAAGAGAGTTCCCATCTGCCTCCGTGAAATATTAAACTGATGTATGGAAATAGCAGGCTGGCTGGCTGGCCCACGGATCAGCAGGGGGATGAGACCACACAAAGACCCATATGTTGCCATTCTGATGGCACCGTTTTACCGCCTAGAGTAAAACCCCATCTGTAGTGGGGTGATCGGTGAGAGCACCGAGGGCAATACTTAACCCCGAAAACCATCAGGTAAAGGGCCATAAACAACTCTGCTCAGGTCGTTCACTCCTGGATGGAGCCCAGGACACACCGCTCTGCCTGGAATTTGATCTGTGGCAAATGTCTCCTGGTTCAGCTTTGAGCTTTCCACCTAGAATATAGTAAGGAGGGCGCTGCACCTCTTCTGGTGTGGGGGGCCCGGGGACCAGGGCAGCTTTCCCGCTGCTTACTGTATTCATTCTTTCTGGATCTCTGATACCTTGGCTACAACTGGAGAATTGTAGGCATTCTGTAACCAGCAGTGTTGAGAACCTGAAGGCCACCCATTGCTCTAACCTGGTGATGTGATAAATCATCGCGGAGACCCTATGAATGGCCACTGAGCGCACACTCTGACCGGCTCTGTCCCTATGTCCTTCAGTGACAGCCAGCCACAGCCTGACCCTCCACCTCCCTGTGCTGACCCCTCCAGCTGACAAGAAGCAGCGGTGGGGGACTGAGGTGCACCTGGCAAAGTCACCTGCCAGTTCTGGGCTTCCTGAAGGGAGAGAAAAGGGCCCCCACAGAGCTGACCAGAGAAGCAGTCCCCTGAAAGGCACACTTTGATGGCTCAGGAGAGCTGATGGTACCAAGAAACCCTCTCAGTGAATCAAAAACAACTTGCCCACTCTTGCCTCGTGGCGTGGGTTTGAGACATTAAACAATTGGTGTGCTTTAGATAGGAAATTATTTGGGTCACCTTCATTCATGGACCTGGCCCCTCGGGGCCGGGAGGAAACTCTGTAGGCCATGGGCGCCTCTCTCTGTCACCTCCCCAGCACAAGGCTGCCCCAGGCTGGAGCACTACAGGTTCCTTACCCATAACCCTCCTCTCTGGGGGCAAACGTGGGTCCAGCTTTCCTTTTCCTTTTCTGTTAAAAATATTTGACATTAATTTTTCTAAACCTTATTTCAAAGGTAACCCGTGTTTATTGTAGGATATCTAGGAAGTATACATAAGCCAAGAGGAGAAGGTAAAAATAGCCCATCACCCCGTGACTCAGGGGGACTGCTGTTCATGTCTCAGCGATGGTAGCTGGGAAGGGGCTGCACAAAGCAGAGGACAGGTCAGCGGATCTGCCCTGGGCTCTGGTTCTTTCACCAACCAGCTGTGTGAGCCTCAGTTTACTCATCAGCAAACTGCTGGTGATAACTAGTTTGGGCATGAGGGCTTACGGAGATAACTTACGTCCCGCGCTGCTGAGTGCGGGGGGCGTGCAGGGTGCTCCGTGCATGATCGCTACGGTCCTGGCACCGAGGCACTTTTCCTTGCCCAGGCGAGCCTCTTGTGGGGCCAAGTTAACCCAGAAAGGAAAAAGACTGCTCTTAGGAGCAGGGACTTTTTTCCCCCTTCAATCAGGGTGAAGTTCAGGGACTCTGAGAGAGAAAGTAACATCGTATCCCAGTCTAGTCTTAAACAGGAAATATTGGGAGATACACGTCCTGGTTTTCTATGGATCACAAAACTCCTTTTTCAAACAGTCAGAACAGAATGGAAAGCTCTTTGTTTAGGTCCGTAGGCTCCCCTCCCCAGGGTCATATCTTCTTTCAGTTGGCCCAAAGAGCACGGCAAAGCAGTTTTCCAACACAGAGCACCTCTGCTTTCTGGAACCAGCAGAGTCCTGTTTTTGCAACTGCCAACGATCAAACTGTGAAGTTAGGGATTCAGGCTGGGTAGGCATGGAGTTTACGATCCTGATGGAGGTCATGAAAATCACAGGGAAAAAAAGACACGGAAGAAACAGAATTTCTTTAGCAACGGGCTGAAAGCAAAGAGAAGGTCCAACGTCTGCCTGGCCAACCCATGGCTAATATCAAGTCAGAGGCAGCAAGTTGGGAGGCCGAAGCACCGTCTCTCCTGCCTGCCTAGTGGCGCGTTCCGTTCCCTTCCATCATAGCATCGAGCCACCCTACTGCCAGCATGGATTAACACTCCCCGCCTTCTGGACGTTTCTGTGTACCGATTTTTGCTGTCTCTTTAACTGGGCTCATCCAGCTTTGTAACCTGCTTTTCCCCTTTAACTCTGTGGCCGAACACCGCCCCGCTGTCTTTGGGTTTGCTTTCCTTGCTGTTTCCCAGGGCTCTGCTGCAAAAATAATACTTTCAGTGCTGCCATGGCCTTGACCTCTTTCATTGCACCTTCTGAGTCCTCCCATCCTATTTTTTTCTCCAGCTGATGTTGTTGCTTTTGAAACTCAGAATCCAGCCTTGCTCGGGGTGGCTGGGTCTGAATCAGTCCAACACGCTCATGTGCACCTGAGCTCTTGGAGGGGAGGCGTTCGCATTGGGAACAGGCCTCTGCTTGCTTCTTGGGAGCAGGGCAGCCTGAGCCAAAGAAAGGATGTCAGAGACAGCCGGGGGAGACTCATCTGGCAGCGATCTTTCTGGTGCCAAGAGTCGGAGGCTCAGCTTTTAGACACCTACAGAAATGCCAGCGATCCAGTTTCTGGAGAAGGTGGGGGTTCACCAGTTCCAGCTGGGCTCTGTTCCCCAGCAGAGCCATCGTGGGGGGTGACAGCTGTTTTTGCTGCTTCTCTTTGGAGGTGTCCAGCTGGGTCCTTGTAAGAAAGGGAGAGCAGGGCAGAGGAGGGGACAGGAAGGTGGGTGGGAGGAGCAGAGAAGCAAGGGACTGACAGATGGAGAGGTGGGGTTGGAGTGTGTGGGCACAGGACTGGCTCACTCTTCCACCCCCGCCCTAAGTTTCTTGGGCACAGGAATAGTGACATTCCTCCCTGTACCCCAGTTCTAGCACAGAATAGGCGCTCTTGGGAATGTTTGCTGAATGAGTAATTAGTGGATTAGGTAGCACTGCTGGGTTCCCGTTCTGGGTTACAGGAATGTTCTATGGGATTCCTGGCCTGTGCTCCCCTTTTCTCCCTTCTGTTCCCAAACTGAGTTCATGCAGCTGCCTGTCCTGCTACGGAGCTCAAGGTGATGGAAACAGCACAGGCTTTGGAACCGGACCACCTGGGTTCAGACCCACCCTTTGTCACGCACTGTCACTGAACAGTGGGTTAACCGAGTAGAGCTGGTCCTTTTCAAACTTTAACCTGCCCAGGAATCACCTGGAGATCTAGTTAAAAAGCAGCTTCTGGTTCAGTGGGTTCAGGGTGGGGTCTGGCATTCTGCATTCCTAACAAGCTCCCTTGGGATGCTACTGTGGCCAGTTCATGGGCCATCCTCTGAACAAATCCCCCCAAATGTGTTCTCTCTTCCTTTCCCATTTTGCTGCTCCATGGGAGCCTTCCTGACTGTTTTTGAGTGAGCCCCCATGGAAGACCTTACTTCAGCTCAACCCCACTCCCCCAAAGCCTCATTTTTTCTCCCCCCAGACCATAGTGGTGTGTTCAATCTAGGTCTGATCATGGGGGTCAGAGGAACCAAAGGATCCCAAGGAGATGTTTCGGGGCTCCAGGAACCCGGCTCAGAGTAGAAAAGTAATTCAAATGTTCAGAAAACAGTAAGAGTGATAGCTAATACTGTTACCCTATTCTGCTCTCCAGGTTGCCCATATTTTCATGCATTTAGTTTTCAGATCAACGTTATGAAATAGGTACTGTCATTATCCCCAGTTTTCAGATGAAGACACTGAGGTCCAAGGACATGCGGAGGACACACAGCTGGTTCTAGAGGACGTGCTTCCAACCTCTGTGCATTTTCTGAACTTAACACGCCGTAGACCCCACAGGGTGCCGAAGCGCTCGACTTCTAGGGGCTTTGGTCTCCTTGGGCTCTTTCCCCCACCCCTGCTCTTGGAAAGGGCCTTCCTTCCTGTTCTACCCAGAAAATAGAAGCACTGGGAAAAAAAAAAAAGCTTTCACACGTTTCCGCATCCACCACCAGCCTGCTCCAGAGTTCCTTTCCTCTGGCAATACACCCGGACCGACTATAAATGGGTCTTTTGTTAGTGAGACGGTAGCTGAAAAAGTCCCTTCAAGAATTGCTCCCGCAGACGTCGGCTCATAGGAAAGCAGATCGGCGTCTAGACTGCTACAGCACTCAGGAGTTGAGAAAAAAAAATGGATTTTAAGGTCAACTAAAATCCCAGGCGGGGCTCAGGTGTGTTTCAGGTGCTTTCTTCACGGTGTAACGCTCAGGTGTGCAGCGCCCCGCGCCTCGCGTTGTGAAAACAAGGTGTTACTGTACCGTTCAGGGGCTTCTTGACTGACTGCTAGTTGTCGTGGGGCTGACGGCAGATAAAGTGTCAGCGGGGACATTGAAGCTTAATGTTTGGCCTCCGCATAAAAAGAGAGAAAAAAGTCAGACGGGGTGTTCTGAAGGTGAATCCACAGAAATGGGCTGGATGAGATTTCACAAATGATATTGTTTAATATCTCCTAATGCTCCAAGATACATTTCGCAGGTGTTTCCTGACAAACAGGATTTTAACCAGCTGGGCACCACTTTGCTGGCTGCCTCAACCAGTATTGAGGATAATAGAAGCTAACACTTACTGAGGGTTTTTAATGTGCCAGGCGCTCTCCTAAAGACTGTATGTATATTAGCTCGCAGAACTTTTACCTGAGAATCTGGCAAAGGAATGGAAACACGGAGAGGTTAGCTCACCTGCTCAAGGTCACACAGCTGGTAAATGGTGGGTCACAGATTTGTCACCAGGTGTCTTGTTTCCAGAGTCCGTAGCCTGGATGCCTGTCCTTCTCATGTTTATTTGGCGGAACCACCAACCCGGTCATAACCAACTCTGCCTCTTCGGTGCCCGCCCCCAAGCGGCCGAGTGTGTCTGGAGAAAAGCAAGCGGCCAGGCTGGCTCCTTCCCTTTGGATTCCTGAGCACGGATCTCCCAGGGGTCCTTACGCTGCCTGGCAACCATGATCCGATCTGTTTCCTGGCCCATCCACTCTCCCTCTCCTCTAGGTGACTTTTCCACACCCTCCCTCCCTCCCTCTCTTCTGAGCACTTACTCCCCGCTTATGCAGAGAGTATAAAGGCAATGGGAAGAGAGCTGCCATAGATTTCCAGCAGCCACGCTGCCCTGCCTCAGTGTGCTCGTGTATCTCCCCCCACCCCGTTACTGCAGAAGCATGGCTCCTCCTAAGGAAACCCTCTTTCTCTGCAATCCAAGGACATGGCTTCAGCAACGGTCCCTTTCTCGCCGGCCTCATGGCATGTTCCTTCTCTCCTGGATCACCGACGTGAGGGCGCAAACACCCTGAGATTTCTCCCGGGTTAATACCCCCACCCACCAACCATCAGCCAACCAACCGCATTCTGCCTGCCCCCTCATCTGCCTTTTCATTTCTCTGTTCTCCTTCATAACAAAAACTCTGGCAGGGTTGTTCTTTACTATAAGCTGGTCAGGCTCCTGCTTCCACCACTCCCTCGAAACTGCATTTACCTGGGTCACCCATGGCCCATGACTTCCGCTTGGCTAAGGTCTGGTCTCAGGCTGCTTTTTATTTGTCCTGTTAGCTTTGCTCAGTTGAACACGAACCTTCCCCCCTCCTTAAAGCAATTTCCTCATTGGGCCCCCAGAAGAGCCCCCTCATCTCCACTCTGCATCCCCCCACCTGCTGGTCCGCCGTCGGCCTGTTGGCTGCTTCTCGATCTCTGACCTCTTAATGCTGGGCGCGCCAGGCTCAGCCCTTGGACCTCTTTCCTGTCCTCACCTACTGCATCCGTGTCCCATGCTGTCGTCCTCATACTTTAAGCACCATGTGCACCAGACGATTCCCCAAGGATGGTTCTGAGTTGGACCACTTGCCTGACCTCCAGACTCATCTTTCCAGCTTCACTTAGACTTCTCCCAGCACCTTGAAGTTGACACATCCCAGAGTGAAGTCCCCGTTCACAGCCACCCCAAACCTACTCCTTCCTTAGTCTTCCCATCCTGGGTACGGTGAGCTGTAGCTTCACCCTACCAGCTGTTCAGCCAGGTAATTTGAGGTCACCCCAACTCCTCTCTTTCCTTCATACGCTATACCCAATTGGTCAAGAGTCTCCTATCAGGTCTATTTTCAAAGCACATCCAGAATCTCATCATTTGTCATCATTTCCACCACCACTCGGTCTGAGCCACCAAACTTCCCTCCTGGATTATTGCTCCCTTCTCCCTGCTTCCACCCTTACTCCCTATAGGCACTCTGTTCTCAACCCAGCATCCCAAGTGATGCTCTAAAAACATATGGCAGACACCGTCACTCCTCTGCTTAAAAATCCTGATGGCTTCCTCATGGAAGCCAAAGTCATTGTCATGCCCTCCCAGACCTAGCATGATCTGCCTGGCCCCATCGCCTCCCCTCCTCCCCTCTGACCTTGCTTTCTACTGCTCTCACCTTTGCTCAAGCCCTCCAGCTGCTCAGCTGCCTTGTGCTTCCTGGGGCTGGCCCAGTACCAGGGCCATGGCACTGGCTGGATGCCCTTCCCCAGCCTCAGGCCATTTCCCCTCTCAAATCTTCCAAGTGAGGCAAACTTGACCTATGTCAAATGAAACCACCTTCCACCCCAAGTCCCCGGACCCTTCTCTGCTTTATTGCCATATCCCCTTTTCACAACCACACTATGGGTTTCACATATTTATTTTATTCATTGTCCATCCATCTCTTACATGCTAACATTTTTAATTTCACATCCTCCATGCTTAGAGCAATGACTAACACATCATAGGCATTCACCAGGCATTTTTGGATAAATGGATGAATGAATGAATGAATGAATGAATGAACCTCTACATCATGGTTGGGATCTGGACTAGGACATCTTGTATATTTCAGATAAGTCCCTCTGGCCTCCTTTTATGTCTCTGTAGCACTTGGAAGAATATCCAGAGGCTGCAAAGCCATCTTTCTTCTTCTTTTTTAAGCCTGTCAGCAGTTGCCACTACTCATCTGTGTAAATAGGGTTTTCAAGATCCTGTACAACCAAAACTAATGAAAATTATCAGGCTGTTTTGATAAACACAAGAAAGGGAAGTCGGGGGTTACAGCTGACAATTGTAGTTTTATATCAACCTGTGCTTCCCATTTATGTAATCAAAACTGCCTCGTTCTTATTGATTGACTTTATAATAAGTAAAGGTTATAATCTGTATTCATAAAATCAATCCACACAAATAAAACATCAGCTTTGTATATTACATTACATGCAAGATTTTTAAAAGGTAGCCAAAAACAAGTGTGAAAACCATTGACTTGTAACATGACCTCTCAAAGAGCTTTCTGTTTCTGTATGGTCTGAAACTGAGCTGGTCATTGCACAGCGAGGCTGGGATTGGGAGGAAGAGATCTGCATTTCCCCTAGTCAGTGATGGATCTTGCAATGCTGGCCCCCTATGAGGTCTCTAGAACTCTCCTTCTCCCAGACCACACCCTCCTGCCCAAGCTTCGAGAATTGATTTTCATTTGCATAATTTAGTGCTGTGGACATTTACTTTCTACACTCCTCGAAAGCCCTGGAACCAGAGCATATCAAAGCTAGAAGGACTCTGTGGTTCAGATGGCTTCCCAGAGAGAGGAAACAACCTGCTCAACATCACACAGAGATTCGGAGGTTAAGCAGGGTCTGGAACTCAGGTCACCTTTACTCCATCCCAGAGTTCTTTCCATCATGGCCTCTAGCATCTTCTTCTCCAGTTGGGAGTCTGGCTCATATCTGACTTTTGTTATGAAGCCGTGTAGTGTAGCGGGTGGGAGCACAGACTTCAGAGCCAGTGTGCCTGAATTCAAAATTCTGGATCCACTGCTTACTTAAAGGACATTAATCTTTCTGCGGCTCAGTTTTTCATCTGTAAAATGAGGAGAAAGAGGATGATGATAGTAAGATATCAACCCACCACATAGGGTTGTTAAAGGTTTAAAAGAGTTAATAAAAGTAAGTTGTCTTTTTCACACTGTGAGCATTTTATAAGGGTTCTCAGTTATTGTTATTATCAAAGAGGTTGGCCCTTGGAAAGAAGCGAGTGGCAAGTCACATTTGAAGGCATATCAGTCACTCCCACTTTAGTATGAATGAGAATGATGTTATTTCTGGTCCCAAAGTCCTTCCATGGCTCCTTGGTGCCTAAAGAAATAACCTTAACACTCCTTTATGTGAAATGCAAGATTTTTCACATCCTGGGCTCTGCTTGCTTTTCCAGCTTTATCTCTTGCCGCCCGTCCCTGACTTTCAGACATATCAAATCATTTTTCCTTCCTTACATACCCAAATCTTCCATGCCTCTTTAACTTTGCTTTTGCCATTTACCCGAAATGCTCTTCCTGCCCATCTACCAGGCTTTCTTTTACTCTTTTCTCTAAATCTAGTTCAGGTGTACCTCCTCGTCCAGAAAAGCTTCCTTGCCTCCCTCTCCTTTTCATACCACCGTCTTCTGTGCCCTGAGTGTTCTTCTATAAAACAATCATTTTGATCGTTGGCCTTTATTGACCATCTACTACATGTACCAGGCCCTGGGCTAGACACTTAACATGAACATATTTGAGCCTCACAACAATCCTGGAGACAGACTATTATCATGTCAATTTCACAGAAGAGGAAGTGTAGGCAGAGAAGAGAAAGTAACTTTCCCAAGGTCACATGGCCAGAGAATGTGAATCTCCTCCAGAGATTGTCTCAGCCAGGGTTGGCTACTGAGTAGGGACCCAGGGGGAATTGGTTGCCCTGACTTAGGTTAGATCCGGCCTCTCTGTTTACTGAGCCCATTGGGGTGCCGATGAGCCCACATGCTCTTCCAGAGAGTGTAGAGATCTCTGTGTAATCTGCATTTTCATCTACTCTTGAGAAACTCTTTGAAATCAAACAGCCTCAGAGCTGCCCCTCCTGTAGGATCTTTCATTGTTGCCTTGAAAGTGTGGCAGACAACTTCTGAGCTGTTGATGTGTCAGGATGGAGTTTATTATCACTAGCAGACCTAGTCTGGGATCTGTGTGAAAGATGTAGTCAATAATATGGTGCTGGCTGGCACTCATTCCAGCCTGTGAGGACCAGGCATGTCCGAGAGGGAAACACACAAGGCTCTGGGAGAGTCTCCTAGGGAAACACTGTGGCTTTTCCGAAGCTGCGCCTACATTTTCCAGGGATGGGACCACGAGGACACGTAATATAGTGTATTGGAACAGACTCTGGATAAAATGTCAGAACAACCGAGTTTGAGTCTTGCAGTACGAGCTCGGCAAAGCAAAATCCCTGTTGTTCTCTGGGCTTCCCTCAGAGAAGAGAACAAAAGAATCCTAGCCTTGTATGAGCTATCTAGTTGAATCATTGTTCTGAGGCTTGAGTATCTTTCCTTCCTTCCTTCCTTCCTTCCTTCCTTCCTTCCTTCCTTCCTTCCTTCCTTCCTTCTTTCCTTCCTTCCTCTTTCTCTGTATAAATGCACATGTAGATATGTATGTCTACATATGTGTGTGTAGATATATGTAAATGGACATATACCTACATTCGCACATATACCCATGTGCATATACACATACAGTGTCCCTGATTGTCCCTCTTGAACTCATAGCTGAGCTGTGAGTGCAGAAGTATGGGGCAGCCATGGCCCTGTCACATCTCAGGCAATGAGAAGCAGGCCCCAAACCGAAAGGCCCCGGGGTAAGACAGAGGCCGGGGTGATGGTGATGAGTCCTACACCCATGGTGTGAGCTAAAGGAAGGAGGACAGAGGACATTCACATCTGGATAGAGGGTGCAGGAGCTGGTGGATGCATGAGAAGAGAGGAAGGGAGGATGCATGAGAACAGCCAAATCATAGCAAGCTCAGAGCAGAACAGAGACCCAGGAGTCCCTGTAGCCAGCATCGGAAGCCCCCCAACCCTCCATCGAACCCAGCACCGTCTTCACCTGCTTGGGGCTCTTCTTCAGGCAGGGCTGTTCTGCTTTTCCTAGCTAGGGTAATTTTTAGATGGAATTGCCTAGTATCTCGTGTGGCAGCCAGTTTTTGCATAACAAACAAGTGACCGTTTATTATTTTTCATGGGTCTTCAGGTTGGCAGGGAGGTCCTGCTACTCCCGCCAGGCTTGGCTGACAGGGTGAGCTTGCTGGCATGCCTGTGGTCAGCTAGCAGGTCAGTGGGGGGGCAGTCTGCTCTGTATGGCCACGGTTGGGATGCCTCAAGGCAGGGGCAGGGTCCAAGTGAGTCAGAGAAGGGGTGGGAGGGGTTGGGGGAAGAAGGGTTAGAAAGGCACACGTGGGTCTGCAAGCCTCTGCTTGTGTCAAGTCCGCCACTATCCCATTGGTGGAAACTGAGTCCAGGGTCCAAGAGGGAACAAACTGCAAAGGCTGTGGACACAGCGAGGCCATTATTTGGGGACATTAATGGAATCGATCTATTACCTTTGGGGCCACTAAAGTAAACTTTTGAAGAAAGCATGCAAAATTAATCAACGAAACGGACCTTTCTTGAGCCCTTACCGTGTATGGACCTTTTTCTAGTATTCTACAGGCTAGGGATTTGGAGGTGAATGAAAAAGAATGTGTATCATCCCAACTTCATGTCCAAGGTGAAGTCCTTAAAGCACTCTCATTCCAGATCCCCCATTTTTAGATGTGCAAAGTGCAGCCAGGAGGGAACGGGAGAAGGGCAGCGGGGCAGCGGGTCTGAGAGGCGCGGGCTCGGGGGAGGGGCCCGCTGCTTTCCATCTCCACAGTTCTGGGATTCTGGGTCCTCCATCTACATTGTGAAAAGACCCTTGCACACGTGACTCTGGCCACTTGCCTCCCCCTGCCCCAGGCTCCCCTCCAGGCTTCCTTAACACGTGGCTCTGCAATGGAATCCCAGGCCACGGCCATATTGCCAGAAGCTTGTAGAAGCATGAATCTCTGAAGTTGTGGAGGGAAGGGCCTGGAGAGGAAATCTATATTCGAAAAATCGTTAATTTCACTTAAAAATCACATCCATGCTATTGACTATGTCTGCTGCTTGGAATTTAGTTTATGGTTCCGCTTCATGGCTCGGATGCTTGGCTGTGAGGAGAGGATCCGGGGAGACAGGGGTTGATACATCATTTTTTTGGTGCAGTCACATAGATAGTTGTTCAGAACAGGGTGGTTTTGGGGGAGGGAACTAATACTCGTGGAGCCCTACGATGCCCCAGTGGGCATTCTGGTCCCCGGTTTATAGGTAAGGAACCAGGATGCAAGGGCTTGACTGGCCCCAGAGCTGCAGAAGGTGGACCCTCAGCCCCCTACTTCGTTCCCTTGACCCCATTGACCACCCACCACTTGGAAGACCCGTTTTTGCCCAGGGGCTTGTAGGGACCGCAGTCCAGCCCCATCCTCTGTCTCCTTTTCCCTCCCTGGCAGTGCAAGGACTTTATTTTCTGAAAGCACAAACTGTTCCCGACATAAAATCATCCCCGAGAAGATATACTTTCCTGGGTGACTTATCGTTCTTTGTGTTTTTAGTGCTTTAAGATTTTTATGTTTCCAATAACCCAAAGAAAGATGATGGATATATAATAACAGTGAGCAATAACAGACTGTATTTACAAACACATATATATGCTCCATCAAATGTACATATTTTTATACCTCTCACCCATCTTTCTGGGGCAGCTGAATTTTTTGAATTACACGGTGTAAGCAATGAGCCCATCATCCTGTTCACACATCCATAAGTTACCCAGAGGGAGCGGGGCGTCCTGGAAGCATCCCTGTTTTAAATCACCTGCAAATATATTTCCCCCTCCTTTTCCCAGGATGGCTCACCTGGGAACAGGGTGGTGGCATTCTAGAGTGGGGGAAGAGGGCTTCACCGGGAAACAAGATTCTTTCTGACTCTGAGATCTACTTGCTTTGTAGCCCTGGGACAGTCGCTTCTCTACTCTGGGCCTCAGTTCTCCCATCTGTGGAATGGGAAACTGAAAATGGAGAAGGGGAACCCTTTGCCCTGGATGACTTAGCCAGGCAATGACAGCAGGGAGACCAGAAGATGACCAGGTCTCTTCTGTGTCCCCATGGTGTGGGGGCTTTAAGAATCGCTGCTCTTGCAGGTGGATCAAATCCATGCCTCCTCCAATTCTTTCACTTACTTCAGTGGTGCCTGTAGACACCTTTGTCCAAGCAGAGCCCTTAGGAAAAATCATGCATCCATGATCCGGAAGGGTGACACTTCATCATTCATCATTTCCTGTATTGCACGACTTTGTTTTGAGAGTTAATTTTAACTTCCTCATAAGCTGTAGAGGAAACGGGACATGGAGGGGTACGTTTTGAAGGTTGCTGAGGGCCAAGGTCAGAACTGGGGCACTGCAGAGGCTACCTGGCATTGACTAGTGAAGGCGGGGCATGCCTTCGGGGCGGAGCATGGATAACCACGGGGCGGGATCCTGTGTAAGCAGAACTGCGTGCTATGGTCACAGCTGAATTCAGCTTCAGCATCCAGGTTTTTCCAAGCTCATCTTTAATTCACCCTCCTGGAGTTTTCCAGGTCACCGTGCATTATTCATAAGACCCTTGTGAAGGTAGCATTCGAGGCTCTGGATAAAGAGCTGCCAGAGCCAATGAAAACCAAATTCCGATTCCTGAAGAATTCAGAGGCACAGCCAGGTGACTCTCCAACAGGAGTCACCGCTGGACCTGCTCCTGGGGAACTCTGCTCCGGCTTTTTCCTGGGCAGCATCCACAGCTGAATCTTCGCTTGGCGGGGGCGGTGGGTGGTCTTCATTTAGACAAAAGCCGATGAATAATTGAGCCTTCGTCTCCCATGTCCTCCACAGAGGAATGCCAGCCCCCATTCCGCACTTGGTTCTCACCAAAGAGAAAAATGCACCAATTGGTGTGTTTTTGTGAAGGGTGCCCAGTGGGACTGAAGAGGAGGAAAAACAGAATAAGATGAAAATGAACCATTTTAATAGTTTATTAAAGAAGTTGTCAAACATTGTTTTGTCTTTTGTCTTAGTCCCTGCCCAAGTCCTCGACGGTTGTAGGCTTAGTGGTTCACATCTAATGATCACAGCCAGCTTGGGGTGGGGTAGAGGGGTGATTAGTGTCCCCCTTTTATAAAAGAGGAACCTCAGGCTCAGAGAAAGCAGGTTATTTTCCCAAGCCAGTTTATGGCAATATAGTTTATTTTGGAAAATGATCCCAGCAGGTAGGAGAAGGGGGGACCTGGAATTGTGAAATAGGCCAAGCCCACCCAAGGATGGGTGATTGATCTTCTTAGCGCCTTAAGCAAGCAGGACTCCATTCTACTGGGGATCCCATGAGGAGTCATGTCGAACGTGCCTCAGAATTGTCTGCGCGAGGTACTAAAGGGGGGATATTCATGTTCTAGTTTCTGTCCCCTTTTTGTCCGAGGATGCCTCGATCACCCAAAAGATGACCCAAGGATGCCAGGCCAGAGGAAGCTGACCTCCTTACACTTCCAAATTGATGCACTGTGCTGATTACTCTTACGTGTCAACTTGACTGGGTCACAGATACCCAGATGACTGGCTCTGTTATTTCTGGGTGTGTCTGTGAGGGTGTTTCCAGATGAGATCGGCATGCAATCAGTAGACTGAGCAGAGCAGACAGCCCGCTGCCGCGTAAACGCATATCACCCAGTCTGTCAAGGGCCTGGATACAACAAAAATGTGGAGGCGAGGACAATCCTCTCTCTCTGCGCCTGCCTGTTTCAGCTGACCATTGGTCTTCTTCTTCTTCTTTTTTTTTTTTTTAAGATTTTATTTATTCATTTGCAGAGAGATACAGAGAGAGAGCATAAGTGGGGGAGAGGCAGAGAGAGGGGGAGAAGCAGACTCCCTGCTGAGCCGGGAGCCTGACTTTGGGCTCCATCCCACGACCCTGGGATCATGACCTGAGCTGAAGGCAGGCGCTTAACTGTCTGAGCCACCCAAGGGCCCCTGACCATTGGTCCTCTACTCTCAGACTGGGGCTGATATCATTGATGCTCCTAGTTCTTCAGACTCAGACTGGAAGCTACACCATTGGCTTGCCTGGGTCTGGAGCTTGCAGATGACTGTGGAACTTCTCAGCCTCCACAGCTGCATGAGCCAATTCCTTATAATCAATCAATCCATTATCTATCTATCTATCTATCTATCTATCATCTATCCCATCTCCTAGTGGTTCTATTTCTCTAGAAACACTCACTAACGTATGCAAGCACCGTAAAGACTGAATGGGCTTCCAAAGGCATCCGTGGGTACAGAGAAAGCCCAGGGGGGAAAGCAAGAGATAGCATAGCTGAGATAAAGTTCTGTCAGGCTACACCTACCTGTAGCCAGTTGCCATGGCAACAACTGACGCAGGAAAAAAAAAAGGGGCGCTAAGAGGAAGTAAGACAGGTCTTAAAAAGATGTCTGCCCTGGTCCATCTCTTGCACAGCTGAGTTAACTCTAAGCCCCATCCATGAGGTAGTAGTTGGCTGAAATCTTTGCAAAAACACTCAATATGGATGAATTGCTCAAAATACAGTTTCCATGGCTGCCGTGGTCCTCAGAATTGTTCGTCACCTCTCACCCCCCGTCTTCTAGATTTCCTTTGCTCTTGGCAAGTACTGCAGCATAAGTAGGTTGTCTGCCTGGCGAGGAAACCCAAACCTTATTCCTGAAAAGCCCGAGCTCCTAGTTGTTTTCGTTTGGGACCTGTTGCAATGCCATTTGAAACGACCCCGTGTCAGGAAACACCGAGAGACGCCTCAGGGAATCCCCTGGGTTCCAGACAGGCTTCTTTCTGCTGCATTAGTAGAAGTATCTGGGTGAATTACCTGTGCCAATCGTGGCTTTTTTTTTCTTTCTAAGAGTAAACTTTCCTCATTTATCCCATGGGAACCAGGATGCAGGACGGGAGGCACAAATATCATGAGTGCATCACAAAACAAGGATGAGAAAGATCAGCGCTACTTTTACCCTTGATATGTTGGACCCATACATTGTAGCTATCAGTGAGCCAGCACCATGTACCTCATCCTGGAGGACAGTCCCCGCTCTGCAGACCATTGTTCCAGAGGGGGCTCCTCAATTGAGCCTTTAATAGACCATTTAAATGTTCAAGCATCTCCAGCTTGTGCACACACTGTCAGCACTATCATGGGTCCAAGGCGAAGCTATGTGGGATCCCGCATTCTTTCAATCTATGATTGGTGATGCTGGCAGTGGTAATGCAGCCAGAGACAATAATACCATAGCTAGAGTGGGTATCAATTCCCATATGGACGATTGCTGCCCTGTCTTCAATAAAAGGAGTCTGATGTAATTAATCTGCCACCAAGTGGCTAGCTAGTATCCTCACGGTGGCATTTTGAGGGCTCATTTTCGGTCTCTGCTGCAGTCATCAGTAGTAGTAGCTAGGTAAGCCTTAGTGAGAAGGAGCCCATGTCACCGGGCCTATGGACCATCTCCATCCGTGGCTGCTCTGTGCCTAGACCCACTGCATAGCACTGAGATAGCCAAGGAAGAAGGCTACCTGACATCCCCTGGCTGAGTTGTTGCATGCTTCCTCTGCTTAGGTGATCTTTTGTGTGTAACAATGTGAGATACAAAGATCCAAGTGTTTTCTTTCCATATGCACAGATTCATGCCCATGCCTCTTCCACCTCCCCCAAACTCCCTTGTTTCTAATCTCTGATCATGCTCCTTCCAGGCCCCTGACAGACCATTGTCATTGCTCAGGAATCTACCTGTAGTTGTACCTCAGGACATTTGCACCTCCATTCCAGGTGAACCACCAAGTATGCTCCAAATCCCACCTACCAGGAGGAATCCTCTCCCCTCTGCCCTTTGGGGTCACCCTGGGTAGGGCTGTAGTGTCACAGCTATTTATTGTAGGTCATCCTAACATTTCTGCAAACCAAGCCTGAGTTTAGTTGGTCATTGGGAAATCCTCAGGAGGCCACAGGTGTAAGTGGCGGGAGAGCTGGTGCAGGAGATGATGGGAGGTGTTGTCGGGCTCCCACCACACACGCAGTTGCCACGGCAATGACGGAGTGAGAAGATGTGTCAAGAGAATGTGAGATGAGGCATTGAGAATGCCCAAGGTTTTCGTCAGGTTTCCTTTGTACTCAGCTGGGGTCCGGACTAGAACAATTAGTAATTGTGGGCGGGGAGAAAAACAGACTGGAACTTCCATCCAGAGCCCACTGGATGCCTGGGCTCTTTACCTATGTGCTAATATTTAATCCTCCCAACATTGCTATCAGGTGCATAGTGTTATTTTCATTTTACAGATTGGGAAACTGAGGTTCAGAAGGGGAAAGTCCCTTTGACTCACCAAGGACACGCTGTGAGTTTGTGTTGGAGACAGGTTTTAGTTCTGAAGACTCTGCTCCGTTGGCAGTATAAGCATTGCTGCCCAGGCATGGTACCTTTCCTTTTTTAATTGTACCTTTCTGACCACAAGTCCTCCCTCAGTTGGGGAGAACTTCGCTCTAGGTGTCTTTTATATCCTCGGTTCTTGGGTTCAACACCCACGATGAGCAAACGCATGTAGCACTCACACTTTTGTGCCTCCTTTGTTCCAAGGCATCTGCTCTACCAATAGTATCTTCAATCCTTGGTGAAGAATTTTCTCCAAGAGTATCGCTAGAGGCCCCTAGGCTTTAAATCTTTCAGCAAGTAGCAAAGGTCACAGCTTCAGGGTCTAGTGCTCAGAAGGAAAACTTTCGAGTGGTAACACGATCAAGGTCTTGTTATTGGACACCCACCACATGCCCAGGTGCTGTTCTAAGCACTTCACATGCATCAGCTCATTTAATCTTTGCAATCATCCTATGATGAAGGTGCAATTCACTTGAAAAGAATAAACAAACAAAAACACCTGAAACCAAGTACAGAGGTGTTTGGTGTCTTACCTGAAGTCGTGTACTTAGAAGAGGGACAGGAAGTCCAAAACCAGAGCCCGCACCATAACGGTGATGCACGTCACCTTACTTAGCCTGCAGTTTGGAGAAGGATGGTAGGGCACCAGGCTTGAGGCAGGGAGACCCGTCAGTGCTAATTGCGAAGAGCCAGATGGTGGCCTGGACAGAGCTGGAGGAGTCTAGAATGGGGAGAATCTAGAATATTGGAGAGTTATTGAGATGACAGGCTCCATAGGACCTGGTGTCACAGCTAACTCTGTGGATGCCCTGCGCACTGCCCTGGAGCCACCACTTTCTGGATTCCTTCCAACTGCAGGATCTGTATCTCTTTGCCTGAGGGCTTTCATGGAGGCTGGGGAAATGCCTGTAGGTAAGACAGAATGTAGGTGCCAGAGAATTAACAGCACCCCGCCACCCCCAGGAGTGCCCTCCACCAACAAATGATGTTGTGACTCGGAGGCTTGTTTCTATACCATTTCCTCAAGTTCCCACATGGAGTTGAGTTTCAACTGCCCACAGCACAGATGGCTTGAGAAATGCATTCTTGGTTGATTTCCTTTCTATCCTACCTCCCTTCCCCATTCTTTCACCTTGGGTTTTCTGCACCTCCCAAATAACTACTTGTGTTTGAATCCTTGCCTCGGGGTTTGCTTCTGGGGGAACCCAAACTAGGGCAGAGGCAAATGGCTATGGGGAGTGAAAGATCAGTAAGAGTCCAAGATACTCCAGAAGGACTGGGTGTCTGGCTTGTGTGCCCTTCTGTGAAACAGGAAACTCTGGGGTAGGAGTGCATTTGGGAGGGCAAGGGAGAGACAATGAACTGTGTGTAGGACCTGGAGGATCTGAGCTGCCCATGCGACCTCTTGAAAGAGTAATTTCATGGGCAGTTGGCTCTGTGGGTCTGGAGCTCAGGAAAAATTTGAGGCTGGAGAGGACCCGTGTTAGATTCCTCAGGACACTTCATGACTCACTTCAAGGTGTGGGCATGGCTGTCCCTGTACCATCTTCTGAATCATGTCTGATCTTCTCCCCAGCTCCTACCCGAATGGAAGGACAGAACATGGGGGTGTTTAGGTGGGTGGGAGCAGAGAAAGTGCTCATTAGAGGGAAGAGCTGTGCATTTACATTGAGGGAATATTTATTGAAGTTCTGTCAGAGGCTGCAAGCAAATCGCTGATACATTTCAAAAAAAATATTTGGAAGATTTTTCCCTGCCCTGCAGGGAGTGTTTTTTATAAGTGATGTGGTCAGGATGTTGGTGTAATTTTTCTCAGCTGGTGCTGCAGCCATTCCGAGTTTGTTGGAGAAATCATTTGGGCTTCAAAGAGACCAATGTGGAGAGATCACCATGCCTCGTTTGCACCTTACACTGTCAGAGCTGAACGTGACTTTGAGGAGGTCTGGCCTAACATTCTATCTCGCAGATGTTGGGGTTCCTCTGGTGCATCAAGAGCTCATTTCTTCCAAGGGACACATGATAAAGGCTCAACAGCTTTCATCATTAGATAGTTTCTTTATTAAGCTAAAATATGCCTCTCCATCACTTCTACTCATGGGCTCTAACCTTTCTCTCACCCTAGTTCCCCACTGACCTCCTCTCCTCCCTGCATATGGGGAGCCTTGTAAAGAGCTAAAGGTAGTGGCTCGCCAGGCTCTTAGGTCTTCTCTTGTTTGGACTGAACTTACTTTTGGTGGTTTTGTTCCCAAAGTTGGAGACTCAGGCCTTCCTAGGGAATGGTCAACCCAAAGTCAAGAACTCAGGCCAGAAAGTCTGACAACCTGGAATGTGCAGGCTATCATGTAGGCTGCTCAACTTCAGGGGATCATCATTCCCATCGTAGGCAACCTGCCCAACTGTAGCTGGCAGCCTTGAGGGAGGGCCTTGACCTCTCCCCTTCTCAGGAGACTTGCAGATGCTGGTCCCTCTGTGAGAAACACAGTCGTTTGTTAGATAAAGAGGTGGTTATGGAATGAGAGAGAGGAAGTCTATAAAATCGAAGGAAATAATTCCACGTCCACCTTGTCTCTTAGGCCAGAAGACTGGCAGCCATCTCTAATACTTCTTTCTCCTCCCCACGTCCTGTTGCATTTGCCTCCTTCTAAATACATCCCAAACCCACCTACTTGTCTCTGTCTCCTTGTCACCATTTTATCCAGGCCAGCTTCGTCTGGATTATAACAGCTTCCCCACTGGTGTCCCTCAGGCCTTCTGGTCCATTCTTGGCCCAGCAGCCAGAAGTATCTTTTTCAAATTCAAGTTCACCCAGGTCTCTTCCCTGTTTAGAATTCTCCCAGGGCTTCCTAGTGTTCTTAGGCCAAAGACCAACCTTTTCAACAAGGCATTGCATGATCTTCTGTCGAGCTTTCCCACTGAGCTTTTCCTGTGGAATTTTTCCCCCTGCTGAGGGGCCACTGTGACTGGATGGACACCATGATGGGTAGTGGGAGACTTTAGAGCAGGGACTTGCTCAGCACTGCTGGCATTTTGGGCCAGGTAATTCTTTGTTGTGAAGGTTGTCCTGTGCATGGTAGGCTTTTTGGAAATATCCCTGGTCTCTACCAGTAGGAGCCATTAGCACTCCTTCCCCCCGGTTATGACAATCAAAAATGTTTCTAGACATTGCCACATGTCCCCTGGGGGAAAAATACCCCCCAGTTCAGGAATTTTGCTTTGGAGAGAGACTCAGACTTAAGTCCAATCCCAACTTGTAATGTTTGGCAGGTCACTTAACCTTGCTGTGCCTCAGTCTCCTCATCTATGAAATGGGGTCACTAATTGGAGTAACTACATGGAGATGTGACAATCCAATCAGGTAATTGTATAAGCATCTAACTATATAAGTGTATGTAAGTGTATAAGCATCTGAGTATAGCGTATTGTGCCACACATGTAAGTTTCAATAAATAAATGTCAGTTGTTTTCATTGCTACTATCGCTGTCGGTTTTCTCAACATTCCTACTCAGAGCTTTGAGGTGGGGTTGATGTGGAAGAGAAAATATCTTGGGACATACACCACTGCCCCCCTACCCTTCTGTCCCCTTAAAAAACAGCAGCTTCTTCTCAAGCCGGGGAAGCAATCAACCTGTACATTTTTTTCTAGAAAGTCAAGTTTCTTGAGGGAATGAGCATAAATGGTCTCTTCTCCTTCGGGACACAGTGGCCTTTTCCAGGGGACGGTTTAATCTTTCGGAGACAGATGAATATGAGCTGCAGTAATCCTGCAATGCTACCAGGAGAGTTGGGCAGAGGTAGAGAATTTCAATAGGGCCTTTGAGTCTCTTGGGGTGCTTCAACGATAGCACTTCGCGTCCCAAACTCCCCCCTGTGACACATTCCTGGAAATAACAGGTTGGGCTGATCAGAGGGAAGTTGAGGGGTGGAAAAGGGGAAAGTCAGGTCCATCCCAGGGTCATGTCCAGATCTCCATAGCAGGCAGGTATGTGTGCCCCTCCCGATCCTCTCTCTGCCCTCTTCCCCGCTGCTCTGTATGCTGAGAGGCCAGCCCTAAGGACTGCACTGTGGACCCCTTGTATTTTGAATTCCTGTTGGATTCAGCCAATGGGAGGCAGCAGCAGGACACCAAAAGGTGGGGAGAGAGAGATCAGACTAATTTTCCTTTCCTTTCTCTCCACACAAGCCCCTGCTAAGCTACTGACCCTCGCTCTGAGTTTGGGTAACTGCTTCCTTCCCTTTCCCGCTCAGACATAGGAATGGTGACTCCAAAATATTGTGTTAACTCTTGTTGGTTTTCTCTAGCCTTGCCCTTGCCTTTGTCAACAAGAGACTTTATTAAACTCGTCTGAGTGACCATGTTTGCATATGCCACTGGTTTCCTGCTGGGTCTCTGCGACAGCAGGTCTTCAAGGAGCCCGGAATAAAAAGAGTAAAATCCAGTCTTGGATTAATCCTCCTGCAGGCTCTGGGTTTTTACAGACCATGTTTTGTTCATCTCTGACTCCTCACCAGGCACAGAGTAGGTGTTCAGTGAATGTCTGTTGGCTGGAATTAATGGGATTTATAGTTAATATAGGAAAGAGCAGTCAGGGCAGAGAGCTCCTCTTCCTTGAGCTTGTTAATACATGCTAATACCATGGGCATCACAGGGACATTCTGGTAAGCGGCAGGCACATGGATGGATTCTGATCTAGCCATGTACTCTTAATCTCAGGGCCCCGTTGGGCCTGTGGAAGGTCCCTTAGGGAGGCTGGTGACCTACTGTGACATGGTTGGTAAGAGTAGCATCCTAGTGGGGACTCTGGAGATGAGGAGATTAGGAAAGGCTCAGAGAGGGGAAGCTACCTACCTAACCTCACACAGCCAGAGAGACAGAAGAAGCCCAAAGGTCGTGACCTATCCACCAGTGACAGCAATCACCTTACTGTAGCCAAATGCACTTTTTAGCTTAACTCAGTTTTCACAACAACCTTGCAAGGAAGTTATCATTAGTCCTTGTCACAGGTATAAAACTGAGGCTCAGAGAGGTGAAGTGATTCACCTAAGGTCGCATAGCTAGGAAGACACAAAGCTGGGATTCAAATCTGACTTTAAAATAATGCTAAGTGAAATAAGTCAAGCAGAGAAAGACAATTATCATATGGTTTCTCTCATCTATGGAACATAAGAACTAGGAAGATCGGTAGGAGAAGAAAGGGATAAAGAAAGGGGAATGAAGCATGAGAGACTATGGACTCTGAGAAACAAACTGAGGGCTTCAGAGGGGAGAGGGGTGGGGGAATGGGATAGGCTGGTGATGGGTAGTAAGGAGGGCACATATTGCATGGTGCACTGGGTGTTATACGCAACTAATGAATCATCGAACTTTATATCAAAAACCAGGGATGTAGTGTATGTAACTGTATGTACTGTATGTAACATAATATAATAAAAAATATTATTATAATAAAAAATAAATAAAACCATGTCCCTCAGGGCACCTGGGTGGCTCAGTCAGTTGAGCATCCGATTCTTGGTTTTGGCTTGGGTCGTAATCTCAGGGTCATGAGATCGAGTCCCATGTCATGCTCCGTGCTCAGCATGACGTCTGCTTAGTGTTTCTCTCTCCCTCTCCCTTTGCCAACCCCCCCCACCCACCACCGTGTGCAGTCTCTCTCTCTAAGATAAATAAATAAGTCTTAAAACAACAAGAGTAACAACAACAACAATGTCCCTCTACTTCAATTTTCTTTTTGTGGCCACTAAGGAGTGTCTAAATCTACTCTCCTAGAATGTATTTCCTTTTAATAGGGCTTGGTGAGTCTCAAAAACAGGTTGTGGTTCAAATAGAAAGAAGGAAAAAAATAAGTAAATTGTAATTTTGGGGGGTAATTTTAATTTTGGGGGAGGTAGGCAAAGACTGACCAATCTGGATGGGTACAAGGAAAGCAATGGTGAGGAGTGGACAGGTGTGAAGAATTTTTAGAAGGTAAAGATTATTGGACAGGGACTGGTAAAGAAAGACTGGTCAAGAATGACCCTTTGGAACTGGCTGTCTTGTAGTTTTCCATATCTTTGTACCCTGGATATGGAAGCTAGACTCCAAATTTCAGACAACAATCCAGATCCCACTACTCATTCTGTTTCTAGTCCCTCTTCTCTTGAGGGGCCCCATCCTGTGACCTTAACTCCAGCATTCTTCATTCAAAAATATTTATTGAGCACCTACTACGTGCTGGGTATCATCCTAGCTGCTGGAATCTACAACAGTGAACAAGTCAGACAAGATCCCCTCCCTCCTGGGTGCTAACATTTTAATGGGGAAGATAAAAAACAATAAACAAATTAAAGAAGGTAATTTCAGAGAGACGTGCTATGAAAGCAATACATAAAATAGGGTAATCTGATATAGGGAGACTGGGCACAGAAGTGGAGAACCCAATGGTCAGGTGTATGGATTAACTTTGGAGAATTGTTGGGGGAGGTAAATAATCCCCTTGGTCATGGGCAAGTGGCTGGGATCACCTGTCTAGACCCCATTTAGTCTCCCAGGCCACCATCTCAGTGTGGGCAACAGAATGACATTACTTGCCTACCTCCTATTGACCATGAGGTGCCCTGCCTCTCTAGACCCTCCTCTTCTTCTTCATGCCAAGACTGAATGAAGTCTCTTCCCAGGACTGGTTACCTTGCTCCACGGTAGACATCTCTTACCTTTATTTCCATGAACACTGTAACTCTTATTTTTATTCTCTGAAGAATTTGGCAAGAATATCTACAGGATTTCAAGCTTTCCTTGCTGTTCTTTCATGGCCAAAGTTATTAAAGAAACTAGGGAGGATGGGATTATTATAAATAGGGACTGGGAGCGCCCAGGAGGGTCCTCCTGGCTGATAGAGCCCCCCCAGTCATCTCACACAGTGCCTAGAATTCCACTGTTATTGGGCCCCTTCTTCGGTTCAATCACAGCTCTCTTCAAATGCAATTGTGGTGACAATGAGCATTTCACCTCAGTCTCAACCAGCAGGTCAACCTCTTTGCCATCCCCAACACAAGGAAATCAGCCAGTCTAGAAGCTAGATACTTGGGGATGGTAAAAAAGGCATGGGCTTTGGAGCCAGGAAGATTCACCTTTGGTTCTTAGTTCTGCCCTTTACCAGCTGTATGAGCTTGAAAAGTTTCTTCATTTCCTTGAAACTGAGCTTCCCTTTTGTGAGGCTCAAGAACACAACCTTGCAACATTTTTCGAAGATTAAGGCAGTGTAAGTGAAGCACTGAAGGCTGTGTTTGGTCTATGGTTTGGACCATAGTGCTCAAAGAGTTCCCTTCCTTTTCTTCCCTTGATCTCTGTGGCATGCTCCATCCTGCCTACCTGGCCCAAGCTCCTACTCTTCCTTTGGTCTTGTGTGGATATTAAGCAAGTCTTGGCTGAGACATGGCTTATGGCAAACTCTCCTTGCAAAGGCTGCCAAATGTCAGCCCCTCTGTAATAAAACTTTCTTTCCCCTTTGGGCTTGGAGGAGGGCTGGACAGTCTGATTGTGCCCGTCCCTTCATGATTAAGGCCTGCAATCAGCCCAGCTGCTTGATGGAATCTGAGCTGGCTGATTAGCAGGGCGCACTCTGGCCTCAGGTTAATGGATGATCTCACACTGTGGCTGCAGAGTAATTACCAGTTAAAAGGTCTGAGGCCAGGGCTCTGTGGTCTTGGGGAGGTCTGGGCCCATTTAAATGCAGAATCAGGAAAATAATCTTATATCAGCCAGCAGCAGATAGTTAAGATAGGGCCTAGGACCCCATGAATGTGGCCCCAGAGCTCTAGGCTCATTCTCAAAGTGACCAGATGGACTTTACTTGTCTTGAAAAAGACAGCTCAAGGGTGTGGCAAGAGCAGAGTTTGCAGGGTCAGACAGACTTGGAGGTGAATTCCAGCTGGACCATATATTGCTCATGGGATCTTTGGCAAGGCATTTGAGCTCTTTGAGCTTCCATGTCCTCATCTATGAAGTGAAGTTAAAAATGCCTGCCTCATATGGTCAGTGCACTGCTTACTCAGATCTGTACAGTCCATGGGGGGCATAGATGAGCTCAGCACAGATGCTCTCTTCACCTTTCTTGTGGTGTGTGTCCCTGGTTGGTCAGTGATTCTCCTTCCAGTCCTCTGCACAGAATGTTCTTGACCATTGATTTACTTAACAAGTATTTACTGAATATTGATTGTGTGCCAAGTGACAATGCCAGCTGTAGAAATAAGACACTATCCCCAAATTCAAGGAGCTCATGGTCTTGTAAGGGTGTCAGGCTAAGAAATCAACTGCTGAAACAATGCTGTGGGAGATGGAAACAGGAGCTGGAGCCCTTAACCTAGATGGCAGGTCAGAGGTGCTTCCTGGAAGGGGTGATTCTAAGCCAAGCACTGCAGGTGGAGATAAGAAGAAGTCACATCTCAGGCTATGTGAACAGTTGATGCAAAGGTCCTGAAGAGAGGAGGCATGAGGCATATTTGTGGTCAGAAGTGAAAAGGGCTCAGTGCCTGAGACATCGTTGGGTGAGTGAGGGCATGAATGAATGTATGAATGAGAAGGTGAGAGAACTAGGGACTAGGGGGATCATTGCATGGGGGAACGAAGGGTTGGTTGGCTTAGAGACCAAATGAATGAACATCTGGTTGGAGGAATGAGGAAGTGAGTGAATGAAGGAGCATGTTCAGGGCTTTTCTCTGACGTCACTGTTTCAGGACGAGCTATCTTGTTCACCTTACTGAACACTGCACTCTCTCCTTTCCCAACCCACATTCTCAATCATACTCCCACCTCTGCTTAGTTTTTTCCCCATAGCACGCAATACCCTCTGAATAGATATAATTTCCCAACTTAGTGTATGTATTGTTGATTGTTCGTGTCTCCTCTCTTATCCATGAGAGCAGGAATTTTTCGGTTCTGTTCACTTATGTATTCCTAGTACAGTGCCCTGGTATGTAGTAGGGACTCAATAAATGCTTGTGGAATGAATGAGCTACATGAGAAGTGAGGGTGGGGGAGGGGGAGAGGATGTCCAGAGCCTGAGCTTCTGGGCCCCATCCTCAAGGTCCCCACAACCACACATCAGTGAATAGATGTGCCCTTCTTTCTAGATCTTTCTTTCCAGAACGCAGTAGCCCTAGCTCTGGATGCTCAAAGATGCAGTCCTGGGTCTGCTGGGCCCTACCCTGGGGCTGGTCCTGCAGTGGGTGGTGTTAACTCCTGGAAGAAGGGAGGGAGGAGAGAAAAGGAGGCAGCGGGAAGGCATGAGCTGTCGGTGAAAGCAATTCTGTCTCCTCCAGCAAGCTCAGCAGTGGCCACTTGTCAGAAGAACCGGCAGGGGAAAAAATGACAAAAAAAAATCAGGTCCAATTTATCACCTTGAAATCGTGTTGAACAAGCTACTGGAGCTACTTGGTTTTGAAGAACTCCCCCCTTTCCCCCCTGTATAGAACAAACACCACTAAATGCCTCTCCGTCCGCACAGCTGAGTGTTGGCAACGTTGCTGCCAATTATAGGGCTCCCTGCCGTGGGGTTGATCCATGGTGGCTGTCAAGGGGGGCTGGTGGAGGGAATGGAATCATTAAAATGGGAGAACAAAGGAGGCAGGACAAGTTCAAAAGGGATTAAGGCAAAGGGAGAAAGCCTGCCTATCTGGGGCATTTATGCCCGGGGTTGGGCTGGGCACCTCAGGTAGAATTTACCTCTGGCCCAGGCAGGAGATACTGGTTGGATGCATGGGGGACATGGGGTATACCTTCACAGAAGGCTTTCTGGGCACCCCAGATATCTCCATGTCTACTGAGCTTCTTTTCTCTCAGTTCCCTGTCTTCTAGAGAATGATTGAAACGGTTCCCAGACCTTGTGGATCCAAGCCTTGCCTCAACCCTAGGCTTCAACCTGCTCTTCTGCAGTCCCCTGAATGTTCCCAATGACCACTGCTTGCATGCCTCCTGTGACAGAAAGCTTTCTCCCTCCTGGAGCACACCTCTCCCATCTTGGTATAAGCCCGACTCTCACAGAGTCCTTTATGATGGCAGTGATGATACAGGGTCTGAGTTCACTGAGCGTTTACTACACACTAGGTGCTGTTTTAGGAGCTTTATTTGTATTGGTTCATTTATCCTATTCAGCTCCGTTTCACCCCTCTCTCCTCTCTGGGGTCCACACCCAGCCTCCAACTCCTCCTTTTCAGTGCCTTTTCACAGATTGTTCCCTCTGTCAGGAGCACTGTTCCTATCTCTCACAGTGTTGTGAGCTGAAACAGGATCCTGAACATTGAAGCACTTAGTGCCTTGTTGCCCACAGTGAGGGCCTAGCAGATGACAGCTACTGTTACTGTCCACCCCCCCACCAACCAGGACCAGCTTCTGCTGGCTATGAAACAAACTATTTGCCTTCTCAGAGGTCTGCAGCTGTTGAATTTCTTTTACTTTCCACCTGGATGCTTATTCTCCACCTCTCAAGGTCTTCAGAGTATCCAAATCTATGGGGTGTGGTGAGAAAGTGTAATCACTGCTTGGCTTAATTAAAAGAAAACACTATAATCTCATTTGTCATCACCACCATCACTACCTCCTCCATCATATCATCATCATCACCACCATCACCACCACCACCATCATTATCATCACCATCATCACCACCTCGGTCATCATGACCACCATCACTACCACCATCATTATCACCACTACTACATTATCACTATCATCACCACCATCTCCATCATCACTATCACCACCACCTCCATCATCATCATCATCACCACCACCTCCGCCAGCCTCCTCCTCCTCACCACCACCTCCATCATCATCACCACCACCTCCATCATTACCACCATTATCACCTTCATCAGTATTAAAGACTATTATATTTTGAGCCACCTATTTTGTGCCAGTCTTTCTATCAGTTGCTTTACATCTGTTTTCTCTAATCTTCCCAGTAACCTGTCCAGTTGAGGAGACAAAGGCTTAGAGAAACAGAATAGCTCACCTAAGGTTGCATAGCTACTAAGCACCCCTGTCAGGATTTGAACCCATGTTTGTCTGACTCAGCCTGGGTGCTTTTTATCAGGCCACTCACTGGTCCATGCATCTTTAGTTTCCTGTTTCTTTTTTTCTTTCCTTCTTTTTTAAAGATTTTATTTATTTGACAGAGAGACACAGCGAGAGAGGGAACACAAACAGGGGGAGTGGGAGAGGGAGAAGCAGGCTTTCTGCTGAGCAGGGAGCCCAATGCAGGGCTCGATCCCAGGACCCTGGGATCATGACCTGAGCTGAAGGCGGATGCTTAACAACCCAGGTGCCCCTAGTTTCCTGTTTCTTCTACCAGCCTCTATGACATCCTGACTGTACATCTGAGTGTGATGCATTCGGGTAACTGTAAAATCCAGGTTTGATTTAGGGCTGGCTTCTACAGAACTTGTAGTTATCTCTTACTTTTAAATCTTTTTCATATAAACTTCTCTCCACCTGTATTTCTTCCATCTGGGCATAGGCAGTTGGCTTTGAGACCAAAACGCAAACATTTTGCATCCAGTTTTACGTATCCAGTGCAGTCAACCTTCCAGACCTTACCTCACTCCATACTGTCCCCCTAACCCCCAAACTGGAGCCCCCCTGACCCTAACCCTAACCCTTCATCCTGCCACCAGGGCTAGGGCTGTCCCTGACATGAACCCCCTCCCCAGCTCTTCCATTTCTATTCTGACTCAGATCTGAGGAGTATTTGCTATGCCAAGTCACGTTTCCATCTTTTTCCCTCCTGTTTACCTAGCCCTTCAGTCTTGCTACTGCTGGGCTTCATGACCATCCTTCTCTACCCAAAGACCTGTTGAGTGGGACCAGGATTAAGTTGAAAGGTGACCTCATCTACAAAAGTTTTCCCAACTCCAACCCATTGTTTCTACTGGTAGAATTGGCCTCATTCTCCTTTTGGACCCTGGACTCTGTGCAGGTTCCATCCTGTACCCACATCTCCAGTGCCTTCATTTCTCTGGCTCCCTCTCCAGACACTGAAATGATGCAATTTCAAGGTGACGCTTTCTGGTCCCACCTTAGTCAGAGGTTTAGACTTTTCTTTCAGGTCATGATTATTCCATGAGTTTTCCAAGAACTCCATCCTCTGCTTTGGGTGCCTTGCAGGTGTCAAAGACCCTGAGATGGTTTTCATGGGGTGGATCAATCATGGGCATCGTCTGTGGGGCACAGACCAATACCAATGCAAGCTGGGTGACCAATGGTTGGTGGGGCTGACTTCTGGCCAGTGGGGTCCCTCTGAGTCAGTTTGTGTTCCTGTATACCCTAACACTTTAGGTTCAAGATCCTTTTCTTTCCCTAAGCATATCTTCACTCTATCCTTTCTGGTCCTAATGGTCCCTTCCCAAGTTTTTCTCTCTCTTTCTTCATTCTTCTGTCCCTTATATGGTCTCTGCAATCAGAAAATCTAGCTCTCCTGCTGTACATCTGACTCCTTTTGCATTTGGCCGTGTTCACAGAAACTTTGCTTTATATTCGGCAAAGGATGACTTATATCTATGTGCGCAACCTGGGGGATGGGGGAGAGGAGACACCCTTTGGGTCCAGTGGGGAGAATTCAGTGATCTCAGAATCTGAGAGCAAACCCATAGATTAATACTCAAAAACATTCCCCACCACGCTGCATTTTCTGTAACAGTAAGGATTTGGTCTCATTTATCTCTCTCCCCATAGTACTTAACCTGGTGTAAGGCCCACAATAGATGCTCAGTGAATGCCATGAGCAATGGAATGAATGGCAGATCCAGTTTTCTGGAGCTGACTTCCATCAGCTACTATTTTTGGATGTTGCTGCTGGACACCTGGGACCATGCTGACTCCTCTAAGGAAGCTGAGGCTCAGAAAGTCTAAATAGTTCCCTCAAATCACCTGCCACCTGAGTCATAGGTGGTGGGCCTGGATACGAACCCTGGTCTTCTTGACTGATGCTCCTTCTATTCAACACTCATCTCCCACTTTCCCTAAAGAGCTATGAGAATTATTCCAGGTCTTCTTTCAATAATCAGTGTTACACTTCTTTTGTATCCTTACATGGATACTTATTGGCATAATTCTTTATGGAATTACTTAACCTCTCTACACCTCAGTTTACTCATCTATAAAATGGGAATAATAATAGTATCTACCTAAGGGTAATTGTGAATTATCACATAATTTAACATGTAAAGCTCTTAGTTACAAGGCTTGAACATAATAGCATTTTATAAGCATTGTATAAGTGTTAGCCATTACCATTATTATTATTATTGTTAATCGTGGAGCAAGAGTATATTTTAATGTTCTACTTATTCTTCAAGACTGAAAAGGTACCCCTTCTGTAAAGTCACCCTCATTCCCTCCTCTGGTCAGAATCAATCTCTCTTTCCTCCTTCCTCCTATAGTCCTTGGTCTGTTTTGTCTTTCGTGGCCTTTCTATATGCGTCTTTTATTGGCCTGGGCAACCAAAGCAAGTATGTCTCGCTCATCCCAGGGACCCAGCATAGGCAGTGAGTGCTCCATAAATGCACAGTGAATTGTCCAAGGCCAGAAGGAATTATCACCATTCATCAAATCCTGGGGGATCCTTGGGCTTTCTCCAGAAGAGTGAGGGTTAAGTGAGCCATTCCCAGAAGATGCTGGAAGGTGGGCTTGTGGCTCCAGGAAAGCCTACTTCTGCCTCTGCTTCCAACCATTCATCATCGCTCCTGCCTCCTGCCTAATGAGCACCCAAAGTGATTTTCTATTGCTTGTAATTCGCCAAAATTGTTCTAACATTTGGAAGGGCCCGGAAATTGACAGCCTAATACCCCAGTTTGCCTGTCTGTCTTGATGACTTGTCGAAGGATGAGCTGATTGCTTCTCCTGCAACAATTATCTTGGAGCTTCAGACAACATCAGAGGCAATAAACAATTGGAAAGGTTAGAGACAGGGACTGGAAAAAAGAAGGCAGGGAGGGAGTATGGGAAGATTTGGGAGAGCAGCTGCATTTCAGGTGAGCTGGAGGCTATCCTAAAACTTGGGGAGGGGATGGGTGGGAGAACCTGCTTTCTGTGGTCATTATTCTCTGGTCTCAGAAAGTCTCAAGGACTGTTGGAACTAAAGTGGCACAAAAGATAGCAAGTTTTCCCCCTTTGAGAATTTACTGGGGACTTGTAGAATTTCCTGGCCCCACTTCTTATTTGGTAGATGAAGAAACTAAGATCTGGGTGGGGGAAGGTGTTGACTTTGCAGAGTGAATGACCAAAGATTGAATTCAGATGTATTGTCAAATAGAAAATGGGTTTACAAACATCTTGGTGTTATTGAGAACATTATACACAGTGCAAGTAAACTCTTGGCCCAGATAAGGGGCATGCATTAGGAAGGGGTGGTTCCACTTAACTACAGGGCTGATGACAAGACCGTGTGCTTTGGTGCCAGGTGCAGGGAGGGGCACAAGAAAAGAAGACACTTGGGAGCACCAAGGACTCTCACCTGTGGGCCATGTCCTGCCCAGGGCAAGGATAGTGTCTACCAATTTGTCTGCCACTCCAGTGAAGGTCAGTCTGCCATGTGAGCCTGGGGTCCTATTCTTCCCGTGCCCTCAAAGGACCCCACTAATTTTTTTCTCTCTTTATCCAGTATGACAGATTCCTCTGTGCAGGGTTGGTCCCTCAGGCCTACAAGCAGGCCTTTATATCACCATCAGCTTTCTGCACTGATTCTCCGCCTCCCTTTGAACAGACTTCTTTGGGAGAGTTCTAGGAACTCTATCCTTCCTCTGCTCTTGTTCCCTCCTCAATCCACTGCAATCAAGCTTCCTCGCACCTCTTTCCACTGGCCTGCTCACATCAAGGTCACAAAGGACTGGTGTTGCCAAAGCCAAGGCCAGCTCCAGGCATCACTATGCTGAGTTCTTCACAGAACTGAACATGGGCACTTCCTAATTCTTGAAACACATCCTCTCTTACACCCACTTCCCTTGGCCACCCCCTGAGGCTTCTTTACTGGCTCCAAGGACTTCTCAATGCCAGAGGACCCTGGGGCCCATCCTCAGCTGCTTCTCTTGTCTAGCTGCACATGCTCCGTGGATGATCTCATCAAATGCTGTCTTTTACATGTTGAAAAGACTCTTGATTTTATATCTGATTTTGTATTTTAAGCCTGAGCTTCTACAATGAGCTCCGAACCTTTATAGTCAAGTGTCTACTTGAATGCTTGAATGTGTCCACTGACTATTCTTGTCTCAAAATCTTTGCATTGCTTGTATCCCCTGCCTGGTTGTCCCCTTGTCTTTCAGATATTAACTCAAATGGCACTCTTCGGCGATCCCTTTGCCAACCATTCTGGCTAAACACTAACCACTGAGCCTCACGAGAATTCTCTATTAATTGATAGTATGTTCTTTATAACATGGATCGATAACTGAAATTTTCTTTCCCTCCCTCTTCCTCTCCCTCCCTCCTTCTTCCTTGTTTGCTATTTCACCCTAGTAGAAACTAAGCACATCAAGGACAAGGATCCCGACTACCTTGTTCACAATATAGTCTAGATCTAGACTATATGCCAGGTCTACAACAGTGCCTGGCATATAGAAAGAATGTTACAGTATTTGCTACCTGACTGATACTCTGATATTCCTAAGCCCAATTTCTAGAGGGAACTAGATGAGGCCTGGCTGCCCACATGTCTGACAAACACCAGCCTGCCCCTAACCACCATCACGATTACTCAGAGGCCCCATGAGATCAAGCTACAGAGTCAGAGAGATAAGGGTTCAAGTTCTGACTCTGCCACTTCCAGCTGGATGAACTCAAGATGGTCACTTGATCTCTCTGGACTTTGGTCTCTCAAATATAAAATGAGCTTCACATGGTAGATATTAATGTCCACTGGAAGCCATGGTATCCAGAACTAGATGATTTGCCAAATCAAGGCCAAATGGAGTAGAGCTGTCACCGCCATCAATCTGAACTCTCTCTTTGTGCCACAGCTCCACAAACACATTCTTCTTTTTTTCTTTCGGCTGTCACATTAAACATCTGATAGTTCAATTTTTGGAAGAAACAAGGGGAAATATTTCTACCCCTTAGTATTCATTTCAGTTTGGGCTCAGGGTGGGGGGATGGAACTTCTGCTCTGGAATCTTCTCTCCATTGGGGAAGCACCACCATCCGTGCTCCCTCCTCCCCTTGGAGGTCTTCCTCACAGTCACTTTATGGCACCCGCCATGTCCATGACATGAGAGAGGAAGCATCCAGTCTGAGGGCAGATGGTCAGCCAGCCCCCAGCTCACTCTCCAGCCTGTGATGAGGGAGAGGCAGATGGATTTCCTCCTTCCTTGTGGCTATTTGGGACAGGCCAGGTGGAGGAAACAGAAGCTGTTCCTAGTTTCTTGGCCTCAGCCTCCTTCTTGAAGTCAACTTTGACACAGAAGCCTTGCTTTGGGGGTAATTGTCTTTGCTGTTAATATAGCTTGCTTGATTCTTCGCTGGGATATTTTGTGGACAGGTTGCTCTCTAGGAAACCTCAAAGTGGAAGGGTGCTGGCAATGGAATTTGGACACCTAAACCCCCACCTTCTATGGAACCTGTCCCTTACCTGTTTATTAAGAAGCTACAGCTAAAAGGGGAGTGTCTGAAGGACTACCTCTGAGAGACATCATGCTGGGCATTTGACATATATTTTCTTAAAAGACCCTGACAACTTCATTGGGAAGTGGGCATTATTTTTTCCATTGTAGAGATGTAAAAACCAGGGCTCAGAAAGTTGGCATTTCTTTTCTGAAGTCATCCAGCTACTTAATGACAAAAGTAGGATTCGAACTCAGTACGTCTGGCTCCCAAGGCTGCATCCTTCGACCACACCATGCTTTCCCTTTATTAGTGACCACAGCCTTTACATGCACTAAGTTATACTTAATGTTGTTCCTTTAAAATTTGTTAATATGTAACTACCAATCAGGGTAGCAATCAGAGTAAAACTACCAGTGTTTCTGACTTGAGTTAATATAATTATGACTTTAAAAAAAGGGTCATTATTAGACTCTCAGCCCCTCAAAGGTAGATAAAATTCCTTAACCATATTTATTTCTTCATCCCAGCTTCTCATCAAGGGCTTGGACATAGTAAGTATACTAATCAGCTATTGTTACAATGATGCTGTGTAACAAACATCTCCAGAGCTCAGTAGCTTATAACAACAAGGGTTTGTTCTTTGGCTTACCAGCTTGTGGGTCAACCGTGGTTTAGCTGATCTAGCCCAGGTTTTGCTAGGTACCTCTGTTCCAAATGGTGGCCGGCTGGGCTTGGCTCTAGACCATGGGTTTGTTTGGGGACTAGGCTGAAGGATAGCAGCTGCCAGAGATGCTGTCTCATGACAGATCACTAGAATACGAGGCCCAGACAACCTGCATGTAAAGCTTATGTTTGCATCACATCTGCTGGCATTCTGTTGGCCAAAGCAAGTACATGGCCCAGCCCAGCATCAACAGGTGGGGACGCATATCTCATTCACCATGGGAGGGGAAAGAGGGTGAATATTTATTGAACTGTCACCTGCACTATGACCTAGTCATTCAAGGAAGGTTGTTGTAAGCTTTGGAGCCTGACTTTGGGTAAAGAACATTTCCATTCCTGGGCCAGGTGTCCTGAGACTAATTTCTCTGATTCTTGAGACTCTGAGGATCCGAGGTCAGGAGCCACTGAGCAAGTCAGTCTGAAAGGACCCTGTCAGGACTGCATCCCAGCATCCAGTTAAGGTGCTCAGTGAGTGCCCTGCATGTGTTTGTGGGATGGCCCAGACTTGTACCTATACTCACAGCACAGGTTATGAGAAGAACATGAGTTCTAGAGTCAGGTGGACTGAATTGTCTACACAAAGAGAATCTAGACTCTACTGAGATATCTAAGGACCTTATGGCCTGGCCCCCTGTCCTCTGACCTCACATCTCCTTCCCTTCTCCCCCTGGCTCCCTACACCTGGACTTCCAATGGGTTCTGGGATGCTGCAAGCTCCGTCCTGCTTTGGCATTCTGTTTGCTGCTCTTTTTGTCCGGAAGGCTCTCACCTGAGATACTCACATGGCTGTTTTCATCTTCTCATCCAATTCCAGCTCAAATGTCACCTGTTCACGGAGGTCTTTCCTACCAAGCTGATTTTTTTTTTAAAGATTTTATTTATTTGTTTGAGAGAGAGAAAGAGGGAGAGGAGAGCACCAGCAAGGGTGGGGGGCAGAGGCAGAGGTAGAGGGACAAGCAGACTCCCTGCTGAGTAGGGACCCCACTGTGGGACTTGATCCCAGGACCCCAAGTTCATGACCTGAGCCGAAGGCAGATGCTTAACCGACTAAGCCAACCAGGCGCCCCCTGCCCAACGGATTTAAAGAGGCACCACCATCACTCTCTTACCACCTGGACTTACTTTCTTTCTTGCCTTTGTCATTGCCTAAAATAATCTTGTTTGTTTTTTTATTTATTATCTGTTTTCCCTTCTAGAACATACGGCCCATGGGGGAAGGACTGAATCTCATTCAGAGCTACTTCCAGAGGTGAGAACTGCACCTCATCCATTGAGGGTGCCGAGTACGGATTTGTTGAATGAATGAAAACACATCAGTTAGCTGGATGACCTTATGCAAGCGACTCTGAGAACTCAAGTTTCTTTTTCTGCAAAATGGGACCGCTAACGTGGGTGTTGGCCATCAGCAGGGTCTGCGGTAATGTATATACAGCATTCAGCATGGTGCCAGGTGTACAGGAGGTGCTAAAAATGGAAGCCTCGGCAACAGGTATGATCATCTGAGCCCAGGGCCTTCTCCACTACCTGCTCCAGCCCTGAGCTCTTCCCTCATCCCCGTGCTTCCCTGCCTGGCCCTGGTAGGCCCCATCTCCCCATCCTCGAGGACCTGGGGAGGCCAAGAATATGGCTGTGGCAATGAAAGGAAATGAGATTGGAAAGGATACTTAATTCTAAAGGATTGTCCCCAAACGCAGAAACGACACGTTGAATCAGAGTCCTTCCCATAACTCATAGTCTATCTCCATGGAAATGGGCACCATATGGAGTTAATTAGTAGAACAACAAAACAATCAATTAGTTCCTTAATTAGTTTTACTAAGAAATGATAACAAACAAACACAAACACTTTATTCCAACTAATGCCTGAGCCGCAGTGATAGCTTAATGGCCTTGGGAAGCCAGCTCAGGCTCTGGGCTCCTGCGAATGGAGATTTATTCCCACGATATTGACAGGTTCCCTGGTCTCTGTCCTGCTTGTGCGTTTCATCTTTATGATCAATTATTTACAATATCTGAACACAGCGGAGGGGTCGTCTGGAGCTTTTCTTTTTAGATACGGGAGAAAATGCAATAACTCAAATCATATGAAGTCACCAGACTCTGGAATGATCATTCCCTGAATCATTTATTTGACAAATATTTACTGGGCATTTTCTAGGTGCCAGGCACAGCGCTGGGCATGGGGTGGAGAGGGGGAAAAGAAGTGATTGCCCCAGGGGCTCACATTTGGAGTGGGGGAGGCAAATCAGAAACATGAGTGAGTACAATTACCCCCCTTCTGGGCAGTGCTGGGTGTGGAGGGGTGCACAAAGCCCAGGCCTGGACCTGGGGCTGTGGGAGAGCAGGGCAGGCATCCGGGAAGGCTTTAAGAAGGAGGTACGTGGTGGTGAAGCTTCCAGGGGTGGGTAAAATGAAGATCCTGTTCAACAGGTAGCCTGAGAAAATGGAAGGAGCAGGAGGGCTTGGATTTAGAAGACCCCACCTCTCTAGGCTTGCAGCTGCATCAAAATCTGTTTCCTCAACAGTAAAACAGAGAGAATCACACCCCAGGTTTTTCTTTCAAAGGGTTGTTAAGAAGATCGAATAGATGTGAAGCTCTGTGTAGACCACAAGGGGTTTCACACAACCAGATGGTCCATTCCTTTGCTATTATACAACCCCTAAGTCAAGAGTGAACAAAGATGATATTCCTGTCCTGTCACACCTAGGCACAAGTGTTCATTGGATCACTAGTCCTTAAATGTTATCAGTTATGTCTTTATTAAGTCCCGGGTTCCTCTCCAGGCTTATTTACACATGTCTTTCTAGCTCTATTGGACACCTTTAATTAAAGACCCTTTTGCTGGAGTTTGTCCATAAGCGATAGGGGTTTTATGCCAATGAGGGCTCCAAACCTCAGAGAGGCAGCCTTGATGCAGAGGAGATGGCATGGATTCTGCACTAGGTGCCTGGGTTCAAATCCCAGCTATGCCAGGTATGTTTGTGACTCCTCGAGCTGCCTGTTTAATCCTTTTCTGTTTCCCTGTCTATAAAATGAAAATAATAATCATAATAATTGACAACTTCACTAGGTTATTGTAAGGCTTAAATATGCTCACATACCATATTTATATTAAAGAATCTCGCACATGTAGACAGGATTACACGAGCTTTTACTATTATTAGTTTCTCATGTGGCTTCAGGATTGTTAGGAAAACTTCCCTGTGAACCTTTGGTTCCTTGATGAGCACAACCCATTTCCCTTCTCTCTGTGCTCATTCCTCCCAGTTCCAGCTAACCGGAGGGAGAGACTATTATGGAGAAAAAGAGCAAGCATCTTTTTTCGGTTCTTAGCATCTGCAATTAAACAAAGGAAACCAGTACAATCACTGTCTCCCTTCACCTGGGGAAGGGTGAGCCTCTAGCCAGACCCTCAGTTTCTCCCCAGTTTGAAGAAAATAATTTTACCCTCTCACTTCCAATCAATATCTTTGCTGGGTCTATTGTGAGCTGATAATTTAAATACAATTGTCTCCTTAGTAACCATCCTTTCAAGAGCCTGCCTTCTTGCCTTTGAAAGAACTTGCAGTTACAAAATTCACAGTTTCAGCCAGAAACTTTTTTTTTCCTACAGGAACTAGCATCCTTTCCAAAATAAACTCTTTTAAAACTGGAATAGCATTTCTAAAGTAAAAGTTAAAAAAATTTTTTTTCTAATTACATAGATAATTGAATAGGATTTTAAACAGGTGGGAGAGGTTTGCCATCATCTCCACTCTTTGGTCCAGGATGGTCTGTATGGGGTCGATAGCGAGAGGGCAGGGGGAGCTCAGGGGGATGATTTAGTGAGACCCCCATCTTCTCCCACCCCAAATTATGCCAGAGATTTGGCAGTCGCACCAGAAGGCACATGGCTTCCAGGACTAGAAACTGAGCTGGGATTCAAGCCTTGTCCTCTGTCTCCAAGCCCAAAGGGTTCTAGTCACCAAAATGGAGCCCCTGAGATTTCTTGGGGGTGGTGGAGTTGTACAAATACAAAGAGCATACGGTTTTGAGGTCAGGTAAGTTCACATTTCAGCCACGGGGTATGGTGACCATTTGTCCCAGTTTGCTGACACGGGTCGGGGGTTTCTGGGACATGGGACTTGCAATGCCCAAAGTCTTGGTTTTGCTTGGACAAGTAGGTCACCTTACTGCTAGGCTCATTTGGGGGAGATTTGGGCCTCAATTTTCTCACCTGGGGTCAATAATAGTAGTTCATCCGTGCTGGGCAGGCGTAATGACATAAAAGAAAATGACCACTGTGAATATTAATTTCCCTCCCTCCTCTCCTGACTCATTCTGGCCAACAAGAAGCTCTTGAATTTCTTTAGCTAGAAAAAGCTGCACTTAGCTTCAAAGTGAGAATGATGATTCTTCTGCAGGTTGGCCCCGAAGGGGGGAGGCAGAGGAATGAGATCTTTATTCCAGAAGGTCCCATACTCAGAGATCACAGTCCTTGGAGACTCCCCCAAATGCCACCCACGATGTGAGAAATCAAAATTAGCTTCTCGGCTGCTTTTGGCAGCTGTGATTAATCATTTCGTAACGAGACAGTCGAAGCACAACTATTTATTTGCATTGGATCAGGAAGATTACGGAATATAACGTTTTCATAAATTTGTTAGAATTCTAGATATACGTTAGTGTGATGAATAGTTTGGGCTGCGATAGATGTTTTCGTTTCAATAAAGTTATTTTGGGGACATATTTACATGATGAAATAACCTATTATTTATCCAACTGCATTTTTATGAACTAATTTTTCTTTTTGTGCCGACTTGCAATGGTGATTCATTACTTTCTGCCCTTCAATTTTTCTTTCTTTATAAATGGTTTCTTGTTTATTATTTTAAAGTGTATGTCTCCCTTCAGATCCATCGACCAGTTTTGCATGGGATCTTTGCTCTAAAGCAAACTGCGTTCGAGAGCCCAGGGAATTCAAATTACATGAGTTAGTTTATTCTAATTGTGTCTGGGGTCTGCCATTTACTGGGTCAGAACTTGCGCCAGTCACTTCGTTTCCTCGAGACTCAGTTTCCTGATTTGGAAGGACTTTGGCCCACAATAGGTGCTCAGTTAAGACTTGTTGAAGGAATGCATGAGGTGCGAGTGAGGGCACCTGTGTGGCTGTGGGAATGGTTCCGGTTGCGAGGGTCATCTCCAGGCATGTTGCTCTTCGTAGCAGTTGTTTCTGTTTCCCAGAGAAATGTACAGTCTGCCATTTTTTCATCAACACTAAGAAAAAGCCAATGATTCCTGAAAGGCTTTGGACATCTGCTACTTTACTGAGTTTGGGGAATTAAATTCCTCAAGAACATAGGGTATTTTGGGGGGTGGGGTAGGGTGGGGAGGAAGACATATTTTATACCTACTTCTTTCAAATAAACCAAGCCAACCAAACCAAAGCCAAAAATGAAGTAGATGGAGGTTGTAATTATATGAGCAGGGAGATCGCTATCAAGATAATTCAGAAGGGAAAGTGGACTCAAGAACAACTAAGCACCAGGAGTTCCAGGTTCCCTCTGCATTGCTGTGTGACCTTGAGCAAACCACACCCCTCTCTGGGTCTCAGCTTCATCATCTGTGTGACAAGAAAATTGGTTAAGGCAGTCTCGGGTTATCTATGGTTCTAAGAGTTTAGTCCAGGGTTTCTCAAACAGGGGTCATGAAGCTTGGGGGTCTGCAAACATATTCTTGAGGCTCCTTGAGTTATGAGAATTTATTGTTATTATTTTGCTTTCATTTCCTTGTTTTTCAGGTTTTATAGCCAAAGCTTCTCTAGCAGTGCTAATTCATCATCAAAAGACATTTTCATAGAATAAGACTTCATTTTATTAACACGATGTTTTTCAAAGTTGGGTCAGACGATCTGGAGGAACTGGGGTGGCCTGTGGAAAAGCACTTTCCTTTAAAGAGGATTTATACATTATTCAAATTCTAGAAATAGTGGTTAGCTTATATATATATCAACAGAGTTGTCAAATCACAAGAAAGAAAGATGAAAAACTTGATTCATGAAATTACCAAGAATGAGAATAAAATATGACAGAGTAGGTGGTGGGGGGGTGATGGTGGTTCTATGTGTCATTTTTAGTGGTAGAAGAAGGCAGGAGATATTTTAAGTCATTCATTCATTCATTAATTCAACAAATACTGGGTATTTACTGTGTGTTCAGCACCCACAAAGCACAGGCACTGAGGAGACGGTAGAACTCTTCAGTCCCTGCCTTCCAGATGGTCATGGTTCAGTCGGGCAGTTGGACAAGTAAAGGGGGTCTTAGGGTCCAGTGTGATGAGGATGGTGTTAGAACAGGCTTGGCTACTCTGGAGTCCAGAGGAAGGTGGCTTAGGTGTGTGGCGAGAGTGAGGACAGTGAGCTGGGCCATGAAGGAAGAGTGGGAACTTCCAGACAGAGAAAATGTGGGAGCTGAAGCTGTAGGCAGAACACATTGGTTATGCAAAGGGTGATAACGAGAGAGAAGGAGGGATGGAGAAGCGTTCCCACTCTGTCTGGAGTATGAGGGCTCCTGTGGGAACATTTATAGGGCCAAATCTTAAAGGGCTGTGTGGGCCAGAGAGAGGAATTTGGTCCTCCTCCTAAGACAATAGGGAGCCATGGAAGCTTTGTAATCAAGAGAGTGACACAACCGGACATACCTTACTAAGACCTCATTGGCAGTTGTTTGTGTGTAGGGGACTGGAAGGAGCCATCCTGGAGGTGGGGGCATAGAATACCATGTCCGGGGAAGGGATGCTGGCCACGGTTATGGCAGAGGGGGGGGAGCAAGGGGTGCAGGGCTGGGCTGAGTGATATTTAGGGAAAGTAAGTGGAGATCAGGTACAAGAAGTGGAGAAAGAGGAGACTCCAGGAGGACCCCAAGGTTCCCAGCTTGAATGCTATTTGCTGAAATCAGGAGAGGAGCAGGTGGGGTGAAGATGGACAGTTTTGTGCCATCATTAGAATGCAGATCTGAATTTGAATACTGGCTCAGTGACTGAAGGCAGGTTTGGTCTGCCTTGAGGTTCAGCTATCTGGTTCCCATCACAGAGAACATAGTCTCCTCGACCTTCCCCAGCATAGCAGGGCAAACTTCTTAAAGTTGGGACGTGAATTTTTTCTAAGGAAGATGTTGGCTTTGTTCATGAAAATACCTTTGTGGAGCAGAGGGGCCGTGGCAGGTAAATCACTGGGAAGAGATGCCCAAAGTGCTATTTTACTTAGGAAAGTTAGGTGAGAGGGAAGGGAGGGGAAGAAGGAGGGGGAGAAGGAGAACTCGAGGTGGCAAGAGGGATGAGGGACTGGGGAAGTGTCCTGGAAATTCCTTGATGATAATGGGACCAGAGGACATCTTAAAAGCTGTGATGTCTAATGTTTGCTGTGAAATTGTTCTTCATAGGAGGTCAATTCCTTCTCTCAATCCCTAACCCAAATGATGAGTAAAGTTGACTATGCCTGAGAATGCTATGTGTGCATGGAAAGTTCCCGGTGACAATTATGGAGAAAACTGGGTTTCTCACTGGGTTTAGGTGGTGTGGGATAGAGGTGAAACATGAGCAGAAGGAAACTGTTCCATTAATAGATACATTCTGCAGAAGCAAGAGGTCAGAGTTAGAATGACCCTGGACAGCTCTGAGCCTCCACAGGTGCGGAATAGAGGTCAACCTGATTATCACTTTCATCCAGTCATTCATTTCTTTAACAAATATTTCTTGACTTTCTACTATATGTCAGTCACTGCCATAGGTACTGGGAATATAGCTGTAAGCATAACAAGGTTCTTGCCCTTAGAAAGCTTACATTCTTATCAAGGAAACTTACTAAAAATTAATAGGAAAATATGTGATACCATATCAGGCAGCATAAGAGTTATTACCAAAAATAAAAAAGAGTGAGGGAAAGACACAGGGTGGTAATGTAGAAAGGGTGGTTCAGAAAGCCGTCCTTGGAGAGGTGGTGTTTGAGCAGAGACTCAAGTTAGGTGAAGGGGGAAGACACGGGGAGCTCCCCGGATGGAGCTGCAAGGCAGAAGGAGAGAGCTTTCTCGTCATTTTGTTCATGACAGTGGGCCAGGGACAGCCTTTCAGCCCTCAGGGTTCTCATCTGAGATGAGTGTTGAAATCAACCCTCTTGTGGTGGAGGGAAGGGTTCTAAGAGATCATGGAGGTTATTTGGAAATAGAACACAACCCGAATACAAGGGACTGTGGAAGACCCAGGCAAGGTCATGGGTTAATTCCACTTTTTGCTGTGAGGTTTGGTCTGGACCACACCCGAGGTGAGTTGTGATCCCCCTCTCTGGGGGATTTGCAAGGTGTGAGAACTCAGCTGGGCTATGTATTAAAAATGTGAATGTCCAAACTCTGCTGAAATGACTGGGGGAAGTGCCTTAATACAGACTATTTCCAGAGACTCATGAATTCTGTATTACAGGGAGCCGTCCCATGATTTTGCAATTGTCTTGCTGATAATACAGTCCCTGATGTATTTATCATCACAACTCAGGCAGAAAGACACGATAAATCTTGGCTGCAAAAGGACTTGGCTACTTTGATCTCGTTCCTTGCTTAACCCTTCACCCACTGGCCAATTCCTTTTGAAGAATTACATGGAAGCACCGGCATTATCTTTGTTTTTCTCTGGACTTGTAGATATGTGTCATTCTTCTTGGCCGCTGTAGCAGATGTTGTTGGTTGCCGACCCAGTAACCATTATTCTCTCTCATTAGTGAGGCTGAAAATACTAGATATTGTTCCCAGCATTCCTTGCAGCATGGATATGGGTATCAATTATGCATTGTTATAATAGTGCTGTGTAACAAAACTCCCCAAAACTCAGTGGCTTAACACAATGAGCATTTATTTAGCTCATGAGTCTGGCATTGTCCTTTTAGTCAGAGCAGTTGTGTTTCTTCTGGTCTTAGCTGAGCACACTTACATGTCTGATGGTTGGCTGGCTGTCAGTGGGGGCAACTGGGGTGGCTGAGGTCTGTGTCTCTCATCCTCCATCACGGTAGCCCAGGTGTGACCTCATGTCAATTCCTTGATGCTGGGCAACACCTACCCCCACACCTGGAAGCACTTACTCACTTGTGGAGGACCAAGAAGACATCTCCTAGTTTAGTTGACCCTTATTTAATGCCCATATTATGGGTAGGAGTGCCTTCCGTAGACTGGCTCACCAAATGCCTTTCCCAGTATCCTTCTGACTCCTGCTTGCCGGCCTCCATGGGCTGGCTTGACTGTTTTTAGTGTAGACCTCCTGATGTTTTGAAGCAGACTCTCTTCCTGAGCCTTGTTAACCTGAGAACCCCTGGCTGTGGTTTCTTGTCCATGTATTGTAATACCTGCCATGTGACTCTGGCCCACCCTGTCCTGCTCCCCGTGACCCCACATTGCAGAGTAAAGACATTGTCATGCTCTGTGGTGGCTGCACGCAGACTCATCTTCACCCCCCATCCCCCGAAGGCTCTGCACTCTTTCTCACATCGTATCCTCAGCGCCTAGCACTGCCTTTGTACGTGGCCGATGTTCCACTGAAACAAGTGTCCAAACCAAGCTATAATAAAGTCAACCTAGAAAAGGAAGCAGTGATTATTCAGAGGCAAGACAGGTTCATTAAAAATAAATCTTGTTTCTTTCTCTTTTCTTTTCTTTCTTTCTTTCTTTTTTTTTTTTTTTTGATAGAGACTAGCCTGTTTGGGAGATAGGTCTTGACTTAATCTGGGTATGAGGCAAGACACAAAATTTAGATGCATTCTGTTTGGATATGTCCTCCTAACCCGTAGCACCACACCTCCTCTGTTGTGACACCCATCACTCCTGGTTGATGTCTCCTTCTGTGTCTTTTTTACTTGTGTGTTCTGCAAAGGCAGGGAAAAGTTCTGTCTTGCTACTCTGTCCATAGACCCCAGAGCTGTGAATGACATACAATGGGCACTTGATAAAGAATGAAAGAATGAACTGACTCTCCTTCGCGATAATCAGAGTAATGGAACCTGGGAATATGGTAAATGACGTGGCAAGGGGGAACTAAGGTAGAAGATGGCACTGAGGATGTTAAGCAGCTGACTTTAAAATAGGGAGAGTGTCCTGGATTATGCAGGTAGCCTTCATGTAATCACAAGGATCCTCACAAGCGTAAGAGGAGGACAGCGCAGGATGTCAGGGAGGTACACTATCAAAAGTCTCCCACCGCCCTGCTGGCGTTGAATGTGGAGGGAAGGGCCATCAGCCAAGGAGTGCAGGTGGCCTTCAGAAGCTTGAGGGGAGCATCTACTTTGCACGAAGTGCAGTTCTAGACACTCAGCATGCAATGATGGGCGCTGATGGCCTCTAGAGTCTAGGAAGTGGATTGCCCACCAAGAGCCTCCAAAAAGGAACACACAGTCCTTGCTGACACCTTGATTTCAGCTCAGAGAGACCCATTGCTGGGCTCCCAGCCTACATACGGTGGGATAAATGAATTTGAGTTGTTGAAGCTGTTAAATGTGCAGCAAGTTGTTGCATCAACCATGGAAAACAAATATACCTCTTGCTCTGGTCTGAATGTTTACGTCCTCCCCAAATTCCTATGTAGAAATCCCAAGGCCCAAGGTGATAATATTAGGGATTGGGCCTGGGGAGGTGATGAGGTCATGAGTGTGGGGCCTAGTGAATGGGATTAGTTACCTTACAAAGGAGGTGCCAGAGGGCTCCTCCCCTCTTCTGCCACTGAGTGTACTTGAGAAACCTGTGACCCAGAAGGGGTCCTCCCTCCACCATACAGGCACATGGTCTAGGACTTTCAGCCTCCGGAACTGTGAGGTATACATTTTGTTGATAAGCTACCCAGGCGGTGGTCTATTGTTACAGCAGCCTGAATGGACTAAGACAGCTCCTCTTACCGCAAACCCTGGGGGGTGGGGGGAGGCCCTGCTCACCTCCCAGACCTTTTCACTGTTAAAAAATTCTGGACTGGGTCTGGAACTCTGGGAAAATTGTTAATGACCCCCAAGTTTGCTACTACTAATCAGCGATGTGTCTAATTAAGTCCTGTTTCTCCATCTGTGAAATAAGAGCTCTTTCAGCTATGAAGTCCCTGGATCTGTATGGAATGGGCCCTCCACCTTGTCAGCTGGACAGCAGCCTTCTCTCCTTCCAGCCTAGTTCAAATGTCATTGTCTTCTAGTGGCTTCCTTCCTTTTCTTTCTTTCTTTCTTTCTTTCTTTCTTTCTTTCTTTCTTTCTTTCTTTCTTTCTTTCTTTCTTCTTTCTTTCTTTCTTTCTTTCTTTCTTTCTTTCTTTCTTTCTTTCTTCTTTCTTTCGACTTTATTCATTTATTAGAGACAAAGAGAGAGCATAAGCAGGGTAGGGGGTACGGGGCAGAGGGAGAGAGAGAAACAGACTCCCTGCTGAGCAGGGAATCCAACATGAGGCTCGATCCCAGGACCCAGATCATGACCTGAGCCGAAGGCAGACGCCCAGGTGCCCCTCTGGCGGCTTACTTTTATGCTTCCCCTTCCCACCAGGCAAATCCGGTCAGTCTCTCTCTCTCTCCCTAATCTATCTATCATCTATCATTTGCTTTCTGCTCTTTTATATTATAGTCATTTCTCTTTAAGCTTATACTCTTAATGCCTGGACTTGCGTATCTCTGCAGCTCCAATGACTGAAAAGTAGCAGGTGTTTGATAACCCTTTGTTGACCAGAAGAGAATTCAATTTGAAACGTGTTATTTAGAACCAGTTAATCTGCAACCTTATAGCCAGGCTTTGGCAAGCACCTTGTCTACTCTCCATTTTACCGGAAGGGAAACTGAGACCCAGAGTGGGGGAAGGGGCCTGGCCCAGAGCCCCACACAGCACGTTCGCGGCAGAGATTAGAACTTAGGTGCCCTGTCCTATGGTCCCAGTTTCTTTTTATTCCACCACGTGGCCCTCCAACTATTTGTCTTCATGAAAGTGATTCTTGCTGCTGCGACAAGAAGTCCTAAAAATTTGATGTCTTCACACAGTAGTGTATTTTGGGTTCTCATGATGTCCACTGGCTGGGGGATGGACAAAGACTCTTCTGTCTTCAACACATGACCTTCGGGATTACCTAGAGCCAGACCTGGCCCTGGCAGTGATGTACCCTGCTCTGCCTGTGTTCTGTCAGCTGAAACACAGCATGGGAGATGTAGTCGAGCTGGGAGCTGAGCAGAAAAGCGGAATCTGGTGTAACAGACAGCTGCCCATCTCCAGTGCACCATCTTGGTTCCCTGGGTGTCCTTCCATTTCGATCATTACGTTTAAATATTTTCTGCACCTACCTACAAGCTTCCCGTGGGCCCCGAGGGAGCCAGAAGTATATCAAGCAGTGTTGATACTATTATTATTGTTGTTATTTACACTAATCATAGAGGCAAGTGGCAGACAGGAACCAACTTGAACTCCTTCTCAGTGTTTAACCCGAAACATGTTTCGCCAGGCAATTTCCTCTTAATCTTTAAACCTATGTGTATTTCAAGGGAAATTTAATCCTTGTGTTTCTGATTCATTTGCACTTAACTCATCAAAATGTTGCTTTGTAAGGCGTGTTTGATGTACAAGAAGGCTCCTAAGCCCTTTCATAAGCCTTTCAAATGCCTTTTTTCTTTGAAGCAGAAGCTTGCGCTCTTCCAGGGCTAAACAGAGCTAAAGCCCAGAAAAAGTGTTCAGTTGTCATCCAACCCCAGAGGCCACACATTAGGGTGGTTTGCACAGGTCAGCAGTGGACGCTGCCCCCCGCTTCCAGGGTGGGGGGAAAACAACAGCCTGTGGTTAAATGCCCACAGGGAGTGAAGATGTGCTGCTTCATGCCTGCTGGCTTCTGGGCCTTGGCTCCTGCTGTCCTGCTGCCTGCAAAGCCCGAGCTCCTCCTCGCCACTTACAGAGAGCAAAGGCCTGCTCTTCCTCCAACACTCAGCTCTCAGCACCTCTCTGAAGACCTCTTAGGAAGCACGGAGCACTCCTCTTTTTGTGTCTCATTATATCCTATAATAGTAATAATATAATAATAATTTGTAATGTTAATTGAGCACTTAGTATGTGCCAGGTGCTCTTCTAAGTACTTGTATTAACTCATCGAATCCTCTCGACAGTTCCATAGAGCAGGTATTGATTTCAGCTTCCTTTTGCAGAGGAGGAAGCCAAAGAACAGAGTGGTTAAGTAACTTGCCCAAGGACCCACAGTAGGAAAGTCAGCATAGCACCGACTACATTTAACCACAGCACCTCCTAGGCTCTCTGAAAGGAGGCGCCTCGTCCTTTCTGTGTCTGCATCACTATCAGAGAGCCTGGCCCAGGCAGGCCTTCAAGAACCACTTGAAAGGCTACATAGTGTGGTATCAAAGAGCGCAGAGCCAAATCCCACCCTCTGCCCCTTTATTTACTGAGGTCTTGGAGAAGATACTCAACCTCCAGATGGCCTCATTTTGTTCATCTGTCAAATGATGATGATGCTAGCATTTATCTATGGGTTGTGAGGATTGAGTTAATACACATAAGGCTCTTAAAATGTGGCCGGACCCGTGGAACATGCTTGGTAAATATTTGTTAGACATGATAACTGAATGGACATGTGAATGGCATGCATACATCAGTTCTCCAGGCACAGGATGCTGGGAGGGGCCGTGGATGTTTTGGAAGACAGGCTCAGACTCAGGAAAGGTCTCAGCATGGGGCGCCTGGGTGGCTCCGTTGGTTAAGTGTCCTGCTCTTGATTTTGGTTCAGGTCGTGATCTCAGGGTCAGGAGATTGAGCCCCACATTGGGCTCTGCAATGAGCATAGAGTCTGCTTAAGATTCTCTTTCTCCCTTTCCTTCTGCCCCTCCCCCCAAAAAAAGAGAAAAAAAGAAAAGGTCTTAGCAGCTTGCAACTCCAGAAGGGATCCTGTAAAATGTAACAAACTGGGGTGAATGAGCTATCCTGTGCTCAGGTCTCAAACGCTGGCAGCACAGGCTTAGGATGGGACAGATACGTCTATGGCCCAGTGCCTGTCAAAGGTACATAGGTGTCAGCATTGACAGTCAGCCCCAGCCTGTGACATGTCACTGTCCAGCTTCAAGTCCATCATCAGGAATATGTTGTCTAGAACAGGGAAGAGCCTGTCCTACTCTCTTACGGGTTCAATCTATACCAGGAGAAATGCAGAAACTTATGGGATCCCACTTGATGATTTTTACTTCTAATATATTTGTTATGATTGTAAAACACATTCACTGTTGACAATTTTGAAACGAGGAAAATGAGGAAAAGAAAAGATCGTCCATGCTTGTACAGCTAACTCTTACCAGTTTGTTGTAATTTCCTTCTCTGTAATCTCTTATTAGATGTATTCATATCACAGAAATGAGTTGGAATTTCTCAGCCTCCTAAGATCTGGATATATTTGGTACAGATCTTCCTTCTATCCTCTGTAGAAGCCCAGACATCTCGGGATTTCTGCAGAGACCTTGGGAGCTTACATTATTACCACCATCTCTGACTTAGATGTCTTGTCTCTCAACTCCTTCCTTATTCTTGGATTTGCTTTTGGTTCTCTTTCTTTGGAAGAAGTCTGCCTGTTGTGCACAGAGGATGGTTCTTTCTCCCAGCAAATGGTCCTTTCTACCAGTGCTAGTGCGTATATGCGGCCGTGCGTGGTATGCAGAGGAACTTTCCCAATGGAATGAGGACTAAGGGTGAAAGCAAGACAGCTTTGCTACAGTCCAGGTGGTACATGGCTTTGGCTCACCTGGCAGGGATGAGGTGATGCGATGTGATCAGAGCTGCATTCCATTCTAAAACAGCCAACAGGAGACAAAGAGAAGAGTCAGGGATAACTCTAATTGTGGCCAGACCGACATGGTGAATGAGGAGATTAACTGAGATGGGGAACAGTAGGAGTGGAGCAAGTCAAGTGTGATTCCTTCCCTTGAATCCTGCCCTTGGCTTCCTATCACACTCGAGATAACATCCACAGTTCTCATGATGGCCTCCAAGACCATTCATGATCTGGCCTCTTGCTTGCCCCCATCTCATATCCTGCTGCTTCAGAGGCAAAGAAAGGCTGTCCTCTTCCTTCCTCATGGCCTTTGTATGTGCTGTTCCCTCTGGCTAAGTACTTCCTGTGGATATTGTCATGGTCCTCACCATGGTCCATATACACTGTGTGTCCCATGTCCCATCCAAGACCAGGGACCATTGATCTTGAGGCCATCCCATGCCTAGGGGAGGAGGTGACCTTAAGGCTGAAGCTGAATTCGTAACAGCCAGGAAAATAAAATATTATCAAGTGGACACTGTGATGAACCTAATTTAACGGAAAGCTACAAATCCCTGTAGCTACATGTTGAAACCAGATGGGAAGGAATTGCTGAGCTCATTCCAAACAGGCACGTTGTGACATGGGAGCTGGGGTTGGGTAGGCTGATGACCAAATTTCCCTCAAATCATGGGACTCCATTTCCTTCATTAAATGGTTAAAGCTTCACTTAATTACTTCCTGCCAGAGAGATTTGGGTTTTTTGTTTTTTTTTTTAATCCTTTTTACCTCTCTGGTCATCCTTTGTTAGATAACTCAATTCATTTGAAAGTTCATTGAATGCAGTTAAAATTGGACCCCTTGTAGCCTCATGGTCCCCACCCCAGTCCTGGCTCTGCCCTCTCTGGCCACCCAGACCAATCCTGCTTTCTCTGTTCTGTGATAACCTTAAGGCATTTGTGCTTTGTAAACAAATCTCCCCGAGTCTTCTCTTCTTTTGGTTACGTCATTTTGATTCTTTCACGCACTTCTCAGAGCATGAGAGACTATGGACTCTGAGAAACAAACTGAGGGCTTCAGAGGGGAGGGGGTGGGGGAATGGGATAGGCTGGTGATGGGTAGTAAGGAGGGCACGTATTGCATGGTGCACTGGGTGTTATATGCAACTAATGAATCATCGAACTTTACATCAAAAACCAGGGATGTACTGTATGGTGACTAACATAATATAATAAAAAAATATTATTAAAAAAAAAGAAATATGGTTTTTAGGGCAGCTCACAGGCTTATGGTCTGGCTTCATGCTCCCTTTTCTTCTGTCCCTGAAAGGACCATGTCATAGGTGCTCGATAGTCTTCAGCACCTTTAACCAGCGGTGGTGATGCTGCTGGTAACTAGTGTGAATCAGGCACGTCCGAAGCGCAGGCACTGCTCCAGGCACTCTGCATGCATTCGCCCAGGTGAGGGCTGTGATTGTCCCCATCTTACCGTGAAGCGACTGAGGAGCAGGGAGCTTACGTAACCTCCTCAAGGTCACTCCATTAGGAAGTATTGAGGCCAGATTCAAACCAGGGCTATTAATGATGTGTATTAAGTGCCTATTATTTGCCAAGAGCTTTTATATAACTTATTGGATCCTCGATTCAACTCTAGGAGGTATGCATCATTATCTGTATTTTATGGACAAGGCGATGGACATTTCCTAAGTGAAGAAATCTGTCCAAGGTCACCTAGTGTATAAGCGCAGAGCTTAGCTTTGAACTAGGTCTGCTCTGCCTTCCAATAAGGCTCCGTCTGCACTTCTGGGCTACAAGACATCTAAAGAGATCATTGAGCACATAACCTCCGCCTGCACCCACATCCAAGCAACGCAAGCACCGGGAAATAGCTCTGCGATCATTATGTTCGGCGGGCGAAGTTTATACATAAGGAACCGTGACACTAATGCCATTATATTAAAAGTGCAAAGATTCCAATAAGTTTCCGAGTGCACGTGTTACAGGAGAGTCTCCTCTCTCTCCCCAAGCAAGTGTACAGCTTTCTGTTGATTTGCTTCGCCTCACACAGTTATTACAGTGAGATTTGCCCCAGTGTCCCAGCCTCCCTTCAAGCTCTCGTTTTAGATTTCCCTCCTAGATGCAGCCATTTAAATGCATATCGGCAGCAATTGAGCCCACCAGATTTCTTTCCCATTAGCTGGGAAGATGGTCCTGTTAGTTATCTATCTGAGCTGAGTGAAAAATCTGGCGGGCTGGGCAGAATTGCTTTGTGACATGACCTGGTTCTGCCTGTGTTGGCAGGGGGATGACTTGCAGTGAGGTCTGGGTGGTGTGGGAGGGGAATTGGCGGAGAAGAGTGGGGAGGCTTGTCAAGGGGATGTGGGAATGGGGGTAGGGAAGGGCACGTGGGCGGGGAGGTGCAGGGGAGGGGTGTGGATCTGTACCTACAGTGTGGGTTACTCTGTGAGATAGATCGTGTCCTAGTGTGAGGGTCAATACACTCTGCTCACTGGCCTTTAGGTTTGGGAAGGCTCGCCCACCCAGTTGAGAAGTGCTGGATGGGGGCCATGTTCTCCCAACATGGCGGCAGGGAGGAGCAGAGAACCATACACTCGAGCTCAAGCTTGTTCCCAAGGAGGAGGGCTGAGCTGAGCTGAGCATGCGCAGATTTTCTTCCTCAATCCACAAATCAAATAACATAAGTCTCCCCAAGTCCCCTGGGCCGAGAGAAGGAAGAGAAGAGCGAGAGAGTAGGAGTTACACTGATGGTGATCTTACTCCTGGGAGGAAACATCGGGGGCCAGGAAGAAGGGTTCCCACTTATCACATATGGCAGCTGTGATGTCTTCCCCCCAGCACGCAAGCCCTAGCAGGTTCCCCTTCGTGGGTGGTCCAAGAGCTCGACAGTGGGAAGGCACTTACACGGTAGGGACACAGGTGTTTGTACATGTGATATGTTGTGTGCGCTATGGGCTCCCATGGGGTTCTGCTAGGGATGTGGGTGTAGACAGACTGTTACCTCTAGAGTGGGAATATAGATCTGGAGACTGGCTGCACGGATGGGGAACTGATGCGTGGCTCTGATGCTCTCTGGGTCCCGGGTGTGTGTGCATTGACAGGAGGGAGAGCGAACATTGGCAGAAGTCAAGGAGTGTCTACACCAGCTTGTGCATGCACGCAGTAGGGCCATGTGCAGGGCTGTCCCCAGGAGACTGCGTGTTCTGTGTGTGTGTGAGAGAGAGACAGAGAGAGACCAGGAGAGAGAGGGAGGGAGAGAGACAGAGAGAGACACAGACACACACACACACACATATACAGGGAGAGAGAGACCCAGAAACAGACAGGGAGAGACAGAGACAGACGACAGGCAGACCCTGAGGTTACAGATGTTCTTTGCTTTCTTTTTTCTGTGTCTCTCTCAATTTTCTCTTTTCCCTTTCTGGTCGCTTTCACCCTTATTCCCTTTTCCCCTGAGGTGTCCTGAGGCGAGGCGAGGTATTACCCCAATGCACCTGGTGGCAAGCCCTGCCCAGGCTCGCCCACGACGCCCCTTCTGCCACATACCTGTGCAGACACACACACGTGACTGACGAAGCCCCACACGCTCTAGTCCCGAGCTCTTTGGGGCTGGCCTTCTCCCCTGGACATGGTGGGCACGCTGCCGTGGAGAGCAGCTGACATTTATTGAGCACCTTCTGTGTGCCAGGCCCTCTCCAGAGCGCCCTGCACCATCTCATTCCATCCTGGTGAGGCAGGTACGAGGAGTCCCACATCTAAGAGGAAAGGGGGAGCTCCAGAGAGGTGAAGGAAAATCAATTTGCTGACGCTGGTCATGCATCTCAGAAGCATATATCTTTTGGCTCTCCTCTTCCTCCTACCATCCCCGGGAAGTAGGGGAATTTTTCCTCCTCCCTGCTGGCACTTTGGCTTCCGCGCTGCCCTGCCTTCCCCTTTCCAGGCCTGAGAGCAGATACCGAGGGCGTCCCTGCCTCAGCCTGGGATGAAGCCTGGGACAGCAGGTCCTGAGGGCATCCCTCTCGCCTGGGCCACCTCCCTACCTCCATGCCAACTGTAACCTTTCTTCCACCTGAGGGAGAGTTAGAGGCTTAAGTCTTGGCCGTCAGAAAGGGCAACTGAGGACATCATTCATCAGTGCACCCTTTTCCCCCATCTCAATTTTTTTCAGAGGTACAGTTTATTTATTTTTTGTTTTAATTGCCGGCTCCCGCCATGTCATCTCTACCGACCCACTAGACTCAAGAAGCCTGAGATCCAGCTTCAGTCTTCGTCGCTGAGCCTGCTCCTTTCACCTTACCTGTGCCTTGTCAGGACCTTATGTGGTATGTACCGTTATTTATCCCTACAGTAGAGAGGAGGAAGCCAAAGCTCAGAGAAGGCAAGCAACTTCCCCAAGGTCACACAGCTAGGTAAGTAATTAGAGCTGGAATTGAAGGTCTGGTCTCTCTGAACCTTTCCCTATAGCAGACTGCCTGCCTTAAGTGCCAGTTGGGAAAAGGCACAGGGGGAGAAGGTCAGGCAGCCACCCCTCTGCCCCCCACCCCCCACCCCCCACCCAGAGGGCTTGGCTCTTCTTTGGACGAAGGTGAAAGCTCCTTGTAGAGGCTTGGAGGTTAAGCCAAGGTGCTTCTTCACTCCCTCCTGGTCACACCAGTGACATAATCAGCCCATTAGCAAGTCACCCAAAGTGCAGAGAAACCTTTCCTGACAAGCTGTCAGAGGCCGGCCCAGAGGTGGGCGCGGAGGCTGGAGCGTGGCAGGGGGAGGGAGTGGGCTGCCAGCCCAGCTCAATCCATAATTTAATACCAATGTGATGTCTTCCATCGGCTTCATTGCTGCTAAGTGTTCAGGGCAGTTTTTTTCTTTCCTTCTTTTTAAAAAGCAGAACGTTATGAAAAGAGGCAGCTGGGAGTCATGGGGAGAGTCCGGGGGTTGGGGTCAGTGGGACCAGCTCCACCTCCAGCCGGGCCACACGGGAACCACACAGCTCAGCCCCCGCATGGCTCTGCGCAAGCCCTTAACCTCCCTGAGCGTCAGAGTCCTGGTGTGCAAGGCGGCGATCACGATCGGGACCGCGCCAGGCCTGTTGTGATGAAAGAAAGCCGAGGAGCATAGCGTCCAAGAGCCTGTTTCCAAAGCTGGCTCTGTCGTGTGGTAGCTAAGGGATACAGGGCAAGTCACTGGTTCTCTCGGGGCCTCAGTCTCCCTGCCGTGGAAAGCACGCGTGGGCCTTTAGCATGCTGCCTGACACACGATAAACAAGCAACGACTGCCCCCATCCCCCAGTAGGAACCCCCAACCCCAGGCAAGCTTATGGCTTTCAGTCCTGCTGACAAGTCTGGGCTGCGGGGATGGTTCTTTCCATCGTACAGAGAAAGGCACCTGGAAGTTTCATGAACTTGCTCAAAGTTACACAGCTGAGGGGTGGCCGGACTGCATTTCAGGTGGGGAGTGGGGGTGACAGGTCACACCCCCAATGCCTTCCGTCTCTTTCTCCCGTGCCATACACGTAGAGCCAGAGGCGACTGGGATTCTCCCAGACAAGAGGCCACAGGAAGGGTCCCTCTGAGACGAGGAGCCCCCGATGACCCTGCTTGGACTTGCGGCTGTGGAGAGGGACTGTCCTGAGCCAAGGGTTGGAGGGTAATTGTTCCTCAGAAGAATTAAAGCCGAGGGCAGATCCCTCCCAGGGCTTTCAGGGTCATTTTTGGGCTCAGGACATGGAATGGTACACAAGCCACTATTTACTTGTGAGTCGGTATGCACCAGCGACAGTTCTGGGAGCCTGGAGCATAGGGAGAGTGAGAGGAAGACAGGTTCATGAACTTGCCTCTGACCTCATACGGCGGCTGGACATCAGCCTGTCCTTTTGTGGAGTCTTGGTTCCCATCTGCACCCCTTCCCAGACAGGGGGGCAATGGCAAAAGCCCATGGCTGTGTCTTGGGCATCCCCTGTACGTGGACCATCCCATCTGAGCGCAGAAGGCGTGTGAGCCTGGCCCATCCACTTGGGGTGGAGACTGCGCAGGCCCCAGGCAAGAGCCAGGGTGGGGAAGACATCCTCAGCCCCAGGTGTGCTCCGCAGGAGATACCCTCTAGCAGTTTCCTCAAACACCCTCTCAAGGATGGCCCCCAGCTGCTATGCACACGGAGTCCCTCTGAGATGCTCAGGAAATCTGTGACACATTTCTGATCCTTCCTGCCAGCGTTCTCTGTCCACAGCCATCCTTCTGGAATCAGGGAAGGCAGAAGAGACACCCTGTCTGAGCTGCCCAGGGCGGGGAGGAGCATGTCTCCTTTAAAGACAACCGAGGCATTCAATTTGCAAGGAGTCTGCGCTGGCTTTGCCTTCTCTCTGTCCCCACCACCCAGGGCCTGGGACTGTCCTTTCTGGTTTCTTGGGGCTTAAATGCCTAGCAAGTGAGACCAACACAAAGGCTTAGAGATTGTCTTGCCCATCTCCCTCACTTGTGGCGGGGAAACCGAGCCGAGAGAAGTAAGATAATCTGTCAAAGGCCATGGAGGACGTGTGTGGTACCGTCCAGACCACCCCAGTCTTTTGGCATCTCGCCGAGGCAGAGTCAGGGCCACAGGGAGTCAGCTGTGGTGCCAAATAATGCCACTGTCCTTCCCCTCCACCTTGGTCATTATTCTCCATCAGCAACATCAGCGTCGACAGCAGACCAGGCTATCATTCGGGGAGAACTTACTGCGTGTCAAGCATTGCACAAAATTCTGATTACCGTTCATTTTAAGCTCCATCCTGACCCCGCAAAATAGACTCCGTTTTTTCCCCATTTAGGAAATGGGTAAAATGGACTCAGCAAGGGGAAGCGTCCTGTCTTATGATCACACAGCCCAAGTCAGTCTGGCCCGACTTAACCACCACCTTCTGCTGACCGGGACTCTGAGGGGGGGAAACAGAAGTTCTGCCGCTTACCTACCCCAACCGCGGAGGGAAGCTCTTTCACGATCTCACCCCCAGCTTGCTCAGAGAATTAACGGGAGGGTCTGGGGAGATCAAAGAGGAAAGGCTTTGCCAACTGGGAAGGGCAGTGGGCTGGATGGTTTGATGACAATGGCACACGGCGGGCCGAGCCCAGCACCTGGCATATATGCCGAGGCTCAGTAATACAAACTTGAAGAAGAAATGAATGATTATCGATGGGTACCCACCCCCCTTCTTCTCCCCAGCAGTCCTCCCCCCTGAAAACACGGGATCGTGATCGATTGAGGTGGACGGGGCTTTGTGAAACTGGAGGGACATAGAGGACCCTCGTGTGCCCAAACCTTTGCCTGTCCCTGTCCTGCTGCCTGTGGAAGATGGAGGGTCTGGGAGGAGGCGTGGCTCTGTCCCGGCAGCCTGGGGCCCAGCATCCCCCGGAGGTTATCAATGCCGGCTTAGAAAAAAGGCCTGAAAGTGCAGGCAAGGGAGGGAGGCAGGCAGGCTGTCCCTTCAAAGCTTTTCCTTCTTCCTTTTTTATTTTTTAATTTCATTTTTTTTCTTTATCCAAAGGCTGCAGAGCTGAAATAATTTATTTTGGATTTGAATAGGATGCGATAAGCCGAAGAAGGGGCAGCCGGGGCGGACATGGTGGAAGCATTAGGTTTTAAATTAGTCATTTGATGCTGGTTTGGGGACCAGAGCGAGGGCTCTGGCTGACACAGAGGCGCCTGAGTCCCTTCGGCTGCCTTCAGTGGTGGCTGGACCCAAGGGGACCGGGTGGTGCCACAGGGATCGCCACAGTGGGTTTGGGGGTCAGGCTTTCTGAGGCCAACTTTCTGGTTTTACTCTACGATTTTGCCACAGGCCTCCCTGTCCACCTCCCTGCCTCCACTTGTAGGCTGTGTGACCTTGGGCCAGTGGCCTCATCTCTCAGGGCCTTTGTTTCCTCGTGGGTAGAATGGGGACAGTAGCAGTTCTCTCACACACAGGTACCAGCAAGCTTTTTCTGGAAAGGGTCTGATAGTAAATATTTTAGGATTTGCAGGCAGGGCAGTCTTGGTGGCAACCGCTCAGCCCTGCTCTTGCAGTAGGAAAGCAACCAGGGATAGTACATGAACAAATGGACGGAGACGGTAGTTTTTCAAATGTGATTTACAAAAACAGGCAGCAGGGGGCAGGTGCCCCCCGCCCCCCGCCCGAGTTTGCAGACTCCTGTGCCAGCATCCCTGGCAAAGCTCCCTGGGCAGGAGCGAGGTGCCCGGTCTGCTATCTGACCTGTCACAGGCCCTCCAAAGTGCATTTTCTCTTAATATCTGCCTCCTCAAATCAATCTCCCTGGACTGAGCTTTCCAAATCCCAACTACAGTCATGTTGCTTTACGCGCTTAAAAACTCTCCGCTCTGCACGGGATGAAACCCAAACGACTTTTCCGGACACTTGAGGCCCTTTGAAAACGTCTACCTTTCCATAGCCCTGATCATTTCGTCCTCTGAAGTCGCCTGATCCCAGACCCACTCCGGGGATGAGCCAAAGGCTCTCGTGTCTCTGGCCTTTTGCATTTCCTGTTTCGGGGCTCCCTCTATCCCTCTCCATCCGCTCTGTGAACTACCCCCGTTCTTCACAACCCACTCAGACGGTCCCCTATCCTCCAAGCCCCCTCTGGGCCCCAGGCAGAATTGGCTCTCCCGTCTGCATGTGCCTGGGACCTGGCTGAAGGTCATCTCAGACTGAGGACCAGTGGGAACCACATGTCCTGGGACTGAGCCTTGAGTGGCCTTCCTGGGAACAAAGAGAACAAAGGGAGAGAGAACAAAGACTTTGGTCATCTCCACCCTCCAGAGGCCACTTCCTGAGTTGGGTTTGTTTTGGGGTTTTTTTTGCCTTTGCCTTGGGGGCTGGGGGGTTTGGTTTGTTGCTTTCAAGATCACTACCTTTATGCTCGCCTAGTCCACAGAGAGGGAAGGTGGGTGGGTGTGCGGTAGACAGGAGAAGAACTTTGCTGGCGGAGAAGACTTAAAGTTTATTGTGAGTTATTATTTATATTGTTGGGTGACCTGGTGCAAATTACCCCTACAAACCCATTTCCTTAGCTCCAAAGAAGCCAAGGTCCACAGAGGTAGAATCCGCATTCTGCCAGTTTGCTCAAATAATGAGAGAGTATAGGTGCAGGGCTTAGCACGTAGTAGGTAATCAAGAAATGTCTCTGGCCCTTTGCAAAGATGTCTAGGGCCAGATGTGAGGGCTGGATTCAGGGCAGAGCCTGGCCTGTCGAGTTTCTCACTTCATTCCCGTCTTCTTGGGAGGAGAGTGGGGAACATCTGGGTGTGCTGCGGATGGAGGCAAGGTGGGGGCACAATGGGGAGGGGATGGGGTGCCTTGCTCAATCTCACCTGCACCCATTAACCAGATGGAACTTGGAAATGAGCCTCAGAGTGCAGTGGGGACAACTTGGGAAGGAAATAAACACCTGGCGAGAAAGATCTCTATTTTCTCTTTAGAGCCCATTAAGTTTATGGAAACTCGTGAACTTAGTGCAAACCTAATTAAGCTCAAATAGGGATTCGGGAGTGCAGGCGGTGAGTGCAGGGAGGGTCTCGGTGGCGAGAGCAGCATGGAGCAAAGTGAGGCTTGATAGAAAGGGGATGGCTCTCTAGAAAAGGTGAGATCAGAGGCAGACTTCTGGTTCAGACTACCTGAGTCCAATTTTTAATTCCCTCCCTGTTCCTCATGGACGTGAAAGGGAGGTGGTCAAAAATACACAGGGTTTCATGTCTGACAGACCAGGGATAGAATCCTGGTTCTTCCACTCTGTAAGCCTTAATTTCTCATCTGTAAGATGGGAATTTCTGCCTTGAAATGAGACAGTGGTGCTGAATGTCGGACACGTGTGGATGCCCAAGAAATGGGCTGTGGTGACTGGCGTGTCCCTGGGTCCAGGTAGGAGGGGAGAGCTCCTTTTTCTCCTATGCTTAGGGCTCATTCGGCCTCCCCTCCGGCTCTCCTCTTCCCTCCCCCTGTGCAGACTGATTGCATGAAAGGGCTCTACTCTTCCCCTTTCCTTCCTGTGCACCGTGACGTTGCAGGGTCCTCCCTTTGACACTGGCCTCAGCCATGGAACTTCTGAGGGAATGTGACAAAGAGTCTTGAAGATCACGTGCACATTGTGGCTTGCTCTCACCTCTATTCCCCTGTGCCCCCTTGAACACTGTCTGTGGACAGTCCTGCTGCCGGCTGAGAAGCTTGTGGAGAAGTTACCCTGTTGTCTGCATCCAGGCCATTCTAGACCATCTGACTTCCAGCCAACACCAAGCTGTGGGAAAGTGCCAGCCAAGATCAGCAAAGCCACCCAGCCAGGCACAGACTCACGAGCTTACTGTGTTAAGCCACGGAGTCTTGGGGTGGCTTGTTACGGAGCACGTATTATGGCATAAATAACGTTTATAGTCTACCCATCGAGTTCTAGCCATCTTTCTGAGCTCACTTCAAATGCGTCCTCCTCCAGGAAGCACCCCAAGCACACCACGAGAAGGCCGTCTTTCTTCTCTTGAGGCGTGCAGTCCTTTGCTAGGCGTGTGGGCTCCGTGAGGATTGGGGCAGTCTCAGACCAACATCAGTGGCCTCAGGGCCCAGCGCAGGGCTTGAACCAGAGCAGGAGTGGGAAAACATTGCACGGATGAATAAGCGGGTTCCACGGACACGAGTGTGTGAGCACAGAGATGTGAGCCATGGTTCTCTTCGGCCCCCTCTCCCTCAACCAGGTGTCTGGGAAACAGTGCAGCTTGGGTCCTGGGTTTTCTTTCACATTCCCCAGAGCGGCTGCTGGGAGTCATTCCACCTGCTGGGCCCCATGCTCTGTGCTATATTATATTATGTGATATTTACGCTACTCTAGGCGCCAACAACACCGGGCCAGTATTTAGGAAACTAGGACAATATGCCAGTTATCTCAGTGAATTACCATAAACCCCCGAGAGGGAGGGACCATCATCACCTGCATTTCACGTGTGAGTATCTGGAGACTCAGAGAAGTAGATCACTTTACCCAGGCTGAGTCAGTAGTGGGGTCTTGGTTTGAACAGAGGTTTGCCAGATGAGGGAGCCCATGGTGGTGGCTATTGTCAAGGAGTCCTTGACAGATCCGAGAACTGGGAAGGGTGGCTGGATTTGAATGGCAAGCAGGCTTTGGCTCAGTAAAGGAAGCAATCAAACAGATTGACTGAAAGAATCACACTGGGCGGAACCACCCTCCCCCTCCCTGGGTTAATGCTGGCCCATAGAACAGGAACTCCTGGAAGTTTGAAAGTGGAAACTTCCACTGGGCTTTAGGCTGTTGTTGGCTCTGAGCCAAGGGAGGAGTGACTTACCCCTCAGTAAGACGTTGAGAATTTGCATTTTTTGGTTCCTGAGAATGGGGTGAAGAGAGGGGCCACCTGCCACTCTCTCATAAAGCAGCACAGGGCTGCCTTCCCGTATCCCCTGAGCCCAAGTGGCATGCGAGGCAGCCAGGATCCCCCAAGGGCTGGGTGGTGGGAGACCGCTCTGTGGATCCGCTTCTCACTGCAAGCTGGCCCTGGACCAGAGGGGAAGCACAGAAAGCCCATTCTGGTCTCACGTCCAATTTTCCTACTCCAGTCCCCCCTCTGTGAGCATCGAGGCTGATAGTTTATCCCCTAGCTGACTCGCCTGTCTCTTTCACAACTAATTCAAAACAGGAGGGGAAAGGAGTATGTTTATTTTTCACCCTCAAGGCCCTAAAGAAAACAGATAAAAGTTTGGAGGAAGTAGGTAATGAGCTTCCTATCACTAGAGATAGGCAAGGAGAGACTAAATCACGATATGTTGGATTTTTTGGAGGACGTGTTAAATGGCATCGGGTTCCCTTAAAATGCTAAAATTCTATAATTTTTCTCTGAGACCACCAATAGAAAAAGTCTAGATGGTACACAGTATTAAAACGGGCACAGTTACAGTAGCCGTGTTGGTTAAAGAACGATTCCCATGGTTGTATATACCCTGCAGCCCACATATTATAATAAATAGCACATCAACATTTTTTTTTTCTTCTTCTGGTTCTGGCAGGACCATTATCAAGAGAAGAAAGGCTCTAATGACAATTCCCTGCATCTCTCTAAAAAGGCCTTTCATGTCTGGCCTCAAAGCGGACAGGGAGGAGGCAGGTCTGGCTGTGTCTCTTCCTGTGGCCAGCCTCCCGGGCGCTGCCCGCTGTCTCTGCTCGGTTTGGGCCAGGCTGGAAAAATGCCTTTGCTGCTGTGGGCGTTGGCTGGGAAGATGGTGCAGGGGCAGATTTCCTGGAGATAAAAGACAAACAAAAGAGAAATGCATGTGAACTCACAATAACACGCATCCCCTGGGGGTTATTAGTGAGAAAGAAGCTCCAAGTCACTGATAAGGAAGGTACAGTACCAGCCACCCCCCAAAAGCAAAGTAACATTGGCTGAGCACCTACGGGGTGCTCTGCCCTTGGAGTACTCATTTATATTTATCCTCACAGTAACCCTGTGAGGTAGGTCGATGACCCCACTTTACGGATGGACTAACTGAGACTCAGAAAAGATGAAAAGGACATGTTACAGGTCGCACAACAAAGAAATGTCCGAGCTGGAATTTAAACACAAGCCTAGGAGGGGCTAAGTCCAGCCCTCTTTTTGTAGAAATCAAGAGGGAAGACAAGGTGGGAAGACACCTCCAAAAAAAATATGCTTTCCCTACTATGGGTGGCTGAATAATGGTCAGCCCAAAGATGGCCAGGTCCTAATTGCCGGGACCTGGGAATCTTAACTCAGAGAGGGAAAGGGACTTTACGGATGTGATCACGTTAAAGATTTTGAGTTGGGGACATTATCTGGGTTCCGTAGCTGTAATCAAAAGGGTCCTTATAAGAGAAAGGCAAGCGGGTCAAAGGCTGGAGGCAGTGACATGATGTCGAGACAGGTCTTGGGGTGGCATGGCCAGAAGCCAAGGAATGCCATGGCCTCTAGAAGCTGGAAGGAAGCAAAGAATGAGTTCTTCCCCAGAGCTTCCAGAAGAAACTAGCTCTGTCGCACCTTGTTTTTCACCCCTGAGACTCATTTTGGACTTCTGACCTGTAGACCTATAAGAAAATCAATTAGTACTGTTTTAAGCTGCCAAGTTTGTATTTATTTGTCACAGCAATTACAAGAAATTCATCAACACACCATCTTTGATGGGAGATGCAACTGGACGGTCACATTCTTGCTGACTTCTCCCTGGGTCCTAATTCCATCTTGGCCTCTACGAGTCTGAGACATTCAGTCAACTCTGACTGAGCAAAATGCTGCACTCTTGAGAAGAGGGCATGAGACTAGGTGACTTTTAAGTGATCACGTTGACTTTGATGGTCAAGGACAGTGCTCGACAAACTGCGGTTCCCAGAAAGGTACTGGTCTGTGAACTGCTGGGAAGAAAGCATCTGCCTTGCCCTTCCCCACCCGCTGGTTCCACCTCTTGGGAGGAGGAGCAGTAAGTCCAGAAAATGGGTGAAAGTAAGTGTTTAAAGCCTTTTGCAGCAACTTGGCATTGCTGAGACATCCAAGCATGTGATCAAAGGGCTTGTTGAACAGAGTCCAGACCAGCCTGCGTGTGGTTGGAAGTAGATGGTGAGTTGTAGGGGGAAGAAACCATGTCTTAGTCACACATAGCAGTCCCCCCAGTGGCCCACGATGGGTTGGAAGTCAACACCAATACCAACTGGTCTTTTGCCCCTGAAAGCTTGAGAAGCGCTAGTCCAGGCACAGACATTGTGAGATCCAAATATCTCATCTTTTTTCAAGCCTAGGGCTACGAACAGAATCACATGAGTATTTGTAGTCACATTTTGTTGACCTAAACCCTCCAGACTGAATCTCCCCTGGCTTTTAAATGCTCATGAAAATTCTGTTCTTATTTGTTTGTTCAGGTTCCCCCCACAAAGGTCTTTGTTTCTGTTTTCCATGCTCTTTCTCAAGATTTGAGCTTCTTTGGACACACCTGTTCTTCTCTGCTGGCAACCTGACACCAAGAGGATGGCTGAAGCACGTGGTAGACTTTGGTGGAGTTGGGAAAAGGGTTCTTTCCCTGATTCGGTGCCACACACAGTGACCCCACACAGGGACTGTGCCCTAAGCCCTGTACAACCCATCACCAGCACACCCCTTTTGGCTTCTCTCCAAAGTCCAAACTCATCCCAGGCCCTAGTGGAGAAGGGGACAGTGGCCATCCACACGGCTTCCTCCCCGGATGCTGATTTGGGCAGTCAAGATCCGACAGGAACAACAATACTTCTAAGGGTTTGAGTTTAATCTTAAGGCAGAATCAATGGGATTTGTGATGGGATTAAATGCAAGGAGACAAGAGGGAGGGTAGAGGCAAGGATGATATCCAAATATCTCACCTGGGTCCCCATGTGGGCAGAGATTCCACTTACCAAGGTGGGGAGCACTGGACAAAGGTTAAGTTTAAGGGGGAGACAGCAAGGTCAGCGTTGAACACTCGGAGTCAGAGCCCATGGGAGCTAAACTATGGAACTGATTTTCTTGTGTGGTCATGAAAGACAGGAGCAGCCCCTAATACCTGCTTACAGCTGGGCCTCAGTGCTGTTAGAAGATGGCCTGGTGCTCCTGCTGGGCCAGGGTCTTCTCCTGTGGGACACGAGCACCCTCACAGAACCCCAGAGTTGGACAAGGTCACTCAGTGACTGCAGCAAATGAGAAAAAAGCAAGACCACTTTGTAATCTTGCTTGGACACAGACAGCAACAAGGCCATGGTGCAAATACAGATGCCAAACAATTCCTTCTTCCAGCTGATGTAAGTGATGGTCCTTTTCTTTCTATGTCAGTTTCAACCTTGCCTGTTTCTTCCTTCCCTTTCCAGATACCCAGTTGTAGAATTATCCCACTTCCTGTTGGCATCCTCGAATGAACCCACGTCCTTGAGCCCTCCCACATCGCCTAACAGAAGCTCAAATCTGATAGGAGTCATTCCTGGCACCCACCTCACTGAGACTCCTCGTGGTTCCCATGGGGTGTGTTCTTCTGCACTGCAATGATCACTGGTCAACTTCGACTGCAGGTGTGTTTCTGGTGACCTTGGGGACCTTCTGGTGACCTTCTAACATTGACAACAGAAGCAACACAAAGGTTAGTTGGACACTGTACCTCTGGATAGCCTGTATCTCTCTCCCAGTGAGTGCCTGCTAGCCCAGCTTTGGGCGTTACGCAAACGACTCTGCTCTCTAGGCCCTGACAGCCCTTGGAGATGTGAGGGCAGTGAACTTGTCTGCCATTACTCAGGTCTTCTCTGCTTAAACTCTCCCGGCTCCATCCCCGTCAATTCATTATGCAGCGTTATCCCTATCATTTGTCCTGTGTCTTCCGGAACCTGAGATCTCTCAGGGTAGTTTGTGTTTTGTCAAGGGCACTCAGGTGTTTCCCTTCACCCTGACTTTGTGAGCAAGCGTTGCAGGACACATCAGTACCGTGGAATATGAAAAGCACACTGAATTCATGTGGAGCCATCCAGTAAGAGTCCTGTCTCCAAACAGCGGCCCTGGCCATCCTGGGGATGCAGCTCACATCCCTGGGACATGGATCGCCATTGATCCTGTCCTGAAGTCTGGCACTTCTGTGTGGCTGTTAAAAAGGAGCCTGCCATGTTAATGAATTATTTAAACAGAATAGAATACATTTAAGACCAGAAATTAATAAATTAGAAAAGAGAAGAGTAGTAGAATTGGTAAATCAGTTTCAGATTTAATTAGCAAAGAAGATGAATATAGAACAATCTTTGACAATCATACCAATTAAAAGCGACAAAACATAAGCATTCAACACTGAATCAAAACTCTGATAAAGTGGAAATTAAGCTAAAATACTATGTAAAACTCTGTGTTAATGACTTTGAAAATCTGGATAAACTGAGTGATTGTCTAGAAAAGATAAAATGAATTAAGTGAACACGAAACAATAGGACAACAAACATGAGAGAGCTTGAGGGGGAGAATCTCCAAGAACCACCTCCCCAAATGGTAGAATTTTAAGTAGTTAGGCAAATTCTTTTAAACCTTCATAACACAAATGACTCCTCTTCTGTGTAAAGCTTTTCAGAGGATAGAAAAATAGGGAACACAAGCTAAATAGGAAACAATGACATAGCAATTTTGATCAAGTTTTAGAGAAAAATTTGTGACTCAAGATTTTATACCAGGTCAAACAGAGTCAGTGGGAAGACCTCAGCTACAAAGGGCTCATGGAATACCACTCACAACAGAGGTGACATGTCACATGAGTGAAAAATAATGGATCAGTCAATAAATGATGTCAAGATGATTGACTGTTCATCAAACACATAGATTTAGATCATGGCCTTACACTGATCACTCAACTCCAGGTAGACTGAAGACAAGGAAATTAAAAAAAAAAAAAAGAAAGTGTATTTTAAAATAAAAATAATAAACAAATAGGGGTGCCTGGGTGGCTCAGTCGTTAAGCGTCTGCCTTCAGATCAGGGCATGATCCCAGGATCCTGGGATCGAGCCCCGCATTGGGCTCCGTGCTCCACTGGGAGCCTGCTTCTTCCTCTCCCACTCTCCCTGCTTGTGTTCCCTCTCTCGCTGGCTGTCTCTCTCTCTGCCAAATAAATAAATAAAATCTTTAAAAAAACAAAATGAACAAATAATTACCTGATTGTGGAATGGGGAAAACCTCTCTAAATATTAAAAAAACATATTTTAAAATCACATACTAAAGGAAAATATTGATAGATATAACCAAACGAAAAAAACTACTATGCTTCAAAAACTTCATAAACAAGTCAGAAAGCTAAACATAAACCAAAGTACATTTACAGCATGTATGGCAGGCAAATGGTTGAAACTGAAGAATACAAGAAAAACAAAGAAGCTCTAATAAAATGGGTACCCGAAGTGAAGTGGAAAGGTTCGATGCTTGGTAAACAAGAGAAAAAAATATCACTGGTGATCAAAGAAAGACAAATTAAAGCAAAACTGATATGCCATTTTCACTCATTGAATTGGCAGAGATGAAGGAGAATTACTGCTCCCATTGCTAAGTGAGCACGTGGAGGAAACGAGCATTTTCGTGCATGGCTGGTGGTGCAAAAAATATGTACAATTTCTGCGGAAGGCAATTTTGCCAAATGGGACAGAAGCTTTAAATATATACACTTCTCAGATCCAGCAGTCCTATTTCTAGAGACGGATCCTGAAGTAATAACTGTGTCTGCTTATGCAGAGATTTATGGATGCAAACGTGCGTTGGAAGATTAGTTAGAGTAGCGAATGCCAAAATCAGAGGATTGGTTAAATCATATACTACCATAGTATGAAATACTATGCAGCCATTAAAAATGAAATAGAAGAAGAAATTTAGTGCCACCTGAAATCCTCGTGCTACGTGGCTGAGTAGAGTAAGTGGCAGGCAGAAAATCTGATGTATGTGACTTGTACATGCGAGGGTGTGTGTGCACGTGCGTGGACATACACCAAAATATTAACAACAGTTTTTCCTCCTTATGCATTTTTTCTTTATATCTCTCTTCGTATATAAAAAATGTAATGCCGGGGGCGCCCGGGTGGCACAGCGGTTAAGCGTCTGCCTTCGGCTCAGGGCGTGATCCTGGCGTTATGGGATCGAGCCCCACATCAGGCTCTTCTGCTGTGAGCCTGCTTCTTCCTCTCCCACTCCCCCTGCTTGTGTTCCCTCTCTCGCTGGCTGTCTCTATCTCTGTCGAATAAATAAATAAAATCTTTAAAAAAAAATGTAATGCCGATGTCAGCACACACCCTCATTCTCCCACTCAGTGCCTCCAGAGTGTTTGGTGTCTTCTAGAAACTTCTGAGTGTTTCTATGCCCCCTGCTTCCTGGTTGACTCTGCTCCGTGATCCTGTCTGTAACACGTTATTTTTCTTCTTCTTCACATCTGTCTGAACACAAAGTTCAGCCACTTCCCTCAATGCCCTGGCAAGCCCCCCATCACTTGTGCAAGAACTTGACTGGTGTGGGGGCTCACGGAAGGGTCCCAGGTATTTGCAACAGGTGGTCTACTGCTTTTTTTTCTGCTCTGTCCCCTTTTCCTTTCCTGCTTAATTTCTCATCCATGACTGTTCTTCTCTGGAGTCACAGGAAAGGTCTCTCCTTTGTCTCACTTGGGTTAGTTTCCACATTTAGCTTCTCTCTTCCCAAATAACCTCCCCAAACTCATGCCATTTCCTACAAAAGAAATTCTGCAGGGCGCGGGGTGGGGGGGGGTAAGGGAGGTAAAATTTCTCTGTCTTGTTAGAGCAGCACAGTGTACAAAGCCTCATGCAAATGCAGTGTTAGTTACTGCCTTCCCCTACTTTACAGATTTATTTTATTCCACTGCCTTTTTCCTTACATCATAACATTTTTTCACATTGTTACCTAGTTTGCAAAGTTATTATTTTTTTTATTGGAAGAATAGGTGATCTACTTACTAAGACTACTTTCCTCTAGAAATATCTACATTTCCCTAATTCAGCTCGGCTGCTGCATTCTCTCCACATTGAATTAGACTGAATTGCTGTGGGTTTCTTTCGGAAGGAAGGTTAACGTTGATTGAGGACCTATTACATGCTAAACAATGTGCTAAGTGCTGTGTCTATATTATCTCATAGGTGCCACAAATCCTTTTTGGAACAGGGTGGGTGTGCAAATACATTCTAAAAGTACACGAGCTCATTCAACGCGCACAGCCACCAGGGTACCGTCCTGGTTGCAGGTAAGGAAGCCGAGGCCAACAGCAGTGGCATAGCTGGAGGTTGTGAAGCAGGGAAATTGCAGGTTTGGGATTCGGTCTCAGGCCAGCCAGCTAGTCTATCCAGGACTGCACACTCCAGACACCGGGCAGCCGTCTGCGCCTCTCCTAACCCACCCTCCACGCATGCTCACGGCTGTGTCCATCCACGTGCACCTGCCTTGGGGTTATGGCAGATGGGAGTGAACTTGGCACTTTTACATTCAAGTTCATCTATTTCTATCTGCCCCCCTCCCCCACTTTCCTTCTCTCTCTCTCATCTTTTTGGGACTATACAGGCTCTCACCTGATAGGAGCTGAGTTGAGTCCTGAGGCTGCCATTCGTTGCATTGACCTGGACGCAATTGAGGCTCACATGAGTTGGTTAAAAAAAAAAAAAGGCATCTGCCATGCTCAGGTCCTGGAAACCACTCAACTTCCCTTTTTATACCAGTGAGCAGAGGCAAGGATCAAAACCCATCTGCATCTTACTAGAAAAGGTTTTATAAATGCCATATGAGACCACCTTCCCCTTTCCAACTCAAGAGCGTGGTGAGACTGACTCACCACTAGGCTCCTTGCTAGAAGGTGGAACAGTCTGGACGCTGAGCTAACCTTGTCTAGTGTCTCCCAGCCAAGGCCATAGCTCAGCCCTGCCCCTCGGAACCCCAGCCCCAGGCCTTGGGCACCACAACACTGAGAAAGCGGATCCTGCCTGCCTCATTCTCTTTGGGTCATTGGCTCCATCCCCCCAGGCAACCCAGTGTTTCTCCACGTGGAGACAGACACACACGCCTGTTTTCCCGAGGCAGTGTGGTGACACGGAAAGAACCCAATTTGGGGTCAGGAGGTCCAGATTCTAGGGTCTTGGGGTAAGCCCCATTCACTTGGCTGTTAAAAACAATCTGTGGTCAGATGGCTCAACGTTGGGCAGGAGAAAGAGTCTATTTTAGCATTATTAGGTCCTGGAGAAATTCTAGCAAGAGCTTAATTTTCGTAGTGCAAATGGCCTGATTTTCTCTTAATGCACTGCTCCAAAGGATCTCGACACTTGTACTGGGTTGAAGAATGTCCCCCCAACTTCATATGCACCTGGAACCTCTAAAGTCGACCTTATTTAGAAATAAGGTCTTTGTAGATGTTATTAGTTAATTTCAGATGAAGTTATACTGGATTAGGGTGGGTCCTAAATCCAGCGACTAGTGTCCTTATAAGAGGAGGGGCCACACACACACACACACACACACACACACACACACACACACACAGGGCAGAAACACGTGAGGGCAGAGACAGAGACTGGAATAATGCAGCCACAAGCCAAGGAATGCACAGGAATGCTGGGAACCACCAGAAACTAAGGGAGAGGCAAGGAAGGATGCTTCCCTCGTAACTTCAGAGAGAGCATGGCCCTCTGACATCTCGAGTTTAGACTTTTAGCCTTTGGGCCTGTGAGAACACATTTCTGTTGTTTATGATTTGTTCTGGTAGCCCTGGGAGACCAACACATCCCTTCCCTTCTGCCTTTGTGATCTAAATACCACTTCCTGCAATGGAACCAGACATGGGGAAGGTTATACAATTCATGGACACAGGGTGAGTAAGAATTATTTGGGAGGGTAGTGGGGGCGTGGAGGAAGACATCGAGGAAAAGATGAGAAAAGGAAAAAGAGAAGGTACAAATGTCACATCTGTGCCGAGAGAGGGAGGTGGCCACGTGGGGTCTCTCGGGACACGTAGGACCGTGGCTGTGGGCCCCGGGACAGAGTTGGGGCTCAGGATGAAGATGCCACAGAAGCATGTCCATATACCCCCCATCCTGTGGGCTCTTCATGAGCTACTGTTTAACTGCTTCAACCTGACGGACAGGACCCCATTCAGTAGTCCCCCGATTTCTCTTTCTCTGTGTCCAAGCAAGCTCGAGGACAGCATCACCACCAGCAGGATGCTGTGCTCTGATCTGTGAGACTGGTTTGTGACAAGAGGGTGTTCACACAAGGATGATGCCCTCCCCCTTCTTTGACAAGCTTTGCCATGAGCATAGGGCGGGCACGCACTTTTCATGTGCCCTCTTCATGGAAGATTCTAGCACTGCTGCTTGGTGAATCTAGGCCTGTGTTGGATGTAGGGGGGCCTCATCAGCGTTGCTGTGGGTTATGTCAGGGAGAAATTCACTGGGGCAGAATTTAAAGCCATGAAAGCCAAGGAGCTCTCTCCCTTCCTTGTTCCACCGTCTCTCCTTTTCAGGCTGGCTGTCTTGACAGGTCCCCCGCTGCTGGGACAGCACTTCTGCAAAGGAGAGGAAATTGTTCTTGCTTAAGCTGTGGGGACAGAAGGAAAGGCAGGCAAGGTGCTTTCCTGGCCTTGCCTCCTCGGGGCGCTCAGACACCCAGGGGATATTAGAAGCAGGGCCTGATTCTGCCTCCGCTTTCCTCTCGTCCCAGCTCCCGCAATCCACTCTCCAGACTGGATCCAGAGCCATCCTTGGAAAACACACACTGACCATGATGCCTCCTGTCCCCACACTTCCTGTAACTCCCCATTTCCGTAGGGGCCGAGCCCAGGCTCCTCGGCCTGCCTTCCCACCTCCTCTCTGTGGGATCGTCTCCCTAACCGCACCTGTTTGCTCCCGCTCCAGCCGTCTTGACCTCCTTGCAGTTCCTCTAAGGACAACCAATGTCTTCTGCCTAGAATGTTCTCCCCCTGCTTCTTGACCAGCAGCGTCCTTCCCATCATTTGATACTCAGTTCACCTTTTCCAGTGGCTCTTCAGCTCCCCTGTCCTCCGTCCCACTGGGTCTCGCGTGCACCTCTAAGCCTTACCACGCCGTGGTGTGGCCGTTGCTCTGTGGAGCCTGTCTTCCCGTGGGCGCAGAGCCCCTGCAGGACGGGGAGAACGCTCTTTTCTTTCTTCAGCCTTACAGGCTGGCACGGCTCCTGGTGCATAAGTACTTCTCAAATGCGTGTTGAATGAATGAATAAATCATGTAATCTCAGAATTAGAGAAGTAGAAAAGACCGGCTGAGTCAATCCTCTCATTATTTACTAATAATGAAGAGTCTTAACTGGTTGGGATATAAACACGAAATGCTTAAATTCTTCCCCCTCATAACTACCACCAGCTGTGCCCGCCACTCCCCGCTTTCACGCCCGGTGGAGGGCTCTCGTCACGACGGCTCAGGCTGATTCCAGGACTGTCTATCAGTTACTTTTGGTATTAAAACAGTCTTATTTTGATGATTAAGATTCAAGTCTGTCTGTTTTTAAAACTCTAGCCTCATAGGAGATGCAAAGTTCTCTTTACCACCCATGAAGTCTAGAGTGGAGAGATCTCAGTGGCTGCTATGGGGTTTGAGAGGAGAGGTCCACTGTCCCCTCTGTCTCCCCTGCATGGTCCCCTCGGCCATGAGGTGGGAGGAGAGGAGGAAGCACGTTTCCTCACGTGAATGTCCACGGACAGCGAGCTTCTCTCACTTCAGGGTGTTATTAGGGATCCAGCTCGTGGGTTGTAAGCTCAGAGTGGACATGGGGGAACCTGACAGCCCCCCTGTTGAGGCACTCCATCCCAAGGCTTTGGGAGTGACTTGTGTGGGGCGGCTGAATCCCCTAGTGGACCCCCCGCGAGGAGCCTGGTGACAGAACCTTCCAAGGGTGGTCCTGGAGGAGGCGGCAGCCCCAGTATTTCTGAGTTCTAGGGCCCCAGTGCTGACCTCTCAGCTAGCAACTTTTGGAGCGGGTGACCCCATCCCAGATCTCTTGTGTCCTGATCTCAAGTTCTTTTCTTTACATCACACACTCTCTCAAGATAATGAGTCAAAATGGAGAAGTGACCACAATTAACAAACGCATGGGAGTAGGCTCAAAGGAACAAGATGAAAATAACAGAAATGAAATTCTATTTTTCACCGAAGACTAAAGCGGTTTCTAACAGCTAGTCCTGGCGAGAAAATGGAAACGGGCTCTCACAGACGCCGCACGTGGGAGCTCAAGCTGACATCACTTTCTGCAGGGCAATTTGGGAATATCTATCAAAATAAACAAGGCAAATGCCGTTTGCCTCTGTAATTCCATTTTGAGGAGTTTATCTTCTCAACACAGTTGCCCACTGCTGGGTCGACCAGAATGTTCACTCTATGTCATTAGTAATCAGGAAATACTGGAAATGATGCAAATGTCCATCAGTGAGGAAATAGTTAATTAAATGATGGTATAAGGTACCAAATGATATCATGCACCCTGTTAGTTTTCTATAAGTAGCATTTGCCATATGTGTATATTATACGTTTCCCCTTCCACCCTACTTCACAGATTGTGAACTCAGTGACGACAAGATCCTTTGGACATTATGTGTTTGTTTAAGAGTCTGAGATCTGGGTTCAAATCCCGAACCCACCAGTAACTAACAGGATGACTTCGTGTGGATTTCTTAACTTATTATACCTTATTTTCTATTCGGAAAGTGGAGATGTTAATAGTACCCATGTCACGGGTTGTCCTAATAATAACAGAAGGCCAATGTGTAGGGCTTGGCACTGGTCAGCTGCTCGGATGGAGGATGGAGGTGATAGTGATGGTGAGGACCAGTCCATTCACCAGTGTGAACTTGGCACCTCACGTAGTGCTTGGCACAGCTGAGTTCCATAAATATTTGATGAATTAATGAATGAAGTATATGTACTGCTATGGAAGGATGTCTAAGATTTATTATTAGAGGAAACAAATGAAGCTGTAGAACCGTTTGTCTAACCTAATCCCATCTGTACAAAATATATTAAAATTTCTGCTGGGGGTCAAGACATAAATTATACATAGTGGTTACCTCTGAGAAATGGGTTTGGAGCCAGATGAGACGAGGCTGGTATTCATTTTTTACTTGATTCCCTTCTGTAACACATGATATTATAACAGTACATGACTTTTAAAATTAAAATAAAAAAATCTATTAGACTCGAAGAGCCACAGGGTTGGTTCTTTTCCAGGGATAATTACTTTGATCATCTTAGGATTTTATCTTTGACTTCAATCTTCGATGAGATTAAAAATATCTACGAGCATCAGAGAAGAGATGTGGCAAGTGGATGGGGCAGGCGGCTAGGAGCACGTGGTCTTCCGGCTGATTATGGGAGCTGTTGGCCCCAGTGTGCAGTAGCCTTGGAAGATGGCTGAGAATGAATTAGTGCTTATCATTTCATGGCACAGGCCATGTGTGAGATCAAGATGGACAACACAGATGAGAGCCTCGTCTCTTGGGTTTCCTATGACATCCCAGTAAGGGGTATATGCTTTAGAATCAGCAAACCTGAGCTCAAATGCATGAATTCTCCCTTGACCTAAGCCCCGATCTCCTCATCCGGGCAATGGGAGTGTCTGACTATCTAATAAGGTTAGTGAGATGATTCATTGTAATGATTCGTAGTGTTCACTATGTTGCTCCAGAGTCAGCACTCCATGAAAGACACACTTTGATGATGATGATGATGATGATGACGATGATAATAATAAAATAACTGCATTATCTTAGAAAAGCAAGTCAGTCATGGCCCCTGAGCATAATTTCCTCATCTACAAATAAAGATACTAATACCTATTTCAGAGGTAGGTACGTAAACACATAAATGTTACACATGAAGGCACATAGATACATTTATAAAATATTTAAATAATTTCTACGTAGTGTCAAATATGCATCGATACGCTGTCATTCTCTTTGTCTGGAAGGAACTGAATGTTCTTCCCGTTATCACCTTCTCAAGGAGGGCAGCACCTGCTTCTAACTATTCCAGTTAACCATAAGAATGTGACAGGACCTGACTGCAGAGGCTGGAAGTTCAAGTCTTAGTTAGAAATAACTGCCTGAGATGCCCGTTAGTGAGGTGAGAAGTTCCAGGGGAGTGATAGCTGACGTGTTTCTGATCAGCTTCCATATCGGTAATCCAATTTCATCTATAATAGTGGTGAGAGGACTCATGTGTAGGTCAGGTGCCAGGCAGGACAGAGAAATCATCCTCAATGAATTCAGGATGGTTCGATTGAAGAGGGTTTCCTGGAAGGACCAATTACAAAGGTGTGAGCAGAGCTAGGGGGGCAAACACAGGTGATTCAGGTACCCAGAGATCAGCATCAGTGGGGAGCTGTTGGCATCTCTAGGGATAAAGAGACAGGGGGAGGACAGAGGGTTTTGGGGGGCCCTGGTGGGAGCTGGAAGTGTACAGGGGTGTCGTCATTGCTAGGAGGTGGTGCTGAATGAAGCAGGGAGGTCAGGGTGCACAGGAAAAAGGTACCCGCCACTCTCCTGGGGACTTCCCATTGGCTGATGGCAAGAAGGAGGAAGGCTGGTGAGGAAGTCCTTAGGTATGAGCTTCCTGGGCCCCAGAGGAGGGCTGATGAGGACCGAAATGGACCTGGAGAAGGGCAGATGTATGGCAGCTGGAGAGTTTTCTGAATGTCAGACTTCTTACATCCACTGTCCTTCCTTTCTCTCCCCCTCCTTCACATTCTCCTGTTGGCCTGCCGGCCAGTCTTCTTCCCACCCCTTCTTTTTCCTTGCCTTTTCTTGCCCACTTGCTTTATTTGCTCACAAATACTCACTGCAGTCCTAGCCTTGTTACCAAAACTTTTTGTGCCTCAATGAGCTCATCTGTAAAATAGGCATACATTCTCCTCTCTTGCAGAGTCGAAGGACTCAGGGAGATAATGAAGGAAAGTGCTTTGTCAATCTATCATGCTGTACAAACATAACACATCGTTATTATTTTTTTTATCCTAGGGGTGCTAATGTGACCAGGGTGGGTAATTAGGACAATTTTTGTATAAACTCCTTGCTTTGAAATTGTCACCCAAGTGTTATATGCAAATAATGAATCATGGAACATTACATCAAAAACGAAGGATACACTGTATGGTGACTAACATAACATAATAAAAAATTATTATAAAATAAAATAAAATTTTGGTTTACTGATGAAAAAAAAAGAAATTGTCGCCTGAGATCCAGCAGGACAAAAGTGAAAGCTCTCTGCTCCAATTTAGAACAGATGTTAAGGTGCTGATAAAGTTCGTTCTTCACCTGGGTCTTTTTATTTATTTATTTACTTGCTGTGGATGGGTGAAGAGATATTTTCTTCTTCTTGCTTGGAAGCCACAATAATATTTCACCGCCACTGCTTACCCTAAAAAAATAGATTTCCTTTTCATCCTCAGCTGGTGATTTGGTTTGCATTAATGCCTTTCATAACTCATACATTTGGCTATTAAAAATTAATGCTTGGCACTGACATAAACATATGAAATTTGTATTATTAATGTTTTACATAGGTAAGGCTCTGTAATAACAGATTCATCACAGCAGACTGTTTTAATTAAAAGATTCACTGGTTCCTTGAACACATCTGAGAGACCAGTCTGGGGAGAACCAGGGATGCGAAGAATGACAGGTAGAGAGAGTGCATCTTGGATTCCTGGGAGAGCAAGTTGTTTGAAGCTCCAACTACTGGCAATGACCCCATATTTGGATATTGTTAGTAGAGTGCTTAGCACTGGGTCTGGTTTGTGGTAAGTATTCAATAAATAGCAGGACTTATGAAAAAGAAGGAAAGGAAAGAGTATTTATTCCTTGAATAATACTGTCCATGTATTTGTTTAGTCAACATGTCTTCAGTGAGCACGTAATACGTGTCAGACACTGTTCCAGGTTTTGGGGATACTGCAGTGAAATAGGTTGGTGATCTCATGACACCACAACATTTTAGTGTGAAGAGACAGACAATGCATGTCAGATGGTGAGAAGGGGTTACAGAGTAAAGTGCAGCAGGGTCAAGAGTTAGGGAGAGCTTGGCAGACTGTGGGCAGGTGGAAAGAGAGGTTTGCAAATTTTAAATAGATTAGGTAAGGCTCTAAGGGAAGGTGACATTTGACCAACGGTTTGGAGGAGATGAGGGAATGAGCCAATTGCTTTTTGGAGGAAGGATGCTAGGGAAGAGAAAAGAGCAGGTGCAAAAGTCCTGAGGCAGGAGCATGTGGACAGGACTGAGTGGCAAAGAGTAAGCCTAGGAGCAGATAAGGTCTGAGAGGTGGGGGCAACTGGGTTATAAGACTTGCTTGGCTGGGGCAGGTGGGTTGACTTTGACTCTTACAAGTGCTCTGCGAGATTGGATGTATTATCCCCATCTCACAGATGGAAAAATTGAGGCACAAGGGTTTTCACCCATTAGGAAGGAACCAATGCTGACATTTTAACCCTGGCTTGTCTGATTCTCATATCCAGTGTGTTGAATTTTACCACCTTCAGCTGGGCTTACAGGGGTCAGGTCAATGAACAATGGATGAATCATCTCTCTGTCTAACACTAGACCCACACCTGGGACATCTTAGTCTAGGATGTTTCTGTGCAAAACAGCTTTGAATAACACCTAGTTCAACTCCCTAATTTCACAGATGGAGGACCTGAGGCCCCAAATGTGATCTGTTACATTCATCCTTAAGCTAGCAACAGAGTTGGAGCTAATATCACAGAACACTGGGGACACCTGTCCCCTAGGGGCTAAGCTCATCTCACCCCATGTTGATCAGTGCAGGATAGCTTGGTGGTCAAGATCTTGGGTCTGAATCCTTGATCTGTCACCTACATGCTTGGGCATGTTTCTTAACCTCTCTGAATCTCCATTTCTCTTCTGAATAAAAGGGATGATAATAATCTAATTTGAAAAGAATTGTTGAGAACATGTGGGGATGAGGCCAAGCTCTCGGCATTGTTTGTGACATATAATGAACCCTCAATACTGTCACTATGATTAACGTTATTCACATTAATCATATGAGGTGGGTACCACCTGTAGTTCACAGATGGGCAAACTGAGACCCACCGTAGGAGTGCTTTATACAAGAGCACTCAACAAACTGGGAGCTGTTGCTTGGGTTCCCAGTCCCCCAAGGCAATGCTCCTATCTGGTCATTCGAGCATTTTTTTTTTTAAGATTTATCTATTTATTTGAGGAGAGCATGAGTGGAGGGAGGCCCAGAGGGAGAATGAGAGAATCTCAAGCAGACTCCCCGCTGATCACAGAGCCTTCGCTAGGATTGATCTCATGACCCTGAGATCTTGACCTGAGCCAAAACCAAGAGTCAGACTGGTCACTCAAGCTTTAAAGAACACTATGGCTTTCTTCTTTTTTGAAAATTGAAGACCTTCAGTGGAAGTGAGTTCTTGTTACGCTGCCTGCTGCAGGGGCTGGGGACCAAGGACAGAGTTTGAGCACGAGTGATGATCACATTGGTATCAGCAAACGTGGTGCGCTGAGAAAGCAATTTACCAGTTCAGCTCCCAATATCAGGGGATGGCTTTAAGGGACTTTTCTCATCTGTATGAAAATGTCAGTGACACAGTACATGTCCCATCGATAACTTCTGAAGCCCTCATTTTCCTGAAGGCAGAGGTAACTTGGTGTGTGTGTGGGGGGGAGACTTGGCTTTGGAGTGTTCATTAAGACATAATAATAGAAGCCCCCATTTATTAAGTACCTACTATGTGTCAGGCACTGAGCTGTATGTTTTATAGACTTCATCTCTAATTTTCTCAATAGCGCTGCAGAGTAGATGTAAATGGAAGATCAGAAAGTACGTCTCTTGATATCACACAGATAATGAGAGCTTTTTATTTGGCTATTTATTCATCTGTTCATTCAGTTGTTGGATAAATTCTCATTAAATACCTCTATGAGTCCAGCACTCTGCTAGGTACTGAGGATATATTGATGAATAAAATCAGAAGCTTATAGTTTAATGTGAAAGCCTGAAAATAATCACAGCAGTAAACCTATACTTACGACTCAGGGGCTATGAAGGATTCTTTGAGTGAGAACCAGAGGGGGCCAGTTAAGTGACTTGCAGGAGGGCTCCCAGTTAGGAAGTGTCAGAGCTGGAAGCTTTAGGGCTGGAGAAGCCTTGGCTCTTCCCATTTCCCACCACAGAGAGGGGAGAGGGGAGGCTTCCCAGAAGACTTGGTTTGAATCCCAGTCCTACAACTGTCTAGTTGAGTATTCTTGGTCCAACCATTTCATCTCTTTAAGCCTCGGTTTGTCCCTTGAGAAATGGGAAGAATACTCACATCATTGAGCCCATGTGAAAACCAGAAGAGATAAGATGTAAGAGAGCTGAAGTCAAGGCGTTTTGCACATCACAGCCACAATGACATGAATGAGCCTTGCACTGTGTGGACCCAATGACAGTGTTGTGCTGGGATGTCAGGACTGTCCCAGCTCTGTGAGGGCACCAGCTCCGGGCAGGGCCAACTTGTTGCTTTGCTTTGGGTTTCCTAAAATGGGCCCAACTCTGAGGTCTTACCTCTTCAAGGCCGGCAGCCCTGCATAAGGGAATGCGGAGAAGGCATTTGTCCAGGTGAGGAGTGTGTGCGGGGGAGAGCATCAGAAATTCACGTGCATGCATCTCGAGCTCTTGCCCCAACAAGACAAGGTGAGTGTCACGGTACTGGAGCTTAGGCAAGAAGCAAGGGGTGTGGGGCACCTGGGTGGCACAGCGGTTAAGCGTCTGCCTTCGGCTCAGGGCATGATCCCGGTGTTACGGGATCAAGCCCCACATCAGGCTCCTCCACTATGAGCCTGCTTCTTCCTCTCCCACTCCCCCTGCTTGTGTTCCCTCTCTCGCTGGCTGTCTCTATCCTGTCGAATAAATAAATAAAATCTTTAAAAAAAAAAAAAAGAAGCAGCAAGGGGTGTTTTGAACTTCTCTCCTCTGCTCTCCTCAGTCTGCCCTCAGGATGTCTGAAAGAGTCAAAGAGGAGAAATAAAAGCAGTCCTTGAATCCCCAACCTCATATGTCTTGTAAGGAAATGAGGGCTGTTCCTCTGAGCAGTAGAAAGTGATGGGGAAGATGGGTGAGACTATGGATTGGGAAGAGAGAAGGGGCTGTAATTAATGAGGACACCACCTCGTAAATGCACATTGTTCACTGGCTTTGAGAATTGCAGTGTAATTATATTAGTAAATGTACTGTACTCTACTTGGTAAAGGTAATGAAATTTTAATTGCATGTGACTTCTCCGGCCCTGTCTGGGGTCCAGGCTCTGCAGGGAAGTGTGACCAGTCAGTGGCATTTCTAGAGAGAAGGTACAGGAGAGAATGGAAATGCCTTGGTCCGTTTATGCACCAGCCGCACTGTGATTGATGTGTTGGTCATCATGACAGTCCCAGGAGGCAGCCGTATTTTGTAGATGGAGACTCTTGGGGCGAGAAAGGGAAGTGTCTCATCTGAGTCCTCAAAAGTGAGATTAAACCAAGCTGGTGACCTCCAGGTCAAGGGTTGTTGGTGTTTTTTGTTTGTTCGTTTATTTTTTGTTTTTTACACTATGAGACCAGGGGGGTAAGGAACAGAAGGCAGATCCAGCTTCCCTCAGATGTCCCATTTATACAAAGGAAAAGGAAATGGATCTTCAGAATATCACCCACTTGAGATCAGCAGAGCTGAGTCCATGGAAGGGCATAAGGGATAATAATTTCTTCTCATCAAGGAACTGCTGAATCATGTGACAGTGGAACTTCATCGGAGAGAATTCAGGATGCTGGAGTAAGCTGGGAAGCCTTTCTGGAGGAGGTGATGTTGGGGTGATGCCATCATGAAGGATGAGTGACTATCCCCAAGAGAAGCTGCCACTCTGAGCTGTGTCCTTGTCTGTTTTTCAGGAGACTGTGGGCAGGGACTGTCTTGTGTACCTTTGTAGGTGCTTATTCCAGAGTCTGGCACACAGTAAGTGCTTAATAAATGTTGTTAAATTCAAATCTCACATGAGCTCTGGTAAGGCTCCAAATTGTGGAAGTCTGGACAGGTGAGGGTTGTATTGAAAGAACACTCAGACTTTGGTGGGGATTTCTGCTGGAAAAACTCTCTTTGAAAGGAACAGGATGAATGCTAAATAAATAAGAATTATTAATACCATTATTATTACTACTAATGATTAGGATAATGATGGCAATGTAGCCAGTGATCCCAGCTAATATTTATTGAGTATGTACTATATGCCAGACACTATGCAAGTATTTTCCACAGATTTTTCTCATATCATCTTCACAAAAGCTTATGAAGCAGGTACTATTATTATCTCCAGTTTACTGAAACTGAGGCCCAGATATGTTAGGATATTTGCCCTGCATCCCACAGCTAGGAAGGACAGAATAAGGGCTTGAATCCAGGCCTGCTTGCTGCTAAACCTCATCCCATTTCTCTGCTCCGTGCTGTCTACTTGGCTAGGAGGGCACCAGAAATGGTCAGACCAATTTACGTTGACCTTCAATGTCATCAAGGGTAAGGGCAGGATGTTGTAAAAGAAAAACAAAAGGAGGTTTTCACCAGGGGACATTGCTGAATGGGTGGGGATGTGCTGGTTGACCCAGTGCTATGATTTTTTTTTTTTAAGATTTTATTTATTTGACAGAGATAGAGACAGCCAGCGAGAGAGGGAACACAAGCAGGGGGAGTGGGAGAGGAAGAAACAGGCTCCCAGCGGAGGGGCCTGATGCGTGGCTCGATCCCAGAACACCAGGTTCACGCCCTGAGCCAAAGGCAGACACTTAACAACTGAGCCACCCAGGCACCCCCAGTGCTATGATTTTGTCTGATTCAGAAGAACCAAAGAGTGCAGCTTCTCCCAGAGGGATGTGATTCCAGAACCCCCACTGCCAGTGCAACTCCCGGAGTAGCTTCCTACGTTTATTTGGGGCCAAGGTGTGAAATGAAGCCTGGCTCCATAGGGACCTCTGTCCAGTATTCACAGGCAGAAGGGCCACAGAAGATAGGAGGGCACTTCTGGGACTGAAAACTGGACCACATTGGTGGCCTTTCTCCTTCTATCCCTTCCAAGGGAGCCCTAATCACTGACCATTACGGGGCTAGGAGGAGAAGAAAGCCAAATAGGGAGATGACTCTATAGAGTTGGGAGACATTCAACAAGATGTACTGAGATGAGACCAAGGCTCCAAGTTGACTGCTTTCTTTCACAGCTTCCTAGCTCAGACAACTGATGAACAGAAGTGGCATCCAGTGTTTGCTCCAAGTCCCCTTTACCACAAATGCGGAGGAAATTGATTCAGGAAGAATCAATCTCTTGGGAACAGCAGAGTTGGTGAGACCAGGAACGTAAGGATTTATCAGCCCCGTCTCCTCCAGGAGCTACCGAATCACATGGCAGACCTTGCAGAGGGGAGCTGGTGATGGGCTGGGTAATCAGGAAGGCTTCCTGTAAGACGTGGTTCACCATACACATTCCACTGAGATGAGCCAGGGATGGCCACTGCCTGCTGCTACAGTGGTACTGGCCACCGACATCTTAGATCCCGCAGCCGGTCTGGCCTCTCTTTTTGTTACCCAGAAACCTGAAGGAACAAGATAACAAGTAAGGGGGGAGAAGGGTCTTGGAAGCAGGAACAGAAAGAGCATGGCCTGGGAGTCAAGAAGCTTGGGATAGAAGCTTGGCTCTGCTCCATCTCATGTGTCACTGTGGCTGTGTTGGTTTTCCCCTGGGGCTTTTGGGCCCTATTTGTGCAAAATAAAGGCAGTGGGCCAGATTGTCTCTCAGGCCCCTTTTAGTTCTAGAAGGTCCCCATTCTGTGGTATGTCCTCATAAAAATCCACTTATCTACGCTGAGCAGTCCGTATTGTGTCCAGGGGACGGTGCAGTCAGTTAGGAACGAAGTCACTCCCCAAAGGGAGCCATGGGCTGGGGTGAGCTGGTCAGGGCAGACTTGTGACCTTCTCAGGACAGGTGGTGTTGGAAAGGGCTCTGACCCACGAGGCGGGCTTTGTTAGATGAGAGATGTTCATGACAGAGGAGGTAACCCAAGCAAAGGCACAGAGGAAGAGAGTGTGACATGTTTTCTGGGAACAGTGAAGAGTCCCGCAGAATGGGACCCAAGCCACTGGGTGTTCTTGGTTTCTGTGTCCCATTGGCCTGGCTCTGCTTGACCACTGGACTGCAAACTCTGCCTGGGGACAGAAGCCAAACCATCACTGCCACATCCCCACAATCTGCATAGGGACCAACATGGAGCAGCATGTAAAAAACAACTGTTTAATGAAGGAAGGAATTTCTCCACATCTCAACACCTAGCTGCATTTAACCAGATGCCTTTGTTTGAATGAGTAAATGGGCAAAAGCTGAATTCTGCTAACCTTTCAAAACATCTACCCCGAGAGATGCAAAGAGCCTATCCTTTGGAAGTCTGTGGCTCCCTGGATATCCCACATGATTTGGGAATCCATCCCTGGGTGTCAGCTCTCAAGCCATTCTCAGATCCTCGGGGCTTTGGGACCGAGGCTGGGGTGTGCTATATATGTATGTATGAATTATTTTATTATATATTTCTTCTCCTGCTTTAATTGTTGCTGAGCTCATGTTTTATTTTAATTAATGTTTTAATTTAGTACATGCACCATGAGGCACTTTCTCCGAGGGTATAATTAAGTTAGAAAAAATTGGCTACTCTAGCACTCGAGGCTGGGAAACCAAGGCTCAAAAGGGTGGGTTCGTGGCCCAAAGTCATTCGGAAAGGTAAGGACGGGTTCAGGAGGAGAAAGGTCTTTAGGGAGTCCCCTAGGACTTCGTCAACGCCTGTTGACAATTTGAGCAAAGTGAGAGGGGAGGGGTTGATATTTGTGGAGAGGCTCCTACATGCCCAGTCCTGTGCTGCATGTTTTATGCAATGTTACATAGTATCATTTTACCCTCCTAACAACCCCACACAGCAGTTTTTCTTGTTCTCATTTCACAGATGAAGAAACTGAGGCTTGGGGGAATTAGCAGCCTCCTCAGATTCTAGCAAATTGAAAAGAGTAAAGTCAGAAATTGAACCTATGTCAGTTTGTTCTCTAACCCTAGGTTCATGTTATCAGAGCACACTTTTTCTTTTCGTGAGGACACAGAAAATATTGGGCAGTCACCCTGGAGCTATTCACGGGCATCCTCTTACTGATCTAATCAAGAAGAAAGAGGCTCTCTGAAGCCTTCAATAGGACTAATTCCTCAGGTGCTGTTGGAAGTCAACTTCAGTCACTCATATTGTTGAGAGCAGCTTTTAACGCTCAAAATATTTTCACGACGACCACCGCCATGATCAGCACCAGGGACAGCACCACCGCTATTATTACTACCAACAAGCAGTATATGATATTCCAAGCACATTATACAGCAACTCCACGAGGAGGTTCTATTCTTACCCCCATTACAGACAAGATTCATGACAGCTCACATGTTTTCAGAGATTGCCAATCTTTCAAAGCTAGTTCCCATCTTCTCATCTCATTGTCTCTGGACAATTGTCATGGACAATTTTCATGTCCATTGTCATGGACATCCGGATGGGAAAGCTCTGGGCTCAGACGTGGTTGGAATCTCAGCCCCACATCTTCCTGGCTGTGTGTCCTTCATTGATCAACTTGTGTTTCATGGTTCCCATCATGGCTGTTTCAGAGGCTGGGAACATGGAGGTGGCCCCCAGCTTTCATCCTGCCGGGCAGCTTACATCCTAACAGGAAGAAACAGGCAATGGGCAAGTGAAGGAACACATAGAGAAAGGAAATAGCAGGTAATGATGAGTGCTTTGTGGAAAACGCAAAAGGGGAGGTATTAGAGATTGCCTGAGGGTGTTCAGGGAAGGCTATTTTGTGAAGATGATGTCTAAGCTGAGGTGGAGGAGACAAGGAGGGGCCAGCCTGACCAGAGCTAGGGAAGTCTTCATGGGCAAGGGAAACCACTGGCAAAGGCCCAGGGTAGGAAGGCTTCTCTCTGCCATTTTCTTACATTTCCAACATTTTCTTGCATTTCTCTTTCAGGGCACACTCACCACCATGGATGATTTTATATTTACTTGTGGGGCTATTTCATCTCTAGTCACCCCTCCATGGACTGCAAAGTTCAAGGGGGGCAGGGGGCCAGGTCTGTTTTGTTCATTATTGTAATACCAGGATCCAAAAACAGCATCTGGCTCAGACATTCTTGCTGAATCAACGAATGAATGATTGCTCAATAAATGCTATTCCCAAGCCCCTCTCCCTTTTGTAAACTGTAAAGTACAAGCACTTGACACTCAACAAGGAGGAGACTGAGAACCAGAACACAGTGCTTATCCCCTGTTCGGTAAACTCTTCACTTGACCAAAAAACGTCCGCCATGTTTCATTCATTCGAGACATGTGTTGAGTGCCTACTACGTCCCTGACCTTTCACACCAGATCCTGATGGGTAGAGAGCCCATGTTGCATTATGTCCATTTTTTGGGTTGGGGGGGAATACCTCGGGCAATTATGTGGCCAAGGTCACTGACCCTCTAATGTTGCAATGATACTTTTCACTCACACTTGACCTAGTCCAGTTTCGTCTCCTCCCACGGGTCTATCTTCCTAGAGTTTTCAGGGCTGCAGGGCTTACAGGAAGCTTGACAGGGAACCTGCAGGCCCGTTGCCTCCAATATGCCCAGCACTTTCATGGTGCCTGGGACATGGGGTGTGCTTGATAAATACATTTTCTGCTCCACCCTCCCTCTCCCCCCAGGGACTTACATCTGCCCAGGAGAATGTGCAGCCCTGCCTAAGCCCCCTTTGCTCTGCAGGCCTGCCCTGCCCTCCTCATCGGGCTGTCCCATGAAAACAGTGAGGACACCAGCATGTCCTGGTCTGTTCGCTACTTTGTGCCCCCGGGAGACTCGGGTCCCTTCACCGCAAGGCCGTTGCTTTGGCACATGGGGCTCAGCACACAGTAGGTTCTCAGTCGGTGTCTGCGGAAGGCATGATTGAAGGAGGCCCGTGTGCTTCGGGAAGCTGTACAGGCTGGAGCGGGTTCCTTTTTTCTGCCCGCCTTGCCGGGTGCCAGGCTCCCCTGGGGTGGTAACCGGTCTTGGCTGCACCTTCCCCAGCGTGTTGTGTCACAGGTCTGCAGCTGTGTGTCTGGCATGAGCCCGCATCTATCGCTGCAATTTGTGTGCGCTGAAGCCATTTAATTAAATGGGATGGAATTGAATCTGCGAGGCTGTTATCTCTGATGCTGTGTTCTGCGCATGCCCGGCTGCAAGGGAACCCACGGGAGGCCTGGGAGTGGCTGCCCACTCATTCCAGGCCTGCTCTCCCACCCCCAGCACAGATGGAGCGGGGAGGTGGCTGAGATTCTGGGCACAGATCTGAATTCAGGGGTTCAAAGCCCTCTCCACGCACGCGTCCCCGTCCCCCCTCACCCTCCCACCGTGGGTGAGTCTGAGCCACTAACAGACCAGTGCCTCTCCCCAGGAGGCAGCCAGAGCTGGGGAAGCTAATTTTGCTGAGGGGAACCTTGCCAAGCCAGAGCAAGCTTTCGTTTGCCTAAGTTTGCATCAATAATTAATCCAACCTGGTTTTACACAAGGCTTGACATAAAATTATTAGCTGTGAGAGCTTTTCTTGAGCTAGTCCCAGAAGAGGGCTATCATGAGCCCAAGAATTGACAACCCATGAGAGATGGCATGGGCAGCTCAGAAAGTCATTTTCTCTTTCCTATTTCAAGCTCCCTCCACAACTCCACTGGGGCCTCTGCTACCGCCAGCCAGGACTTTCTGAAGTCCAGGGTCTTTTCCCTGCTCAGAAACCTTCAATGGCTTCCCACTGTGCTCCTAATTCAGCACGATTCCCACTGGCATTTCCTGTTCCCTCTCCATTACAGCCAAACTACCTTAACCCACCATCCTGTGTTGCCTGGGCTTGTGCTCCTTATTTCTATGGGTTGAACTCCTATTCATCCTGCAAGGCTGAAATCTAATGCCACCTCCTCTTGGAAGCCTTTTCTGATTTCTCCAAGGATCATCTTTCTGGAGGTCTCTATTTTGAAAGGTACCCTGTCTGCTTTGTACTATATTATCTGTGTACATGCTCTCATGGGAAGTTTCTCATGGGAAGAGAACAAAAATTCATAATGGAATACCAGTCGATGTTGGGCACTAGTGGCTCTAACCAAGGGAAGGGGGCAGAGCTGTGCTCACTCTTTCTTCCCCTGAACTGAATTCTTAGTCTTCTTTCCCAGAGTGGCCAAGAACACCAGCGGCGTCTCAGTTATGTGTGTTTGAAGCCTTGTCTTTTTGACTGTATTTTCTTCTTCTTCCTTTCCATCCAAATGGTTTCCCACCAGAGCCCTGTTCTCCCGCTCACAACCACCCGATCTCCTGACCAGACACTCCTGGGTTCATTTCTCACTCTTGTCCAACCCACCCCAAACCCATGGAACTTCCTTTTGTGGTTTAAATATCCCCTGCGCTTCAAGACCTCTGGCAGTTTCCCTGTCGAGAAGGCCCTTCCAGCTCCCTTACCCACTCCCCAACCCTCTACCCCATCCCTCAGGAGTCACCTCGTCTGTGAAGTCGACACCATTTCTCCCTTTGCAGAATTAAGGGACCTCCTCTTTGCTCCAATGGCACATCACTCCTACATTGATGACATCAGCATCTCTCTTCCCCTGCACTCTGCCTCCGCACCTGCTCCCTCTGAGGGGGGGGGGGGTGGGCAGCGACCATATTTTCTTTGTTTTTCCATCCCTTCCCCCAAAGGTCTAGCCCAATATTTGGCCTACAGCAGGTGCTCCATAAATATTTGTTGAATTATTAAATAAATAGTCAAGAAGTTGGAAATTAGAGAAGGGAGCCTCGCCATCCTTTGGGCAAGGAGGAGTCTGCTATTGTTACTGTTGTTGCCTGGGTTGCTATTGTTTTCTGCCATCCGACAATGCACACGCTTCACTCACCTGTCTCAGGTTCTCAGGCAAGTTCATCTTTCAAACATTCCATCTCGCTATCCCCCCCAAAGCACGTTCAGACTTCTCTGATCCGCTGTCCTAATGAAGTCCCTTCCAAACGATCTTAAACGCCTGCTGGATTCTCAGCCCCGGGTTGGACGCTGGGAGGGATACTCAATGTAGTCCCTGCACAGGGAGAAGTTCACCATCTGCTTTGGGGACAGAGCAAACACAGACTAGCATGAAGCAGAGTGTGTCTAATAATGACGTTTCCGACCGTAAAGCCAGTCACGGAAAGGCGGCCTCTATGGTGATAGAGCTATAACTATACACATCTTTTCAGCAGGCAGCTAAACAGCGAGGAGCCTGTAAAGTGGGAGAATGAAATCGTTCTGTTTAGAAAGGTATCACGAAGGTGCAGTTTCTTGAGCAAGATGGATGGAAAGTGTCTGCGTTTTCTCTGCCGGGCGGCCAGCACACCTTTTCACCAGAACCATTTCCACTTCCACTCCTCATTCAATCCCAAATGCCTTCTCTTTTCTTTCCAATAAATCTCCTTTTGTTTCTCCGGAGACTCTCCTGCCAGCCTGTCGGGAAGTTTGCACAAAGTAGTGTATTTCTGTCAAGAGTTCCAGGAGAAGTGTTCACCGTCTTTGAACACCAGGAGCAGTTGAGGTGGTGTGTGCGGACACCCTGTCCCAATGGCTGTTTACTCCCTTTTCCTGGCAAGCTCTGAGCCAGCTCGAGCCTGCTGCCTCAGCTGCAGCAGGGAGAGGGGGCCAAGGTCTTGTTCAGCTTCTGAATGGTCCCCGCAGAGAGAGCCTTGGAGATGAGAGGATGCCCGAGGTCCTGCCCTTCTGTGACACCCCTGTCTCACCTGAGCAATATTCCCACCTCCGAGCCGCTGGATGGCACCTTGCAAATGCGTTAAGGTGAAGGGTGTAAGCTAACTGGCTGTGTCCTTCGGTCAGGTAGTGCACCTCTGTCTTTATTTTTCCCATCTGCATGAAATGGGAGTAGATAATCCCTAGGGTGCCTTCTAGGTCTGTCATTCTTTCATTTCATGAATCTGTAGCAGCTAAAACTTGCTGAAAATGTCATTCTTTCTTGGGGATCCAAAGTCAATGGAAAAAGAAATGGCCTAGGTAATTCAAAGACCCAGGAGGGGTGTTTTTTTCGGGCAGTAAAATAACAATAATAATAAAATCTAGGATCAAAGTGCCTTTCCATCTCTTATTCGATTCTCCTAACAGTCCTGTGGGGAGAGAGCCAGATACACAGAACTTTTCACTGGACCGTCAGAGCCACTGTGTACAGATGTTCAGGCTGAGCACTGCACAAGGGCGGTACATATGAGGAAACATCATTCATGTTAGAAATAGAGACTAACCTAAATGAGAGGGTGTGAATGGTCATCAAGAATCAGGCCTCCCAGCTGGCACACTGCATTGTGCTCACACGCGGGGGAGCCCACACACAGCACAGGCAGTGGAGAATGTGCATGTTTATGGCTGCTCCTGTCTTGATCGTGCTTGGGATGACTTCTGAGAGCACCTACGTTTTCTCTTGCAGACTTGACTACGCTTTCCCTCTCTCTGAATCTGGTACCATTGTCTGATCTGAGGGATGAGGTTGGGGGCTCCGCGCATTCTGTAAATGGTGTGCACGCCTGGGTCGGGCAGGGTGGGAATGGATGGGGTGTGCGTTTGCCCCCTGACCCCTGAGACCTCCCCCGGGGCAGAGCCAGGCCAAGCCAAGGGGCTCACCCACAGCACAGCAGCAGCACCCGCTTCTTCACGGGACACACACACTCCGGCCTTCAACTGAAAAAGAAGTTGGGAATCTGGACTCGGTGCTGGTGAGTGTTAGCCGATGGGACAGATTAAAGTCAGGGCCAGAGCTTTCGTCACCCTGGCCCTGGCCCCTCACTTCCCTTCTTCCACCTCCCTGTTCTTTACATGAGGGCCATGGCAGGGGCACCAAACATAGCTGGAGGGGCCATCTGCCCACGGCCCTGCTGTGCCAGAGCCAGACGGCTTAAGGTTGTTCAGGTGAATAGGCCAATATTTTAAAATGTTGCTGAGGGCAAGGTGCTTTTCTCGGAAGTATACAAAAGCACCGCACAGGCCGGTGGTGGGCACGCAGACTGAGGTATGTGCATGGGGCTCTCCTCTGACCCTTTTTTGCTGTAGACGCCAAAAGTACTTTCCAAAGATACACCTTGGATCGCGCGACTCAAACACCTTCTATGGCTCCCTATTGTCTATGAGAGGGTTTGCAAGGGTGGAGGAGAAAGGGCATGTTCCAGAATTCCATGGTGCCCTTTATTAAAGTATGCATTTCCGGGTTCTACCACGGATGCCAAATGCTGAAAGGGGTGTGGAGGGGGAGAGAGGTAGAGAGGAAAGGCAAGTATATTTTTAAGTTTCTCCTCAGGGATCTGAGACACCAGCCTGACTGAAAAACACCATCCCGAGGGATGCTATTTAGACCTTACCATGCCATTCAAGGCTTCCTTCCTCTCTTTCTTTCCATCTTTCTTTCTTTCCATCTTTCTTTCTTTCCATCTTTCTTTCTTTCTTTCTTTCTTTCTTTCTTTCTTTCTTTCTTTCTTTCTAGATTTATTTATTTGAGAGAGAAAGAGGGAGAGGTGGGCAGAGGGAGAGAGAGAGAGAGAATCTCAAACAGAGTCCCCACTGAGCATGGAGCCTGACATGGGGCTCGATCCCACGACCCTGAGACATGCCTGAGCCGAAACCAAGAACTGGATGCTTAACCGACTGAGCCACCCTGGCGACCAAATTCCGGGCTTTCTCAGACTAGCCTGAACCTAATTTTCCAGCTTCTTCTGCCACTCTCCTTCACACAACCCATGCTCCACATCACACTGGCTTTTCTCCATTACCCGGACTCCATAGTCCACATGCCACCACTTCTGTGAAGCCTTCCTTGATTCTCCAGTACAAATGGCTCCCTTCTTCCTTTGCGCCTCCACATTCCAACTAGACCAGAGTTGAGGCAGGGGTATTTCTGGGGTAGAAGTAATACTACCATGTTGCCCCACCTGGTAGCTCCATGGCTTCAGCTTTTTGGAGGAAAGAAGAAGAAAGAGATGTGTGTGTGTGTGTGAGAGAGAGAGAGAGAAAGAAAGAGAGAGTTTGCATGCAAGTGTGTACGTGTGCCCGTGTGTTTGTGCGTGTTGGTGTGTGTGTCCGTGTGTAGGTATCTGCGTGGGAGGAAAAAGCAAGGGGAAGGAAGAATGGCCGGGTCTCTAGCCTTTGCCCCCTGCGGTCAACAGAGGTGACTGGGTTTGAGCGTTGACGGAGGGATGCCAGCTGTAACTGGAGGAGCTGGAACTTGTCTGTGAGACCCCCGGGGGCAGTGAGACCCCAGGGCAGGAGCAGCCTGGCTCCGCTTTCAGTGCACAGCGCCATCTAGAGGTGGGGGAAAGGATTTCTCCTGCTCCTGCCACTCAGCCCCAGAGGTGCACCTTGACCCCCTAAGCAGAGCTGGGTGCTGCCAGCCACTTCGTGGGTGGGTGGCTTGGCTTCTCGTGGTGTAAAGGGAAGAACGAAGCAAGAGACAGTCTGTACACTGGTCTGGGGACCCAAAGGTGCTCTGTGAAGGTGTTTTCCCTCCGCAGATGTCACACTGTCTGTGGCAATCACTTGGAACAATTCTTCGTCTTGGAAACCCGCTGTCATCTGACTTTCTCCAGGCATGACTTATTCCATACATGCCCTGGTTAGTCCTGCTCATAAACACGGTATTAAGTGCTAACATTTACTGAACACCTACTGTGTACCCACCCTTTATATATATCCCTATTTGATGCTTATGATAATCCTGTGATATGTTATTATCGAGCCCATTTTACAGAGGAGAAATACGAGGATCAGAAACTCACGACTTCTGTGAGGCTCATACACTTAGAAGTGGAGGGAATGACATCCAAACCCAGGTCTGTGGACTGTAAGGCAGGAAATGTTCCCTCCATGCTATGCAAGCAGCTGATCTCCTCGGTCTGCGGGTTATTCCTGAATTCCTACCCTGTATCTACTTGGCTCAAGGCAATGCTCAGATCCAGACCCAGAGTTATTAGGCTCCATGCGCTTGTACCTCCGTGGTTATGGGCTCAGACCCTGCAGCCAGACGCGCCTGACATGCATCACATATTAGCTGAGTGACCTTGGACAAGCAGCTCAACTTTTCGGAGCCTGTTTCCTCATGGCGTTGTGTTGGGGATTAAATAAGGAGATGTATTTAAGAATTTAGCAGACTGCCAGGGGTAGAGCAAGTGTTCAATAAACAAGAGCTCTTCACGTTCGTATCTAAGCATATCCAAGCGCTTGGGGAGGACACACCGTGGGCTAGGTGCGGTATCCATTCCTTGGATGGAGACCTCATCGTAGTGCACGTATCCTAATGACTTAAACTCTGCCCTTCCTCCCTTCCCAGTCTTTGCAGGAGCCTGCGCTGCATACGGAGTGGAGAACTTTCCCTCCCCCGAGGCCCGTGGGGGAGCTGCTGCTCTTATTTATCATGTAGGAAGCATCTGCTCTTTGGTGAAATATCACCCTCGTGAACAAACACAGGGCGGGCATTTGACCTTTCTGGATGAGCGTTGGCTTCTTTGCTCACCGCCAGGAACGAAGCAGATTCGAGGACGAGACGTGTGTCAAAGGACCTTTCAAAGGGGTTACCAGATGGGTGCCTGGGTGATGACCCCTGGGCCGAGAACACCGTCGAGAGGGATTGGAGGCTGCAAATTAATAAACCTGATCCTGTTATACCGATGGGCCGAGAAATCTCAATATCTGCAGGTGCAAAGTCTGGAAACAAAGTCGGCCTGGCAGGTGCCAAGAACGCATGGGCGCCGCCTCTCTTTGGTCTCCCTCTTGTGCCCTCTGCAGTAGCAGTTGGCACCTGTCAGGCAGAGCCCGGAAGGCACAGCTGGCCAGAGCCTGACAGGTGAGTCTGCAGGTGGCATCAGTGAGCCTCGGGGGTCTGCAGTGGCCTCTCTGAGAAGCTTCCAGGTCCTCCTGGGGCCAGTAAGCAGGAGCGCTCTGGGATGGAGGCTGGGACACAAGCAGTCGTATAACATAAAACCTTCCGACACTGCACTTGGATATGACAGCAAAGTAGCCCCTAGTCACCGCTGAGGGGTCATCTTTGCTGCCGGGGTCAGTATAGGACGCTATGAGGAATGGATCATTCGTGCAAACGGTGGTTCCAACCTCAGGGGCTATGACTACGACTTGGCTTCCTTCGTTCGCCAGCATTTACTGAGAACCCCTGTGTTCTAGGTGCTTTGCTAGGCGCAGGGACACCGAAATGGGTGAAAAGAAGTCATTGCCTTTGCAGAGCTCAGCATCTTTAGAGGGGTCAGGGGCAGGGGTCAGGGAGGGGAGAGGAGAGATCCAGCACAGGTGAGACAGGGAGAGTGTCAGGCACAGATAAGAAGCGGGGTTCTCGGCACTGCCCGTGGGAGATGGCTCTGTGGTAGGCTCAGGACCTGCAGGACAGTCTCAGCTGGGAATTCGGAACAAGGGACACGGCGGAGGAAAGCGCTGCGTCCTTCCAGCCCCCAGGCTGGGCCCATATTCCTGGGGAGCAGCGGCTCAGATTTGAAATGCGGCTTGTGGCCGAACCGCAGACACCCTGGGGAATTTCTCCCAATGGCAGTAAGGGGCCACTGAAGATTTTCGGATTGTGCTTGAGGGCATTTCATGCTGTAGCCTTTTATAGGCTGGTGGGGAGGGGCTTCAAGGCCAGAGGCGGGAAGATTAGTTAAGTGGCTACCGCACTCAGGAGGAGGGCTGGAAATTAATCTCTCTGAATCTACCAATTTCCTTGGTCACCTTCATGACCCATCTCCAACCAAGGCTCTAGAAATGGATGAGCTGGAGAGGTGGCCGGACCATTACCATGGAGGGTGTAAGGAGGCGCCAAACAAGACAGTGTGGACGACAGGAAATATTTTCAATACCGGAGCTGCTGGAAAGAGTCTGCCTTCTCATTCCTGACCTCTCTTTGCAGCCGGGATCTCAGATTCTGCAAATGCATTAAGAACAAACACAGGAAAATCAATGCAAACTAGACAGGAGAGCTTTCTAGGCTGGAGAGTGGAGATGGCAGGTGTCCATTAAGCCCCTTCCATAGGGTGGAATGCAGGGCCAACTCAGGTCTCTGCCACTCCGCCACAGGGTAACCTTGCCTGAGTTCCTTAACACCTCGGAGCCTCAGCGTCCTTGTCTGAAAATGGGTGGTCACCATCTTCTGATGTTGTGAGGGTCACGATGTTCTTAGGGAAATACACATAAATCGTCCAATCAATATTAGATTCTTTTCCTTGTCACTTAAAGGAGCCTGATGACCAGCTCTTGTTGCTGAAATAATGTTGTAGAAGTGTCTTTTCTGTAGTCCAAATACACCTGCAAATGTTGGTCTTTGTTAGATTAATGTTCTCATGACAGAGGTTGAGTTTTTCAGCAGTAAGCAGCCATTTACACTTTAGTATGAATGAATCTCAATTTATAAAGTGTTCCTGCTGGAGACGTCTTTACAGATCATCCAGGATGACCCACTTGTTTTAGTCCAGGGGCCCCTGTAGTCTAGAGAAGGGAGGGAGGTTCTCAAGGTCTTAGAAGATACAGAAAGAACCAGGATTAGAACTCAGGTCTCCTGTGGTATGACTGCTAATCTTTCAATTATTCATGACGAAAATTTGTCTGTTATTTTGATAGCACGCAGATCCTGAGCCTGAAGTAGAAGCAAGGAGATGACTGAGAAGACAAATATTTATTCTGAAGAGGTGAAGTGTGCTATCACAATTTTTGGGTGTCCTCTTGGGTTTTGGGAACCATGGAGATGGGCCTGCCCCAATGTGATTGTAGGATTGCAGCCCAGGCTTCTCTCTGGAAGGGGAAACAAGGGCATCTTGAGCCCTGCAGGTGGCCACCTGAGATGCAGAGGGAGCAGAGGTATGACCCTGGGCAAACTGCCCCAGCACTCGGAGCGTCCACAGCTTCACCTGCTCAGTGGGTAGGGACCTTCCTGTGACCCGTATGTCTGGGTCTCCATAGGCTGTAGGTTCGCACGTTGCCACTTTAACTCTAAGTCCTGGTAACACTGAGCCTTCACCAACAGGGCAACGGGACCTCAGCCCAACATAGGGTCTCCCCCAGTTTGGAGGGGTCCTCAAATCAGGGGTGTCCCCACATCCTCATGAAGAAGCCTGTGCGTGTTTGCTCTTGGCCTTTGAGCTGTTTCTGTAGTGAACACTCCAGATTCCTACCATGGATGCTGCCTCCCAGTGTCCCAAGGCCACCTGCTGTGTCTGCAGGACAAGGTTGCCCTCCTCTCAGTCCTGTCACCTGACCCCCAAAACAACACTCCTGTGCCCCACATGTCATCGGTTCTTTAGGAGAGCAGCTCAGGGAGTGGCTGCCTCCTCCCCGTGCCCCACCAAGGGTGCGATGGGGGTCGGCACCATGGCATCCCTCCACCGTCCTTATCTTTTCCCACCCCCTTGGATTCTTCCTTCAGCCCGAACAATGAAGTCTTCCAGAAGCAGGGTAGTGCTTGAGTGCGGGCTGTGGAGCAAACTCCCTGGGCTGAAGTCCCACCTGCACCACACATGGGCTGTGTGACTTTGGGTAGGTTGTGTAACCTCTCTGTGCCTCGGTGTCCTCATCTATAGGAGGAGGTGATGTAATATCTACCTCTTGGGGGTGGAGTTCAGATTCAATGAGTGCATGGAGGCGGGGGTCAGTACATGTGACTCATTCACATGCAGATCGACTCACACAAATAGCTGCATTCTGGAAAGAAGCACGCGTTTTGCTCTACTCTCCATGAGCGCCTGAATCCAGCTGTGACCATTTGTCCAGCCAAGTGTCCCACACTCTACAGGTGTCTGCACAGGACTTGTCAGTGGTGCATAAACAGCAGGCTACGGGATTCGTCTTGGGCTGGGCCAGCAAGAGGAAAGTCCCAGGACCACGTCACAGATTGGGCTTCCCGGAAAGGCAAGGCAAGCCCTCTTTGGCAGAGAGAAATTTCCAGAAGGAACTGTCAGCTGAGTGCCATCTCCCTCCAACGCTGTCAGCGGCTTAAGGGACAAGTCCTTCATTTCTGGAGCGGAACCTGAGTGGCTCTGCACAGCCGCTATGACATACCAGGACGGGGCAGGATGGGGGTTGACGGCGGTCATGTCTGGGGGCCACTCACTCAGCATCCTTGCAGGCATGAAAGCAAACTAGACTCAAATTTCTCAGCAGGACACATGCTTCTCTTTACAATGGACTCTGGCCTGTCTACAACTGGCCATGTTTCCTCTTCCTCCCCACACACCCAGCCCCTCACCCGCAGAGACCTTCCCGCAGATCGTCGCTTGTCCTCTGTGACCCCTGTGCCATGGCAGACACCCTTCTGAAGTCCTTTCCACCCCTCTCCTCATTTCTTGCGAAACAGCCTCAACCCTCCAGGTCCAGAGCAAACATCGCTTCTTCTTGGGTTCCGTCACATTTTGTACATACCCTTAACGCACACAGTAAGGCCTCGCACACAGTAGGTGCTGATTAAACACTGTTAATACATGAACGAATGCAGTGAATTGGAGGCTGGGTCTGTTGAACTCCCAGAAGCATTTTGTTTTGAGGCTAGCATTCTGTGAGCATGTTCCCGGGAGGGATCTGGCCTCCCTTTTGCTCCCTGTCAGTCAGGAAGGTGCCTGGGGTCAGGAAGACATTCATGAAGGTCATTTTGGGGGAACAAATAAGCCGCTCCAGGTCTGAGTCTCCCAGGCTAATGCTGTCAGGGGGAAGAAGGGACCTGACATTGGTTGAGCTCCTACGTTGGTGTGTCTCTGGCTGATGGCACGACACTTCACTCCCCATCACCCCACAAAGCAGATCTTCTCAACTCTGTCTCATAGGAGACCCAGAGAAGCCAAAGGACTTGCCGAAGGTCACACAGCTAGGAAGCCGCAGGCTTGGGGTTTGAACCTGGGCTGGTCCACCTCTGGCCTCCACGCTTTCCCGGCAGCCTGTGCCGTAACTCAAGCTTTCCTCGGACAAACGCTTCCAAGATCTACGTCGCAACCCCATGCTGAGTTCCATGTGGCCTCAGACTCCAGAACCCCCATTCTCCACTGGTGGGGACCCAGCTTCCAAGGGTCCCCTTCACTGTACCCCTCAGGGAACCGCCGTCCTCCCACCACAGGCTGGGAATGAGTCTGCAGGACAAAGGGCTTTGTGCCCGAAGGACACTTCTCCTACAGCTGCCCTTGACCTCCTTCCGCCCCTCTGCCACCCCTCGCGCACACTGCGGGCGGGGAGAAATACCTTGATGACCGAAGCCCGGTTCCAGCTTCACCTTATTATACGCCCAGGGAAGGAGAGCAGATGGACTAAATCACCAGTCGGATTAAAGCTCCGTTTGGCTGGAAACGGAGTTGTTTTTGCAAAAGTCCTTCCTTGATTTTTGCAGTGTCAGAGGCTGTTTTTAAATTTTATGTTTTCCGGTCTTTTAGCATTCCGCCTGGTTTGCTCTCACACTTTACTGGGCAATTTTCAAACTTTACACCTCAGTCCTGCCAGACACCCGGGGGGGGAGGGGGTGGAGTTGGAGGGGGGAGGTCCGCCCTTCCGGGCTCTGACGGATTTCATGTGGAGGAGGCGGGAGCTAGGAGGACCCAGGAGCCCCACATCCCGTCCTAGAGCAGCCTGCCAGCACCACACAGTTGGAGGGGTCTGTCTCTGCTCTGTGCGATGCCTCCAGGCAGCCCTCTGGGGCAGGCAGTCCAGCCTGGGCTCAGCTGCATGAGCCCTCAGCCTCGCTCACTGCAGGGCACCGACGGTGAGCCCTTGGACAAGGCATTTTCCCTCTCTGTGCTTTCGTGCCCTCCTCCTATAATGAGGGAAGTAAGTGTGCTCACTTCTTAGGGTCACTGTGAAGAGTGAGTTTTCACGCGTAAAGCCCTTGGAACCAGCCTGGCCCCTTCTAAGTGCTCAGGAAAGGTCGGCGAACTCAATCCTGACAGCATTTATGCACAGGGCACTTGCCTTGTATTTTATGTATGTATCGACTTGTTTGATTCCTATTCACAGCACTGGGTCTAGGTGTCAACTCCATTTGGCAGACAAAGTAAATGAACCTCAGAGAGGTTGAGTAAGTCCCCCGGCATCACACAGCTTGTCAGAGGAGACCAAAAATTAAACCTGGGCCTGTTGAATCCCGATGTCTGCGCCTCTTGCCCATTCTACCCCGTGTTAAAGAATCATGGAACATTACATCAAAAACTAGGGATGTCCTGTATGGTGACTAACATAGCATAATAAAAAATTATTATTAAAAAAAAAAAGATATTGGGGGCCTTGCTTTCTGTCCCCTCTGAGAATTTGTGTCTCCAAAGATCTGACTCTTATTCCAGCTCGCCTTTGTAATGCCTATAACACCAAGCGTGGGACATTGCTCTGTGGATATTTGTGGAATAAATGAATGGTCTCAGGCAGAAGAGAAACCAACAGTTACGGAGTTTCTCCTGTGTGTCAGGCACTCTGCCGGGCATGTCTTTGAAGTCTCACGGGTGGGTATTATCTTTGTTTTACAGCTGAGAAAGCACCAGAGGACTCTCTTAGCTCCAAAGTTAAGAAAGAAGATTAGATGCTAGATGACCTTTTAATGGCCTTTGCAAAGATACACTTAGAAGAAAATGGAATTTTAATACTGAAAGGAATTGCAGAAAGGCGAAGAGAATGCATTTGGCCTCCACGCTCTCATAGAAGGGAGTGCGGTGGTTAGAAGAGTAGGCTTGAGAATCAGACACAACTTTTTCCAACCCTGGCTCTACCACTTTCTAACTGTGTGACATTGAACCGGCTGCTTGACATCTCTGAGCCTCACGTTTCTGTAAAATGAAGCCAGCAAAGCCCTAACTCTAATCGGTCAGCCTACAAATCTAGATGGAACATCTGTCATGAGCCAACCCCAGTTCTAGGCACTGCAGACACAGGAGTGAATTATCTGGAGCCATCCGACTGTCACCAGGGCTGACACTATTGCAGGAGAGGGACACCAAACACTGCAAACAATACTCACATTTGTAAAGTAGTGTTGAGTACTGATTAGTGCTTGTATCAGCTGATTAGACCAGGGTGTCTAGGGTGGATGGGGTAGTTTCTTTCTTTCTTTCTTTCTTCTTTTTTTTATTTTATTGTATTTATTTATGTGACAGAGAGACAGCCAGTGAGAGAAGGAACACAGCAGGGGAGTGGGAGAGGAAGAAGCAGGCTCCCAGCAGAGGAGCCCGATGTGGAACTCGATCCCGGAACAACGGGATTACACCCTGAGCCGAAGGCAGACGCTTAACGACTGCACTACCCAGGTGCCCCGGATGGGGTAGTTTCTTTAGAGTAATGATCCTTGACTTGGTCCCTAGCTGATGGGAAGGAGCCAGCCATGCACCGTGCGGGGATGGGAGTGCCCCTCGCAGAAGGCACAGCAAGCAAAAGACCTGGGGTGGAAGGTTCCAGGGCTGAAGGCTGGGGTAACTGTAATTGGGTGACCAAGAGGGGAGTGAGAAGTGCAGAGGAGGAGCTGGCCAGGTGGCCCTGTGCCTAGAGACTTCAGCGGGTCCTGTGGGATTCTCTGTGGGAGAAGGCCATGCAAGAGTCCCAAGGCCATCAGGAGGCTGGGGGTCATTTTCCAGAGAAGGGCTGCTTGTGGCTTAGAGAAGAGTTAGAAATGGTAACAGGTGTTTAGATTGATCCCCCATCACAAGAGTGGCGGGAGAGCCCAGAACACTTACCGACGGATTGAATGAGGAGCGCAAGGAAGGGAGAACAATTGAAGATGACCCTAGGTTTTGGGGGGGGGGGATGGTGCTGCTCTTTATGAAGGTGGGGTTGGAGGGAGGGTATAGGAACCAGTAGTTCTGATTTGAGGAGGTTAAATTTTAGAGACCTCTTAGATGTTCCAATGGAGATACTGGAAGGGCAGTGGATCAGGAATGATGTCCTGGGGTGCATACTTGATGCACAGATATGGCCCCGGTGTTTAGGTGAGATAGAGAGATATAGGCAGTTTAAGCCATGGGAGAGGGTGAGACCTTCTAGCGAGGGAGGTGAAGGAGGGGCTGCCAGGATCTCAGAGTCTGGGAGGACAGAGCGGCACAAGGTCAACAGACAAATGGGAAGTCACAGTGGACTGTTTACAAAGTGAAGGGATTCCCATACCGAGGGCAAAGTGCGCATTGGCTGAACTGAAGAAGGTGGAACGAGGTCTCATACGGGAGATTTGAGCAAGGTGCCCACACTCCCCCCCCAAATTACCCTCACTCTATCTCGATCATCCCAACTGCCTGCTTCCAGAAAATTGATGGCTGGTTATCACGTCCATCGCGGGAAGGAAGGCCAGGGAGATGTGTAAGGAGAATGGGCACGTTCACAGGACCCCAGTGAGGAGACGAACAGGGACTGAGCGCCCTCCTGAGCCTTGCCGCTCTCCTCGTGCCATGAGGCAGGAAGGAAGAGGAAATGGAAACACGTTCTGCATGTGAACATAAGTGGAATACTGGAGAAGAGGGCAAGCCTTGAACAGGCCAGGACCCACCCTGACCACCAGTGAAACATGGCCTAGACCTTCCGGGTCCTACCGGTCAGATGGGCGCTTCCCTCTCCTGGGTGGGGGAGCTAGCAAAGAGTGGCCAGAGCCCTGCGTGCTCCTTCTGCGCGGTCCCTTTGAGCCCAGGCTGCTGTCCTGTCCTTGACAAAATTGCCCTTCTGAGCTCGCACAAACAATCTCAAGACCTGGCCCTTCTTTGCTGCTGCTCTTTTCTCTCTCTCTCTCTCTCTCTCTCTCTCTCTCTCTATTGCCAGTAACTTTTATGCCCAAGTCCAAAAAAAAAAAAAAAAAAAAAAATCTGGTGGGGAGATGAGCCCCGGGGAGGGCTGTTTAAATAACCGATCCGCTTACATGTTTTGCTCCCACCTCAAGGCCTGGATGAGAGAGGTGTGGAATCAGAGCAGCGCATTTCAAGCCACATGATCCAAAATGTGTGTCTTATTTTTAAATTGGGCTTATTTATATATTCAACAGTTACTTTTTATAAATGCAAATGGAATAGCAATGAAAATCCTCTTCTTTCTTTTATGTCTTATGCAGACTCCTCAAAGCGTCGGACAGCCCTGCGTTCTCCCACCCTGACTGTATCACACTGACCAAATTGGCCGGTGGTCTGCAGGAGGGGCAATGGGTCTGTCTTTACCTAGGCCTGTGGCATGGTTACCTATGAACATCTTCAGCACTTGGGGAGCACGCTGACGCTGAGACATTTCTTCTGTGACATATCTGACCAAAGTCATGCTCTTTGACCTTGAGAAGGTGAGGGACGCACGAGGACTTGGATCAGACAAGTGGTCTACTTGCTCAAGGTTAAGGTGATGTCCCACTCAAAGTCAATGGCAGCTTCACTGTCAGAGTCTCTCAGGGAACTTCATGAATTCACTCATTTAACCAGATGGACTCAGTGCCCACAGGTGGTGCTCAGGTGGCAGGAATCTAATGTTACCCAAGGCGGGCTGGATCCTAGAGTTCATGGACTTAGAGTCTCATGGGTCATGGACCCGCCCAGTAGTGCAAACTCAGCCGCTTCATGTCATTGAAGTCAAAGCCATGCTACACTGATGCTGTGGAAGGTACTTGAGGAAACACAAAGAGAATGTTCGGTGCGCGTCATGGAGTATCAACAGGCCTCAGCTCTGTGCAGAAGAGAGCAGGAGATGGAGTAGAAGCTTTGGAATCAGACCTGAGTGTGAATGTCGGACTCACCACAGACGAGCTGGGTGAACGTTGGTGAGGCATGCCCCTCTTTGGATGCCAGGTTGCTCACCTCTAACAGCGGGTGTGAAAATACGAGCTGTGTAGGGTTGTGGCCAAGATGACAGAGGAGAGCCTAAGTACAGTGGTTGCATTCCATAGCTCCACATGTCTTCCCGGGCTTCCTGCAGTGCTGTGCTGGGAGATTGCTTAGAAACAACTGCCTTCGAAGAGCTCCCAGCCCGGACCAGAGCTTCAAGAGGAGAGGTGCGAGGCCTCCCTAGGTCTCTGCTGTGCCCCCAGTGCTCAGCGCCATACCCAGCCCACGCTCTACGCTCGGTACCTATTTGTTACTTGCTGACTCCATGGTCATGGATTTAAAGAGCATAAATGCAAGGCAGAAAGTGATCACTCTTCTGGGAGAGGTACGAAGGGGCAGCAGGGGGCGCTACTGGGTTAGTGCTGGAGTTTCCATGATAACTGGGCTGTAGGAAGGGGAAGGAACATGACAGGGAACAGCATGCCGCATGGTATTGGTGGAGCATGAAATGCAAGGTGGCAGAGGAGGGGTGGCAGGAGGTGAGGCTGGAGGGGTAGGGAGGGCTGGTAGGGCATGGAGCACTTTGAACTTGACTCTGTGGGGACCATTGAAGGGCTTGATTCAGACATGGTCAGACTCGGATTTGGGGAAGATCACCTGAGAAGGATGGGAGGGATACAAAAGTAGAGGCAAGGGGACCGGTTAGGGAATTGTCGTGGTGGTCTGGGGAGAAGATGGCCATGGCTTAAGGTCATGGCAGTGGGACTGGAGAAAAGAGGAAGGTCCAGGAGAAGTCAAGGCGGCACCATCTATAGGACTCAGGGGTCATGCAGTGTCCAGTGCAAGCCCTGGGGCCTAGGACGTGGTTGGGGATGGAGGGTAAAGCCCTTGATTTCTGTCCCCACCCAGTGTGAGGGGAAGACTCTTGCATTTCCCAGCGAGGTCTGGGCAGCCCTACGGGAAATTCCTCCTGAGAGCTCTCTAGCGGGGGAAGAAGAACCCCTCCGCCATCGCTTTACTCCCAGGGGCTGTCAATCTGGTAAACAAAGGTGTTGTCAACCCGCCTTATTGAGAAGTAGTTTAAATTAACCTTGACAGGTGGATTAATAAATAATGAGGTCTGAATGGCTTATAAAGAAATCAATTACACTATAAATTTTAAAAAAGCACGTGCTTGGCTCCAATTCTATGAAGCTGCAGCTTTCTTGAGCAATTCCGAATGTGCCCAGACTCGATTCCAGACAATCTCATCACTGGGGGCTTTGGGCAGGATGCATTCAGTGGCGTAGATGACTGTATGTTCTGTGGATGGCTAAGGGACATCCAGCGGGTGAGGACAAATTGGGGAAAACAAGATAAATTTACTGTCACTGTCCACCTGTACTGTGCAGCAGGTGGTCAGGCCTGCTGCTCTTTCCCTAATACCCCTACTTTGCCTCGGCTAGAAGCGACCCGGGGGTCATGTGACCCAGTGGTTCTCAGCCCTTCCAGACTCGTATTTTGTGATGCTCCCTTTATTATCCTGAAATAGAATTCATAAATTATATAACCCACCTAGACATCTCATTTTAAAAATCTATATAATGCCCGCACGCCAAAGTAAATGAAAATAAAAAGCAAAGTAACTTATAATAGAATAATATGTATGCTGTTATGTGAATAAGGGGGTACGACTGGGCCGGGGGGCATAATAGCAGTTGGATGATTGCTTGATGGAAGCCGAAGTGACTGTGCGGAATTGGCCACTCAAATACATGAGCAGCGTGGCCTTTCTGAAACAGCGGAGATCTGAACAAAACAGGAATGATTCCTCCTTTACTTGCATAGTAGCTGCATTCCTGGAAAATTCTGTGTATTTTCAAATCATACAAAAATTCCCTGATCTCTATGTGAAATGAAACTAGGATCTAGGCTCAGGTCATGAGAGCAGGCCTTTTTCCACTTATGACAGGTGGGACTTTCCAAAATCAAGTCAGGTGTGGTCCAGCTCTTCACCAGGCTGTGGCTTCCGCGTTCTGCAGGCTATCTGCATCTAAATGCCAACGGTGCCCCTTCCATCTGTTATGATCCTCAAAATGCCCCTGGAAATGCCCAACCGATGGAGGTCGAACTGCCCATATGGAGATCCACAGTTCTAATCTAATCTCCTCATGGTCTGGGTGGAGATAGAGAAGGCTGGAGAAGGGAGAGGACTTGCCAAAGGTTGCATACAGGGTTCCTGGTGAAGAGAGGCTGGAGTCCAATCCTCCTGTGAGGCAGCCCAGTACCTTCCCGTTGGCCTTACTCTTGCCTGCAAAGGGATGTAGAGTGATCCCTCCTCCAGTGCCTTTGCATCCTTTGAACTAGTGCATGTCCACCTCTCAACCAGTCTGGGATGAATTCTAGGCTTCTGTACTCTGTACCTATTCTTAAACTGAGTCTCATCTGCATTTTAAGGTATTAATATTTTTCCCTCTCCTATTGTCTTATTCTAAGCAAAAGCGGGTAAAGTACTGTGGATAGTAATGTCTTGTGATCTAAGTGGCAAAACCCTGCTTATCTTCCCACTGCTTCACAAGGAGTTAGGGTAGATACAAAGCATACATACTGATACCCTCAAACGCTGATCTCAGGGCAGACATAACTAATCTATCTCAGCACTTGTACCCATGGGGCAGACATGACTAATCTATCTCAGTATTCATATGCATGGAGACCGTCAAGGTCTCAGACACCCTCCTGATTTAGAACTTCAGGCAGCCAAGACTAATCTGAACCAGTGGAGATATTGATAGGTTTGTTCATATTTGCCTTAGCTAATTGTTGGATGGCTTACTATTAGTTTGGAGAGTTTATTATTCTATAACTCCATAATTCCTACATTCTAGAATTCAAAGATTCTATAACTTGGAGTGTCTACGATTCTGTAATCTCACACATCATTTTGTTGTGCCCGCTTAGAAACAGGCTTTCCCACATTCTCCTTGGTCATTTTTGGGAACTACTGTGGCTTTCCTTGTCTTCTTGGTGTTGTCTCTGGTGCCCTCTAGATGGCACCCAGCCCTCTGCTCAGTGCTCTGCATGACACTGGCCCGGTGAGGCTGCACAAGGGATTCCTTGACAATCCTTGAAGGGATTGTCATCACCACTTTGCAAATGAGTTAACTGAGGCACAGAGAAGGGGCGTGACTTGGCCCAGGCCCCAGAGCTAGTAAATGGTAGAGCAGATCCCAAGCCCAGCTCTCTTCTAGTCCAGAGATTTCCACTGCACAGGCTGACTCAAGAAAGGGAGTGGAGAATGCAGGAACCACCTCCCTCCCAGGAAGCCATTGCTCAAGGTGGAGGCCTCAGGGGTCCTGAGGGTTCAGAGGTAGTAGTCCCCCAAGTCCCCCCAGCTCAGCATCTCTCACCAAGACCACTGGGATCTCTTCTCTACTTCCAAGCTCACCCCTCCAGTTCCTCTGTCCAGCTGGGGAAACTTTTGTAATGGAAATCTGACCACATCACGCTTCCTACAGTCCCTTAGTGGCTTCTCATTGTCTATGCATTTCAAAATCCTTACTTGGAATTTAAGACTCTGTGGCTACGAACCCTGAACTTCTGCGGCTACGAACCCTGAACTTCTGCAGCCTCCTTTCTAATGACATACTCTACATTTCAACCATTGTGAGCTTTCATCTCTGTATTAGTTTCCTTTTGCTGCTGTAACAAATTCCTATGAACTTAGTGGCTGAAGGGACACATTTGCTTCTTTACAATGCAAATTATTACCTTACGGTTTTGGAGGTCTGAAGTCTCAAAAGGGTCTCACTGAATTGAAATCAGTGTGTCATCAGGGCTGCATTCCTTTCTGGATGGTCTAGGGGAGAAACGGTTTCCTTGTCTTTTTTAGCTTTTAGAGGATATCCAAATTCCTTGGCTCATGGCTCCCTTCTTCCATTTTCAAAACCAGCAGCGGCCAGTGGAGTCTTTACAATGTTCCATCACTCTGACTTTCCTGACTCCCCTCTTCTACTTTTAATGGCCTTCGTGACTATATTGAGCCCACCGAAGAAGTGAAGACAGCTGATTAGCAAACTTGAGTCCCGCTTGCCTTGTAACATAACATGTTCACAGGTTCTGGGAGTTGGGACAGGGATATATGTGGGGGACCATTACTGTGCCTATCACATGTTCCATGTCCTCTCTGGCTTCCATAGTTTTGCATGAGCTGTTGCTTCTGCCTGAAACGCCATTTCCCTCTTTTATAATAGCTAATGCGTTTCTATGCTTTCTTAGCACCCAGATTCAATGGTGTCTCCCTTATAAAGTCTCTTTCTGAGAGTTGGTTATGCCTTCCTCTTTTGTATGTCTGACACACACACAGACCCCATATATGTATAAATATGTATAAATATATAATATATATTATATATGTATTAACTGTAACTTAATTGTTTGTTCTCTGGATCATGAGCTCCTGCCAAGAGCAAGCATGATTTACTCTGTTTACGCAGCACCTGTTTACTCCCTGACACATTGTTTGTGTTCAGAAAGGCTTATTGAATAGGAGAATGAATATTGTGGAAGCTGGAACTTGGGAAGCCTGCTATTTTGTAATTATCAACTAGCTGGTTTGATTTTGGACATCCTCTCTCCCCTCTCTGGGACTCAGTTCTCTAAACCCGTGGACTTAACACCAGGAACTAGAGAAACTGGGTCTTACTACAATTACGTTCACACTTCAATGCATTGAAAGCTTATTTCTCTCATGTTCAAGTCCAGGGCTGCTGGGGGGTGCTATTCCAGAGAGTTCCCAGGGACCCCTCCACCATCTCTATAGTGTGCCCTTTGACCTCAAGGTCCAAGGAGAAATTCTAACGATCATATTAACGTCACAGAAAGATGGTAAAAGAAAGAGACTTTCGAAAGGGCAAAGGATACCCAACAGCTGTACCTTCAGAGAGGTTTCTGGAAGTTTCCATTCAACACCTGTGCTTATATTCATTAGCTCCAATGAAGTCACATGACAGTCCTAGCTGCAAGGGAAGCTGGGGAATGGAGATCATATTCTGGGCAGATAAATTCTATTGCTGTGAAAGAAGGGGAGCATGAGTGTTAGGGGTCTCTAGGAGCCTCTGTCATAAGCTCTAATTTCCCTTCACGCGTTCTGGGATTTCAAGTCTGATGCTGCAGCTCAAGGATTAAGAAGGTCCAGATGGGCAGGCTGGTACCTGCCGTGGATGTGTTATGGTACATCCCGAAGACGTCTGGTATTAACATGGAACCATATGTGGAGGATGGCAGAAGACTTTCACCTTACCTCTCGATGACTTTGATTGGCCACCATTTACCTAACGACCCTCCTTTGTTCCTCTCCATCCTGGCTAACTAATCTGGCATACTAATGTTAAAGTTAAATTACTGGGCTTACAGGTCTTGGAGCCAGTTGCAGCCCCCTATAAATAGGGTGACCAAGCACAGACGCACTTGGGACGGTGCTGGTTTATGCCTGTGGTCCTGGTGAAGTAGCAAGAATGACTCCTCCCTCCCTCAAAAGCATTCCAGTTTGGATGATAAATTATACAATCACTCTACCTATAAACAGTGCAGCATACAGGAAAGGAAGGGGCATACTGGCTCATACTTGAACCTCAGGAATACCAAATCTAGAATTCAGGGGTTTTTTGTTTTTGTTTTTGTTTTTAAGGTTTGGTCCAGTGGGGAGGCAGAGGGCATGGAGTCAGGAGATAAGCTATTTGGGCTATCAATCTTCTCAGGACAAAAAGCCCCATGGGTAATAACATCCATTTGTCTTTTTTTCTTTTTTTAAAACATAAGGTTCTGTCCACCTGCCTGAACAATCACTTTCTCAGTGGCCTTCTGTGACGGTTAGATCTAAAGTTCCCTCCCTACGTCCATCCTCTTCTTGCCTGGTTTTGTTTTCTACCTAGAAATTATCTTGTTTACTCATTAGCTTGAATGTTTAGTTTATGTTTTTCTCCAACCCTTCTGCTGCTATGAATGCAAGCTACAGGACTTAATGTGTTCACTTTTGTGTCCCAACTCTTTAGGACATCTTATCTATGGATTATAGATAATTAATGGATGGGTGGATGGTTGGATGAATGTAGATGGTTAAAATAGTTTGTTGGAAGGTGAAAGAATTGGGAAGAGATCTAGAAGCCACTGAGATTGGAAACATATACAGCGTTCCTGAAAAGCTTCTCTGCAAGGGACTGAGATGTGCCTTTGCCTGATTTCTATGACATGGGACGGATCACGTGGGCAATGAAATCCACAAAGACATCAGTCAGAAGGGACCAGAGCTTCAGGGCAAGATGGCTGCCGGTGGGTAGAACATCTGCCACTCATTTTGCGTCCTGCCAGTTCCAGTGTATGAGTTTCCTAGCAGTGCTGTAACAAAGTAGCCCAAACCGGTGGCTTAAAACAACAGAAATGTATTTGCTCATGGTTCTGGAGACTGACAGTCCAAAATCAATGTATCAGCAGGGCCAGGCTCCCCCTGAAGGCTCTAGGGGAGAATTTTTCCTTGTCTCTTTCTAGCTTCTGGTGGTGGCTGGCAAGCCCTGGTGTTCCTCGGCTTGTAGACACATCACTGTCATCACAGGGCGTACTTCGTGTGTGTGCCTCCGTTCCCAAATCATCCTCTTCATGTAAGGACACGGGTCCCTGGACTAGTGTCCACCCTAATCCCACAGAAGCTCATCTAGAGCTTGGGTTTTCTCATCTTTAAAATGTGAAAAGAAACTTCTACCATTTTTCTCATTGATTATGAAAATAGATAAAGAGAGGAACTTTAAAAAACACCAATAAATAAATTGTGACTATGAAGAGGAGGAAAAGAGCCCTGTGGTTTTTAGTTAAAACAATAGTATATACATGAGAAATTTGGTTTGTACCATCTGAGGCTTGGAGAGATTAAGCTGCAATGTTTAAGGTAGCGTAGCACTTAGCACAGAATAATCGTGCTGACTCCCATTTCTTTTTCTTGAGATTTTGGTCCTGGCTGTTCGTCCCTCAAAGTGAGATAACTGAGCCCTTCTGTCTCCTCCAGCTGCTTCCTCCCACCCTTCTTTGGGTAGCGCTGAGGACAAGCGGGAGGCTTTGCCTTCCAGGCAGCAAGGCTGTCATGAGTTCATGGGAAATCTGTTTGTGGTTTACTTTATCACAGAGCGACGGGAAAACTGGCCTGCCAGGAATACAAAGGAGCCCGAGGCTGAGAGCAGGGAACCTGAATCCTGCCCAGCCCGGGGATAGAACAGCCAGGGCCAGGGACTGCCACCAGCAGTGAGAACCAAGGTGATCTCTTGGGGTCACACAGCCCAAGGCAAAAGAAGATCCGGAGTCACTGATGCGTGCATTGGGGTGTGTGTGTGTGTGTGTGTGTGTGTGTGTGTGTGTGTGTTTTGTGTGTGTGTTCACTGCTTTGTCTGGCTTCTCCCTGATGACTGGGATGCTTTTCCATGTATCTGCACGTTTTAGTTTTCAACGCCTTTCACATGCTGCATTCTGTGTGCACCTCACAACAAACCCAGGAGGGTGTTGGTTTTATTCTCCCCACTTCGTAGGTGGGGAAACTGAGCCCCAACAGGAGAAGGGACAGCAGAGCTGGGATAGCTCAGGGCTTTTTTTTTTTTTTTTTTTACCACATGGCAGCTTATGCTACCATCCCCATGGCTCTCCTGGGGGCGCCCTGCAAGCCAGTTAAGACGATACTTCCCTGCTCCATCGTGGTCCCCAGGCTTGGTGCCAGCAGCCCTCCTCTCGGTTAATGCTTTGCCTTTCCTTCCAAACTAGTCTCCTGAGTTCCACAGCCCGCTTGAGTCTCCCCCTTCTTGGAACTAGGCACTACACAGTCTTCACGGGATACAGAATAATTCCCATCTCGTGTTAGTTTTGTTTCTAAAACTAGAGGTTAAGGTGCTTGAGAGTAGATATTTAATCATACAGTGATGCATTTTTCCAAAGCGCCTGGTACCTAAGAGCATGGTAGATTCTGAATAAAGTTCTGGGGTTGGGTAAAACTAGTAATGGTGAGGGCCTTTTGCTGAGTGCTCACGATAGCAGGGGAGGAGACGTTAAGAAGCAAGGAGTTCTAAGGATGGGTGATGGTTGAGGGAGAGCAAAGAAATGCCAACTAGCTGTGCATGACTCCTCCAAGGTCGGGGGAACAGCGTTCAGGAACAGGTAAGGGCATCACTCAGGCTAACATATATAATCCCTAGAATTGTGTGATGCATTTCCTGCTATTCCCACTTTAGAGGGGGAAGGAACAGAGTCTCAGAAAGACTAACTTACTCAAGACCCCCTGATTTCAGCTGGGCAGAGCCAGGATCTAGACTCAATTCAGTTGGCTTTCAAAGAATTTTCCAGAGGGTTTTCTCCACCATCAGCTTACATTGTCATCTTGCACACAGTAGGTACTTAATCAATGCTTATTAGGTGACTTTGACTCTCACAACAGTTCTCAGAGAGACAGGGCAGTGGGTGGGAGCATGTTTCTTTGCATTCGTGCTCGAGCCGCTGATACATTCTTAGCTCTCCGTGAACCCAAGAGACAAGAGAAGAAGCCCAGACTCCAGGGAGGGGTCTGCAGACCGTGTAGGCGGGATCTGCACCAAAGAAATGCCATCCTCTTTGCCCTGACCTGCTGCTGCTGATTCAGACAGAGATGGTGCTGGAAGGATGGTACCTGGGGAAGCCAGGGGGTGGGGATGGGGGATTGCATTTCATCTCCACATTTATATTTCCCCAGAGTGGATCCCACTGTGTTTCAGGACCAATGTAAGGCTCTTAATTGAAATCCGTAATTCCAGCCCTCATTAATAACCAATCCTGGGAAGCCGAGAGCCTCACGCACAACCATTGGTGATGAGCGTGATGCAAGCACAGGTCTTTAGAGAGGTACAGCAAGTCCCCGGTTCATTCTACAGCTGATTAGAGTGAGTTAAACTTTGCCCTGCTTGTAAGTTGTATATTTAATATGAGAAGTTGGCAATATGTGAAGTTATCAAAATACCACAGGTGACTTGGCAGGCCTCCAGCCGGCATCGCTCAACCGAAACAGCATGGTGACCCCGCAGAAATGGGTCTGGGATGCCATGGCACAAGATGGATAATGCGATTGGACCTAATCGGTCCCAAGGAAACGCGGGACCTCCCTTCATCCACTGACTGCACCTTCTCCAGGATCCTGTACCACAGGTGAGCTGGCTGCAGCGCCCCCTGCTGGCAGGATCTCCCTTGTTCCATGGCTGCGACCTGATTTGGGACCGAGTCTTTCCTACTACAGATGGGCAGTGTGGCCTTGGGCAAATTCCCTGCTTCGGGGGCCTCTTTTGCCATCTGTACAATGAGATAGCTAGGTTTGATTGCACTGATTGTGCCCAGTGCTCCTGGAATCCCCTTTGCGGGAGTGTGATTCCGCAGACCCGTGGGCGGTGATTTACAAGTGGACAGTTGTTCGCATTCTCTTGATCATTGCCCACCTTCTGACTCCTTTCTTCTTTATCATCTCCCTGTCTAGCTTTCATACTCTCCAACCTCTTAGCACTCAACTGTTTGCATTTTCCAAATATGTTTACGTCCTGGACACTTTGTTCTTGCTCTTTCATCTATATCTTTGGATACCTTTTTCATCCTTTGGACACCTTTTTCATCCTTTGGACATCATCTCCACCTGGAAGACTCCTATTCATCTTCCATACCCACCTCGAATATGCTATCTGATTGTACTAATTTGCGTGGGACAGTGAAGAGAAGCTGCCATGCAAAATCATTAGATCCAGGTTCGAATCCTGCTTCTACCATTTATGACCTTGGGCCAGCTATCAAAACTTTAACACCTCAAATTCATTCATTGAAAAAGATACGTATTCACCTATTTAGCGGACTCAACCTATCTCGGGGCTAAAAACTCTCTCCATCTAAGACAGAATTAACTTCTTCCTCTATAACGGGCTGGCACAATGTTTCTGTAAAGGGCTACATTCTAGATATTTTAGGTATTGCGAGCCATATGGTCTCTGTTGCAAGGACACAACCCTCCAGTTGCAGTGGGAAAGCAACCATAAACAGTATGTAAAGGAATGGGTGGGGCTGTGTTCCAATAAAACTTTATTTATAAAAGCAGGTGCAGGCTACACTTGGCCCGTAGGCTGCAGTTGGTCAACCCCTGGTCTATAGTATCTCAGGGACAGACTCGTGCACAGACTTGTCCAGGTGGGTTGTACGTCGGTCTCTCCTGCGAGGCTGTGCCTTCCCTGACCGTGGGAGTTGTTTTATTTTTCTCTGCGTCTCTAGGACAGGGCTGAGACACTGTCTCATTTAATTCTCTCAGCAACTCGGAAGGTAGACACTATTTTATCTCTATTTTCTAGATGGGAACACAGAAGCTCCGAGAGGTAAATAATTTAGCTGGTAAATGATGGAAGCAGGCCGGCTCCAGAGCTCCTATCTCCACCACGACCCCACAGTGACTGGGACATGGAGGCCCGGTAGCCATTAGCTGACTGCGCATTGAAGCCGGTAATGCCATAATTTCCCTATCGTGCATTTATGTGTCTGGTTTTCAGAACCCAGAAGCAGGATTTAACATTCTCTCAAATCAGCATTTATTGAGCATCTGTCCCTGTTAAATTCCACCCTGGTAGATTGGGCTCCTGCCTCAGACCTGTTCAGATCTTTTTTGGATCTGGCTTGCCTTGGTCTGACATGCTCACTCTCTCTATCTCCTGCTTTGGAACTGACCACCTTTTTTTTTTTTTTTTTTTTTTTCCTGGAGTTGCCCTCACCAGAGACGACTGTTGAAGTAATTTTACATCATTGAATAAAGGCCCGGGCAGTGTTGGAGGTAACAGTTGTGTTGGTTCTTATGGGGCTCTACCAAGCCTATTTTCTGTGGATTAAGTCCCCATTCCTTATAGTTTAAAAACAAAAATCTGTTAACGTGGCACCTGGAAGACTGAAGGTTCTTGAAATTCTGGTCCAGTCCCCGAACGGTCCTGGTTTGAGTCAAAAGGAGCATGTAGGTTTGATGGTACAGAGGTCTAAAATACGGCAATGGAGACAGACGTGAATGTTGTACATTTCAGCTTTCACGGACTTGGCACTTCCTGTGCACCAGGGTCTGTGCTGAACCCTTGTGCACGCGTTCTCCTTTCATGTTTACTGGGGTACATGGCATCGGCACTACTTCCCAGATGGGGAAACTGAGGCTCAGACCCTTTCCCAAGGTAACAAAGGTGTTAAAAGGTGAAGCCAGAAGTCACACCTAAACCCCTCATTTTAACTGCAATCTACCAGCACTTGACCTGTTTGGTTTGGCTGATCAAAGTAAGAAGGGGTGTGCAGTTACAATGGGAGTTGGGGAGGGAGGTGTCTTAGCTTTCATGACTATCTACTGTGTGTTCCATGCTCTGCCAGCCTTAGCGCATTTAGGATACCTAATACCTCTACAGGCCAACAATTTCCTTCCCATTTTATTGATTGAGAAATGGCCATTCAGAGAGCTTGCACATTTCCCTCAAGGTCACAGGACTAATGCTAGAGGAGTAATACTGAATCCAGGGATAATGACTCCAAACACTGACCCTACCCTTTGGAGCAGGATTCTTGTTGCCCTTTGGAAGCCTAGGGGTATTTTCTTTTTAAATGGAGGTGTTTGAGCCAGAACCTGCAAATTTCTAATTTAGTGGGGGGGGGGGGGGGGTGCAGAGGTGGGGCCCATGCATCTGCATTTTTTTAAAAACTCCCCTAGGAGACTTCAGTGTGCAACCAGGGTCTGAGCCCTGCTCACTGGGTTGGGATGGAGTTGACAAAGGAAGTTCTCGGGACTTTCCACTTTCCAGGAGTCTATTATTATGGGGAATTGAAGCAGTAATGATCATGTTTAAGGTCAAGGGTAAGGATGAAGGAACATAAATACTTAGATCAGAGATTTATAAAGTCTGAAGTCAAGGAGGCACGGGGCCTGGAATTCTGAAGGTCCGGGGAGAGAAGGGATGTGCAGGGGTATCTGAGAGAGGTGGCTGAGCGTGGGACCTCGGAGAGCTCAGACCTAGACCCCCTGCATGGGTTCAAGTGTTTGCAAGTCATGCAGCCACAGTCCCAGCCTCCAGCACCTCACTCACTTTGCAGAGTGAGGAGGGAGACGGTATCCATCCCACAGGGCTGATAGGAGGGTGGAGAGGGTGCCGAGCGCTTAGAGTCCTGTCCTGTGTGGTACGCTTGTGGTCCGTGCTAACAGTGTTGTACCGGGATTTTCCCTGAGCCAACTCTAACCCATGACAACCAAGGGGCCAGGCTTTGTCCGTGCTGACAAACACAGATCCCGTCGGCTCACCCAACCAAGGAGGGACGGAGCACCACAAAACTAGCTCACGTGACTGCGCTCCTACTATGTGCCTCATGCTGGGTGCTGAGGGGCAGAGATGAGGAGACTGCAATGCCTACCCTAGACCTGTGCCCACGCTCCTGTTTGCGTCAGAGAGGAGGAATGCAAAGGGCTGGGGGTCCCAAGGATGGTGGCTAATGCTGCCTGGGGTCACCTAGCTGAGCAGACAAAGGAGTGGCTGTCCTGTGAGAAGGATGGTAGCCAGCAAGGGTCCAGCAGGAAACACGGGCACTGTGCTAAGAGCGTTGCGTGCCTCATTTTACCCAATTGTCTCCGCACACACTGCCCATCTGTGTTGGAGGCGGTCAGCTCCCCTCTGAGCTCTGGCGCTTTCCCCCATACGTAGGTGGTAAGACTGACCATCTCATTTAGGGGAGCGGGGGGATGGCTCTCTCATTTTTTTTTTTTAAAGATTTTATTTATTTATGTGACAGAGAGACAGCCAGCGAGAGAAGGAACACAGCAGGGGGAGTGGGAGAGGAAGAAGCAGGCTCCTAGTGGAGGATCCCGATGTGGGACTCGATCCCGAAACGCCGGAATCACGCCCTGAGCCAAAGGCAGACGTTTAACGACTGCACTACCCAGGCGCCCCAGGCTCTCTCATTTTTACTGCCTCTTGTGCTTTCGTGAATGAGAAGAAATGCAACAGGAGACTTAATCTGTCTATGTAGCAGCTGAGCCCTGCGGTCCCTTCTGGTCTAAGGCAGGCAGCGAAAACCGTAGAGCGCGACATTAATATATCCGTGCCCCCAACATCTCCACTGAGCATGAGCTCTGGAAGAGGCCTCGTGGTGAGCGCTGGGAAAACGGTGGTGATTCCTGAGAGCAGCTGACATTTATTGTGCGCTTGCTGTGTGCCAGGCTCCGTTCAAGGCTTTTTGTAAGTATGAATATTTAATCCACATTAAAGTCCCCTGCCATTACCTCAAGTTTCCAGAAAAGGAAACAGACACGGAGAAGTCACATGACTTCCTCACGGTCACATGGCTGGGAGGTAGCAGAATGTGGGTGATGAGGCAGCCCTGGCCCCTACCTCAGGGGGCTCCAGTCTCATGAAGGAGAGGGATGGGCCAGTGGTGAGGACCGCAGGTTGGTCAGGACCATAGAGTGGGAGGGAGCCTGGAGGAGACAACTCACCCAGACCTGGAGCGTCCGGGAAGACTTTCTAGAGACAGGGAGCAGCAGTAGAAACCAATGATGAACTATAAGTAGAATTTGGAGGGTCAAGGATGGGAGAAGTGGGTTAGATATGCCTTCCAGCCAGAGGACATAGGACATGAAACGTTGGCCAGGAGAAAAATCATGGAGCATTAAAGGAGTGATAACAAAAAATTTCAGTGTGGCCTGAGGTGTCGCGGGTTGGGGCTGGTGATGTAACAGGGACCAGGTCATAGCAAGGTTTTCAAGTTCCGCCTTCAAATTTTCCCAGAACCAGAGTTCAAAGGGCAGGCTGCCTCTCCCCGCCCCCCTGCAACCCCTTGGGGGCAGGGGTCCGACGTCGGGGGCCCCTGATTCTCCAAGGGCCACTGGCTTCTCATTTAGTTTCTATAGTTCCTCCCATTACATCAATTTGCTTCTATTCTCAGTCCTGGGCCTTTCCTAAAACTTCAGACAAAAAGGGAGGAAAAAATAAACCCAACTCCAATAGAGAATCAAATTAGATGTGATTCAGAAGAGAAGATCAAGACAACTAGGTTTTATTTCACAAGGATAAAATAAATTGGCTTTTCTAACGGAGCAAGCCAGCACCATTACTGAGTATAAGCACCCCCCACCTTGTTGAAACATTGAGCTATTGGGCTATAAACCTTGACACCGGAACAGACCAGGGAGGAGGCTGGCGGGGGGGATGAATCGTCCACAGAACTGAGGTATTAAGCACTTCACACTTAACAAGGCAGTCTACCCAATGGTCTAGTCTGCCCCATTCCATCGATCTGAAAGCAACAGCTATCGTTCAGCATTTAAAAAAAAAAAAAAAAGATGTGCACCATTCTTGCAACAGGGGCTGCCCTATGATGTGTCTTGGTTTGGAATGAATCCTCGCGTTCGTGGCTCCCATGGAAACACTCCACCGCCTCCTCCATCAGACACTGACTCTTGTCGTTCTTGTCTTAAAGTCCTATATTTCATCTGTCTCCTTTAGGAGATGGGAGCTTGCTCGAAAACAAGGACTGTGTCTTATTTTATTTTTCTTTGGCTCCTCTGTAGCCCAAAGCATCCCCAGAGGCCACTTAGTCAAACTTTCGGACTCACTGTGGAGAACCTAAGTGTGGTGAGCTAGCCATCAGACCGGAACGAGAACCCAGACCTCCTTATTCGCTGTCCTGTGATTCCTGCGGATCCCTCTCTGGCCCTTGCGGGCATCTGCAGCCTCCTCTGTGGCTGGGTCTACAAGGCGGCCCAGGTGCACATTCTGGGTGAAGCTGGGCGTAACAAAATCCTAAGCAAGAGCAGGCGATGCTGGCCTTGGGGTACCCAGCCCCCCACCCCAAGCTAGCAGTGATCTTTCTGGGCCATGCAGCTGTGGGTGCTGTCCTTGTTCCCCATCTAACACGGTGATTAAGAACATGTGCCTGGGGCCCATAGACCAGCTCTACCACTTGCTGGCTGTGTGGCCTTAAGCAAGTGACTCAGGCTCTCTGAGCTTCTGTTTCCTCCTCGTCCAAAAGGGCAGCTCGTGAGGATGAAATGAGACAAAGCGTGGCAGAGTGCTGGGCTGGACCCGTGTCTTTGGAAGTCGTGGCTCCCCCTTGACCGACTCAAGTTCTGCAAAGGTGAGGCTGTCAGCGCATCTCATCCCCAAGTCAGTGAGGAGTGACATCAAGAGACGCGTTTACAGTCTTGGGATATTACTTAATAAACACTCCTGTGCAGGCACCGAGCTCTCTGCTCTGCGTTTTCCCCCACAGGTCATGGGGCTGAGCTGCCGCAGGCATTTCACAGGAGCAGGACCCAAGATGACAGTTTTTATTGTCTAAACATACAACCTGGGGCTTTGGTAGTGGGCCAGAGCCAGGGAATTTAAAAGTAAGAAAAGATTTTAGAAAGTGAAAGTGATCGCTGCTTACAGCTTTTGACATCAATTCCAAGGCTTTAAGGCATCTCAACTCCATCCGCAAGCAGAGAATAAGGCGGCCCTATTGCCCCGGAAGCCCCCACCTGACTGTGCTCGGCCCTCCCCTGGACCTCCACTCTCCACATTCTGCTTGCTGGTTAAAGACACAGAACTGAGCCCCAACTCTGCCACCTGCTTGCTGTGTGACCTTGGGGATGTTACTGAACATCCCTGAGACTCGATTTCTCTGTCTATGAATATGGTGAGTACAATGTGTGGAAGAATCAGGCTAAAGCTTCTTTTTTTTTTTTTCTGATAGAATATATTTCCGTGTACATTAGCTCAAAAAAAAAAAAAAAAAAAAGATAAAAATGCCGTCTGAAGGAAAACAACATTCCCAGTTTCCAGGAAATGATAGACCTTTACAAGGTAAGTGGGCAGAGCTCATCTGTGTTATCTGAGCGGCTGTAAGGTTGCGAAACTATTTACAGAGAAATTTTGCACGTTTATATCTAAAAGTAAGAACCCACTAGGGCGAAATGTTTGTGTATTTTAACCCCTTTTCCAAGGAACTTAAAAAATTACAGACACATTGAAATACTCCCTCGTAATATGTAGGCAGGACTGGACATCACTGTCATCATTTTCGAACCATTAAGGTCCAGAGAGGTTAAATGACTTGCTCAAGGTCACACAGCAAGTCCGGCTTCAATCCCAGGTCCGCTGACTTAGCGATGACCCTTTAAAGCACGCTACCCTGTCCACCCAATAAAGAACCCCGAGTGAAACACGGATTGTTAAGGAAGAAAACAGCTATTGAGCTATGGAAGTTGGCATTTAGCCTGCCAGAAATCATTAATGTGGCCAGGTTTAAGGAGAGCTCTATTAAACTGTCCATCAAATGCTTTACTCTTAAATGGATTTATTGAGAAAGGGGAAAAGACTAGGGTAGAGAGAACATATTAGAGGTGGCTTTTTCTCTGTCTGCTGGAAGTTCACAGTGACTGGCAGGGAGAGAGGATGCCCCCGGAGGACCAGATCGGTGAGCGTAGAAGGAGGAATTTCTTCGGGCTCTGGGGCCCAGAAAACCAGTTGGGGTGCTGGCAATGAAGCCTGTTAGCTGTGTGTCATCGGACACATTTCTTTCCTTCTCTCAGAATCAGAAAAATGGATCCACTGTGAAAATGCACAGAAAACATGGAGCCTGGCTCACCGTAAGCACTCCCTGACGTGTTGTTATTTGATATTATTGTTGTCGTAGTTAGCGGAGACTAGAATGGAAGAGGGTGGACCCAGCCCAACCAACGAAGTCAAGGAGGATAACAGGAGAGGGAAGAGAGAGGGGCAAGAGTGCAGTCCAGGTCCAGTATCATCATCAGAGAGGTCTAGAAACAGAGAGACAGGGTGTGTCTTGTCAGGTAGGAGCAGCCCAGAGATTTGGGGGGGGAAGGGAGGCATCCATAGATACAGAGAAACATTGAAAGTCTTCTTTTCAAGTGGGGTTGCAAATTCTAACCCTCCTTCGGCAGAGTGGTCAGAGGATTGAGTTTGTCTCCTACTGTCCCCTTAAAATAGGTGCTAGCAAACCATAAAAACAAAGCTCCAGCCCAAATTGCCGTCACTGTCTTTGCTCCAAGTCCCTTGCCCTGAGCCACTCGTCATTCTGAATCTGAGCCCTCGGTCATCAAACATGGCCCGTGCACTGCCATCCAGCCACCGTGCTGGGCACTAGCCACACAGGTGCGTCGGCAAGGCAAGTGTTGTGGCTGAGGAAGGGGGCTGTGGGCCCACAGCAGGTCCTTAACCTAGTGTGGGAGCCAGGAGAAGGTGACGACTGAGCTGGGTCATGGAGAATAAGAATAAGGAGGAGCTATCTGGGACAACAGGAAGGAGGTGGTCATTCCAGGAAGAGAGAATACCAGGAGCAAAGGTCCACACACCAGGAATCACCTGGCTCCTGTTGAGATTCAAGCCAATTGAGGTTCCTGAGATGTTAGGAGTGGATTGGAGAGAGGCAGGAGAAGCCTTTGGATAGGACATTTGGGCTCACATCATAGAGGGCTTGTGTGCCACGTTAAAAAGTTTGGGCCTTGTACTTGGAGGCAATGGGGAGCCATGGAAGGGTTTTTTCCCAGGGCAGGGGGATAGAGCAGATGTTTGTCTGAGCAAGCTAACCTGAGGGCCGTGTCAGGGAGGACTGGAGGGGCAGACAGGGGTGGGGACCAGTGAGAAGGCCGCCCTATCCATCTATTGTTCCTCTGATCTGGCCTTTTGGATCCGACACTCTGCACTGCGTTTCTTGGCTAAGACCTTCACTTTGCTGGGCAAAGTTTCTGGGTCTCCACTCTGAGTGTGCTCCCTTGGGTGGCTTTCACTAATTATATCTTTACATTTGAGTAGGTCCTTGGGTCGTCCTGCTCAGCCAGATGGCTCGCCAGACAAAGAACCCAGTACCCTGGCAAACAAGCAGTGGGAACACATGCAAAGGGTCAACGGAGTTCCTGAGGAACTGAAAACCAACAATCCACCCTTGAGAGCCTTAGGGCTGGGCCTGCCCTTCGTTCCTTCCTTCTTTCCTTCCTTCTTTCCTTCCTTCCAACTTGGCATAGAAGAATAAATACTGCTGACACTCTACTTTCAAGGGGAATTTTAAAGGTAAGAATCCTCTCTTGGTGGGGGGAGAGCAAAAAGAAGAGTGGGACCAGTTGTAGCTGGGTCAGGAAGGGTTTTCTGGAAGATGTGATGCCTGTGGTGCTGGTTCTTGGGAGATTAGAGGGTTTCCAATAGCTGGGAAGGATGAAGGGCATTCTGGGAGAAGAGGGTTGTGTAAAGAAAGGGCTCAGAGCATGAAATAACATGGCGTGTTATGACAACCCAGCTGTGGGGCGTGGTGGATTATTGGAGAAATCAAGACCCCAGGGGCCTCAAAGTATATTAGAACTAGACTCTACCTCCATTTCCACCATTTCCCAGCTGTGTGACCTTTTGGAAGTTACTTGACCTCTCTGAGTCCCGGTTTTCTTATTCATGAAATGAGGAAACGTAACGCTTAATTTGTAATGTTGTGAAAAGGAATAAACGGGATGAGCTTTGAGAAGTATCTAGCACAGTCAATAAATGACAGCTAGTATTATGCTTCTTTTTATTTTCAGCGCCTGGAGGTTCAGAATAGAATCTAAATCTGGTACTACAAAGCTGCTTCACCTTAAGTGCCAAGTCCCCTTGATCAGTACCAGCTGCCTGGAGCGGAGAATTGTGAGGTTATAATATGAGATGAGCAGGAGGAAGTGCTGTGATCAATTAGTGATGTCTGCACAAGGCAGGGAATGGGAGTGAGGACATCTCTGCCGGGTGTCGTGGACCCTAAAATAAGTGTTGCTTAAGAGCTAGATGCTGTGAGTATAGGCCGTGTTTTAGGAGGCTACGAGGGACGAGGGGAGCCTTGAATCAGCCCCTTAAGGATAGGAAGGTATGGCACAGGTAGAGAGAAGGGGGGGCAAACTAACCCAGCTGAATTTGCATTTCATCTGGTTGGCCATGTAACATTCTATTTTGGGGCCCCGGCATCACAAGCCCAAGTGTTAGAAACCCATCCTTTATCAACTAGCTACAAAACACACATCTGTCCCCTTCCCTGTCGAGGCAGGGGCCACTTGAGCAGAATCTAAGTGGGGAGGGCAAGAGGTTCGTGCTTCATTTCCCAAACCCCCAGGTCTCTGGTAACTTTCCGGAATGCTAAGCTGTTTATTTTGGGAGTCTTTAAGCTTAGTCAGTTGGTATTTAGAGACAGCTAGGAATTTTGGATTTCACTCCTATTGCAATAGAAAAGAGAAAAACTTAAGTGCCTTCCAAATACTGGTAAGTCAAATGAGGACAGCCTGGCTCCAATCTGCTCTCATCCCCCACTCCCGCCCCCTCCCAGAAACACAGAATGAAAAGGAAACGCAACATAATCAATGCACTAAGCCACAAGTTAAAACTTCCCCTGGAGAATGCCAGACAGCGAGACTCCCTCCGCATTAGCTGATGCAGAAAAGCATCCGTCAGTGTTTGCAAGACTCAAGGAAGAGGAAAGGCAAACTCGAATATCATAAGGGGGGCTTCTGTGCCCTTCGCGTGGGGCTCTGACACAAGCCTTTAAAAGGCTTCCATTAGCGGTGTAATTGATCTTCTGATGAAAAGCGATAAGAAGTCCAGCAAAACGAAAATGTGATTACAACGTACAGAAGTGGACACATACAAGTCGTGGGTTACAAGTTCACAGTCACCACCATCTATAAACCATGCTTAGATGGAACTTTCATTATTTCTTTGTCACAGTCCTTACCTGGTGAGTCCGTTTCTGCCAGGGACAGAAAGCTTAATCTTGTGCGTTCACAGAGCTCCGTGACTTTCTGATTTAACTGTGATCCACTTGGGATCCGACGTAGGGGTGTCAAGATTCTCTTCATCTCCCTCCTTCTCCTCTTCTCCCCGAAGTGGGAGGGCTGAGCCAATTTCCAGTGGCCTTGCTTTCATCTATCACCAATTGGCAGGAGGGCATTTGGTCCTTGTGGGCCTCCTTGGGGTGCGGCTTGTCCCATGATAGGTCCTTGGCCTCTATCCGGAAGCATCTGTAGTCGGTGGTCTCATTCCGGCCGATGGTTATTAATTACTTAGACTTCCTCCCCTGCACCCCAGCTGTCAGATGTCTTCAGGCTCAAGTAAGTACTTCCCATGCCCTGTTTGCTTTCTCAGCATCTCCTGCTGGTGAATGGGGCTTACGACTCTGTCCCTGGCTCATGAGCCTGGACATCTCAGCCAGGGAGGCTGCCCTGTGTGGGGTCTTGGTTGCAGGCAACTGTACCCCTGCTCCATAATCCTCCAAGCTCACTTGGGTTCCTGTCATTCCACCCTGAGTAGATTGCGTCATTGGCCCCAAGATTTTCTGCCAAGCTTGATATTCATACTCTTTGCATATGACTTTGGAATTTTTTCCATGCAGGCAGGTCACCCCTTCCCCCATCTTCCTGCCCTGCTTGACTTTGAGATCATCCGTGTGACTTGGTTTGGCCAACAGAATGAGGCCAAAGTAATGGTGGGTCATCTCCAAGTTTAGGCTTTCATGGGCCCTTCTCTGTTTCCACTTGCCTATCTTGTGCCTCTGCTGCTACCAAGAGAACATTTCTTAGTTTTCCCTCTTATCCAAGAAGGATGCATAGAGAAGAACCGTTTCAGATAAGCCCAGCTTAAATAAATTGACCCTTAGTTGACTCTTAGGTCTAAGAACATAAAAGTCTACTGTAACGGTCATTAAGATTTTGCGTTTGTTATCCAGTACTTACGTGTCGGGGAATAACTGATACACTCCCACACTCGGAACTTAGCTTGGGAGGCTGGGAACCTGAGGGCCCTAAGATCTAGTATTTCTCCTCTTCTTGTCACCCCGCCACTCTTTATTCTCCTTTCTCAGCGGAGGTGAAAACTTCTTTTGAAGTGCTGTCCCTTTTTCTTCCCCTTTCTGGGCCTTTATGCTTTCCATTTGCTGTTCTGGTCTTCTCAAGGCATAGGTCTTCACAGGCAAAGTCATGTTTATGGACACCAAAGAGTCATTTCTTCTCTCTCTCGAAAATCCTATCATTCTCAATCTGCAGTATCAGGATGTGGTATGACCCAAACCTATTCAGAAAGACAAAGGTGAGCGGGCTCGGCCGTCTTTCTTCTGAGGCTGTACGTCTATAGACAAGTATCTGCTTTTCCAAATAGTCTAAAATACGGGAGAGACGTGTGATGACTCGCTTGAAGGGTGTGCCTAGAGTATCCCACCGGTTCCAGAGGAGGATGACAGACACGGGGAGCAGAGCCAAGCTGTTCGGGCCAAACCCAGCTCAGATCAGTGGACCCCGTCCCATCCTTGCCCCCCCCCCCCAGCTGGGATCCGTGTGCATGGCCTAGATCAAAACTGCACAGTCTGGGTTGACTGAGCCACGCCGACGAGTGAGAGACGAATGTGCGTCGTCGAAGTCACTGAGGTTCTGTGGTATTTTATAGCAGGTATTTGGGGGCAATTGTTAGCTGATAGAAACCTCCAACCACACAGCCATAGAAGTGGGGATTCTCTTGTTGGAGCAGGGGAAGGAGAGACTGGACCCTTAGCTGGGTGACCCCCTCTACTCTCTGTGGCAACACCTGAGGCCCTGTACCAGGATCCGGATTCCATGAACACAGTTTTACAACCATTGCTCTGATCCACACCGTCTGCCCCGCTCTCTTGTCATTCCCTTCCTTCCTCCCCCAATTCACTGTCTGATTTCTCTTTCTAGCATGTCTGTCATAGGTTTTCAACTTGAACACCTCCTAGACAGGGAGCTCCCTCCTTCCAAGAAAGCCAGTCCACCTTTGGACCGCTCTGGCTGTCAGACAATGATTCCTCACGTCCTGGGGGAGCTCAGGGCTATCATGGCAGAAATGGGGCAAGAAAATGGTAGAGAGGAGATGGTTTCTGGTCTAGCTCCCACCCAAGATAAAGGAGCCATATGAGCCCTCTGATTCCTCTCTTCTGGGATAAGTGGGTTATCCCACATGCCCTGGCTCATAAACAGGCCTGTATTTTCTTAATAATAGTGACTTCTCTTTATTGAGCCGGGAGTAGAGGTCAGGCTCAGGGTTAAGCAGGTCAGATACAAACTCTTTGATCCTTGGAGGTAGGCACTATTACCCGTCAGATTTTGCTAATGGTGAAACAGAAGCTTGGAGCTGGTGTGTGACCTGCCCACGGGTCTTACAGCTGGCAGATGAGGATGGGGAGGCTTGAGCCCAGGTTTGTGGACCCTGAAACTGATGCTTCTAGGGACCGCTTAACAACAGCAACAACAATAATCATAACAGCATCGTAAATAGTAGTAACTAAACTTACCAACTGTTTACTTGCTATGGGTTGAGCACTGTGGTAAGAGCATCTGTGGACTAAATTAACCCTGGCAGAAACTCTGCTGGGAAGGTGATCCTTCCCCATTTTTAGGGATCAACAACTTTAGCCCCACTCCGGCCTCAGCATTTTTACCTCTTAGAGTGTATTCATTTCTTATTTGAGGTAGTGAGTTCTCTGGCGTAGAAGGCATTTAAACAGGCACTGGCAGAATGCTTTTTAGGGACTGTTGTACTAGAAAGTGGATTCCACCGAGTGACCACTATAGCGTCCCCTTCACCCTGACACCCCTTTTCCTTTCCTCATTCCCACCCCCATATCCCTTCCACGTTCATGGACCAGGAAAGAAGGAACACCTCCCACTTCCTGGATTTCTGCTCTGAGCCAGACACGAAACTAGATCTTGTATCATCGTCGCCTGACTTAAAGCTCACCACAAGCCCCAGAGGACCCTCTTCTTATCCGTCTTCGTGCTGGCGGCCATTGTTGGCTTGACAGCCGTCGTCCCCAATAGACTGACCACCATGTCAGGGGAGACAGCAACTCTGCTCCTTTTATTTCTCTCTTTCTCCAGCGCATTTAGGAATCCCACACGAGGCCAATGGCCAGTGACTGGGAGCCAGGCTCACAAAGCCATGACCATATTCAAAGGCAGCCATGTACGTGTGGATAAGAGGTGGACTCTGAAGCCAGACTGCCTGGGTCCGCATCCCAGCTCTGCCATTTGCTAGCTGTGTGGACTTGTGCAAATGATTTGTGGCTCTGCGCCTTAAGGTTCCCCATATTTGAAAGGGGAATCACATTTTTACTGCACTGAGGAAATTAAGCCTGGTGGTAAAAGTAGGGATTCTGGAGACGGACTGGTCAGGTTCATGTCCTCACTCTGCCCCTGACTCCTAGGGCACCTGAGGCAAAGCACGTGTGTCCGTTTCTCTCCCGGAACGTAGATGGGGCTGCTATCACCTCCTATCCCACAGCTGTCGTAGGTGCTGAATGAGCCAATCCCTGTAAATCACTCAGAACAGGTGGTGACACTGAGTAGAATGGCTGACTCAAGGTCACCCAGCTAGCGAGTGAGAGAGTCAAGTTCACCTCCGAGTTCATTGCAGCTTGGGTTACCCCCAAGTTTTGCGAAGCGTTCTTTTTCAATTCGCTGGTGTGTAGCACCTCGAAGACAGCAGGCTTCCCTCGCACCGTTTCTCCAGTCGAATCCGGACGTACTCGAAACATTTTCTACATCGGTAGAGACAAGCGTATTTTCCACCAAGGGAGGGAGCGGGGCCTCTTCTAGGAGGGAATGAAAAGAGTCATCAAAAAACAGAGACCAGCCAAGGAAGATGCAAAAATAATTAAAATAGGAAATGTGCTGCTGTGTTCACAGGATTTCAATTTTGCAGTTGCCGGAGGGGAGGGGTGGCAGACGTTCACTTTCTCACACTGATACACATTTTGATAAAGTGTGATAAAGACTTAGGAAAATTGACAGATCAAATGGGAATCTCAGTTGAGGACGTTTGCATCTTGTAAGTGAGGAAAAGCAGCCAGGGGTGCAGGGACATCTATGCGGCAAGGTGCTGCTCCTTCCTGCTCTTGTGAATGAGGTCCCGGGTTGCCCACCCAGCCCTTCTCCTGCTCATTCTCACACATCGCTTGGTCTCGGCTCAGACCCCGCGTCCTCAGGGAAGTCCAGATGGGGCATCCGGTTACATGCCTTCCGTGGTCACTGCTCCTTCACGGAGCTTGGCGTTGTTGTAACCACTGGGCACGCTTACACTCACTGGAGGTTATCTGAATTCTATCTGGAACCTGCGGGAGACTGTTGGCATCTAGAGGACAGAGGATGGGTTTCTTTACATTAATGCCTATTGCCAGAGACGGGCATAGTGGGCGCTCAATACATCCTGCAGGAAGGAAGGAACAGAGGAAGGAAGGACATAGACGTGCGATTCGAACCAGCAGGGCAAACGGGGCTTCCTGTCGAGAGGGCATTTACTCCATCGTGTTCTCTTCCACACGTCGATTGAACCTGAGCCCCCGAGTCCCACTGAAAAACACTCAGCCAATGGAGTTTGGTGAAAGAGGCCTCTTTCCCATTGCCCGGGAGAACCAGTGTAGGCATCCTCGTGTCGTGGTGGGCGGGGGTGCAGTGTGATCTTGTCATGGGATTGGCGTGGGAGCTGCTGGCAGGCCTGACGGTGCTATCTTAATCCCATTGCGCTGTCTTGGAAAGGGGTTTGCAGGCCCCCCCGCACCATGCAGCAAAGCAGCTGGGGTGCTTTGGGTTCCACAGCAAGGCTCTTCCGGCTCTGGACCTGGATCTGATTTAGGGACGGAGACCTGGAGTCTGGAGGGGATGAGTGTCATCCTGGGGTCAGGCGATAAGTCTCTGGTTTGGCAGAGCTAGGACTTGAACCCCGGTCTCCTGGTCCCTGGTCCAGTGTTCCTCTCAGCCACCGTTCATCCATCCATCCATCCATCCACCCATCCACCCATCCATTTATTTAATTGCGTGTTTGGTTGGTCATCTACTGGGTACCAGGCACTTGCTGTGAAAGAACCAGGACCAAGACCAGCACACACCTATGGCCACTCATCTTTACCTTTATTCCTTTAGTTGGTCTTTTTCATGTTCCGCGGAGGACTCTTAGCTTATCCAGACCTTTCTGATTCCCTGTGTCACGTGCACAGTTGGACAAGTTGGCAGAGGTTGGCTGAGAGGTTCGCCCCATGTCCTTACCTGTCAGGACCTTAATAAAGTCCTTTGTCCACTCTGTGGCTCTCCTGCCCTCTCCGAGTGCTGGGAGGAGGCACCTGCAGGGACCCCAGGGCACCTGTCTCAGGTGGAGGGAGCATAGCATCCCTTGCAGTAATTAGCTCCCTGACTCAAATCGGGCATTTTCAAAGGCCCCGAGGGCTGAGGCCAGAGGAGAAGCTGGGTGTTGACATCTTGGGCTGCCGCATCGTGTGTCCCACCCACACGTTTATGGAGCAACTGCTGTATGCCGGATCTGGGTTGTGTGGTCAGGGATGCAATCCTTAGAAGCAACCAGACTATGGGAAGACGCTGGAGGTGGCTTTGTACAGCTTTCCATCAGTTTAGAGACTCAGAAGGTGGCATTTTTTGAGTCAGCTGGGCATGGTTCTAAAACCCAGCTCTTCTAATGAAAATGTATGTTTCACTTACTCTGTGAATCCCAGCTTCCTGTTCTATAAAATAATGGGATAATAGTGAACTCCTGAGTGCTTGTGAGAGATCACATGGGGTGATGTCCGTGAAGCACCTGGAACGTGATAGGGCCCTGTCAGCATTGATTTCCTTCCCCGGTGCTCCTAGGGCGTGTGCCCATTTCATGCCTGCAAACTGAACCAGGCGTCTCCTCAGGAAGAGGGCCAGCTCCTCAAGGGCAGTCCTGCTGACTGTGTGACCTTGGACATGTCACCTGGAAACCGAGGGTAATGAAGGCTCCTTCTCAGTGTTACTAGGAGGCAGCTGGGACTAGGGCGGGATGAGTGAGGTGTCTAGGGCCCCAAAGGTAAGGAGGTGGTGGCTGTCAGGGTCACATCGCAAGGGTGGCATTTGCCCTGACAGTGACCACCAAATCCATTCGCTGATGCAAAGTGGAGCGCCCAGAGCCAGTCAGAAAGTGGGCACTGGTTTTGTCTGGGGTTATTTGTTGGAAAGAGACAGAGGTCCACTCAAACTATTTCAAAAAGGAGTTATTTTAGGGACACGTGTGAAGTTAAACAGGGAACAAAGTCTCGTGGAAATCATCAAAGAGCCCGAACTCAAGAATGAGGCCGTGTCCCAAGTATCCTGTCGTGGGAGGGTGGTTCTGGACACACGGAAGCCCTGTAGTAGATTTCAGGGCCCCCTTCGTGCAGCCCTCAAGGTCCCGCTTGTCCCTTCCCTGCCTGCTTCTCCAGCCTCCTCTCGGACCCTTGTGCCTAATGAGCTCTGCTCCTGCCCACGGCCTCCCCTGAGCCTCTCGAGTGCCCAGGTGTCACTTGCCTCCCTGTCTCCCTGCATGTGTTCCTCTGCCTGGACACTCTCCTCTCTTCTTGTCACCAGGGAGGCCTCTGCTCATTTTTTGGGCTCTGGCTTCATGGCTGCTTCATCTAAGACACCTTCGCTGGCCCCTGTACAAAGTAGGTAGCCGGCCGCTCTCTCTCAAAGCACTCTTTATGTAGTGACATGTTTACTTGGATAACTATTTGCTCCACGTCTGTCCTTTCCCACTCGACTGTCAATTCTGTGATGACAAGGACTGGATGTGTTTGTCTACTTACTGTGTCCCTTATGCCTGGCCCGGTTCTCAGCATGTGGGAACTCCTGCAGAGATGCCTGTCGCCCAGAGGAAGGTAGGACCGTGTCTTTCCCCCAAGAACCCGCCTCCAGTTAGACTCCATTCATAGGCTGCCTTCCACTGCCCTTTGCTTTTCTCTGCCTCCCAGGTTTCCTAGACCCCTTCCTCCACACTGAAACTTGCTCCTGGTCCTTCACAGCCTCTGAAGCCCCCCGGCCTCCCCTTTCGGCTGCAGCTCCTAACACCCCCTGGCCCGTCTTTCCATGCATCTTAGTTCAAACTGCCTACAGAAGAAATGGGACTGGTCCCACTCATCTCGTCAGGAGAGATCACAGGCTTGACTCTCTGATGGACAGCCCATCGCCGGACTAGCTGCCTCCAGAGCAGGTGACCCGCTAACCCGGCACTGTCTGCAGAGTCCCCAGCCACATGCTAGGGCCACGTGTTGAGAGGACATTTTTCCATATTGGTTAAATCGAATATGTTACTAAAATCAGCTTTACTTGTCTTCTTACCACTTTGATGTGTCTACCAGAAAATCTAGAATCACCCATGTGGCTGGCATCACATTTTCCCTGGGCGGGGCCGAGCTGGAGTAGGGGTGGGGCACCAGATTACAGGGTATAAGCGGGGCTGCCCGAATGGCAGAAGCTGTGTCTAGGGACTTTTTCTGCAGAAGGAGGCCCTGAATAATATCGATGTTCTAGTTTGATGAACACAATTATTATCCAGGTCCATTCAGTAATTATTCCTAGTATTACCCCCAGAGTAGCAGTATTTAAACATTTTCTCACATTGCATTCCTTATCTATTGCTTTCACCAAGACGATGACAAACTTGGTGGCTTACAGCAGCACACACGGATTATTTTGGTCTCGGCGGGTCAGGAGTGCGGGTATGGCTTACCCGGGTCCCTCCCTTCAGGGGCTCAGCCAGCTGAAATCAAGGTGTCGGCCGGCTTCCCTCTCATCTCCAGCCTTGACTTGGCTGTCGTGGGTGGTTGGGGGCCTCTGTGGTTTCAGCAGGGTTTAGTCCCTCATGGCTAGAGTTCCGAGGACATCACCTTCCTGCTGGCTGGAGGCCACCCCCAGTTCTTCCCTGGTTCCCAACCACACGGGCCTCCCCGGCACGCACACTTGTCTATCGAACGGAGAGCCTTCTAGCAGAACTGGTGATCCAATCTCATGTAAGTCATCACAGAAAAAGCATCCCATTATCTTTGCCAGATTGGTTCAAAACAAGTCACAGGCCCTGCCCACATTCCACGGGGGGTGGTTCTTCAAGGACGTGGACACCCACAGGTGGTCGGGGGGCCTCTTCAGTAATGGTCTGCCACATTCTATCAGGCGATAATTGAAGGGCCAGTGGCTCCTATTCCCCCACGGAGAAACTGAGGCCCAGAGAGAGGAAAGGTGCTGCAGAGACAGCAAAGGAAGTGCCCGTGGCCAGATCAGAGAGTGACCCCACTCCCCATCCTTCCTCTGTGCCACACCAGTTCCAACAGCAAGAGGCAGAACTGATGCGAAGCAGTGGGCTTTGTTCTTAACGCGGACAAGGCCATAAAATTCTGTAGATTAGGAGAAATAATTTATGGCTCATCGATCCTCCTTGGGGCTGCAGCGCTTTGAACGGACTTCTCTCCGGGGTCAAGCATCTTGCATCCTGGCCGCTAGAAGAAGAGAAGCGAAAACATCCTGCTGTTTGTGACTGTTCGTTAGGGGCCATGGGGCTTCGCTGGCAGGTTGGAGGCCCCGCCTGCAGAGACCCTACACGACAACCCATTAGCCATACTTAGTTCTGCCTCCGATTTCATGGCTGCCCAGCTGGAGACATGCCGACATGCTCCCTGAGCTCCGTGGGATGATGTTCATGCTGGATCCTGTCAGCCAGCAAGATGCGTGCCCCAAACCCTGCAAGGTGCAGAATATCACCCCGGAATGTAAGAGCACGAGACGTTCTTTAGAGCTCACAGGAATATTTATTTGTTTGTTTATTTATTTTACATAGCAATACATTACTGAATGCCAAGCAAAATCCAATTTATGCTTATTGAAAACATAGGGGACTTCTAATCATTTTCTGTTTAATTATCCTTTTCCTTCTAAAATACAATATATTTATAATATAAATTTGTCATTATGTAATAAAATTTCCCTTTCGAGCAGCTTTATTGAGGTATAATTGATAAACAACAAAGGACCATATTTAAAATGTACAATACGATGACTTTAGTTACATACATACACCTGTGAAACCGTCACCGACGCTCAAAGTAAAAAGCGTGTCCATCACCTCCTAAACTTTCCTCACGCCCCGCTCCCTCCCTTTCTGGATTTTGGTCTTGGTGGTAAGAACATGCAACGTGAGTTTTAACCCTCTTCATGATTTTAACAATTTTGTGCCATGTCGTTCGACAGATCTCCAGAACTCGTCTGGCATGGCTGCGAACCTTAAACCCACTGAAAATAGCTCCCCAGTTCCACTGACCATAGGCAACAATGGTGGTGACCTCAGGTCTACAGCACATGCCTCAATGCCCACAAGCCCCTTATTTTTGAATGAAAAGGCTGAGGCTTAGGGATAAGCTGAGTGACTTGCAGGACCGGGTCTCGAATCTGTATCTTGGGGAGTCCCCCTCCCCCAAACCCCACCAGGCTTTGCGGGACGATTCTGGCTCCTCTTGTCATAACAATGGGAGTGTATATATTGGCGCATACTGTGGGCCACGTGCTATGCCGCACGCTTCGAACAGACTGACTCATGTCCCACTTGTCCCTCCCCTGCTTCTCCAGCCTCCACTCGTTCCTAACAGGTAGGAACGATCATCACGGCCATTTCACAGGAAGGAAACAGAGGCTCAGAGAAGTTAGGGCCCTTGCTGGGGTCACACAGCTTATAGGTGGGAGGATTTGAGCAGACTCTGAAGGCTTAGCCACTGTGCCTACGGGCTCAGGAAAGCATTAGGCCATCAGTGTCCTGCCCTTTCTATTTTCCGCCTGGGGAAACTGAGGCCTGGAAACGTAAAGGGGCTGAGCTGGAGCTGGAACCCAGGTACCCTATTTCCCCAGCCAGAGGGCCCTCCTCCCCACCCCACCTCTGACCAGCTTCATCTTTCAGAGCTAACGGCCTTGAAATGTCCCTGGGTGTCCTGCCCCTTCACAGGAAGGATGCAGGGTAATTAAAATCCCTCTCTCCCACCCTTCTTTTCCTTTCGACACTTTGTAAACTTTTTTTTTTTTTTTTCCCTTCCAGTTCTATCTTTTTAGCCTTTCACAGCTGCTCATTTGGGTAAGATCTGGTACCCATGGGTTTCTCTGATGCGTAACATCACAGCCCAGTCCCCTTCCCTTGGGAAGCCAGAGGAGGGGACAGGGAGAACAGGGAACGTTTCCCATTAAATTGGCCTCCTGCGATCTGCGGAGTTTAATCTGAACTTGAAAGTGCTTTTGATCAGCTTTCCGGCCGCTTCCCCGTTCTGGCCCACCCCTGTCTTTGGACCCAGCACCCTTTCTCTCCCCGGCATTCGGAGGCATTCAAAGTTGTGCGTGGCAGGGTGTGGGGGGGGGAAACGAGTGGCCGTTCTTTTATCTCCATCTTCGAGCTGCCTGTCTGGCCAGACAGAAGTGCTAACTCCAGTTCCTTTCCTAGGAGCTCAGGATCAGCAGCTATATTGAGATCTGACCTGGCGTCTGCATTTCAAAGGCCTCTCTGCCCAGCACAGCGCTGCCTCCTCCTGCTTGCCTCCTTCATCCTCCCCCCTCCTTCCTCTCCCTCAGTCCCCTCTCACCCTTGACCTTGCCTTCTGCTCTTGGCTCTGACACCTTTTTTCCCCCCAGCGACTGCTTCTGTACTGTCCTTTTATGCTCTGGAATGAATCACGAACACAGCTCCCCTGCCAAGCAAAGCAAAGTCTGATCTCCTTCTAAATGGTCCAGGATTTGCAGGGAAAATCATGTCTCAATGTTCTGAAGGCCTCATTATATATTCATTTGGCGGAATGCAGGTTTACAGAGAGAGGGAGACTGTAGCTTACTCCATAAATGAATTCCTGGCGAGGCAATATCCCACCAGATTGAAGGCACCCTTAGGTCCTCTTCCTCCTGGAGGAGCTGGAAGATGTTATTCCACATAAACCCAATGCATATTCAGGACTCGGAGTGGGAAAACTCTGAACTATGAAAAAGGTCTGAGATCTGGTCCTATCACCTCCTTACTGTGTGACTTTGGGCAAGTTCCTAACCTCTCTGAACCTCAGCTTTCTCATCAGTATAGCGGGGATAATGATAGTAACTACTTCCCAGGTTTGTTCTGGGGATCCTGGGCGGTGATGATGCTTCAAAGTTTCTCTTGACTATAGAAATTGCTCAAGAGGTATCAATTCTGTCTCCCTCTCCTTGGGCTCAGTGGCAAGGAAGATTTGTTGAGTTTTTGAACTCCGTGCTCTGCCCGCTGTCCCCCAGCATGGCAGATAACTGTGCAGTTTGGGGAAAGGCATTGCCTTGGGTTACTTTTTTGAAGCTTTGTTTCCTCTTCTGCAAAATAAAGATATCTCTAGCTCTGATTGCAAGGAGGACTCAGCCGCAATTTAATCAGTGTCTTACAAGAAAAAAAACCATTTCAAACAATCATGTGGTGTTAAAGAAAACATGGCTACAGCGCTTTCTAGTTTTTACAGCATTTCCGTGAACTCCATCTTATTTGATTTAAGCATCGGAGAAAGACCCATTTTCAAGGCTCCTGGTAATTATAAGCCATTCTTATGTATTCATTAACGCAGGCTCCCTAGTATTTCTGCTCTCCAGTGCTATCTGAGTGCAATCCGTGCTATTGCGTATTTCTAAAAGTAATTCTTACCCTCTCTTTACATTGTTTTCTTGTGTGAAAGTGTCACTGATTTGAATAGTCTTCCATACAAATACACACACACACACACACACACACACACACACACACACACACACACACAAACCTATAGAGATTTGAGATTTTTTTCCCCAGGAAAAAAGTGGGGAAACCATGCTTATTTTTCATGTGAGTGTCCTCAGCGCAGGAAAGACGGCTGAGGATGTCCATAGCACTGGGAAGTCCCGATGACTCAGGTGCCTCTCCATCGTTGGGCTGATGTTTGAAATTCTGCCATCAGCGGCCATCTCCACTGTAGTTAGTCATTCACACCTTATTGATGCATCGTCGAAAAGAAGGATGGCTTGCGATGGGGGATGTCAAGCGTGAGGCGGTTCGGGAGCAGAGGAGAAAACGGTACCCAAACAACAAGGAAAAGGACTGGAGAAGCCTGATGCTTCAGAAGTTTCGTGGACGCTGGCTTGGATCAACCCTTTGTTTTTGTTTTTTGGGGTTTTTTTGGTTTTTGGTTTTTAATAATAATTTTTTTAATTATATTATATTATGTTGGTCACCATACAGTACATCCCTGTTTTTTGATGTAAAGTTCCATGATTCATTAGTTGCGTATAACACCCAGTGCTCCATGCAATACGTGCCCTCCTTACTACCCGTCACCTGGATCAACCCTTTGCTTCTTTCCAGCTTCACTGTTCTAGCACCAGACCCCAGAATCCTTTAGGCGGATGGTCAAAGTGGCCTCTGTACGGTACTCTTTGCCTCCAGAATCAACCACACTGGTCCCAACATAGTCTTTCTAACCTGAGTCAGACTGTGAGCGATGAGAACTATTTCTTTTTTTTTTTTTTATAATGATTTTTTATTATATTATGTTAGTCACCGTACAGTACATCCCCGGTTTTCGATATAAGGCTCGATGATTCATTAGTTGTGTATAACACCCAGTGCACCATGCAATATGTGCCCTCCTTACTACCCATCACCGGTCTATCCCATTCCCCCACCCCCCTCCCCTCTGTAGCCCTCAGTTTGTTGATGAGAATTATTTCTGTCTTCAGGAAGGCTGGGGCGATGCGTGACCTCTCAGGCTCCTTCCGTCTCTGATAACACTGGGGTCTGGATTGTTGGTGTCGTCTGGGCTGGGCACCGTTCATTCACCGTGTGGGAGAAGAGAGTACCGATCTGGGCTGAGCCCTCTTGGGGTCCCAGCCATCAGCTTCGGCAGTGTCACCTCAATTTCTTGCCTTTTAGAAGACTCCCACCTGCGGTTCTCAGCGGCCCCCTGCTGTTCTCCATCTGCTTCCGAGCTGACCGGAGGGTAGGCTCTGTAACATGCGAGTGTGAATCTGCTGTGAAATCCACCTCCCTCACCTCCTGTGACTGCTGAGTCCATGTGTGTGTGGGAGGGGCGAGGGCCTTGGTCTCTGCCTATTCAGTGCCACGTATTTAGAGGGAAAAACAGGAACAGGTGGTTGATTAAATAAACATGTCACTAGTAGTCCAAGTAACATGAGCAAAAATTTGGTTTTCTATGGGGACCTAGTAAAGAACTCTGGATTTGCAGTCAGAATTCGCATCTTGGTTTCATTGCTGAACTTGAACACGTCACTGTCCCTTGCTGGGCCTGTGGTATTTTTTTTTTTTAATTAGGTTAGGAGGAGAGTTGATCTGATAAATTTTAAGCTCTGTCCTTTCGCTAAATTTCCCAGCACACAGATGTCATAGGTTGTTTTTTCCTCTCCTTGCAACATTTCTTTTTTTTTTTTTTTTAAAGATTTTATTTATTTATTTGACAGAGATAGCCAGTGAGAGAGGGAACACAAGCAGGGTGAGTGGGAGAGGAAGAAGCAGGCTCATAGCGGAGGAGCCTGATGGGGGGCTCGATCCCAGAACGCCGGGATCACGCCCTGAGCCGAAGGCAAACGCCCAACCGCTGTGCCACCCAGGTGCCCCCCTTGCAACATTTCTGAAATTGATTTGCCTCTTACAATCAGTAGCATGTTCTAATTTAATTGATAACATTTGTTCTTTGTTGGTGATACAGAACATGATGGCGTGTCATGCAATTGATGGTATATGGAATCTGATGAGTTATGTGACGTCCGTTATTCCTTCCTTCTTCTTGTGATCATGGGAACCAAAGGAAGGAACTGGATCTCACTGTGGATAGTGTCTTCTCTTTGCCATCACTTCTCAGACAAAGCTGTCTGGTTGTAACAGCACGGATGAGGGCTAGTTGCATAGAAAAGGAGCTCCCCCAAATAATAGTGGCTTTACAAAAATCATTTCTCTCTTTCTCACGTACAGGAATGCCAGAGGAAGGCAAGCCAGAGTTTGCATGCTCAGACCCCTGGTCTCCCATTATTGTTTCAACTTTTTCCATCCCGATGTCGGGCTTTGTCCTCAAGGTCACCTCATTGCCCAAGATGGCGGATGGAGCTTTAGCTTTTCATGGCCAGGGAGCAGGAAGGAAGAAAGACAGAGGAGCGCAAAGGATCCATCCCTATTGATTCCGTTCCCATGATAATTCCTTCTTAGAACTGTCCCACAAGAGTCCGCTCACTGTCTGTCCAGAACTTGGTCACATAATCAACCACCATTGAAAGGGAGGTTTGGAAATATGACATTTTCGCTTGATGTCTTGATGCTCCTAATAAGGTCAGAGTCTGCTACTGAGGAAAAACGGGAACATAACATGGCTGTGGGGTAGGCAACCAGCTGTCTCTGGTGCATCACTGAGCTGTGAAGACTATGAATTTACAGATCAGGAGGAAATTTGTCTCATTTCATCTTTTCTTGCTTGTCTCGGTTTTCTCATATACATAATGTGGTTAATGATGTTTCTACCTAATGGAAATAATTTTCACGCAACTTATATGAGACATAAAACCGAAACAACTTCTTAAATAAAATATACCCTCTAACATGAAGGGATTGGAATTTTTTAGCTTATCAAGAAAACCGTTAAAAAGATAAACAGCATCACGGATAGGTCTGTTTCCCATCCTGCTGATCTGCATTCCCAAACTTTACTCTTTCCCTCAAACATGAAAGGAGGCTTCCAGGGGCGCCTGGGTGGCTCAGTCGTTAAGCGTCTGCCTTCGGCTCAGGGCGTGATCCCGGAGTCCTTGGATCGAGCCCCCCATCAGGCTCCTCCACTGGAAGCCTGCTTCTTCCTCTCCCACTCCCCCTGCTTGTGTTCCCTCTCTCGCTGGCTGTCTCTCTCTCTGTCAAATAAATAAATAAAATCTTTAAAAAAAAATAAAAGAAAAAGGAGGCTTCCAGGTCTCTGAATCTATGCCTCACTGTCCAGTGTGGACTAGAATCGAACATTCTGGGTTAATGGGCATCTCTGTCTTTAAAAATGGCGCTGTCCTTGTTTCTACTCTGGTACCTAGATAGCTTCGAGATATTTTCTTTTCACTTCCATTGTAGACCCTCATCGTGCAGCTTAATCTCTTTCCCTTCTTCTGCTGGTGACAGACACGGGACATGCTGGGCTCAGGTGGCTGGCAGGGGTGTTTTCACATGAATGTGGAGATCATTTTGAGGTCAGGAAGATGTGGGAAGAGTCAAGCCACCTGGGTTTAGTCCCGTTGCTGTTTTTTACATCAGTGTGACTTCGGAAAAATCTCTCTCCTTGCCCCCACCATCACCTGCAGTCTCTTTGTTGGGAACATAAAGACTATTGGAAATCTTGAAGTCTATCCTCTACTGGGAATCATGGGATCCTTCCTCCACACACTTGTGCTAGCAGAAATGAAAGTCAGAAGGGGACAGTAACTTGCCTGTGGTCACAAAGCCAGTATGGGCTTCAGGGCTTTAAATCAAAGGTGTTTTTTCTGATTCTCAAATGCCAACTTTTACTCAACATTCCAACTCCGCACACCATCAAGATATAAATTTTCATCTTTAAATTTTGCATTACAAAATCAAATGTGCATGCTAGGAAAGAGGCTGAGCTCCTTTTCCGCACGTGGGAGGCATCTGACATGGGGGACATAGGTCCTGGTGGCTGGTTTCCTCCGTCTCTCTTCTAGCATTTGAAGAAATCTTCGGTGATGACAGAAGCCACACAGTAGCCATGACACCAGCCTGACCCTTCCAGACTGGTGGGGTCAGGGTGGGGTTGTCCCCTGACAAAATTCAGAACAAGGCGGACATTCCCTGGATGTGGCTGTCCGCAGGGTGCCAACAGCTGCCACTGCCGAGAAGTCCTGGGCCGGAGGCTGCTAACAGGGTGAGGCTGTGTGACAGCCATGGCTCTCTCCCTTGGGACTTGGGCTGGGAAATGCCTGTGACAATAATGAAATCCCCTGGGAAGCTGCTACGGTGACATAGGCATGTCCTGTTGGACATCTTACCCGTGGCCACCAACTGATAGAAGGGTTGACTGATGAATGACCAGTGTTGGGCTAATGACTACTGTTGCTGATAAGACCTTCCTCCAAGAAGGGACTCACGGCCCAGCAGCAAGACTGTGGTTGGATGCCAGCATGCAGCTAGCTGATCGATGTTTTGCGGCTGACCTCGGCCATGTTCTTCCTGGGGCAGCCCCTGTGCCTCAGACGCTATGTCTCTCTTTCCTATTGCTTCATTAATCCGACAGACATTTATTAGCTCCTGTTGGGTGTGTGCCATAATCAAAGAAATCAAAGGTGGAGATCAAAGATGTTCTGATATCAGGGGATCAAGCGTGTAGTAAGCTGGGTACTAAGGAGCCCGGAATGTGGATGTCACAGCCCTCTCGTCAGTGAGCCCAACATACAAAGAGGGGGCTGAGAACCCCCGCCTGCTCCTGGTGGTGCTGCAGGGAGGAAGGGGGGGGAGTCAGTTCCTTCTAAGAATAGGGCAGGTTTCACGAGGCGCTGGCATTAGCTTTGGACTTTGAAGTAGAGAGTGTGTGCACCAGAAGTGGGCGAGTTGGCTGGCAATCACGGACCCGCGTCTGTAGGAGAAGCAGGAGGCAAGGAGTTATGTCCAGTGCCGAGCGAACGGTGAATTGTTCACTTTGTCGCTTTGCCTACAGCTACCTCTCTGGCTCATTCTGGGCTCTCTCATCGTTGCTCTTTACCGCTGGCCTCAAAGGCCTTCGATTCCTCAATGGCCCAGGCTCATCTTCACCTTTGGGTCTCACCCATGTTGATTCCGATGCAGATCCTTATGTCTGAAAACTTCTCTTCCCCTCCACTTCTTAGTCTAGCTACCTGCAGCTAGATTCAAATGTCATTTCCTTGGAGATGTCTTCCTGAAACCGTGACCCCCGCATCAGACCTGCCCATTGCACTCTGCAGCTAACTCTTGGGGTGTCACAACTGTTGTGACATCAATCTCTGTTTTCCTTACCATACGTCAAGCCCCATGAGGCCCACCACTCTTTTCCCAGTGCCCAGCATGAGCCCCAGAACACAGTAGGCACTCAGTTATTATTAGTTGAAAGAATGAACAAGGACAACATTGGACAAGCAGGTAACTAGCCACTCTTAGAAGTCCTTGAAAGTTGAGTCAAGGACTTTGGGTTTTATCCTTAAGTAAAATGGGGGAACTCACAACCTACTTATGAAAACACAGTCTAGCAAACCTCCTTGGTAAACATGAACAGATATAGAAGGATCTCACTGATCTTTTTAGTGACTCCTTGAGAACTTCTAGGAAATGCCTTTTACCCCCACGAAGATGAGTCTGAAGCTCAGGGACATTGAGCTAGGTGACAGGGTCACTGGCTGGGCTCATGGCAGAGTGAACTCAATGTCAGGCCTAATGGCTCCATTCCTGCTCCTTCATTCTTATTGTGCCAACACTTTCTTAGAAGAAAGAGCATCTCGTACACTTGAGATAATTGGGAAACCGCAGTAGACAGTAACTATGGATGAAAATACTTGTATATTCTCAGGGGCCCACAACACTGGGCAGACCAAAACCACTAAGAACCAAGCTGGAGGCTTCTTGGAAGAAGTTATTACTTACCAGTCAGTCCTAAGCCAAATAATGAATGAGATTTGCATCATCGATGAAAAGAAGGTGGCAGTTTATGTCCTTGCAAATAGTTTTCCAGACATTCCTCTCAGCGTCTCCTGCTGCTGTGTTTTCGCTTCTCATTTCTTTAAACATTCCATTGGGCTTGAGATGCAAAAGGAAACACGGCCCCGTGCAGAGCCATCTTTTCTAGTGAAAATGGAAGGCCACTGTGTGCACATGTTAGATCTAGTCTCTAAGCATCTTTTCGAAACTCCAAATCCATCCAAAGGCAGAAGGCGGCGTTCTCCTGCTATGCCTTGTATGAAGACACATGAGTTTTGCTAATTACAGTTTTTGGGGAACAGCAAAGACACGGGAGACAGGACAGAAGCTCTAAACCCGGCTCACCATTAGAATGACTTAAGGGTAGTATTTAAAGTTACAGGGGCTTCACTCTTGGAGATTTAGCTCATGTAAGCCCGGAGCAAAGTGCTGGGAATTGATTTTTTTTTCAATCTCCTTAAGTGATTCCAATGATAGCCAAACTTGAGCTCCCAGGGGTAAGGAAAGGAGCACTGGGACAAGGGTCCTTTGCCAGATATGTCCATGTATAAAAAGAGTTATAAATCATATTGCAGATGTATATGAAATGTATACTGGATAGGGGAGGCTGCTTCCATATTCAAACATTGATCAATAATCCGCCATATCAACAAACTAAAGAAGAAAAATTCTATCGTATCAATGGGCTCGGGAAAAAGATGTGAGAAATCCCAAACACATTCATAATAAAAAGTTTCAGCAAGACTACAAGGGAATATCCTCAACTTGATAAAAAGCACCTACAAAAAACTTACAGCTAATATAATACTTAATGGTGAAAACCAAGTGCTTTCTTCCTAAGACTGGGACCAAAGCAAGGATGTCCACTCTTGCTCACCATTTACTGGAAGTGTGAGCCAGTGTTGTGAGAAAAGGAAAAGAAATAAAAGACATATAACCAGAGAGAAAGAAAATGGTCCCTAGTTTTAGAAGACATGATTATCTGCTTAGAAAATCCCCAGGAATCTACCAACCCAAACCAATCCAAACCAAACACCTCCCCGGACTAACGAGTGAATTCAGCAAGTTTGCAGGATACAAGATTAATGCGCACAATAAATTGCATTTCCATATACTAACAAAGAACATGCAGAAACTGAAATTAAAACCAAAATACCCTTCAGAATCACCCCAGAAAAAATAAAACACTTAGATCTACTTTTTAACAAACACATACAGGATCTATATGCTAATAAATATAAAATGCTGATGAAAGAAATCAAGGAGACTTAAATACACGGAGAGTAATACTGTGCTATAGACTGGAAGAGTCCGCATCGTAAAAATACGGATTCTCGTTAGATTTATCTGTAGAGTTAATGCAATATTAGCAAAATCCCAGCCATATTGTTGTTGTTTGTAGACACAAATAACCTTATCTTAAAACATGGAAAGGCCCAGGTTCTTGACAAAGACGTACGGAGAGGTATCACTCTACCTGATCCCGAGACTCACCGTAGGGCCACGTTGCCAAGACAGTGTGGTATTGGCAGAAGGATAGACACGTAAATCAATGGAGCCGAATAGAGAACCAAGAAATAGCCCCCCCCACACACACAAAACCAATCAATTTTTCCCCCAGTTTTATTGAGATATAAGTGATACATGGCATTGCGTAAGGTTAAGGTGTCCACTGTGATGATAATACACTTATATATTGCCGAATGGTTGCCATCATAGTGTTTGCTAACACCTCTATCACATCACATAATTACCACCGCTTTTTTGTGGTGAGAACATTTATGATCCACTCTGTTAGCTAATTTCAACTATAAAATATGGTCTCAGTAACCGTAATCACCAAGCTGTACATTAGATCCTCTAATTCATGCATCCCGTATAAATGAAATGTTTATACTTTGACCAGCATCTCCCCATTTGCCCACCTCTTAGCCCCTGGTAACCATCTTTTTACACTCTGTTTCTACGAATCTGGCTTTTTTAGATTCCGCACGTAAATGAGATCTTACAGAAATTTCTTTCTCTGTCTGACTTATCCACGTAGCCTAATGCCCCCAAAGTCCGTCTATATTGATGCAAATGGCACAATTTCCTTCTTTCTCAATACAATGGCTGGATAATCTTCCACTGTATCGTATGTCTATCTATCTTCTATCTATCATCTATCTAAACAGCCTAGATGTCCTTTAGCAGGCAAATGGTTAAACAAATTGTACTTCCACACCATGGAGTTTTCTTGAACAGGAAAAAGACACAAACTAGTAATACATGCAACAACTTGGATGAATCTCCAGAGAATTATGTTGAGCAAAGAAAGCCCGTTCAAAATTGTTACATGCTATAGGACTCCATACATACCGTATTTTTGCACTCAGAAAGTTTTAGAACAGATCAATGGTTGCCTGGGATCAGGGATGGTAGGGGTGAGATGTAGTGAGCGTGTTATGAAAGGGCAACAGGAAGGATCCTTTAGATCTCCAATATATTTAGTATCCTGACTGTCGTGGTGGGTACGTGAACCTACACAGGTGATAAAATTAAAATTGTGTAGGGGCGCCTGGGTGGCTCAGTCGTTAAGTGTCTGCCTTCCGCCCAGGGCGTGATCCCAGGGTCCTGGGATCGAGCCCTTCATCAGGCTCCCTGCTCAGCTGGGAGCCTGCTTCTTCCTCTCCCACTCCCCCCTGCTTGTGTTCCCTCTCTCACTGGCTGTCTCTCCCTCTGTCAAATAAGTAAATAAATAAATAAATAAATAAGTCTTTTTTAAAAATTAAAATTGTGTAGAGTTCAACACACACTTATTAGTGAAACGAGGGAAATCTGCGTAAGATCTGTGGATTGTATCAATGTCAGTATCTTGGCTGTTGTAATACTGCAGTTGTACAAAATGTTACCATTGGGGAAACTGCCGGGAGCACACAGGGTTCTCCCTGCATTATTTCTTGCAACTGCATTTGAATCTACAAGGATCTCAATAAGTCTTTCAATTAAAAATGTAGCAACTCTGTTTTTTGTTTTCCTGACTAGACCTGGATGATTCACAGCCTCAGTATAAACCCAACATCACAGAACACAGGACAGAAAGATGGGGGGGGGGGAATCAGGTCCATCATGACTTTGCTGAACCCCAGATCAAAGCACCTCTGACGCCCACCCGCTCTCTGCACTTGCCAGTCACCTAAGCCAGTGAATCTCCTTATTGCGTGAGGAATTTGGACTATCAAGAGATTTTCCTTTCCTAATCCGGGGCCAGTTTTCACTCATGGAAATGAAGCAAAGAGAGATGCTATGAAATTCACATTTTGGAGACAGTAACGGTGTTGCAGACTCACAGTGCCTAGAAGATGATTTCGGCTTGAAGCTTTTAACAGAGGGGTGACCTTAGCCAAGTTACTTACCTTCTCCAAAGAGGTTACAGACACTTCTCTAGTTTTTTTAGTAAGTGTCCACTCATAAAACAAATAATTCCTGAGTGTCTTTTCTGGGTTTTGGAACATCAAGTTAAGTGGATAATATTCCCAACACATGGAAGTTGCATTCTAGGACAGGGAGACAAACATGAAATACAGGACCAAATAAATATCTAATACAGTGGACAGGACAGTAGTAAGTCCTAAAGAGAAAAACAAAGCAGGTGCTAGAGCACTGTGGGGTGCGATGGGAGCGTGCTGGGTGATATTTTACTGCGTGATCTGAGACCGTGTGAATTATTTTATGCCCTTTGAACATAGATTTGAAGGAAGCGAGAGTGAGTCGTGTGGCTATCTGGATGAAGAGTATTCCAGGCAAGGTGAAGAAAAAATGGCTTGACTCTTTGGGCATGTTTATGGAGCTGTTAAAGATAGACGGGGTAATGTTTTGGGGAATGTTTATCCTTTATGTATTCAAAACAGTTCACTGGACTGGTGTGGTGTGGAGGAAGGAACTACATTTTGATTAAACTGGTTACTTTTCAGTTGCCTGAGTAAGTTTCATGTGAATAACCTATCTGTGATCTCATGGCTCAGGTAGGTGGAGAAACGTGTGAAAATCTCTATGGAGGACAATGGGCTCAGATGTTGGTTTCTCTTCCTTTTTCATCACAGGAAAGTGGCAGGCAGGGAAAAAATAAGTGGGTGTTAGCTGGTATGAGCTTCTAGGTGTCTGTACTCAAGTGTCTTCATCTATCAAAAAGTCATAATTGCAAGGTTAACTCCACAGCGTTGCAGATGTGTGAATAAGAGAAGAAATGGAAGAAAAAGCACTTCATAACTTTCGTATTGATCGGTATCTTTAGTTTCAGGTTAATGAGATCTTCCCTACAACTTGGTCCAAAACCAGTTTTGGGGGGAAGGGGCATAAGTATGAAATCCATGGATCCTAACATCTGGAAAAAAGTGTACACATGCCCAATTTCAGGGAAGGTCAGAGACCCTCTGAAAACCATCCTACAAGGGTCAGGTTAAAAACCCCTATTGAATACTACACCAAAAACTAATGATGTACTAGCCAGTGGCTAACCGAACATAATAATAATAAAATAATAATAAACCAGTTAGTTGACATAGCTTTGCGTACAAATAACACATGGGTTTTTATTGGAGTAAAGTGGGGAAATGGACGTAAAAAGACTGTATGTTGTAAAATGGTGTATCGACATGAGTTATCATCAAACGTTTATTAGGACATGTTTGTGTATAGACATGTGTGGGTTACTGCATTCGTCAGATTCTGTGCTTGTCGTGGTGGTGAAGGGGCTGATGTATTGCTTGTTTGTGAAAACAGATTCATGAGTACATTTGCAAACCTTGGCAGACGTATCTTTTAGTTCAAATGCATCTGTCTCTGTGTGTGCAGGCGTGGGTGTCCCTTGGTGTCCATGTGCTTTCGTTAGATCTTGCTGGAAGTGAAGCCTTTTGGATCAATGCACCAAAAGATGAATGTCATGTGTCGCGGGACCTGGCCCCGGGGGGCTGACATCCTACAAGGTTGGCTGCAAAACCCATTTGCAGGCAGACGCTGGCACAGTCTAGTCCCCAAAACACTGACCAGACCCAGAATCATGTCTGCTGGTTTTCTGCAAGTTCTTAAAGAGAAAAGGAAAACATAATCCTCTTTTTGGTCTTTGTGGTTTTCACTTCTTCTGTTCCTTCTAGTGCTGGAGAGCCAGAAAAGAGAAAAAAGTTTCCATCAGGACATACAGTCCTTCTGCATTCCTGTGATTTTCAGGAGGGAGAGTACAGAGCATGGTGGCAAGAATTTGAACTTGGTAGTTAAAATCGGTGAGTTCTGATCTCGTCTCTACCCTTACGGACTGGCACACATTGGACAAATCACTGAAGCTTCCTGAGTTACAAATTGCTCATTATGAGGATGGGGATAATACCTATTTTGTCAGACTTTGGTCTTGTTGAGAGTATGATATAAGGTCACAGATGCATAGAATATATCATAGCCTATGCATAGAATAAATATACATTCCGTTTATAAAAAGCAACATTTCATGTTCAGTCAACAAAATTTAAACTATTTGAAAGAATTAAGTAGTGTTTCATTTTTCTGTGGTGGATTTTCTAGACTAACTTGGAAAAAGAGCTAGGAAAATTCACATTGTGTATTTATTTAAAAGAGACATTTGCTCAGCTCCTACTTTATGCCAGGCACTGTGTTCGGGGCTGGAGATACAGTGGAAGACAAATAGAGCAATATTTCTTATGAAAGGAATGTATAGTCTACTGAGGGAGACAGGCATTAAGCAAGCAAACAAGTAAATATATAAATATAATTAAAATTGTGGCAAAGGCAATAATAACAATAATAATAATAATGAATGTTTTGAGCGACTAATAAAAGGCTCTAATATAGCCTATGTCATCATGGAAGACTTCCCCGAGGAGATGGCTTTCAACTTGAGATCCGAAGGGGATAGATAGAATTGGCATGGAGCGAAAGCCGTCCTTAAATTCTGCCCATTAAGATCTGCTTTTTCCCCTGTGATTCTGTGGAACAAACATGAAATTGAATTCCTGTTCCATGCTGAAAAGTAAGTAAGGGAAAGGGGTGGAGGGATATATGTAAGGAGAATATTAAGAGATAAATCTTATTTTTATATTGTAGTCTCTTTCCTTCAAACTGTTCCTAATCCCCTGACTTTTGATTCATAAAGAGATAGCATTTTCTCTCACGTTACAGCCTTGCCGAAAGACAATGAGCAGTTTCGCAACAAATGATTTATGTACTGAAATCTGGAGAGATTTTGCTCATAAAAATATTCCAGCCGTTTATCTTGCTCATCTGCTATATCAGAGCCTGGCTTCGATGTTTCTGAATTAACTGCAGATTAAATGATTCAAGCCAGTTGGAAAAGTAGAAGGGCAGAAGGGGGGCCACGGAAGGAGGCTCCTTGCCACTGTGATTGTAGCCTTATTAATGTAGAAAGCTTGTTTCAGGATTAAAGGCAGAAGGTGAGAGCTGGGTCTCAGGGTGGGGGTGGGGGTCCTGGTAGGTGGATACTCAGTTATTAACACATTTATTAAGCACATACTATGTGCGAAACAGGGAGAACGCAATGGCGAGCCTATAGGTTGTTCTCTTGGAACTTCTAGTCTGATGGGAGAAGGAGATAATAAAACAAACAAGAGATCTACCCATACATCTCGAACACAGCGTCACTGCGATTCAGTGGAAGCAGCGTGGGTCAGACGGCCTTGCAGCCTTCCAGACATCATGGCTTCACTCCCTCCATCACGTCATTCTCGCTCTCCTATTCATGCGTTTATTTAGTCATCCCCCTGCTATCCAACAAGTATGTTTTCCAAGCTCCTAGAATGCTTTTTGTTCAGAGTAACTGGGGGGAGCCCCAGGAAATGACCCAGATGGGACCTCCACGTTCACAAGAGCTCAGAATCCCGTGGGAACAAATGGCCACTCTCGCAAATCATTACGGTGCGAGGCAGAATTGGGTAAGTGCCTCAAAAGAGTTTCATCCCAGAGGTTGTGCGTGTCCAGAGGGAGCAGGTATCTTATTTGACTGGGTAAGCGACTTTATGGAAGAAGCCAAAAATTCAAACACCGTATACTGAGTGCCTTCTTCTGACCCAGTCTCTGTGCTAGATTCTGGAGTTAACAAGGATGATCAGACGTGCTGCCCAATGGCAGCTTCTAGTGCGGAAGAGGGACAAGCATTTCGGTAATAATTGCAGTACGATGGGGTCATTCATTCACTTACCAAATCTCTCCCAAGGATCCACCATGGGCCAGTTTGTGTGCTACTGTATGTGGATCGGAGGTGAGCAGGACTGACCTTCCCTGCCCCCGCGGTACTTATATTCAGGCTTACAATATGGTGGACAGATTTCGTTATTTTGCTGGGCATCACCAGTGTTGGTTACTGGCAAATGGGGTAGGTGATGGGGGGCCTATGGGGAACTAACTTGCCTACCGGGGTCAAAGAACTGGATATCCAAGGAACAAGGTTATAGTGGGGGTGATTCAGCAAGCAGCCCCCCTCCCCCAAAATTCCAAAAGAAAGGGTGGACTAGAGGGGGCAACGAGAGGATGTGAGGAATGGGAAAGTCAGGTAGTGAGCAGGCAAATGGAATTTCTGTTGGAAAGGAGGGAAGAAGACGAACGTGTACTAGGCACACACTAGGGGCAGGCATTATACCAGTTGTTCCTCGCACAGAGTTTCTTTCATTCTTTGTGATGCGTGATTATAAGAGAAAGTCAAGGCCCAGACCTATGTAGGACCTGGGATCCAGACATAGTATTAGCGAAACACTGAGCTAAATTTCTAGGAACTCAGGCACACAGGGCTGGAGGAAGAGGGAGGAGGGGGCTTTTAGAAGGAGAAGATGGTAGAAGGATAAGAAATAGGTCGGGTTTCAAGGCTGAAATTAACGGACCTGCCAGATCAGGCTGAGAGCCTGAAAAAGCCCGGAACCTGCTGTCCTTCCTCATGTTGGAATGATCTCTCAAGCCATCTGCTGGTGAGGGCCAGGGGTGGCCTCTGCAAACAGTGAGGGGCGGTGGACATGGGGAATCTGTCAGGCCTGGCATAGAGGAGCAGAGCCGGACCGTTGCTAATGCCTTCCGTCCAGCAGGACCTCTGTTCCCGATTTCTCCTCTGAACATCCGCCGTGTCCAGATTAGATCAGGTAACTGAGATACGGAGTGTCACAGCTTGGGGGGGGGGGGGTTTATTCATAGCAATTACGTTAGGAAGTGTTCAATTGTGAGTAATTAAAACCCAACTCCAAACCAAGTTAGATATTAAAGATCATTTATTTTTAACAGCTTTATTGAAATATAATTCAACATACCCTATGATTCACCCATTTATTTTTTTTTAATTTTTAAAATTTAAATTCAATTGATTAACCTATAATGTATTAGTAGTTCAGAGGCAGAGTTCAGGGATTCATGAGTCTTATAGAGCACCCAGTGCTCATTACATCATGTGCCCTCCCTAATGCCCATCACCCAGTTATCCCATCCCCCCAACACCCTCCCCTCCAGCAACCCTCAGTTTATTTCCTATGATTAAGAGTTTCTTATGGTTTCCCTCCCTCTATGATTCATCTTGTTTTATTTTTTCCTCTCTTCCCCTACGATCCTGTTTTGTTTCTTAAATTCCACAAATGAGTGAGAGCATATGATAATTGTCTTTCTCTGACTTATTTCATTTAGCACACTGCCCTCTAGTTCCATCTGTGACGTTGCAAATGGCAAGATTTCATTTTTTTGATGGCTGAGTAGAATTCCATTGTGTGTGTGTGTGTGTGTGTGTATGTGTGCGTGTGTGTATCACATCTTCTTTATCCATTCATCGTCAATGGATATCCGGGCACTTTCCATAGTTTGGCTATTGTGGACACTGCTGCTATAAACATTGGGGTGCAGGTTCCCCTTCGGATCAGTACATTTGTATCTTTGTGGTAAATACCCAGTTGTGCAATTGCTGAGTCGTAGGGTAGCTCTATTTTCAACTTTCTGAGGAACCCCCATACTGTTTTCCAGAGTGGTTGTACCAGCTCGCATCCCGACAACAGTGTAAGAGGGTCCCCTTTTTCTGCATCCTTGCCAACATCTGTTGTTTCCTGACTTGTTAATTTTAGCCATTCTGACTGGTCGATTCACCCATTTAAAGTGTATATACAACTCAATGGGTCTCCATAGTCCATGTTAGATCATTTTCATCAACTCATACAGAAATCCCATTCTTTTTTTTTAATTTTAATGTTTTTTTTATTATATTATGTTAGTCACCATACAGTACATCCCTGGTTTCCCACGTAAAGCTCGCTGCTTCATTAGTTGCGTATAACACCCAGTGCACCATGCAACACGTGCCCTCCTCACTACCCATCACCATCCCATTCTTTACAGCGATCGCCCCTCTAGCCCCCATCCTTCCTAGCCCTGAGCCCCCACTAATTTATTTTTTGTCTCTAGAGATTGTCTGCTTTGGACACTTCCTATGAACAGAATCATAGAATTATATAATAATATAATATGTGGTTTTTGTGACTAGCTTCTTTGACTTTGCAAAATAGTTCTGAGGTTCGTTCATGTTGTAGCATGCTTCAACTTTATTCCTTTTCTGACTGAATACTATTCCAGTTCATGGATACATCACATTTTGCTTATCCATTCATCAATTGATGGACATCAGGGTTGTTTCCATCTCTTGGATGTTATGAAAGAGGCTGCTGTAAACATTTATGTACAAGCTTTGGGCAGACAGATGTTTCCATGTCTCTTGGGTGTGTACCAAAGAGTGGGACAGCTAGGTCATTTGTTAGTTCTATGTTCAGTCATCTGAGAAATTGCTAGACTCTTTTCCGAAGTGTCCGCGCTACTTTACGTTCCCACCAGCAATGTATGAAGATTCTGATTCCTCTCTGTTTTCACCAACCTTTGTTAGTATGTGACTTTTGATTCTAGCTATCCTAGTGCGTGTGAAGTGATTTCCCATTGGTTTGATTTGCATCTCCCTGGTAACTAATGACGTTGAGCATCATTTCATGTGCTTATTGGTTATTTGTATCTTCCTTGGAGAAATGTCTATTGTGATTCCTTGCCCATTTTTAATTGCTTATTTTTTTTTTTATTATTGAAGACTACTTTTGTGTGAATATTCTGAAGATATTACGGATTTCAGGTGAGGCTAGATCCAGTGGCTCAACAATATTACCAGAGACCTTTTTCTTTATGTATCTTATCTCTGCCTTCCATAATATTGGCTTCCTTTAGAGCTTGGCTCCTTTAGTGGTTGAAAAATGACTGTTAATTGCTATTGAGTCAAAACTTCCTCTGTCTTATCCAGTGGCAGAGAAAGGGGGTTCTCTTCCCCAATATAAAAGGCCTGGGCTTCAATTGATTAGTCTGATTTAGATCATGTGATTACCTCTGAATTAATCACAGTGGTGATGGAATGGAAATTATACGGATTGGACTGAGCTATTTAAATACGCATTTGAAGAGCTGAGTTTGGACTCAGTTCCTACCTCCACCCCAAACACACATGGCTACTACACAATAAGCATAATGAGGGAGGGTTGGGAGAGAGGTTGGAAGGGCAGCCAACATAATCCATTGTAGCACTTCTGTAATTATAAGTTTATGTAGCTATTTGATTAATGTCGATTCCCCATTAGAGTGTCAAGGGAGGGACCATATTTCTTTTGCTTGCCTGCCTTTAGAACACCATCCTCTTCCTCATCATATGAATGGACAGATGTGGGCCAGATACTATGTTATGTGCTCTGTGTGGATTAAAACACCATCTGGTTGATTATTATTATCATCCCCATTTTGCACATGAAACACCCAGTTAGTGGTAGAGCTGGGATTTGAACCCAGGCAGGCTGAGGATTGGGTACTCTAGACCTCCTTCCCCATGGATGATAAATAATTTTCATCTTCGTAGCTTTTAGCACAATGTATGGCATGGAATAAGCACAGGCACTCAATAGGTATCTGATGAATTGAAATTGAATGAAAATCTAATATTTTAAAATAAAGGCATGAATTCCTCTTTCATGACAAGAAGAGTAGGAGAGGTCAGAGACCGAAATGAAGAACCAGGTGGCTGGATGAGTTTCCCAGCAGCCCCTTCCATCACACCGATGCTCCTGCCCCAGCTTTGAGACAGAGGTCTGGGTCAGAATGTCTGAGGTCCCGTGCGTCAGTCAGACACATCTCCCGACCTTCAGTGAGTGAGCTCTTCTCCTGGGAGGTCAGACCAGCTTCCCAATGTTCATGAGTGAGTGTAGAAATCCAGAAACCAACTTTGAAATAGGGCCTTAAATGCCTTCTGCAATAAATAATTGAAAAGTTCTGTATGTTTTTTTCCCCATCCTTTGAATCAAAAGAGAAATAATGTGAGATCAAAACCCCCAGAAGAATATGAAGAAAAATATTCAGAAAAGATATGGGTGCTTGGAATAGAAAACATCTTCTTTTCCCATGCATCAAAAGAAGCTCCCAGTTTATCAGACATTTTCACGTGGGCTGCGGCACGTTGGGATGAGAAGAAAAGCAGAGCAGCAAATTCGAGGTCATTAGACTGGAAAGTCAGCTGAAATGAAACTAAATCTTGTTCTTCCTTTGGGACAATGTTTGCAAAAGATTTATTCAATTTAGGACTCTTTCCTAATTTGCTTTCCCCACATTTGGTATTGAGAGATACCTGATATGGCCTGAAAACACTCAAATCTTTAGGTGAATGGTATTTTATACCTTTAAAGGAGGCACTATTGGCATCACCGCATACTGTCGTTATCACTTTTGATATAGGAAAAGCTGGTATTGTTGGTCCCTTTTACAGAGGAGGAAGTTGAGGCTCAGAGCAGGGCACTGATGTGTTGACCATAATATAGCTGGCAAGGGCCAGAGCTAAAATTCGATTAGAACTTGGCCGTCTGTGCTTTCAAGAACAGAAGATGGAGGGGAAATGCAGACACAGGCTGAAATCTTCCATCACTTTCTAGCTGGGTGGCTTTGAGGGACTTGTTTTACCTTCCTTTTGCATATTTGTGACACTGGGGTAATACCTACATTGCAAGGCTGTGGTGGGGATTAGGTGGGACACTGTACGGAAGGTGTCCAGTTGGAGCATTTGAGTCGTCCTGGTAACTAGCAATCCTCTTCCCTGTTCGAGTTCTGACCTGATTAAGAAATTACAAAACAGGGGCGCCTGGGTGGCTCAGTTGTTGGGCATCTGCCTTCGGCTCAGGGCGTGATCCCAGAGTCCTGGGATCGAGCCCCACATCAGGCTCCTCCGCTGGGAGCCTGCTTCTTCCTCTCCCACTCCCACTGCCTATGTTCCCTCTCTCGCTGGCTGTCTCTGTCAAATAAATAAATAAAATCTTTAAAAAAAAAAAAGAAATTACAAAGCAGATTGACAACATAGATTATTAAATAGAGTTACAGGAGTTGGCATATAGGGAAAATGTAGCTCATATCAGGGAAAATGTAGCTTACGTCAGTAGAACACGGGTTTTCTAGTACTAAACCCTGGACCTAGGGAGACTTCCCACTCAGTCATCTAGAACACTGGTCCAGGTAACAACTCCTCACATGGGGCAGGTCATTGCGTTGGTGCATGGCCGAGAGCATTGCTGAGCAAATGGTTCTTTTGCAAGCAGGCTGGGTCCTGAGAGGAAAGGGACAAGAAGAGACAAGGGCAAATCAAAACCATAAGATCAAATTGAAACAATGAGATACCATGAGGTGAGCTACTAGGAAAGACAGTAAGAGGTGTTGAAGAGAATATGGAGAAATGGAAGCCTCACTTATGGATGGTGGGAATATAAAATGGTGTGGCAGTTTCTCAGAGGGCTAAATCGAGAATTACCATGCGGCGTAACAATCCACTCCTAGGTATATATCCCAGAGAAATGAAGTTATTTACAATTTATAAGTTAAGCATATTTTGAGAGAGGAAGAAAACAGGGGGTGCAGTAAAGGTAGAGTAGCTTTGATGCAAAACTCTAGGGGCACCATCTGCGTTGTGGTCAATGTCAATGGCACTCATGGGACTTGGCCATCACAGAGGTCCTCCATGGAGAAGGAAGCGCACTCTCTGTGTAACCTTGGGGAAGCCGTTCACTGTAAAATGGGAGGGACTAGGTGGCTTCTAAGGGATGTGGGATTCTCTGGGCATATCTCTGTCCTGCATTTCTCTCTTGCTTGATACACATGGGACTGTCTGTTGGTGCCTTGATATCTTCATTTGGGAGCTCCCGGAGCAGTAAGATGGAAATATCTAGGGGGATCTAAATGCCATCTGGTTCCTTTGAGTCCCATTTAACATGGGCTCCCCCCTAAGGGAGCTGCTTCCAGTCTTGGATCCATTTCATTCCCATGGGTGGGATTTCTGTAGAAGCCGAGGCCAGCTGCAGGCCTTACGGATGCTGACTGCTGATGTCCAAGGCAACAGCAGAGAGAGAAGACAATTGCCTAGAAACTCGAAACAGAGTCCAAATGCTCTCACAGCCTCTGATACTACAGGATACATTTGGCAATGGCGGCTGTGTTGATGATGTGGGATGGAGCTATCGGACCGGATTGCATAGGCATCCCATAGCTCTCAAAGGCAATCATCTGAACAAGAGAAGAAAGAAGAGAACAACCCCAGCAGTCCTGGTCGACAGATATCAATTGCGTGTGTCTGGCACTATATCATGCACTTGATATGCTTTTTATAATAAACCCACAAGGCAGGAGCTGTTCCACCAATTGCCTATGCCAGCAACTTCAGGTGGTTACAACACTTGTTGGTTTACCCTTGTTAGTAGTGGAGGCTTGGACCTCAAATCTGAGTGATTTTACTCCAGTGGCCACGTACTCAACTGCCACTAAAAATTTATATCTTATCATAAGTTGGGTCACCAATTCAATTCTGCAAGTATCTATTGAGTACATGCTGTGCTAAAGGAAAAGATGAAGGAAACCAACAGTGTGGGGACCTTCTATTAGCAGGCACTGTTGTAGGGATTCTATTATTTTGATTAATTTTTTTCTAGCTTTATTGAGGTATAATTGACAAATAAAAATTGTATATTTTTAAAGTGTGCAACTTGATGTTTTAATACATGTATACATGGTGAAATGATCACTACAATTAAGTTTATCAACATGTGTGTCACCTCTTGCAGTTTTATTTTATTTTATTTTATTTTATTTTATTTTATTTTATTTTACTCTCTTGTGGTAAGAACGCTTAGGATCTACCCTCTTAGCAAATTTCAAGTATTTAATATAGTATTATTAACTATAGTCACCATGCTGTACATTAGATCTCCAGAACTTATTCATCCTACGTAAGTGAATTTTGTATCCTTTGACCAACTTCTCCCTATTCTCCTCTAATCCCAGCACCTAGTAACCAGGATTCTACTCTTTTCTTCTCCGAGTTTGACTATTTTAGATTCCACATATAAGTGCAATCAGGCAGTATTTGTCATTCTGTATCTGGCTTATTTCACCTAGCATAATGTCCTCCAGTTTCATCCATGTTGTGAATGGCTGGATTTCCTTCTTTTCTAAGGCTGAATAATATCGCAATATATACATTGCAATATATATATATATATATATATATATATATATATATATATATCACATTTTCTTTATGTACTCATCCATTGACAGACATTTAAGTTGTTTCCATATCTTGGCTGTCATGAATAACACTGCAATGAACATAAGAACACAGATATCTCTTCAAGATACTGATTTCATTTCCTTTGGAAATATACCCAGAAGTGGGATTTCTGGATCATATGGTAGTTCTATTTTTAATTTTTTGAGTAAGCTTCATACCGTTTTCCATAATGGCTGTACCAATTTACATTCCCACCCACAGCACACAAGGATTCCCTTTCCTCCACAACCTTGCCAACATTGGTTATCTTTTGTCTTTGTAATAATAACCACCATTCTAACAGGTTTGAGGAATTATCTCATTTGGTTTTTATTTGAATTTTCCTGATGATGAGTCATGTCAAGAGCATCTCTTCATACACCTGTTGACTGTACGTCTTCTTCTAAGAAATGTGTAATCATGTACTTTGTCCATTTTTAAATCAGGTTAATTTTTTTTCCTATTGAATTGTATGAGTTTGCTATATGTTTTGGATATTAACACCTTATCAGATATATGGTTTGCAAATATTTTCTCTCATTTTATAGGTTGCCTTTCCACTTAGTGGATTGTTCCCTCTGCTGTGCAGGACTTTTTTTTTTTTTAACTTTGATCTCATTCCAATTGTCTACGTTGGTTTTTGTTACCTGTGCTTTTGGTGTCATCGCCAGAAAGTCATTGCCTAGACCAATGACAAGGTGCTCTTCCCTATGTTTTCTTCTAGTAGTTTTATGGTTTTAGATCTCATGCTTAAGCCTTTAATCCATTTTGAGTTTATTTTTGTATATGATATGGGATAATGATCCAATTTCATTCTTCTGATGTGGTTATCTAATTCTCACAGCCCCATTTATTGAAGACATAATCCTTTCTCCATTGTATGTTCTTGGCACCCTAGTTGAAGATCAATTGACCATAGATGTGTGGATTTATTTCTGGACTCTTTATTCTCTTATTCTCTTCCATTGGTCTATATGTTTGTTTTCATGCCAGTACCATACTGTTTTGATTACTGTTGCTTTGTAATATATCTTGAAATCAGGAAATGTGATGCTTCCAGCTTTTTTACTTCTTTCTCAAGATTGTTTTGGCTATTGGGATCTTGTATGGTTCCACATACATTTTAGGGTTATGTTTTCTATTTCTGTAAATAATGCCGTGGGGATTTTGATAGGGATTGCATTAAATGTGTAGATCACTTTGGGTAGTAGGGACATTTTAGCAGTGTTAATTCTTCCAGTCCCTGAAAATGGTTGTCTTTCTATTTTGTTGTGCATCCTTTCATATTCAGTGTACAAGTCTTTTGCCTTTTTGGTTAAGTTTGTTCTTAATCATTTTATTCTTTTTGGTACTGATGTAAATGGAATTGTTTTCTTAATTCTCTCTTCGATAATTTGTTGTCTGTATATAGAAACACCATTGATTTTTGTATGTTGATTTTGTATCCTGAAAATTTATTAAATTTGCTCATTTCTTTTAACTTTTTATCTTTGGTTGAGCCTTTAGGGTTTTGTTGTTTTTTTGTTGTTGTTGTTTTGTTTTGTTTTTAAAGATTTTTATTTATTTATTTGACAGAGATAGAGACAGCCAGCGAGAGAGGGAACACAAGCAGGGGGAGTGGGAGAGGAAGAAGCAGGCTCCTAGCGGAGGAGCCTGATGTGGGGCTCGATCCCATAACGCCGGGATCACGCCCTGAGCCGAAGGCAGACACTTAACCGCTGTGCCACCCAGGCGCCCCGAGCCTTTGGGGTTTTTTACATGTACGATCATGTCATCTGCAAACATTTTAGATTCACTATTTCATTGACTCTTCGAATCGAGCATTGGAAGGTGAGAATCATGACGTCTGTTGCACAGAGGAGAAAATAGGAAGTCTAGAAATGAAACCACTTGCTCAAAGTCACACCTGTGATTCACGGCAGAACTAGGATGACTCAAGACTCCTGAACCTGAGCCCTGTATTCTTTCTACCTTCTTTGACATATTTCACAACTTGCTCACAGGTATAAATATGTATGTATGTATGTGTATATATATATATGATATAAACATAAAGAATATAAACACATATATACATATAGTCATCTCCACATCGGGGGGCAATGGGAAGAACCAAATTGCATACAACTGGATGAAAAAGGGTTGTAAGCATGCTATTGTTTATTGTTAGCTTTTGTGGTTATTACTACAGTTACGACTACAGCCGCTCATCTGTGAAGGATGCTCCCTGACCCACAGCGTGTGGGGGCTCTGGGGAGAAGACAGAATCTTGCCTTCCCTACCCCTTTCCTGCCGACATCACAACTCTGCTTCAGCACAAATAAAACGAAAAGACTGATTCAGTGGCATGATGTTGACTTCAGCTCCATTAAAGTCACAGAGGGATAGTGTCAAGGGAAGGGAGGTCGACTTATGGGAAGCAGGCAGGGAAATGAGCGTTGCAGATGGCTGGCTTGCAGGTTTCTGGAAGCATGACGACTCCTCTTTATACCCTGAGAACTCCAGATATAGGAAATCCCAACCACGGCTTGAAGGCGTGCATAACTGTATGGGGGCTTGTGGAGATAGCACTGGGGAAGACATTGGAGGGTGGAGGTGGCGGGGGCTTTCCTGGCTGGTACACGTGCTGCAGAGCCATGGGAGTAGGCTTCAGGCATGGCTTCCAGAGGAGGCTCTCTGAGTTCAAATCCTGGTCTGTCCGTTGTGACCTAGGTGAATTTAGGTAAGCTAATCACCACCTTTCACCTCCGTTTCCTATTTTTGAAAAAGATCATATTAGAACCTACCTTGGATGGTTGATGAAGGATATGAGGAAATAATATATGTAAAGTTATGACTCTTAAGCCTTACCCACAGTGAACGCTAAGGAAATGCGAGCTATCATTCAGTTATAAAACCAGCCAGATGTGTTCCACCGCTAAAGAAACAGACAGAGTAGCACTGCCAGTTGTCGTCAGCACTGTTTTCAAAACAAGGTGTGGGGGGAAAATACAAGAAATGGGATGGGGTGGGGGTAGGAGATGTACGGGGCAAGAAGGGGGTGCTGACTCCCTCCCTGCGTGTATTGAAAAGGTTTGGAATCAAACAGGCCTGGGTGTGAATCATGAGCAAGTCATTCAACCTCTCAGAACCGCATTCTCCTCATGAACAAAATGGAAATCATAAATCCCTCTCTTAGAATTTGACAAATCAAAGATCTGATCCCTCTTTCATTCCTGACATAGGAGGAGATGGAATGGGGATAGAAATAAAAAGAAGTAACATTAATAAGTGTCTATTGTGTATTAATTGTGAGGTTGGACAAAGATAACTTAACAGGTGCTCAGGAGAAGGTGTTGGTGCACTGGGATCAAATTTCAGCAAGAGACCCATAGATGCCTAGAACTTACTGGGCGATTCTCCTTCTGCCAAGGTTCCCCACTACAGGAAGAATAGATATGGGAAAATAAGACTAGAGCTTGAAGTAACACTTTATTAATAACTAAAGAAGAGTCTGCTTTCCCAAGCAAAGGCTTTCTGATCAAAGTTAGGTCTGATCACACGGCCTAGGCGGGGGCTCACAGAGAGCTCCCTGTTGACCCACTCCAGCTGCATCGGACCTGTCCCTCGGGGCCAGCATGCTGAGGAGAGAGAGAGAGAGGTGCCAGAACTCGAGAGCCACTCTGCTTTGCTTCATAGGGTTCTCTGCATGGTGTAGACGCTGGTCTGCTCCAAGGGAAAGCCTTTGCTGGGTGTGAGGCAGGAGGTGCAAGCAATGACTAGAACACGGGGCCTGCTTTCTCTTGTTCCCACACTCAGAATATTTATTTCCCACGGGGATCCTTTAGGCTGATACTTTGGGCACTCTTTTTCCACCACCACCCCCGCCCTTGAGGTGGTCCTTGTGTCTGGATTTCGTCTTCCTTTCTAGAATTTGGTCAAATCTAGGAATTGGATGGACTCCTCTTTGAGCCTCCACATCAGCCTCTGATTATTACCCCCTTGGTCTGTAGCCATGGTGTCCTGACTCATTTCCTGATGTCCAGCTTCTGATCTGCTCGCATTCACTGTTCTCCTAGTCATGGATGGCTTCTCTAGAACACACTCTCCAGCTCAAGAACATCCCAGGCTGCAGACTAAAGGTCACATCTCTTAGCCGGAGGCTCTAGACCACCACACACTGACTTCATCCATCCTTTCCATTCATGGAACTGTCAACTTGAGCCATTCGCCTCGTGTCCCACACCCCAGTGTAATTGTATGCACATGGGTTTCTCTCAGCAAACTATAAATCCTTTCAAATGCAGACTGTAGTTCATTCATCTTTAGGGTTCCTACAACACTGTGTGCAGGTCTTGGCACATACTAGGTGCTTAATATGTTGGAGTAGACCTTGGGAGCCAGACTTTTGGGCTGGTTATGGTCTCTACCACTTACTACGTGGCTTTAGAAAAATCATGCATAATTTCTGCACCTGAGTACTTTTATCTTAAAAATGGGGGTGAGAATAATACCTACCCCATAGGGATAATTTGAATATTACATTGGTTAGTAATCATACATTCCTTTGACAAGGGCATGGAAGAAGTAAGCGTACCATAGTGGTTAGCTATGACTATTGTCACTATTGCTCCCAAGTCTCTCAGAGTGGCAGGTTTACAGGAATTAGCATGTGCTGTAATCATCATGGTCCATCACTTTCATTTGGGGCTTTATTGCTTTCATCACAATTCACATAAACAATTTTAAATGATTCTCACAACTAAGTCTGTGAAATCCCTTCCTTCAGATGAGGAAGCTGAAATAGAGAGGGGGGTTTAGTGGTTTCTTCAGTGACACAGAAAAGATTCAAAATTAAATCTTTGGATATCCGGTTCATTACTCTTTCCATTGCACTGTGGTCATCCCATGAATTCCAGAAGAAATCAAGTATAAATAAGTCATACACTAAATTGATTTCACTTAAAAAGGAACACTGAATTTTCATTTTATTTTTATTTAAACACTTTGTTTTTAAAGATGAGATCATGAATTCCTTGAGTGTTAAGACCATGTTTCATTTTTTTCTGATTCTCCCAGTCTCATTCAGTATCTGGGACAAGACACACATTCAAAACGCTGTTGGAAGAAAGAAGAAAGAAAGAAAACAACGAAGAAAAATATTTTACGGTATGTGAAACTCCTCCCTGCATTTTCTGCTACCTATAATATCAGTTAAATTAATTATTCATTACCGAAGTGAGAGTCTTTTCTTTTGTACTTTAGTGGACAGATAGGCACTAACAACTGTCTTACTCAATTCCCCTTCAGAAAATGCAGAGCAAGTGGAACAAGAGCTCTCCTCCAATTTCCCTGACATTACGAAAACATCCATAGTACAGCTCAATGTGAAAGGAACATTAATTATATTTAGAACTCTTGAGTATAATTCTCAGGAGTTGCTTGAGTTAGAATTAGCAAGCTCCTTTATTTTAATAAAAACCCTAAACTCATAGAAGAGATTCATTCAGCTGCCTTTCTCTGCCTGGCAAAGTCCTCTTAGCCAAAGTGTTGGAAATGAGAATGTCTAAAAGATGCTTCATTAGAATGCATGCTCCCCGAAAGCAGACCTTCCCTGTCTGGGCCCGTGTGTTCCCGGGGCCTGGATGTAGTCAGAGCCCAATGATTATGTGCTGGATGAATTAAATCGTCCAATAAGGACCTTTGAATGAGATCGCCTTTGCTTTATTTAAGCTCAGCTCAAGTTAGAGACACTGGCATTTGTATATTATAATTCTCCTTCATAAGATAAGTTCATCCCAATACCCTAGTGATTTTGTGAAATCAGGCAGATCTGGCTGGATGTTTATGAGCAATCATACCGATTAGCAAATGGATAGGCTTCAAGATACAGACCATAATACCTGACTCATACACGCCACGAATCCAAATGTATTCCAGCTGTTCACATCACCGCCATGTACAATTTACCAGAAGATCTGATTGCCTTCTTTCAAGAGACGCTTCAAGCTGCTTCCATGAATCACACCAGCTCATTCTCTTTGGGGTCCAGAACAAGGACGGGCATCGTCTTTAATTCTAATTGAGGGCTTCGGTTCTGGGACATCTCAAATATTGCAGGTGACACACGCTGTCTCTTCCAAGGCCACATTTCGAAGGGTTTTCTAACAAGGAAGCAGCCAGATTTGAATATGGTGACATTAGACCTTGTCAGACAAAAACATCAATATTGGTGCATAATTAATGCTTGGAGCTTATCTGACATGGACAGAGCAGGCCCAGAGTGCTTTCAAAAATCAATTTGCTACCTGAATTACAAACATCGTAGATACAACCTGACAGGCTGATGTTATTAGAACATGGGGGCATCTAGAAAAACATTTGAGCTAATCAAAGATCTATTCTCCCTTTCACTCCTGATATACGAAGAGATTGAACAGAGTTGAGAAAAGAGAAGTAACATTTATTAAGGATCCATAACAATCAGATGAAATGAGGGTTGTGGTACTAATATTCAGGACGGGAAAAGAAGCTCAAAGACATTAAAGAATATGGCCAAGATCACACTGCTAATAGGTGACCCAGGTAGAATTTGAATGCAAATATGACCCTAAAGTCCATGTACTTTGCTTTCCTTCCCAAGACCACACACACCTAAGTTCTTACCTTCTCTCTCCTCTGGGCACGATTCTTTCAAAACTGTGTTCGAGGGAATGGGGGGGGGGGGGGGATGCTTCTACAGAAGAGCAATTGTTGCTACCTAATGTCTACATTAACCTAAAAGCTCGACTTAAAAACTGTAATTAAATTACTCTGCTGTACACCTGAAACTAATATAACACTGTATCTTTAAAAAGACATTTATTTAGAGCACGTGTAAGCAGGGAAGGGACAGAGGGAATCTCAAGCGGACTCTGCTCTGAGCTTGGAGCCTGATTCGAGGCTTGATCCCTGGACCCTGAGATCATGACCTGAGCTGAAACTAAGAGTTGGATGCTTAACTGAGTCACGCAGGCGCCCCTATATAACACTGTATGTTACTTAACTGGAATTAAAATAAAAACCTTAAAAAAAACCTGTAATTAAAAATAATGTGCCTGCTTCATTATATCATCTAACCAAGTTACACACCAAAATGGTTACTAAAGAGTTAGCTTATTTTGTATATGTGTGCGTGTGTTTATGTAGACCTTGAAATAAATGGAATGACCCTACTCCCGTAGTTTCTCTGTGTGTGTGCATATAATTATATATAAGATGTATGATATATTAATAGTATATCATGTTATATATCACTTCTATGTGTACCTAAATATATATATTTTTACATATATGCCTGTACGTATATACATATCTGTATATATATATAAATAATATTTTTTGCACATATACCTTTGGAATGTGAATGTGTCATTAATTAGAAGCCTGTAACTCTGTAGTGGGTTTTGTTTGAGCCCCAGAGCAGTGATTTGCCACTCATGTAACACTCTGTAAATGAGTATTACTACTTACCTGTGTGAAAGAAGGTTTTTCTCAATAGTGCACAACTCCAACAAAATACCCAAACATATTAGATGCTTGAGTTGTCTTAAGATCATAACTCTTATCTATAACTCCTGAGGTACTGTTTGATCAGAATAGCCTCATTGTTTTTAATGAGGGGTTTTAAAGTAAGTGCTGTAAGAAAGAACTTGGGAAGTAAATGCATATCGTTAAGATACGCTTCCATCTGCTTTCCATTTTAGGGTTCCATGTAAAATTTCATTTTTTAAAAACGGGCTCTGCTACTAAAGAAAGTTGAAAATGACGAAGAAAGACGAATTGGGACAACCACAAGTTCTATTTCCTTTGGTCTCGATATTTCCGTTAATTCTGTGTCTAAGAATGAGTACGATGTTAACCATGACACCGAAAATGCCTGGAGTGGACTTTGTACAGAAACCCCACCCATCTTTCAAGGCCTAAATAAACAAATAACCTTCTGGTGAGTCTTTTTTGCCGGAATACAGGCTTTCCCCAGTGTGGACGAGGCTCCAGGGGAGGGCTTGTGGCAAGAGGCCCTAAGACGGAGTGTCGAGGGCTGCGTGGGGACCAGACCACCCACTGTGACACAAAGGCTCCCAACAACATTCTGCTTGGGACCCGCAGGCAGCTCCGGACCTCTGGCTTAACCTGTTCCTCAAGCCTCACCCATTTCCCCTCCCCCTGCTTCCTCCATTGTGGACTCCCGCCTCGCTCTTCCTTGCAGCCTTCCAATGTAGCCTGGTCTCTGCTCCCCCAACTACAACCCTGCCTTCCATCACCCACCATGTGAATCCTCCCTCCAGTTACAACGCATTAGACTTCTCCCGTTAAGCCACCATGATGCACTGAATATACTGATGATGCAACTCATGGCCCCTTTGAGTCCATGTCCTTTTACTCTGTGACTGTGTCAGATTCCCACTCTCTTTGACTCTAGGGAGGGGACCTGCTTTTGTTGATAGACTGCGGCAGAAGAGACAACATGCTGATTCTCCACATAGGCCTCAGGGACACTTACCCACTTCCACTTGGTCTCTTGTGCAATTGGCTTTCTTGTGCTTACACTCTGGCCTTGACTTAAGAACACGCTCAAAGGAAGGGGGAGTGCATGGAGACTGGCACGATGGAGAGCAGAGGCAACCCAGCTGACAGCTGAGCCAAGACCAAAGGAGCTGCCCAGCTGGGTTCAGCAAAAACTGACAACCCTCAGACTCATGAGCTGAACAACTGGTTGGCTTAAACCACTGAGCTACGGGGTGGCTTGTCATGTGCAAGAGCTAACTGAACGATCCTCTTAGATGCAACTTAGCCCCGTTTCTCCCATTGGCCCCACCTGAGTCCTGTCTCATGTCTGGACTGGCCGTCCTCAATCCGTTCTTCCTTCAAAGGATTTCACCATTTTGAGGCTCTTACAATAAATTATCTTTGCTAATAAATATGTTGCCTTTTTTTCTAGAACATAGACATATTGAGGATGAGATCTGTGTCTAGGTCACTCCAGCTTGCTCTGTAAGCTCCAACCATGTTGGCCTTCCGACAGTTCCTGCAATGTGTCCTGTTGCATCTGGACTCTGGCTTTGGACACTTACTGCTTCTGTGATGGAAATGCTTATCCGCAGCATTTCCCATTCTTCTCCTGGCTGGCTGCTTTTCACCTTCCAAGTTCTTCTTGGAGACTCCTTATGCTAAATCATGTCATCTTCCTTAAACATGGTGTTCTTGTTCCCAATGCTGTGTTTCCCTTACAGGGTCTTACTATGCACAATTATATTCTGGATTTATTAGTGTTCTTGTTAAACACCAAGTTCCTTCACTAGAATATAAACTCAATGAGCATAGGGGACTATGTCGGTCTTGGTTTCTTCACTGTATCTCAAGTGCTTAGCTCAGTGATTGAGACTGAGGAGACGTACTAGTCGTATTCATGGAATGAATGAACGATGCCTTTCTGTATCCCCCAAAGGATCTTGCATATTGTAGATGCTCAGTGTATGTGTTCCTTGATGGCTTGATTGAATGACATCATTCTATCCCTTAAAGCCTTCTGAGGTCAATTTAACCCACAGGTATGCCTTACTTGCTTGGTTGAGAGAGGCCTGATGAAGTTAATTAGTTACCCTGAGTCACTGAGCAAGGTGGGAAGTACTTTGATAAGAATCCAGAGTTTCTGAGTTCCTACCTGGGACTGTCTAAATCACTCCACCGTGTTTTTGCAAAGCAAGTTCGGTGGAAGGTTTGCTCTTTACAAAAACTCGGAAGAAGTGATTGTGAATTACCAAAATCTCAATTATCATTTAATGAAAACGATGGTGGTTAATTCCCAAGTTCACACCACAACCCAAAGGAGGCTAACGCAACCATATACGAATCGCTCCTCAGGGATTCCTCTACAAGGGACTAGATGAGAATGATTTTGTAATTAGCTGGGTGATTTTACACAAATGGGTATCAGAATATGACCTTAAGCCTTGACCTTCACGCCACGCAGCTACTGTGGTCATATTGGTCCAGAGAAGTTGGCTCATTTACAACAGTTAACTAGTCTCCCTTCCTGTCCTGCTTACCAAAACCTTTAAAACCTTGGTTGAATTATCATAAAGTCTAAATTAATGAATCTGAAATGGTGAAGTCTGATTATTCTTGGAATGTTAGCGGTTGGCTGAGAAATGAAGCAACCATTTTTAGGGACAGGGTAACCTAGCCAAAGATTCTAAGGCAGATGATGGGAGTGGCATCGCAGTTCGCTGGACGGAGACATCACTCCCAGGCTCCGTCGGAAAGGGCCCCGGGCAGGGCTTTGGCAACAATTTAATCCGATTGACACTCACCTCATCCTTCAGGTTTAATTTTGTCCCTGGGAGTCAGATGCTTAAGCAAACCAGGCAAAGTGTTTGCTCACTTTGAATGGGGTGATTCAAGGACAGGCAAGCAGACAGAGTGAGTCACAGACGGTTCCATTTGGAGGGGTCCTTAGCTGTCATGTAGTCGGGGTGGAAAAAAAAAAACAAACCAAATGTCTGGACCAAAATAAGAAGATAAATACAAATAAAGCCATGCCTGTGTAAGGAAGCTAGAGATGGGCCAGGACAATGTCTCCTGCTCTGGTGGACGGAGCGCTGAGCTCAGAGCCAGGGGCCCTGGACGACAGCCTGGACGTCCACTCTGGACTTGTCACCCTGGGCAGGACCCTCCTGGTGTGGGCCTCGGGTTTTGCATTTGTAAACAGGTGTGGGGGGTTGGGTGGCGTGTTGATGAAAGCTCTCAGTTCCCTTCCAACTCTGGCTGTTTTGGAGGGAAGATAGCACAAACCCAGGGAGGGAGGGGCCGGGGAGCCCAGACTCTGAATGCAGAGATCACACCCACAAATCTGGACGTTCATCTCTGACTTCACCTCCCTCCCCTGGGAGGTTTTCAGAGAATCAAAGCAAATTTCCTGGGCTGGGTAATCTACAGGACAAGACTCAAACATTTTCACAACATCCAAAAGAGAGTCTCTTGATTTCTCCTTAACTTTCCCATCGCTCTGGCCTCCAACCTCGTTGGCAAGGGGAGGCGGAGAAGGCAGACATGAAAATTGGGCAGAAAAAGGGAACACAGGGTCTCCCAGGTTTAAGCAATTTCTTGCAGAGAAACGTTGCTTCTTCCAGGCAGGTGCTCTGGCTTTCCGTGTCTCCCCCTTCTGCTCTCTCCTTCCCAAGACAGTGGCAGCAGGCAAGGGAGAGCTGGTGGACCCACCAGCTGGCAGGAGTCTTCCCCACTTGTTTCCGGGACCCTTGCTCTGTCCTCCGCACCATCCCTGGGGATGTAACAGCTCCTACAGGGTCTCAGGGCCAGGGCTGGCCGCTGCCCTTGGAGTCTCCAGGTGAGAGATCCTCACGCGTGAGCCATGGGGAGTCCACCATCCTCCCTCTGCTAGGCGGGCTCCCGCCTCCATGCACCTTGATGCAATCAGTGAGGAGGTGACCACACCTGGCGATTTTAATGGGAATTTTGTCATGTTCTGCCTTCTCCCTGATCCTTCCGCGGGCTTGGAGGCTTTGGGGCTAAGAGGGGTTCCGATTCTCTTCTCAAGGACTCAGACCTTATCTCCACCTTTGTCTCAGCCCTTCCAAAATCTGTCCCTTGGCGAAACACTTTCCCCCTTCCTCTTCCTGTCTGGTAGGAACTTGAATTATGCCGCATCTCAAGTTACACATGGCAGAGAATATAACTTGATGCTAAGATTATCCTGGCTACGTTCTTGATGCTTAATGGAAGTTTGGAATTTAGAAATCCTTTCTCTTTCTAACCAAAATCATCTGAAAGCTACTGTTGTGCGCGCGCGCACACACACACACACACACACACAATCTAAACTGATATTCTAAGTTGAGGGGTAACGTTATTATGTTAGCTAGCAACTGTTTTTCCTCTCAATGTCTGCAACGTACTGATTCCACAGCTAGGGAACTTTGGTGTGTCGTGAATGGAGAATAGAAGACGCATTGCCTTGGATTCTTAAAAACACCACGTTTTACACAAAGAATAAAGGGAAAGAAGAGGGATGTGGCATAATCTGGTACAAAGGGCCAGTGTCTGAGACTCAGGAGAGCCCAGTTTCAATCTTGGCCCTGCTGGATTGTGTGGTTTTCAGCAAATCCTGTTTTGGTCCTCCATTTTCCCTCTGGTTCAATGAAAGAGTTGCGTGAGATGATCTGGAATGTTCTAGCAGTCCAAGTCTCTGGCCACTGGTCCTTCCCATTTTTGAAGGCAGGAGGCAGGTGGTGCAATAGATTATGAACTTGGGAGTCAGGCAGTGCTGGGTTTAAATCTCAGCTTCCTCACTGTGTCTCAGGCAAGTGCCTTGACCTCTCCGAGCCTCAGTTTTCCCATCTGTAAAGTGGGGATATTAAAGCATCCTAAGTTTGTTGTGAGGATTAAACTGGTCTCCCTCACCATGAGGTCAGGACCCTGTCTCCTTTTATCCACCACTGTGTCCCAGTGCCTACCACAATGGCTGGTGCATAAGTTCTCACAAACATTTGTTCAATAAATGAAAGAATAAACAGACGACATATTTAAAATACACAGCATGAGGCTTGGACATGGTGGGTGGTTATGAGCTCTTTCCTTCTTTCGTCCTTCCAGCCTCCCTCCTTCCTTCTGCCCCTCCCTACTTCCCTCCCTCCCTCTCTTTCTTTCTTTCTTTCTTTCTTTCTTTCTTTCTTTCTTTCTTCTTTCCTTCCTTCCTTCCTTCCTTCCTAGTACTTCTCTGTCTGTCTTGCTCTGTCTCTCTTTCTCTCTTGCCTCTTTCTCTTTCTTCCTTCGTTCCCTCTCTTGGCACAAAACTCTGCCGACCAACCGCAGGAAACCCTGGTGGAGCTGGGGCCTCTAGCTACAGAGCCCAGGGGACACCTTCAGGCTGACCGGAGTTGGAGGGTGTTGCGGGGCCTCCGGGCGGTTGGGCTGTGCTCCTCACAGCTGGGGCTGCTGGTGCCTGCCACCCAGGCAGCGAGCTGTGCTGTGGGTAAAAATAGGCTGTACAAGCGGAGAGTGTTAGAACCGCCACCCCAGACGGTTCTCAGCATAAACAAAGCAGCATATGGTGAGGCCCCAGTGGATGGGGATGGGCAGGGAGGGAGGGGAAGTACGCAGAGGGAATCAGGGAGCAGGAGGAAGGAAGCAGGGCCAGCAACTCAATGAACTCTCAGTCCAGGCTGCCCTGCCGAGCTGCCATCCACATTCCTTAGTGTGACTGGAGACCGGGAGGCCTGGGGGAGCCTGCCTTGCCCATTTTACAGGGGCAGACACAGAGGTTCAGTGAGAAGCACGGCTGCAGAAGGCAGAGGAGGTCTAAGTGCAGGAGTCTTCCCATTCCTGAACGCCCAGGCCGGGTCATGGAGGTAGAGCTGGGTGGTCAGGGAACCTCAGGTCACTTCGTCCTGAGAAAGCACACACAGAGAATGGGCAAGCACTGTAAAAGGACACAGTTGAAACCCACAGACCAGGGCAGGATCCTGGACGCTCCTGGAACTCAATACCTCTCCTCCAGAATTCCTCCAAGACCTTGAGAGAGCTGCTGAGCAAGCCTGGCCCAGCTGACGGTGGCTGCAAACAGCCCAATAATCCATTAACAAGACCCCCCTCCCCCCGGGGTCCTGTGTCTCCAATGCCTGCTGTGTCCCGCATGCCCCACTTGCAAGATGGGAATGGCAGGGGGGTTAGTGGGGGAGGGGGTAGAAGGCAGGCTGTTGACAATTGAACCCAGGTGCCTAGGCACCCTGGCTTTCTCTCTCTCTCTCTCTCTCTAGCTCCCTTTTCAGTACCATGGGAACTGTAAGGTTCTAGGACTCTCCTCAGTCACAAGACATAATTTCTGTGAAGACAGAGACTTCTATCTTCTGTTTTATTGGGTGTCATTCCAAGGACCAGAAGAGATTTCTAGTCATAGAGCAGGGAGCAGGGACTCAATAAATAACTATTTGGGGCATGAATGAATGAATGTGCCTTGGCATTAGGTAGCTAACCTCAGCTCCCCATCTCACCTGATGCCCCTTCTGGATCCTCGTTCTTTCTTCAGGAAGTGGGATCATGGGGCCTACCTTGTGGCAACATTGAGGAGATGAAATGAGATGGGTATGGAAGGGGTCCAGTCGACTGGTCAGTCCACAGTTATATTCCTGTGGCCAGTATCCTGGTCTCATCCCCATCACCTCTGTTGAAGAGACTTTTCACAGGGTTGGAGAAGGGCCCTGCAGTTAGGTAGCAAAGCTCATCGGGAGTCAAATCCATTGGTTAGTACTGTGTCCATTGCGCCTTTTTTTTTTTTAAATAAACATCTCTCAATCTATGTCATTTTTTTCTATTTAACAGGGCCTCTTGATAATGTCCTGGACCTCCTTTTCTCTTAAGATTTCTCACTTTTCTCTTGTTGACATGTAAGATTGACAGAAATTCAGCTGGCTTATTGGTCACAAGAGAGGACCAGAAGGTCCAGTATTCCTGGAGGGCTCAGAGCTATCCAGACTATTCCCCAGACCTTATGGAGGGGTGGTGGGTGTCACTGGATACAAAGAACCACCTAAGAAAAGACCGGTGCCTGGGTGGGACTGCTGAGGACGAACGTCACAGAATGGAGCCAAGGCTCTCGAGAAGGCCTTTCTTGTTGCCTCCTGCCATCGCATGCCTACTGCCGGCGGGCTTTCATGCAAACGGTGGGGCTGTTGATCAGGGAAGGGTTATGTATCATTGAATTAGTAGAACGTTTTTTCAGCTGGTGTTGTCGTGGTCTTGACTTAACGTAAGAATTGACCAAAATATGATCTTTCAGGATTAACACGTGACATTCAGTAAAACATTCTGATTCCGCAAGCTAAGTAATTTCCACCTTTCCTACCTGGATCAGAACCCGAGACATCTTTCAGGAGGGTTCTGGTACTGGAAACACCACTTTGACACCCCCTCGGACAGCAAACACTTTTCTGGTCTGTGGGAGAGTCACGTGTTGAACAAATACGTCTCAAACTATACAAACATTTGAAACTTTGATCAGTATCATGAACTAGAAGCCCAAAGTGCTAGCAAAGAAAATTACACGGGAAAAAAATTTAGAGGTAGGTCTCTTGGAGCGCTTCTTTGAGGAAGTGACATGGTAGCTGAGACCTGAGGGGTAAAGAGGTTGCCAAGGGGAGAACGGGGGCGCAGTGTGTGCTGGGCAGGTGGGCGGGTGAGTGTGACTATTCCTGGCCCGAGGTGAGAAAAAGCTTGCTGTCTGAGCTCCAGAAGAGGACTGCTTTTCAGAGAAAAGTCCCAGGCTCTTGCATATATTAGCACCGCGACAGCCTCATGCTTGCTAGCTGGAGGCTCGGGCTCTGATTCACCACGAAACCTTGGAAGGGCCTTGGCCTGCACCCCCGTGTCCCATGCAGGTCCACTGCAGGATTGCTCGCTAGCCTTTCTCTGTCAGCAGCGATATGTGCAGAAGGAGCTTTCTTCACAACACGTGGGGCTTGTGACCTTCAGAAGGTTGACCTCAGGACCATCTTGGTGTCAAGGAGACAGGCTGCCTCCCCTTTACCCACTCCAGCTGCTAATGAAACAGTAGAGTCTCATGTTGAGAGTTGTCACCTGTCAGTATCTCCCGGGGGGTTGGCAAGGTGTTTGGTACACATTAAAAAAAAACCAAAAAACCAAACACCAACTCTGTTGATGAAGAAAGGGGATGAGTTATTGTCTGGATGCAAAAGAAGTGCCTGAGCTCTTGAGAGAAAGAAGAATCTGTCCATAGGGGATAGGACTTCCCTTTAAGGAGATGCCAGATGTGCCATAAACTTCTGGAAGAGTCTCTGGTCTGACACTTGAGCCCATGGAAAAAGACCTGTGGGAACCTGGGAGTGTCGGGAGGCAGATGGCTCCAGGGCGATTTGCAACAACCATAAAATGGCCCAGAGGAGGGCCAGCCAGTGGGGACGGACTCCATCTCGACAGCCGGGGATTTATACCCTTGCCTTCTGAGACCTGCTCACATGCGCCGGGCTCCCGGCTTAGGTCTTGGCTGGACCTTCTTCATACAGATTGGATGCTGCCATTCTGGTTTGGGTTTTTCTGGAAGATGGCCTCTACTCCTGGCCTCAACTGCAACATGGCACTTCAGATTGAGCTCTTTGGTCTGTTCTTGACAAAAGAGTTTAATTCCCCCTCTCCCCTTATGGCCGAACTGCCTTGTGGATAGAAGGAATTGGGGTACTGTGAAAAGAGCCCTAGGTGGAGCTGGGAATTTGGGAAACAGTGTTCACATCTCAGCTACACTAACTTTCTGTAAGACCTTGGCCTAGTCCTGTTCAGTGCTTGGTTCTCAGGCTTTTTATCTGTAAAGTGGATCAGACTAGTGGTTTTCCATCTCCCTCTCTCCTTCCCTCCTCCCCTCCCTCCCTCCCTCCTTTCCTTCCTTCCTTCCTTCCTTCCTTCCTTCCTTCCTTCCTTCCTTCCTTCCTTCCTTCCTAGCTATCTTCTCTCTCTCTCTCACCTTCAGTGTGAGGAATAGAAAACTCATTTTCTAAGTCAGTATTTGTTGGCTGAGTGAATGACTAAAATTAAGTTTCATCTGGAATCTCAAATTATAAAACAGAAAAAAAGAAAAGATTCTCTTATGTAGACAGGGATAGGGGTCTTGACAGCCCCTGAGTCACTTGGGAAGACCCCTAGAACTCTGGGGACCACCGTTTGAAAACAACCGGATAACACCTATTCTAAGGCGCTTTTTGGCTTTCAAATGTTATGATCACTCACACTGTTGCACTTCATCTAAAAATGCCTTCACCAGCTCTGTAAGGTCAACAAGGAAAGACAAGAATAGGACAAGTCAATCAACAAACTATCCGAATGTCAGAGCACCAGACCCGGACAAAGCCTTGGGGCCATCCAGCTTAGGCTGGTGCCCTCTGTGGTTGATGGGGAGAGGCTGTGTCTGGGGCATCGCAAGACTTCTGCGGTCATGGTGCAGTGGGAAAGTCAATTAGTGATGCCTGCAGCGAGTGCAGGGGGGGGGGGGGTGGCGTGTACGCCGTCTATTTGCCACACCCATCTGTCCATTAATAGGCACGTAATAGTACATATTGGGAACCTAAGGCACAGAAGAACCAAGAGCATAATTGTAGCCCCCAGCTAGTAAGTGGCAGACCTAGGACTCAGCCCAAGTTTGTCTGGCTCTGGTTTTCCTATTTCAAAGCTCAGAAATGCCACAGGGCCCTGGTTGGAACTGTACTGTTTGGAACCATGGCCATGATGCTTTGAGTCCTCACTTCCAGTGCGGGTCTTCAGGATCCCCGGGGCTGGGCCCGCAGTGCTGACAGTTCCAGCATCTGAGCTCCTTTGTTAGATTAGCCTCTGTCCTTCTACTTCCCTACCTTCTTGCTCAGAACCTCCGGGGACTTCTTGGCTGCTGAACTGAGGCTGGCCCCTTGGAGCCATACTTCCTGTTGCTGCTGCCTCTGGTTCTTTTGATACCCTCCCCCCCCGCCCCCATGACCACACACTCCCCATTCCCCTTCAGGAAGAATGTGGGCTCCTGGAGCAACTGGAACCCATTCCAGCGGCAGCCACTCACAAGCTGGGCAACCTTGGGGAAATCAGGGAACTTCTCTGAGTCTCAGTTTTCTTGTCTGCCAAATGGGCACAGTGATAGAATAATAGTGCCTATTCTAAGGATGACTGTAAAGCTTTTTGACGTAATGTCTATAATGTGTTTCAGACAGGGTCAATGAGTGCTAGTTGACTGAGAAACGCTAGTTCCTACACTACGACTGATGATAATGCTAACTGGTTGAAACCACTTCTCTCATGTATCATCATCGCCATCTTGGACACCAAGCTGCTGGCCTGTTCGTATCTTCTTGTGATGATTATAAAGTAAAATAGCAAAATGGTAGTTCGTGGTAATTCTTCCCATTTATTGTTTACTATCTGCCAGTACTTTACACGGATCTATCTCTATCTACCTACCAATCTATCAATCTATATATCTATCTGTCTGTCCCTCTTCCTATACTCCTGCAGTCTGTCTGCCATATTCTCTACACCCTTGTGAGGGAGGTACCATCTTTCTTATTTTACTGGCAAAAAAAGAAAAAGAGAGAGAGAGAGACTTAGAGAAAAGAAGCAACGTTCTCAGGGCATATTGTTGGCACCTGGTCATGCTGGGAGTCTGGGCCCTGCACTCCAATCCATCTACTGGTAAGGCCTGGGCACCAGCCACCGGGCTACACTGCCTCCTGGTGCTGTACCCAGTGGCCTGGACTTCCTCCCTGCCCTTGCTCCTGGGTGAGTCCAAACCCTCGTTCCAGCCTTTCCCATTGTGCCATGCACTTGGCATGGCAGACTTCCCACTTGCCGCTAGTAGGAGGCTGAGGACAGGCAGGAGGCTGGAAGACCAGAGAGGTGAAGCAACTTTCCTCGCATGTCCCAGCCACCAAGTGGCCAATTATGGACATCAGTGCTCTCGCTCTCTCTCTCTTTCCCTGTGTGGCAGCCACTAAGCCAACTGCCTTTCTTTGCCAATAGGTGACACCCAGAAAGCCACATATTGGGTCCTCCAAAATGTCATACAAACAGTGTTCATGGCACCGGGGTGCAAATGGCAGTGGGCTCCTCTGACATTAATAGTATTGTTTCCTGCCCGAGGAAAGCACGGAGTCAGGGAAATGGCTGGGTGTTCTCAAAGGGCAAGGTAATTCCTGTGACCAACAATAACATTTACAGTTATTTAAGCTTAGATAAGGGTAATTAAATCTCACGCTTCATGGGCTAAGCTGATTGCCTGCAGGGGTCAAGGAGGCCCCCTCCCAGCTCAGCACCCACAGAGCGATTACCCAGTGCATTGCGGGGCCTCACAGAGAACGCGGCTTTCCTCGAAGGCTGAGGTCCAGAGAAGGCAGCTTCCGTCTTAGCAGCTCGGGGGTGGGCAACAGTGCTTCCGATTCTGTGCCCGATGGCCCTCGAGAAAATCCCCGCTCTGACTTGGACAGCGCTGGATTTGAATTCCGGCCCTAAGTGCCGAGTGACCTTGCAAGTCACTTGATTTCTGTTCGACGTCACGTCTTGTAGGTTGCTTGTAAAATGGAGGAAGCCCTACATCAGTGGTGTATGATAAATAGCATAGCATAATAGCATATAGAACGTAAATAACTTAATAACATAAAGAACAACTAGCATGTTGGGGTGTTTTCTAGAATCCAGACGCTGTTCCAGAGCCTTTCTTCACCAAATTCTCACACAGACATGCAGGGTCCTCTCTCCTTTCCTGGTCCTGCGGGGGCCATCCCCCTTAGACAGAAGACCGTCCTCATAGTCGGGATGGGTGTGGCTTGCCCAGGATCCCATGCTGTTTTTTATATTTATTTATTGACTTACCTTTTGAGACATAACTGACCTATAGCATGTCAGTCTGTACTTTGTCACTATGTATCATGTCAAATATGTAAGTTTAAGGCGTACAACGCGTTGGCTTGATAGACTTCACATGTTGCAGAACGATTAGCGCCCCGGCGTTAGCTAACACTGCTATTGCCTCGCATAATTATCCTTTCTTTTCTGTTGTGAGAACATTGCAGATCTAGTCTCTTAGCAACTTTGAAGTGTCTAACGCAGTATGTTGACTCTAATCACTATGCCATGCATTATACCTCCAGGCTTTAGCTTTAGCTGCAAGTATGTACCCATGACCAACATCTCCCCAGTTCCCCGGCTCCAGAAGTCAGAGTGCAGCGGGAAATAGATGACACACGCTAACGGGAGTCACCAAGGAGAGTTTTTGCATAGAAGGGTGGGTCAGGAAGGTGGATAGTGAGTCAGCCAGGCTATGGGGCAAAGGAGGGAGCAGTTACCAGAACGTGGATAGAGAAGCCATGACCTAGGAGAGGCGTGCTCTAAGGAGCTGTGGGCTTGGCCAGAAGGAAAGAACTGGTTGGGGGGTGGTGTGGAACTGGGCGGAGGTTGGGTGAGGTGCTGATTACTCTGCCCTCGCTCTCTTCCAGTGCACTGGCTGAGGCATGTCTCAGGTGGACCAGAGAGGCCAGCTCAGACCAGAGGGCACAGAGCCGACTAGAGGAAGGTGAGAAGGACCTGAGGGAACACACAACAAATATCCAGCCCTCCATCTGGAAGGTGACAGATTCCGCAGGCGTGCTGGGCAAGTCTCCATGCACACTGCTCCCACCAGAGTGTATGCAGTTAGTGCTAAATAAATGAGCTGTTAAGCATTTGTCTGGGTCTTTCCCCACTCCAGGAGAAGGGAAATACATTATTGTCTCATCCCACGTGGAGACTGGAGCCTCTTCCCCATCCTGAGTTGAGAATAGAGACCTCTCATTCGGTAGGGAGAAGGGACACAAAGAAGATGGGTAATTGTCATCTCACCCCAGGGCGGACAGCCCACCCTGGCTACCATGTGAAAACTGGGCGGATTGGAGGGAAGGTGGGGAGAACAGCTGAGAAGCCAGAGCCAGACGGGGGATGCAGGGGTTGTGGAGGTCCTGACCCAGGGCAGAGGTGGTGAGCACGTGGAGGAAGCCGAGAACTGTTTCTGGGGGTGCTAGCCAGATGCAAGGAGAGGAGGGATCTGGAGTGAGTGAATGCAGAGAAGTGGAACTATGTTGCGCTCTGGGACCAGAAAAGAGCAGCACTGAGAAGCGGACCACCTTCGAGAAAAACCTGGGTGTTGGTGACCCATTCACTGGCTGATGCCCAGAGAGGTGGAAGCTGTCGGAGAGCAGCTAATTGCTTCGGGAGGACGGCAGAGTTAAGGGATCAATTTATAGAGACGAGTTTTCCAGCTCCGGCAGGTAGAGGCAATTCAGTCCAATTTATGTCCGGTGAAAATGGACACTTAAGAGGAAAATATTTGCAGATCGGTATAAATTCAATCTTGCCCCTAATGCCAGCCCCAAGCTGAGGAGGAGGGGGGATTTTCTTTGTTTCTTTCTTTTTTCTTTTTAAATCTCAGGGCATAGTCAGTGCTGCTTCAGGATGGAGAGGAAATTCAGTGTATCTGCTTGCTTTCTTCACCTGCAAAATGGGAGAATTAGCAGTGCCCTCCCAGGTCCAGGGGATGCTGCGAAGATCAAAGGAGAGGGTGAGAAGGCCCTTTGCAAACTGAGATGTGGCACAGTCGTCTGATGGATATGGGATTTAATTTTTGAAATTATTACGACATCGTATGCTGTAATAGGAAAAAAAAAAATCAGTGACTTGGGTTTCAGGTGCACCTGATTTCAAATCTCAGCTCTTTCCCTTACCAGCTGTGTGTCTTTGGGCCAGTTACTTCACCTCTCTGAGACTCTATTATCTCGTCTGTAAAATGGGAACAGCACCTTTGTGGCAGGACTGTTGTGTCATAGATAACACAGAGCGTGCATACGGAGGATGGTAACTATTAGCTGATTGAGGAAACCAGGATAGGAAAGCCTCCTAAAATCACTGCTGTTCACATCCTCCGAACATCGTGACTTAGGATTGGCTGCAGGGAGGCTCGTCAAGAAATAGAGAATGAGTCGGTTTGGGGAGGATGAAAGCCATTGCAGATGGGTAGAATCCGGGAAGGAGTGGGAGAGCGGAAAGTCAGACATTCTAGGGTGAGAGGCCGAAGGGAGAGTGAGCATGAAGATGGAAATGACCAGGATTCCTTTGCGAGACAGGAGCATCGCTGACTCTAGAACTTTTGGGCTGGGAAAGTTATTGAAATGACTGAGTCCACAAGTCAGAAGGTCAAACACACACAGGGGCCAGCGGGGTGACAGGCATGAGTTAAGGTTGCTAAGGAGCCACGTGGGTCACCCAGGGAGGGTGTGTTAAACCCGCAAGTACCCACATTCCAATGTTACAAGGCTCTATGCAGACAAACAAAGCCCAGGGGCCCCTGGATCACAAGTTTGAGGGCCCTGATGTATCCAAACCTCACCTTCCAGAAGGCAAGAATGACGCTCGGAGGGACAGCGACTTCCCAAGGTTAGTGGCTGAGCGGGGACTGGAAGGGCTGCCGAGAGAGGACGAGCTATTGTAGAGTGGGGACCTCTGTCCACCCAGGGGAGCCCTGGACAGATTCAGCGAGAAGGAGACACTTTTTGGAGGGGGGCTAGGAGTTGTCCTGAATGAACTCCCGAAGCCCCTGGGGATTTTAAGCTGCCCGTCTGCTACATTGTTCCTGTACATGTTCCTGCTACATATAATCCTGTGGGGGAAAAGGTGTGTCTGTCCCCACGTACAGGTGAAGAAATGGGCTCAGAAAGGTGAAGGCACCTCCCTGTGGTCACACAGCCAGATGGGTGCAGAGCTGAGATTCGATCCCGGGCTGCTCGGCTCCCGTACGCCGGTTCTGGCTTCTGCCCCACGCCTGATCAAACGGCCTCCTGACTTGTGCAGTCATTGTATTATCTTCCTATGTGTCACAGACCTGCATGCTCTTGGGTAGCGGACTCTCAGTGCTGTGAAAACACTGGACCCCAAGTGTTGTCTTCACCCTGTTCCCTGGCGGCTCCCGGCCTCTGCACCTGCAGGTGGGGCTCGGAGCATGGGCCTCCCACTGACACTTCTAATGAAATGGAATGAGAGCTGGGGCCAGAGAGTCAAGTGCAGTGGAAAGTATACATCACCATCAAAAACAGGTCCCAGGGCAGCGTGGCCCATGGGAAACTGGCGGGGCCAGGGAGGTGTCCGAGCCTTCTAGCGCCTGGGTCCTCGTTCTTGGTCGTTTTCATTTCTCCGGATGACAATGAGCTCCAAGACAGTGCAATGTTTGCAGAGCTGCCTGCTGCAGGCTGCAAGTGTTTTAGAATTCCAGAAAGGCTTTTCTATTACCCGTTTCATGGTGTAAGACCCAGCCCTGCAGGAAGTGTCACTGAATCCTCTGACTCCAGCTTGCCTGGCTAGCTTCACTGCCCACCAGCTCCTGTCGACCCTCCACGCATGCCCCGCCCATCGACACACACTCGTGCGTGCACACACATCACCCCCCACATGCACACACACACACACACACATGCACAAATACACTTATACACACGCCCATATGCTCACACAGACACATTCATATACACATGCATCCTTGAACACATATACGCCCACCCGCACACATGCATGCACACACACAATTATACACACACATACACGCTTACACACTCCCACACATACACACTTATACATACCTATATACACATGCACACATACACCCACCCCTACACATATGTGTCCACACACACGTGTACCCACACACATGCATGTCCATGTACACACGTGCGCACACACATAGATATGTGCACATACCTATATGCTTATACGCATACACAAGCACACCTATACACACATACCCCTTCCCACACACAAAAACACAAGGTATACTCATACACATATATGCGTGCACAAACACACACACACACACACACCCATATACACCTAAACACACATACACACCTACACACACAAAAACAAACATACACAATCATCACTCTAGGCTCTAGCAAGAACAGGTTTCTTTTTCTACTTTCTACATTCCGTGACTCATAAAGCTACCGCATTGGACTCAGTATTTGTACTTTCCAAGCCATGCGCGTGGTAGCCGTCTCTCAGTTGCTTCTGTAAGGCACTTCTCCCTGGAGAACAGACCCCTCTCACCGCCAGGGGCATCGAGGCAGCTGCCAATCACGTGGCCCTGACAAAGGGACTCAGGATACATGAAGGGTACTCCTCGCCCCTTCCTCCCCCCCAGGTGTGCACAGTGAAGAGTTTGGGGCAGTCTTTGTTTTGTTTTGTTTCTCGAGCCCTGATGGACATGCTGAAGGAGAACCTTCTTCTTGCTCTGCAGGCATGTTAGCTCGGAGCTGCCCAGGGGCTCGTCCAGCCTGTGCGAGGTACCTGTCTGAGAAGGAAGCTGACAAGAGTGAGCTAGGTTGGGAGTAAGAGAGAAAGACCTACGGACATTTCCTTGGGTCCAGCCGTCCTGGAAGTCAGCTCTATCCCTTAGACTTCCCGGTTATATGGGCAAGTTGATTTCCTTGTTTTTTGCTTACAGTATTTTAAGACTTTGTGCACAAAGTCTTACTTGTCGTTACTTATAACCTGGAGTCCTCATGGTATGAACAACACGGTGCTAACTGTTTGGCCTTTACTGTACCTTCTAGTTCTCGTAGACGTCCTCCACTGTGGATATATGCCTATTTTGGTGATTAGGAAGGCGAGGCTCAGAGAGGTAGAGTCACTTGTCCAAGGCCATCCCTCCCCCATCCCTCCGAACACCCTCCATCATTTTAAAGGCTTTTGCCTGCAAGTGGCACATGTCACTTCCACTCATGTTTCATTGGCTGAGGCGGATCAAGTCAGCCTGTGGACTCAAGTAGGGGGGAAGGGCAGCGCTACCATGTGCTTGGAAGGAGAAGAACCGGAGTACTTACGGACAATGGCCTTAATGATTAGCACACGTCACCGTGCACAGGGAGCTCCACGGAGGAAGGACTTTGTCTTACTCATCCCCAAAGCCCTGGCCCCTAGCACAGGGGCTGCCATGAAGGAAGGTTTGGAAGGGCGTGCTCAGTGGATCACGGAACTTGCCATGTAAAATGCTCACTGAACATTCACCGAAGGAATGAATATGGGGTTGGTGATATGGGATATCGGCTCACAGTGGTGGCTTCTGTTGCTTTTCACCTGGTTGGGGGCCATCTGAAAGGCCGGAGCAGCAAATTCGGAAACGAGAATGCATCGGGATCAGATTCCAAAGAGAGGACGGACAGCGCATGCTAGCCTGGGGCGAGAGGTGAGACTTGGACAAAGCTAGTGGGAACCAAACCTAATACCACGAGACTCCAAGATGGTGTTGGGCTGAGGTTAGAAATCAGTTTGCACTCTCGAGATTGGAGATGGTGGAGAATCAGGAGGACATGGTCAAGAGAACCCAGAATATATGTGAAAACCCAAGATATATTATTTACTTTTTACTTGCTTCCTGGTATGTCTTGCTTCTTTCTGATGGAACTGTAGTCTTTCTGAGTGTGAGAAAAATGTCTCAAGCTGTGTCAGCGTTGGACTCACGCCCAGATTGTAAGCTCCTTGAGGGTCCCCACTGTCCTCCTTGTCAATCCCATATCAGTATCACGGCACGGGGTCTTGCATGCAGTAGTAACTGGGTAACCGGCAGCTGGTTTGTGTACCAATGTGCACATGTGAACCCACAGAGAACAGGGAGACGATTCCCAGCCAAGTCGGAAGAGTCAGTGTAGCAGATAAAACAAAGGCCTCGCTGTAATATTATTATGATACGGAAACACTGCTTGCTCCCCATTATCCTCAGGGAGTAGGTGATTCTCTGGAGTAGGGATAGTTCTATAAAAATGGGCTAAACTATTCAAACACAGGGAATTCTATTTTTTTAAAGATTTATTTATTTACTTGAGAAAGAGAGAGAGAGAGAGAGGGCATGCTCATGAGCAGGGTAAGAGGCAGAGGGAGGGGGAGAGAAGCAGACTCCCTGCTGTGCATGGAGCCCAATATGGGGCTCAATCCCAGGACCCTGAGATCATGACTTGAGCTGAAATCAAGAGTCAGATGCTCAACTGACTGAGCCAGCCAGATGCCCCAAACACAGGGAATTTTCAAAGGAAGGAAGGGAGGGAGGGAAGGAGGGAGGGAAGAAAGAAAAAGAGAAAGAAGAAGGAAGGAAGGAAGGAAGGAAGGAAGGAAGGAAGGAAGGAAGGAAGGAAAAGGAAAACAGACCACTGGGTGGGGTACCCATCTAAACAGATCACATAATTCCCTGATTTTTAAGCAGCCCATTGACTCTACCGTTTTGCAAACACTCAGCGTTGCCCCCACAATCACCCCCCCCCCCCCGCACTGCATGGTGCTAGCACACAGCAGCGCTCTTGGGGACACTGGTGTATGCAGGACCACCAGACCCTGCACTTGACCTCTGTGCTTCGTGACTTCATTGGGCTGGTGTTGACCATCCTGGGCTTTCACCGTCCTCTCTTAAGTCAGATTGTTAGCTATTATGTTATTTCTCACGGGCGTCCAGGTCCTTGCCTACTAGTAATCTCCTGGGGCTTCATAAATGAGATAACAAAGCCCGAACATTCATTTGAACGGAAACGTAGTGAGCACCCCTATTTTTCAGACAATGTGCAGTATGCAATTTAGAAGGTATGAGGTCTCCTTTGGGGCAGCACAACGCTGGGGTTAAAAGTATGGGTTGTATCTGAGGCTTGGAGCACAGCCCTTGTTCTGTCTTTTAGTCACTGGGTGAGCTCTGGCAAATTAACAGGCCTCTTTATTTTTTTTTAAAGATTTTATTTATTTATTCGACAGAGATAGAGACAGCCAGCTAGAGAGGGAACACAAGCAGGGGAGTGGGAGAGGAAGAAGCAGGCTCATAGCGGAGGAGCCTGATGTGGGGCTCGATCCCACAACGCCAGGATCACGCCCTGAGCCGAAGGCAGACGCTCAACCGCTGTGCCACCCAGGCGCCCCTAACAGGCCTCTTTAAGATACAATTCACATGGCCATAAATTGGGGATAATGACAGAGCCTACCTCAGAGGTTCGTTGTGGGGGATTAACCGAAAGATGAATGGAACTGTTGGATATTGTTTTCTCTCTAAGTAGCTTAGCGTAGGGACTGGGAGATGAGACTCGTAGATAAAGTTCGCGTGGGAAGGTCACTTCTTGGTGGGGAGGGAGGTGCCCCAGAAAAGAAGCGAGGAGCTGGAGTCTTGAAGAGCCAGGAGGATGGTTGAAAGGGAAGAGAAAGACGATCCAGGCAGACGGAATAGGCGGGTGGTAGAGAATCTGGAGGTGAAGGGGCGTGTGCAGGGAAAAGACAGCCCTGGGTATTGAAGGAGCACGAGGTAATGCAGAAATGCCAGCCACGTCTAGATCAGGGCTTCACAAACTACAGCCCAAGGGCTGCGTTGGCCCACTGTCTGTTTTTATACAATTCGAGAGCTAAACACGTTTTCTTTTTTATTGTTAAGTGGTTGGGAAAAAAAAAAAAAAGAAGACCATTTTGTGATACATGAAAATTATATGAAATACAAGTCTCCATGCCCGCAAATTAAGTTTCATTGGAATATAGTCACTCTGTTTCATTTGTGTATTATGTATGGTGGCTTTCTGGCGACAAAGGCAGAGTGAAGCAGTTGAGACGCACTTTAGCGCAGGCAAAGCTTAAAATATTTACCATTTCGCCCTTTACAGAAAAAGTTTACTGATCCCTGGTCTAGACACTCAAGTGACTTGAATGCCTAACTGAGGAATTAGACTCTAACCTGCAGGCACCAGGGAGACGGGGCTGGGGAAATGGCAGGGGCAGGAATGAAAATGCCCCCCTCCCTGATCGCTACGGGCTCTCCACGCCCCCAGTAAGCTCCCATCTCTTCTGTGGCCTCCTCCAAACGTGCACTTCCCCCCAGACTTCCATCTTTGGAAGAGACAAAGGCATTCTTCTCCCTTTCTGTGTTGGGATTTTTTTTTTTTTTAAGAATATTCAAATGGACTTTCTACCTTCCAGACTAAGCGCTGGGAGCTCTGGGCCCCGCGCGGATCAGCCTGGGCGCCGTTCAGTAAATCATTTTGTTCAATTTCGTGTTCTCTCTCTCTGAAAGAAGGAGAATTAGTTTGATAGATTAAAGCCGTTTCCTTATTGGAATGGGCGTTTTGTCTCTTTCTCTCGGTGCTCGTCCACTGTCTCTCAATGCCTCCCAGGTAGGGAGGCCCTAATTTCCCCCAGTCGCTCTTAGTGAAGCAATTTCCTCTCTCCGCCAGCCCTACGGGGTCTCATTTGTCGAATGAGGGGGCCTCTGGCTAGGGTGGAAAATGGAAGAGACGAGAAGGTGACCCGCTCCTTTCTGCTGTGGTTCTGTGTAGTAAAATATTTCCGACTTAGAGGCAGATGCCCCTGGTTGTTGGTCAAGGGGGTTTCTTTTAACTCTGGCTTTTGCAAGGGCTGTAGAACGACATATGGAGACTAATTGGGACCCCACCGTGGAATAAACGGGGCGCGGGGCTCAGTGAATTCAAACCCAAACAGCTACATTTACAACCCCACATTATGTACAGACAGCATATGAGTAAATACCTGCTTTTAATGGCTAATTTCTCCTTACAAGGATTTTGATGAACTTGGTAGTGCTTATGCTTTGGCGTTTTAAGGAATTGTCTGGGGAGTGTGTTAAAATGCAGATTCCTGGCCCCCACCTCCAGGGATTCTGCTTTAGGTCGCACACGAGAATCTGTATTTTTAACAAAATCCCTGGATGATTCTGATGCTTGGAATGCTGTCTCAAGATATCATCCTGTCCTGGTGATTTTCTTAAGCTGGCACGAAATACCCCCAAGTGCCTGGCACGCACAGGGTGCAGGACCAACAGGGGCCACGGTCATGGTTGGTGTAAGTGTTCCCATTACCTTGGTCGTTATTGCGATTTTTGGTCGCTGGATGTCTGATCTGCGTGGTATGCGTTTATACCCCGTGCTGATTCATACTGGATTCTTGGTGAACTTTTGGGGACTTCTGTTTCCTCCTCTGTAGAACAGAAAGACAAATCCCTGGCTTCCAGAGAGTATTTGCCATTATACTAAATGCTAGGGATTCTCAAGCAATCAGCTTGGAGTTCTATTGCTTTGCTCCAGTTCCTAATTACGTTTGCATAAATCCGCATCCGTGGAGGCAGGCTTAGATGGGCCTCTTTCCCAGGCTCCGTGGTCTTCCCATGGAGTCCTTTGCCTATGACGCTCTCTGCTATTATAGGAGCTGGTTTTTGGACCAACCACAGTGAAACACATACAGTGTCATTCATCACCTTCTGCTATAAGAGGGGGGCTGGAAAGAAGCTTGTGGCAGGAGTCAAGAAAGCTGGGTCTGGGGGCGCCTGGGTGGCACAGCGGTTGGGCGTCTGCCTTTGGCTCAGGGCATGATCCTGGTGTTATGGGATTGAGCCCCACATCGGGCTCCTCCGCTATGAGCCTGCTTCTTTCTCTCCCGCTCCCCCTGCTTATGTTCCCTCTCTAGCTGGCTGTCTCTATCTCTGTCAAATAAATAAATAAATAAAATCTTTAAAAAAAAAAAAGAAAGAAAGAAAGCTGGGTCTGCCCAGACATTATATCTGGTACCGCACCTAGCTTCTGTCGACATGCAGACATAAATAACATAGCTTTGCTTTTCCTTTTCATAGTGTTTTCTATTCATACTATTTGTTTATTTTTCTATTGATACTGTTTCTGTTCATAACACTCAGTGGCAAAATTGTATTCCTAATAGAAATCCCTAGAGCTGGATTTCAATATCCACCTCGGCTCATAGTTATACCTTTATATTCACCTAACTTTTAACTGCGGCAATGACCACTTCATCCAGTGGTGGCTCCCATATGGAGAACAGTCACCACTCCCGAAACTTCCCTTGGGAAGGCAACTTCTCCAAGGTGTGTTCGGAGTTAAGATGTTCTTTTTAGAATCATAAGTCCTTGGAACTTCATGTTAAGAGTTCTTTGTTCTTAAAAAAAAAAAGTTCCTTATTCTCGAAGGGCTCATCTAGGACTACCACACTACTGTGTAGTGGATATTATCCTGGGCATCAGGGTTACAAGAATGAACAGGTGGTGTTTCTGGTTTTGAGAAAATAATAGAACAGAGAGAAAGACAGACACAGCTAAAAAAGAGAGAGAGAGAGAGAGAGAGAGAGAGAGAGAGAAACCAAGAAGTTCTGTGGGTTAAACTAAAGGTTTATGCAAAATATATGGGGACACGAAAATTAGCAGGAGGCCTGAGGGCCTGGGGAAGGAAGTAGAGGGAAAAGTCATCCAGGGGAAATGTGTCCTGGAAGCAGGCTTGGGGAAGAGGAGGAGCTCCAGCATGAACTCTGGAACTCAGGGAGAGCCCAGGAATGGGCATGAGCACATGCAAAGGCCCTGAGGCAAAACATTCACTTACTCATTTGCTCAACCATTAAAAAGAGAGATGGAGAGAGACAAAAGAAAACAAAAGGAAAGAAAAGAAAAAAAGGAAAGAAATAAAAGAAAAAGAAAAGGACTTTTCAGGGATCTAACTAGATCAGGCACAATGTTATGGATTTGCATAAAGACAAATTGATTGCGTTTGGGGGGAAATAGGATGAGTCTTATTTTCATAGTAGGGGATGGTTGCAAAATACAAATCTGGGAAAATGTTTTAGGGCATATGGCACAGAATTTTATAAACCAGTAGAAGAAATTTTGGGGCAAGATAGAGACCCCACTATTAGATGGTGTGTAAGATAGATAACCACCTACTAGATAGTGTGTAAGATAGTGTGTAAGAAAAGGAGGGACTCAATCCAAAGAGTGCAGTGGGTACACATAGAGAGAATTCTAAGAGATAAAACAATAGGTAAGTAGGATCCCTGACTTCCTCAGGCCTCACTCTCACCCTTGTCAATCAAAGGCCACTCTCTAAAGCCACGACTTCAGCCTAGATCTGAAGGCTTCCCAGGAGCCTGGCGTCACATCAACCTTCGTTTGGTGTCTTTGCTGTGATCGATAATTTGTACCAAATTCATCTAGGGAGGTTGTTTTTCTTCCCTGACACACATCACAGGATATTTTTATAGTTTGATGAATCTAACACATCTGTGTAATCACACAGTTTCCAGAAATCCAGATGTTCCCCAGAGCACCTCTGGCTCCTGCGCTCTTGCAAACATTTGCTGTAAACACCAAAGGCTGTTTGTTGGTTTTAATGTTCTAGCTCATCTCATTACCCAGTGAAGGTGAAAGATTGAAGCCAGATAGTGTTGCCAGTAAATGTTTTCGTCCCTAATGCATCTATTTCTAGTGACTGCTTAGTATGCGGTGGGGCCCACAGACCGATGTTGTCTATATGGCCAATCTCACTCTGCCTGCTGGGGTACGGAGAGGGAAGTCGGGCCAGTGTGCAGGGCCCCTTCTGTTTTTTGGCCTGAGGTCCCCAACTGAACAGAGCACTCAGCCAGCTGAGATGAGACAGAGAAAAACAAGGAACCTTATCAAGTCCCGTATCACTGGTTATTGGGATAACTTTTAAAGAGTGAATGAGTTGCAATGTTCACAAGTACCCAAAATATGGATAAATCTTAACAAAAGGTAGCTATTATCGTTACTAATACAACCATCAGTCCGTAAGGGAAGACACGTTCCCCTGTCTTTAAGAAGCTCTGTGGTAGTGGAATTTAACTGCAAAGCTGGAAAAAGAGCACTGGAATGGGAGTCAGGGGTTCGGGCTGGAGTATCTTATGGTCTTAGGCAAGTCTTCCCCTTCCCTAGACACCAGGGTGTCCATTTGTGAAGGGAACACATTACCTCAGATGATATCTAAAGCCTTCCCAGTTCCAGTGCAGATGACTCTTTCATTCTAAGGGGTTGGTGCATGGAAAGTAAGAGGGAGCGTCTCTAACCTGAGAGGTTGTTAACTGACCCCCTGAAATGGACAGTGTAGCTGCCTCTGCTTTGGAGAGCTTTAAACAGTAGGCAGGAGATAGTTTTAGGTGAAGAGCCTTCCCCGTCTCTGTTCCTTCTGCTGGGAGTCCCCTTCCAACTCCCCATCTCTGTTGAGTTCTTATACCTCAATGAAGCCTTTCTCTGACCCCTGCCCGGTGGCCCTCACCAACGGGATAGATTAGGCTCCCTCTGTTTTTTTTTTTTTTTTTTTTTTTTTTTTAAAGATTTTATTTATTTATTCAACAGAGTTAGAGACAGCCAGCGAGAGAGGGAACACAAGCAGGGGGAGTGGGAGAGGAAGAAGCAGGCTCCTAGCGGAGGAGCCTGATGTGGGGCTCGATCCCATAACGCCGGGATCACGCCCTGAGCCAAAGGCAGACGCTTAACCGCTGTGCCACCCAGGCGCCCCAGGCTCCCTCTGTTTTTATGTTGCTCAGCATCACCAACTGAAACTATGTATTTTGTAATTATTTGATTCATGCTGACCTCTCCCACTGCACTGAGATCTCTCCCTCTCCACGAGAGCCTGGACCAGGTCTCCTTTGACCATCACTGTTTCACCCACGCCCAAATGTGTGGATAAATAAATGAATGAAGTCTTGCCTGGGGGAAGGGAAATGGGTTAGACAGCCTCCTTCTGGGGTCTCAGAGCCCCAGGGTCCATTACAGAGTAAATACGGGGGATACAAAGTGTTGGGCAAATACAAACACTGGCAAAAAAGCAGAAAAGAACCACCTATTAGTAAGGACAACATCCAGCTTTGGGGAGAGAATGGACAGCAAAAGGAGAGGAATGAATATGCTGTTAAACAGGAAACTAAAAAGAGTAAAGAAAAGCAAATGCAGAGTGAAAAGTTTGAGTGTGGGAAGGAGAGGGATGATTTTCTGACTGAAGCCTGAAGATCAAGGATGACACCGAACACATTAAATATTTCACAATGATTATCAACTTATTAAGACAGAAAGATTGATTTATTCTTATGTTCTGGAGAGAGAATTGTGAGAAGCAATAACCCTTCTCGAGCACAATAAGCTTGCCTTAATCGGAACAGATAAGGTTTAGAGGATTGAGGGAGATTAATTGATGAAAGAATGAGTCCCTGAGGTTGCGTGGGGAGGCAATGTGGTGAAGAGGAGGAAGCAGGGGAGCCCTGCAGATGTGGACTGAGGCTGGTTCATCGCTCAGCAGCTGGGTGACCTTGGGCAAGTCCCCTTTCCTCTCCCAACCTCAGCTTCCTTTTCTTTAGGACAAAGGTTGTTAAATGAGGGCCCATGCCAAATCCAGTCCCTCACTTGTTTGTTTGTTTTAAATAAAGTTTTATTGAAACATGCATTGTCAATGCTCTCCTTTGTATTACAATGATGGGGTCATTGCTACAAAGAGTCCATGGTCCGCAAAGCCAAAAATCTGTACTATATGATTCTACAAAAGAACTTTGATGACTCCTGCTCTAGAAAGATATAAGGGATAACCATTTCTCAGGCTTGTTCTGATGTTCATTCACCTGGCACGTGGCATGAGAAGGTGCTCGATAAACGGTGGTGGTGTTTGGCTGCATCAGTGAATCAGTAATAAATGCATGAGTGACATGATAGACTAGAATGGTAAAGACAGACATGGGGTCGGATCTCTACTTAACTCCCTAAAAGCCGTGCGACCTCAGGCAAATTGCACCCTCTCTTTCAACTTCTTTATCTTCTATAAATTGGATACAACAAAATCTATCTTGCAAAATGGTGGCTGGTAAATGAAATATAGTATGAGTACTTTGAACATAAACCCTCAATAATTTCTTGTTCAATCGCCATTGGTCAATTATTGCTTTGGAGGCAATACAGTCTCAGGGAAGTTGCTGGAGTTCTCAGCCCCGCTTCAGCAACTACCTCCACTAGTTTCTGACTTGGAATCATGGTTCAGGAATCATCATTGAAATGGAGCCATCGCCTGAGTCCTAGGACCATGCTTGCATTTAAGAACGAATGAATGAGTTCTGGCTAGTTCTCTGTTGGGTGAAGTCATGCTCTCCAGTCCTTTCGGGATCATCTCTGAGGTCACCTCTAATACATCTTAAGTTGCTTCAGGACAGTAACTTGATCCTTTCTACCCTGTTTGGGCTGGAAGAAATGCTGGGACCATAAACCAGAGGACACTCTTACAGGGCTTTCCCAGTGGTATTTGTAGTTGGCAGTTTTCAATCCTGCCTACACACTGGAATCAACTGAGGAGCTATAAATAAATGTACATGTCCCCCATCAGAGAAACTAAATCAGAATTTCTGGGGGGTGGGCTCAGGCTTTGACATCTTTTAAAAACTCACCAAGGAGTTTTCTAGAAGCTATAGTTTAGCCTTCATAGATTGGACCCTGGGGTCCCTTTGGATGGTTTCTGGGCAACCTGGGACATGTATGCAGTAGGAATTTGGCTCAGACCGTTTCCCATCTTCTTAACTGAGCTAGAAGGATCTTGGCAGGAATAGTCTGAAGTTGGATTTGGGGTCTCAAGGAAGTCCAGTTGTTCATCAAACATCAAGAACCCAAAGGTCTGGTCCTGGGGGTAAGGGGTGGTTGAGGAGATGACTTAAAGGGATACCGTTTTAGGGCCCAAATCTACTGCTCGGGGTAGAAGCAGAGACTTCCTGTGTTCTTCAGAGCCTAAGGACAAAGATAACCTCTTAGATCTCAAACTTAACTTCTTCCCAATAGATCCCCGAGGCCATGAAAAACATCTGGTCCCCATGACTAGTTTCAGAAAGGGCAGGTAAATCCATATCACTGGGTCCGAGGGGCTGGTGGTTACCTGCCTTGGAGCTAGGCTGTGTGACAGAAGTGAGGGTTTAGGGTGTTAGAGTCCTGGGTGAGTAGAGTGGGAGGGAAGCTTCCATGGGAAATAGGTTCTGTGTCTCAGGAGAGACCCAAAGGCATGTGATCAATTTGGACGCATTGGCCAAGTTGGTTTTCAGGTGTCTCTGAGGCTCAGCCCAAGACTGATGTAGCTTGGCCAAGACCCAGGCTACACTAGGCGAGGATGGCAAATGGACTTAATCTTTTGGCATGAACCTAACCAGTTGGTTGTGGCTGCTTAGATACTGTGTTAAGAAGGATTCTGAAGTCATGTCTGTCTTGATAGGGAAAAGCACTGTGATTCATTAGGTTGGCTGTTCTGTGTGGGAGAGAAAGGAGTGGCTTATCAGAGAAATGGCAGGAAGATAGTGTGAGGGAAGATTAGGAGGCATGACGGAAGCTCTGGGTGAGACAAAGCTGGGGACAGATTATAGGCCCTTGAATGTCAGGATGGAGAATTTGTATTCAAAAAAACATTTTTTTTTTAATTCTGAGAAATTCAGCTATGCCTTTTAAACAGAGGTCTAGGAGCGCCTGGGTGGCTCAGCCACTAAGTGTCTGCCCTCGGCTCATGATCCCAGTGTTCTGGGCTCGAGCCCTGCATCCGGCTCCCTGCTCGGTGGGAGGCCTGCTTCTCTCTCTCACACTCGCCTTGCTTGTGTTCCCTCTCTTGCTGCCTCTCTCTCTCTCAAATAAATAAATAAATAAATAAATAAATAAATAAATAAAATCTTTTTAAACAACTCCAAAAAGCAGAGGTCTAATGTCATCAGATTGAATTTTTGGAAACATCTCTTGACTGCAGTAAGAAAGGTCGCCTGGAGGAGGTGGTGGTGGCCCTGGGTGGGGAATAAGGAGACCAATCCAAAGTGAAAAGACCTGAGATTAAAAAGTTGATGGTCTTCTGACAATATGTGAGTGTCTCCTATATGCCAGGCATGGTGCCTGGTTCTCATTATTCAACACAGAGTAAGACAGGTGTGGCTCTGCATCCTTGGGAGGAGATCAGATTCTGGCTGGAAAGCACCTCATGATTTGTCTGTGAGCTGAGGGCCCAGGAAAGCCCAGGGTGTCCTCCTGGCACATCTGAAGGCCTGAGAACCAGGGGAGCTAAGGGTGGAAGTCCCAGCCTGACTCCAAAGGCCAAGAACCAGGGGCACCACTGCTGGAGCACAGGAGAAGATGATGTCCCAGTGCAAGCCCTTCTTCCACCGTTCTGTTCTGTTCAGGCCCTCAACAGATTGGATGATGCCCGTTTGTGTTGGTGAGGGAGGGTCCTTTTTCTTTAATCCGCCTACCCATTCAAATGCTAATTTCTTCCAGAGACACCCCACCCCCTCCTCCCTAATGTCTTAGCAGCCGTCTGGGCATCCCTTAGCCCAGTCAAACTGACATAGAAAATTCACCGTCGCACCCACTTACTGCACATCATTGGCTCCAGAAGTTTGGGTGATACGTCTCCCGAGCTCAAACCTTTCTTCCTAAAAGGGGAAGGACAAGTTTTACTTAACGGGACTTTGATCAGTAATGGGAACTGCCGCTGCAAAAAAAACCCCAATATTCGCTGAGTGATTCTGAAGTGCCAGGACCACGCTATGCACTTTCCATAAGCTTTTCTATTTAATCCTTACAAGAGCCCGTGGAGTGAGGATTATTTCATCAGCCTCGTCTTGAGGCTGCTGGAATCCGAGCCCAGTCCAGAGATGTGAGGTCGCTTGTGTAAGTTCTCACAGCCAGTAAGCAGTGGACCTGGGATTCTAATCCCAGTCGGGCCAAGCTCAAACCCACACACGTTCACCACGACACCACCTTTCTGTCCCTGCGATCAGCCACCCCACGGGTCCCCTTTCCAACGTTAACTAGGCCGGCAGGTGATCTGATGTCAAAGGGGCGCTGACTCTGATTGTTTCTTGTTAGTAGTTGTCTTCTCTCTCTCTGTGGGCACTTGGTTACATAATACCTGAAAATATTAAATTAGTTTTCCTTTACAGGAAATTATGTTCCATTAGGGCCACTGACACAGCTATTTTGAGACCTCCAGGAGAGTTGTGTGCTTTTTGGAAATGTCTGACAAATCTGATTGCTCTCCGGCAAGGGGCTCTCGGAAGGCCTTGTGGCTGGTGGAGTAATTAGGCATTAAGTGGCTTTAATAATAGAAATAGGAGGCCCAGACAAGAGGGTTCCACCTGTGATCATCAGAGCTGCTTTGGGTCCTGCTTCCGGCAGAGGAAAGGAAGGGGGCGGAGGCATGCGACGATCTGCAACATTATCGCCTGATGTCACCTCCCAGTCATCACTGGGCATGGGGGAGACTGCTCCCCGGAAGAGACAGTCAAGGGGCCTCCTCTTCTCCATGCCCTTCCTCTAGGGGGCGCTGCGATCAATTGCTGTGGGATCCCGCCCTGCTTGAGTCTTGCCCCGGCTCAGATACCCTCCCAAGGGCGGGTCAAAGTCTACCTTGGTTTCACATCAAAATCCTGCAAGATGCAGCGTTCATGTATTTTTCAGAAGGCTTCTTTACACGGAGCTGGTGGCCCTCGTGTTTTCCCATTCCTCCCCAGTATTTGCCCAGTAATTTGCCAGCCCCCAAGTCTTACCTGGCATGCTTCTTGCACCCAGTAGAACCACCTCCTAGCTCCGTATTTTGGAATCCTACCTCGAGGTCAAGCCTCAGCTTCAAGACCACCTCTTTCAGGAAACTTTCTTGAAATCCCCCTGCCAAAGAAACCTTTCTCTCCCTTTTGCATAACCACATCACTCTATAGCAGCTTATTTCTTCTCGTCTTGTATTATAATTATTTTGTACAAATCTCATCTCTCTTGTTATATAGGAAGTTCTTCAAATGGAAGGACTACATTTAACCCCCGCTCTGTCTAGTTTTCCTGGCTCCTCTTACAAAGCCCTGCATGCAGTAGGTGTTTAATAAGGACATGCTATACACATCTGTCACTGTGGTGATAGAAAACGTAACTAGAGACTGATGTTCCATGGCCATCTGCCCATCCATTCATTCTCCTTCTAGTGGCATTTCTAAACCTCTCCCCCCCCGATCTTTCTGTGCTCTCGCGCATGACATCTCTTGTCCCAATATGGTATTGATGAAGGTGGGGGAGTGGGGCATGGGATGTTAGAATCCAGGACGTGGACATGCTTTGGGCACAAGTCTTAAGACACAGATCCATAAGCAGGTATCCATTTTCCTAAAGAAGAGGTGCATTTCCATCTTCAGATGGGTTGATATTTGGTATGGGGAAAAGGGCACTGACCTTTCTTACCTGCTCCATTTCCTATGGCACTAATCTACCTTCCCAGCCTCATGTCCCATAATTCACAACCTGCCCTGTGATCTAGGCGCACCAAGCCATGCACCCATCCTGCAACACAAGCTGGGAGGCTAGGGATGCCATTCTCTGGTTCCCATCCCCCTCCAGGATGGACTCAGTTAAAGAAAACACGACGATTCAGCGAGGAAAGAAAACCAGTATCAGTATTCACTACTGGTAGAGATGCACTTGATCTCCTTTCTTGAATCTTGACTGTGGAACTCATGCACCGTGGGACAGATGGACAAGCTGGCCCAGCAAACAGAGGCTTATTTGAACTTGCAGGAGCAAGCCTGTGTGCCCAGCACCCACCTCTTCCGGGCAGAGGCAGGTGAAGGAATGCCCAAGCGATATATCTTTACTCATGCCTGGAAGATACCATTCTTTCTGGCTCTTCCCTTTGACTTTCCCACATGACATTAGCCCTTTTGATGGCAAGGAGAGCCGTTCTTCAGCCTCACCAATGAAATTCATTACTCCTTCCATGGAGACAGAGGAGGGTGGGAAGGGACAGAGGAACCCCACGTGTCCTCAGTTCTAGAAACCTGTTTCTCTATAGATCTGCCACAGCAGAGGTGCAAGTGATTTTCCGCTGACATATATTTTGTATCCACCTGTCATCATGCCTTTGCCCAGGCTGACCCCTTTTTCCAGAGTGTCCCTCCCTCCTATCTCCACCTGACAAGGTCTTACTCAAATGCTGCCTCTTTCCAGAGGTCTTCCCAGTCTCCATTCTTCCCCAGCGATAGTCAATGGGCTTCCTATATCACAGCACCTGCTTGTGCTCTGGAGACACTTTACACATCTCTCTTCCTCCTCTCCCTTCCTACCCCCGCTCCCTGCATTGCAATCTCCACGAAGGACCACCCCTGTAACTCCAATGCCCACCTTGAGCCAGGCATAAGATAGGTGCTCATGAATGCCGATTGAATCTGCTCAGAGAATCAGCTGTCTGGTGGTGCAGGGCCAAGTGCTGTGATGTCTAACCTTGGCTCAAACATGTTGCTCTCCCGCTGGTGAGAACAGGCTTTTTGTTGGCATTCCAGCTCCGCATGGAGACCCTGGAGCGCGTGATGAGGGAGGAGCTACTGCTCTGGACGAGCATGTGAAGACCTAGCTCACAGCGGCCAGCCCAGCGCCTTTGCTGGCTTTACCCAGGGCTGACTGACCTCCAGTGATATTCTGCTCTTATCCTCCCACAGGTCAGTTAGTGGCCCTGTGTCCTCCAGAGAGCACGTCTGTGGCACAGATTCTGAGCATCTCCCTTGCTCTCTAATAATACATGCAGTGAAATAACCTAAAAAAAAAAAGAAAAAGAAAACCCACAGACAAACACAAACAACAGAAACAGAATCATAAATTCAGAGAATAAACTGGTGGTTGCCAGAAGGGCGGGTGTGAGGCAGATGGGCAAAATAGGTGAAAGGGATTCAGACGTACAAACTTCCAGTTATAAAATAAAGAAGTCACAGAGATGAAAAAATACAGCATGGGAAATACAGTCGATGATATTGTCGTAACATCGTATGGTGACAGATGGTGACTACACTTACCGTGGTGAGAACAGCTTAATGGATGGAATTGTTGAGTTACCAAGTCGTACACCTGAAACTAAAAGAACATTGTATGTCAATTGCACTTCAATAAAAAGAAAATGAAAAAGGGGAGATGTTGATCCCGTGGTTGGGAATACAAAGATTATATTAAATGATTTATGAGAAGTGCTTATCTCAGCTCCTACTAAGAAGACTCTCAGGAAATGGTAGCTACTATTACCATCATTATCACCAGAGAGGGGAATGACGTATTCAAGGTCACACAGCTGGTTCATGACAGAGCTGGACCTGGAATTTGAATCTGGAATTTTAGGCTTTGGGTCCCTTGCCTTTCTCTTGCCCTTCCCCTTCTCCCACGAATCTCTGTGTACGACCTTCCAGATCCCTGTTCGGTCTTGGCCAGACTCATTCTGCCACTCAGCAGAAACAAAAAACAAAAAACAAAAACCCAGAAACAACAACAAAAAAAAGCCCACAACTCTTCCACCACGATGCAGGGAAAAAATTACCCTTAATTACTGGGGCTTCTCCACAATTACAGGACGTGCGTTTGAACTCTGAAGGGTCCTCTCCTGAGGATAACCTTTATTTGCCTGATTGCGTCTGTTCAGTTAATTCTGGCTAATTACTATTTTCTTCCTATTAGATTCTAATTATATACAGTATTTTCATTATAAAGCGTAATGTTTCCCAGAGAACCATGTCAATTATACAGGCAATATTACCGGAGGTCTGGTTTACCTCATTAAGCCCAAGTGATGAAGCCATGCATCTGATTAAACCCACGGTTTGCAGGGTGGACTTTAACTATATGTGGGCACCAGCGACTCTCACTAGAACTTGCTGGGTGTGGGAGAGGACTGGAGAGACTGGAGAAGCCCTTTGAAGGAGGCGGGGGGGTCCATCCGGAATCCTTGGCTTCTCTTCAGGAGACACAACGACCGAGCCACGGTATCTTGGTGTTTGTGGGTTTACATCCTGTTTTGCCTATTTCTGAGCACCCTGTGATTTTCGTTTCATTGAGGCATGGGTATAATGTGGTGGTAGAAAAACAAGTCTCACCCTTGATGCAAAGGCTTCTGGTGGGCCACCCGGCATCACCACCTCCATCCCTCACATCTTTCTGAGCTCCTGATTTACCCACCCCACCATTGTCTCCTATCTCTGCTAGGATCCAGTAGACATCTTACCCTTTAGCATGGCCAATAGAGAATTCTTGATTTCTGCCCTCCCTAACCCCTGAACCTAATCCTCCTTATGCTACTCTCATCTCAGTAAATGCCATAACCAGGTGCTCAAGCCAAATGCCAAGAGGTCATACTGATTTCCTTATTTCCTTCGTCTCTCGTTTCCACTCCATGGGCATGTCTTGTGAACTCCGGGTCTCAGCTCTGTCCTGGCTCCATTCCTTCCGCTTCTCCATGGCCAACCCAACCCCTGCCCCCAACCACTATGTAATGGCTTCCTAAGTGGGATCCTTGTTTCATTCCCCTCCTCACCCCTGTATCCCTTCTTCCAACAGTAAATCAAGGTGATTTACCAAACACAACAGATCAGACCATGTTACTCTCTGCTTAAAATTATTACATATATTGCTTTTGGAGTTAAGTCCAAACTTCTTACCATGTCTATAAGACACTTCATAATTATTTTCTTGCCTACTTATTTAATAAGTATTTATTGAGGCCCTATTATGTGCAAGGCACTACCCCGGAAAAACTGGTTCCCATTTGATTAAGAATAAAATAGACAAAGATCACCCTCACGCATGTCACTTGTTCATGTCACATTGATAGGACTTAATATTTCACACGTGTGTCTTGACCAACTGGATTGTCTAAGAGGCCTGGGTCCGATCTGTTCCCCATGCTCCTGACCCAACCCCTGTACCTGGAAGCGTCTCAAGAAATGTAAGCCACTTTACTGTGATTTGACACTTGGACAGGAGTTGGAAAACAAAGTTGATTAAAAAACACACTTTTATTGGATTCTAAAGGAATTAATAAAATCCTCCCTTTGGGGATTAATAAAACAGGATTTTTTAATATTAGCCTTATTTTTTTCTACTTTATAAAAGTATTTTAATCAACATTCTAGGTTTCGGAGAATGGACTCAAGCTATGTTCTCTACTTGGGTGGGGGGTGGCGGTGAGGGTCTCATCAGCTCATTTGCAGATGACTCCCATTTTTTACAGTGGCTACCCTGTCTGAAAAATGTTGTCACTACTGTTTCCTTGGTAAAGAGCCATAAAAATGGGGACGTTCAAGCAAAAAGGGAAGTCACCTTTCTCGAACATCTCAGCATCTAGGAGTTAATTTTTGTATCCACCGTGCCATGACAGCACTGCTTTGTTTGGGGGAGGCTCGGTACATGGTGTAAAACCCTCAGTGAGTTAGTTATCATGAGATGCGGGAGCCAGGATGTCTGGGTTCCTATTCCAGATCTTCCATCTATTGGCTATGTGTGACCTCGAGGACCTTTGCTAACCTCGTGCTTCACTTTCCACATTCGTCTAATGGGAATCATAGCTCCTACTTCCTAGTGTTGTTTCATTAAATGAGCAAATCCATGTAGAACCATGCCTGGCAGATTTGGGCTGGTCTCCCTCCAAACCACTGTTCTGGCCATCAAGAAACACTACCAGCAGCACCTGTGCTATTCAACGAGCACTCTCGAGAACCCAAGTTCTAATCCTAATTAAATTTCAGACACGTGTAGTGTGCACATTATTATCCCACTTTTCAGGTGAGTAACACTGAGGCCAAAGTCACTTTTCCAAAGTCAAGGGGCAGGTAAGTGGCAGATCTGAAAGTCACACAGGTTTTCCTGTCCCCAAAGACCGTGCTCTTGAAAGTAGTTAAAATGTTTCATAACCTTCAAAATCTTTTTTTTAAAAAAGATTTTATTTATTTATGTGACAGAGAGATAGCCAGCGAGAGAGGGAACACAGCAGGGGAGTGGGAGAGGAAGAAGCAGGCTCCCAGCGGAGGAGCCCGATGTGGGACTCTATCCCAGAACTCTGGGATCACGCCCTGAGCCGAAGGCAGACGCTTAACGACTGCGCTACCCAGGCGCCCCCATAACCTTCAAAATCTAATATGCTTTATACATGGGAGGTGTTACACACTAACCTGTGTCACTCACTCAACTTCATGTGTGGAAACCCTAGCCTCCAATGCGGCTGTACTTGGAGTGAGAGCCTTTAGGGAGCGCGGTGACTCAGTCACAATGAGGCCATTAGGGTGGGGCCCTCATCCAATCTGATTGGTGTCCTTGTAAGATGAGGCAGACACGCTGGCGATGTTCACACACAGAGGAAAGGCCATGTGACGACACAGGGAGGAACAAGCCAAGGAGAGAGGCCTTAGGGGACACCAGACGTGCTGAGACCTTAATCTTGAACTTGTCTTCCTCAGAAATGTGAGAAAGTAAGCCTTTGTTGTTACAGCCAACCAGTCTCTGGCATTTTGTAATGGCAGCCGCAGCCAGCTAATACAGGAGGGAGCATCATTAGTGGGAAAAGAACGGAAAGAGGTATCAGATGACCTGATCTTAGTTATCAGGGTGTTTCCAGTGTTCAGTTCCATGCTGGGCTCCTAGCAGGAGCTTAGAAATGCAAGGGCCTGTGTGTAGAAAAGTGCCTTCTTTTTCAGGAGTGAGGGGGGCACCCCCAGTATGTGCCCCATGGTGTCCTGGCTCCCCCATCCTTCCTCTCAACACCCTGATGCCCCACAGAGACTGGTTGTGTGTGTGTTTTTATTTAGCACAGACACAGCCCAGGAGAGCTCCTGGATGGTTATATCCTGGCTGCATATCTGTAGGGCAGAGAGGTCCGTGGAGTGACTTCTGCTTCTGTAGACCTCTTCCTTAAGGAGCTGCCCTTGGCTGGGCAGGACGCTCAGGTGCAGGGAGTGGGTTTTATGCAGCAGGCCTGCTGGGCCCCTGCCAGGGCACCTGGAGTCGCAGAGTCTGGGCCAGGCAGTTTGTTTACGTGAACAGTAGGGAACATTAGCGGGATTACTGTAGATGCAGGGCAGGCTGTCAGCCTTGTGCTTCCTTCTCCATCATCTCGGTAAGATCTCAAGTCCAAGGCAGGCCCGGGAGCCCCTGCCAAGTGGAGCTGGAGCCTGGGAGAGGGGCACCATCCTACCCTTCCCGAGGAAGGGCTTGATGTGGGGGTTCCTGCAGCACAGATCTTAACCAGGCTGCAGCTCCCATTCCGTTCCCCCTCCCGCTCGACTCAGGGTGAGATTGAACTGATCTGTTATGGGAAGAAAAAAAAAAATTAGAGAAAAGTTCAAAAGTTTTTTCCCTAAAAAATATCAAGCGAGTTCAAAGTTCTCACTCTAAGTCTGCCCTCACTGTATTCCAGTTGCGTTCTTGGATGGGAATGATCTTCCAGGATCAGAGCTGTCTCTAGAACGGTGCCCCATTCTGAGTGCGCTACAGGAGAAGAGGTGGAAGAAGCATCGGACCCACCGAACTAATGGAAAAGTCCACATGGACTTATTTCGCGGGCTCCTTGAAGTTTTCTTTCTCCCAAATTATTCCCTCCCGAAGGCCTGAAAGCCTTCTCTTTGGTCTGTTAGGCTCTCAGAAATTGATCCTGGCTAATGAGCATCCTGACAGGTGAGTTCCAATGGCGAGCTTGATGGCCTGGCTCTACGACCCACTGTGGCCATTTTGCAGATGTCCGGCCTTGGTCTGGTCCCCGATTCTGCGTGGGCTTCAGCTTCCTCATTGGTGAAATGAAGAGGTCGGTCTAAAATCATGGCATGCTCTGCCTCTCTGAATTTAGAGCAAAGACGTCTGGATGCCACATCTGGGTGTTACAACCCCTTGTGCCAAATCTTAAGCATCTGGCAAAATCAAGGCGTTCTTCCCGGATGACTGGGGTTGGAACAGTGGCTGGGTCATCTGCATGGCATATAGGGTAAAGCAGGTGTTTGGGGTGGGTGAGAGGAGAGGCCAGGCACCGTGTTCTGTATGACCAGCACCTGAATCAGCTCTGGATATGGGGGTTCTGGTCCTGGCTCCACCCTATGGAACTGGGTTGTTCATAAGACTGATTTGTAACCGGTAGAATGTGGGCTACAATGATGTACACCTTTAGGCCCTAAAACCTTGTATGATCTCCCATGCTTCCCTCTTTCTTTCCCTCTCCGCCCCTCCCTCTCTCTCTAGTCCTCTCCTTTTCCCTTCCCTCCACCCCCTCCCCACGCTTTCTTCATGCTCATTAACCAACCAGATGTAGCGGGTCCCCCTGAAGACTTCATGGCTCTTGGGGATGGACAAGCCACTAGATGAAAAGAGTCCAAGTCCATGAGTGATTTTGTGGGCAGAGCTAATCCTGCCAAGGCCGTCTTCTCCCCCCAGACGAAGTCACTCTTATTCTGTGGCTATCTCGGCAGGTAGCGTATCTTGACTAATAAGCCAGGGTATGTGTGTTGGTGCCTGTAACCCTTGAAAAGAGGTCCTGTCTTTCCTTGCTTTACGTGACAGCATGTGGTCTGATGTAGGCTCAGGGTTCCTGGGGAGCGTACACACTGGCTTGACGACCTGGGCCTGGAGTAGGTGTTCTAGGCTGTCTTCTCAGACACGGTGGTGCTGTGCTTGAAACAGAAAGGACTTGGGGCCGCACAGACTCGGGATAGAATCTTAATGCCTCCAATGGTGAGTTTTATCATTTCAAGTAAATAGTTTTCCCCTGCTCTTTGCCTAAATTCAAGCGGCTCGTCATTCTGTTCTCTGGAAGTGTCCCTTCCAGAGAGTTCTTTTCTGTCTCCCAGGCTGGGCCAGCTCTGCAAAAGTTCTGTGCTCCTCCTTGTTAACCCCCATTGCATTGGTGGTAAGGTGCTGTAGTGTGCTTCTCATGGGGAAAGTCTGTCACGTTAATAAGCTTCCAGACAGCAGGGACTGAATTGGTTGAATTCAGTCATATTATCCCCACCTCCCAGTAGAGTGCCTAGAACACCATAGATACGAAGTAAACAACTGTTGATGGAATTTATAGATGACTATATAAATGAACTTGAACTCTCTGAGCCTTACTATTATCATCTATAGACTGGGCATCACACTAGCTACATCTGGGCGTTTTGGTCAAGATTCACTGAGATCATATATGCAAAGTCCAACGGAGCATAGTACCTGGCATATGACCGCCCGGCAATGTTTGTTCTGCTCTGCCTTGTTGGATAAGGAGTTTATGAGCCTGAGAAGAAGGGATAGAGCTCTCTTAGTAGAGGGACCAGCATTGTGCACAGGCAGAGACGGGCATGTTGTGTGTGGAGGCTGATGACGGGGACAGGCTCTGTGCTGCAAGGGTCTTGCGCCTTTGGTGCACGAGAATTAGAAACATGTCATAACTGTGCCTGAAAGCCGTCAAGTGATGAGGTCATAACCTTTAGTAAATGAAAGGCAAGACACGCCCACATTCATATGAATTCATGCGATGAAGAAGCCCGCGGGGGTGGGAATTTGCACTGAGGCTTATAAACTTGGCTCCGGGAGGGAGTTAGGGTACCACGGGCAAGTGGCTGGACGTTGGGAGACAAGAGGGAATGGCGGTTTGGCTGTAGTGGAGTTTGTGTTGGGTCAGGAGGTGAGGCAGCATGGGACCAGATCCCTGGGGACCCCAGAGGCCAGCCAGGCTCAGTGCTTAGCCTTCATCTGGACGCCACTATGTGGAGGAGAGAGAGCCGCAGAGAGCCCAAGCTTTGTGAGTACCTGACGCTCATCCTTGGTTTTTCCCAAAGGTCTGGAGGAGGCAGGGGGCTGGATCACATGACCTCTGGAAGCTTCTTCCAACCACAGGGCTCTGTGGTAGTCCGAAGACAGATAGAGGGAAACAAAAACCGGGGACCTTGGCCTGGATTTCTCTCCGTCATAAATCTAATCCACTGCCGGTGCCATCTCTCTGTACACAGATTAATCTTCTCCGGCTTCCTGCAGGGACAGAAGGACCTACTGACCTCCCCTGTTCTCCAGGCTGCAAGTGAGAAATGGGGTCTCAGACCGGCGAAGGCCTAGGCGTGGGCGGAGGGCAGCTGAGCCCCCAGGGGAAAGCAAAGGAAGCACGGAGACCATCTTGTTCCGGAAGGGCTCTCCGCCATGACCGTCCCAGGGTCCGAACCACATTAGGCAGGATGCCTCGTCCTTCTGCACGAATGTCTTTGACCTAAGGTTGGCAAATGTCGGAGGAGATGGCAAACCCCTATCAGGCTGTTTTCCACTGCAACGCTGATCTGGACTGAGTGTGACTTTTATGTAATTCTTCTGTCAATGATGCTTCTGTCTCACCATCGGTAGCTCAGATGTGAGGTCTTGTGGCTGAGGAGGAAGAATGGGAACTTTAGACAGGAAATCCTGTGCTCTGGCCTCGGCAGTGGGCTCTCTGTGCCTCAGTTTCCTCACATGTAAAAGGGGAGTGTGCCCACAATTATTAGAGCCCTTAGAATCCTACCAGACACACAGTAAGCACAGAAGAGATGCTAACTCTTATGATTGATTTCATGATTGGAAAATAAGGATAAAAGCACCTGTCACCCAGGGTTGTTGTGAGAGTCACACTCACTCATTCATTTGCTCAATACATACACGCTGAGCAGCGAGTGGGCACCAGGCAGGGTACTAGGCACGGGTGTGATGTGTGGCCAACAGCAGGGAAGAGCTCCTCACCCCTGGAGCGGACGGGCTGCGGGAGGGGGTGCGTATCTGAAACCTGCATATGGTCCAGCACAAGTGTACAGGTTTGTGATAATACTGCGAAGGACGAGTGCAGGGCGCTGGGGACGGAATCGTGCGGGGCCACCCGGGGTTCGATGGTCGCAGAAGGCTGCTCGAAGGAGGCATTCTGAGCTGGCAGAGGAAGGACAGGCAGGAGCAAGTGTCCCTGGTACTCCTGGCAACTCAGATGCAGAGACCTTGGGGGGAGGGGGAGATGGGCCAGGCCTGGGGCGGGGAGGGGGGGAGGTGGCGGGGGGGGGGGGTGGCACGCTGGAGGGCGTGAATGAGGTGGTGGGGTTCTCAGGGATCAGATGGGATGGAGGCTGACTTTTATCCTGAGTACGAACTACAGACCCAGGGCAGGTAACTGTTTTGGGAACGGGCACACTGCAAGCACCTGTCACTTCCCCTACTTTCCGGCATGAAAGAGTGGGACTTGGAATTGGCAGAACGGGAGCCAGTCGAGGAGTGACCTTCCTCCCCATTGTTTTTGTAGTTCACGCTCAGAATGAAACAATTGTCTAAACATTACAAATACTATGCCATAAAATGTGTGTGTGTGATTTTAATTCCCCAAGTGGAGTTTGGAGCCCTGCCACTGAATCCCTTCTTCTGATGGACATTAACTACTTTGAACCCCAGTTTCCTCCCTCTGTAATAATGGGGCTGCTTCCACCTCTTGGCTAATGGGATTGTTCTCTCCGAAGGTTGTTTTGAGGAAAGCGCCAGTAAATGTTGGTTCGCTCTTCCTCTTCTTTCCTCTGTGGCTTAAGCTTCACTGTCTGGTGCGTCTGACGACAGTCTGCATTTGAGAGAAGGCATTAAACATTCATAGCTGGTTTTTCATCAATATGGGTCCTGCCCACCACACAATCTTGGAGGACCTGTTGGGGTCTGACCACTCTAGAAATTGCCCCTTTCTTAAAGGCGCTGCCCTGACCTCTCCCACCGGGTCCTAGAATCCAACAAATTCACATACCATTGCTGGGGAAGGAAGTCCTTTTAATTCCAACCAAGTGAGCAAAAGGGAAAATAAGGAGGGATCTATCAGAACGACTCATGAAAAATATGTATGTTCTTTAAAGGAAGACGGCATACAAATGGGATATATATTTTTTCCAAACGGGAGGGGAAAAAAATCGCAGGCTTTTAAACAGAAGACTTTAAGCAGGGAGTGAGAGAGGAAAAATATGTCTCTTAAATGCATTCAGCGCCATTGCCACGGGCTGCCGAGCCAGGATTGTTTATTAGAAGATAAGATAGTGAAAAATGTATTTTGCAGAAAGAAAATAGTAAAGTCAGGTCTGAGGCAGATAAGAAGCCAAATTTCTATTTTATGCTCAATTGAGTGACTCAGTTACATTATCTGGGAAGCAGGGGTGAAATAACACCCTTCGGAAATGAGGCCCGGGGTGCTCTGGGTCTCCTTCCAGCCTTGGCCAAGCTGAACCCAGCTCGGCTGGGAGGCTACCTCCTCAGAATAGCGGCCGTTTGCAGGCTGGGGCTGGGGTGAGGCTGGGGCTGGGGCTGGGGCTGGGGTGCAGCTGGGACTGGGATGAGGCTGGGGCTGGGACTGGGGTGAGGCTGGGGCTGTCCCTGGGGCTGGTGCAGGGCTGGGGGAGGGGGGAAAGGAAGGTTCCAATCTTTTCTCTTCAGCTCCTTCTTTTCTCCATCTTGTTATATAAGTGCTTCTGTTCGGCTTTATGCCTCCCCTCCCGCTGCTAAAGGTGGGAAAATAAAAACACACATGCATACAAGATGAAGCTCTGCAAAGGCCAGCAGATGTTAGAGCTGGAAGAAGCATCATTAGAGACCAGCTGGTCTAGGGGATACAGACTCCTGGCCTGTGGTCAGTACTTTCCTCGGCAAGCACAAACAAGTCGTTTGAATGCTTTCTGAGCAGGGCATTGTTCTCCAGGGTTACTGAAGATCTCTGCTACTCGCTTTTTTATTTCCACCTGACCGGTTTACACATTTTTATGTGCCTGGTGCCTGGAGAAATAGAAGGTGGGTGCCCCAGATTGTATTCAGAATTCTCAGTGCAAGATGGGGGAACTTGCATCAGAGAGGGCAAGAGGCTCGCCTAAGGTCACACAGTGAGTAACTTGCCTCGGTACAAACGGAACCCAGAAGGCTGGGCTCTGCTCCCAGTCATCCCGATCTTTTCCTATTGTTCCACCTCCGGATCTTTTCTCACTTGGAAATTCTTCATTTATTAGCCAGTTGGAGGTTAGCGGGATTTGGAAAATGAAGACTAACTTAATTCAACAAATATTTATGGTTTAACTAACGCTGAATTTATTTATTCAACATCGGATATCAGCCGAACAACTCACCCACGTGTATAGCAGGCTGAATAAGGTTCCCCAAAGATGTCCGAGTCTTAATCTCTGAAACCTGTAAATAATTTTGCAGATATGATTAAATCAAGGACCTTGAATTGGGAGAGACGGTTTGGGATTATCTGGCAAATGATCACATGTGTCCTTAGGAGTGAAGAAACTTAAGGTCAGAGAGAAAGAGAGAGGTTGAGAGAGAGAGAGGAAGATGGGGTGGGAGAGATCCACAACATGGCCGGTTTTGAGGAGGAAGGAAAGGGAGCCTGAGCCAGGGGACACAGACAGTGTCTAGAAGCTGGGGAGGCACAGACATGGTTTCCAGCCGAGAGCCCCCAGAATGGAACGAATGTCCCCTGAGGACAACCTGATCCTGCCCCATGAGAGCCACGTCCGACTTCCAAACTACAGCAAGAACTGTAAGATACTAAACGTGTGATGCTTTAAGCTGCCGAGCTGTGGTGACCTGTTACAACAGCAGTCGGACACTAGCATGACAGTCATCAAGTCCTGACAGTACGCCACACCTCTATCCATTCTCTCGTTCTTTCTTTCCAGAAGATTTCTCTGAAGTCACTTGTGGCTACCTTTTAGACTCATTTGGAACTCTACTTTGAGATAAAATCAGCAACAAGCATGAGGCTTAATGGACGCAGTAAGCCATTGTATACAGGAGCGCAAGGAGTAATGTCATCTTATTTATCAAGAATGAATGTTCAGGGCTTCCTGGGTGGCTCAGTTGTTCAGTGTAGGACTCTTGATTTTGGCTCAGGTCATGATCTCAGGGTCGTGAGATCGAGCCCCGTGTTGGGCTCTGTACTGAACGTGGAGCCTGCTTGGGATTCTCTCTCTCCCTATCCCTCTGCCACCCCCCCACACCCACTTGTGTTCCCTCTCTCTCTCTCTCTCTCCCTCTCTCAGACGACTCTCCAAAGAATGAATGGTCAGAGAGGGGGAGTCCTTCCCCAAAGTTACATGGCAAGTTCATGTCAGGGTCAAAATTAAAATCCTGGTTTTTCAATCTCTAGCCCAGTGTTATTAAGATTCTGTGTATTTATTTATGTTTTGATTGATTTAAAGTATTATCAGTCCAGAAACTGATATTTGGTCACCTGATTTAGTACAAATATCTGGTCACCTGCTTTATCACAAAGACATAATTACCATTCAGTGAGACAAAGATGGCCTTTGCTTGGTGGGTTGGATACCCCTATGGACAAAAATGAGTTTTGGGGGCGCCTAGGTGGCACAGCGGTTAAGCGTCTGCCTTCGGCTCAGGGCGTGATCCCGGCGTTCTGGGATCGAGCCCCACATCAGGCTCCTCTGCTATGAGCCTGCTTCTTCCTCTCCCACTCTCGCTGGCTGTCTCTATCTCTGTCGAATAAATAAATAAAATCTTTAAAAAAAAATGAGTTTTGGCCCCCTTCTTTCCCAAAGTCTAATAAAGTTACTAATTCAAGACCGATTACAGACCTCCATGAGAAAGGAAAAACAACAGAGTGTCTGCAAAAAAAACATAGGAGAGCATCCTCGTGACTTTGGGGTAGGTGAAGGATTCTTAAACAGGACGTACACATCACTACCCATGAAAGAAGAGAATGATAAATGGAATGTCACTAAAATTAAGAACATTTGTTTATTGGAAGACGCTGATAAGCAAATACAGGAGAAGTCACAGACGGGGAGTAGCTGTTTGCAATATATGCATCTGACAGAGGGTCCATAATAAGGATATACAACCGACTATTAATCAACAAGCAAAAAACTAATTAAAAAGCAGCAAAGACTTGAAAAGGCAAAAGAGTTGCATACAAAAGATCTCACAATGGTCAGTAAGCACCCCAAAACTCCTCATTAGCCACCAAAGAAAGAGCACTTGACCCACCGTGCGATGTCACCCCACGCCCACCAACAAGGCTAAAATTAAAAGGAGCGAGAGTACCAAGTGTTGGCAAGGGTATGGAGCAAAGGGGCTCCACGCACTGCTGTCCTATACTTCCCCATCGTTAAGTCTTTTCAGTGTTTTGGCAACAGAAGCCGTGTTTGGTTCATATTCAGATACCTGCCCCCCTTCCCTGCCCTGTGCCCGTTACGTCTGACAGCAAGTCACTTTCCAGATACAAGAGTGTCAGCACAGCAAGAGATAGAGACTAAGGGAGAAGAGCCATGGAGAAGGTCCAGATGGTCTCCTTGATGGGAATACAGGGAGGTGGACGGATCAGGGCACCCCATGCCTGCCTTCCCCCAGGTAAGGGTGCAGCCCTCGAGCCTCATGGACTTCCGTGGCTCAGAAAACAGCAGGGCATCCCCGACTCCTCTGGGCTCTGCAGTTGGAAGAAGGCTGGGTATTATCGCAGTCCTGCCTTTTACTGGCTGTGTGACCTTGAAGCCTATGACTCAACCTCTCTGGGCCTGGGTTTCCTCATTCACAAAACAGAGAGAGTCACGGTATCTAAGCAACAGGATTGCAGTGCTGAGGAGTGAGATTCCACAAGCAACACATCTGGCCCATAGTAGGTGCTGTCATGAGGCCACCTTTTTTCTTTCTTGGCTTCAGGAGGTCCTCTAAAGGGACCTTTACATGTTGCATGACAATAAACCATTCCAGGAGCTTTTGTGAATTTTTCTTTGTGCCTTCTGGAAATCTCTTTTGTTTACATTCAAATCTGGCCTTCAATAAAACAGCATGGTCCAAGACCTCCATGCTTTGTGGCCAGTGGATGGGGAGGGCCCCCTCCTTGGGAAAGGTGCAGCTTGGGGGGGGGGCTGGGAGGGGCCCGAGCTTCAGTGCCTGTCACCGGGCTAGCTCCTGCTGCGCTCAGATTGGAGGAGACAGTAGTTAGGGAGGAAGCAGGAGAAAGGCAGCCCATAACCTTCCATCATCATGGCTCCTAAGGAAAAGGCAGAGATGCCCCGGAACGGTTATGGGGTGGCTCCATGCTGAGCACACGCGGCAACTGTAGATATGCCTTGTAGATAAAAAGGCCCGGAGTAAATATTTACAGTCAGGGAGCCCCAGCATGCTGAGGCACTGATGGGATGAAAAATTGTGCATGCGTGCGTGCGTGCGTGTGTGTGTGTGTGAGAGAGAGAGAGAGAGAGGAGAGGAAGGGAGGCAGAGAGAGAGAGAGAGAGAGAATTTTGCATCCTTCCTCTGCCCGATGAGAGCTGCAGGTCGAATGGAAAGAACCATCCAGCAGGGTCGTAGTCAGGTGCCCTCTGGTCTGGCCTCTGCTCGGCCACTTCCCTGCTTTACCTTGTAGGAAGCAAGAAACAGATGCTCCCTCAGGCTAACTCAGGGGAGACAGGTTTGTTGTCTGGGGGAGAAGGTGCAATCAGGGGAAGGACAGCCACAAGGGATGCAAGACTAGAAAAAAACAGAGCTCACAAGCCAAAACTGGATGGTGACTCAGAATTCCAGGAAGTTCCAGGGCCTTGGGCACCAGGATGGGTAGATTTGATGGAGGGCACAGACTCTGGTGTCAGGGTGCTCCTTGTGTGAGCTGGGACAAGATACCTAACGTCTCTGAAATCTTCATTTCATCCTCTGCAAGATAGGAATAATCACACAGCTCGTTCAGGACGGGGCTGGGCAGGGTGATGTGCTTGGCTCACAGAGTAAGAAGTATTGTTGTTGTTTTCTCTCTTGTCTTTGTTTTTTAATACAATTAAGGTGACATAGTTCTCCTGCATCCCTGTTGTGATATCCTGATTTATAATATGAAATATATATTTGGTCTCTGTCCTCCTTTCTGGCACAGAGCTCCTGAAACCCTTGGAATTTCCTACGTGCTGGGAGAGAGCAAGGTGTCTTTTGTTATGTTAATGATGGTCTTGGACCACACCTAAGGATGGGGGCTGGTTGCCAGGAGAACCAACCTGGGAATTAGAGAATTGGAACTTTCAGTCCCAATTCAGAGGTCCCCTGACCTCTGAAGGCCTGAAGTGTTGGGGGGAGGGCAGTCTTGGAGGACTGAGCTCTCAGGCTGTGGGGTCTGATGCTGTCCCCGGGGTAGATAGGGTCAGAATTGAGCTAAACTACAGGGCCCCCAGCAGGTGTCCAGAGCACTGCTTGTTGTTATGTTGTATGTTATGCTATTGCTTTTTGTTATGGGGAGACACACCCCACCCACAACACACACACACACACACACACACACACACACAGAGTGGAATTGGGTCCAATGAGCCCCAAACACCTGCTTCCCTCATCTTTGCGGTATCTTTTCGAGTGTGGTCAGGGTCCACATCACCTGGGAAAACGTGATCAGCACAAACTCTCAGATGCCACCTCTGACCTGTTCGATCAGAAAACTCCGGGGAGGGTGGAGGTGGGCTGACATTTAAGAACCACTGACCTACACTGTGGCTATTAATACCTTCTAGTTCCGGTCCCTCACTGAGATGAGGGAAGAGAAGGCAAGCTGAGGAGTCTCCCTCAGTTTACAAATGTTTTAGCAATCTACATGAGCAAAGCATTTCTATCAATAAGCTAGCTTCCAGAAGGAAATGTGGATACAATTAAATGTCCTTATAATCTGCAGCCCATTGACAGATATTTGAAGCAGTCAGTGTATAAGGTTCCTCTCCGAAGTTCCCAACCATCTCAATGCTAACGCCTTGCTAGAGAGAAAAACAACCTTACCTTGACAATGGCAAGGCCTCCGGTGTCCTGTGAGTCTTCTTTAACATATGAAAGTACCTTCTCAACCTCCCTGATTCCTTACCTGCCCCAACCCCATAGTATAGGATCAGCCACCCCTCACAACCCGGGGCAGCAGCTCTTTCTGCCCACGGGTCCTGTCCCCGTGCTTTAATAAACCACCATTTTGCACCAAAGACGTCTCAAGAATTCTTTCTTGGCTGTTGGCTCCGGACTCCACCCCACTGAACCTCACTGATATCCCCAAATCACATCAATAGCATCTGCTTTCTCATGGCCCGTGATGGCCCTTCTGGCCGGCCTCTATCCTTGTCTTATCACCCATTCCACACTTTGGAAAAATCCTACAAAGGCTTCCCATTGCCCTTAGAACAAAGCCCCAATTTCAGCCACACCCCAACGGCCCTATGCAATCTGGACTTTGGCATCTCCAATTTCTTCCATCAGCTTCCTCACCTCAGGCTCCCCACACCCCTCTCCCCCTTCCTGCTGATTCTCCGTTCTCCCAATGCTCCGAGGACTTAGGATTCGCTGTGCCTCCAAAGGAACGGTCTCCCACCAGATCCGTACACACCTGGGTTCTTTTCATTCTTCAGATCTCGGCTTACACGCATTCCCTCCCAGAGAGCCTCCCCCTGTCCACCCCTGCCCCACCTCCATCCAAAGAAGCCTCATTCCTCCGCACAGTCAAGTGAGTCTTTCTCACTGTGACCAAGTGATGACGGAACAGAAGGCAAGCTGAGGACAAAGCAGAAACTGACACCCCGCAACCCCCCCCCCCATGGGATGTATGTGACATTCCTCAGGCACTCCTGGCTGCCCTAAAGGACAAAGAAATAGTTAACCTGTAGACACCACAATCCTGCAAGACGTAAGTCTCCCTCAGTTTTACAAATGTCTTTAGCAGTTTACAAGAATGAAGCATTTCTTTTTTTTTATTTTAATGTTTTTTTATTATATTATGTTAGTCACCATACAGTACATCCCTGGTTTCCGATGTAAAGTTCGATGATTCATTAGTTGCATATAACACCCAGTGCACCATGCAATACGTGCCGTCCTTACTACCCATCACTGGTCTATCCCATTCCCCCTCCCCCTCCCCTCTGAGGCCCTCAGTTTGTTTCTCAGAGTCCATAGTCTCTCATGCTTCATTCCCCCTTCTGATTACCCCCCTTTCTTTATCCCTTTCTTCTCCTACCGATCTTCCTAGTTCTTATGTTCCATAGATGAGAGAAACCATATGATAATTGTCTTTCTCTGCTTGACTTATTTCACTTAGCATTATCTCCTCCAGTGCCGTCCATGTTGCAGCCAATGTTGAGAATTCGAAGAACAGAAGCATTTCTATCAATAACCTAGCTTCCAGAAGGGAATGTAGATACAATTAAATGCCCTTATAATCTGCAGCCTCCAGGAAGTGCCCAACTATCTTCATGTGAATGCCTTGCTAGAGGGGTAAACAACCTTAACTTGACAATGGCAAGGCCTCTGGTATCTTGTGAGTCTTCTTCAACATATGAAAGTATTTCCTCAACCTCCCTTTTTCCTTACCTTCCCCTAACCCCATGGTATATAATCAGCCACCCCTCACAACCCCGGTGCAGCAGCTCTTTCAGCCCACGGGTCCTGTCCCCGTGCTTTAATAAACCACCAATTTTGCACCAAAGACGCCTCAAGAATTCTTCCTTGGTCGTGGGCTCCGGACTCCACCCCACTGAACCTCACGAGTATTCCGTGTCCTCATCACAAGGGGCTTATTCCTAGCCCACATTCTCTTGTTTGTTCCTTTACGAGTTTGCAGGCCGTCTTCCCTACTAGAATACAAGGTTCTTGAGAACAGGGGTCTTGCTTACCCTGCTCCCCATCTCTCTCCAATGCTTAGAAAAGTGCCTGGCCCAAAGTAGGGGCTCAGTAAATAGTTGTTAGAAGCCTGAAGGTGTGGATGAAGGAGTCAAAGTTAACTCCGGCCGAGCATTCTTGAACGGCAATGGTAGAAAGTTGCCTTTGAAATCCCTTCCCATCCGGTGACTTTCCACTTCCTGAGCTGGTTTAGCTCAGTGGGTTGCCAAAGCGTGGCACTACCTGCCATGTCCAGGGCAACTTGGAAACTGGGACATTCTGCAGACATTCTTGATGACGGAACAGAAGGTAAGCTGAGGACAAAGCAGAAACGGACACCCCGCAACCCGCCCCCCTTGGGATGTATGTGACATCCCTCAGGCACTCCTGGCTGCCCTAAAGGACAAAGAAATAGTTAACCTATAGACACCATTATCCTGCAAGACTTGAGTCTCCCTCCATTTACAAATGTCTTAGCAGTTTACAGGAACAAAGCTATCAGTAACCTAGCTTCCAGAAGGGAATGTAAATACAATTAAATGTCTTTATAACCTGCAGACCACAGACAGATACTAACAGGAATCCAGGACGTTCCCAACTATCTTCATGTTAATGCTTACCTAAGAGGAAAAAAACAACTTATCTCAACAATGGCCAGGCCTCAGGTGTCCTGTGAGTCTTCTTTAACATATGAAAATCCTCTTGAAACCTCCCTTTTTCCTTACCTCCCCCAACCCCATAGTATATCATCAGCCACCCCCACAACCCCGGGGCAGCAGTTCTTTCTGCCCACGGGTCCTGTCCCCGTGCTTTAATAAACCACCATTTTGCACCAAAGACGTCTCAAGAATTCCTTCTTGGTCATCGGCTCCGGACTCCACCCCACTGAACCTCACTGATAGCCCACGACCTCATCATTCTGACTTCTGACCGGGACACACAAAGGGCATCGGGCATCGGTTCACGGGCATCGAGTGGGCGGGGCTGGGCAGCCCTACCTACACAGGTGCAGACAGCCTCCTCGGTCCCTACCGCAGGTCCCCGCACCCTCCCCGCGAATGCCAGCAGCATCCCGGCTAAGGAACCACGGTTGGGCCTAATCATCTTGGAAGATGGGGCTGGAGGTATTTCGAAGCTCCAGCCTCTCGTGTTCCAGCCAGGGCAATAGTTACAGCTTCGAGGAAGCAAACCCCACACGGGCTCACAAATAGTTAACTTGGCGGAGAGCCGCAGCTGTTTGCTTGGTGAGCCTTTATTTCCAGTGACAAATAGGTAAGAGGGACACAAGTTCTCCTGGTCTGGGGGGCACGCAGCGTAAATGATGTCTCTGAGGCCCCCTCCTGTGATTACCGAGCTGAATATGAGCCCTTGCGTATTTTGAAGGGAGAAAAATGTCTGACCAGCTAGTAACGACCAGACACGCTGGTACCAAGCTGGGAGGAGTGGGGGGCCAGGGGCGGGGGTGGGACTCACACAGAGACAGAGAGGCCTGGTGAGGAAGTCACGCCAGGCACACGCGTGTGCATCAGGCACACACGCAATCCACACACCCAGAGCTGCTGTGCGGGCATGATCTAGACCACAGCCTGCAAGCCCTGCACACGCCCAGGCACGCCGCATTCTAACCTGCAGGACGCTGACGACGCACAAAGGCACACACCGTGTGCACAGAGCACATGCTCCCCAGACATGCCACACATCCGTTCACGGCACAGCCTTCCACCTGCTCCAGCAAGGGCAACAGAACACACCTAACACAACCGGCTCGTGCGGCAGATGGGCACACACACTGAGACATACGACCTATGCTCACAAGGCGCTCCTCCAGGCAATGCTCCTTCCCTACCGCAATACACAAACACACACAGACACACACAATCACAAGATACTTAAGAGACGTATGCATAGAAATGCAGGGCTAGCCAACAGATACAAACAGAGGGACAACATGTAAACACATACACGTCACTAAAACACGCACCCCAGAGAAGTCTGCGTATCAGGCACCGCGCACATTCGCTGCACCCGTTAGAGAGACACAATCCAAAGAAACGAATGTCACACAAGGAGGACACCCATGCATACGCGTGTGTGTTCATCCTTGGCTAACAGCGTCTTTTTCAAAGTAACACTTCGACCCATGCTCCAACCACGGCAACCAAGGAACACAACAGACAAACATTACTTTGAAGCTGTCAAATTAAAAAGTAATCGAGTGCAGAAAACAAATGTGTTGTTTGACACTCTCTGACCTTTGCGGATATTAACGCTTGTGATAATCCCCCCTACAAAAGGCGGAACATCAGCCCTTTGCACAGCTGTGACGGGGCTCGTTCGTTCGTCTGATCTTTTCTGGCTGCAGGAGGGGAAAGAGGAGAGGCCCGGGACCCCCCACCAGGCCGGGGTGACTGTGCTGGCCTTGGTAGCAGGAGACAGGGGCTATGGCTCTGCGATTTTGGTACCATCCCCCGGCATTCCTGGGTGACCTGCGGCATATTGTTTTCCATTTCTGAAACACAGTTTCTTCATCTGTAAAATGGGTATGAGTCAGCTAAATGATAGGCTACAATCCAGACGTGCATTGTGGATTTATCTCTTTCTATTCCTAACAGATGGGCAGGCCTATCACAACCCAACAAAAGCGTCCGTTTTCAGTCTGACTGCTTCACTTGCCTTTTCTCCCCAAGGAACTTCTGCATGGCGTGGTCTAGCTGAACTCCTCCACAAAGAAGGGCTGTTGCTTATTTTATTATCTTTATTGTGCCTTTATTAGGTGCCAAGTGCTTTACCTGTATTATCTGAGTGAATCCTCAAAACAACCCTTAAAGTGGGCTCTGTTATTACCCCCATTTTACAGATGAGGAAACAGAGGCACGGTTTTGTCAAGAGAGTTGTGCAAGATCTCACCAGTTGGTGTGTCTGGAGGCAGGATTCATATTCCCTCTGCTGCCCTGCAGAGTGCTACCTCGATGCACACGTGCCCTACTCCCCCCCATCCCCTCCCCCCCCCCCGCCACAAGGTGCCATAGAGTTGGTGGGTAAACCAGCTTGAAGTCAGAGCTCAGGTTGATTCCAAGAAACCCTCTTACCCTGTACACCCTGGCACCTGCTTCACTGTGAGTCAGGAGCCAAGAAGGACACAGCTTTCTAGGCCTCCAACCTGGTGTGCAAAGTCTCTATTCAAGCTCCTAGCACGCTTTCCACCTTCTTCAGCCCCACCTGCTCCATCCATAGCCCGTACTTTTCTGCAGTCATTCTCTGATTATGTCCTCGTCCCACTCTCCACCCTCTGTGATTGGTAACTTTGGGTGGACCAATGTACAGTGTTTGTGTCAACAGCACTGGAGGCCCACGTGGGGCGTAGGCCCCCCTTGTAGGCACTTCCTGTTGCCTTTTGTATACTCTGCCCACAGCATGCCCAGTGACGGAGAAACAAGAGTTTCGAGTCAGGCTCTTTGGGTTGGAATCCTGGCTCTCACTCTATAACCTTGAACATATTACTTACCTTTCTTGTACCCCAGTGGATGTTTATGTAAATTGGGGTCTCGTCCCAGCACCCGGACTTCATGGCTTGTCGTGTGGCCTCAATGAGCTAAGATTTGGTTTAGCACGGGATCCGGCTCATAAAAGTCAGCCACCGCCATTGCCGGGCCCGGCCCCTCCTTGTTGCAGTTGGCTCTGCTCTTTCCTTTTCGTTTTCACTCTCAGCTGGCCGGAGTTTGAGTCACTTGGCTGGGGGAGCCTCTCCCCAGCCACGGTTGTCTTCTTGAGCACCAACTCTGACATCTTACTCCCTGAAAAGAGCAGGTCTAGGGCCGACCTTGACTCTACCTCGGGATTCAGTGCAAGCTGTTCCCTGTGGAAATGACTGGCTTCCCTTTAGTGGAGGGCGGTGTGAGGGACCCGGATCCAGACGTCCACGGAGTACGTGGTGGTAGGCAGGGGACACTAGAGGTGGCACGGTAAATGTTAGTGACAAGGTGCATGGAGCCTTTCCCTGACCTGAACGCCTGAACAGATGCTGCTCTTTCCCTTTTCACCTTGCTTCTGGAAGCGCCTTCCCACCATGCTCCCATCACAGAGCTTTGATTCCCATTCTTGCTTTTTCTGAGTTAACCAGTTTCCCCTTCCTTTCATTTACAAACTCCTCCGCTGACTTTGTTATATCCCACTGTAGTTTGTCACAATAAGCCTTGTGTGGAAATTCCTATGTAATCCAAACATGTAGAAACTCTCTCTGATAACGTGAGGTCTTATTCAAGTATAACTCTGCTGGAAAGCACATCACTCTCTTCATCATCCCCTGGGCCGTCCTGGTGTTGGGATGACAGAATGGCCTCTACCCACCTTGTGAAGGCAGACTTCTCTTGTTCTGTCGTTGTCCCATGGGACCGCACTGTGTCTCTCCACCCCTCTGCCTTCTCTCTTCTCCTCTGTAGCTCTGGCCTCAGAGTAGGGCCTCTGGCCACGACGTAGGATTGTAGGGCAAGGGACCCCTCTGAAACCAACCATTCCAGCACCTCGTTTTACAGACAGAGAGGTCTGTGGCTAAAGGCCCCAGAAAGAAAAAGCTGCAGGGCTGGGCTTATAAAACCCCCCAAACTCCTAGGCCTCCTGGATCCACTCCACTGCCTTTGCTGCTCTGTACCCCTTGACTAGATCAGAATGCAGCCAAATGCCGCCCACCCCAACCCTCTTGCTCAAAAACCCTCAATACTTATTTCATGCCAATTAAGGGCCTTATCCTTTGAGCAAGCCCTCAATCCTGGCACTGAGGGCAGTTGTGAGGATTAACTGACTTAATACAGTCAAAAAGCTTAGGAGGTTCCTGCCAAAAACTAAGTACTATGTAACAGTACCATATAACAGCTTTTGGTATGTTCTAACCCTCTATGGCCCTGTAACAGAGATCCCCAGTATCCATTCACCCCTTCTTCCTTTTCATAATTTCCCTCAACCACCCGTCCTGCCAAGTTTGGGTGAGCACATGGCTGCCCAGCTAGAAACTACATTTCCCAGCTTCCTTTGCAGGTAGGTGTGGCCATGTGACTGGGTTTAGGCCAATGGAGGATGAGTGTCATTCCTGTTTCTAGCAAATTCTAGGCCATTTCCTAAAAGGCCAACCTGCCTTCCCCAGACTCCACATCTGTTTCCTTCTGGCTCAGAAATGGCTATACCTGGGGCAGCTGCCATGGCCTAGGGATGGACAGTGGAGCAGACCCCACGCCCTGGGTCCCTGGGGAACCATGTGCATCACAGCTGCCCCTACTCCTACCCCCTGCAGCCCTGGGGCGCTCACCATGAGCATCCATGTGAGGGAGAAACAAGCTGCGGTTTTATTTAAACCCTTGCACTTTGGGGATCTCTTTGTACCAGCGGCTGCATCTGGACCCCAGTACAGGCCGACCTACCCTTCCTACCTCCCTCCCGTGGCTGCCTTTCACTTACTCTCTGCCCCAGCTACACTGTTGCCTCTAACATCAGCTTTGCCCCCTCCAAGCCTTTGCTCGGGCTGTTTCTACAAGATGAGGGAACGTCCCCTCATTTCGCACGTGAACCTCTAGAGAGTATTGCCTGGGGAAGAGCATACAGATATTGAAATCAGACAGGTCTGGCTTTGAATCCTGGCTCTGTCACTTTCTACTCTGTGACCTTGAGCAAGTCCTTTCAACATCCTGAATCTCAGTGTTCTCATCTGCAAAATGGGTCTAGGGATACCTATCTATCTCATGGGAATGTTTCTAAGGACTGGTGTTTAGTGTAAGCACAATGCTCGGTTCTCAGACAAAGCCGGAGTTTACTACAGTCACCTGGCTGACAAGTCCCAGCCTGAATGCCATTCACTCCAGAGTTTTCCAAATTTCTTTCCTGCTTCAAATCCTGGGATTCTTGTTAAATGTATGGCTTCCTCAGCTCATGTCCCAGTCCCTTCCCTAGAGATCAGGCATGGGTCCTGGCTGACGGATTTTTGTTTCACAAGAACCCCGAATGATTCCTATCATCAGGGAAGTGGGGGAAACACTGACCCTTTTTGCTCAGCTAGAAACAGCTGTCTCTTTTCCCTTTGAGTTCGCTGAAAACTCCTTGTATTTTTGTTTAATCCCTTTCTACTTCGCATTATTATTATTTTTGCAATGTACGCATCTGTATCTCCACTAATAATAGCCAACACTTCTAGAGCGCTCATTAGGTGCCAGACGCGATGTAAAGTACTTTACATACATTATCGTCCCTAATCCCCTATCTACCCTTTCATCAGCTGCTGATGAAGAAATTAATAGCAGCTACTTTATATTATGCCTGTAAAATGTGCCAGGCGTGCAGCTGGGCACCTGTCATCGTTATCTCAGCTCTTCATCACAGCAGTCTTCCAGGACAGGAAGTAGTGTCCCTATTTTCCTGGAGAGGTAGCTAGGTTCAGAGAGGCAGAGCAACTTGTCCTAGGATGCTCAGCCTGAGGGGACAGAGGAAGAGAAGAGGAGCTGTTCAAAGGCAGATGGAGAGAGCGGGCTTAATCTCCCGGCACCTGCAGGGAGAACATAACTTCTGCAAGCTGACACCACTCAGGATAACTTCACAGACCATCCCCACCCAGAGGCGGCATCCAAACAGAGAGGATTTACTGCCTTCCTTCTTGATTGCTGCAGGTGCTGGCAGCTGCGGCACCCATCTGGGCACCGGGGGAGAGGCGTCGGAGGGGGGAGACAGCCCCTACACGCTCTCTGCTGATCGTTGTCCGATGTAGGGAAAACAATCAGCATGGTCTGTCTTGGAGGGCATGGAGTCATTAGAAGTTGGGAATGCCTTTAGGGGCCTGGATATATTCGGGAGTTGTTCTTATGATTAGAATGGTTTCTAGTGAAGAAAGCATTTATGAAGCAAATATTTGCTGACCACATAAAGGTATGAATTTGGTGCAGATTCTGTCCTCAAGGAAGGCAGGAGAAGAGTTAGCCATCATTCCCCTTTCAGTCAAGGAAAGGGACTGAAAGAAAAAACAAACAACCCCTCCCTCTCCAAACATTTTTTTGGTTCCCTGTCTCAAGCACACACAAATAGCAGCCGTGGGCTCTGAACCCCATTTTACGGAGGAAGAACTTGACCCTCCACACTCCGCTTCCTGGGCATTGGGCCCCCCCTTGAGGTTTGAGCTTTGACCAGCCCCTGACCCCCAGGGACTCAGCTTTTCTTCTGAGGGAGGCAGAATGCTGTAGGATGATTCCTTACTGTAAAGAAATGCAATGAAAAACCAGCAGCATATGCAGAATGTGGAATTTAGGAGCCTTGTCAGTCCTGGATGAGTGAAGAGAGTAATTGATCAGCGGCAACCTTTAAAGAAACACTTCACATCTTGAAAGATACTCATCATTTACATATGAACCGGCACTTTGGAGTTGCTGGGCACTTGGTGCCTAATATCCCATTGAGCCACCCCGAAGTCTAGAAGAACGGATTAGGAGAGAGACCCGGGGAGGTTTCGTACCTTAGCCAGCTGGCGTCTCACAGAGACCGAGTTCATTGCTCCAATCGCTGGCCAGGCTGCTACTCTAATCAAATCACCCTCAGATTTCCGTTTGCTTGACTGAAAACCCCCATTTCTCACAGGAATATTTTCCCTTGCCTTCAATCATCTCTGATGTGGGGTAGAAATGCAGCTATATTCAAGAACGATCCTATCAAACGCCAGAGCAGAAATCTAGCAAGAGATGAAGTGTTTCTGGTTGAGAGCTCCTTGCTCTTCCGAGTTCACGCCAAGTACAAGAGGCTGCTTGTATCACAATCAAGGAAAGGAAGTCTTAAGAAGATGCCTCGGAGGTGACCAAGCTCCAGACTCTTCTGATAATTGGAGCCACCAGGTAGAATCATTGACTTCTCGGCAAGCAGTTCACGTTTGAGTCAAACAGATGGTAGGTATGTTTGGAAATAGATCTTTCCAGGATTTTCCCTGCAACCAGATCCTGAGAGCCAAGCAGACAGCTGAGTCATTATCTCATCAACTTGGCCTGTGTAGACTGCCAATCTGGGCAGCTCAGGATTACGATCCAAGTCATGTCTGACAGACCAGCAGACCGAGAAAAGTCTGGAAGATACAGGGCATCAAAGATGATGAGCTTGGCTATGTCAGGACACCTGACCTGGGACAGTGAGAGGTCAAGGTGGTGAGTTCCTGTTCTGCTTAGGCATTCATCTTTTGCTCTGTTTTGTTTGCCTGACGGATGGGGAGAAATGGCAGGGTTTGCCCCATGATCAGCGCAAGATGGCATCTTGGAGATTCCAGGATCTCTTCCTTTTTTCTGCTTTCATTTCTCCGTCATGATTCTGCTTCCCTCAAAACAGATGCAGCCCGGCTTTCTCCCTGACCCACTGCATTTCATTGAACAGGCTCTTCCGTGGGGCCCCAGCATTCCAGAACATCTCCAATACCTGAACAGGAACAGTTTCCCAAAACAGACTTTGTCATACTAGATCAGAGCAGGAACGGCCCTTCCATACAATGGGGCAATCTCAGCATTTGGTAGGTAGGGCATTCACGTCTCAGGGTCCCCAGAACAGTTTACATCTGCAGTCCTGGTGTAATTATTGATAGGATCCCCTTTCAGTCTCAAAAGTGCCCCATTTTGGATCGTAAATCATGGGTCCCCACGCTGACAGGGTCATGTGGGTGCAGAGAGGGTTAAGTGTCCTGCTCGGGTCACATGGCAGGTTGGTGATGGAGCTGGGGTGGGAAACAGCACTCTCCCTCCCAGGCCTCGGCTCTGGCTACCGCACCCTTCCTTACGTATTGGCTTATACCTGCCTCATTCCGGTGGGGATTTCAGGCAGTCACTCCCCCACAAAGTTTAATACCTTGTCGTTACCATTTACCACCTTTGAATCATAGACGTTTAGAGCTTCCTCTCATAAAACCAACTTGGAAATGTGGTACGCTTGTATATCAGGAACATACATTAATTCCAACCTCTCCGGGGACTTAAAGATTCTTCCGGAGAAGTCATTCTTTATTCCGGATCTGTCCAATGACTTTGGGCAGAAGCAATAATGCTCCACACACTACCCTAGCTGTTGGAAGGTGCTTCAGAAGCATCTGGAACACCCATTAGGAGCAAGGACAGGAAAGCAGAATTTTCCCTGGTTAAATTCCAGCTTTCCCATTTATCAGGTGTGCTACCTGGAGCACGTTTCATTGCCTCTGTGAGCCTCGACTTTGCTGTCTGCAAAATGGACTATCTAATAATAGCCGACATCTATTAGGAGGCGCCTGGTTCTAGAAATTAAACATTTTATAAGCATTATCTCTTAATCCTTCAAAAGACCCAACAAGATAAACACCGTTATGTTCCCCAGCTTATAGACTGAGGCCCAGACTGGTTAACTAACTCGCTCAAAGTCACACAGCAAGAAAAGAGGGGAGCTGGGAGTTAGATCCGGGCAGGGAGCGTCTAGGGTCTTCGACGTTGCTCTGACACTCAGCTGAAATGCCACCAGCAACAGTCGTGACTAGTGTTTACTGACCACTAGCTATGTACCTGGCACTCTGGTCATCACTTTATATGCACTAGCCTGTTCAATTCTCACACTAAATATCTCATAGATTTAGTGTATGGTGGGTACTCAATATATAGAAATGCCCTTGACCTCGCCCTACATTTTCAGTTTCTAGAGGGGGTATGTGAGGCCCAGAGTGGGCGAGTGATTTCATTTCCCAAAACCATAGAGCAAAGGAATCAGAGCTGAGATCAGAAATCAGGTCTTCAGCATTTGGGGTGACACTGCTCTCTCAGAATCAGCCAAGCCCTGGCCTCCATGGGAGATGGGTGGCAGAGGGGCCCATGGAGGTGACAATGGCCTCTCTTTGGCTCCTATCACCCTTCCTAGGCTGACCTTACCACTACCCCCGTGCCCTCTCTTTCTGGCCATTCTCGCTGCTCCTAGCTCCCCAGGCTGACCAGGCGCTTCCCTGTATCCGGTGTGAGGTCACTCTTTGTTCTCAGCTGGGCATGCCCTTCCTGCCTTTGTTCACGTAGGGAATCCTTGTTCTTCCTTCTGGAATCAACATATCTGCAAATCCTTTGCTGACCCATCGCTGCTTCTGCCTTCCCATCTCCAGCAGAAAGAATACCTCTTTTGTACAACTCTGTTGTGCACATATCACAATTAGAGCAAAGTGGTTGAGTTGGGGTTGAGTCTGACTCTATCCCATCAGAGAGATCATTTAACTTCTCTGTGCCTCAGTTTTCTCATCCATATAAGACACCAACAGTGCCTTCGCCCTGTGGTTGTTACGGGGATTAAGGGAAGCACTATGTACGGTGCCCGGGACAGAACAAGTACCCCCTAGGCTGGAGAGGCAGATGCTTCTCACGGGGTTCATCTTGTCTACCAGGTAGTGAACACATTCAAGGTAGAGACCATGCCTTCTCCCCCTTGTCCTCAGTGTTTAATGTTACAACCTAGAGCATGGTAGCTCTCTGCAAAGGATGAATATGAATTTAATTTCCACCCAGGAGTGTCTGCATCTCAGCTGCTAATGGGGAGGGAGGGGAGAGAAGTCCTGGGGCTGGTGCAGAAATTCTTTCCCAGGGGAAACCAGATAGATAATAGTAATTTATTCAATTAGTCATTCACTTATTCAATACATACTCATTGAATGTCTACTATTTGCCTGGGGATTTAGTAGTGGTAAACAAGACAGATAAGGTCTTACTCCTCATTTACCTTATGGTCTGTCGAGAGAGAGCAGACATAAACATCTATATATCAGTTAGCCAAACCACCTCCCAAATTTAATGACTTAGAATGACACCCATTTATTTAGCTCATAATACTCTGGTCTAGGCATGCCCGGCTGACCTCTGCTGGGCTTGCTTATGCCCCTGCACTCAGCCGGCTGGTTGGCAGCTGGGTGATGGGGATGGCATCATACGTGTCTAGCGATTTGCAGGATGTTGGCTTGGGGAGTTGGGACGATCGCTCCACACGCCTCTCATCCTCAATCAGGCTAGCCTGGGCTTCTTCACACCATGATCACGTGGTCCCCGAAGCTGCAAGCAAGACCAATCCCCCACGTGCAGATGCTGCTCAAATCTCTGTTTGCGTCACGTTTGCTGTTGTCCTCCTGGCCAAAGAAAGTCTCGTGGCCAAACCCTGTCTCCACGGGGCCGGGCCCTCTCTGAATACTGGAAGGGGAAGAATTTGGGCCCGTGTTTGCAGTCGTACTGATAACATCATCAAGAATATTCCCTAGAACCTGTCATCTCTCTCCATTGTCACCACTCCTCCACTGGGGCCTAAGTGGACATCTTTTCTCATCTGGCTCCCTCTTTCTTCCCCTCCTTTGTCTATTTCCTACTCAGTGGTCTATTTCCTACTCAGTGGCCAGAGAAACTTCTACAAACCCCAAATCTTAGGTTTCGTTCTTCCTTTGAAGCCCTTAGTAGTTCCCTCTTGTTCTGAGGATAAAGACCAAGAGCCTTACTGGGGCTGCAAGACCCCGTGTGACCGCACCTTGCCTGCATCACCAGGTTCGTCCCCCCTCCCCTGTCCCCCTCTGACGATCCAGAAACACTGATGTCCTTCCAGGTCTCCAAACGCTGGCGCTCCCTCTGGCCCCAGGGCTTTGCTCATGCTATGCCTTCATCCTGGGAGTCTTCCCACCCGTCCCCACCTGGATGACCCCATCATCATCCTTTAGGTCCCAGAACCAATGTTACCTCCTTGGGGAATCTCCCCTGATCCCCGATTAGATGAAGTCCTAGTTACGTGCTTTCCTAACCATGCAAACTTCTCACCAGGGCCCCTGCTGCAGCTTCTAATTACGAACGTGGGTGGTTATTTGGTCATGCCTGTCTCCCTCACTAGACCTTAAGCTCCAGGGGAGACCCAGGATCCGTTTGGCTTGCCGCGGGATCCCTGGCACCTAGCGCCGCTTCCGGCACACAGTAGGTGCTCACTTAATGACCATTTAATGAGGTCCACTTAGGCGCCTCACACATCGTGCTGTTCTCATTTCCCTCTAGCCTCTGCTCTGTGCTTGTGTGGAATTTGTCGGCAAGAGAGCGGAGAATTTGTCCTGAATTTTAAATAACATTTGATTCCAAAATGGGGAGATTTAGCAGACAAAGCTCTTTCCTTCATCTTTTTTTTTTTTTTTTTCTTTTTTTAAACTAAGGCTGAGATACCGCTCACCCTCTGGGGACATTTCCGCCCCCCTCTCTCCCCGCAAAATGGGCGCTGTGAACTACTCTGTTGGAAATCTCGTGAAAAGGGCACGGTATTGGAATTTGAGACAAAGGGAAGAAAAATGAGCTGGCTTGTAAAGTCTGCCGGCATCGTAATGAGCGAGATTATTCTGGGAAATGCAGGAGTCGGCTGTACAGGCCCCGGTATGAGGCAGTTTATAACCAGCCTTGGGTCAGACACGCAGGCCCAGGCCCGCGCACACAGACACGGCCACGCAGCCGGCCTCCCCGCGCCAGCCGTGCGCACGTCCCTCGCTCCGCGCTGGGGGGCAAAGCTCGGCGTGGCTGGGGGGATTCTCTGATGGCGGAAGGAGCAGGACGGTCAGGTCTTGGGCTGAGTGACGTTCCTTGGAATCACGCGGTGCCACCCAATCCAAGAATCGGGCCTTCCTTTTCCTGCTGCTTAAATGCTTCCGACCTCTGGGCCAATCTTGTGAATAACGTGGGGAGGAGCTCCGGGGGCCTAAGTCCGCTGGGCTCAGCTCCGGGGCCTGGGTTCGAGTGTGGGCTCCGCGGCCAGCCTGCTGTGCGCACTTGGGCACGAATTCTCCTTGCCTTGGCTTCATCGCTTTGAATAACATTTATGAACTTTACGTCCATATTTATTGAATATTTGCACACTAAGCCCCGTTGACCCTTGAACAAAGCAAGAGTCAGCCTGCCAACCCCTCTTGCAGTGGAAGATTCACATATAATTTTTGACTCCCCCAAAACTTAATTACCAATAGCCTCCTGGTGACTGAAATGCCTTACTGGTAACATGAATAGTCAATTGACACATATTTCGCATGTGTATGTATTATGTATACTGTATTCTTATAATAAATTGAGCTAGAGGAAAGGAAATGTTATTATTTTTTAAAGATTTTATTTATTTCAAAGAGAGAGAGCACGAACAAGGGGTGGAGCAGAGGGAGAGGGAGAAGCAGACCCCCTGCTAAGCAGGGAGCCCAACACAGGGCTGGATCCCAGGACCCTGAGATCATGACCTGAGCTGAAGGCAGACACTTAACAGACTGAGCCACCCAGGCACCCCGAGAGAAGGAAATGCTCGTAAGAAAATCATAAGGAAGAGAAGAAGCCTTTACAGTCCTGTATTGTATTTACTGAAAAAAGTCTGCGTATAAGTGGACATGCGCAGTTCAAGCCCGTGCTGTTCAAGGGCCAGCCATGTATGTCAGGGTCATGGACTGAATGTTTGTGTCCCCCCAAAATTCAGATGTTGAAACCCTGCCCTCCAGTGTGGTTGTTTGGGGGGGGGGGGCTCTGAAGAAGTAACTAAGGTTAAATGAGGTCCTAAGAGTGGGGCCCTGATCTGATAGGATTGGTGTCTTTATAAGAAGAGACACCAGAGAGCTTATTCCCTCTCTGCCAAGGGAAGACAGAGGGAGAAGGTGGCCGTCTGCAAGCCAGGAAGAGAGCTCTCACCAGAGCCTGACCATGCTCAGGTACCCTCATCTCAGATTCCCAGCTTCCAGAACCATGAGCACTAAATTTCCCTTGTTTCAACTATCCGGTCTGTGACCCTTGTTACAGCAGCCCAAGCAGATGAATAGAGCCAGGCCCACGTCATTTGGACATGGGTCGTCCTCACAGCAATTTTAACGGTAGGCATTATTATTTCCATTTATAAACACAAACATCAAAGCTCGGAGAGGTCAGAATACTTGTCCGAGGTTATGTAGCAAGTAGGTGGGAGTGCCAAGATTCAAACTCGGTGATGCCTGTCTCCAAAGTCAGAGCGTATGGACCAATGGGGAGCCCTCAGGTCCTCTGGTAGAAAGTCCCGACTCATCCTCAGGCTCAGCTTCTTACCCAAATTCCAGGAGAACAATGGGGACATTCAGCTACATGCCTGGTTCCCGTTTAGACTCTGTATAGCTTGCTTCCATGGTCTGGAAATCCGACTATCTGACTGGCACAGCAGTGGACATCAGCACCATCTCTGTCTTTCAGATAAGAAAATGGAAGTTTGAAGTGACGTGACTTCCCTGAAAGGCTTCATAAGAGAGCCAGGATTCAGACCTGTATCTGTCTTACCCTCTGCTCTTTTTTTTTTTTTTTTGAAGATTTTATTTATTTATTTATTTGTCGGAGAGAGAGAGCACAAGCAGGGGGAGCAGCAGGCAGAGAGAGAAGCAGGCTCCCCACTGAGCAGGGAGCCCAATGCAGGCCTCGATCTCTGGACCCTGGGATCATGACCTGAGCCAAAGGCAGATGCTTAACTGACTGAGCCACCCACTCGTCCCTTACCCTCTGCTCTTTAATTCACACACTATGCTTTAAAATTACGAGGGTTGGGGCGCCTGGGTGGCTTAGTTGTTTAAACAACTGCCTTCGGCTCAGATCCTGATCCCAGGGTCCTGGAATCCAGCCCTGCCTTGACCTCCCTGCTCAGAGGGGAGCCTGCTTCTCCCCCTCCCTCTGCCACTCTCCCTGCTCGTGCTTTTCTGCTCTCTGTCAAATAAATAAATAAAATCTTTAAAAAAAAAAATGCAAGGGTTGAGCTAGGGGTTCTCTAAGGTCCTCCAAGTGGCACACATGAGCCCGTTGGTATAGTTGGCATCGTTGTCTGGACCAAGGCTGGACTCCTCAGAAGAATGCAGCAGTCTCTGGACTGCAGACCAGGGTAAGGCAAATGAGGCACTCAGCCCACGAGCAAAATTTTAAGGGCACCAAAAAACTCAGTAATTATAATAAATAATATTTAAGTCCATATTTGTTAAATCAAAATCAATGCAAAAAATGTCCAGACTGTTAAGGACAAAATCAGACCCTGCACACTCAGATCCCACGTTCCTCGGCTCCCCTGGCCTACGCAGGAGGAGGTCTGGCTGCGGACCGTGACTTGCTTGTGATGTGTGGTGAGAGGTTAGGAGCGAGGCAGAAACAGCCTGGCTGCAGGGGCTGGGCTACGGGGGGGAGGACTGGGGGGCATCACACAGGCCATCACTGGAGGACAATAGCAGGCAACTGGAAGATGTGGAGCTTAGAGACCAAATCTCACTCAACTCACACCTTTCTGCCTTGGGAAGACAGGTGGATGGGCAAAGATGTCCAACTTACAGACCTCCTTGGCCCACCAGTAAGCAGCCCATGCCCTCAGGGGGTCCAGAACCCTTGGTGGTTCTTTAACCTCTTAGGTCTCCCAATCCACCTGAGAGGGTTGTAAAAATGTTGAATTTGTTGCCCACTCCGAGCACCCCCACCCCCCAAATCCCCAACATCCGGATATGAACACGTACAAAATCTACGTGCAAGTTCGAGAAGGGCAAGGACACCCCGAGCCCCATTGATGGAATTCTCAAAACCCCTAAAGAGCTTTGGTGAAGTGGAAAGTACCTTGTATTTGGACGCAGAAAAGCAGAATTCACCAATTACAGTCGGAACAACCCACTTCGCTCTGGAGCCTGTTTCTTCAGCTGGTAAATCGAGGTGTTAGCAGTATACCTACCTGGTAAAATATTGTGAGGCTCCAGCCAGTTAGTGAAAGGGAAAGGGCCTTGTGAACGGGAGTGCTTCACTCCCGTGAGCTGGCGGCCTCCATGTCATTGTTATCTCTGCTGGTCTTTCAAAGTTGGCTCGCTGGAGGAGAATCGGAGAATCGAGGGCCCGGGGAGGCGGGAAGTGGTTTCTCGGATGCGTAGGGTGAGTCGGGCCTGCCCCCGCCCCCCCCCGCCTGTCCCCGCCCCCTTCACCAAGCACCCGGAGCCCCTCGGAGAGCTCCTTCATGGGCACCTGCGCCTCTCTCCCTACAGATCAGTCACAGCAGCAGATAAAGAGGGTTGAGTGACTGAGTGAGGCCGCAAATGATCTCCCATTAGTGGAGGCTGTGTGTCTCTGGTGGAGGGGGTTGGTAAACAGTTCCCACTTATCTCGCTCCTCAGCATTTAGCTGATTTCCATAATGAGCTCCACTGAACTGCGAGGCCCCAGAGGTGTCCCCAGGCTTCTGAAATGCACTGTGCTCGGTAAATCTGATTTGTGGAGAGGTGAAGACCATTGTGTTAACAAAGGGGAGAGCACATCGGTGCTGGGCTGCAGCATCTGGGGGCACCGAGGCACCCAGGGCCCAGGCCGACTCTGGTGGGCGAGGTGTGGCTGCTGGGATTCTGTCATGGCCCCTCCTCGGCACCAGGTGGGAAGACCTGAGTTGAGAATCTGCAGGTGTCAGCTGGTCAGGCATAGGTCACAGGGTCTGACCACAGCCTGGACTCTGTTAACTTCTCTGTGTTTTCTTTCAAGGGCAAATGACATAAAGAAGACAGTGTCCTGATTCCTCTTTTATCAGCAACTCACGTTATATCCAACGACTAGCAGGATGGGGCCAGCTTAGAACCCACGAGCAAAGAGCATTTGTCTCAGGTGGTAACCCTTCCTCCTTCCCCTCCTTCTTACCTCCTTTCCCTCCTTCCTTCCATTTCTTCCTCTCTCCTTTCTCTTTCCCTCCTTCCTTCCTTCCTTCCTTCCTTCCTTCCTTCCTTCCTTCCTTCCTTCCGTCCGTCCGTCATTCTACAAATAGCTATTTAGGGCTTACGATTTGCCAGGCACTAAGGATAAGATGATGAGCTGTAGCAGATCTGGACCCTGCTTGCATGGAATTTATAGTCTGGTGGAAGAGATGGAAATTAATAAAATCTTCAAATAAATAAAGGTAAAATTGCCACTTTGAGAAGAGTGATAAAGGAGAGATACTTGATAAAATGAGAGCCTCTGACAGGGGAGAATGACATAATTAGAGAACACTTCCCTGAAGAAGAAATGCTTGAGTTTTGAGACCGGCAGGAGTTATATCCATAAGAGAGGGAAGAGACTCCCAGGCTGAGGGGCCAGCTTGAGCAAAGGCCCTGTGGCTGGAGGGAGGAAGGGTAGGGTATTGGTCAGATTAGGCTAGCTTCTGCTGCAGTAACGAGAAGCCCCAAATATTAGAAGCTGAATGTAATGAAGATTTACTTCTCACTTATACTACGTGTCTGTCATCTGTTAGCATGAAGGTTCTGTTTCAAATCATCCCCATTTGGGAATGGAGGCCGACAGAGCTTATAGCCTTGGGAACTTTGCAAGTTGCCATGAGAAGGAGGACCAGAAATGCTTGGCGAGCAGCACTAAAGACTCAACGGCGGTGTGATGGAACGAAAGCAGGTTGATGTGCCATTGTTAAGGATTTGGGTTAGCATGCTAAAAGCCATGGGCAGCTGCTGCAATTTTGTGGGCACAGAGATCTTAACAGGAGGAAACTACTGGTATTCTAATTTTACAGATTATGATGTTGATGTTGATAGTAACAATTATCGAGTACCTACCCTGGAGCAGGCACTCATGTCTTTCCCTGCCCCTGGAACTGATATTATATTTACTATTTCTATCCCTGTTTAATGAGGAGGAGACTGGGATGTAGGCAAGGGAAACAATTTGCTCAGAGCCACAGCTGCTGAGTGGTCTCCGTCCTTGCCCATCTACCATTCTAGTCTGGGGCAAAGTCAGCCATTATTAGGGCTGCAGGACTGGAGGTCACTGGAGGAACAGCACAGTTACCAGCCAGCGAAGGGGGGGGGGGTATCATGGCAGGCGGCCCTATGTTCTGAGTCTACTGGCAACGGTCATGTCACTGTCCCGGCACAATGGCTGGCACTTGGAAGACACTTTGTAGCGATGCATGGGAAGGATGGAAGGAGAGAAGGAAAGGATGGCTGTTCGGATGGATCCAGACAGGAAGGGAGCATTGGGGAAGTTGATTAGCAGATGGCATGGTCCCAGTCTCAAGATTAGGTTTCGTGGACAACATCTCAGATCTGCAGATGGGAGGTGGGAACTCAGAAGGAGGTAGGAGGGGTTGGTCTGCACGTTAGGGGCAAGGGAGACCAGTCTGACAGGCCTACCATTTGCAGTATCTCACTTGCGCTAGGTATTTTAAAGCATGGTATCATTGAATCTATGAGTTAGAGACCTGTTGGGTAGAACAGACCTACATTCGCTAGAAAAACCAGTATCAGATTCTGTGTCCCTGATAGTTGCTGAATTATTACATTTTTGTACCATTTAAAAGCCAAAGGCAGGAGAGAGGAAGCTACAGTTCTGGCCTCTAAGGTCATGTTCCATGTGATTCTCGATGCAAATGAGTCAACAAAGAAAGCATTCATTACAGGGCGGCTGCTCACATTGTTCGGAGCCTTGTATCTCTCACATCTTATTTTAGTCTCTATTGATGGGGTTATTGTTCCATAACACCCTTCTGGAAAGCACACCTAGATATCCTGTGTGATTTCCACCTCTGGCAGGAAAGTTAACAACAGCGTATGTCATTGGCATGTGGCCTCTTTGTTAATCAACACATTGCTTTATAAGAGACGTCCTTCATGCCTCTTGCCCTGGTTTTCATTGGCTGCTGGGGAAGCCTGAAGCTCGTTCAGATTCCCTGGGCTGCAGGAAAAAGCAAAGAGGGTGAAGACAAAGGAAGAAGGCCCTGGCATTGTCTTTCCTCATTACCCACCTCAGCCGGTGCACCTGTCAGTCTTGCCAGATCTTCCCCAGGGACACCCAGACCAGGTATCACAGCTCCTACTAGCCAGCGGTACCCTAACTTCTACTTTCCCTTTTATTCACTTGTTGATTTGCCTACGTATTCATCCAGTTGCTCAGCTACACACTTACTAAATGCCTAGTATGTGTCAAGTCCAGGGCTAGAGCTGGGGGTCCCTTTTCCAAAGTCCTTCTGTGTTCTGTTACAGTCGTCTGTTGAAGTGTGCTTTCCATCATGACTTTGCTTAGCTCAGTGACCTATGGTGTCGCCCTTCCATCCACTGGGGTTCAGGGTCCCCCTGCAGTCCTCTGCCCCATGCCTGCGATCTCGTCTCCCAGGTAGGCTGCTCTCTAGCACGTGGGTGTGTGACGCGTGGCTCCTGACTCCGCATCTTTTCCTCGGGCAGTCCCCCCTTGTCCAGTTTGCTGATGAAATCCCACCAGGTCTTTGAGGCCGGAGTCAATTCTCCATCTTCTTCATAACACTTTGTCTACCCACCAGGCATGCGTTCCTGCCCGTGACCCCCGGTAAGCAGTGATTTCTACTTATCACTATAGACTCAACTACTCTCTCCTGGAGTGTTAGTCTGATTTAGTAACTAGGGGAAACGCTTGGAGGTTGCACACTTGGCTCAACACTTTTTTTTTTTGTATTTCATTCATTCACGGTCTAGTGGAACGAACTCTGTTTTCAGAGCCCGAGAATGTGGGTAGTATTTGGCTTTTTTACTTACTAGCTGGGGAAACCTAGCTAAGTTATTAAATGTCTCAGAGCCTGGTTTCCTTTTCTGGAGAACCACAATCATAATACTCATCTCAAGGCCTGTGGGGCTGCCAGTGGGTTAGTTAAAAGAACCTGGAACGCTGTAGGTGTTTACTGAATGTCAGCTGCTCTGAAATATATCCTCACTGTGACTGCTTACTATGAGCCGGCTTCTGTGCGGGACCAGCCTCCGACCCCGCCGTTGGGAAATCTGCAGTCCTCTGGGGATGATGACAGAGGCAAAAAGAAGATTAAATGAGATATTGAACACAAAGTGCGTCGCGCAGGGCAGGCATCTATGAAGTGCTCAGTACATGGTGTTATAATCTACTGGCGTGCATTTATTCCTGTGTATCATCTCACATAATGAGGAGGGAACAGAAGGCAAGCTGGGGACAAAGCAGAAACTGACACCCCGCACCCTCCCCATGGGATGTATGTGACATTCCTCAGGCACTCCTGGCTGCCCTAAAGGGACCTATAGACACCACAATCCTGCAAGACTTAAGTCTCCCTACAAATGTCTTTAGCAGTTTATCAGAAGGAAGCATTTCTATCAATAACCTAGCTTCCGGAAGGGAATATAGATACAATTAAATGCCCTTATAATCTACAGCCTCCAGGAAGTGCCCAACTATCTTCATGTTAATGTCTTGCCAGAGGGAAAAACAACCTTAACTTGACAATGGCAAAGCCTCCTGTATCCTGTGAGTCTTCTTTAACATATGAAAGTATTTCCTCAACCTCCCTTTTTCCTAACCTCCCCCAACCCCGTGGTATATAATCAGCCACCCCTCACAACCCCGGTGCAGCAGCTCTTTCAGCCCACAGGTCCTGTCCCCGTGCTTTAATAAACCACCAATTTTGCACCAGAGACACCTCAAGAATTCTTCCTTGGTCGTCGGCTCCGGACTCCCCCCCACTGAACCTCACGAGTATTCCGTGTTCTCATCATTTGGTGCCCGTACGTGGGGCTTTGAGTCTTTACATCCAGACTCTGAGATTCGGTGCAAAGTTGTTGAGTGCTTTCCTCTTTACTCTCCTTTCCGGGGCTCTTCAAGGAGTACGGTCTTAGAGGAACACTTTCATGCCGACTGCTCAGGCCGCAATCCTTTAACCCATGGCTACTCTATGGGGAGGAAAAAACCTGCCCTTTGGCTGGAAGTTAGTACCCTGGCCGGGATGGTAATAAGACCCAAAAACTTGATGCCCTCTCTTTACTGCTGTCCTTATACAAGTCGTCTGTCTTGGGCACGGGACAGCCACCTAAGTGACCAGCACGGCTGCCAATCTTAAGACTCCCATGTGAGGTTTCCTCCTGGTTGATCTAATGCGATCCCCTCCACATCCCTGGTCTAGCCGCTTCTGGCCGCGGGACCTCCACCTGGAGCCGGCCGAAACCAGTACCCGATTGAACTAAAACCCAACTGGGGGCTGTTTCCTAGGGAAGTTGGCTGTAAGGACCACCTGTGTTGGAATGTCACTTAGACCATGATGGATTTCTGTCTTTACTGTCTTTTGTCAATGTCCTCTACTAATTACTTAGGTTACAAAATATAGTAATTTCCCCTTGTTAAACGTTTCTAGTTTTCTCCATGGGTTAAAAACAGCTGGTTCTTTAAGGCAAGGTAAAATACTTTCAAGGCAAGATAAAATAAGGCGTGACCTTCACGGCACGACCTTCAAGGCATAGTATTTCAGTCCATTCGCCAGGCACCCATCGGCAGCCTAGGATGCGATGGGGTAGGGGAGGGACGCCGGCATCCCCTCTACGGGCCTTTTACAGCAGGAATGCCTTCGCGGGAAGGCAGGATTGTGATCAATAGCGATGTCTTGTTTGAGGGACGCCTCCGGTTGCTTTTGACACAAGGGAACCTCTGACATATCCTGCGTGGGACGCCACCCGGGAGTTGGGGGGGATTTGGTAATGGACCTTCTTTACTTTTCTGAGCGTGGCCTCAGTAGGTTGCTTCTTCGGTTCCCAAGGACTCTTCCTTGGGTTGCCTTCTAAATCGGAGACAATTCGGATTCCAAAATTTAGAAAAACACTGAACTCCTGTAACACCGCTTGGCCTCAGTGGGATCTATGTTAGATCCCTTCTGTAAGGAAGAGGGCAAATGGACCTAGGGTACCTTCATTGCTCTTACCTAGGCCTTCATTGCTCTACCCCAGGACTCCGACCTAAGGACCTCTTGCAGAATGTGTTTGCCTCAATGGGTCAGCTAGTAAACTCTCTCCTGACATCTTGGATGATAATTATCTAAGTAGGCCTCCTCCGAGTAAACCCAAGTTGCTGGAGGAAACAGGCCATCCCAGACAAAGGGGACTCGACTCTCTTCTCTCTTGCTGTTCCTTCTAACAGATGTGGGGGCTTCTCCCTCACTCATTTCCCGGGTTCATGGCTATAACTGGAGCCAACCGTGGTTAGTCTACCTCAGGACAGGGACTTGAAGGAATATTCCCAAGCAGCTGCCGAACTCCCTTTGTTTCGGGGAAATTCCCTGTCTTCTGTGGCCCGACATAGACTGACTATTCCCCCTTGTTGGCGGGCAAACATGGCGTCTGCTCCTGTTGGAACTGAAGCTGATGAGCTCGAAAACCGGGAACCCTTTCTCTGCCTTCTGGCAGCACTTTGTCTCCACTGTCTCCCCCTCCCCCTTCTTTCTGCACCACCTGGGGTGTGGCCTCCAAGACTGGCTTCTGTACCATCCTCGGTGCCTCAGGCACCATGGCTCCTCCTCCCCTCACCATCAAGGAGCTAGGAAGAGCACCCCCTGGACTTAACACCATGCACTCCAGGTCTCCCCACCAGTGTCTCAGGTAAAAATTGACAAAGGGGAGGATCCAGGTGGAACATAATTCAGTATTTAAGTTAAGCTTGTTGGTTTAATTAAGATAGACATGTCTTTAAATTATCAGCACTAAATGTGAAACTTATTCTATCAAGGTTTACTAAAGGACAAAGTTGGGTTATCTCTGTTATGAGTTGTTAGTAAAAAAGACTAAAATAATTGTCTCAAAGTTTTCATGGGTGATTGTTAAAATAGCTTGCTTTCAAAGTCGTCGGTAACCTGAATCTTTATTGCTTGGATGGTAAATGGGATTGAACTCGTGGGACATCTAGGTCTTTTTAAAATAGGAAATATTGCTAAAGCGGTGAGTACTGGATGGAGATTTGTGCTTTCGTCTTATTGCAAAGAAACAAAGGATATTTAAATCTGTTGGCTAACATGTTTTGTGCTTAACTGATTCATAAATTTGCCATCTAGACGTTTTGGTTCACAGTTGGTTACTACTTCTCACTGGAGACTAAGGTTTCTGAAGAATGCAAAATTCTACTAAATGTAACGAAGGCTCATGGAAATAAAGGAAGTAACTCTGCATGTAGAAAAGTAGGAGGTACTTAAGAAGGATAAGGAATGGGAAGGCATTTTTGTTTGAAGGTAAAAGAAGGTAATTTTGTCCTAAATAAGATGGTTGTTTGGAAAGATAGCATGGGATAAAATCTGAATGCAAAAGAAAGTTGTAGAAGAAACTTTAGGTGTGGTCAGAACCGACCAAGATTGAAATGAATGGATTTTTAAAGTACAGTGGTATGATACATAAGTCTGCTTTCTCTCTGTTCAAAAGTTCAAAGGTTTCTCAAATTGTTCATCTGCTCTGGATAAGAATGTAAGTAGTTTTCTTTGCCCAGAAAACAGTTTCTATGTTTTGTCATTGACAGGTCTTCGCGATCACTTAGTTAAAACTTCTCAGTATTAAAGGAGCTAAGTTTTGCTAACAACTATAGAACTCTACATATTTTCAAATCTTTTATTGTCACCTTGGTTACATAAAAATAGTTTTGTAATCTGTAATCCTATTCAGGCATGTGCTATAATTTTTTTTTAAAGATTTTCTTTATTTATTCGACAGAGACAGAGACAGCCAGCGAGAGAGGGAACACAAGCAGGGGGAGTGGGAGAGGAAGAAGCAGGCTCCTAGCGGAAGAGCCTGATGTGGGGCTCGATCACGCCCTGAGCCCAAAGCAGACGCTTAACCGCTGTGCCACCCAGGTGCCCCAGCATGTGCTATAATTTTAAGGTTTTAACAAACTTTACCAAGATTTAAATTGTAAATGAAGTCTCTTTAACTCATTAGGCCTTTTTCTTTGGTATGCTAAGTTACTCCGGAAGTTAAACTGTTAAACAAATGATAAGCCTTAGGTTACATTTGGGTCAATGGCATAACTCTTCTAGAGATTATATGCAATTCCTAGAGTTTTAATGTTTTAATATAAGGTCGTCAACACTATTCTGGCTATTGAGGTGTTATGTGTCACAGAAATAACCTCACTTCCTTGCTAGCTATACTGTAAACTCATCAGTTACTAATCATGTCCATTCTGTGTTTTTGTCATTTATGATCGTTCTTACTCTCTTGTAAAATGAGTTTAATCTTCAAGGAAATTCATGTGAAGGACTTTAGGACAGATGCAGGTATTCGATATCTTTATAGAATCCTAAAACTGAAATGGGTAAGAATTTCCAGAATTAACTAAAGCTGCATTCAAACTAAACTAAACAAGAATTACTAACATAGGACTAAATTAACTAAAAGACTATAGTGTTGTGACTCTTGTTTAAAGCATTACTGGTTCTCTAATGTTTGCTCTTCCAGATCGAGGAAACTTTCTCTTAAGACATCAGTGATATACAGAAATAATAATAGAGTGAATGAAAGCATTTAACTTTTCTCTCTACCTGAACCCTCTGAAATTAAAAAGGTCTCAGTAAGTCTTCTTTCTTCCATGGCAAGCATCATCATTTGCATAAGTTCAATAAGTATTGTTCTCCTTGTAACAGGACACCACTGGAAACACTGGTTATTTTACCAAGGCTTTGACTGGAATGTCATGTTTGAGAGACGTGCATAGACTCAGATATGACCAAACAGCTTTCAGGAACTAAGGTTGACTTTGTGAAACCTGGAGCCATAAAGCCCCCTGGAAATGTTGGCCTGACACCTGGCTTACAGAGTTCCCAGCAGCCTCACCAGGTGAGTAAAGAATGTCACTTCCTGGCAGGTGCAGGAACCTCAAGATATATTGGGGACCTCATGAAGAGGAATTTGCCCAAATCTGCAGGTATTGCAGGCATGACTGATGACAAGTACTTGGCTTGGCTTCTGGCCTGGAGAGGCTACTAAAAGTTCAACCTGGAGATTCCTTGTAAAAGTTCCAGCGAAGCAGATTCTAAAAATTCTATGTGATCCGTCATCTATGCGATCAGTCACTATTCTTGCTGACCTTATGTAAATAATTAGGCCAAGTTTGTCAAAACTGGACTTGTTTTGCAAACAAATCAGTCCTGATTTGGCTATCTCGAAATGAGGGTTATTTTAGAAAGAAAAATTATGTTTAAATAACCCACCTTTGTGGATGTTAAATTCTAGATCTGATTGTCCTTAAATGTTTGCTTAAGCTAGACAGCTTGAGGTAAACTTAAGAGAAGTAGCTTTTTTCTATTTCTATACAATAGCTCACGTATAGATAATCTAAATGCTTTTTATTTTATGGGGCTAATAACAGAAACCCATGGGCATATATTTAATTATTTGAACACCTAGGAAATAAGATAGATTACCCAACAATTGTATAAATATCACTTTGACCAATTCTCTGTGGCTGGGATGATGAAATCATTCCCTAAAAGCCAGAGCGTACCCCACTCCATAGGGTTAACTATGGGCTTGTGGAGATAATGGATGACCCCACTTTCCTTGTGACTGACTTGTGGATGACATTATCTCTTGACCAGATTTAAGATGTCCCTATTGAAAATACAGAGGACAATTGGTGCACCAATGGTAGCAGTTTCCTGGAAAAGAGGAGTAGTAAGAAAAACTGGGTATGTTTTTATGTTAACAGTTGAGTCTAACTCAAGACCGTTGAGGTCAAAGCCCTGTCAGCAAACACATCTGCCCCCAAAGCAGAATTAATAGCACCCACCCGTGCTTTGCAATTGGCAAAAGCCCTAAAAATGTTTATATTGACTTCAAATATATTTTCCTGGTCCTCCATGCTCACGGTGCAATTTGGAAGAAAAGGAGATTATCATCAAGCCATAACTCCCCAGTCAAATATGGGCCTGAAATCATTGCATGTATGGCCCTCCAAAACCAAGTAGCCCTTGAAATCCTGACTGCAGTTCAAGGAGGCCCAGTATTACATGACTGGCTCCTGGCTGGGACCCAATGACCATGCAGCTCTAACCTGTGGCCATGGCTTCCCCAGGCTGGATAGGCCACTGCACTCTGGGTTTTGCCTAGACGCATGGATGCATTGTTAAAACCATTACCAACCTTCCAAATTTAAAACCATGGTGGACATGTTCTGTGTCTCATTGGTGACCACCTAGCATCTACCTTTGTTACCTTTTTGAGACTGGAGAATATTGTTTGGCACATGGAAACTCTTAAGTACATGGTCAAAGCCCTAAATGACACTCAAAATAGTGTTTCTCTATTAAATTCTGAAGTAATACAAATATGTGAAGCAGTTTTACAAAATGGAATGGCATTAAATTACACAAGGTGAAACTTGCACTAGTGTGAAAGCAATGCTGTGTATACAGTCCAGATTACCAAGATACTTCTGGGTTTCTACCTGACAAATCAGTACTCGAATTGGTGCTTTAAATGATCTCTTTCCTTTAGTGATTGCTTTAAACTGGACTGGAGGAAAATTATTGAGGTCAACTATCAAAGATCTTTTATTCAGATCTCTTTCTCCTTCAATGTTAACCTTGTTTTGTCATTGCTGGTGTCTCCCTTACTAGTGCCAAGACTCCTTCACTGCCATAACTTCCAGCTAACAGATGATCCCTTCTACTCAAGGAGATGTTGTTCATGTTGGATTCAGCTGCCTCCCCTTTCATAACTCCGCTATACATTCCCAACTGAACAAGACTGACCCATAAGTAGGGACATCTCTACGCCTCTATCCAGCAGGAAGACGTTACAGAAGATGAGACCTTCCACCTTCAACAACTTTAAAGATTTAAGGGTCAAAATTGTTCAGGGGGGAAATGAGGAGGGAACAGAAGGCAAGCTGGGGACAAAGCAGAAACTGACACCCCGCAACCCCCCCCATGGGATGTATGTGACATTCCTCAGGCACTCCTGGCTGCCCTAAAGGGACCTATAGACACCACAATCCTGCAAGACTTAAGTCTCCCTCAGTTTACAAATGTCTTTAGCAGTTTACAAGAACGAAGCATTTCTATCAATAACCTAGCTTCCGGAAGGGAATGTAGATACAATTAAATGTCCTTATAATCTGCAGCCTCCAGGAAGTGCCCAACTATCTTCATGTTAATGCCTTGCCAGAGGGAAAAACAACCTTAACTTGACAATGGCAGAGCCTCCTGTATCCTGTGAGTCTTCTTTAACATATGAAAGTATTTCCTCAACCTCCCTTTTTCCTTACCTCCCCCAACCCCTTGGTATATAATCAGCCACCCTTCACAACCCAGGTGAAGCAGCTCTTTCAGCCCATGGGTCCTGTCCCCGCGCTTTAATAAACCACCATTTTTGCACCAAAGACACCTCAAGAATTCTTTCTGGGTTGTAGGCTCTGGACTCCACCCCACTGAACCTCACGAGTATTCCATGTCCTCATCATTAATGTGTGAGAAAGTATGGCTTGGATGTGAATAATACACGGTTGCTTTTTAATCGTGTAATGGTATTCAGTTGGAGTTGATTTCAGAATGCAAAGCCTGCTAGCGTGTATTTGCAGTTTTGTGCTGTTAATGGGCAGAAATGGTGTGAGCGCGAGAACAGATTGCTGAATAAAAATACAATGCCTCTAAGGAGCAGCGTTCAGGTGACAAAGGAATCTAGGGTGACGGACAGCCGGAAAGCTGCCTGTGGGAATAAGGGAGCTTGTACCCCGTACCCTGAGACTGAGTCTGGGAAGAGTTTTCTCTCGAACTCCCTCCAATCAGAATGCACTTCCAGAAACAGGGCGTTTGGGTGTTCCCTAGAATGGGCACCAGAGTCCTGGGGGAGGCCACAGAGTTTCCAGAGACCCAGAACCATCCATTCTTCATAGGAGAAAACTGATGCAGTTGCCTGAGGAGCACGGGAGTTCCGGAGTCTGCCCTGCTGGGAAACCTTGCTGAGTCACTTGCCTCCGTGAATTTCGATTTCTTTTCTTTTATGCAACCAATTAACATACAATGTTATGTTAATTTCAAGTGAATCACAATTTCTTATCTCTAGTCTTGGGGCAGTCAAACTCACCCACCCAAATGGTTACACAGCTCAAAGGAGGTAGAGTTAGCCAAGTGGTTTTGTAGACTACAGATAAGATTTGGGGTAAACTAGAGGTCATTATTTTTTTTTAAAGGGATGGGAGAAAATATTTGCAAATCATGTATCTGCCAAGGGTTTAATGTTCAGAAAATAAAAAACTCGTAGAACTCAACAAGGACAAAAACAAAAACACAACAATTTATTTTTAAATGACCAAAGGGGGGCGCCTGGGTGGCACAGCGGTTAAGCGTCTGCCTTCGGCTCAGGGCATGATCCCGGTGTTATGGGATCGAGCCCCACATCAGGCTCCTCCGCTATGAGCCTGCTTCTTCCTCTCCCACTCCCCCTGCTTGTGTTCCCTCTCTCGCTGGCTGTCTCTCTCTCTCTGTCGAATAAATAAATAAAATCTTTAAAAAAAATAAAATAAAATAAATGACCAAAGGACTTTAAACATTTCTCTAAAGAAGATAAACTATTGGCCAATAAGCACATGAAAAGATGCTCAACCTTGTTAGTCATTAGGGAAATGCAAATCAAAACCACAGTGTGATGTCACCTCACCTCTATTAGGATGGCTATAATAGACAGACTGAAAGGCAAACCCAAGAACATAGCAAGTGTTAGTGAGGATGTGAAGAACCCTTGCCCACGGCTGGTATGAATGTAAAATGGTGCAGCCACTCTGGAAACCAGTTCGACAATTCCTCCAAAAACTGCATGCAGAATTACCATAGGAACTGGCAATTACCCTCTTAGCTAGATACTCAGGAAACATGAAAGCACGTGTCCACACAAAGACCTGCACACCGATGTCCACAGCAGCATTGTTCATGATAGTCAAAACGGGGAAACCACCCAAGTGTCCATCCAAGGCTGAACAAATAAGCAAAATGTGGTATACACATGCATTATTATTCGACTCTAAATAGGAATGATGTTCTGATACATGCTACAACATCAAAGAACCTTGAAACATGATGTTAAGTGAAAGAAGCCAGATGCAAAAGGATAAATGTATGATTTCACTTACATCAAATGTCTAATATTTGCATGCAGTAAACATTGAATCAATGGCAGTTATCATGACTGTGACCCTGACTAGTATTATATAAAATAATTAAAAATAATCATCCTAGGGGAATAGCCATCAGAGTAGGCAGAACAGATATGAATGATTGATTAAATGGGCAATTATTGGGGAAGGGGGACATGGGTGGCCCCATCGGTGAAGTATCTGATTCTTGGTTTCCACTCGGGTAGTATCTCAGGGTCAAGGGTTCGAGCCCAGGGGAGGGCTCCATGCTCAGCATGGAGTCTGCTTGGGATTCTCTCTCTCCCTCTCCCTCTGTCCCTATCCCTGCTCTCTCGCTCCCTTTCTCTCTCTCTAAAATAAATAAATCTGTAAGAAAGAGGCAATTTTTGGATTTTAAACATTGATCAGGGCCTACTGTGTGCGAGACAGAAGTAGGCCCTGAAACAGGTAAAAGACAGTGGACCTGCCAGGGGCGGGCAGGACGCAGAACTGAGAGTGACTGCTTAATGGACGCGGGTTTCCTTTTGGGCTGGTGAAAAAGTTCTGGAACAAGAGAGTGGTGATGAAGGCACAGCTCTGTGAGTGTACTTCCTGCACTGAACAGTGCATTCTGGAAGGATTAAAATACTACCTATCATTTACATAATAAACATACTGTATATTATATGTGTTTTACCACAGCTGAAAACCAGCAGCAACAATGGATCAGATCGGTTCCATGTTCTCCAGGGACTTGCCGAGGGAGGGAAGGCGCTTTGTGTCACAGAAACGGTCCCCATCGGAGTGGTGAGATTTCAGAAGAGGGATGGAACATTATGTCTGTGTCATGGTCATGGCCGAAGGGAAGAGGCTCAGAGCATTTTAGCGACCCGCCGGGGCTAGAGGAGGGGAGGGAAGGGCTTCTTGATGCAAAAGCGAGGTGATGTTCTAAGGGACAAGCACCCCTACAGGGAAAACACGAGGGCGCATGCTCCCCCCACTGCAGCAGCCCCCCGTTTGCCGGGTAATGGAACTGATGGCGTCTGTGTGCCTGGAGGAATGGGAGGCGGTGATGGGCTGCTTGGGTGTAATTGTATATTTTGGAGTTTGTGGAAAGTATAGCATGAGCTTTTCTTCCCACCCCCATTTAATATTCCACAAACACTCACCACATAAACAACATGTCTTTTCTCAACCCTTATTATCATTCCCAGAACCACTTGCAGGCTTTCAGAAACCCATTATTATAATTATAATCAAGAATCTTAGGACAGAGCCATTTGTGCCAAAAATACATTTACACTTGGAATTGTTTGCAGAGGAACGAGAGCGAGAGATGTCGTTTTACAGCTCTGGAATCTATTGGTAGAAACTCCTACGCCATTTAATTTCTTTTCCTCCATTTAATTTCTTAATTTAAATTTTTGTTGTCAAATTCCTAACTAATATTTGCTTTGGTCTCTTTGTTTTTTTTATCCGCTCCCCCCCCCACCTTGGCTCTTAATTTTCGAAGGCTTAAAGAATGCACTTGCTACCTTCACCCTCTCGGCTTCTCTATCGAGAACTGCCACAGGCAAAGGCAGAATGGGGCTGATTTCAAAAGTATCAGCGGGGTCTCCCCCCACCAAAATAACAGCCTACACCCTTGATTCTTTTATATTAGAACAAAGGCTTCCATTCCATAATTAGAGATACATCAATGTAGAATTACTTTAATTCAGTTCACATTTATTTAGTTTTTTTTTTTTTTCCTGTCTGTAGGCATATATAGATGAATCAAACATAGCTCTTGTCCTCAAAAAGAACACGGTTCATTACGGGACACAGACTGTGAATAAATATTCGTGATGAGAGGCAGGATGTAATGAGAGCCATAGAAAAGGAAAAAAAAAAAAAAAAAGCAAAACAAAACAAAAAAAAGCCTGTGCTGCAGGAAGGAGAGGAGGGGCCTGTGCCGTGAGGTTCCATGGAAGAGAGAGCAGAGGAGGGGGTCTGGGTAACTCTGCTTATTATTTGTTGAGATCGAACATCAAGCTGTGGTCTCATCTTTAGCACTTGGTCACTCGGTTTCCCTACGTGCAAGATGGAAATACTGTTGTCGACCTCACGGTTATAAACATGGAGAAGTGTAGATATCATTGGCCTAAGATCTCCCCAGTTCCACAGCCGGGGGAAGTCCGAAGGCCTGCTGGGTGCGCTAGGTCTGGCTGGCCAGCGAACAGACCTGGAGATGGAGTTGGGCGTGCAGATGTTGTTGAGGAAGTGCCACTTGGGGTCAGCAACACCCACATGAGGCCGGGGAAGGGAGCAGGACGGGACAGGCTGAGCGGCACAGCAGCCCCGTGGCAGCCTCAGCTGACCCCAGCTCTGAAAGAGCTCCCAGCCATGTCACGCTTTGGGCCCAGCTGGCTTGGTCTTCCTATTCCTGACTCCAGCGCTCATTGGCTGGAGGCTGCTGGGCCGGGTCGGGCCCTGGATCGGGGGGCTCTGCAGCTGAGCATCCCCGGAGAGGTGGATGGCTGCAGGCTGTCCCGGTGGCCAGGGCAACACACCCTTCCTTGTAGGGAGCCCCCCCCCCCTCCGCCATCTCCCGGGGCAGGGCAACTCCATTCCCACCACACTGGTAGACTAGTGTGCCTGTGTTTGCTAAGTTTGACTTGCTTTTTAGTCTTACTTCCAAAAGCAGACTGCCTTTCCTCTGATGTCTCTGATTCCCCGGCTCTTGCTTCCATGTTGAGTCTGCCTTTCACGGGATTGCCTGAGAAAGACACGTGCGTTAAGCATGCGGTGAGGCCAGTAGACATCACGGGGCGCTTGGAAGTCCAGGCGAGGGGTCACCCCACAGAACACAGGCGTCTGCCACCTCTTGGTGCCTCATCACCACCTCGCCTTCCCTCCTCCCTTCTCTCTCTGTCCCCCATGCCGCCATGCAGCAGGAAACTTTTGTCTCTGTGCGGGATCTTCCTGCATCCCAAGGTGTACCCCGGAACCAGCGTTCTCCCTTCTCCAGCCTCTTGGAGAGTAAAATGTACTCTTCTGTGATACAGGGAAAGCCTTAAGCGCACCCTAAATAAGAGTCATTATTGCAATCTCTTGCTATGACTCTGTTGGGTGGGGTCAGACTCAGCCATACCTGGGAAGTCTTGGCCCCAATTTCTGTATGTCTTTGTCCCCTTGCCTCTTTCCTTCTCCAGGCTTCCTGGTCAACTGTGAGTGCACAGTTCCCAGAATCTGTACATTCAAATCCGGGTGGGGAAGTTAGAGTTGGAACAACTGGGGTCGACTCCCCCTCCGCCCTCTCTGACCCCCAGGTTCGATCTTGCAGCTTCTGTTCATTCGTTTTGAAAAGGGCTTGGTAATGCCTACCTCACAGTGTTCCGAAGACTAAGTCATCAGAGCAATCCGATCATTCATCGACTCACTCATTTATCCCTTCCTTCCTCCAACAATTATTCAACATCTGCTGTTGTCATTCCGGAGGATTCCGTAGTGACCAGGACAGACACATTCCTGTCCTGGGGGCTTCTGCGCTATTGCAGCAGAAAGGCGATCGGAAAGTAAATTAATTAGTGACTCTAAGTTGCAAACACTCTGTTAAAAAAAAAAAAAAAAAAAAGAGCGAACAGGGCACAACAATAGAGACAAATACAGAAGCGACACAGACAGGGAGGTCAGAGGAGGGCTGTTGGAGCAGACATTTGTGCTCTCAGGGAACAGCACGTGCAAAAACCCTACGGCAAATGTCTAAAACAGACCCTTTCTTCTCCCTCCGAGCGGCCACCACACTTAATAACCTTTGTCGCAGTGCTTGTTGCCTTTCATTGTAATGATCACGTGGTAAGCTTCATTATTGACCTTGGACTGTCCTCCTCACTTCTCCAAGATAGGAATCCTATTAAACGCAGCCTGGGATAGCGGGAAAAATGTCAGCTTCTCATCAGAGGAATGCGGCTCAAATACGTATCCACCACATCTGAGCCATGGGCCTGATATGCGTGTCAGCTGTAGTTTCGTAACATCTACTGAGCGAGTGGGACTTTTTGTGAGAGTGAAGTCACTCGAGTCCATGGAAAAGCACACACTAGGCGCCTAAGACATAGTAACTGAACCCGTTCCTTTTCACTCTTAGTTTGTACTCCAGGTTTTCCTAGTTTAAACCTGCCTCCCGGCTTTAGGTGAGAATTAAGCCAGATGATGGTCGTAGCGAGGACGATGGCGGGGTCCCTGTAGGCGCTCCACGAACATGCCACTGGAAGGATGGGATTGGACAGGGTGCTGGGGCGAGAGGGCCCTGGGGGCTGTCGCAAGGGTCGTCGTGGAGCTTGGGGTGAAAGAAGCTTTGTGGGAAAACACCAATGCAAGCCGTTCCTGGGTTTTATTAGTCTGTCACCCACGTCTTCCCTCTTGAAACACTTTGCAATCAAATGATTTTGGAGTGGACTATTTTCAGCCCTCTGCCCTCTCCCTGAGCTGCACTAAGAGGAAAAGCTGATTAGGGAAGCTCTGTGGTGTGCACATAAGTCAGAATCACCGATACCCATCCTCCGCAGGATTAGACCGTTAATTTTCCCCCAGAAACATTACAATCATGCTTTCAATACCTTAGTGTCACTCTTTTTAGGATTCATGGTGGCAAAGACCCTGAAATCTATGACTCCTTTTAGCCAACTTAAAACTTCTTTCAAGGCATGGCTCAAAAATTCTCCTTGGCTAAAATGCCCTTCTCTGAGTAACCCCTCTCTCCCTGGAAACTCCTGTCACCCTCCTGCCACCCAGAACATCCAGCTGACACTTACAGCCTATGCCATGATAACTTGCATTTGGCTGAATGTCTCCTCTTCGATCTTCTCTATAAATAAAAGAGCCCCGGATTTGGACTCATTATTTCATCTCCTAGAACCTCGGTGTCTTTATTGGAAAAAATAATGCGTAAAATCAGAAGACCTGTCTTCGGGTCTGTTGTGATGTTGATGTGTAATATTGAGTGTCAATACGGTCAGGGAGTTGTCGAGAACTCTGTAAGTGTGCGTATGTACTTTTGAAATAGATATGGCTGCTTTTCCTAAATTATGTTGTTGGATTCATGAGGCCAGGGGCCAAATATTCTGTCACTGACTTTCTGTATGAACTTGTGAAAATGCCTTCCTTTCTGTGGGCTTCAGCTTTCCCACTGTACAATTCTAATTTTAAATATGATGGGCAGTTTTCAAGTTTTTTTTTTTTAGAGAGTGAGAGAGCGTGTGAGTGAGGGGAGTGGCGGAAGAGGGAAAAGGGAATCCCAAGCAGGCTCCACGCTCAGCAAGGAGCCCAACGCGAGGCTCGATCTTACAGCCTTGAAATCGTGACCTGAGCTGAAATCAAGAGTGGATACTTCACTGACTGAGCCACCCAGGGCACCCCCCCCCAATTTTCAAATTTGGGCACACATGAGAGTGCACCGGAGTGGGGGAGCGGGGGTTAAAAATGGTCCCAGCCGTTCTGACTTAGTAGGACAGGGGTGGGCCTGGAATATGCATTTCTTTGTAAGCACTCTGGGAGACTCTGACATCCCTGGTCCCCAGACACACCTGAAGTGACATCATGGTGAATGATGCCCTAGCATCGCCTTCCCTTTCTTTGAGACGTAAATGTGAATTTGTCTGAGACTGATCCCCTTGTGGGCTGGCCTTGCAGAAAGGAGTTGGCAAAGTTCCTTGGCAACCAGTATAACTCCGAGCCTCACCAATCAAGTCAGGTTAACTACGAGAGACTCCCAATCGCAGCACCTCGGGGACTGGTCCTCCCTCCAGCCACACATGCAGACCTGGGTGGGTGTCTCAGCCCCGGATTCCACCAGCAGACAGGCTCGGGGCTTCCTTAATCATAGAACTTCAAGACCCGTCAGGGAAATGCAAATCAAAACCGTAATGGGCTATAACATCACACCTGATAGGATGGCCATTATAAAAACACAACAAAACAGGAAACGAAGTGTTGGCAAAGTTGTGGAAACACTGGAACCTTTGTATACTGTTGGCGAGAATGCAAAATGGTGCAGTTTCCAGTATGGAAAAGCAGTATGACGTTTCCTCAATAAAGTAAAAATAGAATTACCTTATAATCCAGCAATCCCACTTCTAGGTATGTATCCACGAGAACAGAAGTGAAGATCTTGAAGTGATATTAGCACTCCCATGTTCATTGTGGCACTAATTATAGTAGCCTAGATGTGGCAACAGTGTAAAGGTTCACTGAGGGATGAACAGATAAAAATGCAGTATACACACGCAATGGAATATTATTCACCCTTAAAAACGCAGGAGCTCCTCCCCCTACAACAGCACAGATGACCCTTGACAAGGGCATTGTGCTAAGTGAAATAAGCCCACCGCAGAAGGACAATGACAGCATAACTCCATATATATGAAGTGTCTAAACTAGTCCAACTCACAGAAGAGGAGTAGAATGGTGGTGGCCAGGGGCTGGGGAGAGGGAGAAGGGGACTCACCCTAAGTGACCGTGCCTTTCATGCTAAATACCTTTGGGCAGGCTCTTTTCTCCTCTTGGAACCTGCACCATCTCCACCCCCAGCTCTCTCAATCTAATCTGCCCAACAGACTCCTACGGATCTTTCAAAACCCCAATCAGACATCACTGCCTTCAAGAAGTCTTCCCTGACTTACCCAGGGACAGTCATTGGAACCCCCATCTGCCCTGGATGAGCTTTGTTTTACTCCTGCCACAGGACTGGTAATTTATGGGCTGACGAGTCTTGCTCTCCAACTTGACTCTGAGCTTCTGGAGAGAAGGAGACTGTATCTTAGGCATTTCTACATCTGCAGCGCTTGCCCTTGTAGGGCTACCACGTCTGGCGGCTCAGGTCCCCAGGTGGCGCACAAGCATTCCATAGATCGCGCTGTTAAAGATGGCCTTGGCGTCGTACAACACCATTGTTCTGGGCACACGGCAGATCCTCAGTACCTATTTGCTGAACAACCGATCGAATGGACGGATGGATGGAAGCATCACATGCAGTCCAAAAATGAGCCTGTCTGTGTAAAGATGACAGTGGCATCATCTCTCAGCACCAAAATCATCTCCATAATCAACAAAAAGTCGACACCTCGGAGGTGTGCTTCTGAGAGCGTGTGCCTCGCCTGTGCTGTTCTGCCCCAGTTCTTTGGAGAGGCGTGCTGTCTCTGCTGACACCATTAGGGCAGACAAATAAGCCCATAAAACAGTCATGTTGGCTTCTGCGTCATTAGGAACTCAAGGGGAAGGGGTTTGCCATCAGTGTTTGCCACTCAGGGATCACATCAAGAGAGGAAGGAATTTTAGTAGTTTGAGTTAGTGAGAGATTATTAAAGATGTGCAAGGTAACTGTGAGGTTGGGTGTCACTGAGAGACAGTGTCTCTTCCGACTCACAGTGACATCCATGGAACGCTTCACCCGAGTCCTCCTGAACTGGGACAAGCCACTGGCAGCTGAGAACGCTGGAAAATGACTCTCCCTTCTGGCTTAGAAGGCTTCAAACAGATTTATTCATTCATTTAGTCATTCATTAAATATTCATGAGCACCTATGTAACCAACATGGCATCGGGGGGGGGGGGGGCAGGGAATTCAAAGATGACTACAGTCAAATCCCAGAGCTCCAGAAACTTGCAACTCAGTGTAGCAGATAGGGCAGATACATTGCTATTAAGTCACAAAGTTTCAACATGGTAACAAACACTTGCTGAGCACTCCATCTGGGCCATGAACTGCATTTCACACTTTGAGCACATGGACTCTTTTTCTGTCTTCACAACAATCCTGTGAGATGGGTGCTGATGCTTATCTCAATATTGCAGGCGGGGGAAATGAGGGCACAGAGAGGCTGAGTGGTTTGGTCAGGATCACACAGCTGCTGAGTGGCCGAGGAGGGATTTGTCCCTGGGCCGACTCTCTCCAGAATCTGTGCCCCTCATCATCCTGCTACACTGATCCATGCATTTGGCTTTGGGATTCCCCCAGGCTGGAGTTGTGGAGAGCTTCTCAGGAACCAGGTTTTAAAGATTAAATACGGTGCGTAGGCAGCCGTGAGTATAACCAAAGGCACCGAAGCAGGTGTCTGTAGGGTGGTTTACCAAATAGCTGGTGATGCTGTGACCACAGCAGGAATCGTAACCCAAGCGGTCTTGTTCCCACGCCGCACACGCTCACATCTAGGACAGGTGCTGTCAGTTACACACAGCACCCCTTCCGAAGTAATGGCTGGGCAAAGAAGGAAAGATGCCCATTACCAATGATGCCCTAGTCACATGTGGGGATGGGTTGGCAGTCAGCACCACAGTGCCACTGGCCCTTTCCAGTGCAAGCTACTTGCTGGGTGATTGAGAGGGGTTGGGAAAGGATGGGGCTGGAGAGGCTGGCTGAGCAGATTATACCAGGTGCGGGGGGCCATGTTAAGACCAGGGGCGGGGGTATGGTTTGTCACGTGGGCTATAGGGATTCAGAGAAGGTTTGGAGTGGTTGAGAGGAAGATGGATGTGTGCACAAAGGACTCAGTGATTTCAGTTGTTGCCTCTCTGTTCTGTCTCACTCCACCTTGAACCCTGGCAAGGGCAAAGTCGGCCATCAAGGATTCCTAAAGGATGATATTCAGAAGAAAGGACATGGACCCTCACTGGGAAAGACTCAAAGTCACTGAGAGACCCCAGAGTTCCCTAGTTGAAGATAATCTTATTTGGAGAAGATTAAGGATCACTCGCACAATATCCCAGCCTGGTGTTAGAGAGGATATAAATGTGGGGAAAGAGGAGTGAAAGAATAATAACTTCCTTAAACTGATTAGGGGTTTTGATCAAGGATCTTCAGGGGTTTGGGGGCGTTTGCTTCTTCATCATGGAGGTGGGAGTTGCTCTCTGACTTCTTCAAACTGTTGCTTCCTTGATCCTTCCAATGTGCCTTACCTTCCTTCCTCGGAGTTCCACCATCATGGAAAGAACACTAGGGTAGGAGTTAGGAGGAAAACATTCTGGTCTTGATTGACTCTTTTGCTTGGGGTTGTGTGACTTTGGAAAAGTCTCTGTGAACCTCAGTTTCTACTACCGTAAAACAAAGGGGTTGAATTAAAACATGGGGGCAGAACAGTGGTACGTGTGCTCCCACTCCATCAACCTTGCCCTGGCAGACATCATTAATCAAACATGGCACTCTTTAGCCAGTGAACCTGGAACTGGCCCCAGAATCCTTCTCAACCTAATGCTGCAAGATGGCAATCAGAGTTGGCATAGGATTCCAATGCTACTTGCCAGGTCTCACAACTCTCTTCCACCCCTGATATCGGATTCTATGAAAAATCATTCATGGGAGTAGAGGAAGAAAGTTCTAGAAAAATACCTTGGTGCCATATATTTCAGAAAGGCCTTGAATGCCAGCCTGAGTGTAAAGGGCTTTGATGTCTCAAGCAGAGCCACCGTTCAATATACCCAAAGCAACACAACACATGACAGCCCAGTGGCTTCATTTTAATCGGCCAGGGCATAAGAGGCCGTGTTTCTATTACAAGGAGATCTATAAGGAATCACACCCATTAACGGTTCCCATTAAATTCAGGGCATGTGGGGAAAATTGTAGTTTGATGTAGTTTAGCAACATGAAGATATTGGCAAGATAATCACATAAAAGCGACACCTTTTATGGCCGGGCTATTTGATTTTATGTTAGCGGGTTTCAATTTCTCACATTTTTATGATGGCATATAGGTTTCCCCACCTAATGTATGCATTAGCCAGAGTAAAGGTTAAATAGATTGTTTCAACATTCAGGATTCGAACCTGAGAGTAATGATAAAATACTAGTATCCCTTGTCTAGAACCCCCCGCCTGCCCCCCAGATGAATCTATCACTCCGCCCCAGTCACCCTCATGCTGAGGGACAGTGGGGATGGGGCAAGGCATGGGGCAGCGAAGGAAAGGCTGTGGGCCGTGCAGGCAGAGGCCCTAGTTCGAATCAGGAGGGGTGAGCCAGGTGGTCGGGTATCTCCGCTCGGGGAGACCTCGGTCGTGGGGCTCATGCAAGGGTTAATCGAGACCCCGCACACAGCTCGAGGCGCACAGCACTGGCCCTAAGTGCACCCCGTTGGATTCGCACTCATTCACACCTGTAAGATGGAGAGGGGAGCAAAAATGAGAAACCGTCCTCTCAAATTAAATTTCTTATTTAGAAAAAAAAAAAAATGTGAAAGGGCCATTATTTCTTCCCTGGAACATAGTTCTAAAGGCCCTGGTGACTTGCGGCCGTGTATGGGGAGATAACAGCCGGGCCAGATCATCTGACCTCTCCGGGACTGCTAGAAATTAGCTCCTCAGTGACAGAGACCAAGGCAGCGGAGTTATTTCACGGGCATTGTTTTGGGACCTAAAAGGAGGGAGGCCAGAGAGAAGGCCCATAGAACTGTTCCCTTTTAATATCCCGCCAAGCCCTTGGGTACATTTAAGCCTTTAATTCGTCTTCTTTATGGCCTCTTCCTTTCCCTGATAAGTTTTTGAGGAGTCTTTGAAAGAAAGACTAATATTACCCAGGCCAAATGTAATTGGCAGCCCCCTCCCCCGCCTTTGTTGGAGATCTCTGCCTTCCGAAGCCTTGCTCTCCGTCAGGGGCCGAATCTCCTTGAAGAGAATGCGAGCTGTCCCTTTAAATCCGTTCCTCTGCCTTTCACTTGGGCCCTATTTAAATATTCCAGACAATTTCAAGACTTAATAATGATGAATACGATTAAGATTAGGGTTTAATAAGAGTGTTAAGAAAAGATTTTTCATGCCGATGGAGGTGGGCTGCTGTGAAAATTGAATTGGCACCGGGCCTCCCAGGCCACTCGGACCAGGATGGGTCCTCACCTTCGCCAGGGCGTTAACTCTCTGGGTCCGGAATCCTAGGAGGGATCCGATGCTTGCTTTCACATCCCTTGCAGAGAAGACCCCTGTCCTGTCCGGTTGGCCACCCTCACGCTGGGCGACAGGGACGTCATCCTCAGTCACAAACTTCAGCGGGTCACTCCTTTGCTTAAAGACCTTTGCTGTGGTTTGTGGGGAAAGTGTGGACAGAGAGACATGGGAACCCGGACAGTAGGAGCCTCTGTCCCAAACCAGACCCACTCCTCCCTACAAGGGAGTCCACGTGACATGTAGCAGTGGTGAACTGCAAGCAGAATCCCTCGAAACCTGGTACCTTGAGCTCCCGCTTAGTCTGTACCTGAATTGGGGATTTCTACGTGCCTGGGCTTCACCCCATAAGAGAAGTGAAAACAAGCAGAGACAAGCCCTGAGCTCAAGAGAGAAAGGCCTAGACCAGAGTGAGCAAACTTTTTCTCTAAAGGGCCAGGGTATGTATTTTAGGCTTGGTGGACCCCATAGTCTCCAGGGCAACTCTTCAACCCTGCCCTTGACTACAACCCTGCCCTTGACGGCCATGGACAACATCCAATCACATGGGGGCAGCTGTGACCTAGTATGACTTTATTTATGGATTCATGAAATTTAAATTTCATTTCAAAAGAAATATATTCTTTTGGTTTTTCCTCAACATTGCAAAAATGTAAAAACTATTCTCAGTGGGCAGGATTCGGCCTAATGGGCTGTTGTTTGAGGGGACCCCTAGTCTAGACTTTTTAAAATTAGAGCTGCTTCCACCCACTGGTAAATGTGGCCCATCTATTGTTCTGGAAACTGAACAATCCAATTAGCAACTATTCTTCCCAAGGTTTGGGAGCTGCAGTGGGGGAAATGACATGGCAGGACTCTGGATCTGGTCTTTAGTCGCTTGGGTCTCCAGCCCCTCCCCCCCCATAACCTAACATAAGCACCGCCCACTCTCCCCTGGCTCCTGATTCCCTAGACATTCCACCTGGATGATGACAGCCACCTCTTGCTGCCTCCCCTATCTTTCTCTCTGCATTCCCAGCATCCAGCCCGCTACCTTCCAAACAGTGTTCCATGGGCTTCTCCCTTTCTCCAGAATCTACAAAGACTCCCCCATTGTGGATCAACCATGAGCCCTCCTTCTGTCTCTCAGGGACCCCTGGACTGAAGACCCGCCTTGTCTACCCAACTATCTCTCCCATAGCTCTTGAGAGCAAATCCTTCCTTTCTGTCTGGTCAGTGTCCATGACACACGTTTGTCCATGACCTTTCTTTCCCCTGCATCATTGCACATTCAACTCCCACTGCCTGCGATGCTCTCCCCTTCCTCCTGCCCATCCTCAGGGCACCCCTGACCACCATATCTCTGCCTTGGTCTCCCCACCTGTCCACCTTTCTTGGCCTGCACTCCTGCCTTTGTCACATGACCACACCTTTTGCTCTCATCCATCCATAGCTAAGCAGGCACTACTCTGTGCTAAGCATTGTACCAGAGGCCAGATGGCCAGACAAAATCAGCTATGTCCCCTGCTTTTCAGGGTCCTGAAATTGTCCCATATTTTGAAGCCCTGCTTAAAGAATAACCTTGTCCTGCCCATGGAGAAATCAATGGTCATGTTTTATGCTGCATTTGTATTCTCCCTCCTTCCTCACCCATGGTGCCTAGGGGAGGATTGTACACATGGAAAGCATTCAATGATGATATGTTAAATTGGATGGTTATTCTGTGCATACAAATATGGGGCTTCCCACTGAGCTTAGTCAAAAGCCCCCAGTCTTTAGAATGATCAATTACGAGACCTTTTGTGATCTAGTCCTTGCTTAATTCTCTGGCTTTATCTCTCTCACGCCTTCCCTCTCTCTCCATCAGAGATTTGAAGTCATCTTTTTGGGATTCAGGAAAACTGGATTGCACCTATTAATTGGATCAGAAAGCCTGGAGAGATCATAGCACTTTTCTAGACTTAGGTTACCCAGCTGGGCTTGACCCCCCAGGCCCCTTCTTGTTTGGCCCTTGATACTCTGTGATGGTGGAAGAGCAGCACTGGAACCAAATCCCTTCACAGTTTTTACCCACCTTGTTCCCGCCCCCCCACATCTCCCATGAGTCCTTGCACCAGTGGCCTTGAATGCCATGTCAAGGCTTTTTTCTATAGCTGATAGCTGTAGGGCTGGGTTTCTTGAGCCCAGTACCATGGACATTTGAGCCAGATAACTCTTCACTGGGGGGGGGGGCTGTGTTGTGCACTGTGATATGCTCAGCAGTATTCCTGAGCCACTGGATGCCAGTAGCATGTCCTCATTCCCACAGTTGCGACAACTAAAAGAGTCTCTAGACATTGCCCAACATCTCTTGAGAAGAGGATCACTTCACTCTGAGAAACACTGCTGTAGGGAGTCAATAGGCATTTTCTTCAAATCCAAAAATGTGCTGATTCTCCAGATCCTTTATTCACACCCCCTCACATCGGCGACAAGGAAGCTGTGAAGCCCAGCGAGGAAACTCCGCCATCTTGCGGTGTCACTGCCCACCATTCCGCCATGTGTCCCACGGTTGAGCCACATTCAGATGCTCGCGCCAGCCCCAGTCCTTCAGGTCTTCATGGCGTTCCACATGCTGTTCCTTCCATTCTCCCTTTTCGCCCTGCAGCTAGAGAATTCTAACACAACCTTCAAGACACAGCTGATACCGCGCTCTCCTTGCATTAGCGCAGCCATCGTGGTACATCTGAACGACTCACTGTTCCTCTCTTGTCTCTCAGTTGTGAGCTCCCAGGAAAGAGGGGCTGTGTCTGACTCGGCTTTGATTTGGCACGGAGGCTGGTATACAGCAGACACTCAGTAACTATTTATTGATTAAATAAATTAAAGGTCATCTAGTTCAGCTGCTTTCAAGCTTTCTAAACTAGAGCATCCTTTGTTCAAATGCATCCTGCTTGGAAGCATCAATGAACAAAAGAGATAAAAGTAGTGTGCTCTGATTAAAACTGGGAGGTGGGGTCTAGACACTCTGCTTTCCTTCCCATCACCACCCCGTTCCCCACCTCCTGCCCCTTGCCCTCACCACCATCATACAGCAGCCCCAAGGGAGCTCCAGGGAAGACTGGGTTTAAAAATCACTGATCTGGGGGCGCCTGGGTGCCTCAGTCGTTAAGCGTCTGCCTTCAGCTCAGGGCGTAATCCTGGCATTCTGGGATCGAGCCCCACGTCAGGCTCCTCTGCTGTGAGCCTGCTTCTTCCTCTCCCACTCCCCCTGCTTCTGTTCCCTCTCTTGCTGGCTGTCTCTGTCAAATAAATAAATAAAATCTTAAAAAAAAAAATCACTGATCTGGTCCAACCTCAATTTGATGCTTGAATTCTTGCCAATTAAGTTCATGATTCTCCAACTTGGCTGTCCATCAAAATCTCCTGGGACAGTGAAAGATACAGATTCACAGATCCTCCTGTTAGAGATTCCGATTCAATAGGTCTGGGGCTGGGCCTGAGAATATGCATTTTAAATAATCTCACCAGGTTACTGGACAACACAACTAGGTTTGGGGAACCTTGACACACATATCCTCTGGTGAATACCCCCTGCAACCCATTCCTTTTGAAACTGCTCTGATGATTAGAAATTTCTTGTTACTCGTAAGGTTATAAAATTTGAGCATCCTCCATGGCCCCTCGAAGTTCACATATTCTAGAACATGCTAGCTGGTTGGTTGAATCTTGATTTGCAGCAACTATAAAGAGGGAAGGCCACAAGGAAGGGCAGGATTTCATTGGATATTATTTTGGTTCTCCTTCCATATCGTCCTTGTCCCACCCAGGAAATGAAATGGCTTTCAGGCTTGGGGCAGGTATGCGAGCCCTGGAGTGTGTCCATGAAAAGAAGAAGAGGTCACATAGAAGGTGGCCCCTTGTCAGCAGCTCCAGCAGCCCCCAAGTCTCCACGTTTCTCCTAGAGGCTCCGACTTCCTCTGACAGCTCAATTCATTCTGAGGGCTGGTGAAATTGTCACAGGGGCAAAAGGACCCAGAAAGAGGGAGATTCTAGCCAATGTGATCTTGTACCCAGGTGTAGCTGAAGAGCGAATGTTCGCGGAAGCAAATGGAGCCCAGGGGTGCCAGTTCAAGTTCTCATCAGCTGGCACTGTGATCCTGGACTTGCCACTTCACCTCTGTTGAGTCTGTTTTCTCATCTGTGAACAGATGATGATACACTTCCCTTCTAAACTCACAGGAAGCATCCGATGTCGTTGTGGACACGTCAGCTGTAACGTGAAGCCCAGAGATGTGGTGGCTCTTCCTCCAGGGTTCAGAGGAAAGGCCAATAATCATGAGAATGTCAGTAGCTGCCGTTTACTGAGCACTTATGTTCCAGATGCTAAATTCAGATAGTCCCTAGATTACAATGGAATTATAACAATCCCATGCAGGTCTTTGTCCCCACTTCACAAATAAGAAATAGATTTTGAGGGGTTAAGTAACTCATCTGACCTGGTAAATGACAATCTTTGGTTGGATTCAAAGGCTGCCAATCTCTAAAACTTGGCTTCTTATGCACTACATGGTACAAAGAGGCGGGAGTTTGAACAAGGAGCATTCTAGTTGGAAGGAAGGTCATGGAGAGAGGGACTGAAGTGAGAAGGTGACAGATGTAGATGGGGAACCAAGCTCATTGGGGAAACTGGAACATAGGGGAAGATGTGGCAAATGAGGCTGAAGAACACAATAAAGGGAGAATATGGAGAGTCTTGATTACACCATTAAGTATGGATTTGACCAAACATGCAGTGGGAGCTACAGAAGGCTCTGACTGTTGCCTGAACAGTGGTGTGCCCTCAAAGATTTCATGGATGGATGGATGGATGGATGGATGGATCTGGATTTTATCTATCTCTGTAATGAATCACTTCCTGGCATTCCTGCTTTTGTGTAATTTCCTCTCCTTAAGCATGGGCTACCCTAGTCATTTGCTTCAAACTAAGAGAACGCAACAAAAGTGATAGGATATTCCTCCTGAGATTAGGTTATAAAAACTTTGATATCTCTCTTGCTCCATTCTTTCCCTCTCGTTCTCTCATGTGCTTGCTCTGATGGTGTAAGCTACCACTCTGTAAGGTGTCCTATGGAGAGGACAGCATAGCAAAAAATCGAGATCAGTCTCTGGCCAAAAACCTGTGAAGGACAGAATCGTGCCAGCCTCATGAGTGAGCCTGTGAAGTATCTTTCCTCAGTCGAATGTTGAGATGAAATGGCAGGCCTGGCTGAGTCAGAGGATCTAGCAAAAGATGGAAGGAAGGAAGGAAGGAAGGAAGGAAGGAAGGAAGGAAGGAAGGAAGGAAGGAAGGGAAACAGGGAGGGAGGGAGGGAGGGAAAGTAGGGAGGAAGGAAGGTAGGAAGAAAGGAAGGAAGGAGGGAAGGAAGGATGGATGGAAGAGAGAGAAGCCATAGACTTCTACTCCCCAGTTAGGGGAGGAAGAAAATAGTCCCATGCATGAAGATTCCAGAGAACAGGACAAGGCAACCCATAATTTAAGATGAAATTATTTGCTAAAAACAATATACACTACAGGAATCCAGAGAAAAGCATTAGGTATCCAGAGTGCTGTTTAGAAATACAGGCTTCTAAGTCAGATGACATGGGTTTGATTACATTTCAGTGCATATGCAATGGGACAGAGGTGGCTCATTGTCTCCTGTCATCTGTTCTCTCCTTCCTCGTCTGTAATAGAACTCCCAAGTGTTAGCTAGTGAATTGTATCTATCACTGTGTAATGAATCACCCCACAACTTAGTGGCTTAAAACATCAACAATTACTAACTAGTTTTCATAGTTTCTGTGAATCAGGAATTTGGGAGAAGCCTGGCTGGTGTTGCTGGCTCAGGGCCTACCATAACCGTTGGAGCTGCAGGCATCTGAAGGGTGACTCTCTCTGCAGACCTGACGCTTCCAAGCTGGCTCACTCGCGTGGCTCCTGGTCACGTGGACGTCTCTGCAGGGCAGTTGGAGTGTCTTCATGACATGATGGTGGGCTTTCCCTAAAGTAAGTCATCTAAGAGACCAAAGCAGGAGCTGCCTTTTATGTTTTGGTCTTGGAAGCCACATAGTATATTATTTGTATTGTATTGTATTGTATTGTATTAATTATATTATATCTTATCTTACCTATTTTATTATATTATATTTTATTTTGTTTTTTATTTGTCACACAGACAAACCCCGATTGAGTGTAGGAGAGGACTGCACAAGGCCATAAATAGCAGGAGGTGAAGATCATTGGAGGCCATCATGGAGGATGGCTCCCATGGCTGGACACATGCTTCCTCAGAATAAAGACTACATTTCCCAACATCCTTTGAATTTAGGTATGGCCATGTGACCAAAGTGCTGGCCAATAGGAATTGAGCTGAAGCCCTGTGCCGGGGCTTGTCCTCAGAGTGAGGGGGCATTCCATTCTCCCTTCATTTTCTTCTTCCTTGAGTTTAGAATATGAACTCCGTGGCTGAAGCTGAAGTAGCCACGTTGGACCATGAGGTGAAAGCTGTGTGTTGAAGATGTTGGAAGCACAAATAGACAGAGGTAGACTGATGGACATGAAGCCACTGAGAATGCTCTGGATTGTCAAGATGTATGGAAGAGAAATGAGCTTATCTTGCATTTAAGTCACTGTTGGATTACATTTTGTATCACGCACAGGCAAATCCCATCTGGGCTAATACTGGCACCGAATTTCTTTCTCCGAACTTCATTTTTCTTCTGCAAAAGGGTACACAGCTACACAGAGATGTTGTGCGTAGTCAGTCATGTCATGTATGCACAGCACAAAACCAGGCTCAGAGGAAGAAGCACCTGATACAGTTTTGACTTATTATGATCCCCGTTTAACAGATTGCAAAACGGAGCCAGGTGACAAAGCCAAGTCTTGAACACAGGTCCTTTCTCAAAACCAGTTCTCCTAACTGTCACGATGCAATGAATCGCTCTTTAGGTAAAGGTGGGTTTGGAAGAGGGAATGGGAGTCTGTGGGCAGGGGAGCGGGATGAGAGCCAAAGCAGTGAAGCCTCTGTGCCTTTCCTTATGGAGGTCCCTTCCAAGCTTAGCCTCACCGTCCTGGGCTGCTCAGAGGACAGATTTTTCGTGTCACTGGATTCTTGATTCTGCCTCCCAAATGTCCTCTGAGGGCAAGATATGGGAGAGGCACTGAAGCGGTAACTTGAATGTGACTTCCTTTTGACTGGACTCCGTGCCAGCGTTCATAACCAACCCCGAAATCAGTGTTTTCACCCTCGTTTGGATGATCAGGTGTAAATATACATTTTAATTATTTACATAATTAAGTCAGTGATTTGCTGCTGATCCGATATGTTTGACAATATTTCAGTGCCATCTGTTTCCTAATTGGACTTAATCTCCAAAAGATGTTACCAAAATAGCCACCAAATAATTACAAAAAAAAAAAAAAATCAAGCCACAGAAAACCTCCACTCCTCTCACTGCATTCATAGATACACATAAACACACACAACACAATTTATTCTGACGTGTGTAGTGGTTTTAGGCGTTGTGTGCATGTGATATGATGGCTTATGGCGTATACTGAAGGCATTAAGGGTTGTAGAGAAAAGCACGTTAGCCCGGGGAGGTGAGTTCTAGAGCTGACTGTGTGACCTTGGGCCGGTCAATTTCCTTCTCTGGGCCTCAGCTCTGATGTGCGCACAGCCCTTGTCCCCAGCTGCTCAAGTGACACAACTGGTTTCCCCATCTGACGCTCCTTGCGTGCTAACCCCATCAGATGGTTGCTATTCTGTTGTTGGGTACCTTTTATACCAAAAAGCTCTTCTTGAAATAGGTTCTGGAAACCAACATGAGGGCTGACTTCTGCACCATGACCTTCTGTGAACCTGAGGTGATGTTCTGTAAAACAGAAGTAACGGTGTTCCATTGGATCAGCTAACACTTGTGGTGCCATCAGGGTCATGAAACGTAGCTTTTGTGCTGAGAGGGGGTTGTGAAATCACATTGTCTGGGTTGAAATCCCTGCTTCCCACTTATGAGCCAGAAGCCTCAGTCTCCACATCTGACAAATGGGTTCATGATAGTACCTTCCTCCTAGGAATACTGGACGTTCAAATGTCTAAATGTCTAGCGTGTCTAAAAAGTCCCTGGCTGGCAGCAAGCTCTCGATCAAGATTAATTGGCATTATTACAAGGTCATTGTAAGAGTGTCACGTGAAAAGTTGCTTTGAAGGACTATGAAACACCAGGATTTTAAAAGATTTCTCACAGTGTGGGATACTTGAACCACAATTTAGAAACACTGTTCTGTGGACTTTGAAACACGTTATCCACGTTTTATAAATAAAAAACAAGGCAAATAAGGTTCGAATGATTTAGGTGTGTGTGGGGGGGTGACTTTAGAAACTGCTTTTTCCACAAACCAAGCAAGAGCTCTGACAGTCCAAGAAGACTTCATTTCTGTTTGCCAGAAAATCACTGTCACAGGCTACTTTGTTTTCAGCTTCCACTGAGGGCCTTTTTTTTTTTTTTTTGAGAGTGCTAAAGTTATATAATTTTTCCTGTGTTATATAATTATATAATTTCTCCATCTCTGGAGAGAATTCATTAATTCAGCAAATATAGTTTTGAGCACCTACTGAGTACCAGACACTCTCTGGGCATCGGGAACACGGTCTAATGAGGGAACCGCACACGCACACACGCACACACGCACGTGCCCACATACCACGGGTTGTCTGCTGGTAAATCGGGGCACAGGAGTCGATCGGGGCAGCAGGGGTTTCATTTGCAGCAGGGCAGCAAGAGAGGGACTTTATGAAAAGGTGCTTTTCAATAAATTGGTTTGGAGCAAGGGAATATGCATGTGGGCATCAGCAAGAAGAGCGCTCCAGGCCGAGGCCGCAGCACATGAGGTCCCCAAGGTGCACGCTTGCTCATTAGAGAGCCCCCAGGAGGCCAGTGTCACTGGAACTGAGCGAGGGAGCAGTGGGAGTAAATGAGGTCCGAGAGACAGCCCAAGACCACACTCGGGCCCCTGGCAGGGACTTCGGAATTCATTTTACCCGAGGGTGGGAAGCCTTTGGAGGGTCCTTAGCATGGGAAAGGCAAGGTTAGAGTTATGATTTAATGGGGTGATTCTGGCTCCTGTGTTGAGAAGAGCCAGGAAAAGCTGAGAACAGAGGTAGAGAAATCAGGACGGATCTCACCACAGCACCTTCTGGAAAGCAGGACAGTAGCCACCAACCCCTGCAGGAGAGGCTCTGGGTGGAGGTGGGACCAGGGATGAAATTCTGGACGTGCTTTAAAGATGCATTTGCCAGGATTTGTCATTGGACTGGTGGGAGGCGTTGAGGAAATGAGAGGACTCAGGGACGACTCCTGGATTATGAACCTCAGCAACTGGGGGCAATGGATTTGCTCATTCCTGAGTTGGAGGGTGCTGAGTGAGGAGCAGAACGTTTCTTCAAAAGAGAAGATTTGTTTTTACGATGGGATCAAAGGTTCCATTTTGGACATACTAAGTCCATCTTAAATATGCAGTGTGGATCCATGAGCACCTAGAAGATATCGAAGCCAAAGTCTTGGCTCTGACCATTCTGTAGCAACTGGGCTACAACAGGGCCAAGAAAGGGCCAAGGCCGTCCACCTGGGGCACCCCAACATTAAATGTTCAGGAAAGGAGACTGAAAAGGAGAAAAGAGTAACGCAGGAGAAAAATCTGGTAGGCAAGTATATTAGACTCCCCCCGGCCGCCATAACCACGCACCACCGACTGGGTGGCTTAAAACAACAGAAACTTATTCTCTCACAGTTCTGGAGATTAGAGGTCCACAATCAAGTTAGCGGCAGCGTCCCATGCTCCCTCCGAAGCCTCTAGGGGAGGAGTCTTCCTTGCCTCTGCCAGCTTCCGGTGGTGGCCGGAAATCCTGGGGGCTCCTTGGCTTGTGGCTACATCCCTTTCTTTTCTGCTCTGTTTTCACATAGCTCTCTTTCCTGGGTCTGCTCTGTATGTCTTCAAGTCCCTCTCTCCTCATCAGGACACCAGTCATTGGGCTTAGGGTCCACCCTAATCCAGTATGACCTCATCTTAACTTGACTCTGTTTCCAAGGAAGGTCACATTCACAGATATCCAGGGGTTAGGACTTCAACCTATGTTTCTGGGAACACAGTTCACCCCACAAAAGAAAGTAATACAGTCTCTGGTTGACTGCATGTTGTGTCTACTATCAGCACTGCCCGATGATCATAGTGAATATTCAGATTTTAATTCCTCCTTCATTGGTTGATTCGGAGAATTCAGCATAATAACATTTTTCAAATAGTAATTATGTGGGATGTGAAGAAGGTGTTAACCTGAAAGAAGTTTTCAGTGATTAGATACAATGGAGCAATCCTGTGTTAAACATACACATTTTAAAAAATTGCAGGACTTTTCAGTGCCTTTATTAGGTGAATGGGCATTAGGAATCTCTAAGAATGGGAACAGAAGGTGGAACATTCCCAGTAGTTACCAGAACCATTAGGTCACAGAGCATATTCTGTTGAGAAGGGGGAGAAAGTGTGGGTGACCAGAAGGTGGGATTCTGTGGGAGAGCTAAGATGCTGAGAAAGCAGGGGAGGCAGTCTTACAAATGACCTATAAATAACCTTCAGTCCTTTATCCTCTGGAAAATGCTCCTGTGCCTACTGCACCATTTATTCAAAATCAGCAAATTCCATTACGCAGATGAAATCCTGTGGAAGCAAATCTGACATGAGGAGAGAGAGACAAAAAAAAAGTTTAATCTACCTCAGACATTTGATTTCATTTTAACCTTCTCAGGAAAATGTTTCTTCTGTAATGTTTCCAATGGATTTCAGTTGATCCTATTATGCTCAATATTCATTCATTCTTTTCCAACGAATATTTGAAAGGAGCCCACCGAGGGCCAAATACATTATGTACATTATCCCGTTTAATCCTTCCCATGTTCTAAAAGGTTTTCCTCCTTTTATCAACGAGGATACTGAGTCTAAGAGGGTGGGGACAACTTGCTGAATGCTATGCAATTAGCAATAGCAGTAATGGTAATCAGTCCTTGGGCTGGCTGTCTCCAAAACCCATGATTCTTCTACACGATGCAGAATATTTTTTGCTTATTTGTTCACTTGTTTGGAAGGAAGAAGGGAAGGAGATAGCCTTATGGTGAACATCAAATACAAGGAAGCAAGTTATTAATAATAATAGTAGCTAATAATGATTGCATTTTTACTCTTTGGCAGATGTCTTCTGATTAAAAATCACCACTCTCTGACAAAGTGGACGTTTGTATTAATTACCAGTCAATGCTACGGTTGGGACTGACTCCAGATTTCAGAATTTCACCCCATTTATCTTTGGTTTTGGTGTCTTTGAATGGGGCCTTCCATTCGATGGCAGTGGGCAGTAGTGAATATAAATGGTGGTGGTTACTCGGGGCACTGTGTTGAGAAGGCTCAGTGAGAGAGAGTGATTGATGTCTGCCCCGGGGCCGGACATCACAGGCACAGGCTCGTCATTGTTACCATGGATTCACACCTCCACTGTTCCGAGGTACCTGCTTTGTTTTCTCCTTTCCCCCTTTCCCTTTTTCTTGAAAGTGCAAAGCCCAGAATGGATAGTTCACCAGGGAAAGCTGGGTTAGAACCATTACGAGCGTGGTTTTGATTTAAGGACGTATCGCCATGGGACATGGGGCCAGAGTGGGTTTCGGAGGCAATGACAGTGAGGCTAAACAACACCTTGACTGGGCTATAGCACATCTCAGGACACTTCCATACACGTTTGAGTTAGCAGATCCCCCACGATGCCTGGCGAGGTGGGCAGGACGGAGGAGATCATCCCACTTCATGCGTGAGGCTCAAGGAGCGCGGTGACTTCCCGGCGCCCGCACGGTTTCTAAGTAGCAGTAACAGGTTTGGACACAGGTGCTCAGCCCTCAAATCCGGCGGTCTTGCTGCCCTGCACTTCTTCTGGTTTGATGCAGTCATGACTGCAGGTGAGGTCGGAGCTTGGATAAGACCAAGAGATGGGTGACGCTAGCCCCCGGGGTATCACGTGGATGGAAGGAATGATGGGCACAACCAGGAAGGAGTCAAGTTTGGAGATAGAGCCATTTCAGTATCTTTCCTTCTCTTCACAGCCATCAATTCTTTCCTATATTGAATAATAACAATATGATATTAATAATCAACAGTCATGAGGGGCCTACTATGAACTAGGAAGGGTACTAACTGGCTTGACCCGCTGATATAATTTAATCCTGCAAACGAAGCCAAATTCGCCCCCTATACCCATTTTACAGGTGACAAAAGTGAGTCACAGTGAGTTTTACTATTTGCCCCGGCTGGGAAGTTCCTGAGCTGGGATCAGAACGTGGAGGCTTCTGGAGCACGCCCTTTTGCCCCTGTTAGCTCCACCATCAGACTAGCTGGGGACCATGGATACCCTTTGGGTATCTATTTTAAGATTCCAAAGCCGTTGTTTGCTTATAAACATCACATCTGCTGCGGGCGTATCAGGCAAGCGCAGGCTCTCGGTAGAGCCAGGATCTGAGTGCACCAGGCCGGCCGGGCCCCAGGCAGGCAGTCATGCGTCTGCTATAAATACAGCCATGTCAGCTGATCCGGACGGAGCCTCGATGTCTCCCTGTCCAGAATTCTGACTTCAAATACATTTTTTTTTTCTCCCCCAGGCCTCTGTCTTTTCTCAAATACACATATAAATCCTCACATTTGTTATTCCTCTTCCTCGGATCTATTTTTTACTCTTCCTTCCTGTGTATTGTTGTAAATAGGAAGAAAACTGCTTTTTTAACCCAATGTAATACCTCATTTAGAGTTGTCTTGCCAATCAGGAAATGAAATACGACCACATCAGGCCAAGCTTTAAATTCAGCCCTGTCTTCCTATTTTGCCATTTGAGTCCTGAAATTTACACAGCCTCGTTCCCACTCTAATTGATTCTTCTAACCTGACCGTGACTTTTACCATCCTGTGGTGAGAACGCCCGGCTGGCCTTATTTCTCTGCTGTCAGGCCGTAGATCACCTTTAAAGGGACCCACGCTGTCAGGAAGTTCATGTCTCAAATTTAAGATTTCTTAAATGAAACAAGAACGGCCAGGCAGTTTAAAGAACTTAATATGAATAATAAAACATTCAAACATGAGGGTTTTTTTTTTTTCTCTGAAAACTTTATAAAAAAAGACATTCACATTTCTCTGTATCACGGACACACCAAATGTAGCCAATTTCCTTCAGCACATGAAATGACCCAAATAGGACTTTTAGCTTATGAAGAGAACTTGGAACTATAAAATCCACCCTCCCTTGAACGCTGGTGTCATTTGACGTGCATTTACAAAGGGTGAGGCTTGCCCGACCTGTTAAAATAAGAAGAAATGAGCTGTGATGATTGAGGCTCTAAGAGAACACGGATAACAGGTTTCGTCTGCTTCAGAAATCACAGTGTTTAGACATAGGGAACGCCGTGCACAGTGCATTATGTCCTTATGTCTGCAGATAGGACCACAAATTGCAAGGGGACTTGTGTGCCTTGCTGGGACACACACCAGGCTGGGAGACAAGTGTCCTGGACTCAGATTCAGTTGTGTCCCTAAGAGCCACCGTTTACTACATGAATTGAACTGTCACAAAAATCTGCAGACAGTGTTATTATCCCCATTTGACAGAGGGGCGAGCTGCGCCCTTTCACAGAGTGGTTTCGGAGCGGTTCACGGGGACATGCAGCAAGGGTATGGGAAAGTTGGGATTTGAGCACCGATCTCTCTGATGCCCGTGTCTTTCCTCATAGCGATGGCACATGCTTGGACCAGTCACCTCCTGTCTGGGCCTCAGTTTCCTTACAGTGAACCAAGGAAATTGACTTAGGTAACCTTAAGGCTGATTACAAAGCTGAAATGGACTTGCATTCAGAAGATCTGCTCTTGAGACCCAGAATCCATTCACAGGTTGTGCAGCCTTGGGCAAGCTGTTCAACCCCCCCGAGCCTCAGTTTCTGCATCTATGAAATGGGGGCAAAACCCTTCACTAGAGATCAAATTCAATAATGGGAAATAACAGTATTCTTATTTATTATTAGTCGATTATTAATAACAGTGTTATTTCTAAGCCCAGGCTTATTTTTATTCATTAAAAATGATGGCAGTAGGACCTAAACCTGAAAAAATTTATCATATTCATCATGTTGGTAGCTAGCTTGAAAATATCTGTCTATCTATCATCTTGCACTCATATCTAAAACACAGCTGCCTGGAAGAGGAATATTGTGAAGTATTAAATGTGAGGGCTTCAAAATCAGACACTTACCTGCTCTATGATGTACTACTGATATAATTTTGGGCAGGTGGCTAAAACTCTCTAAGACTTGGTGTCCTCTGTGAACAGCGGGGCAACCCCACGTGGCCGATGTGAGAACGACAGGGGTCACCAATACCTGTGAGCCACTTAGCACGGTGCCTGGCACGGAGCAGGAGCTCAGTTAGCACTGGTGAATGAGAGTTTGGTGGCACATGGAACACGCTCTCACTTTCTTTATTAAATTAAAGAATCCACTTAACCTCCCAGGGCTCTTTGATTTCATGGCCCTCCCTGTTGCCCTCCCAGCTGACAACAATATGAAACCTGCATGAATTGAATCTTCCTGCAGGGAGGAACCAGGACAGGGCAGCTGGATGCAGCAAGAAACAAGAATGATTTAAATTTCCAATTCACGACTAATTTGCCACTAGTTAATGCTTAGCTTCATCTAGTCCTTTGCTCTCTACGAGGTTGTGTATGCAAGATCCCATTTGTCTGTAGAGAACCCCGTGCAGTGACATCGTGGACACCATTTGAGCAGGCGGAAGGCTGAGGCTCAGCGGAGGATGGGTGACTTGTCCAGGAGCATTCAGGTAATCAGGGCTGGAACCAGAATGCAAATCCAAGCATTCAACCACATGCACACACACACACACACACACACACACAAGCACACACACAATTATGTATGTATATACATAAATATATGTACATGCATATGGTTATGCGTGTGGATACATATATATTTCTATATAATAATTCAAGCATTCAACTGCACTTATATATATACATATACATACATGTATACGTGCGTCTGTACACATATATAAATATACACACGCACATACACAATTTCACTTTTCTCCTGTTTGCTTGCCGGAGCGACTGCTCCTCTCATTTAAAAGAAGGTTATTTGCCATCAGGGGACTATAATGTAAAAAATACTTGAAATTTTTGGAAGAAACACTCTGGAAAAGTGCCTGGAATCTATAGCATACAGAAGATGTACCTGTAGGGGTGCCTGGGTGGCACAGCGGTTAAGCGTCTGCCTCCGGCTCAGGGAGTGATCCCGGCGTTATGGGATCGAACCCCACATCAGGCTCCTCCGCTATGAGCCTGCTTCTTCCTCTCCCACTCCCCCTGCTTGTGTTCCCTCTCTCGCTGGCTGTCTCTATCTCTGTCAAATAAATAAAATCTTCAAAAAAAAAAAAAAAGATGTACCTCTAAAATATATACAAAATCGGGGCACCTGGGTGGCTTAGTCATTAAGCATCTGCCTTCGGCTCAGGTCATGATTCTGTTGTTCTGGGATTGAGCCCCGCATTGGGCTCCCTGCTCCGCTGGGAGCCTGCTTCTCCCTCTCCCACTCCCCCTGCTTGTGTTCCCTCCCTCGCTGGCTGTCTCTCTGTCAAATAAATAAATAAAATCTTTAAAAAATATATATATAAAAATACATGTGTATATATGTATATGTGTATATATATACAAAATCGATCCTTTCCATCCTCACTGTCTCGACCTATAATGGGCAGAATAATCACCCCTCAAAGTTGTCAACCCTTGGGAACATATGAATGTTACCCTCTGTGGCAAAAGGATCTTGCAGATGTGATGAAGGTAAAATGGTCGAGACAAGAGATTGTTCTGGATTTTCTAAGCCAGCTCCGTGGAAGCACAAGGGTTCCTACAAGAGAGATGCGGGAGGGTCAGGGTCAGGGAGATATGAAGATGTTGTCGTGCTAGGTCTGCAGATGGAGGAAGGGGTCACAAGCCAAGGGTTCCAGGCAGCCTCTAGAAGCTGGAAAGAGGAAGGAAACGGATTCTCTCCTAGAGCCTCTGGAAGGAAAGCAGCCTGGCCCACTCCTTGATTTTGGCCAGTAAGACCCACCTTGGACTTCGGATCCCCATCGGGAACTGACCACCGTGATCTCCTGCAGGGTGACTTTAGCGACATCAAACTGGTCTCTCTCCCTCTATTCCTCCCAGTCCCCTCCCACAAACTCTTCTCCATGCAGCCTCCAGAGGGATCATTCCAGGCCTAATCTGCTAATGTCCCTCGTGTGCTTAAAACCCTCAACAGCTTTCTGTCGCACTTGTTATAAAATCCATGCCCTTTATGGCGGCTTCATTTTTCCAGCTGAGGCCTGAAGGTTAATGGACTTGCCCAACCAGTCCTGGGAGGACAGAGGGAGAGCTGAGCTTAGAGCCCCAAGATCTGGCCTAAGTTCCCCCACTCTGGCAGAGTCCCAGAGCAATTGGAAGGGCATAGGGCCAGCCCAGAGCCCAGGGGTAAGGGATTTGACTCTACCTAGGGGAGGGGAAACTAAAAAGTCACGTGACAAGCGACTTGAGTCCAGGGAAGAATGAATAATGGTGGTCATTTAAAAAAAAAAAAAAAATATATATATATATATATATATGTATACACACTTTGATCTGGAACTATCTCCCCAAGAGAAAGGAAGGGAAGAGATTTCCCAGAGAAATGTCAGGGCAATTGCCACAATGTTTGAGGTTCTTAGAAAAAAAGCTGGAAGAAGTTGGAACCCTCTTTCTGGAAACTTCTCTTTTTCTCTTTTCTGCTCTCAGGATTTCCTGTCCTCAGAAGTACACAAAGTGCTGCAAAATCGATGACTCGGAGGACTTCTCCAGGAAAAACAAGTCTGTCCATTTGAACAAACTACTTGCTCTCTAAATGCATGAATAGGAAATAATGACAATAAAGTATATACTTCTTTATACCGGGTTATAAACTCAAATGCCTGCAGGACCAGACTGGAAACATATGGGTGGGGATTCAGGCCAAGTGTTGCTAGATCTTCTGATTTTTCAAGAGAAAATAGAAATCTGGAGTTATATGTGAAAACTCCCAGTTTTTAAGTACAGGCAGTGGATTTTTAACAATTATTTTCACCGTGTGAGGACCAAACCACATTTCTGTGAGCTGGGTGGGACCCACAGCCATCTGCCTGAGATGCTGGTACTAGACACTCAGAGCCACCTGACCTCTGCGATGCTGGAGTTTTAGTGTCAGGCGTGGCCCCATTCCATGTAAATGTCTTTCTGCCCTTTGAACTTTGGTTGGAAAATGGAGGGTCCAGCAGAGCAGGCCAGAGCTCCGTGCCAGGGATCGCCGAGAGAGCTTAGGTCTGGGGAGTACATCACACCCGTGCCTGGTGGCAAGAGGACAATGATGGTAAGGGCCACGCTCTTTCCTCAAGTTAGGCCAATTTCTAAACCTGCTAACGCTCTATGATCTGTCTATTCACTGAGCTAAGAAAGAATGCGATGAATTCATGGTGGGCCTGGCGGTGGTTGTGAGACATACAGATACACAGGGAACCCTCGGAATTTGGTCCATGTTGAAGGCGGATTTCTAAAAATTAAATAAATCTAAGAGTGCACAGTCCTGGCTTGGAGGGCTGGTAAACCAGGTAGATTTTCTAGCCTAGGTGACCTGAGTCTTTAAAAAAGATTTTTTTTAAATTTTTTATTTATTTTTATTTTTTATTTTTATTTTTTAAAAGATTTTATTTATTTATTTGACAGAGACAGCCAGTGAGAGAGAGAACACAAGCAGGGGGAGTGTGAGAGGAAGAAGCAGGCTCCTAGCAGAGGAGCCTGATGTGGGGCTCGATCCCAGAACGCTGGGATCACGCCCTGAGCCGAAGACAGACGCCTAACGACTGCGCCCCCCAGGCGTCCCCCAAAAAAGATTTTTTTTTAAATTGAGCTACAATTGACATATAACATGGTATTAGTTTCCGGAGTACATCGTCGCGATACAGTATTTGTCTATGTTGTGAAATGATCACCACATTAAGTCTAGTTAACAATCAGGAGTCTTCAAAGACGGTGGAGTGGTTATTTTCCCAGGTACAAGTGGATGAGTGTGCTCATGGAAGAGAGCATCTCTTGAGCAAAAGTCTTTGCTCAAGTACTCTAGACAAAGTCTAGTTTGGAAGAATGAATGTACATTTGAGGAAATGAGATGATAAGGTAATCAGATAAGTCGAAATAGACAAGACAAGATAAGATACCAGGCAGAGCGTGGCAGAGAAAATATACAAACGAGAGACGAGGCGGTGTGCCAGAAAGAGGGTCACCGGGGTCAAGTTGGTCTTCTTGGCTTTGCACTGATCTTGCTGAAAGTCTTTGTCTTCTCCTCAGGCCAAGACCTGCGTTCATCAGCAGTGAGGCTCCAAGAATGCGAGGGAAGGGACCTCTTTGGTCTCTTTGCCCACTGTCAGGTGTCCACCCATCCTCTCCCAGAGCACGGAATGTTTCCCGGTGGCTGGCCTGGGATCGGACACTGGAGACCAGGTTAGGGATGGCATCTATATCGGACCAGCACGAACAAGAAAGCCGGGTCACAGCTGCCAAACCTACTCTTTTTGAACCTATTTTCAAGTTGTACTGTTTATTCTTTTTTCAAATGCCACCTCCGTGAGGTCCATTTTGATGATTGTATTTACAACTAGAACTCCTACCCCGCCCCATCACTCCCTAGCTTCCTCATCTGCTTCATGCTCACCAGGATGTATCCTCCAAGACAGGGAGTATTTTGACAGGTTCAGGTGCTGCTCCATCCCAGCACCTGTTAACAGGTGTTTAGCACATAGTAGGCTGTCAGTAATTGTTTGTTGCAAGAATTAACTGTGGTATTTATTGATCCCCTCTGATGTGTCTGAGCTCTGCAGCCTCAGAGAATTTAACAATCGACCTGCTATTTGAATGTCAGACGTACTCCAGGGAGATCACTGCACCTTACCCACCTCTGTACCCCCGACGTAGAATCATGTTCATGGAAGACGCTCAACAGCTCTTGTCAAGTGAATGGGGCTCCTCGACACACTCCCGTACGGTCCGGCCCCACTGAGCTTTTTAACAATCCCTGAGGGTTTCCATGACTCTTGAAACCTTTGGACCAATCTCTGCACACTGGCCAAATTCTAATTAGAGTATCACGCACTTATCTGCAGCGATCCATTGAGATATTAAAAAGGTGTGCTCTTGGGGCGCCTGGGTGGCTCAGCCATTAAGCGTCTGCCTTCGGCTCAGGGCGTGATCCCAGAGTCCTGGGATCAAGACCCACATAGGGCTCCGGGCTCTCCTGGGAGCCTGCTTCTTCCTCTCCCACTCCCCCTGCTTGTGTTCCCTCTCTCGCTGGCTGTCTCTCTCTCTGTGCAATAAATACATAAAATCTTAAAATAAAATAAAATAAAATAAAAAGGTGTGCTCTGGAGTCGAACAGATGTGGCAGCTGTGAACCCTGGTACCTTTCCTCACGGCCTCTGCCAGCATGTTCAACTGCCTAACTTCTCTGGACCTTGGCTCCCTCGCCTGGAAGCAGAATTGAACAGTGGCACCTCTATCACGGGATTGCTGTGCTAATGCATTCTAAAACAGTCGGTACACCAAGGAATTAATAAGTACTAGCCATTGAAAATACTTTTTGAAAACCCTTAGGTGTGAACTTTTACCGTATGACTATAGTGCCTGCACTGTGTCTTGTGGTATAAATGCTTGCATGGCAATCTTTCTTTTCTTTCTTTCTTTGTATTATTTTGGTTTTTTTCTTTTTCTTTTCTTTTTGTGCAAAAAAGTGGTTTTATTACAGCACAGAGACAGGACCCGTGAGCAGAGAGAGCTGCCCTGGGGCCATGAGGCGCGGCCCAGAACAGACTTTCAAGTTGAGAGGGGGTTAGGGATAGGGTGAGTCTCTAAAGAATTTTGGAAGCAAGTTTTCCTAGACGTGAGGGGGCTAGCTACTGTTGGGAAAGGGTCATTTATTATGTATGTATGTATGTATTTGTGTATTTGCGTATTTATTTATTTATTTTATTATGATATGTTAGTCACCATACAGTACATCATTAGTTTTTGATGTAGTGTTCCCTGATTCCTTGTTGCAGAGCAGTCTTTCTAAGTGGTATTCCCCATGAGGATGGGCTTACGGCCGAGGGGTGGGGTTAAGAGAGAAAAGCGGAGGCCAGACAGGTAAGCGGTCAGATCTGAACTCTGCTGTGGGTGAGCTGTGCGAACAGGAGCAGGTCCTTTCATTCCTCTGATCTCGGCTCCCGGTGATAAATGGGCATGGCAATTTCCCAGCACAGTCCGTAGACTATGCAGCAAGACCCCATTTAGACAGAGTCTGAAACACATTTGGGGCGTAATACGTACGAATGTGCATCTCATGGCTTTTAAAATTTCCTTGCTGGAGGATGATGTGTGCATTGAAACCAGTGACCCTCCCCCCTCCCCCCACCCCGCTTCCCTTTGGGAATCTGAGCCTTTCGCTCTGTGCCCTTTTTGCATTTCATCCAGTCCTACTGCAAAGGGAAAGCTCCATGGAAATATCTCCTTGCCTCGTGTGGGTGATTGGTTTACACCCAAATCACAAAATCTGATTATAAGTTTGTAAATGTCTTTGCTTGCAGAGAGAGACCCGTATTATTAATGGTCATAAAATTAAATTACCCGGTGCATTTCTATTCCAAAGAAAAACTGATCCATGTTCACTAGTCAGCCGGCATAACGTCGATGTATAAACAAAAATGGGGGGGAAGAACACCCACCATGTTATTTATTCAGTTCCAAAACATTTTCCACACACCATATGGCAGGATTTTTTTTTTCTTTCCCAAGCCTTTTTCACAGATGTAATTATAATTCTTTTCACCTTCCCCAGAGAGATCATCTTGAGTATTGTAAAGATTGTGTGAAACTTGAGACCTTACAGGGAACTTTATTATTGTGGCCATCAGCCTCCCCCTCCTTCGTGAAGTTCAGCCACTGGCTTGTGGACACTAGCTCTGCAGAGCCTGAGGTTTGCCCCGGGGACTGTGAATGATGGGTGAAGGTCAAACATTATCACGATCATTGTCTCGTGTCCGTCAGCATCTCACCAGCAGGGACGGAGTTCGGCTGGACCAGCGGGCTCCACCATCAGCCTGAAACCCCAGACCTTTCTTTCTGTGGCTTTGTTGTCCTTGTTAGGGCTCTCTCCAATCCCATCAGAATGCAGAATTAACAATGTTTCTGCCCACATTCTGAGCATGAGGGATCTTAGCATTTACCTCTCGTTTATGTCACGTGGAACCAAGCAAAGGGACCGGATGCGGGAACGGCATCTGTCAAACACTTGTTAATTTTAATTTCCCTGGTGCGTAAGAGTATTGATAAGGGTTGATTCAAGTCGACTCAGAAAGCGTAGGCAGGTCTAGCCGGCGTCCCCGAGGCTGCAGAGGCCCCGTGTATTAAACACCCACTGTGTGTCAAGCTTGGTCCTAAGCGCTTTGTGTACGGGATCTCCTTTACGTGTGTGATAACCCTGTAAGGTAAATAGTCTCAGAGTTTGACAGGGATGGAAACTGAGGCTCTCAGGGCTAATGTGCCCTAGGCAAGGTCACGTGCGTTTTCTCTAACCACGCCGTTATCACAACTGCAGCTCCAGGGACCCCAGCATGTCAATAAGAAAAGGGGGGGGGTCATTTTTAGTGACCCCCTTTTGAAAGGAGGAACAGAGGCTCAGAAAAGCATAAGGAACTTACACGTACGTTCCCACAGCTAGCGAATGTGCTCTCACCCAGTCCTTACCCGGTTCACTGTGCAAAACACAGTGTGTCATACACCCTCTGAGTTTTAAAACATGAAAATCTAACCTCCATTTATATCCTTGTTTCTATGGGGGGATGTGTTCCAAACGCCAAACATCTGAGTTACAAAGGAACTTTTGGCAACATAACCTGTTTATGTGTTGAAGACTGTCTGTATCTTCCATATTGATAGGGTGCGTCTGGCTAGAACAAAAATCGTCTTGTGATTTACCAGATGGCGATTCTGTTCTCCAGCTGGATCGGGAATCCCACAGGACCCGGATCCTCCTGCAGGATTCCAGCAACGCCACCTCTGTGCTACAGCTTCGCCCCCTCGCACGGGGCTGCCTAGCCCCTGCACCGGGGCCCTGCGGCTCCCCGCAGCGTGAGGAGGCACTCACCCGGGTCTAGGAGGTCCCACACTGGGCGTGCTGTTCAGCAATGGCCCAAATGGACGTCCTCTGCGTGGGAATGCTCCCAGCCACGTGCACCCCCAAAGTTTCGGATTTACAGACCGTTGGTGCTGCAAGGTAGAAAACCAGGTCTCTCGAAATCGTCCAGAGAAGAGCTATACTCGGCGGCTTACAGAGATGTTTTCTAGGTGTTTTTGACCCCAGCTTCCAGAAAGATAAACATCTTATGTTGTGACCCAGTGTGTGTGTGTAAGCGGACTATGCATATTTGCTTGTCATTGAAATAGATGTTATATGTAAAATGTGTTTGTGTGTTGGGGGTGGGTGGTGAATACCTGAAATAAGAGTTTCACAAAGCGATACTTACCCTTCTTGTGTGAGATTCACCCTTATTTTTCTTTTCTCTCTCTCTCTTTTTTTTTTTTTTTAAGAAAGAGATGGAGTTGGGGGAGGGGCAGAGGGAGAGGGAGACAGAGACTCTCATGCAGACACCTCACCAAGTGCAGAACCCGATGCTGGGCTCCATGCCACGACCCTGAGATCATGACCTGGGCCACTAAGAGTGGACGCTTAACTAGCGTACCACCCCGGTGCCCCACACCTTTATTTTTCTAATCCAATCCATTCCATTTCTTTCCTGTCCATTAAAAGAAGTGTGCTGGTCACAATCCTCAAGATAGTTTCTACAGCCTCTGGTTCGAGAACACTGTTTTAAGTTGGGTTCCATTTACAGCTCTAGGGTTCTAGACCTAGGCTCTCTGGCCTCAGTTTCCTCATCTTTAAAATGGGTATAAAACCACTACCCAGCACTTTTCTCATATGGTTGTTGTGTGAATTAAACGAGGTAATTCTTGCCTGCAAATCCTCGATAAGTGATACCATTTCTAATACAAAATGATGAATTATTATCTAATCCATACTGTTCACCTTAAAGATGGGAAAATGAGAGCCACTGAAAGGGAGGTTTTCCAGAGGTCACTCTGGGAATGAGCAGAGTCTGGGACCAGAATGCAAACTTCTGACAGGTGCTATTACTCCAGGCCAACGGGAAAGTGCTTTACTTGTAGAAACTGCATTAACTCTTCGGAGCGACCATCGCAACTGCAAATGCGTGGCTCCTTCCATGCCTTTCCCAGCCTTGTCGGTACCCATTCTTGCTAGGTTTCCAGGTGAGAATTTTCAAAATGCCAGTGCCCCGGGGAGACCACACGTGTTTGCACCTGCTGAGTGTAACAACGAGGAAATGGCTCCTTCGGTCAGGGAGTGAGGCCACGGGGATGTTCAAATGGGAGAAAAAGGACTCCCAGGGGACCTCACTAACTCCTTCTAAGTCCCTCAGAGAGACCCGCCCCAGGAAAATAAGACAGCAGAGTACGCCTCAGTTCTGAGCCTGGTCTATTAGAACGACAGAGGCGTAAGCTCAGGGTTTTGTGGCGAAGCTGGTAGCAGTGAGGAAAGAATGTTCTCAGCATCTTTGCCTATGTGGAGGCTAGCCAATGATGCCAGCTCTCCAACCCCATCATCCCCGGGATTACCCAGTGCTCTCCCCTCCTCCCCTTTGCTCAAGCATTTCCTCCCACCTAGAACCCCATCGCTTCCTTTGCTACGTTTTTAGATCCTTTCCATCTTAAGGTTTTCCTGCCTACCCTGATCCCTGCTAGAAGATGCTTCCTGCTAGCTGGAATCTTGTGGGGGGTATTTGTCATTCCCTAGCTGTGTCATAGATAAGTATATAAAATTGTTCTTTTCTGCTAATATAGAAGGTCCTTAAGAGGCAGAATCTCTATCTGAGTTACCTCTGTGTCTTTTTGGGCACCTGACAAAGTATTTTGTTTGTACATAGAAGGCACTGAAACGTGTGTGTCAGGTGAATTGAATGAGGGGAAAAGATAGATGAGCGTGTGGTAGGTGAGGCTGGCAGATTGCTTGACATCACCAGGATACATTATTGACGATGCCTTTGTGTGTGTGTGTGTGTGTGTGTGTGTGTGTGTGTGTGTTTTCCAAACTAGATTGTAAGCCCAACGTTCCCACCCTTGGGTGCTCATGAGCATTCCCTGGGGAGTTTATAGAAACACTGAAGCCCCACCACCAGAAATTCTGTTCAAATTGGTTTGGGCTAGGACCTGGGGAATGCATATATTTAACATTCTAATGTGCAGCCATGGTTCAGAGGCAGTGCTGTTAGCTTTCTGATTAATAGAAAGATGGTCTATGAAAGTGCTGGGTAGAGTAGCTGGTCCAGGGTAGTGCCCTATAAATACATATAAACACTTCCTCTCCTCTTTCCTCTTGAGAGTTGGGACTTTATACTATGCCTCTTTCCATTGTGCAGGGAACTGAGCTCAAGGGACAAGTTAAAGAGAGGGCAACAGATGTTTCAGTGGGGAATGCAGTCAAGGGTCCAATGAGCCAGTCCAGAGAGTGAGTGCTGTATGCTCACAGAACTTGGGTAAAATCACTGTGGACTCACAGCATTCGGGGGACAGTTTGTGAATAAGATTAGATTTGAGTTGGGCCTCAGGGGATGGGCAGAGCTTGGCAAATTGGTGAAAAGCCACCAGAAGGGCGTTCTAGAAAAGGACCAGACGGGAAGATGGCGGAAGACTACCGTGTGCCAGGCATAGTGCTGAGCAAGTTACATGTATGACCTTCTTTAAGACTCATAGGAACTCTCACTATGCCCACTTTACAAAGGATGGGACAAGGTTCAGAGAGTCCAGACCATGAGCTCAGGGATGCAGAGAGAGTAAGCGGGGGCGCTGAGATTTGAATGGGGCTCATCCTAGATATTGCGTGCTGCAAAGGGGAGAGCGGGTCACGGTGTATGGATAAGTCTGTCTGAGTGGGTGGGTGTGGAGAGGGAAGAAGAGGTTGCTAGGCTAAAAAGGCATGTTTGGGCTGGACTGTGGGCATCAGTGCACCCCCCCGATCTTGAACTTCACCTTGGGGGCCATAGGGAATTGTAGAGTCCTGAGTGAAATGGTGAATGTGGCTAAAGCCACAGAGCCGAGAGTTAGCAGGGCTGGCAGGAGCCTCGGGAAGCTACTCAATCCACAACTGGCCGAATGAGGAAATTGATTTTACTTTTCCTAAATTATTCTTGCCAAGGATCAAACCCAACACTTCAAACCTTTCCTGGAAGAGAAACGTGTAAGCATCAGCCCTAATAGGTTTTGCAACCTCATTGCAATGGTTTTCTCCGGGGCGGGGGTGGGGGGATCCAATGAGAGTGTTTTTACTGAGCACCTACTATATGCCAGAGCTGGTGCTGCGAGATGCAGAGAAAGAGCTACAGAGGATTCGCTCCCTTCTCCTTTTCCTCCTACTGGGGATCCTCGGAGACCAAGCCGAATGGACTCATCAAATGCCTTCCATTACCTGCCAACCATCTTTTCGCTAAGCTGAAAATACACAGAATTACCTTAACATTCCCAACTGGGTCTGATTTTCCAAGCCGCTTTCATCCCTTGTCTCGCTTTCCTTTGAACTACATCCAATTTATCACTTTTTTCTTTTCTTTCTGGAAACATGATGCTCAAAATTGAACACAGCCATCCAATTAAGTCTTAACCACAGCCAACTAGGTGGCTGGCTTGTTTAACATGGTGAAGTCTTATTAATAGGTGGATGGGGAGGGGGACGCGAGTGTACTCGCGCCCTTTAGGTTTTTGGTTTTTTTTTTTTTTTTTGGAAGCAGTACCTGCAGAGGGGAGGCAGCAGAAACCAACACGCCATCAACTGCCTTAGAAATATTCTTACTTAATTTTTGTGGCATGTTTTATTTGGGAGGGTTTTGCGTTCCCTTATTTTATTACCTTGACATTTTTATACCCCCGGTAACAATTTTTTTATAAGTTAAGCTTTTACTTAGGTACAGCGTAAAGCTGTTTTTGAGATGAAAGCTGTTATCTGATTCAGGGCATAATGTTGAAAAGTTCTCAAGCTGGTGAATCTAAAGACATTTCCTGCATAATTGTGTACTTAGAATTCACTGGCAGCGTAAAAGGGAGAGAGCTTCATGTTCTGTCTGGAATTACGAAAAAAGACAATTTATTTTTAAGTGAACTGGGGGAGAAGAGGGGAAAAAGCCTGCGACGGAAGACGTTTAGCTGAGTTACTGAAATACCATCTGGAGGCTTGGCTGGAAAAGAAGAGAAATCCTAGAAGGAGCAAGATGTGGGGTAGCCACGCCAAGGAAGGACCAGCGTACCCGGGAGATGCCGCCTCGACCGGCGATGTGATTTGTGCAGAGCAGAGGGGGAGAGCTAATTTGCCCTTGGGAAGGAAAAGGAAGGGAAGGGAAGGGAAGGGAAGGGAAGGGAAGGGAAGGGAAGGGAAAGGAAGGGAAGGGAAAGGAAGGGAAACTTACTTAAATTTCTTAAAATTGTGGCCTAGTGCACGTAACATGAAATGTACTATTTGTAATTGTCCACAGTTCAGTGGTATCTGATACATCCGAATTGTCATGTAACTACCACGTCATCTGTTGGCAGGTGGACCATTTTTCCTCTTCCTAAAGTGAAGCAGAAGAGAGAGAGAGAAAGAGAGCATGCACAAGCAGGGGGAGGAGCCGAAGGGGAGGGAGAGAGAGAGAGAATTTTAAGCAGGCTCCATGCCCAACACGGAGCCTGATGTGGGTGGGATTCGATCTCACGGCCCCAAGATCGTGACCTGAGCTGAAACCAAGTGTCAGGTGCTTAACCAACTGAGCCACCCAGGCACCCCAGAAAGACAGTGATTTTTTGAAAAAGTTGGAGGAGAAGGTCTGTCAGGCCACAACTAATCACACCAATTTTATGAGACATTGTCAGACCACTCCTGCTTTACCATTTCCTCCAACCTAGACTTAGTCCTGTCTTCCATGACAGCTGTTGTCCTGCCCGCCCTGTCCATCTATCCCCCCGACTGTGATCTCCGTGAGAGCAGGAAGCCTCAAGGGCACCCCTTCAGTGCTCAGGGCCGGATGCTGGCAGCTAACTGCTCCTCACGACTATTGTCTGAGGGGCTCCGTGATCAATTCTGTACATCTCTTATCTCTAGGATCCTCACAGCAACCCTGCAAAGGACGGCGTGCTAAACTCGTCTTAGGAGATGAAGAAAAGGAACATCTGACAATTCAAGTAATTGGCTCAAGGACAAGTGGCAGAACTAGGGTTTCAATAAAAGTCCATCTCTTGGAGCGCCTGCGTGGCACAGTGAAGCATCCGACTCTCGGTTTCCGCTCAGGTCGTGATCTCAGGGTCCTGAGATCCAGCCCTGCGTCGGGCTCCGTGCTCAGCGTGGAGTCTGCTTACGGTTCTCTCTCCTTCTCCCTCTGCCCCTCCCGCCTGCCAGCATGCCCGCTTTCTCTCTCTCTCTCTGCCTCAAATACATAGATCTTAAAAAAGAAAAAAAGTCTATCTCTTTACCATTTTCCAAAACTTTTTCTTCCCAAAGACGGTCTTCCTCAGCATCTTTGATAGGAAGATGGGATCTTCAGACACAGATGTCCCTGGGCTGTAGAAATCCACTTCCTTACCAAGGCTGTGATCCTGGAACACAGCTTTCGTGGGATGATAGTAGGCACTTCTTAAAACTGAAAAAAGTTGCAAGAAGGGGCCGCACTCCCTCCTGTTTTTTCTAATAAGTTTGGAAATACGGACTTCAACACACTTAAACAGAATGGTCCTAGCAAAACATCTCAGAGGCTGGATTCTTCCTCCAGTCTGCAAGCTTATTTTTATAACAAATTGTTTATCCAGTACTCCGTAGGAAAACTTTAGTAAATGCCAGGGGCGACATTCAAAATATTTAATGACTGTTACAGCCTGAGCTGACAGCAAGGGCCACCTGTAGGTCATCAGAACTCACCTTAACCAATCAAGGCTCTTGGACGACGGACAGCTCCGGGAGTAGGCAGCAACCAAGCATGCCAACTGTCCCCAGGAAAGAAGGAAGCCCGTTTCCTGAAAATGTTTCTTGGGGCTGTCCAGGATGCTTCGCTTGGGAATGAGCTTTTATCTGCCTGATATAACCTCCTACCTCACCTATAAGCAAATAGAGCTTGGCACACTTCAAATCTGTCAATGGTGGCTGTCTGCTAGGCACCATTGTATTTTGAAAAGAGGCGACATCACTCATTAGAAGGAACACTGGACAGGAGCCAGAGGTCCTGGGCTCTGCCTAGAATGCGTGGTGACGAGAAGCCAGTGGGCACCTCTCAATGGGCCTCAGTACCGGTTTCTAGCACAAAGGTGGGCTGGGTTATCAAAATTCTCCTCTCCCCGTCACATCTCACAACTCCCATCTTCCGGGCCGTCCTTACGTTTGCTGATTCCCATTTTTAGTAAGTAACTACACTTCCTGCTCACCGCCCCCGCGCAAGTCAAGACAATCTATGTTTCTTCCTTATTTGTCAGGTGATGTTGCTGCAAAGATAAAGGCCCTTGCCTTTTGAATTCCACGTCTGTCTGAGTCTCTTCTACGCTTGATGCACAGCCGGGAGGGGAGTGGGGGAATGTATCTTTAATATTTATTAAAGGGCTCCAAATCTCTGTAATCTTCCATCTTTGATCCTGTTAAATATTCTAAACACCTTTTTTATTTAAACATGTTTGACTGGTCTCATCATGGGCTGATGTGCTTCCCCGGCTCTCGGGGTGTCTTCGGCGGCGAGCCGACAGAGGAGGGACGGGGCTTATGGGAGACGTTTAATGCTCACATCAATTCCATTTCCACCTTGTCCAAGTTGAAGCAACTTCACCCGGAAAACCCACCAGTTTATGGCTGCTCAGGAAATGATCACAAAGGAGTCAAAGCCATTTATTTGAAGGTATTCATCTCCACGTTGTAAGAGTGCGATTAGTAGAGATATCCTTCCTGTATCACATAGAGAACACGTTTCAGTAAGTTCTAGTAGAATGATAATTTTATGCAGTGATTGAAATTTTAGTCTTTTTTTTTTTTTTTAAAGATTTTATTTATTTATTTGACAGAGACAGAGACAGCCAGCGAGAGAGGGAACACAGGCAGGGGGAGTGGGAGAGGAAGAAGCAGGCTCATAGCAGAGGAGCCCGATGTGGGGCTCGATCCCAGAACGCCGGGACCACGCCCTGAGCCGTAGGCAGACGCTTAACCACTGTGCCACCCAGGCGCCCCTGAAATTTTAGTCTTGACTATGCCATCGAATTGTTGGGATACTTTATGTCTAAAAGGCTACAAATACCTAAATTTCACAAACAAAGTTTTGAAAGGGAACATGGACAAACGAGCATGGTTGATTTATTATGGGTAATGGGATATTGAGATAATGGATGGCGTTGTTGTGTCTCTGTCAGTTTCTGTAATTTTAGTTGCAACATTGTTTATATGCTATACAAGACAGGAGAAATCACATACTATATATACATAGTGGGTAAGTATTGACTTCAGAATTCAACTAATCTACACTCAGACTCAGATTTTGTTACCTCTTTATGCAGGATTTTGGGGGAAATCTCTTATCCTGACAGCGCTTCGTGTGTGGAAAGTGAATTCTTCTTTTCTCCTTAAATCAAATCAAATCAAATCAATGAAGCTGCTATTTCTTGTAAAAACAGCTAGTATTATAATAAGCCACAGACTCTGACCTTTGCTCATTCCTGACGATCTGTATTTTATAAAGCCACCCTGTTCTCGAATTAGTAGGAAACACAACAGCGTCCTAGTTCAGGTTTGAGTCTCCGCTTCCACGTGCTAGCTCTGTGACCTTGGTCAAGGGGCACCTGTTAGGGTCTGACCTGGTTGGCAAGCAACATTCATCTTTTTCTTGCCTGAGTTCAGAACCAACTGAGAGAGAGACACCTGAGTCGGAAAGATTGAGATCAGGATTTCACCTTTCCTCCTTCAAAGCTGTTCGGAGGGTGTGACGGGGGATGCATTAGGAGCCATCAGCTTCCTAATCCAGATTTCCCCCCTTCAGCCACGGGGCTCCTGCCTCAGGGGAGAGCAGGCTCCTCCAAGCTCACAGGAAGGGACAGCAGGATGCACCCCCCCGTAGGTGGCAGATGCCAAGAGAAACAGGACTTGCAGATCTCCTCCCATCTTCCAAAGAGATTCTTGAACATTCAGTGGGGTTGTGAAAGTTGTTTTTTACACAGTAACTGCCATATAATTCGTACTCAATAAATAGGTTCTGCTCTGTCCCTTCACCAGCTGCCCCACGTCTGTGGATGAACTGCCAGACCAGTGTGGCCCCGTGAAGGGAGATAACGTGGCATAGGGTCTAGAACATGGCTTGTGAAACCAGATGGTCTAGATATGAACCCTGGCCTCACCAGCGCCTGGTTACATGACCCTGGACAGTTTACTCAACCTCTGTGTGTCTCAGTCTTCCCATCTGGAAAGGGGGCCTAGGGCAGTAACTTCTCTTTGAGCCCTTATGAGGATTAAACAAACTAATAGTTGTAAAGTACTTAAAGCAATCCCTGACACATAGTAAAAATGTTTGCTAAGTATAAATAAGTAATGAGGACCTAGACATTTACTCTAGGGCCACCCCATTCCACGGGATCAGTGGACTTAGGACATAATGATGACATGCTGAACCACTGCATTAATAGTGTATGAGAGGGCTTTGGCATCCCTCTGAAATCTTTTCTACAGTTCTCACCCCCACCCCCATCCTTTTACTTTTTGGTTAGAAAAAAAACAATAACTGTGCAACTGGCAATGGGAACGATTCTGCATTAAACTGCCTTTCATGGCACGCGCAGAGTTGGAGACCTTGGGTCCACAGCCTTCTTTCTCCCTCCTACCACCCTAAATTTCTTGGTTAAATTCCCAGCAAGATGAGGATTATTTATAATTTGGCCCTAACTGCAGCCCAGCAGGAGAACATGTTAATGAGTTCATTAATTAATTAGCTTGCATTTGCATAGCACTTTAGCATTTGCAAAGCTCTTTCGGATTCATTATTTCAGTTTATGATCACAATCCCCCAGTGAGGGACAAGGCAGGGGTTATCTAGACTTTCAGACAAGGAGGCTGAAGCTCAGTGAGGTTAACTGGTCAGCCCCAGACCACTAGTTTGATGGCAGAGCTGGGAATCGTTCATTGTCGAAAGGTACTATGGAGACTTACGGACCCTCATTGAAACCTGAGCTCCAATCTGTGTTACCTGCGTGATCCTGATCAAGTTACTCAGCCTCTCGATGGTTGTTACTTTCCTCATCTCTAACATGAAGTTAAAAATAGTATCAACTTCACTGCGACTAATATGAATATTAACCAAGATAATACACAGAAAGCACACACTGTAACTGCTTGGTCAGTGGTAAGGCCATTATAAAAAATGACAAGAAGCTTCCACTAAGTATAACACGGTGTGGGCTATGCAAGCATCGCATGCAAAGTGTGTCGGGACAAAGGAACAGGAATAAATTGGATCCACCTGATGCAGTGGGGAATTGAGGAAGTCTTCTCGGAGGTATGGGGATTGAACCTTGACAGGTGAAGATAAATTTTCCAGGCAGAGGAAAATGAAGGAAAATTCCAGGGAGCAACAGTGATGGACCAGAACCACGGTGGGTGAACCTGTTTGCTGTCTTTAGATGAGCTGTTGGCAGGGGATACCTAGTGGTGAAAGTGATGTGGGTGTGTAGATATGGATATATCACAAAATAGCTAGGGGCTGAGGCTATCGTTGGGTTGTGGGCATTGGGACAGCATAACGTTCCTCATGCTGAAGATAATAATTGGGAGCTGGGCAGAGAGGTGGCATGAAGTCCCTAGTGGTTGAGGTGTTGCTGGGAGCGTGGGCATAGCGATGGCATAGGGTATCCCTAGTGGTTGAGATGGTGGGGAGAGTGTGGGTGTGGGGGCGGATAGACTCTAGTAGTGAGATGAGCAGAACAGCAAGGATTAAATGATGAAGGTCTTAGAATCCATGAAGTGCACTCGTATTTTTATGGAAAATCATACGAATGATGCTTGTCTCTTTTTCTTTAAGAAGATGAAATGATTTTATCTGATCCATAGTTCAGAAAGATCACACTGATTGTAAGTGCATGGGATGGATTGAAGATGAATCTTTCCCCCATAGGAGCAATATCCAGGTTTCTCCAGGAATGTCTTTTAAAGAAACACATGTTTGTTTTTTCTTCCACTTCTAAATTTTTCTCTGTATTTTCCGAAGATCGGTTTGATTTCTAAGCCTGCAGGGTAAGGGTTGCAAGTGCAGACTTGAAAACACACAGTGTCTTCCCATCACCAAAAGGCTTAAATTCATAAATTCATAGAAATTAGGCTAGCCTGGGGCCTGTGGGACCTCTCATTCCAAATTTTCCTGGAACCACTTGGGTAACAATAGTCTTCACACATTTCCTCCAGGCCACTGACTGCACACATGTGAATTGGAAGTTCTGCTCTATCTTGGAGTCACCTGGCTGCTCAGGTGCAAATTACGCTCATGGATCACTTGCTGTTCGATACGTGAAGGGCAACAGAGCCCGGACATCCCAGCATCTCCTATACTATGAAATAGTACCTGATAGAAGTTGGGGGCATGCTCCCAATGAAATCCCCAACTCTATCCCGCTCCCAACACGCATACATGCACTGTGGACATGCATGCACGCACACACACACACTTTTATATTTCTGACAGTCATGATTCACAATGGAGCCTTAAAGACTCTGCAGAAAAAGCAACAAAAACAGCAACAAAACCAGAACTTTAACACTGTGTTTCCAAACTTAACTGACTGTAGAAACAACATCATATATATATATGTATATATATATATATATATGTATATATATATATATATTTTTTAGAAGAATACCTTTTACATCCCACTTTGGGACATTCTGATCAATCCAGACTTCTGGTAATCAGGGTAAGCTCAGTGAGTTTTCTAGAACTATGAAACTACGAAACTAGTAGTTACTGTTGGAGCTCTGACTAGAATTCAGGTTCAATGCCTGGGTAGTCTCATTTTTTTTTTTTTTTTGTAAAAATATTCCAAATTCTGAGTCTTCTGGCCCAAGTCTGCATTATAAAGATATATTTTGGGAGTGTATCGGGACACACAGGAGCACAGCTGTCAATTATGACTGTATGTGTCACTGGAGAGTTTTTCTCTCTCTGAGTAGCTGATCTGCACTGGGACTCTCTTGTTATAAAACATCTTGAGGAGTGAGGATTTTATTTCTGTCTCATCTGTTTTTTTGCATTTGTAGGTTCTGCTTTGTCCAAACAAATTACTCTTTCAGAGAATAAACTACTCTTCTGATTTTTTTTTTGAGTAATATGTTGTTCAATCATATTTTAATAAAATCCACAAGAGGAGCTCAAAAAATATTTTATCTTTTACAAAAACAAAGACAAAATGGGAAAGTCACCATCGTCTCTGATTTCTAGCACATTGCAGCGGACACAGCCCTGACACCAGTGTCTTGGCAGAGACTAGCTTGATGCTAACTAGTCCCACTTCTTCTTGGACATAAAAGAAGACTACATTTCCCAACCTTCTTTGAAGTTAATTTAGGATCATGTGATTTGGTTCTGGCCGAATGGATGTGGGGTTGAAGGGATTGCATTCCACTTTTATTCTTAGTTCTAAAATCTCCTGTAATTTTCCTTTTTCTTTCTTCTTTTTTCTTGGTGGCTATGACATTTCTTGTGTTGACAATGGGGACAGCCCTGGATGGAAATTCCTGAGTCAGTACTGGAGGAGAACTATCAGGGAGAACTACCCAACCTGTAGGTCTTGTGGTTGAACAAGGAGCAGATCCTTGCAGTATAAAACTGCAGAGATTCCGGGCTCTATCCCTTAGGACAGCCTAGCCTCACCTATTCTGACTTTCATTTTCCCTAATGTATCTGAGTACTGCCTCTTAGAAGCAAGTATTTATTCCTTGAACTGTAAGCACTTCTACAGCGTCTCAGATAGAGTCTTGCATCTCTGCTCTCCTTTGAGCCTCCCACCACCCCTTGAAGAAACTTGGCAGGGTGTTCATCATACCCAATTTATAGATGTAGTGGACATGGCTTAAAGATTGTCCAAAATAACTCAGGAGGTCAGCGTCTCATCTGAATCTCAAACTCAGACTTTGTGTCTCCAACGCTGGTGCCCCTCACCAGACCCCTGCAAACTAGGAAGTCCGTAGCATGGCAAAGCCAGCTGGAGTCATCCAAAACGGCTGATTTCAAATTACCCATATTCTAGAAACCAGACGGTATTTAATTATCAAAACTTTAGAGCCAGTGGGATTTCCAAGCTAAGGAAAACAAAATTCTTGTAGCTATTTTCTTGTATTACTGCACTTTCCCCGCTAGTTATACATTATTTTCCTATATTTTAGGGGTTACTCTAGAGATTATAATAAGCGTTCTTGCCTTATTTAAAGACAAATATAAATTTGTACTTCTCCATTTCCTGAAAATGCAAGGACCTGAGAATACTTAATTCCTTTTACTTACTTTGCTCCCTTATGCTATTTCATTGTGCAATTCTCATTTTATAAATATTAAGGCTCAATGGGAATCATTGTTATTATTGTTATTGCTTTATACAATCAATATTTATATAGACTTACTCCCCCTCTCCTTGCATCTGATTTAATCGATAAATGTTTTTTTTTCAGCCTGAGGTGTATTCTGTAGAACCCCCTATAGGGAAGATCTACTGTAGAGGACTTACTTAAGTTTTGCTTGTTTGCAGTTGTCTTTATTTCACTTTCATCTTTTTCACTGGATATAGAATTTTAGATGGATAATTATTTTCTTTCTGTCTTTGAAGATATTGTTCCATTTTCCAGTGGTCTCAATTACTCCCGTTCAGCGGTCAGCTGTGCTTCTTATTACTGCTTCTTTGAAGATAATCTGCATTTCTCCCTTCTGGTGGCTTGTAGGCTTTTCTACTTTTCTTTGGGTTTCTTGTCTATATATGGTTCTCTTTGTGTTTATACTGATGGAGTTTGTAGTACTGCTGGAATCTGGGCCTTGATGTCATCTGTAGTCGGGAAAGTGTTGGGTCATTATTTCTTCAAATATTATTTCCGTCTCTTCTCTGTCTCTTCCACTTCTAGCAATCCAGTGGTATATACTTGGTCAGACTTTCTCAGGACATCTCACTGTGTCTTATTTTCTCTCTATATTTTCTATTGTTTTGTCTCTTTGTGCCTTAGACTAGATATTTTCTTTTGTCTTATCTTCCAGTTTATTAATCCTCTCTCGTGTTCTATCTAATCTTCTGTTTACCCATGTATTGTGTTTGAATTGCAGTGATTGCATTTTTCCACTCTAGAATTTCCATTTGGTTCCATTTTATGGCTTCTCGCCCTCTGCTGAAATCATCATCCTGGCATCATATTTCTTCAACAGATTGATCCTCTGGAGAGGATCTATGTTTGCTTCTGATAGACAGATTAGGAACAGACTTTTTAAGTCAAATCAGAGATTGAGTACTTTGAAGCTGGGTTTTAGCCTTTTAGAGAGCTTCTTGGTTCTTTTAGTAGACATGATTTTTAGATCAGTTTTAGGTTCTTGGCAAAATTGAGAGGAAGGTGCAGAGATTTTCCATATGCCTCCCACTCCTGACTCACATGCATAGCTTCCCCCCGTCATCAGTCCCCCCCACCAGAGTGCTAAGTTTGTTACAACTGATGACCCTATATTGACATAGGGTCACTCCCCGAAGACCATAGTCTACATTAGGGTTCACTCTTCACATACATTTTAGAGGTTTGGACAAATGTGTAACGATATGTATCCACCATTATGGTGTCATACAAAGTAGTTTCATTGCCTTTGAGGACTTCTTTAGTTCTTGCTTTTTCTCACTCTTGGGATAGAGTTTTTCAAAAATCCCAAGGGACAGCTCCTCCCTGGCAGGCCCTGAGCTCCAGTTTTAGTTATTTTAACCCAATAAGATGACTCTGTTCAGCTTCTTGGCCTCTGAGCCTCAGAGCTGCTCAGACACCCATTTAAAATCATTAAATCTCTATAAGAAAAAAGCAGCACCAAATGTTAGGCTCACTCTCTGGACTTTCTCTCTGAAATCTTGGCCTTTCAAGTCTTGGTAGTTCTCAGATATCTTCAAAATGACTATTGTTTTTATAATCAATCCAATTGGTATAATTTTTCAGTTGAGCTTCATAGGATTGTTGGTCTGAAACAGAAGCAGAATTCCCTTTCTGGTAAATCTTTAAGTTTCTCTCATTCTTCTTCTTCTTCTTCTTTTTTTTCTTCCCCGAAGTCTCAGGCTGCATTTAAATGTAAATATGTATCTTCACACAGAATTGGGCAGTTATGGCCCCAGAATAGAATTTGTGAGGATTGGTATAATTAAGGGAATGTATCTGGCCCTTAAAACTATAAGAGAATAACATGGTTCTAAAAAATGGTTCAGATAAAAAAAAACAACTTAAAATAAAAAATGGTACAAATCTGGAAAAGTAAAGTGAACTTGGGAATAGGAGACAGAGAATCATAAATTCAGTATTGGAGTCTTGTTCTGATCCCCAACTGCCAGGCGTTCTTCTATTCTCCACTTAGAAACCAGCCCCCTCCTCTGGCAAGGGGAGTCAGAGCTGCCTTTTCATTGGGTAATGGAGATGGGAAATGTTCATGAGGAAATATGGCACGCTAGAATTTAAAGGGATGAGGATGGAGTAAAGGGAAGGTTAGCCTTGCCTTGATTGGTGCTTCCCAGACAGAAATGAAAGAGTATCAAATGAGCCATTTTAGTGCAAATAAATGATACCACTTTTATAACAGTAACAAATGCAAAGGCAATAAAGCCTAGTCTACAGGGTCTATGAGAACATCAGCTTTGGCTACTTTTTTCACAATTCATATCCAGTGCTAGCATAGTGCCTGACACATGGTAGGTGCTTGTCAAATATATATATATATTTTTTTGCAAGGAACAAGGCTTGAAACTTAGAACCCTACAATTTTTTTCCCTTGAATCTTAGAACTCTATACTATTTCTTTTCTGTTTTAAAGCTGGAACGAGGAACTCTCTACATTATCAGTTTAACTTTCTTGTTTTACAAATGAGAAAACTGTGGTTCATATTTTCTGGGTCATTCCTGAAAGCAGAATATAGTGGCGAGCAACAGAAACTTTAAAAAAAAAAAGTTCCTTGTGATTTAGGCTTTGTTACAAAGTTAAGAATGTAAAAATAGGTGCACAATACTGTAGGTACATAATACACAGAAATACAAGTACACGCCCATGCAAAGAATTTTACCAAAGAAGCTGGATGAAAGACACTTGGGAGTCACCGAAGGAAATTTCGAGTCCATTGCCCGGGAGCAGAACACACTGCATTCTATAATGTGTCCTCTGGTGTCCAGGCAAGATTATAAGAGCAGACTCTTCCCCATTTTTTTGCCATGAATTTGAGAATGTTGGCTAACATGATTTAGTACAGGTAAGCCCTGCATTTGCCTATTGGATGGTTGCCTTCTACTGTTTTGATAAAATTGTCTCTATCTTTTAAGGAAGAGTTGTCTGCTATCAATGTTTGGCTACTGTCATTTAAGAGCGTGGGAATGCGGGCTTAGAAGAGAACAGTATATTTAAGTCAAACGTCAAATCTAATTTTTGAACTGGAAACCCCCACCGCTATCTGAGGTAATTATCAAAATGTGGATCTGAACAAAGTGATTTTATTTCAGCCAGCGCCCTTTAAGTTTGGAACAGGAAGTGGGTTAAGCCTGACTGTTTCTTTCTCTTTATTAGATTCTCTAAGGAGAAAAAATAAAAGCCCTCATTTTTAATTTGTATCAAATGATACTTTGCTGACATGTTATCTGCTGAAATCAAGGCAGCACCCTGGCTAATTTGGAGCAGAGTTGTTTTGCAACAATTTAGAACATAGCTTGGGAATTAGCTATTCAGCAAGCCTCCATTAAAATTAATTTGATAAAGTATACATTAACATCCTTGACACTTCTCTGAGCATAGATTTTAATAGATCAGTGTATGGGGGGCTCGGCCAGTAAAATAAAAGCCTCCTCTCTGAGATGGATAGAGAAATGCACCATCTCGCCCTCCCACACTGCGGGACTAAACCCTTCAGCTATCAGCATAGTACATCAAATTTAAGAGTCTTTAAATATTAAATATCAGTGTGCACCATGGAACGTAATAAACCCACTTTTCAAATAATGTTTCATTCCCCGACATCAAAATGTGTGAGGAGTTTTCTTTTAAATATACTGTGGAAGTTAATTAAGTTCACTCAAGTTTATTGCACGGATTCACTAAGACTACATTGGGATATTTACGACCCACCCAGAATGCAACTCAGTGAAACTTTTGATATGTTGATAAGTGATAAGGATGTCATTTGAGGTTTATTTTTTAATAATAATTTAATTGTCATTGTAAAATGCCTCATAGTTAGGACAGATTAAATTGCCACCAAAACCATTACTAAAATTCATAACCTCTATAAATGTAAAGTGTTTGCTGCTGTGTCATAAATAACAGCACTTGTTCCAGGAAAATGAGGTGCCTGAAATAAATTAAGAAAGCCAAAACATATAAATGCATTAGATTGCAACAATTTCTGGCTGCTGATGGGAATGCAGCTGAGTGGGGAGGTGGATTCTTTTACTGAGCAAGGGTTACTTATGATCTCAATAAATCTTGGGTGCTGGAGGATTTCTACAGTGTTGGGTTTTTTTTTTTTTTCTTTTACCTTAGAGGTACTTTTGGAGGGGGCTGCCTCTCCTCACTGAAGAGGAGCAGGAGAATCTGGGAACTTTCAAAGAAATTATATCATGAGCAAGTGACCTTATCCAAATGACATGGTCTTCTTGAGTTTCGTGTTTCTTGTCTGCAAAACGGGATCATGTTTTCCAATCGTGTTGAGAGCAGAGAGCCAAACTGGGTTTTCTCATGGGGTCCTTTCCTGTTCTAACACCACTAGACTTAGGTGAATAGTCAGCTTCTTTGGGAAGCATTTTCTGCTTTCTCAAGTGGGATTGGGCCTTCTCTATCTGCCATTCATCTAACGCCATTGATCACGTGGCTGTTATTACATCCTCAGAGACTGATTTTGCTCATCAGGGTAGAAGCCATTCAAGGTCAGAGGCTGTGCTGTTCCTCTTTGCATCTCCTGTACCCAGATATGACCAGACATACAATAGATGCGTAATAGATCTCAATGGGATAAATATGCCAATATATCATTTGGTATATTCGAAAAAGAACATTTTCATATGCTTAAGGGGAATGCACAGGTTATATGAAGGAAACTTTCAAGTGTTTTTATTTCCTCTTTTCGTACTTGGCAATTGGGCATTTGGAGCAAGTTTGGCTTGGTGTGGAATGGGTCGCTTTCAGGAATAGCTGGGGTAGAAGATTGAAGAAAAGACTGAAACGGGCTGTTTTATCCACAGAACTAGCATCTGTCTTAAACATATTGAACTGATAAACAACGCAGCTGCTGTGGGACTCACACAGAGAAGTAAACATGGAGGCCAGATGTAATTCATTGTCTGCGTTAACGAGAAATTTTTAAAAAATTTATAAAAGAAGTAGAACAGGTTTCTGATCACTCTAGGCATGGGTCAGTAGCTACGTTTGGTACTCACCCTGGCTAAGAGACACAGCCTGGGCTGATTTCTGTTCTTGAAAGAACTCCAGGGTTTTACACAGTGGGAAGGAAAACCGATGTTGGATTGAGAGCTAAATTTGGATTTTGGTCCTGACTCAGCAGCTTCCTCTCTCCCAGGTCTTGAGTAAATCCCGTTCTTCATCTTGGCCTCAGTCTCTTCACATGACAGATGAAGGGGGTCGTGATGATCCTTTCGTCTCCCTCCATCCCACATAGACCACGCCTCAGATGGCCAGATGGCTCTGGGGATGGGGGTGCTGTCAGGTCAGAGGCATGGTGAGCTTCAATCCCAGTTCTGGGAACACGGACCAGAGGCCATCGAAGTTGGGGGGGTGGGGCACGACCCAGCATTTCCACTTCCTCACGACTCAGTTCTCATTGTTCTTTTGAAGTCAGAGCCAACCTAGAGAATGATTATAAACTTGCAAGATATTCAGGATAAAAGAGGATGGAGCAAGAATGAGGAGGTTTAACTTTCTGGCCCTTCCAGCCAATTACAGCACATACCCTCCAAGTCAGGGTCCCCACCGCGTTTAACAACCCAGCAGGAAAACAGCCTTGAAGAGAGTTCACAATTCCTCTCTCCGACATGAAATAAAACCAAAGATTCCTTATTAGTGGGTTGAAAACCTAGGGACAGTAACCAAGAAAAAATAATAAAGTCGTAAAAGTTCTTTCCTGTTTAATAGAATTTTGTGTTAGTATTGTAAATTAATGTAAATGTCACTTTAAAAGAGAATACAGAATAAAATCCTAATAAAGTTGGATAGCACCGCAGGGGTAGCGAGTAAATTGAGAGAATATCCGATTAGATTTCAAAATGCTGTTTTTTTGTTTGTGGGACTACTCTCTCCCCCTGTCTGTTAAATATTCAGGTTCAGAGGGAATTTCTTGGGCCAAAAGGGGCTGTATCTCACCTCTAACTCCATGTTAACTAGTAGATCACAGGATACTGTTTAGCATTTGTGGAGGTTCTGTTTTGGCAAGTGTTTCCAGTTATTAGTCAATCCCTTCGAGAAAGCCAAGTGGAAGGTTTGGCCAAAAATGAACAATGAAGGGCGCCTGGGTGGCTCAGTCGGTTGGGCGTCTGCCTTCGGCTCAGGTCATGATCCCAGGGTCCTGGGATTGAGCCCTGCATCAGGCTCCCTGCTCAGCGGGGAGTCGGCTTCTCCCTCTCCCCCTGCTCCCCCTCTACTCATGCCTTCTCTCTCTTCCAAATAAATAAATAAATAAAATCTTAAAAAAAAAAAAGAACAATGAAGTCCAGGGAGGTTAAGTAAATTGAGATCCCACCGAAAATTGAAAGCTGATCCATTTTCTGGTATGTGTCTAGTAGTGCTGCTTCAGCTTCTGGAAGGTGGAAATTGACCCTCGATCATATGTGCCTGATCAGGCATGTATCTCCGTGATGGCCATGTCACATGCTGATTGAATTAGAGTTTCTGCCAGCATTAGGTTTAGAAACATCTTTTACTGGGAACTTCATTTATTTAATTATTTAGCTCCACGCCCAGTGTGGAGGAACCCAACGCAGGGTCCAGACTCATGACCCTGAGATCAAGATCTGAGCTGAGATCAAGAGTTGGATGCTTAACCGACTGAGCCACCCAGGCGGGAACGTTTTAATAGCAGAGAGATTCACACAGACATCTTTTGTTTGGGGCGTGTCTAATCCTACCCTTACTTGTATCTCTTTGGAATCTCCAACAACCAGAAGCCTTGGGAAGGAGGCTTCTTTGTAATTACTGGAAACTGTGCCTGGCAGCAGCGGGAGAACATTGGAAGTCTAGTTCCGACGTACCCACGCACTTGGGCGAGTCCCTCCTTTGCTCTGATCCTCATTTCCCTTATCTGGAGGAGGGGATTAGACTCGCTCCAGTGTGTTCCATCCAACCCTGGCTCCATGGGCTACCTCATGATAAGAGGCCTCTGTGGCGAAGTATGTTTGCATAAAGACGTGAGCCATTCCCAACTATGAGAGATGCACGTCACACCCCAGTATGCCAAAGACTATGAAAAGGCCTGAAATAAGGAAATCTGTTGAACTTCAAGATATTGCTACCAAAAAGATTATGATTTAAGGACTCTGTGTCTGAGAAAAGCCCATGGACATCCTTTTGGTGTTTTGTGAAGAATTCTTGGGCAGATATTGGATGAGATGATCTCAAAGAGCTCTTCCAACTCCACGATTTATTGTTTGTAATTGACTACTTCTCCTTGACAGGTGAGAAGATCAGACACTCCGAGAGAACAGATAACCAAACCAAAGTGCCACACAAGTGGATAGTTAAGCCCCTATTTTAGAACCTTAATACGAGTTCCTTTCTTTGACAGCTTTTATCCTACCAACAATGGGGATTCCCATGGCCTGTCTGTCCATGTGGCCACATTTACACTTAAAACTGTATTCTAATGTGTAAGAGGCCCAAGGTTTCCTCCCAGAGCCTTCTTCGAGGAAGGCCATCCTGGAAATAGGGTAGGATTAGGGCAACGGCAGCTGGGGTTGGGATAGGAAGCAGCCCTTATGAATCCAGGGCAGGCTTTTCTGACTCCCCCAGGTCAAGTGAGGTGGACTTTTGTACACATACTTCTACCACGACCCTTCTGCATTTTCTTTATAAATTGTGCATTTCAAATGGTTGTGTTCTTCAGGCATTTCTCCAAAGGAGACATACAAATGGCCAACAGACACATGAAAAACTGCTCCACAGCACTCGGCATCAGGGAAATACGAATCAAAACCACAATGAGATGCCACCTCACACCAGTCAGAATGGCTAAAATCAAAAACACAAGAAACAACAAGTGTTGGCGAGGATGTGGAGAAAAATGGATCCTCTTGCACTGTTGGTGGGAATGCAAACTGGTGCAGCCATTGTGGAAAACAGTCTGGAGGTTCCTCAAAAAGTTAAAAATAGAGCTATCCTAGGACCCAGCAATTGCACTAAGAGGTATTATCCAAAGGATACAGACAAAGTGATTTGCAGGGGCACCTGCTCCCCAATGTTTAGAGCAGCAATGTCCACAATAGTGGAAATATGGAAAGAGCCCAGATGTCCATCAACAGATCAATGGATAAAGAAGAGGTGGTACATATATACAATGCAATATTACTCAGCCATCAAAAGAATGAAATCTTGCCATTTGCAATGACCTGAATGGAGCTAGAAAGTATTATGTGAAATAAGTCAGTCAGAGAAAGACCAATACCATGTGATTTCACTCATATCTGGAATTTAAGAAACAAAAGTGAAGAACATAAGAGAAGGGAAGGGAAAATGAAATAAGATCAAAACAGAGGGAGGCAAACCATAAGAGTCTTAACTCTAGGAAACAAACTGAGGGTTGCGGGAGCGGAGATGGGTGGAGGGATGGGGTAACTGGGTGATGGGCATTAAGGAGGGCACCTGATATAACCAGCACTGGGTGTTATATGCAGCTGATGAATCACTAAATTCTACCCCTGAAACTAATAATACACTATATGATAACTAAATTGAATTTGAGTTAAAAACTGTCTATGTTCTTTAGAAATCCCTTTAGAATTCAGCTTCTAGCACAGTGTCTGACACATAGAGGTGTTCAGCCTCATTCTGAGACTGGATGAGTGAGTGAGTGAATGCATGAATGCATGAATGAATGAATGAATGAAATACTGATTGAAACTCTAAACATCTTAAAACCACGTCTCCACTGTCCCTGCTGCATGGGACAGGATTGAAACAGCTTGGCCGGTGAATCTGAGCCTAAGCTGGCTTCTTTCATCACAGTTGTCCACCTCTGGATCCCCCAGTCTTCTGTTATTTTCAGTTTTGTTTTTCACTTTACCCCAGGGCCATATTTTACCTTGGAGATAGTTTCCATTGACACAGCACATCGATCCTAAGGACAGACAAGGTCTTTCTTGGCCGTGTTTCCTCTTTTCTAAGGAAGGATTTGTTTGTGTTTTTAAGTAATTGAAGCCATCCCCAAAATATTTCTGGCAGGACGACATCATGTCAGGAAACACTACTAGGGACAGGAGAAATGGTGATCAGTGACGTAAATAGAGGAAAGCAGAAGGTGCTAGAATTCAAATTCAGTCTTGGAGGTCAGGGAAGAATTTATGGAGGAGAGTTCGACTGGGATCCAAAGGATAAATAGGAGTTAGCAAGAAAAAAAAAAAAAAAAGGTAGGCGGAAGTGTTGCAGACAGAAGGAAGAGCAGTGAAAAAGTCTGCATGTGAGAACAAACAAGCTACACTTGGGGAATGGGAAGGTGTTCTCTTTGGCTGGAGTAGAGCTAGTAAGAGATCTGGGGAGGAGGTGGCTGGAGCTATAAGCCTGAGCAGATACCAGAGTGAAATGCATGCCATGCCTCAGTAGGTCTGTGGGCAATAAGCACCCTGGAGAGTTCTAAGCAGGTACGGGATGAGAACAGCTTGACGCTTTAGAAGCTTGGCCAGATCCGCAGTCTGGCTGCAGAGGGGAGAATAGGGGAGGGCAAGACAATACTCAAGGAGCCTAATTAGCAGCTTGCTACAGTGATTGAAGAAATGATTGTGTCATGGGCTGGGGAGGGGCGGTGATAGTGGGAATAAAAAACTGTTTGGCTTTGCAATTTTTTAGGAAGTTGAATCAATTTGATGATTAATTAAATGTGAGAGATGAACGAGAGAGATGAATTAAATATGAGTCCCAGTTTTGTGGCCTGACAACTGGGTGGGAATTGATAGATACCACTCATTGATAATGGGAAAACAAGACAAGGAGGAGGTTTGTACTGTTGGGGATTTCAGGAGCCAGGATCTAAGTCATATATTTTCTTCCTCTTCAAATCCATTGTCAGGGACTATGACTACTTATCTGTTTACCGAATTTACCAGTCAGTACACATAGCAGAATATATAAAAAGGAATTTAGATTCTATAGGTATGAAAGAGCTCCTTTAAACAACTGTCTGTCTGTCTGCAAGTAGGTTGGTGGGGCCCGCCCAATTCAAGCAAAGAATTAGCAATATTTTGAAACAACTAATGGCTCATCAAGTTTTATAAGTGAGGCCACTTGCACCTTTGGGCAGTAGAATAAACAAAATAATAAAAATACTTTAGAAAATACTTGTGAGCTATTTGGATTTTATGTATTTTTGATGAGTTGGAAAAGTAGTGGAATCGCTTCTGCTTCAATATGTTACCTCATAACTAAAGAATTGGTTTCCGGGAGGGACTGGGTTATTTGAAATGTATCTAAACGAGTGTGACCAGAAGATTAGAGATACCCAGGGTAGGTGGAACAAGGAACTATTGCAGGAATCTGGAATATTCTCTTTTGGAAAAGAGAGGGTAGCGGTAAGTGTTCATAACCATACACTCGGCGTTTGTAGGCCTGTGAGTTGGACATGGACGGGCTCTAGCCTCAGACATTCAATAATTGTGTGACCTTGGCAGGTCCTTCAACTACCTTGAGGCCAGTTTCTTCATCTGTGAAATGGAGATATTAATTACCTCCCCTGCAAAGCCCAGTTGGATAATAAAAAGAATGTGACCACTTGTCAACTCCTATAATTTTCCACTTCTACCTCCCTAATCTAATTCATCTCACCCATCTTCTTTCGGACCTCATTGTAAGCATCCTTATGACATCTTATATCTATGATTCAATCCTACCCTAACTGAACTCTTGGACTTTTGTCTTGTTCTCTCCAGCCACCAACTGTGCTGTTCACAGAATGATCTTTCTAAGTTCCAAATACAATCATGTTTTCCATCCTCCAAAAGCTTTCCATTAGCTATATAATGAAGCCCAAACTCCTTAGTATATGTTCCAAGTCCCTAAATTATCTGGCCCCTCAACTCAACACTCAAGCCACCAACTTGGGCTTCTGCCATATTAAATTATTTGTGATTCCCCAAATTGACTGGTATGTTTCAGACCACTAAGCTTTTGTTCAAGTTTCTCTCTTTCCTTGGCATCTCCTTATCCCCTCCCCATTCCACACCTACGCTAACATCAAAATATACTGTGATAGAGAAAGTATCAGAGTTCACCATACCCCCTTCATTTAGAGATCCAGTGGGGGGCTCCATGATGATAGAAGATGGTGGAGGCATTTGATGCAAGAAGTTTGGGTATGTGATGATTACATGGAACCCAGACCCTAGCTAGGGCTTACTCAAAGAGGAGCAAGCAGTAAACCTTTATTATCGTAAGCCAATTGGAAGGTTATTTGTACAGCTTTTAGCCTGCCTTACTTGGCTTTCAAGACCACTTTCAAGGTCACAGGTTGGGCACAAATCCCTGATCGAACACTTTCCCCTTCTGAGACAAGTCACTGAGCTTCTCCACATCTGGCTTTGCCATTTGCCAATCAGGGAATACAATATCCTTTAGTTTATGGTGCTGATTGAGGATTAAATAAGATAACCCATGCAAAATATCGGGACCAGAGTGAATACAGAATAAATGCTGGCTTTTGTTATTATCTCTAATATCTTTCCAACCCTGAAACTCTCTAATTGATGATTTTCAAAACTCAGAGCCAACAATACTGAGATGTGGCCTTAAACGTTTCCCCCCACAAGTTCTCATGAAACGGTTTTTAGAATACAGGCTGCAAGAAATCCATGGAATGTTAGTGAATACAAAAATCACCTGGAATGCCTTTCATAAAATCGGTCTGATGAAAAAGACAATTTCAGTCGAATGACCATCTTGGAGGAGAGAAACTGAAGCGGCGGTTATGAGGAGGAGTCAGGCACTGAAGATGGCAAACATCATGAGACCAAGTTTTATGGTTATCCTTCGTCTGCTCAAAACTTTGTCACTGAAATAACACAGACCACTAACCATCTGTTCCCCAAAAGCCATGACTCATGCGTTTCATGCTCTGCAAATCCAGTGCTTAAAAAATCATCAAGTATGCACAGTGGTTCCTACCTACTAATTGTATCCAGCACTTCTATTAGCTGTGTAGTCTTTCAACCCTTATTGGGGTGTTTTGCTACCTGTCCAACCAAGGTTGTAATGAACTCAGTTTCCACAGTGTCACGGAAAGGGCACAGCCATTGGTATAGCACATGTGCTTGGAATCCTGGATCTATCCCTATTAGCTATTCGAAACTGGACCATTTACTTTGCTCCATTGAGCCTCAGTGTCACCACCTACAAGACGGGGGTAACGGTACCTATCTTGTTGTATTTTTGTAATAATTGGAAATAATTCATACAAAATAACTATGACATGATAGGCACTCATTAAGCAAAGATAGTATGATATATATCCATAGATATTGATAGATATCTTTTTCTCTTCTCCCATTTAGATTCTCTAGGTAGCTAAATATTATAAAGCTTATGCTCTAGACAGTCACACAGAGTTGTATTCACAATATCTTCCAAAGTATTTCAGAACAACATTCTGTGTATTAAGTGCTTTAATGTGAATACTGGTATATGCTCTCCTTTACATATCTCTATTTATTTATTCCCCAAGGAAAACAGGTTGAGTTGAGTTACATGTGAGTTAGGAATTGAGGTTATCTATAAGTAGCAGAGAACCCAAAAGTAGTGGTTTAAGTCAGATTAGATTAGGTTATTTACTTTTTTTATGTAAAAGAAGTCTAAGCATAGATGGTTTTCACACCCAGGATAATGGGTCCAAGGTGTTTCAAGTATATAGTTTTCCATCCTTCTACTTTCCCATCCTGGGGTGTTAATTCCATCTTCAGTCAATTCCATGGTTATATATGGTGTCTAAGTCTTCAACCATTCCATTCATAATGTGAGTTGTAAAAACTCAAAAGGTGGAAAGCCTGGAAGAGCAGCCTCCAAGATGAGCCGGCTCACTTCAAGCAAACTTTCTGGAACTTCGACATAACACTCGCTTACATTCATTGGCCAGAACTTGCTCATATGGCTACAACTAGCTGCAGAGGAGTCTAAAAATTGTAGGCTTTTATTTCTGGGTGTCAGCATTTCAAATTAAACAGTTGGGTTTCTATTACTAAAAGGAAATAAAAGGGGCTCTTGGGTGGCCCAATGGATTGAGCATCTGACCCTTGATCTCGGCTTGGGTCATGATCTTGGGGTTTTGAGTTTGGGCCCCATGTTGGACTCCACGCTGGGTGTGGAGCCTACTTAAAAAAAAAAAAAGGAAGAAAGAAAGAAGAAAGAGAAAGAAAGAAAGAAAGAAAGAAAGAAAGAAAGAAAGAAAGAAAGAAAGAAGGGAGAGAAAGCATACTGGGGAAAGATGGCAAATAAGACTGGCAGATACTAGAAGCATAACCCAGCAGTCATAAGACACTTTAACCCAGGGACCAACTCTCCTTGACTTATACAGGCTCCTCAGAGCAAAATTGAGTGTGGTGCTGAAACCGTTAAGCAGGACCCTGGGAAAAGAGAACCGTGATTGCCTGGGTGCCCCTCTGGGTGCAGACTGGGGATGGGTGGCAGCAGTCACACTATGGGTTTGCTATCCTGGGCTTACCCCAGAGGAGCAACTGGGATTTCAGCCTGAATGCTGAAAGAGTAGGAATTTTCACATGATAATAATGGCAGAAACTTATGATCTGCTTCCCAGATCATTTCCTTATTTGACCCCCTTCCGCCCCGCCAAAGAAGATGGAGTGGGCAGAGGTTATTCTCATCTGCATTTGGCAGTTGAGAAAACCAACTCAGTTGGGTGAAGCAAAAGGCATAAGGTCACAAAGCCATTGAGTGGCAGAGCTAGAATTTTAGTTTTAGCCTCCTGACTGTACGTACTTATATTGGACTTGACAAGCACTTAGAAGCAGTGTGACTTTGGGGTCAGACAAATGTGGGCTTGAATCCATGTTCCACCCTGCAGGATCTTTCGGTTTTGATGTGTTGTGATAATCATATTTTTTTTGGTGGGGTGGTCTACAGTTCTATGAGAGTTCCATGCATAGATCCTTGTGAACACTACCACCAATGGGATATACTACATTTCAAACACCTCAAATAACCCCCTTGTGTGGGCCCGTGGAAGGCTCCATGGGGACGCTGATGGGCTGCTTGTTCCCATGCTGCTATCGATAGGGTTCAATGTCAGTGAGGAGCAAGCTCCTTAGCAGTATGTGATGGGCATACCGGTTAGAAAGATTGCGGCTGCAAGTGACAGAGTGCAAATCAAGATGACTTGAGGCCAAAGAACACACCTTATCTCACGTAAGGAAACGTCCAAAGGTAGAGTGGCTTGCAGGTGTTCCTGGCTCTCTTCTCTAGGATACTCTTGGCTCCATATCTTGGCTGCATTCTCTGAATGTTAAAATGCTGCAGATGTTCCAGGCATCACTTTCAGACATAACATATTCAGAGGCATAAAGGTACCATCCTCTTCTCTTTTCTTCTCTGGAATAAGATATTCTTGACTGGAAGCCCCAGGGCAAAGCATCCCACTCATGTGTCTGTAGGTTAACTAATCATGGGCAAGGGGAATTGGTTTCCCCTGATGGGCTTATGCTACTCAGGATACAATGACTAGGGTGGGATGTGGTCAACTTCCCATGAAGCATGTGGCTGTATGGTGGGTTCTGTTAAGAAGTGGGGAGTGGTGTTACAGATAAACAGTAGGCAATGAACAGGAAATCTACAGGTGGATTTCTGCTGACAGCTCACTTCCCCCTGCCCTACATCAATGCACCTGTCTGAATCAGCACAGGAGTTAATCTCCAGCCTATTGGAGCCTTTCAGTCTTGTTACTCTGTGTGTGTGTGTGTGTGTGTGTGTGTGTGTGTGTGTACGGGCAGGGGCAGGGAAAGCATGGGGAGGAGAGAGAGAAAGAGGTAACAAAACAACTGCTGGGGATATTATTATATGGAACCAACATTAGACCTACAGTGATAAAAGTATCCTGTTTTCTTATTATATATAAAATAAAAAATCCCACCTGAAAAGCCATTAGTCACGAATCTCTGTATCTCTCCATTCTGTAAGACAATTATTCCAGTAAGACAATTATTCCAAATCCCAGCAAGGTCAAAAAGAAGGAATTAGTTGATTTGGGATAAAATAATATAATGTATTCATGTTATTTTTTTTCACTATGTAAGTTGCAGAAATAAAGTTGCCATATAATTAGTGCATAAATGACTCATCGGAGAGGTTGAATGTTGTTTTTCTTTTTTATTAGGACTTTCCAGTGGCTGGTTGGTGGGAGGCAAATGTTTCCAACAAGTTTTAAAGCAATATTTTATGGGTTTTCACTTAGTGCTGACAAAGGATGGACACAAAGCAGTATGACGTCTTAACAGATCAACTAGCGACTCAGCATCAGCTCTTGGTCTGGGGTAGTTATCTTGATTCACAATCCACTTAATCTAGTCTATTCTCTTGGTCACTTTCCAAGAGTGTTCATAAGTATGTGGGCTCCTTGAGAGCAGAAGCTATGTCCTATTAATCTCTGTGTCTCCAAGCAATGCCTGCCATAGTATCTGGTCCATACTAAGTGTTCAGTGAACAACTGCTGAACTGAACTTAGAAATGTCACATAGGAGTCCTCGGTACCTTCAGTTTCCATGTCTCTCTTATCCTTAGTGTATCTTGCAGGTATCGAAATACATTTATTTTCCACTCCTGTCCTTTTTCCTGGGTCTGCCTCAGGTAATATAGAAAGTCAAAGCAATAGAGAATCTTGTTATTTGATCTGAATGCGTAGGGGACTATTCATTTTTATGCAGCTGGGTAACAAAAAGATTTTGCGAAGACCAACAATTACCCCCATTTATGCTGATAGGAAGAAATTGAGTGATCTTGCCCAAAGCCACCAAGGACACATTGGCCCTGGACCAGAATTTCAGTTAATAAAGAAGGATGTTCTGTTACTGGTATTACCTGGGTGTGTTCTGAGATGCCCAGGAAAGTTCTCAACTAAAAAAATGCATCTCGCCTAGCGATGCTTGAAATGTCACCGTCAGTGTTGGTCCCCTTGGCACTAAGTTTCTGATTTGACATTATATTTGCATAACACTTTTTAGTTGACAAACTACTTTACACATCAACTCATTTAATGCTCCCAGCAGCAGGGAGAAATGGACAGGGTGGCCCTCATTAACCTTGTCTTGGAGATTAGGGGACCGAAGTTCACAGAAGTTAAATAAGTTGGAAAGCCAAAGAGCCTCGAAAGCTATGAATATAGTTGGCTTCAAATTAACCAAAACTTTGTTCATTGCCCCCCACACCCTGCAAACCTTCGCCTTCCTTCCTTATTTCCACTAGTTGGAATGAATTCTTCCATGATCTGTGTTCTATCCAATGCAGCCAACAGATCCTGTCATTATGGCATTTGGCTGGCTCTGCTTTATTTTTAAAGAACCTTAATACTTTCAAGGAACTTAAAGTTAGTCAGGCCCAAACAGACATCTGCTGCTGGACTTCCACCTATACCATCCTTTACAAGGAGTCATCCAGACTCCTAGGATACTTCCATTGACAGGGATCTCATTACCTCTCAAGGCAGCCTATTTCCTTAAGAAGCCTTCTTATAAAGCTCTCCATTTTGGAGAGGCTTCTGCCTTCTCTGGGAGAATATGAACTCTTTACAGATAAGGCTGGATATCCTTATCATCCCTGCATCTTACCCACCTCCTCCTTTTGTAGCAGAAGCTCAATAAAAGTTTGTTGAATGAATAAATCAGTGGATGAACAGTTGGATGAGTTTCTAATAAAAGCTTCCAACAGCTCCGTCTAGTATCTTTCAGAAGCTATTGACCTGCCACCCAAGGTGTTTTTAGTTGCTAATTTACTTTCCTCCAGTTGGGGTTTTGGCATCCCTAATGCAAATATTTTTGAAATACAAAGCCCAAGCCTTCGGTCTGGCCTCTCATAAACTGGATGCATATCATAACTGAGCACAAGGAGATGCGAGATATGGAGGTGTAGTAATATATGGGCAGCTGGCTGCAGGGAGATATAAACTGATAACCGGCTGCAGGGAGATAGCAGTTAGGGAGGAAGGCAAGGCTGTTGTTTCCTACCGGGAAGGAGCAAGCAACACAATGATTTGTTGGAGGCAGCAGAACATGGTGGGAAGGCAGAGGTGGGGCACCCTCGTGGTTAAACTCGTGCCCGTTGTCACCGACTGCATGCACCTGAATCCTGGCTCTTTGCTTACCAGCCGAATGACCCTGGGGAAACCATGTCGTCCTTCTTTCATCCAGTTTCCTACATAGAAAGTAGAGACGATATGAGTTAGTGCATGAAAAGCACCTAGAAGAGCACATGACGTTTAATTTATCTTCACGATGGGATTGGTGGTCAGGCAGTCAGGGTTCTAGCCCCGGGTCTGTCTCTAACTAGCTGTGTGAGTGGGTCCCATGAGTGCTTTTCTCGAGTCATCAATAATACGGGGATGAGAATGTACTTCAGAGAGTGGTCATGGCCGTTAAATGCAGTGAATACATCACCCTGTTCTAATTGTCAGCTGCTCTGAGATGCAGATCAAGCCGGTGGGGACGTGCTCATCCTGCATGCTGGGGAATTCCTGGAGGTGTTTTCCTCCCTGGCATCACCTAAGCTCGGGGTTCCTGCATCCTTGAGAACAGACTCTCTGTGGCATCATGTCTACCCCAATCGTTTTCTTCTGTTTTTACAAAAATCGCAACTAGTTCTCTTGCCAGGCACTTGTGAATTAGGGAGATACTGCTCCTGACTTGAAAGGAGCAGCGTGTGTGTGCGCGTGTACGCACACGCGTGCGTGTTTGGGAAAGGGGAAATCCGAATCCACAGCTCCTAGCCTCTCGCCATGCATAGAGCCTTCCTCTGCTCTCTTCTCTTCACCTTACAACCCCCAGATTGTCGAGGAAACCCCAAACTCTTCCCTCTCTTATAAAGAGCCATTGATCTCTTTTCAGATTTTTTGGCACCGGCTGATATTCGAGACTAAGTTCTCGTCTTCATCCAAAGCATTTATTACGGGATTTTTTTTCCCAACTAAAGACAGCCTCCCTTCCACTGTTCTTCAAGTTAACTGGTAAGTCTATAACATTTGACTGGGTCTTCAATAAATGCTCCTTCACCCAGATTCACTTTCAATTTAATAACTCTCCCTCACTCCCGTTCTCTTTTTTCTCATGCGGAGCCATGCCGCCATGTCTATGAATTCTGCTCCGTGAAGAATGGAGGTACAGCAATCTCCACGCGGGCAGCGGAGCACAGTTCAGCCATTTCCCACAGGAAGCCAGGATAAAAGTCATCCAGACTTGCACTAAACCCTGACTCAGGCCCAGCTGACATTGATAACAAGGGGACTTGCTCTGAGCTGAGGATCTAAAAATGTTCAAGGAACAAAGGAACCAATCAGGCAATAAATACATGAAGAGGAGCTCTCCAAGTGCTGAGGGAAAAAGGAAGAAAAAACTAGTCTGAACATTTCTCTCTGGACTTCAACACCCCTCTTATCATGCTCTGGGAACCCCCCAAAGGCCAAGCTTCCCATCCATGCAGGGAAGAAAACAACTGGCCACTTTCTTTTTTCTTTTTTTTCCTAAGGAGGAAACAAGATTTCCCCCAGACGATTTTTATAAAAATTTTAGAAATTGATAAGCAGGCTACAAAATAAATTTTTAAAAATGTTTTTAGAAGGACAGAGCCCCGTGCATCTACTGCTGAGCTGTTACCACCATTCCGAATGAACCATGGTCTAGAAAGGTGAACTTTCAAGCATTCGACTAAATGTACACCCTGAGCACAGAGAGCTAGACACTGCACTGGCCCCATGAGTCCTGAAGAAAGAGTCTCGCCATAATGGTGCTTATTCCAACAGAGACTTATGCAAATTATTATGATTATGATTATGATTTCTTTTAAGGAGACTCCACGCCCAGTGTGGAGCCCAACTCGGGGGCATGGACTCATAACCCTGAGATCAAGACTGGAGGTGAGATCAAGGTCAGATGCTTAACCAACTGAGCCACACAGGTGCCCTATTATGATTATTGAAGGAGAACTACAGGCTGCCATCAAAGTACAATTGGAGGCCTTGACTTTGGTTTGAAGCACCAGGGAAGGTGTGCTCGGGGGAAGAAAGTCTGATTTGACGTCTACGATGGTTGATTTAATGTGTCAACTTTGCAAGGCTCTAGGACAGAGCTGTTTCGCCAAACACTAACCTAAGTGTAGCTATGAGGGTATTTCTTAGGTATGGTTCACATCAAGTGACTCTAAGTAAACAGATTGGCCCTGAATAAAGGAGATGGGCCATGCCCAATCAGTTGAAGGCCTTAGGAGCAAAAACTCTGATTTCCCAGAAAGGAAGAAATGCTGCTTCAAGACTACAGCATTAACTCCTGCCTGAGTTTCTAGTCTGTCAGCCTGGCCAATGGATTTTGGACTTGACGGTTCCACTATTGCATGAGACAAATTCCATGAAATCTAGATAGCTGGATAGCTAGCTAGAAAGAATACACACACACACACACACACACACACACACACACACGCACATGCACACAACTTCCCACTGGTTCTTTGGAGACCCAGACTGATATATCTACAGGATTTGTATGTAGGCAAGTGAAGGAAAGAAGTTGAGGCTGGTGTTCCAGGCAGAGGAAACAGTGTGTCCAAAAGTCCTGCTCACTATTTTTCATTTCACACCTTCAATGACCAACCACTCCTGGTTCTGCTCTTTGGATTCCTTGGAGGATTTTCTCTACTTAGCTTCCTTGCAACTATCTTGATGCAACCACAGGCCTGGCTGGTGTTGAGTGTCCTGTCCATAGCTGTGGATCATGGCAGGGTCCAGGGAGACCCTTGCGGCAGGAAGGTGCTTGAGCTGGGAGTCTAGTGTCCTGGGCTTTGTCTTCACTTCTCCCCTGGGGATCTTTGGGCAAATGCTTAAGTCTCTTTGGGCCTCAGGATTGTTTTTGCTGTTCTGTAAAGTAAGAAAGATAATAATAAGATAATGAAAAGGGACTCCGTGTACAATTCTAAGCATGAAGCATGAATGAATTCGGCTAATCCCCTCGACAATCCTATGAGATTGTAACTATTGTTGCCTACACTTCATGGATGAGGAGCCAACCACGTGAGCCATGCTCAAGGCCCCATGGCCAACAGGTCACGAGAGCAGGGCTTGAGTTCAGGGGGAGTCCAGCTCTGAACCCTTCGTCATAATCACTGCATTAGTGCTGGTCCTTGTGTGCCCCACCCTATAAGGCTCTTGTAAACCCTATCAACAGGGTTTTTTTTTTTTTGAAAATGTTGTTTTTATTCCAGGGTAGTTAACATATAGTGTTATGTTAGTTTCAGGTGGACAATCTAGTAATTCGGTAATTCCATATATTAGTGCTGATCAGATAAGTGTACTCTTAATGCCCTTTACCTATTTCCCCCATCGCCCCACCTACCTCCCCTCTGGTAACCACCTGTTGGTTCTCTCTAGTTAAGAGTCTGGTTTTTGGTTTGTTTCTCTTTTTTCTCCTTTGTTCATTTGTTTATTAAATTCCACATGTTAAGTGAAATGGTACTTGTCTTTCTCTGGCATATTTCGCTGAACATAATACTCTCTAGATCCATCCATGTTGTTGCAAATGGCAAGATTTGTTCTTTTTTATGGCTGAATTATATTCCACTATACACACACATACACACACATACGCACACATATATCATATAAAGAAGATGTATGTATACATCCATCTATCTATTGTATATATGTATATGTCCATCCATTGATGGACATATGGGTGCTTCCATAATTTGGCTGTTGGAAATAATACTGTAATAGACACAGGGGTGCATGTATCCCTTCTAATTAGTGCTTCCATATTCTTTGGGCAAATACCCAATAGTGCAATTACTGGATTGTATGGTGATTCTAGTTTTAACTTTTTGAAGAACCTCGGTACTGTCTCCACAGTGCCTGCACCGGTTTGCGCTCCCACCGAAAGTGCACGAGCGTGCCTTTTCCTCCACATCTTCGCCAAACAACAAACTTGCTGTTGCTTGTGTTTTTTATTTTAGCCACTCTGACAGGTGTGAGGCGATACCTCATTGTAGTTTTCATTTGCATTTCCCTGATGATGAGTGATGTTGAGCATCTTTTCATGGGTCTGCTGGCCATCTGTGTGTCTTTTTTTTTTTTTTTAAGATTTATTTATTTGAGAGAGAGAGCACAAGTGGGAGGGGCAGAGGGAGAGGGAGAGAGAATCTCAAGCCGACTCCACCCTGAGCTCGGAGCCCTACACAAGGCTCGATCTCATGACCCTGAGATCACGACCTGAGCCAAAACCAGGAGTCGGAGGCTTAACTAACTGCATCACCCAGGCGCCCCCTGAATGTTTTCTTTGGAGAAATGTCTGTTCATGTCTTCTGACCATTTTTCAACTGGATTATTTGGTGGTGTTTTTTGGTGTTGAGTTGTATAAGTTCTTTATTCAAAGGACTTTTAAAAACCCATAAAGCTTCATGAATGGAGATGATTATTATAGTATTTTCCAGCCCTCTCTGCAGAAGGCTCTGGGATATCTTCCCAAATTGTCTTAAAACTTGTCTTATTTTTATTGAGTGTTTATTTTCTGAGTGTCAGGCTCTGCAAGATCTCATTTACTTCTGGCACCAATCTTAGCAGGAAGATATTTTATCTTCATTTTGAGCATGAGGCCACTCAGGCAGCCAGTCTGGCACAGAGAGAGGCCCTCGATGTGCCTGAGGGCACACAGCGACGATGTGGACCCGGGGTTGCCTGAAGGGCAAGTCCCAGCCGCTGGCTCTATCCGATTTCTGACCCCCCGCCAGCCTCTCCCCACTCACCCCGGCAGGGCCAGCTCCACTGCTGGACTTCCCACGTCCGGGGAAGAAATGGTTTCATCAGCTTTTTAACAAATTGGCATGAATCATTTCTGAACACAAGCTCTCCGAGTTATGATTTTGATTTATGGATTCGAGCTGCCTTCCTCTCTCAGCCAGCTCCGCAGCTCGCTCAGGCTCGGGTGCAGAAGCCCAGGGCGCCTGGGTCAGGATCCGGACCCCGGCCCCGGTCCCTCCTCCTGCCCCGCCCCCCACCCGGGCTCCCTTCTTGCACTTGTGTTTCCGCTTCTCTGGATCTGTATTTTCCTCTCCCCACTGGTGTCCCCGTGTGCCTGTCCTCTCTCTTGCAGACGAAACTCCTGTCCTTCTGCCTGTTGTGGAAATGCATCCTCCCTCACGGACTCATACACAGCTCGTGCTCCCCTCCCAGAGTAGGTGGCCAGCGCTTGTATGCAGCTCTGGGGCACAAAGGCCCCAGGAGGGACGCAGGAGGGACCCAGGCAGCTGTTCTCATAGCAGAGGTATACTCGTGGAGAGAGCATCTTACAACTCTTCCCAGTTTTGTTGTAACCCAGTACCGGTTGACTGCCTACTGCGGGCTTGGATTCCACAGATTTTTTTGTAACTTCAATATTGTGCAGCTCTCTCCATATCTGAGCTAGGAAGGATCCTTGGGAAAGGGTGAAGGGATCAAGGATGAGGAGAGCAGAGGTAAAGGAGTTGGGGTTTGTAATGCATTCTGGAAAATGCACAGCCTGGTGGTGTCTACAAGTTCCAGAGAGTGTGGGCTGGTTCTGGGGAGGTGCAGGGGCTCCTGGAGAAGTGAGGTCTATTGAGCAATGGAAACAGGACGCTTTGAAGTGATTATTTTGATGTTAGGAGTTTGCAAACATTTGGAGGTGGCCTGAAACAGAAACCTTCAAACCTCCAGCTTTTATTTCTATTGTCAAGTCATGTGAGCAGAAATCATCCTCAACCCTTCCCCCAAGGTTGTCCTTAAGCCTCAATCCATGCATAAGATTTGCTCCCCTTCCCAGGGCATCTGTACGTGTCCCCGCATCCCTGCATCGTGCTTCATCGTCAGCTGGCGCCTGCCAAACCTCCAATTGGTTGTGCCAAAAAACCCTGCCCGGGGAATAACACCTGCATGAGCCGAGAGTTCTTTTATAGCATGCCGAGATGAATACGGTAAATAACAGTTTCCCAATGCTTTGCTCTACCTGAAGCAACGAATGACGCCGGGTCTCTCAGCATACTGAGTCTTGCAAGGGAGGCGTCAAGGCAACCGCGACAGTTTCTTGACTTAAAGTCCATTTTGTCTGATCCAAGTACAGCCACCTCTGCTCTCTTTCCTTAGTATTTGCACGGAATGTCTTTTTCCATCTTTTTACTTTCAGCCCCATGTTGGTTCTTAAATCTAAAGTAAGTCTCTTGTAAACAGCGTTTGGTGAAATTGTTTTCAATCCATCAGTCACTCTGCATCTTTTGATTGGGGAGTTTTCATCCAGTTACATTTAAAGTAATTATGGATAGGGAAGGACCTTTTGTTTCCATTTTGTTAATTGTTTTCTGTCTGCCTCGTGGTTCTTTTGTCCCTTCCTCCTCTCCTGCTGTTTTCCTGTGTGTTTCATTGATTTCTTTTTTTGTTGTTATGCTTTGATTCTTTTCCCCTTTGAAGCTTTTGTGTATGTTTTACAGGAATTTTCTTTGTGGTGACCATGGGGCTTACACAAAACATCTGATAGTTATAATAGCCTATTTAAGTTGGTAACAACTTAACTTTACAAGAGTAAAAAAAAAAAAAAAAAGACATTGTATAATGATAAAAAGGGTCAATTCACCGGGAAGATATAACAATTATAACTACATGTGCACCCTACATCAGAGCCCCTAAATATATAAAGCAAACATTGGCAAAACTGACAGCAGAGACCGACAAGCAATAGAATAATGGTAGGGGACCTCAACACCCCACTTTCAATAAAGGACAGAGCATCCAGACAGAAAATTAATAAGAAAACAGAGGACCTGAACAACACTAGAGACCAAATGGATCTAACAGACAATACATGGAACTATCCACCCAAAGACAGATTAAACATTCTTCTCACGTGCACATGGAACAAACGAAGCCCAAAGTTAGCAGAAAAAGGGAAATAATAAACACTAGAGCAGAAACAAATGAGTTCGAGAATAGAAAAATAGTAGAAAAGAAATCAACAAAACAAAGAGTTGATTAAACATTAAGAAAGAAATTCTACCATTTGTGACAACATGGATGAACCTTGAAGACTTTATGCTACGTGAAATTAGCCAGTCACAGAAGGAGAAATGTTGCATGATTCCACTCCCAACAGATACCTAGAATAGTCAAAGTGAGAGAAGCAGAGGGTGGAATGGTGACGGCCAAGGGCTGGGGGGCTGGGGGAGGAGGTCCTTATTTGGCAGGTACAAAGTCTCAGTTATGCAAGATGAATCCATTCTGGAGATCTGTACAACACGTCCCACAACTGACAGTACCATAGTATACACTTAAAATTTTGTTGAGAGTAGAGCTCATATTAAATGTTCTTATCACCATGAAAAACAAAATGAAACAAGTACCAAACAAAAACAAGAAAGTCACATTGCAGTTAAATTGGTTTCTTTTGTAGGGGAAAGGCAGCCCATTACAGTGCAAAGATCTTTAAAAGGGTGTGTGGTTAACAAGTCTCCGTTCTGCTTCTTGCTAGTTCTGAATCATCAGAGAAGTAATTTTATCTTTCCAACTTTCGATTTCTTCAAACTATAAGATGGGAATGAGTTGATCTGTCTGGCCTGTGTCACAAGATTATTATTAATGTAGTTTACTTTGTAAATTCCAAAGTCTTTTTAAAGATCCATCATCTAATTTGGTTCAGAAATTATCTTCTCTTCTTCCTTGTGAAAACTCCAAGCTTTAGCGAGGTTCAGTGACAAGCTCAAGGTAACACAGCCAGCAACTCATGGAGCTGAAGTTAGATTCCAGTTTTTCTAGTCTCTGCGAGGGTGCTTTTCTCAGTACTGGGCTTCCTTGTTGCATAACTTAAGGAAGAATACTGCTGTCTTCTAAGATGTTTTCTTCATCATCGTGTCCTTATTTCGGAATTTCTAATAGTAACATTCGATCTTGATCAGTTTTCTGGAGACATGTGTTTTCTTACAGGATAAAGGCATTTGAGAAAAGGTGGAAGTTGGGTGCTGGCTTAGTGAGGTGCCCTAGAAAGCTCTGTGTGTGTGTGCACGCACGCGCATGTGAGTGTGCTTGTGTGTAAGGATGTTGTTCTTCTTTAAGGGGAGGAGACGCAAGAAGTGGTTGGATGTGGGGTTTCTCTCTCCCCTCAGTTTTCTTCAAAGTAATTACTCACCAAGGAAGAAACAAGGTGATTGAGAAAATTCCACATGCAATGGGGCACTTTTGCTTGGACATAGACTTCTGAGCTGTCCTTACATCTGATATGTGAGTCACAACGTAGCCTGTACACCTACAGCCCATATACAATAAGAGTGCAAATCACATCTTCAATGGGAACAAATAAACTTTCCTCCCAGAGACCCTTGAAACTGTCATCTTGGCCAGAGAACCCCATGGTTTCACCTTTTGGAATTGCTTGGTCTGGTGAGCTCTCCGAAGTAGGATCTTTTTGGTAGGAGTCAAAGCCGTGCCAGGATTTAAAAAATCACAACCTATATAAAGATACTAATCTTATCAGGCAAACAGTCCATTTATTTCATCCTCTCATCCTAGAAAATCATGCAGAATTCACAACTTCCTATTTATGACAATCTCAACAATTCTGTTGACAAAATTCTTAATTTTTCCTTGAGTTGGTCCTGTCGTCAAGATCTGTTTTATTCCTAAGTCTGGACATCCAGCTCCAAGGGTCGCCCATAGTGTCTGAAGCTAGAGGATGGGTGGGAATGGATGAAGAAATTCAGAGCTTTTCCTGGAAAGCTTGGGGTAGCCAGTGGGACATCAAAAAGGCCCTTAGAGAAAAGCTGATAGGTGACTTCAGAATAAATGAACGCCTCAAAACAATCCGGGTGTAGAACATTAATGGAACCAGTGCATGGCCTTGAAAGCATTTAAGATTTTTTTATTGATGCCACAACATTTGAAAACTAGTTAAGCAATGGTTAACGATCTGGAAAAGGTGCACGGTGCACCCGATCATGTGTTATTTGTGAAGTTCTGGGAAAAACCCCTGACAGAAGAGCACATCTGCAGGGACTCCATTAAGGAAGGCCCCTCAGAGGATCTTGTAAAGGGGGGTGGGAATGAAAAGCTCGGTGAAAGTCTCATCAGGGAAATGAAAAAATGGCCAAAGTGTTTCCATATTGAACAGAGTTGCATTAGTCAGTCTCCTACAAAAGGCTCCAGTATTATCAGCCGAACAAAGGAAGAAAGTGTCTAAAATATGAAAATTGCAGTCTGTATTAGAACGACTGCCACCCGGAGAGAATTGCCCATCTGCTTTGATAAAGGAACCCCATGGTATAGTCTGGACTCTCAGAAACAATTATTAAAGTGGGGATAGGATGAATCCACCTGGAAGTATCAACGGGATGCTGTAGGAAGGGTAGGGCGAGGCAAGAGAGATGAGATTTGAGAGCCTACTGCGTACGGGGCACGGGGCGGAATGGTTGCAGGCACTGTTTCATCTTAATATTAATTTCTGTTAAACACAGTCTCTAGTTTCCAGATTAGCAAATTGAAGATGACAGTGTTGAAAATTTGCATAAGGCCATCCTACTGATAAATGGCAGTACCTTGACTTGAATCCTTTTATTATTATTATTATGTTATGTTAGTCACCATACAGTACATCCCTGGTTTTCGATGTAAATTTCCATGATACATTACTTGCGTATAACACCCGGTGCACCAGGCAACTGAATCCTGATCTATTTGATTCCAAAGCACATGCCGTAAAAAAAAAAAAAAAAAAAAAAAAAAAAAAAAAAAAAAAATTCTCCTTTTGTGAAAATCTACACATTCTTGTAAGTTCAGATCTTCCTATGTGGTGCCTCGTTTAGATTTGGTTCCAGAAGCATTGTAGACCAGTGTCAGACCTTCAACAGACCCAGAACATCTGAAACAAGACTGAGAAATCTGTAATACTATTTTCTAGAGTTACAAATCTCTTAGCTTTTTCCTTAATTAATGTCTCCCCCCCCCCCAAGATAAAGGGGAAAGAACCTCTGAGCTGGGATCCGTATCTTTTCATTCTAATACTGGCTCAGCCACGTCTAGTTTCGTGAGTGTGGGTAGTTCACATAACATTTCTTAGGGAGAATTTTAGACACTGTAAAATAAAATAACATTTATTATAACTGACTTGTACAATGGTCCTGGAGATCAAATAAGATACTACGAAGTGATCAATGGAACTAACAAATTACATGTTGTGTAATTTGAGTTGTGACTCCTTTGTAAAGGTCCTCCTATTGCTTTTTAAACAGGGAAAATTTGGTATACGCCTAAAAAAATGTTACATTGGAAAATTAAGGATGATTGTTTTAAAATTTTTATGACCTTCTGGTGATCTTCATCTCTCTCTATATTGGGTACAGTCTGAAAAATTAATGGGGGGGCAAATTAGGGATTCATGAACCCCTTAATATTGCATTCAAAACTTTGTGAATATGTGGTTTCTGGGGAGAGGGTACATAACATTCATTAGATTTCTCAAAGGAGCCCATGACTATAAAGATAAGAGTCTAGTGGTAAAGTCCTCTAGCCTTGGATTTGGGGCTTCTGGTTTGAAGCACTGATAACGGCATAGACTTTATCGGTCAAGATCCAGCCAGGGAAGCCGAAATCACACTGCGTATTTCGACAAAGGAAATTTAACATAGGAAAATCATTTTACTGGTTTTGCAGAGAGATACAGAGAAAAGAAAAAAGAAACCGAGACTATTTCAGAGACAAGAAAAGCTGAGGGAAGCTACTACTCCTAGGAATGGGCAAGCACACGAGAGAGGTTAGGGTGACGGACTCTCAGAGCTCATAGAAGGGGCTCAAGTGAGCTGGTGGTCAGATCTCTGAAAACAGAAGTGCCCTTCAACCGCTGAAGAGGCACGGTCCGACTGCCCTAAGAAGTCAAGAAAGAAACAGGATGCTGGAGCAGATGACCACGGCGGTGACTGACCACAGCACAACTAGGAAAAGGACCCCTTCCTCCTCATTTCCTCTCTCCGATGCTTCCTATTGGCAGGTTCTAGCAGGAAGCCAGGAATTTGACAAATTTAGGGAATGTCCTTGGTAGAGTTCCTGGATCTGAAATCACGAACAGCGTACGTAAAGGTAGATTTTGGTAAATAATTTGCATGCTATACCTGTTAGTACTTCTATAAAGAGCTCATAGCAGGAATTCCTTTATGTTTGGAAGGATGTATTTAACATACTTGTACTAGTCTATCAATGATGCTGCTATTTCAGAGAAAGTAGAAATCACACACATTTAAACTTAATTGCACTGAAATCCTGTGCATATTCCAGACATCTTCTGGAGTGCGTGACAGGACTCAGACAAGGATCTGTGTCAGGACAAGCTTTACCGCTTAGGTCATTTAATGGGACTCAGGAATGGGTGCGGGAAGGGCATTGTCATCATTCTGGTTGGCTTGACCAAAGACACGCGTGTTGAGACTGAAGTCTAGGAAGAAGTTCAAATATCCATGTGGTCAGGAGGAAGGTAGAAGAGTAAAATTTTCTGAGTAAGAAAGTTGAAAGGAGTGAAGAGTCTGGGTATTCAAGACAGAGCCAAAGAATAAGCAATTTTTCTTGCAGTCCTCTTACCAAAGACTTTAAAGAAAGCAAATAAGCTAGTGATACATACAGCTGCAGGTCCAAATACCTGGTCTAGAAAACCGAATCACCAGACTCAACCTGATCCTTAAAGGCTCCTGACAGGCACCATACTTCAAACTTCTAAATTTCGTGCTCTTTTACATAGACTTGACCCTTCAAGTAAGCCATGGTAGCTCCTTATTGGATAAATCTCAGCTCCTGTTAAG